>NC_135274.1:2755000-4127500 GCF_051311805.1 Agelaius phoeniceus | reverse complement strand
AAGCAGGAGGCATCTCAGCTGGGTGAGGAACTCCATGCTGCAGGAAGGAACTGCTGGAACTGCAGGAACTGCAGGAACTCCATGCTGCACAGCCCAGGCTCATGGCCCCTGCCTCCTGCAGCTTGGGGTGATACTGTGGGCACCAACTCAGACCCTGACAGGGCTAACAAGGAGGCTTGTGCAGAACTGAGGCAAGCCCAAGCCCAACCTTGGCCCTGGCTGGTTAATGAATGGCCTCGTTAAGGCAGCTCAGCCATTTGCAGGGATGGATTTGCTGTGGGAGGGTGGGAGAAGAGCTGGGCAGGTTCCTGAGCACTGCTCAGTCTGCAGTGTGGGTCACAGAAGGACTATTTGGTCCCTCTTTTTTCCAGACTGGAGATCATCCAGGCTGGGTTTGTCCCCAGACTGCTTGCAGCTCCTCTGGGGTGTGGGGCTGTGGGTGCCTGGCCCCAGCAGTGCCAGGGAGGCTGTCAGAGGCAGGGAAAGGGGTCCTGCTCCAGGGTCCTCTTGTCCATCCCTCCCAGGTGTCTGTGGGTTTGCTGGGGCTTTCTGACAGCAGCTCTGCTTTCACCATGTGGTGTGGGCTCTGGGCAATGAGGAGCAAAGTGCAGGGCTGGCAGTGGGGAGGGTGAGGTGGGGACTGTGACCGTGTTCACAGGGGTCTTAGGATGAGGGAAGAGATGGAGATCTGACTCCATGTTTCAGAAGGCTTGATTTATTATTTTATGATATATATTACATTAAAACTATACTATAAGAATAGAAGAAAAGGTTTCATCAGAAGGCTAGCTAAGCTAAGAATAAAATCTGAAAAAATGATAACAAAGTTTCTGTCTTGGACAGAGAGTCTGAGCCAGCTGACTGTGTTTGGCCATTAATTAGAAACAACCCCATGAGCCCAATCCCAGATGCACCTGTTGCATTCCACAGCAGCAGATAACCATTGGTTACATTTTGTTCCTGAGGCCTCAGCTTCTCAGGAGGAAAAGTCCTAAGGAAAGGATTTTTCATGAAAAGATGTCTGTGACAGGGGACAGTGGCTGCTGCCAGCACAGGCTGTGGGTTGGCCCTGATGTGCAGCCACGGGGCACCCTCTGCACCCTGTGCCCCCTCCCTGGGCTCGGGCTCCAGGCCTGCCCTGCCATGAACAACACTCCCCAAGGAGAGGCTGCTTTACAGGGGCTTTACTCACTCTGAATAAAGAGGGTTTTGTCCAGCTTTTTCAGCTGGTTCTGCCTCAAGGCTGAGGTTTTAAAAGGAGTAAAGCTCTCCTTCAAAACGTTTAAATCTGGATGTTTCTCCGTAGCCACAATTCCCAGGCAGGCTGTGCTGAAGCCCTGCCTCACCAGGGCTGTTCTGCTGCTGAGCTGTTCGGTCGGGAGGAATGTGAGGAGCAGCAGGACGTGCCAGTGCAGTGACTGGGGAGCAGGCGGAGCCGGGGCAGGCGGGCTGGCTCCCGGCACTCAGGCACCTCTCCCGGGGATTACTCACTGCTGGATGGCCCGGGGACACCAGGGCCACCTCTCCTGACCGGCCTCAGTTCAGCATGTTGGACCTGCCATGGCCCATTCAGCCCCGTGCAGCAGCAGCGTTTACAGGAGGAACACATGTCCTGCAGCCCGTCCAGGACAGGATGGTGCTGGAAATGGGTTGGTCAGAAAAGCAAAGGATGATTTACCTGTTTTTGGGATGTGGGGAAGGGCACTGGGAGAGCACAGTCCCAATGAGCAGATGTGGGGAAAAGCATTGGTTGGTCAGAAAAGCAAAGGATGATTTACCTGTTTTTGGGATGTGGGGAAGGGCATTTGCTGTGTTGAGAGCACAGTCCCAATGAGCAGACACCACCCACGATGGGATGTGGGCCCAAGATCACCATCAGAGCTGGCAGAGGGAAGCCATGGCTGTGCTGGGAAGGCTGCTCCGGACATCTCTGTGTTGGGATCCTTGGGGATGGAGTGACACTGTGTGTGCCAGGTCACGGTTTCTGGCAGAGAGGTGATGGGGTTGGTGGCTAGGTGAGCCTTGTGTGGTGACTGAGGAAGAGGCACAGGGCATCTGGCAGATGAGGCTGGTGTCTGTGGTGGCCTATCAAAGCCTGTGAGTTCACCATGGTGTGGGCAGGGAGCTCATCTGCTCCTCCTGCTATAGCTGAAGAGAGAGGTCATACATGGCACTGGACAGTGCCACATGAAGTATTTTCATCACAGAGAAAGCCCAGCTCCAAAGGAGCACTGAACATCTGGAAATTCTGTTGACATCTCTAAATCCATCTCCTTTACCAAGTGCACCAAACCCCTCTGGCCCCAGCTCAGCCTCCTGGGTACCAGCTGGCTCTACCATCTTTGGGAGTGAACTCCTGGGACAGGAAATAATTACAAGGCTGGTACCAGCTGAGTAATTCTCAGCTTTTCTTTCACACACCCCCATCCAGCCTTGGTGTTAAGGATCAGCTGATGCTCTTGCCATTGCTCAAGCTGTCTCCTGCCTGGCAGGTTAGCAGTGCTCCAGGCCCCACAGGAAATCTTATCTGCTGCTTCTCAGCCAGAGTGCTTGAAACACAGCTCCTGGGCCAAAAGCACCTTATAGGAAGCAGAAAATCTGATAAGCTGTGTGGGTGGTGGCAGGCTGTAAGGGTTAGCCCCTTGCCTGTGCTGAATTTTATATGGCCTCATTATGGAGATGACAAAAACAAGTGCAAACTCTGCTTTTCTTCTTCCCAGACCAGCCCATGCAGCAGCACCCACCTTCTCACAGCTCCTGGTTGCTCTTCATCTTGTCAGGACCATGGTTTTCCTACCCCAAGGTGACTGTGCCCCAAGAACTAGCAGGACTTCCTACACCTTTTGGTTCCTCCACAGCAATGAGAAATGCTCATCCCTGTAATAAAGGAGTGTCTCCTAGATACACCTGAAAAGGGGGGGGAGGGGGGGAAGTGAAGAAATTGGAGAGTTGGTTTGAAGCAGACAATATTCATAAACAAAAACAAAACAGTATAAAACCTTTTGCTTTAATTGGTAAAAAATTAGTTACAAACATAGAGATTAAAAAAAATTTAGAAAAACATCACGAGGCTTTATACATTATGCAGGATGAACTTGGCTCACATAACCAGAGACCAGGCTGCAGAGGTGGTACAAGGAAGAAGAGCCAAGCTTCATGAGGAGAGACCTTGAGGGAGCATTCAAGGAGAACACTTGAACTTTATGCAGCATGCCTTGATTTATTTCATTCAGGAGAGCAGTGCTGGGTGTTCTCACACTCTGGGTGCGTTATTTCATTCAGGAGAGCAGTGCTGGGTGTTCTCACACTCTGGGTGTGAGATGTTACCGGATGTCACCTGATAACAAGCCTGACCTGTAATGGAATAAACCAAGTGCTTGGTTTATTCAGTAAGCTTGACTTTGACAGCAGCATGGATGCCTGACTCCCCCCACGTTGGACCCCTGGGCTCAGCACCCTGCACACCCCACACCGCAGCCTCTGCACTTCCCACACTGCCTGTTTCTTCTTAGCTTCTCAGTTCTTGAGGCTGCAGAGTGATGTGGGTTAAGATTCATCTTTGTGAGAAAAATATCTCTTCTGTGAATAAATGTGGCTTTTGTGCCAGCCTGGCCACACGCCAACGCCTGCTTTTTATAGTCCGTGTGTCTACGTGTGCTGTCACCACATCCTGAGGCCTGGCACAGGACACCTTGTCAGCAGGAATGGGGCAGCTCTGGAGCAGGAGTGACCTGTGTGCTGTCCTGGGCCCTGGCTCTGGGGCTGCCAGGGGGACACTGCCCTTACAGCAGCATTCCCGACCCACTGCCCGCTTCTGTTGCTGCAGGGCTGGGGCTGCAGCACCCCAGGAAGTGGGGAATGCTCACCTGGGTGTTTGGCACTTTGTGGTCCTGTCTTGGCACAGCCTGGCTGCTGCTGGGACAGTGGAAAATGGGAGGGTTGAGGAGGGGAAGGCATGAACTTCAGGGTCTCTGTTCTGTGTAAGCCAAGTCCATCCAGCATGGTGTATAAAGCCTCGTGATGTTCTCTAAGATTTATTTTATAATCTCTATGTTTGTAATTAATTTTTTACCAATTAAAGCAAAAGGTTTTATACTATTTTGGTTTTGTTTATGAATACTGTCTGCTTTAAATCAACTCTCCTCTTCAATTTCTTTACTTTTTTCCCCCCTCTTCAGGTGTATCTAGGAGACACTCCTTTATTACAGCATTTCTCATACTTGTGGAGGAACCAAAAGGTGTAGGAAGTCCTGCTAGTTCTTGGGGCACAGTCACCTTGGGGTAGGAAAACCATGGCCCTGACAAGATGAAGGGCAACCAGGAGCTGTGAGAAGGTGGGTGCTGCTGCATGGGCTGGTCTGGGAAGAAGAAAAGCAGAGTTTGCACTTGTTTTTGTCTTCTCCATAACGAGGCCATATAAAATAATAATAAAACCCCTACTGCCACAGCCCTTTTTTTCTTGCTTGTTGATTTTTAACATTAGGAGCTGTGCCCTGGGTTTGCTCTGTCAAAAAGCAAAAGAGGCCACGAGACACATGAGTTCCCTAAGGGGTTTTCCAGAAGAATACCTGTGCTCACCTGGGCGTCTTGTTGTGTTTCAAAGATGATGTTTCACCCCCTCTTGTTGTGTTTCAAAGATGATGTTTCACCCCCTCTCCCCATTCCAGGTGTGCCTGTACACACACGTGCAGACAGTGATGCCCTCTCACACCTGCACACAGACAATTTTCAGATGATACAATTTTGTAGCCCTTTTCCAAAACAGTGCCTGCCTTGGAAGGTTGGGACAGCAGAGCTCTGGAGTTCTCTCTCTCTCACTGGGAGCCAGGAGTCCCATCAGGAGCAGGAGGAGAGCTGCAGAAAAGCTTTAGAGAGTCTAAGGAAAGTTTGTGTGTGTACTTGCTGGTGTTGTCAAGTGATGTGGCCAGGGCTCCTGTGCTAGCTGAGCCTGAATCCAGCTGAAGGGCAGCACTAAGCCCATGCCCCTCACAGGTTTCTGCTGCAAGAGCTAATTAATTCATTTCTGCAAAGCCCTTTGAAGGGGTAAAGGGGTAAGCAAGTGCACAGCAGTGCTGTCCAGAGGCTGTGAGCTTCACAGTTTAACAGGCACTGCTTAAATATGAACCAGGTTAATCACCTTGTAATTTCTTTAAAATGTGAAAGAAGAGGAAAAGCATCTAAAAAGAATAACCCAACAGTAATTTTCAGCAGTGTTCACAGCCTTTTGTCTTTCTGCTTGAGTTGGGATTCTTACTGTATTTGCTTCCAGTTCTATTGAATTAATGGCTGTACTTGACTGATTTTTTGTGTATGGTGTTTTGGTTTTAGCTCAGGAAATAATTTTACACTAGTGCTGTTTCTAGCTCAGGAAATACATTTTTCACACGTGCTGTTTTTTGGGGTGACTTCTTTTACTTCCTTTCATGTTTACAATGCCAATGGAAAGCTGGTTTTGGCTTTAGTAGTAGATCCTCCCTGGAACTGATGCTGTGCTTTACAGATTTTCAATTGTTCCACGGTAATAAAAAGTTTATTAAAATGAGTTGCTCTCCAGGAAAGGGATTTGCAACAGATTTTTTTTCTATGATTGTTCAGGTAATAGGTTTTGTTGGGTTTATTTTCCTGCCATTATTTACATGCTAACCCTTAGTTCTTGTGGTTTGCTATAATGTTTTTAAAATGTATTCTAATTCTGAAATGGAACCTTGAATTAAAGATAAATCATGGAATGTCCATGAGGAAAAAAAACTCCTATGAAAGACAATTACATTTAATTGTGTTTTCTACCATAAATAGGATTTTGGGGGGTGTGAGTCTGCTCGTTATGTATTAATTGAAAGGTAAAAAAATACCCACAGATGTTTCTTTGAGAAAAGCTTTAGGAGTCTTCAGTGAATGTCTCCAGGCAGTAATGGGTGAAACGCAGTTTCAGTAACTGTCACAGGCACTTGTGAAACCTGGTGATTAAATTCAGCCACTGCAGCTTGGTTCAAAGTCCATGGAAAGACTCAGGATTCTTCTTCTGATGAACTTTAAACAGAAGAAAGTCAGCATAACTGCAATTGTCCCTACTTCTAATATTTTCTCCCTAAAGCGCCTTGTCAGGAGCCAGGAGCACAAGCTGTGCTCTGGGAATCACACGACTCCATGCCCAGTTAAACATCACCTGGGAGTTGGTTCTGTTCTCCCCTCCTCGTGTGCCCCTTCAGACAGCTGGCAAGAGGTCCCAGAGGATATTTTGAGATGATCTGTGTCAGAAGGACATGGAGGTCCACAGCCCCTCCATCCCATGGTGTGGGTGACACACCCATAGTACAGGAGTTACCTCAGGGCTCCCTGCCCTGCTCCCAGCAAAGCTGGACACCTGGGATACCTGTGTGACAGAGCTCCAGCTGTGGCCCCACCAATAAAACTTTGGGCAGTGACCCCGCAAAGTGCATGGCTGGCTGTGAGGGACGTGAGGGGCACTTGGGGCGTGCAGGGGACATGAGGGGAACCCGGGGCCTGTATGGGACGTGAGGGGCACTCGGGGCCTGTGTGGGACGTGAGGGGCACTTGGGGCCTGCAGGGAATGTGAGGGGCACCCGGGGCCTGCAGGGGACATGAGAGGCACTTGGGGCCTGTATGGGACGTGAGGGGAACCCGGGGCCTGTGTGGGACGTGAGGGGCATTTGGGGCCTGCAGGGAATGTGAGGGGCACCCGGGGCCTGCAGGGGACGTGAGGGGCACTCGGGACCTGTGTGGGATGTGAGGGGCACTCGGGGCCTGCAGGGGACATGAGGGGCACCTGGGGCCTGCAGGGGACATGAGGGGCACTTGGGGCCTGTGTGGGACGTGAGGGGAACCCGGGGCCTGTGTGGGACGTGAGGGGCCCCCGGGGCCTGTGTGGGACATGAGGGGCACCCGGGACCTGTGTGGGATGTGAGGGGCCCCCAGGGCCTGCGTGGGACGTGAGGGGCACCGGGGGCCTGTGTGGGACGTGAGGGGCACCGGGGGCCTGTGTGGGACGTGAGGGGCACTTGGGACCTGTGTGGGACATGAGGGGCACCCAGGGCCTGCAGGAGACATGAGGGGCACTTGGGGCCTGCAGGGGACATGAGGGGCACTTGGGGCCTGCAGGGGACGTGAGGGACACTTGGGGCCTGCAGGGGATGTGAGGGGTACTTGGGGCCTGTGTGGGATGTGAGGGGCACTCGGGGCCTGCAGGGGACATGAGGGGAACCTGGGGCCTGTGTGGGACGTGAGGGGCACCGGGGGCCTGTGTGGGATGTGAGGGGCACTCAGGGCCTGCAGGGGACATGAGGGGTACCCGGGGCCTGCAGGGGACATGAAGGGCACTTGGGGCCTGCTGGGGACATGAAGGGCACCCAGGGCCTGCAGGGGACGTGAGGGGCACCCGTGGCCTGTGTGGGACATGAGGGGCACCCGGGACCTGTGTGGGATGTGAGGGGCCGCCAGGGCCTGCGTGGGACGTGAGGGGCACCGGGGGCCTGTGTGGGACGTGAGGGGCACTTGGGACCTGTGTGGGACATGAGGGGCACCCAGGGCCTGCAGGGGACATGAGGGGCACTTGGGGCCTGCAGGGGACGTGAGGGGCACTTGGGGCCTGCAGGGGATGTGAGGGGCACCTGGGGCCTGTGTGGGACATGAGGGGCACTTGGGGCCTGTGTGGGATGTGAGGGGCCCCCAGGGCCTGCGTGGGACATGAGGGGCACCGGGGGCCTGTGTGGGACGTGAGGGGCACTTGGGACCTGTGTGGGACATGAGGGGCACTTGGGGCCTGTGTGAGACATGAGGGGCACTTGCGGTCTGCAGGGGATGTGAGGGGCACTCGGGGCCTGTGTGGGACATGAGGGGTACCCAGGGCCTGCGTGGGACATGAGGGGCACCGGGGGCCTGTGTGGGACGTGAGGGGCACTTGGGACCTGTGTGGGACGTGAGGGGCACTTGGGGCCTGCAGGGGACGTGAGGGGCACTTGCGGTCTGCAGGGGATGTGAGGGGCACTCGGGGCCTGTGTGGGACATGAGGGGTACCCAGGGCCTGCAGGGGATGTGAGGGGCACTTGAGGCCTGCTGCCAGCAGGGCAGTGGGGACAGGAGGAGAACCCATGAGGGGAAAGGGCATGTGTGTGCCATGGAAAAGAGAAGATAGAGCAGGAAATGGCTACAGTGCCTCGTGGAGAGCCAAGGGCGGCCAGCCTCGCAGAGCTGCCATGGCACCCCAGGAGGGAATGGCTGCCCTGCATGAGCTAAGGGCTGAGGGGAGAAAAGAAGGCAGCAAAATGGAGCTGCTTGAAGGAGGGGTAATTTCACAGGCTGACATATTGTTTTTCCCCAGTTTTGCTATTTTTCAGTGCAGAATGGTGATGGGAGGAGTTAAAGCTGAGCTGTAGGGTTCCCTGAGCCTCCCACCCGCAGCAGAAAGGCCCAGGATCCCATTCAGCTCTGTCCTTCCTAAGCAAAGCACCTGCATGCTTGCCTTTCTAAATACCTTTTCTTTTCCCCAGTGAAATAACTTGGATTTTTTTAATGTTTACTCACTTCCTAATTTGCAAGGATTAATTAATTCACAATGGCTCTCTCAGTCATGGCTGTGAATTAGTGAATCATTAGTGTGCCAAGAGCCCTCTCACATGCTGTATTTAATCCCTGCTTCTAAGAGCTTAGGAAAATCATGCTCTCTCTGCTCAGGGATCTCTCTGCAGTCTGCAAGGATGGTGATTACACTGAATCCATTTCTGGCCTGATCTCTTTTCCAATGGTCATTTGTAGAGCAGTAGTGTTTGTCCTCCAGGAGCTGATATTGAATTTAACAGTGCTTGCCTTTAACTCCTCCTCCTCTCTCCTCAGTACCCTGATTATTATGTTTAAACTCCCATGGTTTTAGCCTAAGTATGGGTTAACAATTTGAACTCAGATATACACACCCTTTCCATGTTGGCTTTGAGATCAACTATTCCCAGCTCACAAGTGGGATATATGAACTGCCAAAATTTTTCTGACCACATGCTGTGAGTCAGGTCCCATCACCTGACACAGGCACCACAACTCCTCCTGCTTCAGGTCCAGTGCTGGTGCATCTCTTACATCTTCCTGCAACAGCAGGCAAATATGTGAGGTAGATATAAATAATATTAGGAGGTAAATATAATAAATAGTAGGGATAAATGTAATAAAATTAGGAATAAATATAATAAATATTAATAAATAAATATCATAAACATTAGGAGGTAGATATAAATGAATGCTAGATATAAATAAATGCAATGCATGCACACTTGTTTTTACCCCCATGTCCTGTCCCCTGGGGTGCTGAGCGTGGCAGGATTGGCTGGGGCAGCTCCCCATGACTCCAGCATGGTGCCAGGGTGGAGCTGGAGCCTGTGGTACCTGTCCAGGGCAGTGTCCTGTGAACCACCCTGTCCCACTGCCCAGTGCCAGCCCCTCTGCTCCCCTGCTGTCGGATGCTGGGGTGGCTGCAAATGTGCTCAGATGCATTTTTCCATGTCTGAGCTGTAGCACAGAGCTGATGGAGACACCCCCTCCCCAAGAGGCCAGAGGCAGCTGTGCCCACCAACATCTGAGGTTCAGCAGCCAGGGAACTGTGACGTGTGGAGCTCAGAGCAGCAACACCGAGGAGCCCAACCCAAAGCTCCCCAGCAGTGGGACAGGGAAGTGCAGCAGGGGGATGTGCAGACAGGTAATCAAGAAGAAGCTGAAGATAGAAGCTGTTGGCTCACGAGAAGCTTATGGACATTTTGGGAAGCAGGCCCCACATGGCTGCATCAGACCTCCCGGGGCAAGGTTTGTAAGAAATTCATGACTTGTTCCATTAAAAATGTATTTTCTGCTTTAAATGTATTATATCACACTAATGGACAATATCAACTTGATCTCTGCTGGGAGAGGTGTGGGCTTTCCTCCATCCAGGCTAATTTGCATTTGTCACAGTGCCAGTAATAGATGAGTACTACATACAGGGACAGGAAACCATCTGGAGTCCTTCCATGCCATGTTGGGGAGTGCAGAAAACCTGCCGGCTGTAAATCAGCAGCACCTGATGCATCAGGACAATCAGAGCACGTCCAAGGCACGATGCCGAGTTCCAACCCCACCCCAAGGCCCTGAGGGTCACGGCATGGAAAAGAACTTTTGTGACACTACAGAGGGTGTAAAGGCAGGGCAGAGGGCGGTAAAAATGGTAAAAAGAACAGTAAATACAAATAACAAATGAATAAATACCAATAAATAAAATGTAAATAGTAATTACAAAGGCAGTTAACTACTAATAAAGAATAAAGGAATAGGTTGCACCTTGAGTTCTGCATGCTGTTTTGGGCCCCTCACTTTAAAAAGGACATTGAGGTGCTGGAGCATGTCCATAGAAGGGCACCAAGGTTTAGAGAAGTTTAGAACACTTGTGTGATGAGGAGTGGCTGAGGGAGCTGGGGTTTAGAACACTTGTGTGATGAGGAGTGGCTGAGGGAGCCGGGGCTGTTCAGTCTCCAGGAGCTCAGCAGGGACCTCCTTGCCCTGTACAACTCCCTGGCAGGAGGCTGTAGTGAGATGGGGCCAGCCTCCTCTGCCATGTCTGCAGTGAGAGGACCAGAGGAAAAGGTTTTAAGCTGAAGCGGGAGAATCAAATTAAATATTAAAAGATATTTTTCCCTGTTCAGAGGGTCAGGCATCAGAACAGGTTGCCAGGGAGGTGGTGGAATCCCCATCCTGGACGTGCTCAACAGGCACCTACACCTGGTGCCGGGTGATGTGGTTTAGTGGCTTAGGGGTACAGTGGCAATGTACCATGGTTGGACCGGGTGATCTGAAAGGTCTCGCCCAGCCCTGGTGGCTCTGTGCCTCGAATAATGACGAAAAGCACCGGGAACAATAAAACGAGGAAATAACGAGACGCGCGGCGGGCTCGGCAGCGCCCTGGGTCCTCCGCGGCGGCAGGGGGCGCTGTGGCGCAGCGGCGCGGGCGGAAGCGCGGGCGGGAGGGCCGGGCCGGTGCGACGCCGTGAGCGCGGGGCGGGGGGGACGGGCCGGGCGAGCCGGGGCCGCGCCGCCTCTGCCGCAGCCGCAGCGCCGGAGCCGAGAGCCGCCAGCGGGCGGGCGGGGCCCGCCGGACGCACAGGTACTGGGGCGACCGGGGCTGCAGGGGGCGAGGGCCGTGGGCATTGTCCGGCGCGGGGCCGGGCCGTGCCCTGCGGGCCGCGGGTAGCGCGGCCCGGCCGGTGCCCGCCGCGCTCCGGGCCCGTTTGTCCGCTGGGCGCTGGGAGGGACCGGCCGAGTCCCGCCGGCCTGGGCGGAGGGCAGCTCCGGGGATAGCAGCCGCTGCTCCGGGGGTGCCGCGCGGCACGGCCGGGCAGCCCGAGGGAAAGGGCACGGCCGGGGCTGCGCTTCCCGTGCGGCAGCGCCCCGGTCCCCGAGCCGCTCCAACGTCGAGCCGGGGAGCGATCAACGTAAAGCCGCGCACGGCCCGGCCCGGAGCGAACCGCAGCGCCCGCGCCGCTCCCGAGGAGGGCGGAGGGGCAGCGGCTGTCCCGTCCCAGCGCCGCCGGGCCGGGGGCGCTGCCCGCGACCACCGCTCTTTGTTCGGCCCCGGGAACACGCACGGAGCGGCCGGAGGTGCGGGGCCGGCACTGCCTTGCGCGGCCTCTCGGGGTCCGGCTCCGAGGCCTCTTCCTACAATTGTTGTTGCTGTGGTGGCCCCGCTAGGCCTCCGCAGCCGTGGCTGTGCGGGAGGGCTGCCCACAGCCTGTTCGCTCTGCGGGCTGCCCCACAGACACCCAGCGCGGCCTGAGCTCTGCTCCCTGGCATAAGAAAAGTTTTGCCATTGTTTTTTTTTCCCTGTAAATCCCTGGAATGCTACCGGTACTGAAACTAGGATGTATCCGGTTTTGGTATTTTAAAAATTTCTTTAAATTTTAATTTCTGGTGAGGGATCATGTAGGTGCCCAGGATTTATTTAAAACCTATATGCTGTCTTGTGGGAATGGTGTGATTTAATTTGCATGATGAGTCAAAGATTAAATTACATGATCTAGGCTCTTCAGTTTCAGTGAGGCAAATAATGCGTGGAAGAACAGTTTCAGTGTAGATCAGAAATGAAATTTGATTAACATCAAAATGTTGTAAAGTTTTGTCTGCGCGTGGGTTATTTTTAAAACTTACCTGTCAGAAACTCTTAATTTAAAATCCTTAGCAGTGTGGTTTATCAGGAAGTGTGCCTTCCTTTTTAACACCTAGAGCTCGTGCGGTCAGAGGAAATTTAACATCCTGAGCTTCCACCTTGGTATCGAAGCTTTTAAATAATAGATTTTTACTATTTAAAGCACTGTGTACTTTTAATTAATAGCTATTACCTAATACCTGT
Source organism: Agelaius phoeniceus (assembly GCF_051311805.1). Lineage (NCBI taxonomy): Eukaryota > Metazoa > Chordata > Aves > Passeriformes > Icteridae > Agelaius > Agelaius phoeniceus. The sequence continues at coordinate 4,115,124 of NC_135274.1, read as the reverse complement.
TGATGTGGCACATGCCTTTAACTGCAGAAGAAATAAAAGGCCACAAAATATTTTGAGAAGTAGGATAAGCATGGTGCCCATTCTGGGCTCAGGAGTAAGTTGATTTTTTTGTTGTTTTCGGTTGTCCTGTAGAAATTGGCAGCTAAGGTGACCTGTAAGTGGCATGATGGTGTCCTGATAGGTTTCTGCCTGCTGTAAGAATATTGTATTTCATAGTTTTAGCTTCATGGTTTTCATGTGGTGTGAGAAACTATTGGGCCAGCCAGCTAGGATGCTTTTGGCTTAAATTTATTTGTATTTGATGTGGATCTCAGTGGTAGTGTAACATTCCTGTTGTTGGGGCTTTCCTTGGTCAGACAGAGGCACCTTGGGACAGGAGAGGTCGTGCCTGGTGGTGTTGTGAGCAAGCAGGACAGTGTTAGAATGTGAGTTTGTACATATGGACTGTGCTGCTGAGCTTTCCTGAATGCTGACAGCATTGATTTTTTTTTTCCTCTTAAGTTTAATGACATTCTTTTCTTTATGTTGACACAAAGTTGTGAAATTTTGATGTGTTCTGTGTGCATTGAATGCACAGTTGTGTAAAACAGAATTTATATTTATAAAAATATATGTGTTTACAAATAAAAGCAGCAGTTGAGTAATACTTTGTGACAGTATGTCTTTGAGAGATAATTATACTCTTTGGGTATTATCAAGCCCAGACAAATGTATATTCCCAGTGGGGTGTGATAATATTAAAACTGCACCTCTTGGAATTCCTTGATTGGCTTATTCAGGAGGGAATGGTATCTATTTTGCATTCTGTCATGTAGCTGTTATTAATTAATGGCTGGTAGTTAAATGAGACTTGACTGTTGCCCTGTATGTGCTGCACTTCCTAAGGTTTTTTATGGCATTTTGGTGAATATGAGAATTACTGGCCAATGTCTTCCCTTCTGAATAATTTCTTTGTTCAATTTTTACAGATTTTTTTACATGAATTATTTGCAGTCTGTTTTGGGTTTGTTTTTTTTTTTTTTGTGTAAAATATTTCTGAAAGCTGCTAATCTCTGTATGTGCTTTAGAGGCTTTAGAAACTTGCTAAAATAATGATTTTTTTGGTGGAGTTTCAGAAAGCTGTAATAGCTGGTGCTGCTTTGAAGCAGGGGCAGGAAGAAGCCTGGTGGCCTTTTGAATTCCCTTCTGGCCCTGCTTTTCTGTACTTGTGACACTGTGTAATATGGTTTAATTACAAGAGCAGCTATTAAAGTATGATTATCTTAGTCTAATTGGAGGCATCTTGCAGTTACCTATCAAAAATAAGATTTGACTCATCTGCTCCTTCAAAATTAATAGTTCCATAACAGCCTGCAGCTATTTATGTAAATAATGTGCGAAGCAAAAAATGCCAGTTGAATATTTTTCAAATATTACCATTTCTGCATTGTACAGTTGGAATTTTGTACGTTTAATTCTCTCTCTGGCCATGTTTTCTCTCCATACCATGCTTCTGGCAGCACGAGGTGCAGAGGTGTGAGCCAAAGGGAAGCTGAAAGTCTGCAGTGAGAAGGTGAAACTTTATGCTGAAATCCCTCCCCACCCCCAAGTGCAAACACAAAGGTTAAATTAGAAGATGAGGCTGTCTTGAATTATTTTAAAGGACTTGAGCTGGGCTGTTAAATGCATGATCAGGAGTACCCAAGGCTTCCACTGGTGTCATGTGAGTTTGGGCTTTCTTTAGCCTGAGCAGAGTTATGTGCTTTCCTTATTGCACCTTGTGATAAAATAACACATTCATTTGCCCCTGTTTAAATACTCCTTATAAAGGCTTGAATTCAGGATTGATCCAAACTTGAAGCAGCCAAAATTCTGTATGTTTACAGGAATAACTGTGGTTGTTCCTCAACAGCCTTCGTGGCCTCCTTTTTTCAGACAGTGTTAATTTAGGAAGTAAATGGCTTAGGTTTAAATAAACATCTGGAATTTGCTTTCTAACTCCCTTGGTCTGAGCATTCTAGCTATGCTTGATATAATCAAAAGACACTACAAAAAGTTCCTGACTGTTGACTTCAAATTTGCTAAAAGGAAGCAAATATTAAGCCTATCCACAAGGGCATAAAATTCTGGGGGATATTACTGAATGTTGTAGCTAATCTTTCTGTTTATTGAAATTCTGCTACTTGTAGTTAAATTCCAAGTTTCTTTCTAAAGATCCATTTCCTCTGTAATCCTTCCCTCCCCTTCAAACACTCAGGGAATTCTTCACCAAAAAGTTAAATATAGCAAGACAGTTCAAAAACTGGCGAGTTAGAATTAGTAGAGGACTGTAGTATTAGTGTAAGATGTTTTTCTAAGTTCACAAACATCTTTGGATGAAGATATTTATGAGTTACTACGTAGATGTTTAAAACATTGGATATTTTAAAACATTCAGGTATACTGCCAAGTGTGGGAAATGGCTGCATCAGTGAAAAATTACTCTGTGCTGCTTTTGATCCTTGCCCTGTTGTGTATTTTTTTTAGTCAGTCTTTATTGATAACAAATTGTTTTTTCTTACTAAGAGAATGTAACAAATTGTTTTAACTGCAAACCCTGCAGGATTTGAAACATGAGACATAAAAATAGCTAAGATAGAACTTGGCTATAAATTAAAGAGAATTAATTTGTCAGCTTTTCAGGGAGTTGAATGTATGTGACTGTGAGAACAGTACTTATGTTCAGTCACTCATGTGTGAAATGCCTTATCTCCTTTGAAGTTTATCTGTGTTAAAACACAGAATGAAAAAATGGAGAAGCATTTCCAGAAATGTGGAATGTGAACGTGTGATCTTTTTCTGGCTGCTAAAGCTGCCCAGACAAACAGCTTGACATCTGAAGAAACACCTTTCTGAGACGTTTTCATTGTTGTATTTACTGACTTTGGAGTGAAGCATGGCAGTGCATAGATTTGGGAGGAAAGGCAGCTGCACAGAGCTGGGGAAGGTCCCTCTGACACCCCAGCTGGCTCTTGCAGCCAGCATTCCTCCAACTGTGCAACTTTCATTTTCTTTACTTTCCTGGCCAGGTGCACCTGGGGAGCTCCTCATGGATGGATTTCTTTCTCCAAATATTCATTCAGAGCCACAGCAGCTTCTCAGCTCATCTGCTGAGGAGCTTGCTTTGAGATGGAGTCTGTAGACACCGAGTTCTGAGTGACACCCTGTATGGGGTGGTGGATGTGTGTGCTGATCACAGCCATGCAGAGCATCCTGCTGCAGTGGAGCTCTCAGCTCTTCCCCTGCCTAAGCAGTTTCAGAGTTTCAGGAGGTTTTGCTGCACTTGTAGAAATGAGGCAAAAGTTATTGGTCATTATATTTTATTTTTGACTGTTACATGTGAAGTTACTGCTCTGGCAGATGATCTCCTTTTAATATGTCGGAAGATTTAATTAAATGTCAGAAGATTTAGGTTTTTTTTAAATGTATTGCAATAATTTATAAAATTAACCACTATATTAACAACCACGTAACATTGTGACTTTATTTAATATCATGTACAGAGAGAATAAGCACAAGTAAAGTCCGTTCAGAGAGGCACAAAATTTTAGCAAAGAAAATGTGGGGGGTTTTATTGTAAAAGAGGCCTTAGGGATGCAGACATGCACTGAGTGTAACACAGGGATGCCTGAGAAGTCTCTCCCACATGGTTTATGAATGCCTGGCTCTTCTAACCTGTCACACCTGCTCTTCAAGTCCTAAGTTTCTTCTGACTGGAGTTTGGTAGTGATGGAGAAACTTCTCAGGAGAATTTAAAGAGATAACCTTGGATGAGGTCACTTGAGGCATGGTTCTTGATCAAGACTTTGTGTGTGCTTGGTACTATATTAGACAAATGTTAAGAAAGCAAAGTCAATCTCTCAAAAATCAGCAAATAGCCCGAGCCTTGCTTTGCTTGTACTGATCTGGTACAAAATCCTTGTGTGATTGTTCCAGGTTTTTTCAGCTCACTGCACATAACATCCTTTGAATGTACTTGTTTAGTTGCAGTGTATTTGGTGACTACACCAAATACACTGCAACTGAAGACAGGAGATTGCAGATCCTTGGGGGTTTTCCTTTGGGTCACAGATACTCATGACAGTATGTTCCACAGTGTTCCTCAGCAGCATGATGCTTTTCCCCACTTTTTCCAGGGAATGATGCTTAAGCACAGAGAATTTCCTCCTCTCTTTGGGTGTATGACATTTGTTATGCATGTTGTCTGCTGGAGCACTTGAGAAACACACACTTCCTAAACTTTTTTTCCAGTGATACCCATTTGTGATGTGAAATACAGTTGCCTAAACATAGAAATCTGGTTGTATTTTAGGCACTCCAAAGCACCTTCCCCTAGAGGTTTGTGATTTTCTGAAAGGGCAGTTGGAGACCAGCTGTGCTGTTTTGGGAGCATTCACAGTGGTGTTGGTCCATCAGGCACTTGAACTGTGCTTGATATTGGTTGTTAGCCTTGGAATCTCATCCAGAAGAGGATGAACACTCAGGCAGTGACCATGTTATAGGCACCTCAGGAGAAAGGAAGATATGGGATCAAATTCTGCTGCCTGAGTCTTGTCCAAGAGACCTGGTTTTGCTGCCCTCTGCCTTGTTGCCCGCTTTCCAGCTTTAAAAAGGAAAAGTTCCAATGAAAATTTTCATTTTATAGTCTAGTATAGTTTATCAGTGGAATGAGTGAAGGTTTCTCTTAAAGTACAGCTGAGGAAAACTAAAATAATCAAGAGACTTGGAAAAAACCTTAAATCCAGTGTTGGCCGTTGGATTTCAGGGTTCAAATATGAACCTGAGAAGTTCAGCTTGTCTTAAAATATGACTGAAAACAAACACAAGCTCCAGTCACCAGGGTAAATAGTCTTTTCCATGCATCACAGAGGTAATGATTGACAGCAAAGACAGCTTCTTGAGAGCAGACTATGTTGGCTAAACAAGTGCTGTTCTGGAGGTGATCATTTCCATTTGTAATCTCTAAGAAAAGCAGCAGATTGACTCATCAGAATTGACTAACAGAGTTCCGTTTTATGTCTGGGATTGCCATTGAGCAATACCCAAACTCTACTGGCTCTGTAATAGGGTGGAGCTGGAGGAAACAGTTTTTCTCTGAGGAGCTGCCTCCATTCATGGATTTAAGGTTTTTTCCAAGTCTCTTGATTATTTTAGTTTTCCTCAGCTGTACTTTCTTAAGAGAAACCTTCACTCATTCCACTGATAAACTATACTAGACTATAAAATGAAAATTTTCATTGGAACTTTTCCTTTTTAAAGCTGGAAAGCGGGCAACAAGGAGCATTTTGGGCAGAGTCCTGCCATAGCTGTGCTGTCTGACTGGTGTTACCCTTAACTCCTGTTATGGTGATAGGTTTAACATCATTAGATCCAAAAGAGCTTTTTGAATCTAATTATCTTAGAAAAAACCTATTACAGGGTTATAGAATATTTTCCCAAAAAGTCACAAAAACTTCAGGGCATTTGTGTTTAAATACATTATGAATGTATTTAAGTTTTAAATTCTCTGAGAGAATTGCTGCCAGTTTTCTTCATTCTTTGAACCTGGAAAAACCAAACAAACTTCAAGTTTCTTAATTTATGATTGTAGTTATTACTTCCTGCCTGTTTATAGCTATTTTTTTTTCTGTCACAAAGAGAAATAAACTCTGTTTTTAGTGAGTTTTCCTTCTTGCTTGGGAACTTATGTGTGTGTGTAGATATGTAAAAATAAAAAAAATGCCAATAGCCATTTGGAGTTGGATTTATAGTTTACATCCAGCAAAGATTGATTGGATTTTTGCTTTGAGGCTGACCATGCAAGGCTCTTTGCCTCCCTTAGGAATTGTACTGGGTAGGGTCTCAGAGTTGTTGGAGGCTCAATAGTTCTGCTCTCCCTTTAGCACTGGCAGTGACTCCTTGTGCTGATGCAGGTTGAGGATTTGACACTGTCAAATCTGTGTTTCAGAAGTAGCTGTTCTTGAGCTCTTTAGTGAACAAGGAGAATGATTGTTGGCCAGAAATACAGAAGCTGTTCTCTTGAAATAGGGTGTTTGTAACTTTCAGAATTTACTAGCAAGCATTGAAAAATGTTAGTAAGCACAACAGGAGTTTCTGTACCTTGTCTTGTATTCATTATGGTACTCTGACTTTCAGTGCTGTGGATTGATGCCTCTGAGATTTAGACCAAAACTCCGAAAATCCAGACTTTGAGCAAGTCCTTAAATTAGATAAGCAAGCTAAACTAATGTCAAAGTAACTGAAGGGAAAATGAAAATCTATATTTTAGGAGCTGAAAGGGATAGTTTGAAAATCCATAAGTTACACTGTCTCTCACATTGTTTATTTAAATTTTCTTTGACTTAGTAGCAAAGAGTTATTTTAATCGATTTCAGTACATCTGAATTCTGTGAAATCTCCTTAATTACTTCTGTTTCTAATGGATGGTTGGTCAGATTCCAAAGTTGTCACTGCATGCTTTTTATTTTTGTAATTTCTGGGGAATGTAAAGGTTGCATTACAATTTATGGGCTGCATCACCAGCAATGAGGGCAGCAGGGCGAGGGAGGGAATTTTGATTTCTTGACCATTTCATCATTTGATTTAAGAGCTCTTGTTTGTTTGAAGCCTCTTAGTGATATAGAAAGCGATGATATTGTACTGTTGTACTCCTATTTAAGTAATTTTTAAAATCCCTAATTAAATAAAATTCTGTTAAGCTGGTGCATCAATTAATAATTTCAAGGGTTGGGGGTTTCTGTTTTGTTTTTCCACATAGTCTAAGGATACTGACATAGCTGAAATGAGTAAGAATGCACTGTTAGGAGTATAGGTATCAGCTAAAATGCAAGTAGTTCCACCCAAGCTTGGTGTCAGCCCTGTAGGAGAATTACTGTCCTGCAGAATGTTTTTTTCAGTCATTTCAGGTACAATGTGTGATCATTCCTTGGGTATACTCATAGAGATGTAGTGCTGAAGTTTCTCTTGGTAGCATTGCACAGTAATTGCATTAGAGGAAAATTGGGAGTTCTTGTTTTAGTATTGTGAAACAATTTGGTAGTTCCCTTTTCCAGTCTAGCTCTTCTAAGCAGATAAATTAAGGGAACTGTCCCTCAGAGGTGCTTCCCACCGTGTTAGCTGATCTAATTTTAGTCCCATTAGTCCCATCTTGTAGCAACCCTTGTTTTTCAGTGCTGTCTGCAGCCAGGTAGCTCTCAGGCAGTTTTTCACCTGTGGCCCTGTCCGTGTGTGTCAGGGGGTGCTGTCTCCTGTATGGACAGACCAACAGTGTCTGTCTGTCACATCTGTGAGCCCTCAGGGCTCCTCTGCCTTGCAGCAGCTCTTGGCAGTTGTGTTGAAGTCCAACCAGTTGGGAAGTCTTTCTTTTGGAAGGGGGTCTTTTCTTTCTGCTGTGTGATTCCCTCCAGGCTCCTTTTTCTTTAAATGCAAACAAGCTTTTAGAAACTTTTGGTCAACAGCAAACAGGAGCTGCAAGGTACTACCTTGTGAGTTTTGGCTGCAATAAATTTAGATGTTAAACTTTTTATGAAGACTTTTAACCTGTGTGTTCCAAGGTTGGCGTTTTCTTGTATTTGTTACTCTCATGGAAGCAGAGGTTTGCTTAGCGTGATGTGGTCGACCTGGAAAGAGAACTCAAGTGTCCCCAAAAAGAGAAAGACAGATGAAAAGTAGTATGTATCAGCACAGACCTCTGACACATTGTTCATCTTCTGTTTTCATTGATATATAATAACTCTGAGTAGCTGACACTCTCAGGGGATGTCAGGAGAGAAAAGAATTTTGCCCTGGGTTTTTCAGGAATGGCTGCCTCTCCAGAGTGTGTCTGCTGAAGTATCCTGCTGTAACACACATCTTTGGACTGCTGTCTTGTGAGTCATCAGAAGGACTCTTAATTAGGTTGCCATGGCAAGAGCTTGAGCACATTTTGGGAGCAATCTAGATCATTCCCCCTTTTTGATTCCTGTGCTGCAGAGCATTTCATAACATGAAGTGGAGTTCATGGGCTAGCTGAAACTCCTCTCCCTCTGCCCCAAAATCTATAAAAGTAAAATACAATGGCATGGTGTTAGATATTGTGACTCTCACCTCATCTCTCCTGAAGGTTTGTGACTCTCTTAATCCTGGGATGCATCACCTCTGCCATTAAACATACCTTTCTATGCTCTGTGTTGCCCCAGAGGAGCTCACCCATCTTGGCACTTGAGATGTGGTGTGGTTCATGTATCAGGAATTGAATTCCATTAGTGACTTTGGAGATTTAGACCAAACACTTAAACTGGCAGAAGAAAGAGAGGTCATTTAGGGGAACTGTGCAAAGTACACTTTCCTGCAGCCTCTTAAGGTATATTGTGATGTTGAAATTATTTATGTGAAATTTCTGTATTGTAATGGCTGGTGCTTTTCTTGGGAGAACAAAGTGAATTCTACTTTAAGGTCTAGGTTTTTTGCTTGCTTGTTTATTATCTTGGCACAAAATCTGGTCACTTATTCAGTAATATTTTGTTGTTTAGTTTTAAATGGAGATAATTTTCTGATAGAATCATTGAATTGTTTGGATTGGGGAAGGACCTTAGATTGTCCAGCTCCAGCCCCCTGCATGATCAGGGGCAGCTTTCACCAGATCAGGTTGCTCAGAGCCCCATCCACCCCAGCCTTGGACACTTCCAGGGATGGAGCATCCACAGCTTCTCTGGGCAGCCTGTGCCAGGGCCCCACCACCCTCACAGGGAAGAATTAATCCCTAATATCTAATCCAACCCTGGCTGCTCTCAGTTTGAAGCCATGCCCCTTGTCTGAAGCCCTTCTGCAGCTCTCTTGTAGCCCCTTGGAGGCCTCCCCAGAGCCTTCTCTTCTCCAGGCTGAACAACCCCAGCTCTCTGCTCCTGTGTCCATGGCAGAGGTGCTCCAGCCCTCTGATCACCACACTCACCATGTTCCTCATGTGCTGGGATCCCAGGGCTGGGTGCAGCATTGCAGCTGGGATCCCAGGGCTGGGTGCAGCATTGCAGCTGGGATCCCAGGGCTGGGTGCTGCATCCCAGGGCTGGGTGCAGCATTGCAGGGCTGGGTGCACCATTGCAGCTGGGATTCCAGGGCTGGGTGCACCATTGCAGCTGGGATCCCAGGGCTGGGTGCACCATTGCAGGGCTGGGTGCAGCATTGCAGCTGGGATCCCAGGGCTGGGTGCAGCATTGCAGGGCTGGGTGCACCATTGCAGCTGGGGCCCCAGGGCTGGGTGCAGCATTGCAGCTGGGATCCCAGGGCTGGGTGCAGCATTGCAGCTGGGGCCCAGGGCTGGGTGCAGCATTGCAGCTGGGGCCCAGGGCTGGGTGCAGCATTGCAGCGGGGATCCCAGGGCTGGGTGCAGCATTGCAGGGCTGGGTGCAGCATTGCAGCTGGGATCCCAGGGCCGGGTGCAGCATTGCAGCTGGGATCCCAGGGCAGGGTGCACCATTGCAGGGCTGGGTGCACCATTGCAGCTGGGATCCCAGGGCTGGGTACAGCATTGCAGCTGGGCTCCCAGGGCAGGGTGCAGCATTGCAGCTGGGGCCCAGGGCTGGGTGCACCATTGCAGGGCTGGGTGCACCATTGCAGCTGGGATCCCAGGGCTGGGTGCACCATTGCAGGGCTGGGTGCAGCATTGCAGCTGGGTCTCAGCAGGGTGGGCAGAGGGCAGAATCCCCTCCCCTGCCATGCTGCTGCTGCTGCAGCCCAGGACATGGGTGGCTTTCTGGGCTGCAGTGCACATTGCCATGTCACTGCCATGTCACCTTGAGCTTCCCAGCAGTCAGCACCCCCAGGTCCTTCTGGGCAGGGGTGCTCTCAGTCCGTTCTGTGCCCAGACTGTGCTCAGGATTCCCTGTCCCACAGGCAGGCCCTGCAGTTGCTGTGCTCACTGAGCTTCACAAGGACTGCATGAGCCCACGTGTCACCCACCCTGGGCACACCCTGTGGATGGTGTCCCTTCCCTGCAGCCCTTGCTGAGGGTGTGCTCACGCCCACACATCTGAACAGTGACAGTCCAGCTGTGACTCCTGGGGCACACCACTCCTTGTGGGGCATGATACATTATCAAAGTGTTGTCTCTCTGCTGAACCCTGGATATCAGGCTGCATTTTAGCCAGCTGCTTCTCATGAGTTCATTTCTCACTCTGATGTCTTGGTAGCAATGAAACAGATGTGTGCCTGTATCACAGATATCACAGATGTGTTGTGGCCTGTAATGCATTGATTTTTTTTTTCTTTTGTCTTTCAAGTGATGCTCATGAAATTAATTCTTGAGTAATTAGGGGAAAAATATCTCCTGGTTATCCTCTAATTTTGCTGCTCTTTGTGATGTGTTCTCCTTTGCCACGTTGTCCTTGGTACAGCATACCTGAGAGGAAGCAGGGAGTTCTGGCTGAGGATGAGCTGTGTGAGAGCTCTGTACTGAAAGGCACCTCCACACGCTAACTTGGGAAAATTGGACACTTGATGGATGGTGTACTGATTCTGGCTGGCAGTGTGAAGGAAGGAGCACCCTTTATAAAAGTACTTAGCCAGTCAAGCCCTGGCACAGTTGCAGTTATCATGTCAGAGGTTGTGGTTTTTACTAATCTAAGCTGTATCTGCACTGGTAGGATTTGCTAGCAGAGCTGTGTCAGTAAACCCTTTGTACTGTCATCAAAACTGTCTTTTAAGTGCCAGGGACCATGGCAAAAAAAAAAAAATAGTGTGGCAGAAAGCAGATTTGTCAGATGGATAATGAGTGTGGATCAGCACAGATACTGCCTGTGCTTCAGCTCCCAGTACTAGGTAAGAGATAATTGAAGGGAAAAAGCCCTGGACAACTCTTTTCCTTTACTGAATGAGGATGTAATGAACTAGAGGGAAAAGATTGCCTTAATGGTGGTGTCATGATTCTCAGTTGTTTATTGATTGCCCTCTCCTGCTTTCTCTGTGCCAGTACATAACTCCCATAGGTTATTTGTCAGGAACTCCCTTTTGTAGAGGAGATATGGATCGTTGGATCATGCACCAAATTGTCTTGGTTTTGTGTAGCGAGAATCAGCTGGGATTCATGAGCATTGATGTCCCAGTGATTTCCATTTTAATCTTTGTGCCACTCTACTGAGAGCTCAGCTGAGGTGACAGTGGCAGAGCTGAGGAGTCAGCCGTGGTCTCAGCCCCCCCTGTGGACTGTGACCAGCTCTTTGCAGTGCAGCTTGCTGGGCTTGGGTTTCAGTTTCAGCCCCACCTCTGCCCAGCTGAAGCACAGAAGTGAGCCCAAGCAGATAAGCTCTGTTTGATTGCCTGTCATCCCAGCTGGTTTGTTCCTTGTGGAGCTGAGGTGAGCCCCACAGTAGTGTAACCTACAGAGTCCTTCATTGTGAGCTCCCAAATTGATTATTTTGGAAGGAAAGCCTTCTCACACAGAGTGTGGTGAAGCAGAGATGGATGGAGTTCATTCCATGCTGCCTGTGGCAGGGACCAGTAGTAATCACTGTGGGAAGAGGAATACTCCTTGGTGTTCTTCCCAGTTCCTAAGTCAGTGTTTTTAGGATGTTCCTGACCTATGTCACAGTCACTGCTTTACTGCTCATAATGTTAGTGCTTTAATATTGTTCTGTAAGTGATCTTATTTTGTTATGTTTGTTAAAAATGTGTTCATCTTAAGGTACATTAGATGAAAAGCTATGTTGTGTTACATTTTAAAAAACTTGGATTGAACATTAGAAGTTACTAGCAGGCCACAGAATATGGTCTCCAAAGAAAGTAAAGAAACCATGGGAAAAATACTGTTGAATTTCTTTAAAGTTAGTTTTAAAAGGGATACACTTCTTATTGAAATTGTATTTGGGTAAATACTTCATTAATTATGATTTTTTCCCCTAGCTTTGTTATTGCTACAATTCCCTGAAATGTGGCTGTGCTCAGGTGGGGTTGGTCTCTTCCTTCAGGCAGCAACAGACAGAACAGTGGATGCAGTCTGAAGCTGTGTCAGGGGAAGTACAGGTTGGATATTAGGAAAAAGGTTGGCATGGAAAGAGTGATAAAGCACTGGAATGGCCTGCCTGGGATGTGGTGGAGTCACCATCCCTGGGTGTGTTTAAAACCAGACTGGATGTGGCACTGGGTGCCAGGGTTTAGTGGAGGTGTTGGAGCTGGGTTGGAGTTGATGATCTTGAAGGTCTCTTCCAACCCAGTGAATTTGTGCTAGTAGAGAATGGCTTTACTGAGTGTAGGTGTTTGTTTGAGAGAATATCCTCTAAAGAAAATTGTGCCTTAGAGGATTGTGGCTGGAGCATCCCCAGACCTGTTCTTGCAGTTCCATTGTTCTCAATTTCTGTTCAGAAGGCACTGAAAGTGCACGTGCACCTCCCTTGTGCTGGTACTTGGGATTCTCACCCTCCTTCCTTATGTGATCAGCTTGTGCTTAAAGTGATGTTTTCCCCCAGCCTGTTGTGTGTGGTGCCGGTGTTGTGTGTGTGTGGTGCCGGTGTTGTGTGTGTGTGGTGCCGGTGTTGTGTGTGTGTGGTGCCGGTGTTGTGCGTGTGTGGTGCCGGTGTTGTGCGTGTGTGGTGCCGGTGTTGTGCGTGTGTGGTGCCGGTGTTGTGCGTGTGTGGTGCCGGTGTTGTGTGTGCGTGGTGCCGGTGTTGTGCGTGTGTGCGTGGTGCCGGTGTTGTGCGTGTGTGCGTGGTGCCGGTGTTGTGCGTGTGTGCGTGGTGCCGGTGTTGTGCGTGTGTGCGTGGTGCCGGTGTTGTGCGTGTGTGCGTGGTGCCGGTGTTGTGCGTGTGTGCGTGGTGCCGGTGTTGTGCGTGTGTGCGTGGTGCCGGTGTTGTGCGTGTGTGCGTGGTGCCGGTGTTGTGCGTGTGTGCGTGGTGCCGGTGTTGTGCGTGTGTGCGTGGTGCCGGTGTTGTGCGTGTGTGCGTGGTGCCGGTGTTGTGTGTGTGTGCGTGGTGCCGGTGTTGTGTGTGTGCGTGTGGTGCCGGTGTTGTGCGTGTATGTGGTGCTCATGTTGTGTGTGTGTGGTGCCGGTGTTGTGTGTGTGTGTGTGGTGCCGGTGTTGTGTGTGTGTGTGTGGTGCCGGTGTTGTGCGTGTATGTGGTGCCGGTGTTGTTTGTGGTGCTGTGTGTGTGTGGTGCCGGTGTTGTGCGTGGTGCCAGTGCTGTGTGTGTGTGTGCTGATGTTGTGTGTGGTGCCGGTGTTGTGCGCGTGTGGTGCCGGTGTTGTGCGTGTGTGGTGCTCATGTTGTGCGTGGTGCTCATGTTGTGCGTGGTGCTCATGTTGTGCGTGGTGCTCATGTTGTGCGTGGTGCTCATGCTGTGTGTGGTGCTGATGCTGTGTGTGGTGCTGGTGTTGTGCGTGTGTGATGCTGGTGCTGTGTGTGGTGCTGATGCTGTGTGTGGTGCTGATGCTGTGTGTGGTGCTGACGCTGTGTGTGGTGCCGGTGCTGTGTGTGTGGTGCCGGTGCTGTGTGTGTGGTGCCGGTGCTGTGTGTGTGGTGCCGGTGCTGTGTGTGTGGTGCCGGTGCTGTGTGTGTGGTGCCGGTGCTGTGTGTGTGGTGCCGGTGCTGTGTGTGTGGTGCCGGTGCTGTGTGTGTGGTGCCGGTGCTGTGTGTGTGGTGCCGGTGCTGTGTGTGTGGTGCTGATGCTGTGTGTGGTGCTGGTGGTGTGTGTGTGTGGTGCTGATGCTGTGTGTGTGTGTGGTGCCGGTGTTGTGCGTGGTGTTCATGCTGTGCGTGGTGTTCATGCTGTGTGTGGTGCTGATGCTGTGTGTGGTGCTCATGCTGTGTGTGGTGCTGGTTTTCCTGTCTTTCACCTGGGGCGTTTCTCACACTCGGCTCAGTTGAGTTCTTGGAACGTGTGAACTCCAGGCCGTATTTCACCATGTGAAATAAATCAGAAATGAAACTGCAGTGTCCTTCTGCCTCCACTTTTGCCACTGCTTCAGTCTCAAAATTGACCCTTAGATGTAGATCAGAAAATCTGGTACAAAGAGAACCTCTGGAAAGGAATGGGAATAATAACTGCAAAGCACTAGAAATAGTTCCAAAGGAGACTCTTGCTTTGCATTTTTGCTTCCAAGGGTGGGTAGAATGGCACGTACAGAGTTGCAGCATTTTTTGTCATGTAACAAATATTCTGGGGTTTGTGATGATGCAGTATGGGCAACTGAGCCAACAGGGGATTGACTGGATACCAGGTTAGGAGAAAATTGCTTCAGCTTCTGCCTGGCCAGAAGTGGGCATATTGTCTGACAGCTTTCCTTGAAGCTCCAGGTAAGTTCTTTGGGTTTCTGTGCCCAGTGTGCTAGAGATAGTAGTTGTTTTTTGTGATGAAGTGTAGGATTATTATTGTTTTCATTAATTTTTAAATATACTTCCCAAGGAATGGGTGAGGCATTCACATGCCTGTCTGTATACCATATTGCAATATAGCAGAAAGGTTTGTGGGGGAATGGATGGGTGGGGTAACCCTAAACAGCACACCAGGGAAAGAAGCTGAGTCATAAGATTTCCTTCTGCATGGAGACAGGCTGGGATCTCTCATTCTGAGCTTTGGTATTAACAGGCTTTTCTGCTTATGCAGAAGCCCCTTACAAGCAGCAGTGCTATTTCAAATCAGTTTCTACTTCACGTTTCTGTATCTGTGTGTTAAACTGCAATTTCTTTAGCAATCTCCAAGTCACAGAGTGCAATGTGGTGTTAGGGGCTGCAGTGAGCTGGTGCAGCCCAGTGGCAGTGGCTGCCCTCTTCTTTTTCCTGCATGGTGCAGGTGTCTGCTGGAGAAGGAGGCTCTTGGAGAGGCAGAAGGATCAGTAAATTAATTGAATGGCAAGAGAGAAGCCTGCTTAATGAAAGGAATCAGATGGCATTTGGTGCTAAAGAAACAAGCAGGGCTATGAACTGCCAGGGTTTTAATTGTTTGGAAATATTCAGAAAGTAAGAAGCTATGTTGCATTATTAATTTCATGTTTATGTAGAAATTTATTTTCCAATCTTACCCTTTTTTTTAATCCATTGAATTAATTTTTTTTTGTTCACTTCACTGTTCTTCTGTGTTACAGGAGGAAATTTTTTCTTCATGATTTTAGTTTTTCCTTGAATTAAGTTGCCATTTTTAAAGAGGGGATTTTTTTTTCCATTTTAATCTTTAAGTGGGTCACACTACAAATAATTCTGTGATGCAGAGTTGTGAAACTGTTTTTGAATCACATTAAAGCTTTTGTGTGCTGCAGACTTGGTAGAATAAGTTAATAGTGAATTTTAAGAAAGATGTTAATGTTCTGTGCTGGGTGGGACATGGCAAGTATGAGATGAACATGCCTGTCCTTCAGGAAAACTTGTATGTATGAATTATATTCCTCACAAAATTATCAATATCACAACAGATCCAAACAGATCATTGGTGTAATTCTTTGATCCACATTTTAAAGTTATGTTGGAAGAAATACTGAAAAAGTGTGTGGAAGTATTTAGAGGATGGCAAAAATGCCTTAGACCTGGACTATACTGTTAAATTTTGCCAGTAATTATCATTTACAAGCAGAGCCATGCTCTGCCATGGCTGCACGGAGCAGTTCATTGTGGTGTGGCTCCTGCTTTTATCAGTCTCCTTTCCTTTGGGATAGGAAAGTTTTGCAGGTGAGCTTGTATTAATAAACTCTGCTAGACACATGTTTTGGATGAGAGGCTGTTGGGTTTCAATTCATTTAACAGATCCAAAAGAAAAGAACTACTTAAAATCTTTTAATCCAGTGGGAAACCATGCATCCAGAATGAGGATACTGAAAGATGGAGTAGAACCCAGCACATGAAAAATGTGCAAGAATGTTCAGTGAGGAATGTGAGTACTCAACTGAAATAACCCACTGAAGAAATGATGGCTGCTGCCCTTGGTGACTGCACTTGTGCCCTCACAAGTGCTAAGGCCTTTCAGGAATTGTGCTCTGGGCAGGGATTTGCAGTGATGAGCTGGCAGCAACATTCCAGCTGCTTCCCAGTGGCACCTGGCTACTGTCCTGCACGTGTCTGGGACAAAGCACAGGCAGGAACTTCAGCTCCTGATACCCTGAGAGCTGTGACATTTCATAATCTTGTACAAGAGGCTGAATAGCTAATAAGGTGTCGCTTCTGGCTTTGAAGTACTCAAGTTTTTTTTTTTTTCCCAAGGAGCATGGTAGCTTGCATAAAAAATGGTTCTTGGATCAAAGGCATGGCTGTCAGTCTTCCTTTGGGATGCTGGGCATGTCTGAGTGAGACAGTGCTTTTAAAAATGCATAATTTCTCGATCTGTTCCTGGTTTTATCATTCCAACCAGACTTCACAGTGGTGAATTCTAGCTGAGCTAACAGCCCCTCGTAGCAATTACACCTCAAGAAAACTGATTTATGTTATTGTTTTCAATACTGGCTTAATGATCCCTGTTAATCAAGAAGCATTCAGCAAAAGAGTGAGTTGTGAGGGACGTCAGGGCTATCAATACAAATATGGGCTTGCTGCATTATATTTTTTTAATAACAGTGTGCCCCTTTTTAGCAAGATACAACATGCTGTGTCAGTAATAGGCTGATAAATTGTCAATTAAAAATCCACTTACAGTGCAACCCCCAACTGTTTATTGTGAAACTTGGTGTTTTGCCTTTGTAGACGGATTAGTTTATTTAAGTGTGTTTGCTTAAGCCATTCTCCCATGTGTTACTAGCCCTGTGGAAGGTAACTGACACATGATATGATTTCAGGATAGGAGCTGGGGCTTCCCTCTACCTGTTGGAGGAGGAGAAGCTGCTGTGCCCTCCCTCATGACTGCCTCAGCCTCTCCTCATCCCCTCCTCGGGCTGGCTGTGGCTCACAGCTCAGGTGCTTTGTGTGCTTTGTCTTAAAAACCTTTCAGAATCTTTATTTCTTGTCTCTCATTTTTGTTGGCTTTGTCTTCTGCCATTTTGGTCAGATCACTCAGCACTCTGGGCACTGGGACAAATATCAGGCTTCTCAAAATAACTGATGGAAAGTGACCTTGGCCCTCCAGCCCTGCTGTTGATTTGGCTCCAGCCTCACCATGAAGTGCTCCTCTGGAGAGATCAGGAGCTGAGGGAGCTGATGGACAGCTGCTTGCAGCTCAAAGGGATGGTTTTTCTACATTCCCTACACTACTCATTGTTTCTTTTCCTTTTACATGTTAGTTTTCTGGTAGCCTGGTGAGTGGCCCATGAACAGGGGAAGGGGTGCTGGGAGCTGGGGGAGCTGTGACCTCTCCATCAACTCCGGGCTTGGCTCATCTGCCCTGGCCAACCTTACTGGGAATTATTTGGCCTTACTAAAATTATGTTGGTTTTGTTTGATCTGCAGCAGTTTTCTTCTTATGTGCACATGAAATGGATGTTCCATGGGCTCTCTCATTAGGCTTGGAGATTTTTAACATGTGCAATTGCAGCCAGGAAATAGCTGAAGGGTTTTTTCCTCCTCTTTTCCTCATTAGGAGCTTGTAAAAGCAGTCACCTTAAACTCTTGGGGTGTATAAACAAGGCAGAAAGATGCAGCTCAGGAGTTAATATAGTGCAATTAAATGATGAGGGCCACAATAGAATTAGGATTGAGTTTATTGCACCTGTTTGTTTCACAGAATTGGAAATGTGGGGCTTTTGTACATTAGTTAAGGAGCATTTTGCATGGGGATAGGTGGTTTGCTCTCTGGAGCTGGAATATATGTGGATATTTAAATAATGCTTTATTTATGGATTATACTCTGTGCAGAGAAAAAAAAAGCTTAAGCTTTATGTTGTGGTAAATTCATGGTATGTATAAAGTAAAAAGGCTTGAGTTTGTGTCCTTGCTTATGGTACTGTATGGCTTTCCATTCAATTTAGTCCCTTTCCCTTCTTCCCTTTCAAAGTCTGTGCTGGTGAGACTTGGGTGCCACAAATTCATTTGTCTGTGGAGAAACTACACATGTTAGTGCAGTTAGGAGTGTAATTGTACCATTTCTTATACCTGTATTGTTCTGAAAATAGTAATGCAGGCATCTCATGGTAACAAAAACTTACTTCCTACAACAGAAAAAAACCCATTTTTCTAGTAAGCAATCAGGGTTTAAATGGTGGCACACACTTCTCTTATAGAGAGGTAGCATATTTTCTGACCCTTCAAACAAAAAAAGCTCAGCTACATGTATTTATTCTTTAGAGAATTTAAATTGATTAAAGAAAAGGAATTTGTTTATCATGCTTCTGTATTTTTTCCTGTGGCATTTCTTTTTCTGCTGGAGGGTTGTCCTCACAGAAAAATGCTGGGTTTTGTTTCTTTTTTCTTCAGCAGACACTTTGAAATCTTATATATAGAATGCATTAGATTTAAATCAGACATTATTGATTGTGTGGCAATCCAGTGAATCAAAAATTACAAAGCCTTACAGATAAAGCAAACTGCATGGCTGCCTGGTGCATTGACAGAGCTGGAAGTTATATACTACTGCAACAGTGGGGCTCTATCTCTGCTTATCACAAAAGCCCCAATGTCCCAGAGTGCCTGAGTGTGTCAGTGGAACCTCGAGCTCTGCATGGTTGGCCTTGTGCCATGTTGTTGTTACATGGTCCATTGGTAACATCACATTTCTGTTTGTGGCAGTGACCCCAATGCTTTGAGGACCTTAAATTTTGTACCTTTAACCTGCTTGAATACTGGTGAAATAAAAGGCATGCCTGAGAAACCTGAGGTTTGCATAATATTGTCCATGGTCTCTTGTAACAAATGATGGAGGTGAGGTTTCTGGGAAGGGAAGATGAAGCAAAGCAGCCCAGCAGAGCACAGAGCTGTCCATGGACTTGTGGCAGTTTAACCCTTCAGGAATCCTATGATCCTTTGTTTAGCCACAATCAATGTTTTATCCTAAATCTGCAAGGCAACCAGGTGCTAGTATTGTGAATCAGTTATCATTTGACATGATGTAAGGCCTATTCTTATTTACAGAAAATGTCATTTGATGTTGTTCCCTTTTTGTGTTGTGTTGCAGATGTGGTGGTGGCAGCTCTTTCCGATGCCTCACAGATGTTGGCATTGTCTATTGTGTCCACAGTGCTGCTGGGGTAGTTTTGCTGGGCTGAAAAAGGAACAGCCTGGCTGTGTTCTCCTGCATGAAGTACAGCTTTGAGACGAAGCACTGCTCCTGCTTGCTTGCTTTTTTTTTCTTTTATTTTTTCTTTTTTTTTTTCTTTTTTTGGCAGGATGTGGCCCAGGTTTTTCAGTAACAGAATTTTGCTTCAGGGTTTGTGGGATCTTCAGTCTTGAGGCCCCAGGTGATGTTCCCAGCAGTGCCATTGCATTCCTTCCAGTAATAAAACTGAAATGGCATAAACAGTGTATTTACTCCATTTTATATAATAAAAGAAATACCTTGAGGCAAAATGTCATCT
This sequence comes from Agelaius phoeniceus, assembly GCF_051311805.1. Classification (NCBI taxonomy): domain Eukaryota; kingdom Metazoa; phylum Chordata; class Aves; order Passeriformes; family Icteridae; genus Agelaius; species Agelaius phoeniceus. The sequence continues at coordinate 4,095,718 of NC_135274.1, read as the reverse complement.
TCAGTAATCAAGGATGTAGATTTTCCTTCTTAGTGGTGCTGACAGTCATTCCTGATTTTTCTAAATTGCTTATGAGAGGTTCATACAGGAACTTACCTGGATTGGGAGAAAATGTTTAATATGAATGTATGCTGGTGAGCTGTTATTAATTGATTATTTTCTACTAGATATGCTGGTATATAGAGTGAAGCTTGTTGTGAATTGAGTATGCATGTATGTGTATCTGATTTACACAGAACCTGGAAGGTTTTAGGAATAAATCAAAGCTACAGATTATTGTTAATTTAAAGAAAAAAATGGGCACTGTCTAGAGGCAAATCAAGTTTTGCAAACCTAGACCTTTGGCACACATGAGGACAGTTGTTTATCAATATCCTGTATTTCCATAGGTTTTGTGTTATCCATGTAGTCTTTTAGACTCTGGGAGTAGCATAGTTCTGATAGAAATTGAGTGTGCAGGGCTGTTTTCTTTGGTTTGATTTATTTGATTTGTATATTGCTGTCATACCAGATTTTGTGGTTCCATATGTTTTTGCTCTCTCAGCTGTTTTGACCCCTAGTGGATTTGCTTGTGTTTTAATGCCTAATCCAAGGAATCAAGACTGGCAATTTCTCTTTGTACTGGGATATATTTGATATATTTGTACATATGTTGTCTGATTGTTAGTTCCACTGTTGATCATGGGTTTTTGGATGAGCCAGTCCTTGTCTGTTACATGGGTATAGCCATCACCCAGAATGAATAGGCAGAGTAGTTGTTAAATACTGTTACTATCAGTGCTGATACACAAACATGAAAGAATCCAGATTTGTTTTTAGGGCTCATCTTCATTTGGCAGAGTAGTAGTCAAAGGGAGAGATAAAGAGAACATTTAAAATGTTGCTGTGATGCCTGAGGTGTGTCATCTATGTTGTGGGGAAATTGTGTTTATTTTCACACTTCCTCTTTCTAGGAAAAAAAATACCACAATTTTCCTTAAATATTGTTTTAAATGCCATTGTATTTTCATTACATTAAATAACAGTCAGTAGTGGTGCTTTGCTTAGCTGTAGGTTTCTGTTCCACTAGCTGTGATCAAGTTTGAGGCATAAAATTCTCTTGTCAAAAGAAAGACCTGTGGGCACTTTTTGATCTCTTTTTATCTCTTGCTTTTGTAATTTCAGTGTTACAGACCCTTTTTTATGCAGATTGTGAATGAGAGGTAACTGTAATGACATATACCAGAAAATAAATGCAAGAAAGTCCTTGTGATCTGTTAGAGAATGGAAATGGCTGGTGGAAGGTCTTGTTTCAGCCTTCCTGCTGATACTTCTATCTGGAAGCAATCTAATTAAAAACTACCTACCTTATGCTTTAAGTCATTTGTAGGCATGGAACTGTGAATGTATGATCTCTGTAACTGCTTACCTGAAATTTCTATTTATGGAAATTTACTTGGCTGAAGATTCAAGTTCTTCTGTTCTTACCCTTTAAAGTTTTGCCCATGGGCCAACCAAACTTATGTATTTGAAAAATAAAAATAACTCAAAAATAGCATTGCATTGGGATTTTTCATCCTTGATCAAAACTGTTGAGTAAGATCAGGAGTAAGGTTGTGGAGTTCCTGGTGGGTGAGCTGGTGTTATAATCAAGGAGCAAAGTGCATTGTGTCAGATAGGATCCTTTACCATGGACTGGTTAGAGTTGGCTTGTTCCTCACCACACTGACACTGCAGGGAGATAGAAATTCACCTTTCAGGGTAATCCCCCTTTTGGAATGACAGTGCAGGCTCTGCTCTGCTCTGCCAGCTTCAGCTGTCCTTTGTGTCTAGCAGAAGTAGCTCTGTCAGCATTTTTAATGGAGGATTTCCTGTTCTCTTCTGGCTAGATTAGAGTTGTAGAAGTATACTTCATGTAATTCACTTGTAAGAAGGTTTTATTATTGTTTAAATGTGGGTGTATGTGTTTACTGACAAGGCTTCAGTACACTCCTTTATTCCAGTAGTACTTTTCTATTTTGTACACAGAAGAGAGTATGTATATGTGTATGTGTGAAAGTAAATATGTGTAAATATACAGAAGAATAAATGTATTTGGATTCAAGAGCCAGATATTTTTAGGGAAGGAAACTTTCTCCTGTAAGACATGTTTTATCTTTTTGAGAAAGACACACATGAGGTGTTGGTTTTAATGTGTTCAAGTGCTGTATGTATCCCTGCTAGGTGTCACATTTTATTTCCCATGTGTGAGGTTGAGACTGTATTTGAGTATGGTTACAGATGTGAGCATGCCAGGTGTGTGACAGGAACAGGCTGCTGCTCGTGTCTGTGGGTCCTGCACTAAGGTGCACACCTTGGGGTCTGCTTTGCATTTGCAAATTCATTAGGGAGTGAACCTGGGTAAAAGCATGAACCTGGGCCTGGGACACCAGGAGCTGTGTGTCAAACACCTCGTGGGAGAAGGCATTTGGCTTGACAGCACTAATGGGAATAATTGATCCTTGTAAGTCTTGCCCATATGGGGCATGTGTGCAGTATGTGGCTTTGGATATAATTCATGTACTCTTTAATTTGCTCCTGAAGCATAAGATGATTATCTTAATGTGAGTTCTTCAGTGTGTATCTTGTACTTCCAAAGAAATAGAAATACAAGTATTTAAGTTTGTCATGGCAAGCTCTAGTTCACCTGTCAAGGATCATTTGTTCCATGTATGAATACCTTTGCTGCTCTCTCTTTGTGTGTGTTATGCAGAACTCAAGTTTCTATTTTTGATGTACTTTCTTTCTCCTCCTTTTCCAGGTGAAGCAGGAGCCACAGAAGGAAGACCTTGTGGTTTGCAATCATGCCATTCCCCTTTGGCAAGTCCCACAAGTCTCCTGCAGACATAGTGAAAAACCTGAAGGAGAGCATGGCAGTTCTAGAAAAACAAGACATCTCTGACAAAAAGGCAGAAAAGGTACAGTTGGGATGTTCCAGTTGCTAAACTGTATTTGAAAGTGGGGGAAAGGGGGAATTTACAGCTGTCGAAACTGAAACAATTAGGAATTATTTTGGTGGTTTATACTCTGATAAAGGGTAATTTATGTACCTTTGAACAGGTGTGTGTCCTGTTGGCTGGTTGGCTTACGCCACTGGCAGCTGATAATGACATTTAAAATGATTTGGCACTGGAGGACATTGCATTCCTTTAATAAACAGCTCCCAGCTGTACAGTGTTCTGGTCTTGTGACCACCACAGTGCCTTCACTACTGCACAAGTAGTTCTGTCTCTGCTTGTCCATGCAAATCTTTACAGAGCAAAGTGTCTCTTCCTGAAGCTGAAGAACTTTGTGTCTTCATGGATAGAGAATCTATTTTGGCTTTGCTGCCTCTTCTTCAGCCCACAGTAAGATGTGAGAAGTTCCTGTGCTAGTGCAATTTCCTTTTCATGGGTGTCTTGTACTTCAGGCTGTGTATCTGGCCCCAGTCATTTCCTTCTCAACTGGCACTCTGGCTTTTACAGCTTTACAGGAACTGACCTCAGAGTTCATCCTGTGTGCAGCTCCATCCCACCTGAAATTCCCCACCTGGTGAACTGTGTGGCTGAGGTTGAGATGAGCACCCTCCTTGGAGCCTCTCCCAGAATTATTTAACTCTTGTGTGCCACTCTTGGCATCCACTGAGTCCCATATTGGAGTTAGTCACAATCTTTTCATGTTCACCTATATTTTTAAGCAGAGTGTGGCCAGCTCTTCTACATTCAGTTTCACCTAAATTTGGCACTATTACTTCTAAGGGTCTTAATTAAATTGCCATCTTAGTTCTGCTATTCTTTAATAATTAGCATCTTCTACCCCTTTGCCATCATGTGGTATTTCCAGGTGTCTTGCAGTGTACCACAATAGTTTGCTCTGATGCTTTTTCTCTCCTATTGTAGAAAAAAAAATGTTACATTCTGTTCTGCAGGCTTGTGTGAAGGCTGGAAGGTTTTCATTTGCTGCTGCTATTGTATCTCTAAAAGAGCCTTCTGTAAGGAGAGGAGGGATAGGTGCATTCTGATGAGACTTGGCACTGCCTCCTTTATCTTGGCCTCATTATTAGTTCCTGGTCTTAAAATCTGTGTTCTCTTGTGTCCTCTTTTTGCTGGGACCCCTAATGGGGAGCAGACCAGCTCACCCCATGGTGTGTGCCTGTGTTCCTCATGCTGCAGCTGGAGGTGGGTGTTACCTTTTCTTCTTGCTGGCCTTTTTGAAAGCCCTCATTTCTGTGAGGCTGCTGCTCTGACAAGAAGCAATATGCTAAGCTAAGCCTGTGGAGTGGTTTTTCCTGTGTCAGACAGAAGGTGACACGTTGTGCCTGCAGGAGAACAAAGGCAGCCCACATTGTCTGGGTGAAGTGTGAGGAGGGTTAAATCCTGACATCCAAGGCAGTGAGCCTGGGCATGGTGCTGCTGTTCCCCATCATCCTTGCTGTTCACAAAGGAGCTGATGAATCCCAGCACCCACACCACCAGTGCCCACATCTCCATGCAGAGATTCATCAGGAAGTGTTTGTTTCCTTGGCAAGCCAAGACTTCAGGAAGGTGACTCCGGTTGTGACTCCTTAGCTCAGGAAGTTTGCTGGTCTGATGGAGAAAGTTCTGCAGTGTCCTATGGACCAGTCATCAGATCTTTGAGGGCACAGCTCTGTGAGCAGACACCCTGAATTTGTGCCCTCTTCCTGTCCAGTCTGTGGAAATGACTGGAGTGAATTTGGAGTTCAAGGACAGTGGCCTTTATTAGAAAAGAACAAACATTTCTTTATGCCCATATGTCAGTATTTAGGCATCTTTTTCACTGTCCATAATATTATGATAATCCTTTCTGCCATGTAACTTTTTGGCCTCCTTTGGAGAAGAATTCTCTGCTGGTGGCAGGGTGAGTTCTGGGGCTAGTAGTGGGACAGAAATAGAAAAACTCACTCTACATGAAGCACAAAATTTGCTAAAAGGGGAGAAGGATGCAAAAGTTGCTCTTGTTTTTATGAGTTCATTTTTTTAGTGATGGGATGTGTAGAAAATACAGTGTGTCTCAGTAATCTTGTTATTGTTGCTGTTTGATCCAGGGATATGCTTTTGCAGCCTGTCACATATCAATGGTGCAATTTCAGTGCTGGGTCAGCATGCTAAATACCCAGTATTGGTTATAAAAGTACCCATTTGGGTTAAGGGACTACCTACTTTTCTTACACACTTTCATTTCTTATAATACAGAGAAATACTACTCGTATAATACTATACGTAGTATAATACTACGTGGAGAATGCTCTTTGACAATTTTGTGGCACAATTGGAAATACAGATTTATAAGAAAATTAGACAAATAATTTTCCCTGGAAGTCGTAAGTGTAATTACGCTTGAGCAGAATTCCTCATTTTTTTCAGTGCTTAGGCTGAAATTTACAACCATTAATGTTTTTTGAGCAGAAACAAAAAAATCAAAGGAGGTAAAGATGTTTAAGTCTTGGACAGTGTGTGTTCCTGTCCATACTTTATAATCAAAATAGAAGATATTCTTCAAAGTAAAAGAGGTAAAACAATAGTACTGTCTTGTTCAATTATGAAACATTTTGCCCTCTAACACTGGAAAATTTGTTTTATAATCTAAAATCTGAAATTCAAGTGTATCCTAGTTACATGTTAATCTAGCTTTTGAGCTTAGTGAAGACTGGAGAAAAATTAACCAGGTAGTTCTCCAGGTGGTTTGAAATGTCTTTAATCATGTGGTGCTCGTTTAGGAGCTGGGCTGTGGCTCACTTGTCCCACCTCCCTCTGTGCCACAGATCTGGTGCTTGCTGCTGCACTGCTGTGCTTAGCACAGGGGTTGTGCCTTGCTGTCTGTCAGTATTTGGAAAGAGAAATGAGATGTCAAGTGCTTTATAAGTGAAAAGTGTTCATCATTTATGCTGCTTGTTCTCCATTGCCTGTGCTCTCTCAGAAAGGGGCCTAAAGGGAAGGGAAAGGAAAGCTCCTTTCCCATAAGCAGGATCTCCCCTTGATCTACTCCATTGGTTAGTCTTTGTTATTAGTCTTTGTTCACATCTCTTCCTCCTCTTTGGCTGATGCCAGCATTTTTCTCATACCCCACTTCCCCTGGTGTGTGGCACACATTTACTGTGCTGCAGGTAAATATTTACTCATGCAATCAAGTTGTTCTTCACCACGCTGTGACCTTGGCTTGCCCTGTCCCACAGCTCCCTTTGGAGCCCTGCTGTGGTCCCAGGCAGGCTGGCCCTTGCAGGCACGGGCTTTGTCTCTCCTGGATGTCACAGCTGTGTGGTGGCAGCACCAAGAGCTGCTTGGCTCAGCTGTGCCAGGCTGCCAGAGGTCAGATTTCATTCAGGGAGTTCATGCTGTCATTCACAAAGCAGTAAAATCCTGGATTTGTTACGCGTGTGTGTACAATTCATCTGTGCTTGAAGGAAGGCTAAAGGTTTAGCCATGTGCCTGGCCTCCAGTGTGGGGCTGGTACTCAAGGGGTAAAGCTGAGCCTTCTTTAGGAAGTGGCAGGTGAGACAACGTGCTTCTCTTCTAATTGAACTTTTCTGTGCTGTCTCCATGCTAAATGTTCACTGGAAAATCATACAATAATTTTTGGCCTTTAGGTGTGCTGCTGCACTGATGTAGTAACTGATACCTTTATGGAATTGTATGTTTTTGTAAGCATTTTGAAATCCAGCCAATTTAAGTGGTTATTAAAATAATGCTTTTTAGTTGTGATAGATACTGCTTTAGACTACTGAAATTATTCACCCAGTACAGGTTCAGAGCTATATCTGGTTTATCTTTTTGATGGATGTTTTCATTAATAGTGCAGTTTCTGGAACTGCATTATCCATGGGTAGAGAACCCCCAGGCACTGGGCTTCCATGGGCCTGGAGACTGCCAGGCTCTCTGGAAATATTTCAGGACTGGCCATGTGTTCTTTATCTTTTTCTACTGTTCACAAACCCCAGATAATCCAGCTGTACAACTCTAGATAGAGGATCTGGGCTTTGCACTGCTTACCATTGAAGGAAATACTAAATTTTAGGGTATTTCACTGATCTTTCCAGAGACTGCAATAAACCATAGCTATAAAGATGTGCAGCTATTCTGGTGTAACAGTCATATGTGTGACTCCATGGTGTCTGCTTTTACTTTTGAATAGTATCTTCCTGTCCTTCATAAACACAGAGAAGTAAATACTTTCTTTATTTTCCTTGCTTTGCATTTCACTTTCATAGTGTGGCTTGTCCTCAGATGGTATTGATTTTCTGGCACCATTACATTTCAAATATGACTTGCCATGAAATTTTTCTCTAAAATTCAGGTTGCTCCTAATCAGTGTTGGGAACATATAAATACAGATGTTAATACTTTAAAAATTAAAATGTTAACATATAAAATATATACTGTTTTATATATACTTATATAAAATATATACTTATACTCTCTATAAAATACATAGAGAGTATAGGTATTCTATATATATAAAATGCACCCTGGGCATATATTGTACTGGGTATATTTTATATATTTGTACATATGTTGTCTGATTGTTAGTTCCACGTTTGATCATGGGTTTTTGGATGAACCTCATTGTGTGTTTTGATCTTTCTGTCTGGAGTTTTTGTCCCCTCCTGAAAGAGAGCAGTGCATTAGGCAATTTAGATCTCAGTATCTTAGAAAATCTTGCAAGTAATGCTAGCCAAGCTTATCTTATCTTTCTTGATTTTGTTTGTTTTTAGTGGTTCTTTACTTGGCTCTTCACACCAATATTTAACGCAGCATTATATTTTTCAGTGTAACTATGTAAATTCCATTTTGCATCTGAAATGGCAAAAATAGGTCTGCACATCTTGTATTTGGAATATGTCTGAGAGTTCATGGAATATACAAGAGTAAGGAGGTTCTAGAAGTTTGTCAGAGTTTATTTCTAGTCCTTTTGATGTTGAATTTTGGAGTAGAGGAACTATAAGGATGTTACATTTTATGGAAGTGTAGTGCATTGATGGACATTGGTTACTGATATAAGATTCCAGAAAACCTCAGTTTGCAGAAGATTCCCAGAAATGGAGCTGGAGTGCTGCAAGGCAGGTGCTTTGATGTGTGCTGGTCAGACCCTGGCACAGGTTGCTGCAGAGGTGGTGGGGTGTCCATCCATGGAGCAGTTGGGAGCATGGCTGCCCACAGCCTGGGCAGCTTGGCAGGGCTGAGGTGGCCCTGCCTGGAGCATCCTGATGGCCTCCTGAGGACAAGCCACACTATAAAAGTGAAATGCAAAGCAAGGAAAATAAACAAAGTATTTACTTCTCTGTGGTTATGAAGGACAGGAAGATACTATTCAAAAATAAAAGCAGACACCATGGAGTCACACATATGAGTGTTACACCAGAATAGCTGCACATCTTTATAGCTATGGTTTATTGCAGTCTCTGGAAAGATCAGTGAAATACCCTAAAATTTAGTATTTCCTTCAATGGTAAGCAGTGCAAAGCCCAGATCCTCTATCTAGAGTTGTACAGCTGGATTATCTGGGGTTTGTGAACAGTAGAAAAAGATAAAGAACACATGGCCAGTCCTGAAATATTTCCAGAGAGCCTGGCAGTCTCCAGGCCCATGGAAGCCCAGTGGCTGGGGGTTCTCTACCCATGGACAATGCAGTTCCAGAAACTGCACTATTAATGAAAACATCCATCAAAAAGATAAACCAGATATAGCTCTGAACCTGTACTGGGTGAATAATTTCAGCAGTCTAAAGCAGTACCTTCCAGCCTGAGCTGTGCTGCTTCTGAGGGATGTGGTTTGGTGGCAGCCTTGATTTTAAGGGTCTTTCCAGCCTCAGTGCCTCAGTGGTTTGTGTCCCTAACTGCTGCTTCCCACTAAAGCTCTGTGCCATGCCCAGCTCCAGTGAAGCACATGCAGGTGCTCTTGGCAGCTGTGAGGAGCACTGAACTCCTCCTGTCTCTCACTGAAGTTACCAAACTGAATGTTGATGTTGGGCTAGAAGGTTTTTTTGTTTTATAAACCATCAGTGTTTGGAGACACTGAATTATTTTCTGCCTGCTTTGCTAGCATTTCCATTGCTGGTATCTGTCTTGGTAGCGAGGGAGAGCCCTCAAGTGCAGTTATTGAAGTTTGGGGTTGGGAGGCTTGTCCTCTTCCCTGGGCTTTTGGTAGGACAAATTCTCCACTGGCCTTCTTAATGCCAGGCATACCCTCAATACTGCCATGTTTCAGCTGAAATAGGAGTTCCTCGAGCTGCCTTTCTTCCTCTTTCATTTGCTTTCTACATTAGTGTGCAGGGACAGCCTTTGCTTCCTCTTCCCTTGGTAGCCATCCATCAAAGATATCTCTTCATATCTCCATGTCTGACAGATGTTCCTGTTCTTCTACAAAAGAGCTGTTTCCTCTGAATTTCAGAGAACAATTGTGTGGTGTAATTCTGCTCCAGCATGGGGAGCTGCTGTTCCCATTTCACCTCTTCAGGAGCTGCTGTGAATCAAAGTGGTCTTACTGAGCACCTGCTTCTTGCTGTCTTACCAGCAGTGCACAGAAAATCCCTTGGGATTTCGATTGAGGAGGAGACAACTGGACTAGGAACTCTGAAGTAACAGGAAGAGGGAGGCAGCAGGGATTGGAAAGTTGTGGAGGAGCTAAAAATGATACAGAGCCTCCTTAAAGGTCATGGAATCCTTGCTTGCATACCTAGCAAAGCTGGAATGGCTTTAGCTCAAATAGTGCATGGGTCATGCTGATCTTAAGCCTCTCTGGATAAAAAGCACAAATGAGAAATCTTTTTACACACTCTTTATAAGACTGGCAATGTCCAGGAAGTGGTCATTTTTTCACTTTATTAATTTTCTGTAAGCTATCAATCATGAGTACTTTACATTAAAGTGTATGCATACTTTGTTGGCAGGTTCATCTAATTACTAAAAATCAGTGCACTTACAAACCATTCAGACTTTTTAGGCATGTGAAGAACCATTATAATTAAACCAGCTATTTATGATGATCATTTTCAGCATTTTGCCCCCAAGCTCAGTAAACATATATATTGAAAGGAGTAGTTCTTTTTTTGGTCCAATACAACTGTGTTTTAAGATTCAGAAGTGGGTGTTTAGAAGTATTCTTGTTGATTTATATTTTTTTTTAGTTTTACTTGTGAAATAACTGTGTTTCCACTGCTAAATGCTGCTCCAGCTCATCCTGGCAACTTAGGAATTCCTCACAAGTGACAAGTCAGACCTGTCTGGCTTCAGGCAGGGAAGGGTTTTAGACCTTTCATTGTGTCCTTTTGAGTGTATCTCTTTCTGGGTCTGTTGGCCAGGTTGTTCTTATGTGCTGAGATAACCTAAAAGTTAAAGTTGGTTTTCCTTGAGGTTTTGTTTGTTGGAAAGACTTCACCCACAGTAACTGGAATGGAAGCCTAGTATTTGGCAAAACCTGATGTGTGCAAAATCTACAGGAGGAATATGTTTGGTGTCTCTGAGCAGTTCCCTAGGCACAGGCATGAGGCTCCATGTCATATTTTCCAGTCTGATCCTACACAACTGTTTTATAGAATGGAAATTTTGTCAGGTTCTTTTCATCCTATTGCTGTTCTTGAGGGGATTTTTGAATGGGAAGTTAAAAGGCAGTAAAAAGGAAGAGATTTTTACCTTTGGTAACTAAATTGTGTATGTCTTTCCTCTGCTTTGTATTGTTTGGTTTGGTTTTTTTTTTAAATACCAGTCTCATAACAGTCTTATTTGCAGAAAGAATATCTATTGTTTTTTTCCCAGATTGTCATTTCCTGATTATTCCTCCCCCCCAGTGGAAGTTTGCAGATGTTAAGAATAAAGGAGTGTGCAGTCAGAAGGACAAATGGCATTGTTCTCTAACTGTATTGTTTTCCCATTTTCTTTAGGCGACAGAGGAGGTCTCAAAAAACCTTGTTGCCATGAAAGAAATCTTGTATGGCACAAATGAAAAGGAGCCCCAAACAGAAGCTGTGGCACAGCTTGCTCAGGAGCTGTACAACAGTGGTCTTCTTAGTACCCTAGTAGCTGACTTGCAGCTCATTGATTTTGAGGTAAGAGAGGAGGTTTGACATTTCTTACATTCTATATGTTAAAATAAACACATCTGAATTCCTACCACTTTAATGGTTAAGATGTTTCAGTCTTCAGCTTTTAGTTTGTGGTTATGACACATCCATTAGAAAGAGACTGAGCAGCTATGGAATATAAAATCTGTGAATTTAGACATACAAACAACACTGATTTGAAGCAGGTAAACCTGTAATGTGGTGGTACAGTTCTGTTAAAATTATGGAATAATTCTCAATTGTTGTGTACACAGAAGGGTTAATCTCTTAGTAGTAACCCTGTGGTGAACACAAACCATAGTACTGCAAGATGTATCTCTATGTTCATCTTGCTACATCAAATTAGTAGGAAAAATAATAGAATTATTGTAACATTTATAGAAGCTTGAATACATAATTTAAAGCTGTTTTATTAACAGTCCAGTATTTCTCTCTCTTTAGAAACAAGTGATGCAGCCTTTTTGGTTTCCTTGTCTTTTTTCTGTTTATTAAAAAAACAAACCCGAGTTTTTATTGATCAATTGAAAATAGCAATACTTACTTATATTTAAAGGTATCTCTCCACAAGCCTCTGTGGCTTTTGTCACCACATCACATGGAATAATTTAGCACCATGGAGAAAAATCCTATTTAGGTATGAGATGTTGCAGCACAATTGGATTTTTCTCTTTCCCCTGAGGTCTCACAAGAGCCGTGTGGTTGTCTAGGAAAGGAGCCAAATCCATGCATCTCACTCCACAGCCTCAACCATAAAGATCATCCCCCTTAAGATTGCTTAAAAATGGGATTGTTCATAAACAAGTTGCTCACAATACAAACAGAACAGTTTAAAGTCCTATTGTAATTTGACATTCCAAAAACAATGGCTTTCTTCCCTGTTCTTTCTTCTCTCCCCTCCACCCCACCCATAACTCCCTCTGATTTGTGTTTCATTGTAATACAGTGGTATTTTTTCCCTACCCACACAAGTGTTTATACCATACATAAAACATTCAGGTTGTTAAATAAGCAAGGAAACCTGGGAAAGCTGAGAGGGAATGCTGAACTGGGATGGCCTTTAATTGCTGAAGAAAGGAAATCATGAAACGTCATCTGGATTCTGCTGACCTCTAGATTGGTATCAGCCTGCTGTTTACTCAGCCCAGTTATTAGCAAAGGAAACCTTCATTATCTCCTGGTAATGAAGAATGAGAACCATTTGCACAGGCTTGCTCTCATTAAGGAGAGCTGTGCTTTTCATTAAGGGGACATGGAAGGATTGGGAGTTGTTTCCTGCCTGTTCTGCTGCTGTGTTTCAGGAGGATGTGATGGTTCCCCTTGGAGGGAGAAGGAGTCATTCCTGCTTTCTAGGCTGGACCACATCTGCTTTTTATGGCTGGCAGCTGGCAGACTGTCCAGCTATTGTTGGTACCTCGAATTAATGTCAACACACCTGTGCTCCAGATGTGCTCCAGCTTCCCAGCTGTTCCAAAGCCAGCCAGATGTTGCCTTTGATATCCCAAATGTCTGTGTGGGTTTACTGCATTTGAAGCATTTTTTCCATTACTGATGGAAATACATATTCGATTTTCTGGTGGTTTTTAAACTTGAAGAATGGGTCTGGAATTTTTTCTTTCTGGTTTTAACACCATAGCTGCACGTTATTCAGTGACAAACTAAACTCTTTTTCCCTTTCAGTCTCACTTCTGAAGAAGGTTTCCTGGTAGAACAAGAATAGACAGCTCATTAATAGGCAGGAACTGTTCATTGTGACTCTTTAACTGTCTCAAATGTACTATGGTGAGAACATCCCATAGAAAAGTAAAAAGTAAAAACTAGAAAAATAACAAATTGGATGTTTTAATGAAGAGAACTGTAAGTGTCCAGCTCTTGCCTTGTGCCCAGGCCTGTTTAAAGTGTTGCCCTTCCCTGGAAACTTGCTTTCCAGTAAAGCAGTCAACACAGCCATCTCCTTACCAATCCTAACACCAGTTACCTCCTTGCTGGTTTGCACTGAGAGAGATGGTATGTATCCCTGGTGAAACTGGGTTTCTTGTCCTGTTGTTTTGGGATTTTTTAAATGAAGAATTAAAAAAGCCCACCCAAAACAAAACTGCCTTTTGCCCAGGGGAGCTGAATCCTTCTGCTGGGAAGACAATACAAGCACAGTGTCCCTCTCACCTCTGGCTGTGGTGACTGTTGGCCTTGTTGGGCCATGAGATCACTTGGCAGGGCACAAGAAAGTGACAAAACCTGGCTGTGGGGTTGCAGTGTGCCACAGGCAGCTCAGGGGTGGGTGAGAAGGAAATGCTGTTCTTGCTGGGGACTGCAGGCACACGCTGCGAGCAGCGCAGCGCTGCTGAATGGGAGTTGATGATTATATTATGTGGAGTTTGAGTAAAGCAATTCCTGCAAACACTGCTCTACTCATGTCAGAACAAAGAGTTCTGGTGTTGCTTTGGGCTGGCTTTCAATGGAATTGTAATTGAGAAAACAAGGGTTTACAAACAATCTCTTATATCCTGAAAACAACACTCCAGCAAAACTGTCTGTGGTAATTTGCAAACATGCCATTTGTAAAGCTCCAGTCCTCCTACGTTTTCATAAACATTTCATTTTTTCTCATGCAGTCTTTTTTACACTGATTAGAAAACGGAAAGAATTTTAAATAATTGATCATGTTTTTAAAATTCTTGCTAGTTAAATAAGCCCTACATTTTACTCAAAAGCTTCCTGGTGTTACTCAGGAGATTTACAGCACAGCTAGAGTTTCTCAAGAAACATTAAATACATCTAGGTTTGGTGTAGAACATTCAGGGAACCTGTAGGTGGAGTTGTTTAACAGGCCTTTATTTGCAGGTCCAAGCTTAGTACAAGCTGGCCTGGTCTTTTTCTGGAATAGATCTGATAACATAATCCTGGAGGTGTCTTTGTGCAGTCCAGAATGGACACTTCATTGCAGAAACCTGGCATTTAAATGGTGCATTTGAATGACAGTGGAAGCTGTTTATGTTTATAATCACCTTTTTGTTAGATGTCTACCAGTTTGTCATCTTCAGCTGTGGTCCTGCAGAAGAAATAAACAGGAGATGTGTATTTATCCAACAAAGAACATTTCCAGTTCCTTTTATGCTGTCTGGTGCTATGCTTGTGAATCTTTGTGTGTATAATTTGTGCTGAATTCCAGCATCCTGGCCTTATTTATACTGCTGTTGTGCACTGAAAAATGTAAGACTTGCATTTTAGGTCAGTGGATGATTTCTGTGTATTTTATTCATTCATTTATTTATTCCACTTTCATAAGTTGCAGTTCTAAGTTGGAGTTAACACTGCAGTTGGAAATGCTCTGCACACTCTTAATGGTGGCATTGTGTGTCCCTAGACAAGGGCAGAGGATAATGGAATGTTGAAGAAATACACTTCCCAGGCAAGAGCACAGTTAAAAACTGTTATGCTGTTAGCAAAAGCAAATATCAAATAAGCCCAGGACATTGATGCTCCATAGAAATACCTGCTGAAACATCAGCTGGCTTTACTTCTGAATGTAAATTCTGAATTCTGTAAATTCTGAATTCTGTAAATTCTGAATGTGATCTGCCTGCAACGTGGTGTCATGTTTTGAGTGCTGTGGCATATTTGAAATGGGCCTAAAGAAAGAGAATCTGGTATGGATCAGAGTATGGAGGCTGCCTGAACTGCAGAACCCCCAGCACAGCTGCACGAGGTGATGATAATGTTTCATTGTTAGCTTGCCTGTGGACTTCCATATTTTGTGTTTAACTGCTGATGTTTTTGACAGGGCAAGAAAGATGTTGCGCAAATTTTCAACAACATTCTCAGAAGACAGATTGGTACAAGAACTCCCACAGTTGAATACATCTGCACTCAACAGAATATCTTATTCATGCTATTAAAAGGGTATGTGCACTGTGAAGCATAAATCTGCTTTTACATGAAGTAAGGGCTTTGTAAATGCAGAGAGAAGCAGTGAGTTCAGACAAGTTTGCTCTTTCTTTGCAATATGCTTCATTTTATTTTCTCTTGCCTTGGTTTTGGGGTCTGTAATTCCCCTAAGTAAAGGAAAATTTAAGAAGTAGAACCCCAACCATCTACTTTTGCATGGAAAAGAACTGAAAATTGAGAACTGTTAGTACTCTGAAATACTCTTACTGGGCTAGTAAGCTATTTTCCTTTCAGTATACTATTTGAGCCTTTTTAAACTATTCTCTTGTGAACTTACTCTCATCAGCAGTTGAAGGCTGTTCTTTTTCCTTTTAACCACAATAATTTCCAGTTTGCTGGCCTGTCTTAGACTTCTTATTCATAGTGATTTATATTGCTGTATTGACACAAACACACCACCACAAACCTGACCAAAAGAGAATGATTTGTGGTATATTGTGTCAGACAATTGTTTCTTCCTCTCTTCTTGTAATATTTGCAGTGCTGGATATTGGAGGGTCCTGCCATACTGAATACATGTAGAGCTGCAGCTCCCAAACATGAAAGCAGAAAATAATTGCTTGCATTTCTAGTAACATCTATTAAGAAAGTTCTGAAAATTGCAATTCCACTGTGTTATTTTGGGACAGACAAGCTCATCCAACATTAATAAACAATTAAAAAATTACAGCTATTTATAAATCTGGCTGCAGCTTCTGGGTAAACTTGCTGTAGTTGAGGAGTATTTATTCCACTTACTGGGATAACTCAAGGGTGTATGAAAGGGCCACTCATCTCAGTGGGATATGCTTGCTGTTAGCATTACTTGCCTGTAATGTCATTTAAATGTCAGAGGGACAAAAGAAAATATTAGTTGTGGCATAATGCAAAAGAAATTATTGATTCAGTGTGTCTTCAAAATAATTTACAAAAGAAGGCAAAGATATTTGAGGTGCAGAGAGGGAAAACTGCTTTTTCAGCATGTTCTCATTGGTAAATGGTTGAATGGGGGCTGCAACACTTCAGAGAGCTTTATCCTCACAGGGGTTATTGAAACTCAGATTGATGAGTCAGGATGTTTGAAATGGGCATTTAGCAGCTTACATGTTACATCTGATATCCAGCTGAGACAAATTTATGTAAATTTAAACTGTGGCATGAATTGCAAAGTTCAGTTGATTTCAAATCTCCATGACAGGTTGAATGGAGAGTATTGCAGGGTTTAATGAAAATTATTTATTTCAGGGTAATATAGTTATGGTTAGTATGCACAATGATACTTTTCTCCTGAAATTGTGGAGAATTTCAATTAGCTCCCACTGGTTTAGGAGGGGTCATTCTGGAGGTGTGAGGCAGGAAGGCCTGTGAGAGGCTGAGGCTGCTCCAGAAGCTGGAACCCCATCATGTGCAGAGCAGCCAGTGATGCTGAAAAATGGTTTAATGGAAGAGGAGATCTGAATTTATGTCCAGTATTGTTAACCCCTTGTGCTCATGTGGAAGGTTTTATGTAAATTGCTGTCATGTTTAAGTGAGCAGCTTTCAAGACAAATAATTTACTGCTTTTCCAGATGTCTGCAATCCCACCAGTATGGAACAAGAGAGCAAAGAAAGTATTTTTATTTAGTCTTGTTTCCCCATTTGTGAAAATCCTTTTTAATTGGCTGTAATTGTAACTGGTAGCTATTTCCTCAGTATTTAGTAGAAATATTTAAAAATGGAGTTGAATGCAGAAATAAGTACCTCTGATTTTGATGGGTTTGTTTACTGGGTAGTACTGAAGGCTGGAATTAGCAATGTGGTGCTGCAGTGCTAACTTGTGAAAATTCATAAACTCCTAAAGAATCTCTGTTGGGTTTTGTGAATAGGTACGAATCTCCAGAAATTGCTCTCAATTGTGGGATAATGCTCAGAGAATGCATCAGGCATGAGCCACTAGCTAAAATCATCTTGTGGTCAGAGCAGTTCTACGACTTCTTCCGATACGTGGAGATGTCCACGTTCGACATCGCGTCCGACGCCTTCGCCACCTTCAAGGTAATTCCTGCAACCTGGGAACTGCTGCTCCTGTGCTCTCTGCCCTGGGCACCCCCTGCTCTGGGTGCTGCTCTGGGAAAACAAGCCTTGCAGAGGGGAGGAAAATAGGTGTGATGTGCATGGGTGAGCTGTTCTTCCTCATTTCTCAGAATGCAAGCTACACCTCTAAATACATACACTATGTTGGCCCCCCAAAATCCTCTTCTGAGCAAGCTGTATCATGCATTACCTGAATGCAGGTGTGCTCCCATGCCAGGGGCTTTAAATCTGTGTTTTCAGCTTCTCCTGAGGATATTTGATGCTGCTTTGTCTGGGGAAATTGTCTATGGCCCAATTTTTATGTCCCTAAAGCAATCAGTTATGGGGACAATAAGCATAATATTAATCAGTATTAAATGGTGGGTCTTAATCTCTATTGTGTGTAGTTGTGTGCAGAGTAAATACATACAGTACAGATTTGCTCCCCAAAATCCTGTTCTGGAGAGTAAGCTGTATCATGCATTACCTGAATGCAGGTGTGCTCCCATGCCAGGGGCTTTAAATCTGTGTTTTCAGCTCCTCCTGAGGATATTTGATGCTGTTGCTTTGTCTGGGGAAATTGTCTGTGGCCCAATTTTTATGTCCCTAAAGCAATCAGTTATGGGGACAATAAGCATAATATTAATCAGTATTAAATGGTGGGTCTTAATCTCTATTGTGTGTAGTTGTGTGCAGAGAAAATAAATACAGTACATTTGCTCCCCAAAATCCTGTTTTGGAGAGTAAGCTGTATCATGCATTACCTGAATGCAGGTGTGCTCCCATGCCAGGGGCTTTAAATCTGTGTCTTCAGCTCCTCTTGAGGATATTTGATGCTGCTTTGTCTGGGGAAATTGTCTATGGCCCAATTTTTATGTCCCTAAAGCAATCAGTTTATAGGGACAATAAGCATAATATTAATCATAATATTAATAGTATTAAATGGTGGGTCTTAACCTCAGTTGTGTGTAGTTGTGTGCAGAGTAAATACATACAGTACATTTGCTCCCCAAAATCCTGTTTTGGAGAGTAAGCTGTATCATGCATTACCTGAATGCAGGTGTGCTCCCATGCCAGGGGCTTTAAATCTGTGTTTTCAGCTCCTCCTGAGGATATCTGATGCTGTTGCTTTGTCTGGGGTAATTGTTTATGGCCCAATTTTTATGTCCTTAAAGCAATCAGTTTATGGGGACAATAAACAATAAGTTACATTTAAATAATTTAACAAAGCATAATGATTAATCAAGATGAAATGGTGGGTCTTAACCTCAGTTGTGGTACCAGAGTGTAGCCTTGGTCCATAAATAGCACTCTTCAGTGATAATTTCACAGGCTGTTTCTCTGTGAATTAAACTCATCACAGATCTTTGCTAAGGGATGCCAAGATCCTGAGCAGTGTCAGGTAATTGCATTCATGTCCTAAAACAGTGTGTTTAATGAAATAGCAGGATTTTGGATTGAATGTTTTAGGTGTGTGAGAATGTCTTTGTACTGTTGAAATGTTTTTAGTGACAGTGCTGGGTTTGTGCTTTCTTCCAGGATTTGCTTACAAGACACAAGTTGTTAAGTGCAGAATTTTTGGAACAACATTACGATAGGGTGAGCAGACACCTTTTCATATTTACAGCTCTCTGGTGCTGTGTATCTTATTTGAAGAAATTGGTTTTTTCCCTTGTTTAGTTCTGGTCTTGGGGATTTCCACACAATACTAAATCAGCTGTACTTGGGGTTCAGTTTCCCTCCCCCAAAGCAAGTAATGTTAGAGAGTTTTATTTATCCTGACATTTTCAGCTACATGGCTTCCATCCTTTTGCCTTTCAACAGATTATTCAGAACCAGTTCCACAAAGATATTTAAGTGTTTAAATCTTACTCTGATTAAAACTCCCAGAGTTCACAAGCAATTAAAAAAAAAAACCAAAAAACAAAACCAAGACCAACAAACTTGGGATCACATTGATTTTTAAAGGTTTGTCTCCAGGCATGTTCACTAATTCACAAATATCTCCTCTGAGTGGCTCAGCTTTAAACAGGAGACAAAAATTATTATTCCCTTTTTGACTATTTGCTTTAGCCCTGAAATATCTACTGAAGAATACTTCAGGCACTGTTTGGGAACCAATTAAGAGGCTTGGAGAAATTAGATGTGCAGAGTTGATACTTAGCTCACCTCTTCATCAGGTTTGGAGCAAAGTTCTTCTTGCTGTGTAATCATTTCTGAAATTTTAAGAGATTTTAATCAATGCATTTCTAAAAAAAGTGACAGTGAAACTGTATTTAACAATGTAACAGCCATGAAACTTAGACTACTCATGAACAGTAAAACTTGACAATGTTAAAAAACCTAAAGAGTGAGCAAGGGAAATGTTTATTTCAGTCCTCCCTGACTCGGTGATGCCCTCACGTTCTGACACACTGAATTTCAACTGCAGTTGGTCCCTTGGGCATTTGTAAAAACCCTGCACAGATTGAAAAATCAATTTGCTCTGGTGAGTGCAAGACATCAGAGTCTTCCACTGAGCATGGTCCTGTGGGAGCCAGCCTGGCTTCTCCTCCAGAGGGAGCCCGTGCTGTGCTTTCCAGGGAGCCCCTGGGAATTGGGAGCATTTGGAATTCACAGGGAACCCCGGCCAGGGGGAGAGAACGATGCATCTGACTCCACTGATAGCAGAGGGCTAATGAATGACTTTATTATACTATATTATTCTGTATTCTATTACACTGTGCTACATTGCATCTCAACTGAATCTGCCAAGTGTGGGGGTGTTTGAGGGTCCTCAGGACAAGGGAAGAGATGAGAATCTTGCCTCCATGTTTCAGAAGGCTGATTTATTATTTTATGATATTATATTATATTAAAAGAAAATGATATACTAAAACTATACTGAAGAAAGAGAAGAAAGGAGACATCAGAAGGTTAGAAAAGAATGAATAATAAAAACTGCTCAGAGCCTTGACACAGCTGGCTGTGATTGATCATCAAGTAAAAACAATCCACATGAGACCAATCCCAGATGCACCTGCCACATTCTACAACAGCAGATAACCATTGGTTACATTTTGTTTCTGAGGCCTCTCAGCCTCTCAGGAGGAAAAATCCTGGCAAAGGGATTTTTCAGAAAAGATGTCAGTGACAGCCAAGCACTCAACCCTGCCCAGAACTGTGCATTCTGCTGTGGCACAAACACAGGCACAGCAGATGAGATAAGGATATTCTTGGGAAGAACTGTGCCTTGCTTTTCTCTGTGAGGAGAAATGTGGGGCTACAGGAGCTGTCCCCTCCAACCTGCCCTGGTGCAGCCCTGCCAGGGGCACCAAGTGCAGATTGCTCACAGCTCATCCAGCCTGGCCTGGGGCACTCAGGGATGGGGGCTGCTCTGGGCTGCCTGTTTCTCTAAGAAATAATGAGGAAAATCCTTCCACTGCCCTGGGAATCTAAACATTAAAGTCTCTTGAAAAAGCAAATACATCTTTTTTAAAGCATATTCAATTTTTAACTTGTATATGCTTTAAAAGCCTCAGTAGTGACTTACAGGAACCCACTGAGATTTCAGATTCTGTTTGGTTTTGTTAGGGATTTGCATCTTCTCCACTTTGTTGCAATAATTTGGAAGAAGATGCCTGTGACACTTGAAAAAGTCCTAACCCTTCTCTGTATTCTGTGTTTAGTTCTTCAGTGAATATGAGAAGTTACTTCATTCAGAAAATTACGTGACAAAGAGACAGTCACTTAAGGTAAGGCATTTTTATTTTCTTCTGAAATGCAAAGAGATTCCCTTTATTTTCAAGGTGAGTTAACTTTATTTGAAATGGCTTCTGTAACAGCCTTGAACAGTATTTATTTTAACTCTTCAGACATTTTAATTCTTGGGACCAGCTAATTTTTTTATTCCAGCTGTTACATATCTTAATGTCCAGCACAGACCACAGTAATTTCTCTCCCTATGAAAAAATGGCTCCTCAAATTTCTTTATTTTTGTTGATTTTTTTCCTTCAACAAGTCTGGTTACATTTAAATAATTTAACAAAGATTCACATGATGTGCCTAAAGCAATACTGATCTTACATTCAAGTAGGTAAGAAATAGTGAACATAAATGCAATGCAGATCTTGCAGCAAAGGGGATCCTTGTGGGCAAAATCCTTTTAAACCCTTTAAGTAGCAAAAGAACAGGCAGTATTTAATTTGATATACTAACCAGTTTTATTGGGTTTTTGAGGTTTTTAAAGGCATTCTTTCTATGCTGAATAGCTTCTGTATAAGTGGAAAAAATAATGAAGTCATGGGGGAAAAAATTGAAAGACTTCTCTTTGCAATTCATAACAAGGGGGAACAGTGTGATTTTTCACTTTCTGAGGAAAAGGAGAAACTGTGTAGTTGAAATGAGGGGAAAATGTGCACCTGCACATGGAAATTTAGGGCACTTAGTTGTGTTGCTACTTTATCTCCTGTCCACTGGTGCTGCATCACAGAGCCCCACACCACTTCAGGGCTCTGAAAGCATTTTTATACCAGTTGATTCTTCTGTTAGTAATTTTTTCATTTTTCATTCTTTTCTGCCTTCAGCTTCTCGGTGAATTGTTACTGGACAGACACAACTTCACAATTATGACAAAGTACATCAGTAAACCTGAAAATCTCAAACTAATGATGAACCTTCTACGAGACAAGAGCCGTAACATTCAGTTTGAGGCCTTCCATGTGTTCAAGGTATGTGACAAAAGCCCACCAGGAAACAGAAGGAATCTGACCAGATGTTGTTTAATTGAGTAAACTGCTTAGCTGAGCCTAAATGGAGCTGACCTTAATGTCTGCTGAGTGATTAAATCAAGGGAGCACTAATGTTTGCTTGATTATGATCCATCTTTACAAATAGATATCTTGGATATCTTTTGAAAACCATTTAGAAACCACTTAGGGACTTCCATGTGGTTGTCAGAGTAACATCTCTCAGAAACTTTTGGCATTGAATGCATTAAGATAAGGAGGGATGCATGATTCCATACAAAATCATGGAGTTCAAAAGTGGTTTTGTCACACTGCATGATGGCTGAAAGAGAGCAGTATTTCACTCAGGTCACCTGGATTGTAATTTGAACATTGTGCCAGATGGCTTCTGACTTTGCAGGAGACAGGCAGCTGAGAGTTATAACTGGAGGTCTAAAACTTTGCAGTGAAGTGTGAGATTGCCATCAGATGCTGCACATGATATGAAACCATGCATCTGCCATAGAATTTAACCATAAAGTGTCTTCAGTGGTTTCTGCAGAGGCTGGTCACCTCCCACAGACTGGATTTACTTTGGTACTGACCTTCAGCTTATGCCTTGATTAAAAAAAAAAAGTAATTTTATTAAAAAACGTGAAGTATTTTGGTGGGATACTGAAATAATTAAAACATGGGTTTAATTGATCATCCTCAGTATTTTGGTAGATAATTTCTTTTTTAACTTAACCTTTTGTTTCTCGCTGTTGTGCTCAATGCCTTTTATTTTCTTGCAGGTGTTTGTAGCCAATCCTAACAAGACACAGCCTATATTAGACATCCTTCTAAAGAACCAGACCAAACTTATTGAGTTCCTCAGCAAGTTTCAGAATGACAGGACCGAGGACGAACAATTTAATGATGAGAAGACCTATTTAGTTAAACAGATCAGGGATTTGAAGAGACCAGCACAGCAAGAAGCTTAAAACTCCAATAAACCTTTAAAATATTAAACCCAAATTCAGCATTTGCTGTTAGATATTCAGCATCAGGCACTCTTATCGATTCATGAGGAACATTACTGCTAATCTGCTGTTCAGTGAACGGTTTTTGTTTTTCTCTTTTCATTTTTAGTCCAAGGTGAGAAACATAGCTGCTGCTTTCTTGCACAATGTGGACTTTCTTGATATTTGTGTCATTTCAGAGTTCAAAGACACTGCTTGTTTTAGGAGTCCTGAAAAGAAAGATTCTAGGTTCGTGAAAGCAAACATATAGATACTAGTTTGGTCTAGGAGAGAAGGTATTCATGTAGTTAAGTAACAGGTTGCATGCTTGCAAATCTGAATAAATCTGTATGTTTGCACTTACCTTGTTTGAGATAATGAGCACAATGTGACCTGTGCATACCTGGCACCATAGTATAAGATTATATGCCTTGATTTAAAAAAAAAAAAAAATGTGCAGTGCTTTATTTGTAATCAAAGGGGAAATGTATCTAAGATGTGAGCTTATTGGGATAAACAGTTGTCTTGCAAATAAACTGATATCGAAACTTAGCAACTTTTAAAGGAGTGAAATCTCAAGGTTCATAAGGAAAATGTATATATGCCTTTCACTGCTTTATAGAATTTTTTTTGGACATGATTTGATTTTTCTGAAACTTGAGTTGTAAACTTGGAAATATGTTCTAAGGGGTTTTGTTAATTTTACTTTAAAGGTATTTCAGACAGTAGACCTAGCAGTGACATTTTGCATTTCATTTCAACAATGCTTGCTGGTTTCTTTTGTATATAACTCCTAGGCTGCTCATTTCTTTAAAATATGATTTAATTTGTACAGCAGAGGAATGTTATTGTATTAGTCTGTAACTATTACCTAATATTGAGTTTTGCAAAATGAATGCTCATATGTAATTGAATACTTCAGATCACATGGAAATGCTGATTTAACAATCTTAAGTACTGCAGCATTTAAAAGGAAACAAACACCCAAACCCAAACAAATCCTTTGTATTCACATGTCTAATGGGGTGCCATCAATTAGGGTAGGCTGAACCAGAGAACTGGAACCCTTTCTGCTCTGTTCTGACCAGATAATATTGGCCTTATTTAATTACACTAGCATTGTGCTCACCAGCTCTGCAAATGGCAAGGATTATGCTCAATTAATATTGATTCCTCTGACTTCTGGGGAGCCTGCAGTGCATCATTTCTGACAGGAAATAACTCAGTACAATAGTTGTGTGAGTGATTTCATTCCCTCCAACCTCCAGAAGCAATTCCATAGGTGTCCTAGGATAACAAAATGATCTCATTTTTGTTGATTTCCTTCTTTATTGCTGCAAACTATCAGTATTTATAAAAACAGAAAACCCAACTGATTTTGCACCATGTTTTTGTTACTGTGACCATACAAAAGGAATCTACTAAATATAGCTAAATGATGTTATTAAAATTGTATCTATCCATCATATAGTAACGCTGAGATCACAACCAAGCAAAAACTCGTGGATTGGGGTCTGGAAGTTCCAATTCTGCATGACTGAATGATTGTGAATGCTACAGAAAATGTTTCTTGCTTCCTGTCCTCTTCCCATTTGAAATATTTCACAATCAGTGACGTTTGAGCTGATTTGAAAGCCTTCACAAGGAAAATCCCAGAGCTCCAGAGAATTGAGTGTTTTCACTCGGTTGGTTAATACTGCTCTTAACATTGAAATTGGTCTTTTAAAGGTTCTTAATGTGTCCTTTGCAAACAGAATCACTTTGCTTACAGGAAAGAAAATAGCTGACTCTTCCCAGAGATGCCAGGCAGAGCTGGCATGAGGTGGTGTTGTAGCTCAGTACTAACTGTCTGTTATATTTTGGTTTATCATAGCTGAGTGGAGGAAACATTATTTGCCAAGTTACTCACCATAACATGTAAGGCTTCCTCTTTAGAAAGATGTAGATGTGCTAAAGATTTCTATGTGTAAAGAAGTGAAAACATTTGGACTGGGATAGAGGTTTCTCTATAGTAGGCCTTGGAATCAATGGCTATGGTGACTTTTTTAATATGTGGAAACATTTGAATGTTGGCTTTCGAAAAGAAGTTGTATTTAAATTAAAGCTCCTTCGATGTGCTGTTCATATTAAAAAACTTGTTCTGGAAGTGGTTTCTTATCTGCTTGAAGGCTTAAGGGTATTACTAAAACATATTTAAATGCAAGCTTTTTTTTTGGTTTTTGTTTTGGTTTCTTTTTTTTTTTTTTTTTTATAATAATAAGAGATGTATACAATTGTAATTCTATTTCCGTGGTAGCATTTCATTTCTCCTGAGGAAAATGTTTCGTACCCAAAAAATCTGGCTGGCCCCATAATTTAAATTAAAATAAAATTTTGAAGAAAAACGTGTGTTCTTTACTGTATTACTGAAGAGGATCAGTTTCTTGTGGATGTGTGTCAGGTCTCCCTTATTGCCTTAGAGTGGCTCAGCTTTCTTCCTTTCAAATACAAAATCATTTTAAGTCATGAGAAACTCTGGCTCGCACAAACATTTTTAAAGAATTAAGACAAAGTGCTGTATTAAAGATGCAATCAATTTTAATTCATTTTTGGTAGCCTCCCTTGCCTTGTTGTGTTATTATTGCTGATTCTATTTCTTTTTGGCAAGGGCAAAGAGGAGATGCTGTTTCCTGTATCCTGGCTGGAGACAGGCCCTGATAAGGTTGGTTGATAAATTTTTGGCCCTTCACTTCTCTCTGATTTTCAGGAGCCGAGTCTGTAATTGGTCATTGGGGTCTCCTGGCTGCCTCTGGAGCTGCTGTCACAGGTAATGTGTTTGCCCCAGCTCCTGCACTGTGGCAAACATCAGGAGACTTTGTGTTTTAAACAGCATCCAGGAGCTCTTGGTGCAGCTTCTGCAAGTGGTTTTGTTCAGCAACATTCCTGAACAGGAGGTTGCCCTTCAGGAACATAATTAACTTTGCAGACAGAAATATTTGGTCTTTGGTAGCACCCAGCAGAGACCACAGCTGTTTGAGCCTCTGTAGAAAATGTTGGCATTTCTCTCCCTCACAGACAGGAAGATCCCAGATTGCAGGGGGAAGGGGTAATTAGTACAGCTGGTCAGACAAATGGCAAATGTTAATTGAGTGGGCAAGTTGGGCACTTGATGAGGTGATTGAAACGGCCCTGGTGGGAGGAAGCACATGAAATGCAAGGAGGTGTTGCCCTGACTGGTTAAAATTTGCTTTCCCCACAGAGGTGATGAGCAGGACCTGCCCTCTGAGCTGGCATCTCTGGGACCCCGAGCAGGAGCTGTCCTTGGAGCTGTGGGATCACCGTGGGACAAAGCTGCTCTCTGTGAGTCTCCCTCTGTTATTCTGAGTTATTCCCTGCAGGCAACTTCATCAGCTTTCCTTCTGCTTTTTCCCCTTCTCCCTCCCCCTTTGCTGGCTGCTGTGTTGAATTATTTCCCTGCCTGTGCTGCTTTTCCCCCCATCCATGGCTGTTCACTGGTGCCATCTCTTTGGGTGCAGTGCCTTTATTTTCTGTCACCTTTGTGGTTATTTCTCTGATCCATCTGTATTCCTTTCCCCAAAGGGTTTGGCCTTTGTCAGACAGTTTTAAGTGCTGTTTATTTTAGTTTTCCAGCACATTGTAATTCAAGGTGATGGTCAGTATCATAATGAGGGAAATGTTACCCTGTTCTTTCACATCTTTCCTTAAATCATTGTCTAGCTTCATCTGAGCACACTGAACTTGTGAAAAGTTGCTTCTGGCATATATAATCTGTATTTACAAGTGTACCAGGGCAGATCCAGTTCAAATCCCACGTGACTAGAGGCAGGTCAAAACATCCCACAAATCACAACCTGGAAAAATGCTGAAAGGAGAGAGCAGTGGTATGCATCAATTTATTGCATTCTTTGAAGGAAATTGGCTGTTTCATGAGAGAAGAATGATGGAGAGGGACACTACCTGCAAGAGCATGGAGTGACAGGACAAAGGGGAATAGCTTTCAACTGAAAGAGGGCAGGTTTGGATTAGATAGTAGGAATTTTTTTTATTGTAAGGGTGGTAAGGCAGTGGTACAGGTTGCCCAGAGAAGTTGTGGATGCCCCATCCCTGGATGGAGGATGCTTCGGGTCAGTGATAGGGCCAGTATGAATAGGATTATGTTTATTACTTTTCTCTGGGCTTAAACCAGATTCTAAGGATTGGAAGTCGATTGTAATTAATATTCTAGAAGAGTAAGATCCTCAGCAGTGGATAGAAATGTAGAGGAATAATCATACAACGTCTACAAAGTGTCAGTATCAGGCAGCTGCTTCAAATCCAAAGTGGTGATTTGATGGGGAGTGGTAATGGGGGAGTGGTAACTGGGCTAAAATTGGTAACTGGGCTAATGGAAGGAGTCCCTGCCCATGTGGGGGCTGGACTGAGATGATCTTTAAAGTCCCTTCCAACCCAGACCATTCTATGGTCCTCTGTGTTCTGCTTCCTGTTTTGAAATATCTGCTGATGCACCTCTCTTTAAAAAATGCCACCACAAAAGCCCAAGTTATACAGCCAGCTTAGATTTTTGGTGAGTGTATTGTATTCACAACAAAAAAGAAAGGCAAGCTCTTTTTTAGAGGTCTCCTGTTGGAGATTCTGATTTGCACAAGTCAGGATATTTTGTTTCCTTGCTCAGAAACGCCCTGGCCAGAGCTGGTACCCTCATTTTCCATAAAGGGACCCTTAAGGCTGAAGGTTTTCCATTGCAGGAGAGTTTTGCAGCTGTGCTGTGCTGGGGCTGTGCAATCCAGAATGGATTATGTGCAGGATTATGTGCACCAAACCAGGGTGTCCCATGGCTGGAGGTGACAGCACCTGGGTGCCACTGGCCTAAGGTGTTCCTGATGCTGGCAGCACTGCAGAACTCACCTGGAGGCTATGTTTGGTATGAGGGAACATATAAACAGTGTGCAGTAATAGAAAAATACAATTTAAATATGTTTTAGTGGGATATGTTTAGAAAAAAAAGAAAATAAATGATTGCAGTTGTCTGTTCTCCTTGCTGAAATTAAATAATCAGTAGGTGTTTTTCCACTTCTTCCCTTGCAAATTCCTTGTGCTGAGCTGTCATGGAGGATCCCATTAAGAGTTCTTTTTTCCTCTTGTGCCTCACATCCCACCAAGGAGAAACTCAGGGTAATAAAAATGTGAGTGTTGCTTAACAAGGTTCTACAATTCAAAAATGTTGAACTGAATTTAATATGCTTAGTGTTATTCAGATACTTGAAGGAAGGATTAGGTTTGCATTTATTTGAGCATAAAACAAGAATAAAAGCTGTATAGGTTTCTTAGATCTGTTTTAAGAATGTTGTCTAGTGCAACATTAGTAAATAAGCCTTTGTAACTATAATTCAGGGCATCTAAATAAGGCATGCAGTGTTGAACAGTTTAAACAACTGAGATGTGAGCCAGCCAAGCTGCTGGCCTCAGGTCTTTAACAGCATCTCCAGATTGTATGGAATTAAAAGAAAAAGTGACAGTTTGGGAAATCAGACTGTAATTCAGGTTTCTGGGCATCCAGACAGATTGAGAAATACAGTGTGGAGAGAGTAAAAACCTGCAAAGGTTCACCTGGCTGTGAAGCTTCAGCCTGCAGCTGCTGAATTTCCTCACCTTCCATCTCTGGAATTACAGAGTGCTGGCTTGTGCCAGCTAACATCCACATTGTGTGGAAACAGCATTTAAGGATTTACAATAATTCTCCTTTTCTAAAACATTCTTTTCCCTAGCAATTGTGTCCTGAATTGGGAGAACAGTCCCACAAACCCAGTATGGGCAGAGCAGGTGGGAAATCCTTTGGGCTGAAGTTGGTGGTGCTGCAGATGCTGCAGGTTTGAGGAGCCCTTACAACACACAGAGCTGCAGGTGAGGGCTGATCTTGGCTGTAAATCATACAGAGGGATGTTCTAGAAGGACAAAAAACACAGATAAAGCAAACATAGCAGGGATAGTTACAGACCTATGGAACAGTGTAAGATGAGTTCACTGGAGCTTGTCAGTAGCTTGAAAATATCTATTATGTAATTTAAAAAGTGATTTTTGTTGCAATCCTAGGTTCAAGGCCATCAGAATGCAATATGTGGAATATGCTGCACTCTATACAGGCAGGCTTGGAATTTTGGCTTCAGTTCATCTAATTTAAAAAACAGGTACTTGACAAGCACCAAAGTGTGAAAAAGCTATGATGGGCAGATGCTGAAAGTGTTCTTGATTCTTGGTGTGACTTGGGAAGCAGGAACCCAGCTTGCACATTTCTAATGCCAGTCTTTGGCTTGTGTGTTCACCAAGTTTGGGTGAAACCTGCAGGTGGAAGGGGAGAGACGTGGTGAGAAAAATGAAAATGTTAAAATACTACACAAATCATTCCTTACTGCTGCTTTGCAATTTTAAAAGGTTTTCCATTTATATCTTTGATACAAGAGTAACCTGAAAGCTAACTTCGGGATAATTTAATTTTTTGTGCAGAAACTTCTAAGAGAGCATTAAGTTATGAGTTATTCCTTTTAGCTGAATGTTTCTTCTGAGCAATGCTTTTTCTGTCAGCCTTGATGGTGTAAATTATGTGACTTGACTGTGCATGGCAGGTTGGTAATTAGTAACATTTGGTGTCATGTTTGTGGGGTGCTCTGCTCTAAGGTTCAGATGGGAAAATTCATGGCTACAGTGAGTGATTGTCAATTTTAGACATCCCAGTTTCAAAAAGAAAGTCTTATTTTACTAATAAAGGTTTGCAGAACCTAGGAGTTGATAATGCTTGCATTGATCAGTGCAATGCTGATGGTTTTTCACAATGAGCTGCAGACTCAAGTCTGGTTTTGACAAACACCTGCCAGGCAGGTGAGAGCCCAGTGCCCCAGTGCTGGGTTTGGCTCATTGCCCCCAGCTCTGGAGGCTCTGCAGCTCCCAGGAGGAGAAGGTTGAGCTGCCCCAAGCTGTGCAGGCTGACCTGACCTGTGCAGGCTCCTGCCTCATGCCACAGATGAGCTCAAACCTGCAGGACACAGAGCCTGGAGCAGGACACAGAGCCTGGAGCAGGACAGGGCACTGAAGCACTGAAGGCTGAGCAAAGATGCAGTTCTGCAGCAGAGCAGCAGCTTTGTGTTACCTGTCCTTGACTCCTTTGTGTGCTCAGCCTCATCAGCTGTTTCTGCTCTGGGGATGTAAGATGGTTTAAACCTTTAGCTCTTCCTTTGATGCTCCTGCACCTTGCTTCTCAACTTCCAAGTCCATCAAGGATATTTTCTGCACTTCTGTTTTCTGTTAGTCAATCTCTCTCTTACTGAGTCTGATTCTACACTTAGAAAATCCCAATCCTCTTGGCAGATCACATCTTTCACTCTTGCCCTTCCCTTCTGATTTCTGCCAGTTGTCTTTTCAGCTCATTTTTCAAGGGGCTCTTTGTATTTTTGAGGAACTGTTCTGTAATTGCCTGTAAGAAATGCAGTCATTGGTCTGATCATTTTTATTCTGGGTGTAAAGAGTTTAACATCCAGTATCATTGCTGCAGGTAAGATGATCTCCTGTAGGAAATGCTACTTGTATGTTATCAGGACATAGAGTGAGAGCAGATCCCAGGTGCTGCAGCTGTGGGGCTCAGCCCTGTCTGGCACATGGGGATGAGGAGAGGGCTGGGAGCAGCAGTGGCACAGTTTGACCAAGGGCCCCTTTGCTTTGACAGGTTTGGTGTGTGGCTGGTGCCAGGCAGTGCTGGTGCTCTCCACACCCCCACGAGCTGTGTGGGGCACTCAGTGCCTGCAGCTGATAACAGATTGATAAAGCTTTAGGATAAAGTGCTTTAGGAACTCTGCTTGCTGCCCTGTTTGTATGAGCACTCAGCTCTGGTTTCTGAGGGCAGGGATGGGCTCTGTCAGGGACATTTGCAGCCTTCTGGGCTGTAGGGGGTGGCTGGGACAGTGTCCCCTGATGTCAGGTCAGCTGGCAGGTCAGGCAGTGCCAGTGTCACCCTGTGACAGAGATCACATCACTGATACTCTTCTCTCAGCCCTTTAGTTCCAGCCCTTTCTGCTGCAGCTGTTGGATGCCCCGTGCTGCCAGCAGCAGTGGCAGTGTCAGAGTGACCTCTGTCCCCATGGCCCTGGTCAGAGTGACCCTTGCAGCTCCCATGCAGCTGCAGTGCATCAGCCAGAGCCTGCAGTGCTGCCTGCCTGATTGCTCAGCACTCTCAGGGAGAGCAAAGGCAAATCCAGCAGTGTTTGAGTTGCTCCAGCAGAGGGACAAAGGAGCTCCAAGAGTTCCCCAAAGTGGGGCTCCACAAGGGCTGTGCCCAGGACTGACCTGCACCTGCCCTGGAGAGCCCTGGGGGTGGCAGCTCAGCTGTGTCACTGTTAGCTGCTGCTTGCTAGGAGCTGCTTTTGTGCCAGCATGTGACACCTCTCAGCCTTTCCCTCTGGCACAGTTCAGAGCTGGCTGAAGGCTCCTGGGAATCAGTGCTGCCCAAAAGTTCTGCTTCCTTCAGAGCCTTCCTGCAGCTGCTGAACTGCTGGACATGTGTGGTCTGCAGGGTCTCATTCATGGTGCAGGGAGGTGCTGCTTTATTTGAAGGGGAGTGAAGAAGGAAGTTCATAGACCAGGGAACAGAAGTCCAGTGACAGCCAGAAGATGTTACTTTGAATGTCCTTATCCTGCTGTGTGGCCTTTCACTTCTGGAGGCAGAAGGTAAGTGAGAAGGTCCCTACCCAGACAGAGTACAGGAAGCTCTGATCTGAGGTTCTCCTCACTTCAGAGAAGGCTCCAAAGTGGGCAGTTTTCCATCTCTTTTTGCCCCTAGAGCTGCAAAGTCACAGAACCAGATCTGGGTCATGCACTGGTTGTCCATGGTGAGAGCAGTTTCAGGTTTGGGATCTGTTTCCTTGGTGTTTATCTGCATATTGTGGCCTGAGCCAGAGCCCACTGAAACAGGGAAAGAAGATTACTGCTGGCTTGGCAGTCCAGACACTCCAGATCTCAGGGCATTCCTGATGGGCACTGGGAGGGCAGAGGAGGGGCCTCCTTTTAGACAAGTATGAGAGGTTGTGTGGTTTTGTTTTTAAACAAAAAGAAACAAATGAAAACCAAGCTTTGGGAGCATTTTCAGCTGTAGGAGAAACTTCTGTTGGAGGGGCAAAGGACTGGAGAGCATCAATGGATTTGTCTCCCATTCAGGTTCTTGGTGGGAAGCAGCACTGGCTGCACAGGTGTGGGGGGCACAGTCTGTGCCCCTTTGTGGGGTGAGGGCAGCCAGGCAGGGAGGGGACAGCTCCAGTGTGGAGCAGACACAAGCCTTTGTTATTCATTCCTTCTTTTTCTACTCTTAGCCAGCCTTCTGATGAAATGCTTCCTTCTATTCTTTTAGTATGGTTTTAATGTAATATATATCATAAAATAATAAATCAGCCTTCTGAAACATGGAGTCAGATCCTCATCTCTTCCCTCATCCTCAGACCCCTGTGAACACGGTCACAGGGTGGCACCTGGGGTATGAGGGGTGAGGAAAGAGGGTGGGAGCTGGGAGGGAACAGGGAGGGAAGAGTGGAGGCAGTGGTTCCAGCAGAGAAGAAAAGGTCTGGAGATGGAAATGCTCAGAAAGCTCCTGGAGGTTACTGGAAGTGCCTCCTCCCTCACTGCAGAACCTGTCTGGGTCTGTGTCTCAGTGCTGGAGATGCTGCATGGGGCTCTGGAACCCTGCTGTGTAACCGGGGCATTGTCACCCCTGCCCTGCCCTGCCCTGCAGGCACCTGTGACACTCGTGGCTGTCAGAAATCAGCAGTCACACGGGGCCCTCTGAAAATTGCACTCACAGCCCCCTCTTTGTCTGAGGCTGGACTGTCTCCACCAGCAAGTATCCAAAATTCACGTGGATCACCTGGGGCATTGAGCACTTTGCTTAGTCCAGGTCAATTCAAAATGAAATACTATCTTTTGATCCTCTCTGCAAACAAACCTTTTCAATTTTTTTTTGGCAGAAACAACCTTTCTTTTTCCCCTCATGGAAAATTCCTGTTTTCTCAGAAACAGAAAATCTCCCCTATGGAAAATTTCCAATGAGCTCCAATTCTAAACCTTGATGCCAGAAAACATCTAGCAGGCATTAGCAGAGGGTGACTCAGGGTGTAATGTATCATTTAATTCTGACTAGGGCAACATAGCCACAGGAATTGGAGAACACAGGCAGGCTCTCAGCATCCCTAACTCAATATTCAGTAGGCAATCCACCAAAACCACATATGCAGAACAGGGAAAAAGTGTTACAATAACACTTCAGGATTGAAAGCTCAGATCTACCCTGAGAAAGAAACTGGGAAAATGTCATCAGATGCACCATCTCTGCTTCCTCTTGCTGACTTCCAAATCCAACATGTTTGTGTTACAAGAAGATGCTTTTCTTTTTTATTTTTATGTTTTTAGCAGATAGTTTCACCACCCAAGGGTCTGAGAGGTTTCCTGCTCCTACAAGCAGTAAAAGAAAATCATCTTGTAGGCACGTATTGTAGGTACAACAGACTTGGAGTTGGTTCTGTTGTTGCACAAGAAGTAATCTCCAGTCCTTGTCCAACAGCTCTGCTGCTGCCCAGAAAAGAGAGCAGCTGGCTCAGGAATATTTTTCCCTTCAGCAGGAAAGGGGTGTGGGATACAAATCTGTTTCAGGAGGTAACTTAGACCCTATTCACCATGACACAAAGGCAATGAAAAGGTGGTTTATTTATCACTATTTTTATTTATCACTAATTTCACTTTGAGTATGAAGGGTAGGTTTCTTCTGCCCAAACACACCTGTGATTTTTTGGGGGCACATATTTTTTTTTTTAATTAAACCATTAGTAATTTAAAGATGTTAACTTTTTTTTCTATTCTAAAAGTATTTGTTGCAACTGAACTAAATTCGGTTTGGTTTTTGAATCTTCAATTTTTTTTATTTTTATCTGCAACCTTAAGAGTTCAGTGCAAGATGGGCACAAACCAAATGTCCTTCCCAATGTACTTGATCCTGACTTGTGCATGTCTTTGATGCTGTTTGCCTCAGAGCCTTCTATTCAAGGCAAGACTTGAATTTTTAATGTAAAAAAGAAGCAGGAGCAAAAAAAAATCCTTTTAGAATAAGAGAGAACTACTGAAAAACCTCTTTAATGTCCTCTATGCATTATAAAAAGGGAAGAAAGTAATCCAAAGGTTCTTTGCCCCCTGCCTTTGAAGGTCTCCTTTCATGATCTCTTCAGGCAGTTCTCTCCTGGTTTTTTGGGTTTTCTCTAGTGGGAGCCTTCCCCCCACAGACACAGATGAATAACATTTCTCTTGTTTGTCATTATAGAAAAGAGAAAGCTTTACATTCCTGCCTCTCAGCTGCCATCTTGAGCTGCTCTTTGCACTTTGCAGCAACAGACAAAATCCTGCTGCCTTCTCCTGCTGCAGTCTTGGTTTTGAGAGTGATAAGAGTGAAAGTCAAAATGGGATTACAGCATTTAGGACCCATTTCGTTTCTCAGGGGCATGGAGTTGGAAACAACTGAATATTCCAGTGCTCCTGCAGGAAAGAGCAGTGAGATGTTTCATGAGGAAGTTTTCTTTCTGCACAGCTGAGCATGCTTGCAACCTCATCATGGCAAGAGTTCCACCTGAGCAGCTGTTGGCAGTTCTGCAAACTTCACCTAGCCTGTTATCTTTTCTAAATGTATAAATGTAACTAGGATTTGGGAAAGAAGAAATGTGAAAAGTAATGGGAAGTTAAGTCATGCAGGATGATACACAAGGTCGGAGTGTTCCTTGTTTATCTTGTATCTCTACACTGAGTGCACTATTGCACAATGTCACAAGGGCTGGATATTTTCTTCAGTGTAGTGATGCATTTTAATTAAATTCACTGCTTAACGTGCAGTTATTCATTAAAGTTGTGAAAGGCATCCTGACCTTGGATACCCAATCCTCTGAAGAGGACTGCTAAGGATATGAACTAAATAAACATTTTTTAATATAATTCACAGACAAGAAACATGGAGAGCTTCTTGAGCAGTTGACTGCATCCATGTGTTCTGTTCACCTTGCTTGTCCCTCTGCAATTTCCAGGTCACACTGTTCCCTCTCTGACATCAGCAAATCAAGGCAGGTATGTCCCCCTCTGACAGAGTCTGGACTTTGGCTCCTGTACTGAGGCTGAGCCTCAGCCCCAGGCAGCTCCAGCCTCTGCAGGGACAGGGTGGGAGCCCCTGGGCACTCCTGGATCACCTCTGAAGGGAGTTTTCATGAGGAAAGCAAGCAGATAAAAAAGCTCTGCAAAATTCAAGCTGCATCTGTCAAGAACAAAGAATGTCCAGTTCTCAGCTAACAATAAAACATTTATTCATTTCCATTCTCCTATTTTTTTGTTTTGCACTGCTCAAGTGTTCTCTGTGTTGAGGTTGAATCTTTCAGGCCCCAGTAGATGTCTTCCCTGCAACACAGAGGCCCTGTTTTTCCCTAGAATCTTCTGCCCTTGTCTAGCCTCAGTGTAAAATACCCTTTGCTGCAGAAATGCATTTCTTACTTCTCTCATCTGCCCAATGTTCCTTTCTTTCTGAAATTTTTTCTTTTATATTCTCAGATCCAGCACTATGACTTTGATCTTGTTTTCTTTTTGCTGGTGTTATCCCATCATCAGCCAGTGAGAGACAGAGAAGAAAACTGGCTTTATCAGGAAGACAGTTATTCTTTTGTTCTCCAGGATTCCAAAGGGCTTGGCTTCCAATGGTCTTTACTCAACCTGTGCATGGATAAACAGGTAAAGGACACCACTGTCTTTGCTGAGCACAAGGAACAGGGGGCAATAGGCAATGAAAGATGAGCAAAAGACAAGGAAGCAAACAAGGAATTAGGTTTCAAACAAATAAATTCGACTGAAGAAGTTTCCCCACCTCCTGAATTGTCAATGAAGCTGCAACAGCTCAGTCTACTTTGCCAATTTAAACTGCAGCCCCAAATCTGAGTGTGTTTCAATGAGGGTAAAGGCTTGGAAAGGTAGGACATGTTTTTTGGCTCTGCCAGGATAATGTGATCTGCTGGTGCCTAGGAAGTGGTGATCAAAGAAAGGCTGGGGGGGTTGCAGGTGTCTGTGGGTAAGTGAGGTGAGGGCTGTGTAAAGGTCAGAGTGCTCTGTTGATAAGGGGATGCACTGAAAGGGCACCAGAACCACAGAGGGCTTCCTGTGCCATTACAGCAGGTGCTGTGTGAAGCTGAGAGAATAGCTGAACAAAGCAAACCACAAGGATGGCAGGATATTTAAAGCAAAATGGGAAATAATGAGTCATCCCTATTTATCAAAGTGCAGGAAAAGAGATTTCTGTCTCGGGTAATTTCTCGATGGGATATAAAGGCAGCTTTTAACAAAAGGGGGGAAAAAATCTTCATTCCATTTAATTTCCTTTAGCCCAAGCAACCAAAATCCCTTTAGACTACAGAAGCTACCAATTATGTAATATTGTTAGGAAAAAAAGTCAGTATTTTCCAGGAGTCTGGAGTTGAATCTGTCCCTGTAATCAGTGATGTGTTGCTTGGTTGTAAACAAACACATCTCTACTCAGGAGTGTTCCTCAGATACCCAGAGTTAAACAGCATCAGTGCAACATTAGAGAAACATCTTACTTGGAACAGATAATTCCCATGGAATAGGTAAGGTATTGATTTGGGATTTTTTTGGATTTGGTGTTCCTTGTTGAAAGTTTAGCTTCCCAAAAGTCATGGTTCCTTGGGGGAAGACCTTGCCTGTCGCAGACATCTTTCATGAAAAATCCTTTCTTAGGATTTTTCCTTGTGAGAAGCTGCAGTTTCAAGAACTAAAGTAAACAATGGTTATCTGCTGCTGTGGAATGCAACAGGTGATTGGTCTCCTGTCGGTGTTTAGATTTCTTGACCACTCATGGCAGAGCTGGCTCTTGCTCTGTCTGAGACACAGATCTTTGTTATTCATTCCTTTTCTATTCTTAGCTTAGCTAACTGCTGAAGAAACCTTTTCCTTTCTATTGCCTTTTAGTATAGTTTAATGTAACATATATCATAACATAATAAATCAAGCCTTCTGATCATGGAGTCAACATTCTCGTTTCTTCTTCATCTTGAAAACCCTTGTGACCACAGACACACATGCCAATGCCTCCAGACATTGCTTCAGGCCCTCTGCTACGTTCAGTGGACTCTTTGGCCATCAGAAGCTTTTCCAAAGAGCTTTCAGGCAAGTTGCTGCTTATTATTCTGGTAGTAAATCAGGTTACACATGTGGGTTGCCTCAAGTGGCCAGCACTTCCACAGGTGCTGCTGTCAGAAATAATCCTCCTTAGCAAGGCAGGCTGGTGCTGTGAGGAGAGTCACCCCTCCTGCAGACTGCCCATATGCTCTGCTGCTGCCCATCTGTTGGTATGAGGAGAACCTTCCAAGGAATGGGAGGCTGCAAACGTGCACAGTGTGAGGCTGGGTGTAGGGATAGGTTAATGCTGATATCACTGCTGCTTGGTCACCTAGGTGATGGATCTGGCTGCTATAGTAACCTGCAGCCTGCATTGCTCATCAAATACAAATTTTTACTAATAGGATTGTTTTTAGGTGCTCTTGCCCTGTCTGTTGCCCTTTTAAAATTTTTACGTGGGTTGTGAGATGAGACTTTGGAGTACAGGTTTTATTGTCTGTTTTTTCCTTGAAATTGTGTCCTGGAAAACACATGATGTCTATGCTCAAACATTGAACTTAGGATAGAGATGTTTGAAAAAATAAAGACATGCTATTGCTCTTCACCTTCTGAAGTCTTGCCTCTTAGGCCCATCCTTCACTATGGAAGATGATGTTTCAGAGGAGCTAGAGCCAATTAAAAAAAAATAAAAATATATATTAATATATGCTAGTATGCTAGGTATCCACAAGGACTTCTCACATTCTTTTGCCATCATGCAAAGATGTGCCAGGGTCATGTCTGGGACGTGGATATTCTGTGTATGGCCTGTGCTGCCTTGTGGGGCACTGCAGCATCTCTCTTGGCCCAGAAAAGAAGGAATTTTAATCCATACAGTGCTTTCAGCTCATGGATAGTGCAGTGTGTTCATCCAGGGATCCCCCTGCAATGCTGCTGGGTGGGAGATGTTCATGGGGTCATATTATGGGGTGTCTCACTGAGATCTGGGGAAGATGGGCCAGCAGTCAGGAGGGCACAGAGTGGGAGAGCAGCTCCTAACAAGAGTGTGAGTTTTTCTTTTTGATCACTGTGAAGGAGTTGGGTGTGTGTTCTCAGGAGTCCCACACTGTGTTATCTTTTCCACTTGGACAATATTGGTAGTAGGAGATTTTAGAATTCTTATATATTTGTAAGTATAGGAATTAAAAAATAAGCATTTATTATATATATTTATTTCCTATATATTTTTAATTCCTTAAATCAAGAGATTTTTAAGTTCCTTTGGCAGAGAAGAACGGGACAAGGGAGAGTATGTCATGGTGACTTGTGGAGGGACAAATTGGCATATCCTTCACAATGTGACCTGACTGAACAGATTTTCTGCTTTCTGGAAAATTTTACAAGGTATAAACAAAAATCTGGAAAAACACTGATGAAATCAAACCCAGAAGTGATTAAAAATGAGGCTGCCAACTTTCTGTCTCACAAAGGGCACTGCAGATTTACCGTGAAGGCAGAGCAGGGCCGACATGTGCACCCCAGGACTACACCAAGACAAATCTCAATATAAATGGGGAGCCACAACATACAGCAGCCCATTTCTTAGAGGCAAATTTGTGGCAATACCCCAAAGAGTTACCCCAGTCCTGTCTGATACATTCAGGAGAGTGTTCTGGTGTCCCACCCTGCAGGACTGAAACTGCTTTGCCTGCCCTTGGCACAACCAACTGTGCAGCTGTTGCTGCAGCTGTGTTGGGTGTTTTGAAAAAGCACGAGAGGAAGATCTGTTCATGGCACTCCAGCTGTAATAGCAACCTGCAAATATTGAATATTGCCTCTGGGCAGTGACAAGACTCTGACTGCTCTGCAGACCAGTGTCTTTGCTGGCAGAACAGGCACGAGCTGTGTCCATATGCTCTGCCAGCTGATGGCTTCTCGAGTGTGGGATGGAAGTGGAATGCACATTCCCAGGAACAGGGCTGGTTGGTGGGCAGGGATACACTTTGGTAGGCCTTGAAGACAAAAACCCAGGGAAAGGAAGCTGCCACTAAAGGGTGCTCTGTGCATGAAGTCATCTGGATTTGCTATGCCTACACTCCAAAGAGAGGGTGGCTGCAGAAAGGTTGTGCTGTAGTTTGGGCATTTGCTGGTGAACTGGGGCATCTACTTCTGATTTGGGCTGCCCTCATTGCTTGGCAGAAAGCTGTCAAGCAGTGTAGGGGACACAAAGAGAGTGTGGAGAGCTTGTTCCAGCTGTGTGAGCACTGGGCCCATGTAATCAGCTGCATTAGAACTAACCCAAGTGTATTTTCCCTTGCTTGTCCATTGGCACTATTGACTTCTAAATGTGCTGGAGTCTAAGTTGACCCCATGAGCCTCTTCTAATCAATGGGCAGCTCTCCTCCATGGCACATGCCAGTTTTCAAAGAAACAACATCACTGAACATCATCATAGATGTTATCTTCATTCCCTTGTCCCTGAGGCCTTCTGAACAGGAGCATGGCAATTACTGGATGTAATTTAATTTGCTTGCTTTGGCTTTTATTTCATTTGGGCTGTGAAGCAGAGGATTCTTACACAGCAAGGTTAGATCAGTTCTGCTGACTCCAGGCTTGCTTGAATTTGTAAACATGTGCTGATGCTGTGAACAGGAGTGGTTCTGTCTCTCACTGCAAACTCCTTGTCAGCTGTGCAATGCTGAGATTTGTTTGGTATTAACTCAGTTATGGGTATGATGGGATGTCAAATGCTGCTGAGGGGGTGGCAGGTTCCTTCCACATCACCTGATCTGCAGCAGTTTGGGCTGTGACAAAGCAGGTTTGTTTGTTTGTTTGTTTGTTGAACAACAAAAGGGTTGTTCACTGAGTCACCCTCCCAAAGAAGTCAAACCTGAGGATGTCCAAGCAGGTGTTTGCCTTGTGTCCCCAGTGG
Source organism: Agelaius phoeniceus (assembly GCF_051311805.1). Lineage (NCBI taxonomy): Eukaryota > Metazoa > Chordata > Aves > Passeriformes > Icteridae > Agelaius > Agelaius phoeniceus. Next base: position 4,055,876 of record NC_135274.1, on the reverse strand, counting down.
CACACTTCAATCTGCACCTCTGTTCAGCATGCTGGCTGTGGGTTTGTTGTTCTTGGTTTTTTTCATCTTCTGGTGTGCATTTTCAGGAGTGTATTCAGGCAAGGCACTGAAGTACTGAATCTAAGAAACCAGGGCAAGCAGGAGGGTGCCTGCTGTGCAAATATTTTGGGCACTGATGGGGCATCAGACAGAAATTTCAACAGAGACAGAAGTGAAAGAGAGCAGAGGAGATTTAGGCTCTTCCTTTCACAGTCCTGCATCTGGTTAAGGGGAAAGTCTCCATCTCCTAGGAATTATCAGTATGTTACACTGTCCTGTGATACTTCATCCCTCTTGGGTTCAAGGCAACAATAGTTCTCTAGGAGTGTAACATAAAATCCTGAGATGTTCATGGAGAGTGCAAATTCAAAGAGGCAGCAGACTCCTCAGAGGACGTGGCTGTCATGGAGCACCACAGTCACTATAGCTGAGATTTCAAAGCAGCTCTTCAACAGTCAAGCTGCTGGCAGATGCCACTTTCCTCCTTTCCAGCCTAAACTCTGCTGGAGAATGCTGCTGGTTTTCAGTGTCATGTTCCTTTCCCTTCAGTGTATTCTGCTCTTGCCATAAAGCATTTTATTCAGGCTGAGTGTGGTCACTCACTCTTAGCAAATCCTGACTCATAGGGTGGTGTGGGGTGGAAGGACCTTAGACATCATCTCATTCCAACCCCCTTGCCATGGCAGGGACACCTCCCACTGGACCAGAGCCTCATCCAACCTGGCCTTAAACACTGCCAGGGATGGGGCATCCAGAGTTCCTCTGAGCAATCTGTTCCAAAGCCTTACCACCCTCACAGTAAAGAATTTCTTCTTAATACTGAGTCTAAACCTGCCCTCCATCCGTTTGAAGCCATTGCCCCATGTTCTGTCACTCCATACACCTGTAAATAGTCCCTGTTGAAGAAGAGGAACACTGAGGAATAAAAAGGTGGGGCCTTTGCTCACAGTACATTACTTGAATGATGGATGGGCTTGAGCTGGTGAAAACTGGGGGCTGCTGGTGTAAGCTAATACTCCCTGGCTTTTCTGCAGCTGACTAAAACATGCATTGTGCTCAGAACTGAAATTGCAGGCACGTTTTCTTGGGGCTGGGCACCCAGCACCACAGAAACTGGAGCCAGTGGTGCCTCACCCCCCACGTGTGAGGCAGGTACTGTGCTGCATCTGCACTAGGCAGCCCCCACGATGGTTCTGTTGGTTCAGACACTGCTCTGGCACTGAGGGAACACTTGCCTGCACCTGCCAGAGGATGGGTTTTGCCAGGCCTAATGACTGGAGATAACAGTCCTTGTGGTGGGGGCAGCACAAGGCAGCCTCCCCACATCCCCTCCCCACTTCTGGTCTGAGTCCCTGGCAGGCAGGATGGGGGCTTTGGGTCAGTCTGTGGTTTTCCTGTGGCCTCTTTCAATGGCAGACAAGCAGAATATTTCAGGGTTGGTGCAGGTACAGAAAAAGCCCAGGTCTGGAGTACAGAACCAGAACTGAGGTGACAGAAGGGAAAGGGCAGGGAGAGCTCAGGTTATCTTCTCCTGTACCTGGGGCTCTGAGGAATGGGGCAGGAATGCAGCTGAACTCTGTGGGGACCTCACACCCCCTTTCTCCAGCAACTCCTTAAATCTAGCCCCAGCCTTTGATCCTAAACCAGCATCTCCCTCCAGTCCCTTTCTCCCCGGTGCCAAAGCTGTGGTTTAACACTTGCATTCATATGTAAAGAGGGCCCTTCCCACTTGTGGGGCTTTCTTGGCTCTTGGGCTTGTATCCTGTTCTTTTCACTCGTGCTTCTCCACCAACTCGAGTTCCCTCCTGCTGGTCCCAGAAATTATATAAAATTGAAGTAATTTGATTTGTGGAACACCTAACAAGTTTCCAGGTAAATTGTGGATACTTCAATGGAAAAATCTCCCTCTAAATCATAAAAAGTATAAACTACAACACTCCTGGTAATTTTGCTGTCCTGGGTATGCTCCCTGCTTATCTCATGTCATAAAAATCCAGCTTGGCTATTTTTGGGTGCTGTCTCCAAACCACACTTTCTGTTCCTGTTCTTACCATCCCTCCCCACTTTTTGGCACATCGTGTGAAGGGGTTTTGGTGCCACAACAGGCAACCAAATGTTAACAAGCCCCTGGCTCTGGCTCTCAGCAGTCCTGCCAGCCGTGGTTAACTGAGCATTGTTCAGGTCAAAGCCATTGTGCACCTGGCCTGTGCACACCTTTAGAAATGTGAATACTTTTTTTCAGCTACTGGCTGAAGGAGGCCAAGTGTTGGCCTTTTATACACCAGAGTTTGTAAAAGAGAGAAAGCCAAGATACCTGGAGCTTGCTAGTTTCCAGGAGGGAGACTAATCCAGGATAATTTCTACTATTAGGAGAAAATTACTCTCTTGTTATTTTTGAAGTATATAATGGTAATAGTTTTCCATTTACCCTCCTAGGTAGCCCAAGGCATCCTGCTGCTGCTGAACCATCAGGGTTTTTTTCAAAGAAAAGAAAGAATAAAGGATGTGGTCCCTGATAGCTGTCCCAGGGATTGACACATTGCCCTGGCTGGTGGGGCAGGTACCCAGGAGTGACAAGAAATTCAGCTCAGTTCAGCTGCAGGTGAAAGCTGTAGCTTTCCATGGAAACCACTGGATTGATTCTCTGCCTTTGGCTACAGGTAATTGCTATACCTCATGCAATTATGTGTGATAATTGGGTCAGGAATAACAAAAAAACATGAGTACATCCTCTGCATTTGTGGTCTGTTCCTTTAAGAATGATTATGATTTTTTGAACAGTTTATTTTTTTTTAAACATTAAACTAAACATTTCTGTTCAGTTCATCAAACATAAGAAGGGAAAATAAAAATATTTTCAGCACATTACAGAGTTCTGTTCATTTTTAGGCATGCTCTCTAGGACAAGCCCTTATTGGAACTGCAGTGGAGAAGCAGAATGATTTAAGGACTCTAAAATTCTCATTTCCTTCCAGTCTGATACAGTGAGGGACGACAGCTAAGACACCAGGCAGACCTCAGAAATGGATGCAGCTCAAACATTTTGGTTGGCTCAGATATATTAAAGCAGTTATCTTGTGCTCTTTCTGTAATACTGGTTTGTTTGGGGTTTTTCTACATGAGTGCTTTTTTGAAAAGTGAGAAGTGGCAAGGTAGAGGACAGTTTAATAAAGGTTTATAAAGGTCCCAATTCTTCATTTCTTGAGAAGTGCTACCATGCTGCTATTCTTAATGAAAGGTCAGACAACTAAATTGTCCGTGGGATTCTACTTAATTACATTCAGAGATGGAAACTTTATTGTCACAGACTAATAAACCAGCAGATGGCTTTAAGGAAGTCGGTAACATGGCAGTTTTAAATAGAAACCTGCTTGCTTAAAAATAGAAAAGACAGTAGATCTGAGGGAGATGTTCTGTAAGCAGCATGTCACTTCTCTGCTGCAGGGCAAGAAAGATGGTTTTTAGCAGCATTAGAAATGTTGAGTTCATTGTCAGTGTTCATCCTCTAAGCCCCCAACTGAAGAGCCTCTAGCTGCAGATTTCTTACTGAGAAATCTTTTAGTCTGAAACTTGGCCTGTGATAACTTGGGTGATTTTTCTTAATGCTTGCAAAGCCATTTATCCAGGGATGTAATTGAAATCCGGAGTACACTGTGGCTGCACTGAGACCCAGGCATGAAATGTTAAATAAGTCAAGATGCTTAACAGTTTGCACCCTTAATGTTGACCCATTTTATAATTATTTAGATATTTTCCTTTGCTTGTTTTGGGTTCATCGTTATGCTGAGAATAATTTGCCTTCCTTGTCAGCTCTGCAGTTTTTTTATGGTACAGCAGAAGTAATATTCCAGTATTCCAGCTATGTTCACAAATACTGCAAACTCGAGTGTGGTGGTGTTCACAGGGGTCCCAGGACAAGGGAAGAGATGAGAATCTTGACTCCATGTTTCAGAAGGCTGATTTATTATTTTATGATATATATTATATTAAAAGAAAATTATATATTAAAACTATACTAAAAGAATAGAAGAAAGGATTTCATCAGAAGGCTTGAAAGGAATAGAAAGGAATGGAATGATAATAAAATATTGTGACTGACAAGAGAGTCTGAGACAGCTGGACAGTGACTGGCCATTAATTAAAAACAACCCCATGAGCCCAATCCCAGCTGCACCTGTTGCATTCCACAGCAGCAGATAACCATTGGTTACATTTTGTTCCTGAGGCCTCTCAGCTTCTCAGGAGAAAAAATCCTAGCAAAAGGATTTTTCATAAAATATGTCTGTGACACTTGAGGATTGTTTGAGGCACTTGTGCACATTACTGTGTATAAAAGAAAAAATAATTTTAAAGAACACATGGACATTACAGCATCCTGCAGGTTCTGTGACTCACCAGGAGCAGTTCTTGCTCTGGGTGTCCTTCTGGGGCCAGCTGATGCTGTGCAGGGCAGAGGGCAGTGGCTGCCAGGGGAGGTTTCCTGCTGGGGAACAGCCAGGCTGGGGACACCCCACACCCACACTCCGATGTCAGTGTCACACAGCTGATCAATGCTGCTCCCCAGCTGAAGCAGGAAATCACTTGTGCTCTGGAGAGGAGCCAGGCTGATCCACAGCTGACAGGCCAGCACCTGGTCAAGGAAGGGCAGAGTCACGCTGTCACTGCTCCTGGTGCTGCACTGCTGCCTTGGCCAGGGTGTGATGCTGCCTTCCCATTTGCTTGCCTCTGAGAAAATCAATAGACTAGTTCTGCCAGGAGCACTGGTGAACATCAAGAGCCTTGTGCCTCTTTCTCTCAGGATCTGTCACAAATGACCTAAATATTAGAAAAGGATGCTTTACTCTCCTGACTGCACACTTGTCCCACTAGTCCCACAGACTGACTGACTGAGGGTTGGGGGCCAGAATCACCTTAGACATAAATGGAAAGAACAAACCCTAACTTTATCTTCTGCCTTTAAACTGAAGGTTTTAGTGTCAAGCTTTCTCTGCTTTTACTAGATGTATGACTTTGTAATCATTTTTCCTCAGCTGCATCCTGGCTTTAGGTTTCTCCTCTGAGACAAGAGCTGCCCAGAGGAGCACCAGGCTGGAGGAGAGGAGGTTAGGCAGCTTTGTCACACAGAGGGCTGTCCCTGAAGAAGAGTGGGCTAAACAACCTAAAAGAGGGACACAAGGGGATTTCTGCCCTGTTCTGGACATTTCCTTGCTCTAAGGCTCTGTGTGATACAGCATAAATGTTATTAGCAGAGTTAGCATTTGCCTAACAGCTTTAGGCAGGGAACACCCTGCTGGGCTGTCTCCCGGTTTGCATGGTGACTGTGAGATGTTTGGATCTGGCTGTAAACAGTCCAATTTCCATCAACTTGGGACCATCTTGTCTCAGTTTGAGCTCCTGAAATTGGAGGTTGTTGTGGAAACGTTCAGCCCCTTATCTCTGTGTGAGATAAAAGTTGTAATCCCTGTGTAAGTTTTTGCCACAGGGTGGGATGCTGGGAGGACTAAACAGCTCCAAATATTGAACAATGTAAGTCAGCACTATGAGCAATTGTTGTTGTGAGTCAATGTTGAATGCTTGCCAAAGATGCCTTTTACAAATAAAATTTAGCACTAATTTATCAATGGGTTAGTTCAAAACATGATGTAAAGCACTCAGTACATAATGAACCTATCTGGATCAAAAGAAAATGCTCATAACAACTTTATTATAAATAAATACTATGTTTAAGTGGACCAAATCAATGTAAGGGTAGTGCTGTGTTTATCCACTGACAATTTCCTACTTTCCTTATTACCTGTAACTGGCAGACAGGGTTTTGATAATGGGTTTTTTCCCCTTTTTTACTTAACAAAACTGTCAACATGTGTTTTTTACTTCTTGCTGTGGAAGTTTACTTCTTCTCCCTGCTGCTCCCCAGCTATCATCTGGTGGCACAAAAGTATCCCAACCCTCCCCCCAATTCTCTTCTGCATGCCACACTCTGCTTCTCGCAGATGGGGCATTCTGTGGATCACTGTGGATTTTATGGATTTTTCAATTTTTTGGATTACCTAGGATGAAGGCAATCCATCTGCGGTGCTGCCCGAGCTGATCCTGGGGAAAGGCCACCCGAGTTCCTCCTCGGGTCCTGTTCTGTGGCCTCCAAGCGAGGAGTAACCCCTGCTCTCTGTGTCCATCTGCTGCAGGCTGATGCAGCTTCAGGCTCGGGGGTAGCTGGATTTTGTTTTGTTTTGTTTTGTTTTTTCCCCTTTGCTGACCCGATGGCAGCAGCGCCACGGGCAGTACTGATCGTGCCGTACCCAAGATCCCGCTGCAGCCGCTCTGTGTCCCGCAGCCCGCCCGGTCACAGCGGGGCCGGACGGTGTTGCCGGGGTGCTGGGGCAGCCGGGCCCCGCGGGCAGGCAGGGCCCGGGCCGGCTCTGAGGGCCCGGTGCCCGTGGGGGACTCGGCGCTGAGGGCTCGGTGCCCGGGGGGCACTCGGCTCTGAGGGCCCGGTGCCCGCGGCGGGCTCGGCTCTGAGGGCTCGGTGCCCGTGGCGGGCTCGGCTCTGAGGGCTCGGTGCCCGCCCGGTGCCCGCGGGCGGTGCTGAGGGTTCGGCGCCCGCCCGGTGCCCGTGGCGGGCTCGGCGCTGAGGGCTCGGTGCCCGCTCGGTGCCCGTGGCGGGCTCGGCGCTGAGGGCTCGGTGCCCGCCCGGTGCCCGCGGGCGGTGCTGAGGGCGCGGTGCCCGCCCGGTGCCCGTGGCAGGCTCGGCGCTGAGGGCTCGGTGCCCGCCCGGTGCCCGTGGCGGGCTCGGCGCTGAGGGCGGGCGCGGCGCGGCCCCTCCCCGGGGCGGTGCCGGGGCCGGCGGTGGCGGCGGAGCGGGGCCATGGTGAAGATCGGCGTCCAGCAGCCGCCCGCGGCGCTCAAGCCGGACAAGGAGAAGGAGAAGGCGGCAGGGGGCGATGGGGTGGCGGGCGCCGTGCTACTGCCCCCGGGCGCCGTGAGTGGGGCGGGGGCGAGGGGCGGCGGGGGTCGAGGGGTGCGGGTGCTGTGATGCTGCTCCGGACAGGCACCGGCAGCGGTGTCCGGCTTTACCGGCGGCTTCGGGGGCTTGGTGGGCGCCCAGAGTTCAGAGGAGCGGGGAGGGGATGGGGCAGGGTAGCGGCGCCGTGGAGCCAGCAGCCATCCCTGGGCACGGGAGTGAATGTCCAGCGCACACAGGGGCAGCAGAACTCATCCCTTCGGGCGGGTTAGCCTGCGGGAATGTAATTTCGGATTGGTCATACACGGGTGGATTTCAAATCCTAACATCTCTGAAGGCTTTGGGTTGGCACGGGGAAGAGGCAAGAGGAGGAAAGCAGATGGTGCTGGAGCAAGATGGGAAGCAAGGGGCTGAGGGCACGGAGCTCTAGATGCTTTGCAGATGGGAGTTGACACGGTGATATGGGGTTGCTCTCCTGGCTCCAGGTGATGGGTAGGAGAGGGGAGCTCGTGCCTGCAGGATTGGGATCCCGTCAGGCACAAGGGGAGCGAAGGCACTGGAACACCCGTAGCCGATGCAGAAGGTGCGCTGGGGCTGGGCACAGCTGTGGGGGTCACTCCCGGGCTGTGAGAGCCGTGGCTGGGCGCTGCCGGGCAGTGCCGGGGGTGGCACGGGCAGTGCCCCTCTCCAGCACGGACAGTGAACCAGGCACTGTTGTGTTTGGCAGGAGTTGGGTATGTGCGAAGTCTCTGGTGCTGGAGAGCCCCACTTGCCAGCCCTGCTGCGAGGGTGGACTGCTGGGTGGATTCCACACTGTGTAGTGTGAGGGTGTCATCCTGAGCTGGGCCTGACCCACGGCATCCACTCTGCCTTGTTACAGCACTCCCGTGTCACAGGACGAGTCCTAAATGGCATTTCTGTATTCCTCATAAGTCCCTAGGCTGTGCATGTGATCTGATCATTTATTGAACCCTAGTCTCTCTCTGACTCAAAAAACAATGTGGGAGCTGTGGTTTTGCTCTGTTCCTGCAACAGTGCAGAGTGTTCCTCCTCATGTGCCTCAGCAAACAAGTGGGAATGGCTCTGGAGAAGGGTTTTGCAGCAGGAGCTTCAGGAGACTGCCCTGTTCTGCAGAGTTCAGGGAGTGAGACCATGATGATCTCTCTCCCATCACACACAATGTGCTCACAGCTCTCAGCTGTGCTGCCAGGGTCTGGCTGTGCTCAGTCTATCATGATTGCATCTGTTAATCTCACACCAGGGAGCTCTGCAGAGACCTGGGGGAACGTGGCTGACTGTGACCTCTCCGTGATTTCCTGACTGTATTTCCTAATTACAAACTAAGGTGCTTGTTTTCTTCCTGCCTCTGATGTCCAACCCTGCAAGCTGACTGTCACACTGGGCTTCAAGCTCACCCTGCCATTAAACCAGCCTTCCACAGCCAGAAACTCAGTTCTTCTGTTGATCCTGCATGAGTTCAGGCAGGATCTGTCCATTTCTCATGAGCACTGTGAGAAAAGCAGTTTAAAAAGTAATGAAGTGACAGAAGCTTGTTTCTATCATTAGTGCTGCCAACAATCCCAACAATCAAAATTACTCTGATTCAGGTCCTGCCAGATGTATGAAATTGGCTTAGGTAGCAAATAATAAATTTTGGGGTTTTTATGTTGCCTTGGGCCTTCCTCTGACTCATGGGAGGCATGCTGGTGTTCTTTTAAGCCCACCTCTGTGAGCTACAAAGGAACCTAAAACCATGAATTTAGAACAAAGACTCCTCAGCAGTCTCTTGATTCCAGCAGACAGACATGTAAGAACATCAACATAAGATCCATGAAATAAAGGCAGGAATGGGTTACAGCAAATCTGTGCAGTGTGAGGGTGTCCAGGGAGCAGCACATCCACTGACACCAGGTGGCCTCTTCCTGATGGTGTTTTTCAGACTATGACAGTGGATTCTTTGTTGTGCTTGGGCTTAGCTGGACCTTTACCTTTGTCACACACCCAGCTCGTGGCGTTGGTCTTGCTGTAGCCAGGCTTTTTTTGCCACATTCCTGCTGCCAATAATTTCTGTCTGTGTGTGTCTTTCTCTAGCTGCCTCACAGCAAAATGGCATTGGTGACATGCAAACAAGATGCTCTGCATTCCTTTCCTCTTTGATCTCATAACTTCAATCCCAGTGATAGGAGCCAGAGCTGGGAAATGATTCAGCGGCAGCTTCTGCAGCCTGGGGATTTTGGCAGGTGCTTGGTGAATGCAAAGATGCAGCAGGCAGGAAGATGTCTGTAATGCTAATGTGTCCTGAAAAGTAGTAGGTGAGCAGTTGTGACAGCAAGCCTGCATGTGCTGAACCTTGTTTCTCCCTGCACAGCTTGGCTTGAATCAGGAAGAATATGCAGAATATTTAAACTCCTGTCAGAAAAATCCATGTAATTTTGAGACTGTTGCAAGACTTTAAGAGATTATAGAAGAAACAATCCTGTCATTTAGTAGGAACTGTGGGGATGTAGCAGCCTTGAGCAGAAGGCAGCTTGAGGTTATGCAGCCAGTAAAATAATCCGTTGTGTTCATTGGGAAATATTTGTTCAGATGCAAAATAGTATTCAGTAAGTTTTAATTGAACTCCATATTTGCAGTCTAAAGTGGAAATAAATAGACACATAGGCTGTGTCTGTAACTGCACTGGGAAATGTGCTCCTTGTGATTGTGGTGGATGTTGAAATCCACAGGAAGCAAATAAAACTGATGGCTGGAGCTCTCTACTCAAAACGTGGGTTGGGTATTTTGGTTTTTTTTGGTTTTTTTGATCCCTTGTGCATCCCTCTAATAATTGCCCATTATTTGGCAGAGACAGTGCAAGAGCCAGAGGAGAAAGGGTTCAGTTAGCAGCTGCAGCCTGACCTGGTGTAGGTGAGAGTGTGCAGAGGAGGGCAGCTCTCAGCCCTGTCTCTGTGCAGAGTGGGCTCTGGCCTGGCCGGGGGCTGTGCCTGGCACTCGGTGCTGCTGCCTGGGAAATGGTGCCTTACAGCCAACACTGCAGCTCAGGCTGCTCTCTGGGGACAGGGGGTTTGCAGGGAACACATCTGGCTGATCCAGGGGCTGCCTTCACAGGAGCCTCTTGTCCTGCCTCTGGGAAAGGACTGCTCATGCTGTCCTGTTTGTCTCTGTAAGGATGAGTGCCAAAGGCAGGGCAGTGTTTGCTCAGGTCTGGCTGGTGGGAGAGGAGGGTTTTATGGGCCAGGCAGGACTGGGAGAGCTCTCTCCATATCCACAGCCTGGTGATCCTGCTGGGAACACCTTGGCAGTGCCTCACAGCCCCGGGGGCTGCAAGGGGCTTTCCAGGCTGCACACAATGCTGTCTGCAGGCTGTGACTGATGTTTTGCTCTTGGTTGGTTTCAGTAATACTAGGCTTTGATTTGATGTCTCTCATCCCATCTGCATTCCCAAAGTCTCAGTGGTCTTTGGATCCCACCCTTCCTGGTATGGAGAAGTTTCCCACAAGGAGCTGCTCGCTGCCTGGCACTGGATCCATCCAACCCCTCTGTGTCTGGGTGGTCTCTCTGTGGCTGCCCCTCAGGACCTCTCTCTGCTGGGTGCCCCAGCTCCTGGCTGACAGCTGAGCTGTCCCAGCCCCCTCCTTGTTGCCACAGCTCCCACACCCAGCGTGGTTGCCCTGCTTGGCAGAAATAGCAGGGCAAAGCCTGGAAACCCATGGGGAGCACATTCCTGAGGACCCCTCTGGTGCCCAGGAAGCTCTGTTCCCTGTGAGGAACATCTGCCCTGTGAGGAGCAGCTCTGCTGTGGATGTGGAGCTCCTAAACAGGCAGATAGTGCCTCAGTGCTGGGGGCTGGTGCCCTGTCCCTGCACCCCTGCCTTTCCTGATGCTCAGCTGGCCATGCTGGGCTGGAAATGCTTTGCATTTGCCCGAGCAAGCCCAAGAGGATCAGCGCTTTGTGGTGGCAGCAGGACAGCAGTGCCACTTGTGGCTCTCCCAGGGCTTTGGTGCACCTTGAGCAGGGATGCTGCAGAGCTGGGTTCCAGCTCAGGGGAGGTGGAGGAGCAGTGGCTCTTTGGGCACATAAAGCAGAGTCACACCAACCTGTGGGTGCTGCTGTGCCAGGGCACTGCTGGGTTTTGTGAGCGATTCCTTTGCACAATGCTGGGAGGTGGGAGACAGATGGCGAGGGAAGGGGATGTGAGGAAGAGTCTTTTAAAAAGAGGCTTTTTCACAAAGCAAGCTGTAAATTCAGAGAGAGGAAAGGAAAGCTTGCTGGCAGCAGTGTGCATTGATTGTGCTCAGTGACATGTTTGCAGGCTTGAGTCCAGCCTTGAGGCTCTCGAGCTGTGCGGGTTCTCACCGTGTTCAGCCTTAGGGACTTGAATATGGTAGATCCTAATTTTAAGAATTAATCCATCTAATTTTAAGAAGCAGCCTCCTGTAACAGAGGGTTATTCCTGGTCTTTGCCCAACCCTCCTAAAACCACATGGGCTGAAATGGTGATTTCTTTTTGTGGCCTATATGGAGTTGTCAGCTTAAAGAGAAGCACTGTCATTTGGTTTTGGTTCTCTGTGGTTTGGGGATGCCTTGGAAACAGAGGAAAAGGTTTGAATTGGAAAAAAAAAGGTGTCTCTGGACCCCTTGCAGGATCTGCTCTAGTGAAATACTAGACTTCAGTGTCTTACTGGACTCCAGACATGAATATTTGATATTCCAGCTGAGTGTGACAAAGGATCTGACTAAAAACTGGCAGAGGGATTAGGACAGAGAGTATCTATTCCAAGCAGAAACATTATAAATGCAACTGAATTTTGAAACATGTAGCTGTCTTTCACCAAAGAGATGTAGACTGAAGAGCTGGAGCCAGAGGAACTGGAAATAGCTGTGCAGAGGTTTGTGTTCTCCCAAAGCTGGGGCAGAGCTGGAGCCAGCCCAGCTTTGCATGGAGGAGCTCTTCACGTGGGAAGAACCTGTTGTGTTTACCTGCTTTGGGCACAGCAGTTCTGGTGAGGTTTTTTTTGGCTAAACACAGAAAACCAAGAAATATCTTTAAACAGAAGAGTTTCAAAGGGTACAAATGAACCAAAAGTAAGTATGGGACAGAAGCCCAGAAGAAGGGAGCTTCATGCAGCAGAGCAGTGCAGCCAGGTCTGGAGAGATGGAGGATGAGGTGTCCTTATGCACTGCTCTGCAGGTCCTGATTTTGTGCTACCAAATGTTTGCTCACTACCAGGTTTACAGGAGATGAAAAAGGCATCTTCACTTGTAGGTGCATATTTTCTTCCCAAGTGATGTGGGAATGTTTGGGTTTTTTTTTTTTTTTTTAATGCCAGTGTTACCATTTGAAGGAGGACAGTGTGAGGGTGCTGGGTTTTTTCACTCATCTCTCTGCACTTGCTTTTCAGAGTTGTCTTCCTTGGTGCCATGCCCTACCTTTGAAGTCAGTTTGAACAACAAAGAGAAGGGTAAATTTGCCTCCTCTCTCTTGCTGTTGTTCAACTAGACACCTTTTCTTTGTGGTGAATTTTCAAATGTAGGATTGACTGTCAGAGTTTTCCTATACTGTTGCTGGGAGAAAAGATAATAGCTGTCAGTGTTCCAGAAGGGAGCAGTGACTTCATTTTGTGGTGTGGCACTGTGCAAGTCCTGATTTTCAGGGAAGAAGCAAATGCTGTAACCTGAAGTCTGGTTCCTTGAAGATGACAGGAGATGCTGGACTCTGCCCCTCTGCTTGCAGTGATCAGTGCAGGTTTCTGGCTGGGACTGTCCCTCTTGTCTGCAGAACCAGCAGAATGCAGGATGTTCTTAGACATCTTGGGCATGGCTGTGTCCCTTCTGCCAGCTTTTGGGAATCAGTCACATCTAGAGGAAGAGTGAGGAGGGACAGTGCTGGCTTCATTGGCCAGAGCCAGAGCAGCAGTGCTTGCCTTGCTCTTGGTGAGATCCAGAATGTCTGATCTGACCCTCTCTGCCTGCCTTGACTGTGCCAGCTCCGAGGTGGGTGCTGTGATTTTAAACTGTACACACCCAAAAGCTCTCCAGACATGGGGGAAGCAGTGAGAGCCCAGTGGCAGTGTCCAGGTGAGTCCTGGGCCCAGCTACTGCTCTGCTCTGGTGCTTCCTTAGCCTCCAAAGGCATCACTAGAGCTGAAAAGCTTCAGGTGAAATCATGTGAAACCTTTTGATGTGTCTTTTCCCTGTCACATTTTCTGCTTTCAGATGTGTTGCCACAGCACCCAGTCCTTCACACCTCTTGCAGAATCAGCCTCTGCCTCCCTTGGCTTGTGCCCAGGGCCACTTGCATGGGTTCTAGGTGGGTTTGTTTTACATGGCAGCAGTTGTACAACTGCAGTCTGGGAAAAGGGGAGTGTGTCCCACAGCACAGCTCAGCACTCTGGTGGGGACCCAGGCTCATGGCTTGCTTCTTCCAAGCCCTGCATGATGGTAGAAGCAAACAGACTGGCTTTGGTAGCAGCTTCTCTTCCCTCCACCTGGGAGGAGAAGGAAGGCTCAGCTACACCAAGAGCAAGCTGAAAGCTGTTGGCATTTCCTTACCTCAGTTTCACAGTGTTCTTGAGTATTTTTGGCATTTGTGAGAGGTCTTTTAAGGAGTCAGGTGTCTGCCCACCTGCATATGTCTTTACTTTTGAGTTAAGGCTCTCTTTAAATTTGCCAACCTCTCAGTTTAAGAGCTTCCCCTATTCCCAGAGCAGCTGCTCTGCTTCACTCTTGCTTGAGCTGCCTTTTGCCTATCAGTGCTCTAGAGAGGTTTGAGACCCAGTGCCAAAGCTTAACCTCCATTCTTCTCCTGGGGAAGATTCCCATTCTTTTAATGCCACCTCCCACTTCAGGTAGTCTTTTGTAAAAAACCCCTAAAAACCCACGGCCTTCACATGGCTGTGCTGGCTCCTTCTCTCTCCCAGGTGAGATCTGCCCAGCTGCTCCAGAGCCTTTCAGCTGTGGTGTTGCTCCATGGCAGGGACTGATTTTCCTCATCATTGCAGTGAGTGGCCTGGAAATCAGGCTGTGTTTATCAGAACCAGTATTTTGGCAGTCAGGCTGTTAAATGCCCAGGTTGGGATATTTTTTTGCCACTTTGTCTCAGCTGTTTATTTTCTCTCTGCCTGCCTCTCTGTTCAACATGATGCTCAGGGTTTCAGCTGTGAGCGTGGTAAGAACAGTCTTGTTTTTAGCAGGGGCTTTGTTGGCTCTGCTAATGCTCTGAATGGTTGTACTCCTGGGAGAAGGAGAGGGAGGCTGGAATCATTCCAGCTGGAAGTTGTTGTGCCTCTGCCAAAAAAACAAAACAAAACAAAAATATGGAAATTAATTCCTCACCCCTGTGCAAAGAGGGAGGAGAAACAGCCCCTTAGTTCCATAAAGGGATGAAAAAAGGAGAAAAGAGGGGGATTTATATCTCTCTTGCCAATGAGGGAGAAGGAAAATATGATCACTGAGTGCTTAGGAGCTCCCACATGCTAGGCTGCATTTTTAACATCCTGCTGTCTTTGTCGTATAGCAACAATGCTGGGGGTTTTAATTAGCCAGTGGTTGTTTTTGATATTCTAATTTCCAGCACTGTGAAGTGACTCCTGAGGCAGGTGGCTTTGTTGCTAGTCACATGCTGTGGTGTCACTCAAAGGTGTGAGTAGATTCATTTATTGCAACTTTTTTGCTTTCAGCTGTGATAGTCTCTTAATTACTGGCTTGCTTTTGGGTTTTTCTTTACTTCCAGGCATCTTTGAGTCCAAAAGTCATCAGTTGTGTTCTCTGTGGAAATGCTGTCGGGTGGCCAGTGCAAGCACTGCTCAAGGACTGTGAGCAGGGACTTTGGTTGCCTTGGAAACTGTGTGCCACGTATATATATATATATATATGTGTGTGTGTGTTTTCCTCCCTGTCTGTGCATGCACATGTTTCCTTTTCTGACCTAGAGCATCAGAAATGCCCTTCAGCCTGGAAGGAGTCTCCTTGCAAGCGTGGGTGCCTTGAGAGGCCTCTCATTGCCAGTGCAGACCTCTGACCCCTCTCATCTGAGGGCAGATCCTCAGGCAGTCTTCCCCCACCGGCTCACCCGGTATTCTCCTCATTTTGCTTCCTCTCCTCTCTCCAAGCAAAACTGTTCTTGAGGACAGGACTCATTTTTTGTTCATCTGGCACAGGAACCTTCTTTGGAGTGTCTAGGATGCTTTGATGGATGCCAGGATGCCTTTGCTGTGATATTTTATCTCTGTTCCTCTCCCTCTCCTTGTCTTCCTTTGCCTTTTCCCTGTGTGTAGTCTCTCACCTCCTTTCTGCAGAGCTTGGCAGGTGCTGCAGTCTGGGCCCTGCCTGCCCTCCCAGCTCGCTCTGGCCATCCCTGGGGGCTCTCCAGCACAGGAATTCCATCCCTGTGTTGGAATTCCTGAGTGCAGACATGGCTGTCTTTGGGAGGCAGCTCTGCCCTGTTTCACCTTACAGAGGATGGCACAAACCCTGCAGTGCTTCTCCTGGAGCAGGGAGCAGCAGTGAGTGCCCAGCCCCTGCAGTAGTAGGGGTGCTGCCAGTGCTCTGGGTGGGTGAGTGGGGGCTTTGCTTCACAAGCACAGAGAGCAGGCTCAGGGTACAGGCATGGGGGTCACTTCCCCAAGAGGGGACACTCAAAGCTGAGCTGTCACATCAGAGGAGAGCTCAGTCCCTTCCAGCTTACACCTGCTGTAAGTGGCAGCTCTGCAGTTTTCCAGCAATCAGCTGTGGGGTTTTTCCACTTGAAGTCGGCGGAGGTGCCACTATTGCAAGTCCTTGTGTTGTAGAGCAGTAACTGATTTTGCTGTGAATGTGGGACTTGATGTGCTGGAGGTAGTGACCTTGAACTGATGTTTTTGCTTTCCCCATAGTCCATATTGACCTTTGGCTAGCAGAACTGAGCAAACAGCAAGGTAAGTTAGATTGTTCTGATTAGGGTTTCTTAAGTTTGGAGCCTGCATCCTTTGAGGAAGCCATGGCAGTGTCTGCAGTTATGTCAGTGCATCAAACATTGAGAGCTCAGGCTGCTGCTCCCTTGAACAGTGTCCCATAGAGCAATGACATATTTTAGATGGCACTGCTCTCCAAACTGCATCCCTTTGCATTGCATTTCTCTCCTCACTTGTCAGTCATCAAAATCACATCTCCTATTTTTAGTCACCCCACGCTTCTTTTCCTGCTGGGGGTGTATATTTAGACACTTGCCAATCTCTGTCCCCAGTTTGTCAGGCCTTGCTGCACCTAAAATGAAAGATTTCAAACCTGTGTGTTTCAGAAATGCAGGGGACAGGGTTTGAGGAGGACTCCTGTGTTTCTGAAGCTGCAGGAGCAGAAAAAGGCCCAGGGCTGAGTCCATCTCTGCCGAGGCAATTATGTGACTTGGGAAGGGATCAAGGCATGACACAACACTTTTCATTTTCTCACTTCTGTCATCTTCAGCAAGACATGGGTGATGAAGGAGCAATAATGTCACATTTCTATTTTTATAACCTTCTCCTGTATTAATGAGAAATTCCAAAGGCAGCATCTCACCAGGCATGGTTCTTGTGAACAGCTCCTCCAGTGCTGTGTCCTAAGGCTCAGTGCTGTGAAGCTGGGGGGGTTGGCTCAGCCACAGGTGTCTGGGAGGTTTCCCTGCTCTGACTCACTGTTTGAACTTGATTTTCAAACCTTGAACCAGACATTGTGCCCAGCCAGGTTTCTGTCCCCCAACCCCCTTGTAGGAAAACTGTTCCTTAACCATTCAGTACAAAACAGGGATAACAGGACACCATCCATTTTCATCATGTCCTCAGCAAGACCTGAAATTCCAAGAAAATCCACAAAGACTGAATTAGGGCTTTTCCCTACCCCTCAGGCTACTTTCAAGCCTCTTCTCCCCCATGGTCTGTATCATGCCTCCATCCTTTCCCATCTGGGTATTTGCTGCCTGTACTCTGTTGCTGTGCTGTCCCTGTGAGCTGACAGGGCACTGAGTCATAGTGAAGAGCCTGTTATCCTCCTTTTATCCGAGGAAAGGAATTCCTTTTTATATTCCAATATCCTGTCTGCTGCTGGTGCTGGGCTGAATGCCTGACAGCAGTCAGAGTCAGCATGTCTGGGAGCTCAGGCTTCTGTGTGGAGCTGCCTCTGACTGTCCCAGTGGAATGAAGGATTAGCAGGACAATGCCAGGCAAAAAACCAAGATGTGCAGGTGCTTTTTGTGACAGGTGGGTGCTTTTTCCCCATTGTTCATGCAGGGGAAGAGTGAGCTGTGGCTTCCCCTTGGCTTGCAGAGCATAAGGAGCTCTACCCACTGCCTCTTCTGCAATGGTCCCCTGGAAAGGGAGCTGACCCAGCCCTTTCTGTAGGGTCAGCAAAGTGGCACTGCCAAGGAGAATGGAGCAAAGAAGGGATCAGTGTGTGGAGAGGCAGCAGGGTGCTCTGCAGAGCTGGGGATGTGTCTGTGCATCCTCCCCACATGCACATCTATAGTGCCTGGACCATGGACATGCTGCCCTTCTGCCACTGCTGTTGCTTTTCCTTCTGTTCTTTCATGGAGTAACAAATAAATGTTTGTTCTGTGCTCAGCCCAGGGAGGGGAGGAAGGGCCTTATGTTCATTTTTGTGTAAAATACGTCCAACTCTTGGAATATTGTGTTTAAAACAACAAAAAGAGGAAAGCCCATTTACTCAGCTGAAATACCTGTCCCTACCTCTTCCCAGGGATGGTTTTAACCCCAGCCTTTCCCATTCCTCTTGGCCAAAAAAACCCCAAGCTTGATCAAGGCAGAAAATTAATAGGAGAGCTTGTTGCAAGCAGTGTGCCTGGTTAATGAATTCTCTGGAACATTGTTAAATATCTGGTGAATGTACAGCATTTTTGTGTGTTAATATTTTGATTTTTGTCCTTTGGAAATACACACCTTGAGGACATGAACTGCCCTTCAGGAAAACCCTGCTGCCAAGTCTGATTCTCCCCTTGCTGGAGAGCTAGGCATTCCTAGGCAAGAAGAGATGGAAATCAGCTGTGATGGATTTTCTGGTTTTTAGAGTACCCTGCTTGTAAACAATTCTACTGCAGGGACTGGGGGTCCTGTGGGACAGGAGGTGTGCAGTGGTACAAGCAGGGCAGCAGCCTGTCCAGCAAACTTGTTGGATTTTTGCAGGCTGGTGCAGATGGGGTGGCCTGGGTGAAGAGCTGTTGGAGCAGGCTGTGCACTGCTCCATCCTTGGGCTCTCAGTGCTGGGGATGCCTCCAGCACCAAGCTGAGGTGCAGACTGATGTAGCTGCTTTTAAATTGTCATTTATTCACAGTGATAAAGGCTGGTGGCCTTTCCATCTGCTGGGGGATGGAGACACACATTTTCAGTCAGGTTTTCCAGGTGATTTTTATGCAGTATTTTGCAGGGCTGTGTTAAATGTTCCCCTTGGCCTGGCTGGCTGCATTTTTAACCTCGCTGCCTAAATTGCTGCTCTCTCAGAATGGTTGCTGTTGATTTTTTTTCTTTCCTCCCTCAGAATTTGGGGGTTTGTTTAATAACTTCTTCCAGATAAAAGCTCTGCTTTGCTTCTCCCACCTTCTCCCTCAGGGCAAAGCTCTGGCATTTTTCCTGAAGCCAGGAGTGTTTTGTAGGGAGCAGAACCCATCTTTGGCAGCAAGAGGTGGGATGTCTCACAGTGTCTTCGGTCATGCAAAGAAGACAGAGCTGCCCTAGCAAGTAACAAACCCCTGTGGGCTGATTTCCCCTCTCTACCATTCCTCAAACACAGCTTTTCTCTTAGTGGGAGTATTTGTTTGCCCTTTGAGTTGCTGTGTCCTCGTGAAGGCTCTCTCCAGGCCATCCCTGGAGCCAGCACTGGCAGCCCCCAGCAGGAGCAGTGCTGCATTAATGTCTTGGTTTGGAAAGACAGGGGTCTGCTAAGGAAGGCAGGAGCCTCCCCTGAAATGGAGAATGTAAACCCTCCTCACCCCTCCCAATTGCTATAAATTTTAAATTAAGGGGCTCTCAGGCAAAAATATGGGAGCAGGAATAACAGTTCTTTAATAGGGAAGGAAACAATAAAAGGATAAAATAAACAATGCAGTAGACTGGAACAACACTGACAGAGTCAGAACAAAACCTGACACCCTGTGGGTCAGGCTGTTGGCAGCAGAACCATTGGAATTGTGGCTCAGCCCTCCTGCAGTGTCAGGGGTGGCTCTGCTGGAGCAGGGATCCTGGAGAAAGGTGCAGTCTCTGCCTCTGAAGATCCAGGGGAAGGAGAGGCAGCTGCTGTTCCTCTGGGGAATCCAGTGGAGAAGCCGTGCTGGTGTCTCCAAACCTCTGGATTATATCTGGGTAGGAATGCTTGGCTCCTCCCTCTGGGCTCACATCTCCCAGTGGGATGCTGTAGTTCTTATCAGCCATGCAGTGACATTCAATAGCTGTTATCATTCAATAGCTGTTATCAGCAGTGTCCCCTCCCAAGGGAGGAGTGATTGTGGTCACTCAAAAACGGAGATAAGGCAAACTGCCCACTTGACAAAGGTAATCTGCCATACAGATGGAAATAGAAAACATCTTGCATTGCAATTTTCAACAATTAACCACCACAGCAACCTGGCACCCTTTGGGTATGGTTCACTGGCAGAGCATTAAGCATTTTCTCAGCCTTGCTTCAGTGTCAGGAGATCTTCTCCTTCCTCTTCACCCCCACTGTCTGCACTCTCCCTGTAATGACAAGTGGCTGGGGAAAGCTGTTTTTGTGAAACACTTGACATCTAGCATGACTTCCTTGTCCTAGCGGTTCATGTCAGAGAGCCTTTAAACTTCCTCTAGTAATATGATTTCTTTTTTTCTGTTCTTTGTGGCTTGTCAGAGTTGCTGCCCATTGTCTGCAGAAGGAGAGGAAAAATGCAATATTTTTCAGCTTGCTCATCCCTTTAGTTGCTGGAGGAGCAGCAGCAGCAAACTGATTGCAGTGATCCTTCAGTGCAGGAAGCTGGAGTTGAATCGAGGTGCTGTGGGTCTTTCAGCAGCTGGGATGAAACAGAAATAAATGTAGATTAATTTCTCCTGGAGATGTGCTGGAATTGTAACTCCCCCAAACAATTTGGTCTTGGCAGTTATCAGGTTGAATGTGGCTAGGAATAAAAAAGTCAGTATCTGGAGGAGTCCCCGTTGGCTGGGAGTAGAGCAGGTAGGAGAGGGGCTGCAGGCTCCTGGCTCTGCCCCTGTTCCTGCATCTCAGAGGAGCTCAGGTGCAGGGCAGGAGCAGGGAATCCCCACCTGGCAGGGTCCCCATGGGTGCCTCAGTGATGCTGGGGTGTCCCAGGCTGGGACAGGAATGATGCCTCCAAGCCTGGCACTGAACTGCTGCTCTTGCAAGGGCTGCTGCAAGGTGTGGAAAGGGGAAAGAGGTGTTTGCTGCCAGCTGGGCAGGGCAGAGCTGGTCTGATGCCACCAGAGGGTGGCAGGGGCACAGAGGCCTGTCCTGTTGGGGCTTCAGCACTGGCAGCACCCTGTGGGTCTTGGCCACGTTATTCTGCAGAAACATCTCTTCCTTTAAGAGGTGAGGAACCTTAGAAATGAGAGGCTGATGTTTGCTTTCCAGTCACTCTCCCATTCGTGGCAGTCTCCAAGCAGCTGTGGAGAGTGTCTGTAGTCAAACACATCAGATCTGAAACTGCACAGAGGGAGTTAATCTGCTAGAGCCCTCCCTGGTGCCTCTCTCCCCAGCCTGCCTGCTCAGCTGAGGGCAGCTTTCAGCTCTTCTGTGTGGAAACTGGGGCATCTCTGAACCAGCTTCTTTCATCTGCTTCTGAAAGGCCTTACATCATTCTGCTTAACATTAGAAGGGTTATTTTGGTAGTAAAAACAAGAGCATCATAGGTTGGGATGAGCTGTCTCTGGGAGGTAACCCTGCCTTTGCACTGCCCTCTGTTGTCAGGGCTGTGACAAGCTGAGCTGTCTGTATAGATGGGGCAGCACTCTGAAGAGGACAGGTCTGTTTTCTTCTGATGCTCTGTCCATTTTCCTTTGGAGCTGTGCTGCAATGTGCTTGAAAATGAAGTTGAGATCAGCACATCTGTTTGTGTCAGCTCACCCCAGCAGGGCCAGGAGGTACCAGTAATTCCCATCACAAAAATTTCCAATGAGAAATTCTGCCGTGAGTAGCAGCATTTCAACTAAAAATTTTGACTATAAATACATAAATGCTGTTACATTCAGTAACCAAGAACTGAGTTCCTCATCTTATTTTTTATTTTTGGTCAGTCTTTACCTCCCACTGAAACAAAGCTTGTCTTTGTTCTGAACAATTGGTGGGAAGCTGATGATACATATGTCTGTGTATGTTCATGCAAACACACACAGACACTTTTTTTTCCAATACATATAAATATATAGGTATTTAATGTATATAGTTTATGTATATGGGGTAAGGGAGGCAAAATGCACAAGTGTTTTACTGTTGCCAGGTGTGAAGCAGCTTTGCAGGGTGGTGCCTGTTCAGGGCACAACACAACTTCTTTGGATGGGCCAGCAGGTTGCTGGTGGCCTGGAGCAGCCTCTGAGGGCCCAGCAGGTTGCTGGTGGCCCAGAGCACCCTTGGATGGGTTCAGCAGGTTGCTGGTGGCCCAGAGCACCCTTGGATGGGTTCAGCAGGTTGCTGGTGGCCTGGAGCAATCTCTGAGGGGACATCAGGTTGCTGGTGCCCCAGAGCACCCTTGGATGGGTTCAGCAGGTTGCTGGTGCCCCAGAGCACCCTTGGATGAGTTCAGCAGGTTGCTGGTGCCCCAGAGCACCCTTGGATGGGTTCAGCAGGTTGCTGGTGGCCTGGAGCAGTCTCTGAGGGCCCAGCAGGTTGCTGGTGCCCCAGAGCACCCTTGGATGGGTTCAGCAGGTTGCTGGTGGCCTGGAGCACTCTTTGAGGGGACAGCAGGTTGCTGGTGGCCTGGAGCACCCTTGGGTGGGACAGCAGGTTGCTGGTGGCCCAGAGCAGCCTCTGAGGGCCCAGCAGGTTGCTGGTGGCCTGGATCACCCTTGGATGGGTTCAGCAGGTTGCTGGTGGCCTGGAGCACCCTTGGATGGGACAGCAGGTTGCTGGTGGCCCGGAGCAGTCTCTGAGGGCCCAGCAGGTTGCTGGTGGCCTGGAGCAGCCTCTGAGGTCATTGTCTGTCCCCAGGAGGAGCCGGGCCCCGCGGCGCAGGGCCGCCGCTCGTCGCTCAGCGGGGTGTGCTACCTGACCATGGGCCTGCTCGTGCTGCTGCTGGGGCTGGTCTTTGCATCGATGTACGTCTACAGATACTTCTTCATCACCCAGGTAGGAGAGACTTGGGAAGCACTTCTGGCTCCATCAGCCCGAGCAGCCAGACCACCTTTGAGGGAGGTGCTGCTGGTTTTTGTTGCCCTGCACTGTGCTAACTCAGGAGCCAGGTTGCTGGGCACTGCAGCTGAGGCATTTCTTAAGTGGTAGGCTCAGGCTGACCCTCCATTCCCAATGCCAGGAAGGGCCTTCCAGAAACCCTCTCCTTCCCTTATGGCTTTGTTTTGCTTTCTTATTAACTGCATAAAAATATCCTGCCAGTTGTACCTTCTTTACCACATTGCATGGGGTACAGCAGCCTGAAAGCATGGCTTGTGAGGGAAGAGCAAGCCTGGAGAGAGCAGGGGGGTACAGGCAAGGGAACAGCTTTTTGCAGTAGGTTTTGTAGGCTCTAGCTCAGAAAAACTGTAGGTGTGACAAAAATAGGTGCTGCTATTAATAAAGCAAGCAGAGAAGTAAGAACAAAGTGGGAAATGATGTAGAAAGCGAGCGCTCAACCTCCATTAAATTCAGCACCTTTTCTTCCACATTGTCTTTGCAAAGCCTGGCCCGGCCTGGCCAAGGCACTGGGCTGGCAGCACTGTGGAGGGTCAGGACACAGGGAATGAGACAGGGCAGAGCTGCTTTTTGAGGAGGAAACTGCTGAGCTCTGGCTTGCTGAGTGTTTAGCCAAGAAACCTCAGAGCACTGATTTGCACTGGAGCCCTCGTTGTGCTGTGGAGTGGTTATTAGTGAATGAGTTCTCCCAGGACTGCTGCTGCCTTCACCTCTGCAGCCAGCACTTGTCCACTCAGCAGAAGAGTCTTTTTATATACTCCTTTTCTCCATAAATTTTCTTGCTGTCAAATTAATTTGCAGTTTTGTTTCAAGAAATCATCAGTGCTTTATCACCCATTCTCATTCACACCTGATCTGGAAGGTGTGACAGCCCCAGGGCTGCCCCCCTCTCACACAGCCCTGTCCCAGGTGAGGGCACCTGTCCCTGGGCTTTTGGTGGAGGCACTTCCCTAGGAGAAGCAGCCCTGGCCCCAAGGGAGGTCCTGGCAGGGACACCTCCCAGGCTGCTCAGAGAACAGCAGCTCCTGTTTGGCTGGGAGGTGAATCCACTTTGTTTTGCTGCATTTGCCACTCCAAGCTACAGGGGCCTCTAGAAATGATTCTCTGCTCAGCCCAAGCTTCTATGCCTCCTAGAAAATACACCATTTTTTCTATGCCTCCTGTAGAAAAATCCAGATACTGGGAGCCATGGCTATGGAGGGATGTGAACAGCCTAGGGAGGAAATACAAGAGCTTGCAGGCAGTCAGTTTGCCTCTCTGAATTACTCCTCATAAAAGCCAGCAGGGAATTCTTTATTCCCTTTGGATCTGGCTTGTGACAGTGTTCACAGGGGTGTGAGGATGAGGGAAGAGACGAGGATCTGACTCTATGTTTCAGAAGGCTGATTTATTATTTTATGATATATATATTACATTAAAACTATACTAAAAAAATAGAAGAAAGGATTTCATCAGAAGGCTGGCTAAGAATAGAAAAAGAAAGAATGATAACAAAGGCTTGTGTCTGGGACAGAGAGTCTGAGCCAGCTGACTGTGATTGGCCATTAATTAGAAACAACCCCATGAGCCCAATCCCAGATGCACCTGTTGCATTCCACAGCAGCAGATAACCATTGGTTACATTTTGTTCCTGAGGCCTCTCAGCTTCTCAGGAGGAAAAATCCTAAGGAAAGGATTTTTCAGAAAATATCATGGCAACACCTGGCTAGCATGAAGTGAGATGTGTTCATTTCACAAGGGTAGTTTGCACTAAGTTCACCAAGAATGTTTTCTGCTAAAAAGCTTGATCTTAAAATATCCTCAAGCATCTGATGAGTGTTTTAGCCAGCAGGGGTACACTCCTGCCATGTTTGCTGTGGCTGTTGGGGGGTGGTGGTGCAGCCCTGCCTGGACTGTGTTGTACCCCACAGCTGCCCCGTGAGAGCGTGTTCCACTGCGGTGTCCTGTACGAAGACTCGCTGTACTCACCCTTCAAAGGGCAGCTGGAGCTGCACGAGGATGTCAAGATCTACATTGAGGAGAACTACGAGCAAATCAATGTCCCAGTGCCCCAGTTTGGAGGGAGCGACCCTGCGGACATCATCCACGATTTCCAGCGAGTAAGGAGCTCCTGGGGCCTGTGGGGGCAGGCATGGGGCTGAGCTGGGTGCACAGCTCTGTGGTCATGGCCTAGCACTGTCACTGTTGCCACAGGATCTATTCCTGAGCTGCCCTCCTGCCCGGGGCCCTCTCTGGGCTTTTCCAACCCGCTCTGCTTGCTTGGTAGGGAGGTTTGTTTAACACAGTGCCCTGTCTTCCCCAAATTCCCTCTCCTCACCCATTTTCCCAGTCAGGGTTCATTGCAGAGGGTTCACTTGTGTCACTCCTGTGCTTGGCATGCAGGGTCTGACAGCGTATCATGACATTACACTGGACAAGTGCTACGTCATCGAGCTCAACACCACCATCGTGATGCCTCCCCGCAACCTGTGGGAGCTGCTGGTCAATGTGAAGGTACAGCTGCAGCCCTGCTGCTTCTGCATGCTTTCCTTGAGTGGGCTCCTGGCTGCCAGCTGGCAGCTCCTGGCAAATCAGAACTGCTGTGTCTGGGCAAGTGAGCCTTGGCCCTGAGTCTCCACGTAGAGTGAAGGCTTCAGCAGGTTTAGCTGAAGTACTGATTGTGCAGACAGCACAGTAATGCTGGCACGATGATCAGCCTGACCAGGGAGACACAGAGAAGCAGCAGGTTCCTTCCCTCTGGTGCTCACTGACTGTAGGAATCAAGGGAAAAAAGAAAGAATTCCTTCCTTTCCCTTCTGAGTTTTGCACTGTGGTTTGCCAGTTGCAGAGCTCTCAGTGTCCCTTGGGGAGGAATGGGCCTTCAACACTCACCTTTTTGGGGGAATCTGTCCTGCCCTGTCTTCTGGGCTGCAGCACCAGGCTTGGGCTCATGCAGTTATGCTCACAGCCAGCATTAATTTGGTTTAGTACCAGCGATTTTGTTCAGTTCAGAAGCCTGTGCTGCTGAAAGCAGCCATCCTAAAATAGAATACTATTAATCTTCACAGCAGGAAAAAAGCACAGGATTTTTCAGACTGCAAAAGGTACATATCTGTCTCAGTCTTCTGCAGGTAAATCAAGGCACTGAGCTTGGGTCTTTTATCACTCCTGTGAGGGTCTGTTTAAAAGAAAGAGGGAAAAAAGACAATTTAATTCTTACTCTTTCTTAAATTCTCTTTGCTCGCTTCCTACTATGTGCAGCATGGTGAGCTTTGCAGTGTGAACTCAGAGATAAACAGTTGTGCCTGGAGAGAGCCTGACCTCCAGTCCCTGTCAGACTCCCAGTTTGTTTCCTTGCAGTCCTCACAATTCCATGCACTGTGACTGTCTGACAAATGTGCTGGGAACCCCACTGGGGTACAACACACATTTACTTAAAACTCATCCAGACCTGTCAGAGCTCCTGACCCTGGCAGGTGACCAGTCCCTGGGGCAGAGGGAAATGGAAAAGGCAGGATTTCACAAGCTGAGAGAAAACATCTGAGCGATTGGGAATGCTGGTCACATCCTAAAATAACAGATATAAACTCACAGTCAGTGAAAATGATGCATTGTCATTGAATTTAAAAAGGGGATGTACTTATGCTTACATAAGCACATATGTGGTCATATGTGAGGAGCCCAAAGCAGGTGTGAGTTTAAATGACCTCCTGATTATTGAGATGGTTCAGTAGTGTCCAATCTGTCTCTGGAGGCTTTAACCTGTACCTTAGAGACATTGTTTTAAAATGGTTAGCTTGGTTTTGGGCTCAGAAAAAGCTTTCCACCATGAGGACAGGGAAGTAGTGGAACAGGGTACCCAGGAAGGTTGTGCTGTCTCCTTGAAATTCTTGAAGATTTCAAGACCAGGTGGGATAAAGTCCTGAGGTCCCTCCCCAGCTGAATTAACTGTGATCCTATGGGCCTGTCATCTTCATGGCCACATGTGGGAGGGGTGGCCTTGCTGATCAGGCAGAAAGCTCAAGTTTATTCCTGCTACAGGGAGGATCTTTGTGACCTTATGACTTGCCCTGCTGCTCAAAACTGCTGCCTTTTGGATGCTGGGTGAGCTTTGTTGGTCCTTGGACTTGGAGACTTTTTTCTTCTCTGCATCTCTGAATGCAGTCAAGTCCCTAATGAATGAGAATTATTCCCAGCAGAAAGTTTAGTTTTGGATCTGTTCAGTGACTACATTCCTGTTTCTAGAACCAAATCACAGTCCAGCAATTAACACCAGTGGTTTGCTCCAGCAGACTGGGGCAGCACAGGGAGTTGGGGAACCTTCTTTGCTCTTTCCTCCTGGCCAGCCTGGTGCCAGGGTGCCCCTTTGCAGAGTGGCTGCCACATGCCCTGTGCCTGCTTCTTTCAGGCTTTATTCTGCACAGGTGTGACAGTTCAGTGACCAGGCCTGCATCAGTGTCTGACACAAAAGGATGGAGGGATCCTCCCCCTGCAGCAGCAGGAGCCTGGAGGTGACCCAGTTAAATGATGGACCATCCACATCTCTTGCAGAACACAAGATGCTCAGAGCTTTAGCTTGCTGAAAGTTCTTGGCAGAGACTTGAAGGTACTGTCCTTATTCCCCAGTCCTGCCATGGAGGAGTGGTGATTCCCCCTTCACCTGCCACAGCTATTTCAGTCTGAGACACTGAAGAAACTGGCTTGTGTGCTCATGTCTGTCTCTCTGAGCCCTCTCTCCAGGCCAAGGAGAGGGATGTGCACATCCTGAGCCCCAGCCCTGGCTGTGGCTGTGACAGCCCCTGCCAGGAGCTGCACGTATCTCACAGCCCCCCTGCCTTCTCCCCCTGAGAATCAATAATGGAATTTCTTGCAGAACTGAAGTGTTAGTGCAGTACAAACTGGCACTAATTCTCTAATCCTGCAGTGTTAGAGGACAGCCTTATTGATCTACCTGGCTGTGCCAGCTCAGCAGCATAGCACTGAGTTAAGGTAGTGTGTTTCCAGAAGTGTCTCTGTGGAGATAACCAGTCCTGGGAAACAGAAGAGGTGATACCTGAAATGGTGCTGCTATTGCTTGCTTTTCACCTTGGTTATTGCCTTGGTTTGAAAAGACAGGTGTCTGCTAAATGGAAAATGAAATGGAAAATGTAAACCTCATCCCTCTGAATTATTATAATTTTGAAATTAAGGGGCTCTCAGGCAAAGATGTGGGAATAGGAATAACAGTTGTTTACTAGGAAAATTAAAAATACAAATACAATAGTACAAAAAACCCAACAGTCACAGAGTCAGACCATGCCCTGGCCTGGCCTCCTGTGTGCCAGGGTGGTGGCACAGCCCCATCCCATGGGGGCTCAGCCCTCCTGCAGTGCCAGCTGTGGTTCTGCTGGAGCAGGGATCCTGCACAAAGGGAGAGTTTTCCTCTGCAGCTCCAGGGCTGCTGGAGATGGGCCTGGGCTCCCTCTGGCCATGCAGGGCAGCAGAAGCTGCTCCTCTGGCAATGCACTGGGCAAAGGCTGCTGGGCTGTGCCAGGCTCACATTGGATCCAGGTAGGAATGCTTGGCTCCTGCCCTGGGCAATGCAGCATCTCCCCATGGGATGCTGGAATTGGATCAGCCCTGCAGGGACACTCAGTGGCCATGGACAGCAGAGATCTCCTGCAGGGAGGATTGGCTGGGGGAGAGATAAAGAAAAAACTGCCCCATGAACAGCAGAGAACTGCCCCAGCTCTGACAGATGGGGATAGAACAGACACTCACCTACACCTTTCAGCTTGAGACAGTTATGCTTACCTTGGCCCCAGGGTCTGACAGTTCTTTTATTTCTTTGACTCTTCTTAAGGAAAAGGGACCAGAAGTGATTCTTTGCTTCATGATCTAGTTAGCATCTGCTCACAAGTGCCCCTGGCCCAGGCTGCCCTTGTTACACAGCTGTTTGTTGCTCCAGTGATGTCCAAACATGAAAGATGCCCTGAGCACCTGGGAATGAGCTTGCAGAGAGTCTCCAGTGCTGAGCTGAACTCTTCCCCACAGGGGAAGATGAGACCTCCATCTCTGGGGGACACACTGAAACCCTGTTTTATCCATCCCCTGGTAGCTTTCTGCCATGACACCTCACTCATCACCCTGGCCTTCATGGTGGCCTCTACCCCAACAGCAGGGATGTCACTGCCCCAGACATTCCTGGGGCAATGAAGGTGTGGGGGGAGCTCAGTTCTTCTCTGAATGTGCTGCCCATGGCCCATCTCTAGTCCCCATTCCTGTGGGCACTAAGGGCAGGACATCACTGTGGCTCTGCTGAATGGACCAGAGAGGAGAGGAGAATGTTGAAATCTGAGCTGGGCTGGTGGTTTTGGGTTTTTTCCTTTTGAAGTAAATGTAGAGTGCACATTTCAGTGGAGTTCCTGGAATTTTGGTTAAGCTTTTATTTCTCTCCAGATGGCTTTGTTGTACTCTCAGAGTTACAGTTTTGGGCATCCTGCTCTAAAATTTGGGTCAGTTTATAACAGGGTTGATCCTACACTGCCTTCACCCCTTATGTGAACATTCCATTTTTGGATCTCATCTAGTTTGTGTGCACTGTGCTAGTAGCAAGGGACAGTTTCTTGCAAGGACAAGGTCACACGCTCACTGGCCTCAGTAAGTGGAGCTTGAGCCTCAGCAGTGAATGAGTTTTCCACAGTTTGGTTGTTCATGGTGCTCTGCGTGAAACAGTTGTGTTCAGGGGCTGTTTGTGCCTTATTCCAGTGGAAACTCTGTTCTTTCAGAAAGGGACATACCTGCCTCAGACGTACATCATCCAGGAGGAGATGATCGCCACGGAGCACGTCAGTGACATGGAGCAGCTGGGCTCCTTCATCTACCGCCTGTGCAGCGGCAAGGACACCTACCGGCTGCGGCGGCGCGGTGCCCGGCGGCGTGAGAGCCTGCCTGCTCTTCATCCTCCTCCTCCTCATCACAGCTCCTGCTCCTCATCCTCATCACAGCCCCTGCTCCTCATCCTCATCATCACAGCCTGCCTGCTCCTCATCCTCCTCCTCCTTCTCACAGCCCCTGCTCCTCATCCTCATCCTCACAGCCCCTGCTCCTCATCCTCATCACAGCCCCTGCTCCTCATCCTCATCATCACAGCCCCTGCTCCTCATCCTCCTCCTCCTCATCACAGCCTGCCTGCTCCTCATCCTCATCCTCACAGCCCCTGCTCCTCATCCTCATCATCACAGCCCCTGCTCCTCATCCTCCTCCTCCTCATCACAGCCTGCCTGCTCCTCATCCTCATCACAGCCCCTGCTCCTGCTCCTCCTCATCACAGCTCCTGCTCCTCATCCTCATCCTCACAGCCCCTGCTCCTCATCCTCATCATCACAGCCCCTGCTCCTCATCCTCCTCCTCATCATCACAGCCTGCCTGCTCCTGCTCCTCCTCATCACAGCCTGCCTGCTCCTCATCCTCATCCTCCTCACAGCTCCTGCTCCTCATCCTCATCCTCCTCATCACAGCCCCTGCTCCTCATCCTCCTCCTCATCCTCCTCATCACAGCCCCTGCTCCTCATCCTCGTCCTCCTCATCACAGCCCCTGCTCCTCATCATCACAGCCTGCCTGCTCCTGCTCCTCCTCATCACAGCCTGCCTGCTCCTCATCCTCCTCCGCCTCACAGCTCCTGCTCCTCATCCTCATCCTCATCCTCCTCATCACAGCCCCTGCTCCTGCTCCTCCTCATCACAGCCTGCCTGCTCCTCATCCTCCTCCTCCTCATCACAGCCTGCCTGCTCCTGCTCCTCCTCATCACAGCCCCTGCTCCTGCTCCTCCTCATCACAGCCCCTGCTCCTGCTCCTCATCCTCCTCATTACAGCCTGCCTGCTCCTCATCCTCATCATCATCACAGCCTGCCTGCTCCGCATCCTCATCATCACAGCCCCTGCTCCTCATCCTCCTCATCACAGGCCCTGCTCCTCATCCTCATCATCACAGCCCCTGCTCATCATCATCCTCATCACAGCCTGCCTGCTCCTGCTCCTCCTCCTCACAGCCTGCCCCTCAGCCCTGACAGCCCCTGATCCTGCTCCTCATCACAGCCTGCCTGCTCCTCATCCTCCTCATCACAGCCCCTGCTCCTCATCCTCATCCTCATCACAGCCTGCCTGCTCCTCATCCTCCTCATCACAGCCCCTGCTCCTCATCCTCATCACAGCCTGCCTGCTCCTCATCCTCCTCATCACAGCCCCTGCTCCTCATCCTCATCACAATCCCTGCTCCTGCTCCTCATCCTCATCCTCCTCATCACAGCCCATGCTCCTGCTCCTCCTCATCACAGCCTGCCTGCTCCGCATCCTCATCATCACAGCCCCTGCTCCTCATCCTCCTCATCACAGCTCCTGCTCCTCATCCTCATCCTCCTCCTCACAGCCCCTGCTCCTCATCCTCCTCATCCTCCTCATCACAGCCCCTGCTCCTCATCCTCCTCATCACAGCCTGCCTGCTCCTGTTCCTCCTCATCACAGCCTGCCCTGCCCCTCAGCCCTGACAGCCCCTGATCCTGCTCCTCATCACAGCCTGCCTGCCCTCAGCCCCTCACAGCCCCTGCTCCTCATCTTCATCACAGCCTGCCTGCTCCTGCTCCTCCTCATCACACCCTGCCTGTTCCTCACCCCCTCACAGCCCCTGATCCTCAGCCCCTGACAGTCCCTGATCCTCATCCTCATCACAACCTGCCTGCTTCTCACCCCACATCACAGCCCTGCCCCGTTTCTCACCCCACATCACAGCCCTGCCCCCTGTTCCTCACCCCACATCACAGCCCTGTCCTATCCTCCTCACCCCACATCACAGCCCTGCCCCCTGTTCCTTACCCCACATCACAGCCCTGCCCCTGTTCCTCACCCCACATCACAGCCCCTCTCTGGCTGGTGCAGCCATGCTGGCCTCTTCATGGCCAGAGCTGGGTTTTCCTCTGGGGCTTTGCCTTTCCCCATCCAGTTAATCCAAGCCCAACTTCAGGATGCTGCTGCAAACGGGTGCTGAGTGCTGTGTTTGTGTCATCCATCAGCCTGATACAAATCCTGCAGAAATGATTGCAGGAGCCAGCAATTAATTTCCACGTGGGCTCCTGGGGCTGAACTGATAGCAGTGCTGTTGGGAATTGTTTGGAAAATTTCCCTAATGAAGGCACCCGATTCAGTGGCAGCTATTCAGAGCAGATTAGATCTGCAAATTGCCTTTAATTAATTAAGTTCATAATAGTATGGAAAGTGTTGTGAAGAGGGAACATTGGACTGTGTAAAAATGATTTCATGGAAATTAGCAATATGTATCTTATATTGCAACGGTAACATTGCTGCAAAATACTCTTTAATACGAGTATTTGTATTAATTTGCTTTTAAGATATACTTAAGGCTTCCCTGGAACATGGAGCTACAGTCAGTGGGGTTGGGGTCTCTGGGGAAGCTGCAGGGTGCAGAGGTCCCCATGGCTGTAGCTGATGGTGCTTTCCAGTAGGAGCTGCACTGACTGCCATGGAGCCCTGGCAGTCATTGGGCACCCAGGTTTGCTGTAAGGGGGGAGGAGCTGCCAGCAGAGCTGCTCAGAGCTGAGGACCTGCATTTGGAGGGCATGGGGAAGTGTTAGCCAGGGGGAAGCATTGCCCCAGGCTGGGGCCACAGCAGGATCAGGCACACAGGGATACAAACAGGTGTTTTAAACACTTCTTGGCTGCATCCAGAAACCTGTGACTTCTGCTGGTTTCTTGAGGCTTTCTGGTCCCTGAGATAATGCTGAGATGCTGTCAGCTGAAACCAGCTGTTGCCAGGGATTCCTTCAGCCCATGGCAGCTCTTACTGCAGGACTGTATCCTAGAGGAGGTTGTTAATTCTTCCAAAGACCAGATAAGGCTGCTTTCCATATGGGCTATGTTGTCCCCCCATTTCAGTGTTCAGAAGTTGCATCTCCTCTGCTTCCCTTCCCCTCCTTGCTTTGGTTCTTACAGATTCTCATTTGCTGATTCACCTCTCTCCTCTCTTTCAATCACTTCTAGGTATCAGTCGACGTGAGGCTGGGAACTGTCATCGCATTCGTCACTTTGAAAACACTTTTGTGGTCGAAACTGTTATCTGCCAAAAGTCATGAAGCACTCTCCAGATGTAACCTTCCTTGGCTTTGCTTGCACACACATGCTCTCAGCCCCCTCTTTAGACATGGTAATCTGGCTACTTTTTATACTCCCCCCAGCTTGTGCAGCTCTAACCTCTGGGGTCCTTTGTGGCCCTTTCTTCCCTGCTACCTACCCAAGACATTGGCTGGGCTTAAATTTACACAGTGCTCAAAGATAACTGGGGGTAGATGCAGCTTCTTCCACATAACAGAATGGAAATCTCCTTTGGAAGCAGGTTTGGGTAGAAGGGATGGCAGAGAAATAGAAATGCTGGAAATAGGTGCTCTTTTCCTGGCTGGGATATTGCTCTGAGGCTGCCATGGCACTGGGACAGAGGATGTATGCACAAGAGGAGGATTTCCATTTCTGGGCTGATAGAATGACCTAAACCAGGTGCACTTAGGAAAGGAATAGTTGTGAGGCTACAGACAGGGCAGTTTGAGAGCTCAGCAGAGGGAAGGAGGTGCCAGCAGCAGAACTGGTAGTTACTGGCAAGTCAAGAAGAAGGTTTTTCAAATCTTTTAACAGTGTGTATTCTTGTGTAACTCCTCCAGTGAAAGCTGTTTTGATAGTAATCACTGTAATCCAGCTGTGTATCACATTATCTGCAGGCACCAGTGGAGTACAGATACTGACAGAAGGCAAGATTCAGCTGATCAATATACTGCAGAGAAATTGTTTGAACAAAACTGCATTTCTATTGATCATCAGACAGAAGAATTGCAGAGTAATTAAATATTCTTCCCTCCGTTCCATAAATGTAGTTAAAACTAATTAGGTTCTTGAAATGCAGGCAGTTTTTTGGCTTGAAAGAATGGGGTGAGTTTCAACTTGGCACATTCTTGTTAATTGGTTTCCAGCAAATCTGGACCTGTTCACCATCTGTTGATATGAGCCTGTTGTTCTGGAAGAAGAAGGATAAAGTAAATGCAAGTACAATCATTAACTCAGCACAACCAAAATGCAAAGTTAATATATTTTAAACTTCTGAGTGTTAATTTTATGGGTTAATTATGTGAAAACAAAACAGGATCTCAGGATGGTCATGTAATGCAATAGGAATTAGTATATCATTAGAGGCTGAGTATTTATTATTTTATATAAACATAGCTATAAATATTAATTTCTGTCAAGTAGAGGAGGACACTTTGGTTTCATTCTGCTTTAAGCTTGATGTAAAATGAAGAATTAGGTGCACTTCTTGCAGGTTGGTGTGGAAAGTTTCCCACTGCCAGATGGGTATTTACTTTTCTAGCATTGTGTTTTCCCAGCAATAACTTGCTGCTAGCCCTAGCCTTTAATTGCCAAGAGGATGACAAGAAGTGGATCAGAGAATTGGTTCACTTCATGCAAGTAACTGGTAAATTTAAGCCCTCATTTCTCTTCATTTCTAGCAGCCTGAGCCTGCACTCAGGTACCACACAGGCCTCTTGCCCTCCCCTCTGGTTCTGCATGATGTTCCTGGTCGTTGGATGTGCTACCTGTGCAGTCCCGCAGCTGTAAGGACAAACCTTGGTTCTTTGGGGTCAGCTCATGTGCTCACTGTTCCATAGGGTGAGAATGCAGTTGTAGAAAGAAAACATAAGATGCTTTGTATATTTTGTCTGGTGGGAATCTTACTTCTTAGGAAAAACCCATGGGATAATAAAGTCTTTTACCTCTGATCTGTGAAGTGTGTGTTGGTCTGGAATGGGAAGCACATGCCCTGCACAAAGCTGTGGCTGATGGGAGGCAGCAGCTGGGGGGTCCAGCCCAGTGGGATGGATGTGCAGTGGGGAAGCCCTTCCCAAGGAGATGGGAACATATATAATATATATATATATATAGTATATATATATATATATACACTAGTATATATGGTATAGTATATATGGTATAATACTACTATATATATATATTATATATTATATATTATATATTATATATTATATATTATATATTATATATTATATAACTATATAAATATTATATATTATCTTTCTATTATTATATTATATTGCATAATAGTATATTGTGGGGATGTGGCTGACCCGCTGGGGAGCTGCCCATGCCTGCAGGCTCTGAGGGCCCTTCCCCTCTGCCATCCCTGGGACACCCAAGGGCAGCCTGTGCAGGGAAGGTGCCCAGCTCGGGTCTCTGAAGCAGACAGACAGCTCTGCTGCTCAGGTGGCTCGTGGGCACTGGATCTTTGTGCTCAGCCCTGCTTCTGCAGCTGTTTGATTTCTACAGGAAATGTGTCCAACATGACCTAAGCCTGCAGTTGCCTTCTGGCTGGCTCTGTGGGCTGGCCTTTGGGGTTTTGCCTTTCCTCACTACAACACAGCAATGGGGGTCCCTTGGTGCCCTCCCAAGCTTTCTCCCCCTGTTTCATCCTTCTGGTTGGAAAGTGTCAGAATATTTTTCCTGACCTTGACTGTTCTTCTTTCCACAGTTAGTCTCTGGTCAGTCAGGGAGGAAGTTCATGTTTCACTTGTTACAGTCATTTTTGCTGCATTTTGCATTTAACTCTTCACTGCATGGGTGCTTTGTCCATCCTGGGGTTCTGAGGGGAGCTGCACCTTACAGTGACTGTGTTTGCCAAAGCCTCTTCTCCCAGGCCTGCCCAGCTGGTTCTGCCTGACTGCCCTCTTCTTCCATCAGCTCTGGGCTGCATGAGGAAGCAACTCCTCAGCTCTTTGTGTGAAACCTGAACCTTTCAGACATGCCTCACCCTTTGCAGAAGGCTGAAATGCTGATACTGAGAATGTGATTGATGCATTCCAATAAATCCAGATAGCAGTGAGTCAGCAACTGAGACTTGTCCACTACAAAAAAAACCCAGCTTGTTTTGTGAAACTGTATTTTCCAAATTTCCCTCATGGTTCAGATTTTCATTTTCTGAGGTTGTATTTGTTGCCCCTTGCTCTTAAGAGAACTTAAATCAGTTCTACTTCCTAATCTTGCTCACACTCTGGCAGAAGGCTGCTTTATTTGATTGGACAGTGGCACGTATACAAGCTTGGCAATAAAACCTGCTTTAGGAAGACTGGCAGAGATGCAGTTGAAACCCTAAAATATGGGTCACTGTGATAATGGCTAGCATCTAATATAATTTACTTTCTAACACTTGCATATTGCAGCATGGCTCAGGCAGGTTTTTAGCTCTGCCAGACAGTGCACAGTAAGTCAAAGCTGGTCTAGCTCTAGGAGCATCCACCTCCAAGCTTTGTTTTGTTGGATTTTTTTGGGGTTTTTTTGTCTTTTTTTTTAAATTATATAAGTAAAAATAATATAAATGAATTAAATAATATAATATAATTAAATAATATAATATAAAAATAAATAATATAATATAAAAATTTATATAAATAAAAAAATAATATAAAATTATTAACTTAGCAGTTGAGGGGAGGTACCTTAGTGTCTCCTATAAAACAGAAATGGATGTTTTATTTTATTTTTTATTTATTCCATTTATTTATTAATTATTATTTTTTCTGTTTATTTATTTATTTATTTCATATATTATTTATTTAATTTTATTTATTACAAGCTCTCTGCAGTTGCATTTACAGTCCAGTCCCATCCTGTGCTGTGCAGCCCTTTGGGATCTCTGCAGCTTTGGGCCAAGGAGTGTCCAGGCCCTGATGGAGAATTAAGGACCTGGCTTTCCACCAGCACCATGGAGAGCCCGTTTTGGTGGGGGCATGGCTGCATCCTGCTCCTGTGTCACACCAGCATCTGGGCAGGCAGCAGCTGCCAGATGTCCCTGCTGGGGATGGACTCCAGCCCAACAGGACCAGCTCTCTGTGTGTTTTGATGCCAAGCTAAGGAGAGCCTGTTCTCTCTCCTGTTTGTGCTCATCCATGTGCCTTAGGATGTGCAGGTTGTTCCCAAAGCATTTTGCTGCTCTCCTGAATGCCACGTGGAATGTTAGAAGAACAAGTACTGTGGGTGCTGTCACAGCTTCCCAGAGAGAAAAAGGCATGTTTGGACAGCTATGTGATAGACAAAAATAGCTTCCCAGGTCACAGGTAAATGCCTGTTTCTTGCTCTTTTGGCAAGTACAATTCCTGATGTCCCAGTGAAATCATTGAGGTGTTGCAGCTCCATCTCAGGGAATGTTTTCTGGGTTAAATGAACAAAAAGCAGTGTGAGGGAGCAGAGCATCTAACACATATGGGTTGAGCTTTAGTGAATATTTCCAGTTTAAAAAAAAGTAATAGTATAAAAAGGAGTGGAAGCAGCCAAACTTCCTGATGTTAAGCTGAAGAATTTGTTTTGACATTTTAGTAATTAAATTATTTCTTGTTTCAAAACAAATTTTATCCAAAAATGCTGAATTAAAATGGTGAAGTAGCATGTGAATAAATGAAACACTGTTCATTTTGTGTTAAAAGAAACATTTAAGTTGACCAAAACGTCTACAAAAAAGTAGACATTTTGGTCAACTTGCCAGCAGGGCCCTATGAGACTGGGAAGAGAACTGGAGCTTGAAGCAACGTTTAGACCATCCACCTTGTCATATTTAATTTAGGAGTCTTTGTTTCTGGAGAGTAAGGACATCTCCTAGAGGATGCCTTTGACTGCTCAGTTGAGGAGTTCCTGCATATCTGAGTCTCTTCAGTTAGACAGTGTGAACACCCTTGTGTGTCAGATACTTCTGAGAGTGGCATTTTTTAGCACACAACTGACTTTAGGACAGGGTGACACTCCCTGGCTTTGCTGTTTCTGGCTGCTGTGTGCATGACCCCTTGTGTTTCTCTGCCTCCTTAGGGCTCAGCTGGCTCTGACTTGCTGTGTCTGCAGGTAAGGAGGGGAGTGCTGAGCAGAAATGGTTGTCCCTGTGTGGCTGCTGCTTTTGGTGTCAAATGAAAGGAAAATCTCTTGATTTAGGTTGGAGTTACCTCCACAGCAGTTTCAGCTGATCACTGTGACCTTCCCCATCATCTCCTTTCATGTATTGTTCCCCTTTCCATGGGTGCTCCCAGGTGGGTCTCACACGGCAGAGCTCACCCCAGGCCCCAGTTCAGGGGAAGGAGCAGACCTGAGTGGTGCAGCACATCCCAGAGCCTCAGCCCCTGCCCTGAGCCCATCTGCCACTGGCTGATGTCCTGTGGAGGCAGCAGGAGGCTGCTGCAGAGGTGCCACAACGTGCAGGGCAGCCTTGGCACTGGGACTGATCATACAGGGGCACCTCCGGTGTTGGCAGCTCACATCAGAGGAGGGGCTGGAGCTGCTGCAGGAAGAGCACAGGGGCTGCTCCTCAATTAACTCCTTCCCCCTTATTAAAATATTTGAAGAAGTGGGTGGGCTGAAGAATCAAGAATCAACTGTCTCCTCAAGTTTGCTGAGAAAATTTGCTCTGGGAATATTATTATTCATGCTGGATATGGAAGGTGTTTGTGCCAGCTCTAATTAACTGTTCTCACTAGCACAAAGATGTTCTCCAGTGAAAGCCAGTGTGTTACTCTACTGATTTAGATTAATTAATGTGAAAAGGCCAAGTGTGTAATTTCGTACTTGAACTTTTAGATCTGTTTTTGAATTGAAATCGCATTATGCAATGATTGAATATTTTCCTGGTCTGACTGGGAAAGAAGTTTCCAAAAAGAAGGCAACTTTATGTTGAAGAAAACCTCTGAAATTAAAATTTGTTTCCTTGTCAAGAGGTTTTTCTGGAATGTCACTCTGTTCCCCCAATTGTTATTCATGGAGTAACTTGTTCTCTCTGAAGTAAGAGGAAAGGCTTTGGGTCAGGCCCCATCTCATTTCTCCCCCTTTTCAGATGGTCATTTTGCGCTTGCCACTGCCAGAACGACAGTCAATCCCCTATGTCATTCTCCCTTCTCTGAAAATTGTTGCAAGTAAAACTCAAAGAAGCATCTGTAAGCTGATGGATACCCAGAGCTGCCCTCTGAAAATGGCCCAGTGTCAGCAGTGTCATCAGAGCAATACCTTCTGCAGAGGTTTTGGGAGCTGCAGCTGTCCTTGGCCCTTGGGTACCCTCTCCTGCAGTGTGCCTGGGTCAGGTGGAACTGAGGAGGCCTGGGAAGCACCTGTGGGCAAGTGGGCAGTGGCACTTTGTGCTTTGCAATGCACAAAGAAATTTGGCAAGCTGGATTTGAGAAATGAAGGATTTACAGCTCAGTGGTTTTGAATGTACAGGAGCCTTTGTGGCAATTAAAGCAGCAGCACCATGTTAATGGCCTCTGGGGGTGTGTAGGAAAATAGAGACCAATGCAGTTACCCTTTGGAGAAAGGCTTGAATCTGACATAGCTGGGGGTTTAGGTTTTAAGGACTGCAAGTAGTAATGTGAGGCAGCATTTTATGACTTGGCTGAGTTCAGCTTGTTCTCCAAATTGGACTGATCGTTTTGTAGGTCAAATATTTGGGAGCAGCTTAGTAAACTGCTGCATTTTTGTTATACAAGCTAAGAATAAACACAGGAGGTCACTGCATAAACATCCAGGAAAAAATAAAAGCCGAGGATGGAATAGACCATGCACAGACACCCACATCTACAGGCTGGATTTGCACGGCCATCTGCAGCCCCAGCTCCTGGGGAGGGGAGCAGGGGAGGCTGTGTGGGCTGGCAGCCTCACATTCCAGGTTGTGCTGCTGATTGCCTTTGGTTTTGTAATGACTTCAGCAAGACCTGGAGCGAGATAGGGCTGTCAGACCAGCTGTGGGGACAGGGAGCAGGAGGGGGGGCTCACTGTGTGGGCTGGATGCTGACTCCAAATTTCTGAAAGCACTCCCCATCCCTGGCCTTCTCCAGTGCTCCTGAGGAGTCCCTGGGTTATAAGGAGCTTTATACACATCCCAGATGGCCCTTTGGCTGTGGCACATTCTGCACACAGTTGCCATGGGGCACACACCCAGAAGGGCTGTGGCAGCACCTGCCTCTGAGGCTGCTCACTGAGGCACGAGAGGATAACACAACATCCTCCTTAAAAACCAACAGCACACCCAGTTATTGAGCAATGCTGGAAAGATCCCGTGACACCACGTGCAGCCCCACGGAGTGAATGTGGCAGACAATGCACGCACGGCAGGCAGTGAATGTGGCTGGGAACAGCAAACAGGTGATTTCCCACCCCACTGCTGGCAGGACTGTTTAAACGTGCTGTGTTTCCCTTTGTGGGCAGGGTGGTTGTGAAACTGTGCCCCAGGACAGGGTCTGGGGCAGGGGAAATGTGGTTAGCCCCAGGCAGGGAGATGTTTGGATGGCCAGGGGAATGGGAGCTGCTTGGATGGCCAGGGGAATGGGGGCTGTTTGGATTACCAGGGGAATGGGAGCTGTTTGGATTACCAGGGGAATGGGAGCTGTTTGGATTACCAGGGCAATGGGGGCTGCTTGGATGGCCAGGGGAATGGGAGCTGTTTGGATGGCCAAGGGAATGGGAGCTGCTTGGATAGCCAGGCTGCTTGGATGGCCTGGGGAATGGGAGCTGTTTGGATGGCCAGGGGAATGGGAGCTGTTTGGATTACCAGGGGAATGGGAGCTGCTTGGATAGCCAGGGCAATGGGGGCTGTTTGGATGGCCTGGGGAATGGGAGCTGTTTGGATGGCCAGGGGAATGGGAGCTGTTTGGATTACCAGGGGAATGGGAGCTGCTTGGATGGCCAGGAGAATGGGGGCTGTTTGGATTACCAGGGGAATGGGAGCTGTTTGGATTACCAGGGCAATGGGGGCTGTTTGGATGGCCAAGGGAATGGGAGCTGTTTGGATGGCCTGGGGAATGGGGGCTGTTTGGATGGCCAGGGGAATGGGAGCTGCTTGGATGGCCGGGGGAATGGGAGCTGTTTGGATGGCCAGGGGAATGGGAGCTGTTTGGATGGCCAGGGGAATGGGGGCTGTTTGGATTACCAAGGGACTGGGAGCTGTTTGGATGGCCAAGGGAATGGGAGCTGTTTGGATGGCCAGGGGAATGGGGGCTGTTTGGATGGCCAGGAGAATGGGAGCTGTTTGGATGGCCAGGGGAATGGGAGCTGTTTGGATGGCCAGGGGAATGGGAGCTGTTTGGATTACCTGGGGAATGGGAGCTGCTTGGATGGCCAGGGGAATGGGAGCTGTTTGGATGGCCAGGGGAATGGGGGCTGTTTGGATGGCCAGGAGAATGGGAGCTGTTTGGATGGCCAGGGGAATGGGAGCTGTTTGGATGGCCAGGGGAATGGGAGCTGTTTGGATGGCCAGGGGAATGGGGGCTGTTTGGATTACCAGGGGAATGGGAGCTGTTTGGATTACCAGGAGAATGGGAGCTGTTTGGATGGCCAGGGGAATGGCAGCTGCTCTGGAGCACATTTGCCTTTGTCACACGGGATGGCGATTGTTGGGAATGAGCACTGAGCTCCATCCCAAGCCCCAGGCCTTGGCTGTCTCTGTGCTCCCTCTCTGGCCTGCCAGCCACAGACATGGCCCTAAGCAGGTCCTTATCAAGCTCTCAGTTGTATTTTGGGGACAGCTGCCTGTTTGAAGGGTCACAGCTGTCAGTCTTGCCTCGGCTTGAGCCCAGGACTTGGGAAGGAAATGAGGGCCATTTAAGCATATTCTGTTGGCTGCCCTATTTTGGTCTCAGTTCCCCATTCAGTTGAAGACATCCAGATCCCCAGGACTGCAAGGAGGGGCTCCTGTCTTGGCAGCAGCAGGCTGGGAAAAAGAATTGCCTGATCAAAGTGCTTTGAGAAGCATTTTGCTGTATTTGGAAAGGAGGTGCTTAGAACTGACACTCATCCCCCTCTCCAAGACAAATGAATGCTGCAGAAGTACAGACAGTTGCAACATAGCTTGAGCCCCTCAGAAGCATGAAGCAGGTTTGCATTAATTCTTTTGGACCTTTTCTTTCTGTGATTTATAACAGCTTTTAAAAAAGTTTAAATTAAGATGTCATGGATAGAAAGGCTCACTCTTTCTCTCTGACCCAGTATTTTAGTGTTAGCCCATGAAATGCATGAGCCAGCAACAAGCAAACTCAAACCAAGTTGCCTTTATAACAGCAGCTACCAAATATCAAATGGCTGAATGAAATGTTAAGTAGGAAGAGGAAAGCATGACAAGTCTCTAAAAAGGTTTGCAAAGGAAATGCACTTTGCTTCCATTCAGTACTTTTGATGAAGTTGCTTAATTGCCCTAAAAGGTAAATATTTGATATCAATCTCCTTGACAATTTGAGTTCATCTGCTGTAGCTGTTCCTGAAGCATCGCCTCTGCCAGAGCAGCATGTTGTGCTCACCCATACAGGGAGCTGGTGGGGCTTTACATCTTCAGTTTGCCTCTTTCCCAACATTTTTCATTAACAGCCACTGTTCTTACACCCTGCTGGAAGGGTAGCACTGTGCAGGGCTGTGTGCAGGAGCTGTAAAATTGATTCAGGCCTTCTAATATTTGTGTGTGTCAGCCCATTCAGCTGTGTGCTGGGTAATCCTACCCCACGCAGCTGTGGTGGGGTATC
Organism: Agelaius phoeniceus; assembly: GCF_051311805.1. Taxonomy (NCBI): domain Eukaryota; kingdom Metazoa; phylum Chordata; class Aves; order Passeriformes; family Icteridae; genus Agelaius; species Agelaius phoeniceus. The sequence goes on along the minus strand of NC_135274.1, from coordinate 4,013,963 downwards.
CTGGCACTGCTTACATCCCCCTGCATGGCCAAAAAGAGTGGTTTTACTGGTGAGGAGAGGGTTCTGTGTCTGCTTGATGCCTTGGAGGGGCTACCTAGAACAGAGGCTAGACAAGATTCAGAGAATAAAGTGGGGATTTATTGAAGGCCTTCAATAGATACCCTGGGCAGTGCAAAAGCCTCCCAGAGGCTACACCCAAGATGGACAATGGGCACCAGTTTTTCAGACAATTATAAATTCCGTCCATTTGCATATCAGGGGTTAATCCTCCAATTACAGCTTCAGCTAATGAAGTCATTTACCCTCAGTTTGCTCCCCCCTGATTCACTTTTGTTTGTACTTTCAGGGCCTGAGGCTGTGGGGTGTCCTTGGGTTCCAGGCCCAGAGGGATTGTTTTGTCTGACCAAAATGTGAAGAGAGTAGTTACACTTTATATGATGTTTAGAGTTATGCACTAATGCAGCACAGGATTTGAAAAATATAAAGGCTAAAATCTTAAGGTATAATGCTGCCTGCTCCTGAGGCCATGGTGACTGCTACCATGGTGGCTCCAGGCCTCCTCAGCCAGCAGGGCCCAGGCCTGCCGGGCCCCTGTGCCAGAGAGGCTCCTGCTGGAATTACCATGGTGTTATCTCATCAAGGGACCCCCTCATGGCAGGTTTTGTGGCACTGCTGGAATTACCATGGTGTTATCTCCTCAAGAGACGCCCTCATGGCAGGTTTTGTGGCCCTGCTGGAATTACCATGGTGTTATCTCATCAAGGGCCCCCCTCATGGCAGGTTTTGTGGCCCTGCTGGAATTACCATGGTGTTATCTCATCAAGGGACCCCCTCATGGCAGGTTTTGTGGCACTGCTGGAATTACCATGGTGTTATCTCCTCAAGAGACGCCCTCATGGCAGGTTTTGTGGCACTGCTGGCATTAACATGTGTTACTATTTCATCAAGGGCCCCCCTCATGGCAGGTTTTGTGGCACTGCTGGAATTACCATGTGTTACTATCTCATCAAGGGACCCTCTCATGGCAGGTTTTGTGGCCCTGCTGGAATTACCATGGTGTTATCTCCTCAAGGGACACCCTCATGGTGGGTTTTGTGGCCCTGCTGGCATTAACATGGTGTTATCTCACCAAGGGACCCCTCATGGCAGGTTTTGAGGCCCTGCTGGAATTACCAAGGTGTTATCTCATCAAGGGATCCCCTCATGGCAGGTTTTGAGGCCCTGCTGGAATTACCATGGTGTTATCTCATCAAGGGATCCCATCATGGTGGGTTTTGTGGCCCTGCTGGAATTACCATGGTGTTATCTCACCAAGGGACACCCTCATGGCAGGTTTTGTGGCACTGCTGGCATTAACATGTGTTACTATCTCATCAAGGGCCCCCCTCAAGGCAGGTTTTGAGGCCCTGCTGGAATTACCATGGTGTTACCTCATCAGGGGATCCCCTCACGACAGGTTTTGTGGCCCTGCTGGAATTACCATGGTGTTATCTCATCAAGAGACACCCTCATGGCAGGTTTTGTGGCACTGCTGGCATTACCAAGGTGTTATTTCCTCAAGAGACACCCTCATGGCAGGTTTTGTGGCCCTGCTGGCATTAACATGGTGTTATCTCCTCAAGAGATACCCTCATGGCAGGTTTTGTGGCCCTGCTGGAATTACCATGGTGTTATCTCCTCAAGGGCCCCCCTCATGGCAGGTTTTGTGGCCCTGCTGGAATTACCATGGTGTTATCTCCTCAAGGGCCCCCCTCATGGTGGGTTTTGTGGCCCTGCTGCTGCCCCTTGCCCCAGCTGGGCCACGGAGGTGCTGGGTGGTGGCCGAGGGTGGCAGCACTGAGGGGAGGCAGGAGGGGCTGGGACCTGCACGTCCTCCCTCCTTCACACAGGGACTTGCCCTCACTTGTGGCCCTGTCCTGGCACTCACCCAAACACATAGGAAATGTTAAAAGCTTAAATTAATATTTTAATGTCCAAACCCGTGGTTTTCCCCCACAGAGATGAGGCACCAGAGGCTGCACTTCGTCTCCAGAGCTAGGAGTGTTTCTGTACAAAATCCTCCCTGGGCACAGGGGGTGTTTAAAAGTAACACTGCTTTTCTATCCAAAACTGTTGCTGAATTTGGCAAATGGCTTTGAGGAGAAGGAAGTTAAATATCCTTTGCTGTCCATATTTAAAATAGATTCTGGTGCTGCTGCATTGAGACCCAGTCTGCCAGCAGCTGGGAGTGCCCTCAGGTCCCATGGGCTCCTGGCTCATTGCAAAACAGGACCCTTGAGACACCTTGTGGAGGCAGAATCCTGCATGTGGTGGTGCATTTAGGAAAGCATTTGAGGGTGGTTTGTTTTGTTTGGTTGGTTTTGTTTTGTTTTTCAAACGGAACAAACAGGTGTTTGTGATGACCCACCCTTAAGGGGAAGGTGCACCTTTAGGGTGGGTTGTCAGACCACGGTGACAGGAGCAGGAGAAAGGGCTGAGGCTGCAGATTGCACTCAGGGATGTGTGGCACCATGAAGGGTGGCATTGTAATTGCTTTGTCATTTCAAAAAATGTGCTAAAAGTGACTGGCATGGTTGGAGTCAAATGCTGGGCAGTAGTGAGCCCTTCATGTGTTGGATGTGGTGGGCTCTTGGTGTGCTCTGGTGTCAGTGGAGCAAGAAAACAACAACAAGCCAAACCAACATGCAAACAAACAAACAAACAAACAAAAAGATGTCTTCTGTCACCAAGGCTTAGCATGGAAAATTTTGCAAAGCAATACATGAATTATTGTGATTTATTCTAAGAACTATCACTGAATATACATTTTCCTGGCACTTTCCCTCTGTGACAGTTGAGGCCTGGAGTTTTCCCCAGGGATGTAGCAGTGCTGCAGGTTTCAGCCCTTGCTGTCCCACTGCTTGCCAGCTCTCTGTGCCTGGGGCTCCCTCAGCCCTCCCTTGTATCCCACCACCCCTTTCCTGGCACTCACTCACCTTGGGCCCAGGGTGCTGCTGCCAAGATCTTCCAAAGGAGCCCCTTTCACAGCCAGAGCCTGCCAAGGAAAGCTGTTGGCATTGCCACTCTTCTGCTTTTTATGGCATTTTTCTTTCCTCCTTTTTCTTTTTTTCTTATTCTTTCTTCTTCCTTCAGAAGTTGGGTAACAGATGTTGAATTGTGTTCCCATCTGCGGGTGTGAATAGCATCTAGGTGACAAAAACGAAGTTAAAGCAAATTGGACACTTGCTTTTGGTTGCATCTATGAACTTCCACCCAGGGATGCAAAAGGAAATACAAAACCCCTCTGAAATCTTTTTAATAGTTTAAGGAGCAGCTGATACATCCTAAAAGTCTTCAGACCATAAGGATTCTGTTGCTTTGTCTGACTTTTCTTTACTTGTCCTTCACTGTTCTTCCTAGCGAATGCTATTTGCATGAAAATGGGACCTTTTGTTTCTGAAGAGCTGATCCATCCCTGCTACTTATTCCTCATTTGGACACTGACCATCGGAGCCTGAGTCTGCCCAGAGAGTGCAATTCACTCAGATCCTGTAGACTCTAATCCTCTGGGACACTGGGCTCACTTCCACAGCCTCCGGCTGTGCTAGAAAGGGTTTCTCACTTCAGGTGGATTAAGTATGCAGCAGAGGCTGAGCAAACGTGCTTGTAATGGAGAGTGGGGTGCAGCAATACCACAAGTGTAAGTTCCAGCAGTGGAAGTTATACCCTTCTGACAGGAATTTCCCCAGAGTCCTTCAAGGGCCAAATGTAACTATTAAAGAAATGAAATTTTCATGTGTTGTTTCCAGCTGTGTTTGAAACCCCACTCTTTCCCTGGGGGCTGAGAATCCTGGAGCTGCAGGCCCTGATCTGCTGTCCCTTTGTTCCACTGGGCCACCTGCAATGCAGCTCCATGGCTGGCTTGTCACTTGCAATTGGCTTGTGCTGCTGCTTCATCTTGTTTGATTGGAGAAACTTGCCTGGTGGTTCTTTGTGCTGTCTTCATTAACCCTCAAAACATCACCAGACTTCCAGCTGTCCTTGAGCTGGAAAGAAAAGTCCTTCCTTCTTCTTGGCTCCCTGACAGAAAGACATTCAAGCTTTGCTGTTTTGACATTCTGTATACAACCAAGAAAATAGTATTTTGTATCCTGAGCAACTTTGCCAAAACTTTGATAAGAGAGATTGTTAGCTATGTGGTTCTCTTTGCATCTGTGTTTTATGGACGTGTGGTGGGAGCTGGATTGTAAACCTGTAATGTGACTAGGGAGAATGGTAGGAATAAAATTCTTGGGCACATGCAGGAGAGTTCTAGAAAAACAAATGCTTCATCTAATGCAAACAAAATAGTTTTCAGTACAGGAGTCTGGCTGCTGTGGTGTTCAAGGTAAACAATCTGATAGCCTGAGAGTTAGAATGGGTGTATTTACCCACAGGATTGGATTTTTGATTGGCAAAAAGTGGGAGAGAGATTTGGGACATCTTCTAAAGACGTTTTGTGACAGGTGTATGTGGGCATCCCAAGGCAAATGGCACAGGCTAATTTGAGAGAGCAAGAACCCATAATAGTGTAGAGCATAAAAAATATCTGAATGGCGTGATTATGTGCAGAAATGAAAGCTGGGATAAGAGTTAGTGATACTGCTTGGCTTGTGCCCTGTTGCTCCAAACCAAGATGACATATTATTCCAGCCTCAGTATTTTGTGTTCCAAAGGAGAGGGGCATTAAAGGTCTCGCTGTTGCTGCTGAGTGTGTTGGGCTTTTTCTTACTCATGGAGTGGGTTCCAAATACAAATATGGCCATGGCATTGCTTTACCTCCTCCCTTTCCTGATAGCCTACATGTGGTTTTTCTGAGGAATCATAAGGCAACATGCGTCAGGCTGTGGGTTTGTTAGGGGTAATCTGGCTCCTTTTGTGTGTTTTTTGCTGTGAGAGATGGGCAGAAGTGAGATGGACCAGGAATACCCCATCCCTGCTGGATTCCACGCTGGGGGCTGGGTGGGATACCACAGGGCAGCTCAAAAGGGAACAAACACCCCTCGTGACACAACAGGGTCCCACCCCAAGGTCTTTGTGCACTCACAGGCAGGAGCAGCAGCCAGAGCTGAGCTCAGAGCAAAACAGAGCGTTTTAGACCTCAGTCACTGCTCAAACAAAAAGGTCTAAATAGCATATTTATTATGAATACCAAGTTATTTTGCTCTGCATGAGGGAAACAAACCCACATACAGCGCTTTTACTGCTGTGCCGAGCTGGGTCTGGCAAAAGTCACAGTCCTTTGTTTCTGCCCCCCTCCAGCTGCAACTTTTTCAAACCACACCACTTCCTATCAGTATGAATGAAGTCAGTCAGGTCTCTGCTGTCTGCAACTTCTTGTGTTTTCTTTCCTAAGCTCTTCTTTAAACTGATAAAAGCTGTGTCAGACAGCGTCCTTCACTCTCAATAGTGATGGCAGGCCAAGTAGGCCCAGGTTAAATGCTGGGCTCTGGGAGGTAGCTTTACTTGGAGTCACAAAGTTAATACTTAGCCAGGAATGGTTGGGATTCTTGTGGTGTACTCCAAAGTGTAATCTAAACTGGCTTTCCTGGGTTTGTAATGCTTAGTTCTGGATTAACAATTGCCCACCAGTGTTTATAGCTCTAAACTGCTGATGCTTGTTCTCAAACATAGTCCCAGTGTAATGCCCTTTTTGTCTTGGAACAGAGAGAAGGATTAATGGGAATCTGTAGCATACAGCAGATGTGAGGTTTCACATCATTTGATGTCTGCACATGGCACTGATTCAGCTCTTCTTCCAGGGACACATTTCTGTCCCTCGTAGATTTTTCATTTTAACACTGTCCCACAGCAACATTAGAAAATGTGATAAATGCCATTCTTACAAAGTGACAGTGCATAAAATCAGAATAATAAGAATAAACAAAATGAAGGAGGTTGTAGGCGTCCTTTGCATTTCCCAGCAGCTAAAGACACTGATTCATTAGTTTGTTGCTATGGTAGACCTTTCTCAGTAGCAAGAAACCCAATGGAGGGAGAAGTTTCAGCTCTGCTAAAGGGTTCAGTGCCTCCAAAAGCTGAAGGCAGAGCCTTGTGAAAGGGAAGGAAGGATGAGGACAGGTATGAATAAGGCAAGCTGGAGCCCCTGATTGAATTGTGGCTTTGCACTGGCCAGCTGCAGATCGAGGAGCAAACGGCTCCTCATGTGTGGGATCAGTGTCCCACCCAAAACTGGAGCCACGTCCGTGTGTCCCTGGCACTCCAAGGTCACCTTGGGAATTCTCCACCGCTTTGTGGTCCCACTTAGGACATTTTACTTCTTTGTGAGGCTTCCACCAGTAAATGCAGCAGATGGAAGGAGAGTGCAAACAGCTTTGCTCTGTGGGGAAATAGCTGTGAAGGGAGCTGGGGTGTGATTTCTGCTCCTGCCTATCTGCAGCTCTTCACTTTCACAGCAAAATTAACTATTTCACTTCTCAGAGGGCTTCTGCCTAGCATCTACAAATTCATCTTTAGATCATGTTGCTGTCCTTCTGCAGAGAGAACAAATGGCCAGCAGCAGTAAAAATGCTACAACATTTTGAGAGATGTGAAGCATGAGAAAATCTCTATAAAACCCTTTTTATTTCTGTTGAGAATTAATTTTCTGAAGCTGTTTCTCATTACCTCTGATCACAGATGTGATATTGTTCATGGTAAATACTTTTCTCCATTCATTGTATATGAACATCTTTCAAAAAATATATAATTTTTTTTTTTTTTTACTTTTTCATTTTTTATTTCCAAAATAGTGAAAACTCTGTAGAATTTTCTGCATGCCTGGTACCTGTGTTGATTCATTCCATTTGAGAGATGAATGCTTTGTTTGGGATTTCCATGATTATTTGTAAATATCATTGGGGATGTTTTCTTTTAAACCTTTTATTCTTTCCTAAGCCAAACAGATGCTTCCTGAGCCTACCACATAACATAATAGTTGTACTAGAAGACAAGAAATTTGGAAAGCAAAGGACAGATGTGCAGAGTTAATCTAAGTCTAAGCCTCACTGCTTTCCCTGGTGAGTGAAGCTGCAGGGAATAGACCATTTGCTGCTGAAGTGTCACTCAAAGAAGTGAGTGGGAAAATTGCTTATGTGAACAGGATACAGGCTTGAACTTCTGCAACACTTGGCAAGAAATCTGACAGCCTCAGGGTGCATTTTTGAAAGGCCTCTCAATTGAAATGCCTTGCTTGGCCCAAAGGGTGAAGTTCCCCAGCAGTGCAGCTTCATCAGCTCCCATGACCTGCTGTGCTTTCAGTGCTGATTCAAATCTTTTGCCTTTCACTATCCAAATGCAAAGCCAAGTGCAAGAAGAAAACAGGCTCTATAGCAGCTCTCTAGCCCCCACTGCATTTTTTTTAATAAACTGATGATTTTAAGGTAAGAATTATATGTGTTAGGGATGAGTCCTTGGTTCTTGGGGGCAAATGGTTTCCAAACAAAATTCTTTCTTTTTTTTTTAATATGAATTTCAGGTTTTCAGATTTTTTCTCCTTTTATTTCTTAGCACTCTACAGATTTTAATATCCTCTTGGTGATACCCCATGCCATGGTTCAGATACAAATGCCTGCCAATGAGCAAGTTACTGCAGTCACCCATCTGAGCAAAGAACAGATCAGGCAACACCACATTTGACTTGGAGAGTCAATATTCAGAGGCCTAGAAACAGTAAAATCCAGCAGGGAACTTTTTAGTAGAAAGTGTTTCCTTTACAAAATTCTAATTTCTCCCAGGAATGTAGAATGAGTTGCTGCTGTGCCCTGACATCGGTGCTCTCATAGCAGGCAGAGGCACTGTGGGCCCTGCACACAGGCTGTGCCCTGTCATGGACAGCTACTTGCTTTTCCACACCTCAGCCTGTTTGTTTCTAGAAAAATCAGTGGCCAGATTCACTGGAGAAACACAGAGGAGATGCTCAGGTGAAGAAGAAATACCTCAAGCATTTTTAAGTTTCCTTTGTTCAGTGTTAGCAATGCTTAACCTGGTCAACATCCCAGCCCTTTCTAAGCAGTATGTTATTGCTGAGGAAGGTAGCCTAGAAGCCAAAAACTCCTAAATTTAATGTTCATCTCCCTGCTGTCTACCAGCACGCTAAATTAAATTACAGTACAAGTTACTTTATGATCTGTGGGACCAAGGACAGCAGGGTAAAAAACCAAAACAGGCGTACTCAGAAAAAAGCTGAGCAACAGAGGAAGCATAAAACTACAGGTGAGCTTCTAGTGCCAGTTATTGCAGTGGAAGCCCAGAGTCATGTCAGTGAAACTAATGGAGCTGCCTCAGGCTACAGAAGAGCAATTGAGATCAGTTTTCTCATACACTTTGGCATTTTCTGCCTCCCCAGGTACTGACGCAATCCCTGTTCCCTCTGTTCAGGCATTGTCAGTTAAGCTGGAGGCCTTCTTGGCAAGGCCCACTGCTTTGAGATGGAAAATAACTCTTTTGCCTCAGCATTATTTTCTTCTATGATTTGTTAACTCTTTTTCCAAAAGGAGCATGAAGTCACAATGGTGAAATCTTTGTGTCTACTGAAGGGTCGTTAGTTAAAAGGTAAGTTATGAGCAAGGACCTGGTGAGGATTCCTTGTCTGCTGGCAGGGATATTCAGTCAGATATTCTGAAGGTACTGAGGGAATCAATGGAAATGGCCATAGCTATGGAGAGGGAATTCTTGATGGAATATCCTGGTGAATTTTATTTACAGGCATTTTTTCATAACCAGGAAATAAGGTAAATACACAGTCCATGTCTTCTCAGAAGCACAATTCATCACCTGAGCACCAAAAGGACTCTGTCAACATCAGCACATGCTTAGGTCTGTGTTGGGTCAGTGTTCCCAACTGGAACTGGGCTTCTTTGGCACAATCTCATACATAAATTCATTTAAAAAACATTCCCTTTGATAGACTGGAGCCCCCACATGTAAATCTCCAACTCAGGGGAGAAATCAATACACACTTTGTGCATTAGCCTTGTCAAAAGTTGTGGAGAAGAGACAGTTCAAAGGCTGGGATTAGTGTCCCTGCCTCAAAGAGGTACTGCAAGGATGCAGCTCAGCATGAATATGAGAACTCTTTGGTTTTGATTGCTAAATCAGCCTCATCCCTGGGGAAGGTGGCAGCTGATGGCTGGGATAGGGCTGCAGGCAGCAGTGGGGGTGGCCCAGAGCAGTGGGGTGCCTCTCTGCAGGCTGCATGCTCCTTGTCCTTGGCTTTATCTGTGCCTGTGAGCGCTGATAAGAAGTAACTGACTGGCATGTTAGGCTCTCACTGCTTGATTATTTTTTATTGCTTTGTTTGCTTGGGGAATGGGAGTGCTTAGCTTGCTCTGAGGTCCAAAAGGTTGCTTTCCCCCAGGGTTCTGTGTGCTTCTGGCTACTGCTTTAGGGATCAGGGCTGCTCTTATCTGATTCCCCCATAAGGTGGGGGTGGTTCTTTCAGGTTCATGTGTTTGCCACTGCATTGGACATGGGGATTTTATTTCATGCTCTTGTTTGGTTTGGCTTTGTTCATGAAACTATGTTTGTAACCAAGCAGGAAGGAACAGATGTGAAAAACCTGCAAGTAGGAGAGGAGCTGATGAGGAAGCCGGGAAGTGGGTGAGTCAATGTGTGCTGTGTGGGGATTGGAGCCAGTGGCAGCATTAGTTAGATGTGTTGTGAGCTGTCACAACAGCTGTCACTAAAACAAATGCTGCACCTTGAAGTCCAGCAGTGGAGGAATGATATGGAGACCTTGCTATACACACATGAACCTAAAGCTGCCTTTGCATTTAGAGTTACAATCATTATTTTCTTTTTTAAATAGCATTATCATTATGCTTTTATAAATAGCATAATCATTATTTTCTTTTTTAAATAGCAAGTCTAAACCTGACAGGCACATGTGTGTGAGGACAAGCGTAGGTGACCAGGACAGGGGAGGCAACAGAATTTAGTCTGAAGCTTTTTACCATGAACTTCAAGGCTTTGTTTCTCACCAGACCAAATCTGTAGTGACTAAAGTTTTGAGGAAGGTTTGCAGGTACAGTGTGGACAGGGAAGCTGAAATACGCTACCACACATAAGTGAACATTTTTTCTTTGCAGAGTGAAGAAGAATCACATCCAAAGAAATATGCATCACTATTAATATGAATAATTAAATATATTTTTACACATAAATAATAACAGGAAACATTATGGAAAGAAATAAAAAAGTTAGGAAGAGTCTCTTGGAAATTGACATAGTTCTGGTTTTTAGGAAATATTTTCAGCTGTGAATATTTAAAGCAAACTGCTTAGGCAAGAAGTTCAGAACCCTGTACTTTCCACAAAAGCCTCTCCAACATCATCCCAAGTAATGAACATTCAGTACATAAATCAAGGCTTTTGCACAGCTCTTTTTTCACTGTTTTGCCATGGGTCTTCCAAGGACTCCTTTAAAACAAAATAATAACACACCCCATCGAGACAGCAGTTCAGGTTTGCCCAGCAAAGGGTGACCTGAACAGTGTCTCGTAGCACTTGTTGAAAACTGATGTGGATGACGTTGTTCTTCACCAAAAAGTACAACAAGTATGCCACGTGGTAAGGTGTGAAACACACCAGAAAGGCAGCCAGGTTTGTCACCACGATCCTCTCTGCTCTGGTGCTGTGTGTCTGGGGGTTGTCTGGCTTTCGGTGCCTCCTCAGGCACCGGACGGTTTGGGCCGTGCAGAAAGTCATGGCTGCCATGCTGCCGAAGAAGATGATCTCCAGGGTGCTGAGCAGCCCTGCGTTCTCCCACGTGCTCTTGGAGAAGTTGTGGAAGCAGGACGAGATGTTGTGGCCCTTTCCATGCAGTTGGAAAGTAGAGAGTGTCCCCACAGAGGTGCCCAGGCAGATGAGAGCACAGACCATGGCAGCTTTCTTGATGGACCTGAGGGTGAGGGCCACGAAGGGGTAGCAGATAGCGATGTAGCGATCCACGCAGATGCACAGGGAGATGAGGATGCTGCCATACATGTTCACAAAGTACAGGCTCTCCAAGGTGGAGCAAAACACAGACCCCAAGTTCCAGTTGTCCTGAAGGTGGTAGGAAATGATTTTGAAAGGAAGGGTAAACAACAGCAAAGTATCCAGGAATATAAGGGCTATCATGTAGACTGTAGATTCTGACAGCTTTTTAACCTTAAAAAACAGGAATGACAGAGCCATTATGTTGAACAGCAATCCCAGGATAAAAGTGGGGGTGTACACGATGAGCTGGAACAGTTCCACAGCAGCACTGATATTGCCCTTGCCATGGGTGTCATTCATATCTCCAGGTATGCTGAAAGAGAAGAAAATCACCACAAGGAAGGATGAAGATCATGTAGAAGACATAGAACAAAGGCTACTGAGGTCTCTATGTGTCCACAGCCTTGGAAACACTTTGTTCCCCTGCTGTGTGCTGAATTGCAGCTCCTGGTAGTGTGGAGCTGCTCAGTGCCAGTGGTTTTGGGGCAAGGTTGTACCTCAAGGGGGATGGGACTTTCTGGTGCCCTCCCTCACTTGCACTGTTAGCTGTAACCCCAGACTGTGCTGTCCTGAAATTCTGGCTGGGCAGAGTATGACTGCACCATCCCCTTGGAGAGATTCAATCTCTCTGCAGAACCAAGGTAGCAGACTCTGATTTTAGGGTTTCTTGGATCACGAGGGTGGAACAATTCTGTGGCTCCTGTTTCCTGCATCAAGCTATCAGATGAGATCTGGGGGAGCCAAGAACAGAAGGGTGCCCCACATTTATGAATGTAAAGATCCCATACAGTCACTGCCATCCTGCACTCCCTCCCACCACCCCTGGGCAAAGAGGGACTGTGAGTACCTCTGGCCCTTCTAAAAGCTGTTTGAAAGCTGCAAGCAGGAAGCTTCCAACAGGCTGTTTCTGCCAGAGGTTAAGTCTTTGGTAGAAGGATGAGACTTTGTCTAAATCAGCCAGACTTACCAGAGCAGAGACAGGGGTTACAGGAAACATGCAGCTGGATTTGCCTCTGCAAGAAGGAACTGAAGGAGTCAGGCAGGCACCCTCTGAGCTCAACTGGGGTCACAAAGTAATTGCCTTCTTTAGAGGAAGGGTTCTGGCTTGATCCTGCCCTCAGACTCTCCTGATAAGGACCAGGAAGGTGCTCATTGGTTTCTGCAGTGCTGTAATCACTTAAAAATGCAAATGGCCAGGAATACCAGATCCTTTCCTCCAGCCAGTTCCATGACAGCAAATGGAACCTGTAAATAAAGTATGCCAGAGATCTTTCTGTCAGCACCCAGAAATTAATTTCACCTGCTGTTCTCTAGTTTTTACTTCAAACCAGTGTCTTTCCTACATGAGTTGCTGATTTTGATGCTGTTCCATTTTGGATTTGTCAACTGCTTATCAACTGAGCAGTCAAAGTTTCTGTCCTGCAGATCAAGTCACCCCCCATAGAATTTCACAGGTAAACTCTCCCTTGATGTGGTTTGAGAGATTAAGATCTCTTCGAGTGAGATTCAGATCAGCAAAAAGGAAATTTAGTTCTTTGCTCCTTAAAGACACAGTAATGGCAGGTAAGTGAGATTCTGTAAATTCCTGGCTTAGGCAGAAGTGAGAAAAGCAGCATGAAGCACTGTGGGTTTGATGTTGGGAGGGAGCCCATAACTGAGAGCCAAAGGAAGGAAAAGTTAATTAAGGAATTTCTAAAAAGTAATAAATACTGACAAAGTTCTTTACTTCAATGCCTCTGTAGGAGATTTCATTACTACCTTCCTTTCTTCAGTCTTGTTTCTAATTTGTTTGATAGTGTGTCTAAGAAGTTCTGGGTCTAGAGAAATAGAATTTCAGCTTCTCACCAAGATGTTTAACTAAGAAAATTCCCACTATGATTAAAAGATGTTTCAGACTAGGATGTGTTGTGCAGATTTACTAAAAAATAAACAGAAAAAATATTGTATAAAGTATAAATTCAAAGGGAAGCTTTGTTCAGTCATTAAAAAAGTTAGCTATGCTGTAAGCAATGCAAGTTATGTAAAATATAATTAGTTTTTGGCTCTCGTGACAAGAGGAAAGCTTTTAAGGCCAGGTTTTGCTATAGTGAAATATCTCTTGTCATCTTACCTTTGGGCTGCCTCGTGCTCTGCTTGTTGGCTTTTCCTCCTTCTCAGCTTGCAGAATTCTGCACTCTTGCGTTTTCTTTTAGGGCAGCAGAGTGAGCTGCACGCAAAGCAGCTGCTGCTCAGAATGTCAGAAAGCCCCAAGTGCTGCTGCTTTTTGTTCCATCGCAGATTTCCATGCCAGCGTGGGGCTCCCCAGGCCGTGTGTGCAGGCGGGCTCTGCGCGCAGGCAGTCACAGCTCATTTGAGGATGTCAATCTGTGGGACTCACACCTCTGTGAGTCACCCTTTAAAACGCGGAAGGAAAGAAATCTGGCTCGACAGACCTCTCTTTGTGTTTTTTTTCCCTCTTTTGTGTGGCTTTTTTTGGTGTTTTATTTGTTTGGTTTTTTTGGTTTGGTTTGGTTTGGGTTTTTTTTTTGTGGGGTTTTTTTTTGGTCGGTTAGTTAGTTGGTTTTTTTGGTGGTATTTTTTTGTTTGTTTTTTCTCCAATACAGGATTTTATTGATTGTACATAGCATCCATGGGTAGAGTGTTAGGTGTCAAAATGTGCTTTGAGCTAAATCCAGTCATTGCTTCCTTTACTTTTCATGATATCAGAAAGGAAAAAGAGATTGCTGATTTTCGGTGGTGATCTGGTATGTTCAACTTGGTGTTTCAAAAGAGTCAAGGGTTACTCTTACATCTGTTTCTACTCCTAGGGAGCAGGGAATATACCCATGGAGAGTGTCAGGTGATGATTTTCTTCAGGTAGAAAGGGGAAAAAAAGTGAACTGTTTTGGCTGTTGCCTGCATGTTTGCAGTGTTCTTTCCAAAAAGGGAAAAAAAGGCCACAGATGACGTTTTGCTTGGTCTTCTGCATACTCCTTACATTTCAAAACTGAGGATTATATTGGCTAAATTAAATCTGTGAAAGAGATGTGTGATAGGACATGAGAGAAGAAACAATCCCTTGGGGTTTCCCCAGGGTATTTTAGTTGAAATGACTCTATTTAAGGAAAAAAAAGCAACACCACCAAAGGAAAAAACCCATAAAAGTTTGAATGAATAGTACCTTACCTCATTTCTCAGCTGTTGCACTTCTGTGGTGGTCTTGTGACTGTGGCTGCATTGTGGGTGTGAACAAAACCCAGCACAGGCAGGCAGCACCACCATGAAGGGATGGATGTCTGGGGCTGCCCTCAGCTCAGATGGGCTCATTTGGCAGCACAAACACCAAAATCCAGCACCTGGTGAATTCTGTCCCACAATGATAGGAAGAGTTGATATTGAAGGATTAAAAGGTGATGTTATTATGAATGGTTGTTATGAGTTAGTTATTTTTGTGGTAATTTTTTTGATATTTCTTGTTTAAAATTTAAAAACTTAGGATTGTGAGGTTTTGTTTTTATGGTTTGCATCTGCATTGAAAATTAAGTGAGTTTTTGGGGTTTATTTTGTTTTGTGGGAGGTTTTTGGGGTTTTTTTGAGTTTGTTTTAGGATATTTGTGTTACGTTTTGATAGGTGTATTGTGTTAGTTAAATTTTTTATTTGTTGTTATTTAGGGTTTTATTGGAAAGTGTTTATTTTGTGGGTGATTAGGTAGAGAGGGTTTATAATTTGGTCAAATTTGGGAATGTGTATTTTTTAAACATTTATGATGTTTAGGAAAGTTTGTGAGGTTTTTTTGTTGGTTGGTGGAGATATTGTTGTAATTTTGTTGATGATGTGTGAATTTGATGTTGTTTGTTTTGTTATTTTATTTTTAGGAATTGGATTTGTCGGGTAGGTTTTATAATTCTGGGGGATTTTTGGTGGTGAAATTGGTTTCTAGGAGAATCTGGATAATTTTTTTAAAAATACTTTCATTGTTGTGGTTTTTTCCACAATGATGTTATTGATACATTGTAGATGTTGATATATTGTATGTAGATATATTGACATATTGTAGATTTTTGGAATTTTTGGGGTTTTTTTAGTGTAGTTTGGATTATGTGGTGGAGTTTCTTCAGCACATGTTGTTTCTTGTTCCTCTTCATCAGCGAAACCAAAGTTTTCATTTTTAGCTTGGTGCCGCTCTGTGCTCCTGCCCTGCCCTGGGCTTTGCAGATGCCACTTCTGAAACTGCCACCAAAGCTCACAGCGAGGCCTCTCTTTTCCCACTCAAGGTTTTCCCCTCCCTCACATGCTCGGGGCTTTTTCTTCTGTCTCATTTCCTCTCTGACCCTCATGTTCTGAGCACTGCCCACCTTGCTGGAGGCTGTCCCCAGCCAGGTGTCCCCTGGCTGCACAGAGCTCTGTGAGACTCCACATCTGGAGACAGATGCTGTGGGAAAGGCAGGATGGGGAAGCAGCAGGGGTGGCTCAGCCACCTCCAGGGAGTGATCTGCTTTTGTTCCAGCAGTGCCCTTGTGACCGTGTTCACAGGGGTCTGAGGATGAGGGAAGAGATGAGGATCTCACTCCATGTTTCAGAAGGCTTGATTTATTATTTTATGATATATATTATATTGAAACTATACTAAAAGAATAGAAGAAAGGATTTCAGAAGGCTAGCTAAGAATAGAAAAAGAAGGAATGATAACAAAGGTTTGTGGCTTGGACAGAGAGTCCGATCCAGCTGACTGTGATTGGCCATTAATTAGAAACAACCACATGAGCCCAATCCCAGCTGCACCTGTTGCATTCCACAGCAGCAGATAACCATTGGTTACATTTTGTTCCTGAGGCCTCTCAGCTTCTCAGGAGGAAAAATCATAAGGAAAGGATTTTTCATGAAATGTGTCTGTGACATAGCCTTGTGAGTTCTTCAGGAAGAAATGAACAGGAAGGCACGGGCAGGGGTACAAATGCACCTGGGACAAGGTGTGAAGGCTCCTCTCCCTTCAAATGGAATGGATGAAAAGGTGGGATGCTGAGGGCTGCTGGGGAGGGTGACATGGATCCCAGTGAGCAGCACAATGGAAAGGCTGGGACAGCCCCTGAAGGACTCCTACAGTGTTCATTACTTGGGATGCAGGGGAAAGCAGTGGGCAGCAAGGAACCTTTCTGTTCTCAGCACAGGCTCTGCTCTGTGCTAATGGGATTGTCTCTTCACAAAGTCCTCAAGACCAAGTGTGGGTCCCTTTTCTTGGAGATGTGGGAGAAGAGGGCCACCTCTGCACCTTCTCCTCTGTCCTTGACACATCTGTGTGTGTCACCAATGCCACCAGTGTGTGAAGCACCTCCTGTTTCACGTGATTCCTGATGCTGATGCATCATCTTGTGCCTTTTTCCTCATGAAGGAGCTGCTTCACATGCACTTTTTTATTGGTATTGAGGACTTTGCTATATCACTGCTGCTACACAGACCTCATCTTCAGCCCACACAGAGACCTCATCTTCAGCCCACACAGAGACCTCATCTTCAGCCCACACAGAGACCTCATCTTCAGGCCACACACAGATCTCACCTTCAGGACATACAGATCTCAGTTTCAGGACACACACAGATCTCACCTTCAGGACACACAGACCTCCAGGCCACACAGACCTCAGCTTCAGGCCACACAGACCTCAGCTTCAGGCCACACAGATCTCATCTTCAGGCCATACATATTTCTTACCTTCAGGACACACAGACCTCATCTTCAGGCCACACATATCTCAGTTTCAGGACACATACATATCTCATCTTCAGGACACACAGACCTCATCTTCAGGACACACAGATCTCATCTTCAGGCCATACAGACCTTACCTTCAGGACACACAGGTATCTCACCTTCAGGACACACAGATGTCATCTTCAGGACACACACATATCTTCAGGACACACAGACCTCACCTTCAGGGCACACACATGTCCCTCAATGGCAACCAGAGAAGTTCTGCTGATTCCCTGTGCTTGCCCTTAAGGCCAGCCTTCTCCTTGCAGTGCTGGGCAGTGCCAGCCAAGGTCCTCCTGGCTCTCCAGCTGTTGCTCCTGGCTCTTGGGAAGTGTCAGCATGGGGCTGATGCTGCTGTCAGCCTTCCAGTTTATGACAAGTCAGTAACCACACAGGGCTGCGCAGTGAAGACATGGTGAGGTTTTTTCTCGATTTAAATCATAGCCTAACCAGTGAGAAAAGCATTTGCCCTGCTTGAGAAGAGAGAGCATCCACTGCTGTGATGCAGAGCTGCCTGCAGCCTCTGGGTGAGCCAGAGATGGGGTGAAATGTCCCATCCCCTTCATCGGGTGGCTCTGCAGAGCTGTTTGCAACTGAGTTGCTCCATCTCGTGGCACAGCAGTGCAGTGGTTTGGGTTGGCCAATTTGAGATTTCCCGGCCGATGTAGCAATGGGCGCTGTGGGCTCATCATCACCTGTGCACTCCTTTGGTGCTGGGAGGCAGGAGCAGCTCTAAGGCAAAGCAGGCTCAAAGCTCGCTGTGAAAAACGCCAAACACTTGGGGTTTTTTTAGTTTTAAAAGTTTAATGATAATAAAAGAGTTATGAAATAGCAATATAATTAGAGTAATACAAATTTGGACAATTTGGATTAGGACAATATGAGACAATAGAGACAAAGAGTTACAGACACTCCAGGTACCTATTTCTAGGCAAAATAAGCCCAAAAAGGACCCACCTTATCAGAGGATTAACCCTTAAAAACAATAACCTGTTGCATATTCATACATCTCACACATGATGCATAAATTCCATTCCAACACAGGATTCTGTCTGGGCAGTGTCAGCTTCCTCCTCTGAATCCTGACAGTGTCATCAGGGCTGAGCAAGGCAGGAAGAAGTTTGTTTCTTCTGATAAGGGAGCAATAAATTCTCTTTCTCTGAAAGATTCAGGTGTCCTGTGGCTGCTATCTGGTGCAAGTCCTTTCTTTAAAAAAAGTATCCTACATAGCATAGTCTCTATTTTAACATTTTGTTATAACCTAAAACTGTATTTAATGCATCACTTAAGAAAATTAATACAGCATAGCTTTCTAGCAGAACACATAAAATATTAATTTTAATATTTGCGAAAAGCCAATCATAAAATACGTATTTTTCACACTCGCCTTTCCGCAAGGCACTGCAAATGCCATTCCACATTCCTCCACAGGAATGAGGAGCTTGGCCTCAGCCCTGCCATGTGCCTGTCTGTCTGTCTGTCTGTGGTGTTCCAGGAGGAACACCATCATGTGACCGTGTTCACAGGGGTGTGAGGATGAGGGAAGAGACGAGGATCTGACTCCATGTTTCAGAAGGCTGATTTATTATTTTATTATATATATTATATTGAAACTATACTAAAAGAATAGAAGAAAGGATTTCATCAGAAGGCTGGCTAAGAATAGAAAAAGAAGGAATGATAACAAAGGCTTGTGTCTGGGACAGAGAGTCCGAGCCAGCTGACTGTGATTGGCCATCAATTAAAAACAACCCCATGAGCCCAATCCCAGCTGCACCTGTTGCATTCCACAGCAGCAGATAACCATTGGTTACATTTTGTTCCTGAGGCCTCTCAGCTTCTCAGGAGGAAAAATCCTAAGGAAAGGATTTCTCATAAAAGATGTCTGTGACACCATCGTGTAGCTCAGACAGTTTATCCCAAGCTGTCCCCACCAGCTGAGCGCTCCTCCTCTTGTCCTCGCTGGAATGATGAGCAAGGCAGAGGCTGAGCTCTGATGGTTCTGGGTGGGGAGGACCAAAGCACAGCAGGGCTGAGATGAAGCTTTTCTGTGGAGGAAGTGGCCACAGGGCTGCCTGTGTGTGGCTCGAGGGCCAGGGCCAGGAAGCTGCAGAGCCGAATCAGCGCTCTGACCGCAGCACTGATGTTTGTCACCGATGTTTGCCACCGATGTTTGGTGTCCTCTGGGAAGGACCAGCCAACCTTGGCTGTGCAAGAATTCCCCAAGGGTCCTTCACTGCTGGAGGAGATAAATCTGCTGCGTGGGAGAGCAGGTGAGCTGCTCTGGCTCTTTGAGCCTTGGCATGTTCAGTGTTGAACTGATCTGATATTTTTGGAGAGACGTGTCTCAGTTTCCACAGAGAAATCAGCTGGGGATGCTCTTGTGGTGCTTCTGAATCCAGATTAGCAGGGTAGGTATTTTGCATCTCAGTGCCCTGAGAGTGGTGAAATTTGAGGCTGGTGGAGATCTGTCTCTGGTATTGCAGATTTTGCATTTTCAGTTGTTCTCTGGCTCCGCAAAGCAGGCGTTAGAGAGAGGCTCATGCACCCCAGTTGTGGGCCCTGAATAACACATCACAGCCTATGTGTCTCTTCTGCCTAATGGCTGAGTCATTTTGACACTTCTAAGGTATTTTTTCCTATTTAAACCATTAGCTACACTGGTCTTCAAATTATCATTACCCTTGAAAGACTTGAGACAGCGTTTTCGCAAATCCAGTATTTCCTGAGAGATCATACAAACTCCCAAACCCTATGACTGACCTGGCAAGATCAGACAGGCACTTTGGCTGGAATTCTGCAAGGTAGGGGGGAAAAAAAAATCAATTACTGAAGATGGTCAAGATCTCATTTTATTTTTCACAATTGTGAATTGCATGTAGAGCTCTAGGAAAATAACTGCAGAACTGGAGCTCCTTTCCAAAGGCACTTGCCCTCAATTTTGAGCCAGCTGGGCTCTTAGAGGGCTGAGGTACTGCATGCACCCTGTGGTGACCAAAGAGTCTCAGTCAGACCCCACATCTCATGGTTCCATTTCTTCTTAATGGGAACAGTCAGTTTTCCTTGCCTCGTTTCTGGGTGTGTAATGTGTCTGTGAGAAACTGCCAGAGGTATTTACAGCAGGGAGGGAAGGTCTCTGAATGTCATTTCAGTACAAGAAAATAATGAATGGAAAAAGAACCCAAGAGTCATTTTAGGAAAGAGAAAAAGTGTGGCTCAAGTGGCTCAAGTGACCAGAGCCAGCAGGGGATGTTTAAGGGAAGAGTTAAAAACTGTGTGAAGAGAAAAACTTGGGTTGGCAGTTGAATCATGATTTCCAGTGTTCCTGTGGTAGCAGAAATTGAAAGACAGCAAACCTCCAAGTTTAAATAATTAGCATTAAGAGATTAATTAGTTAGGAATGCAGTGACAGCAGTGAGAAGCTGACAAATAATCCACATTTTCCTGAATTTCTATAGATAAGATATTCCTCAAAGGAAATATTCTTACAAAATTGTATGTTTGCAAAAGACCTGCTTGTGGGGGAAAAAGAGAAACTTTAAAGAAATGTTTTTACTAGAATTCATTTTGCTCTCTCTGTTTTCTGCTCTATGACTTCATTATGTAAACTGTGTGTACCATTGTTGTGCCAAACATCATCTCACAGTCTATTTTAATGTTAACAGACCAGCAGCAATGCATGTATTTATGATATCATGATGTACTGGTAAAATTTAACTTTTCAGCACACAGAGGATTTGGCTGCTAATGAAAATCTCTTTCCTCCTGCTGTTGCACAGTTGGACACATCAGTTTGGTGCTTTGCTGATGTTACAACCTGTTTATCAAATACTGTCCCTGCTGAACAGTGAGCTGATCAGGTGTGCTGTTTGTGCCTGGACACACCACTTTCAGGGTGATTTAGGTTTCTGCACAGGACATCTCCATGCACCTTGACAGGCTTTGCATGCAGGGCACAGCCAAGGTTGGGGTTTTTGTCCTCTTCTCAATGTACCTGTTCTGGTCCTGTCCTGCTGGCATACACAGGGGCTGGGGTTTGGGTTTATTTTTCATTTTATGTGTGGGAAATCAAAGCAGAGATAATAAGAAGGATTTTCCAAAGGTTATACAAGACACTTGCAATGGAGTGCAATTTCCCAGATCCAGATATCCAAGACCAAACAAATTTTCACCTGTTCCTTCCTGGGACCCAGCTCTGTCTGCAGCCCAGGAGGGACAACAGTGCATCAATTATGGCTGGATGTTCACACCCTTCTAGAAGTCCTACATTCTTCTAAAAAAACTTTTCTGTATCCCCTTTCCTATTCAGAATTAACTACTCTTGGGTGGTAATTGTTGAAACTCTGTTGATAGTATGTAGTAACAAACAAAAGGAGTATTAAATAACATTGTTTTATTTCCTTTCAGGTCTCATATTTATGTGATCACCTAATTAATTTGAATCTTTCAGCCTTTCTGATTAATTTCAAAAACATTTCAGTTTGGGTGAGGCTGTGTGAAGGAAGGCAGGGAGAGCTTTGTGCCAACCTCTGTATCTAGAGGATGCTATCTGTGTATGCAAAGTCAGAGATGTGGTCCACAGAGAAAGGGGCCCAGTGGCTCCACAAGAAGAAACAAACCTGGGATTCAACCAAAAGAAAGGAGAGCTGCTGCTCCTGCCCCGTCCCTGCTGCTCCTGCCCCGTCCCTGCAGCTCCTGCCCCGTCCCTGCTGCTCCTGCCCCGTCCCTGCAGCTCCTGCCCCATCCCTGGAGCTCCTGCCCCGTCCCTGCAGCTCCTGCCCCGTCCCTGGTGCTCCTGCCCCGTCCCTGCTGCTCCTGCCCCGTCCCTGGTGCTCCTGCCCCGTCCCTGCAGCTCCTGCCCCGTCCCTGCTGCTCCTGCTCTGTCCCTGCTGCCATCTCCCCCCTCCTCTTCCCACTGCTTTGCTTCCCTCAGAGCTGCTATGCACAGACTGAGCCTTCACCGTTCTCTTCCTTTTTGAAATGCCCCTTCAGTGAAAAGTTTAAAGGGTTTTTAGTGGACAAAACCCACTGTGAGTTAAAAAAATATCCATCTTCCTTCCTGAAAACGGAGCTTGAGAGCTGCTTGTTTGGTAGCGGGACACGCCTGCACTTCAGACTTCTCGCACTTATTAATTTCAGTGAAATCCAATTCAAATGAATAAATATATGACACTGATGAAGATGTAACATGCATTTATCAGGCCACATCCTTTTCCTGTTGTTTTCCTGGTAAGTGTTTCTAAAGTCAAGTATTAAAATATTTTAGCATAAAAATTTCTCTGGTCTTGAGCATTTTTTGGTAAACAACCACAACCACTGAAGCAATACTAAATAGGGCTATACATGCTGATTTAGCAGTCTGGTTTGTGATCTGACTTAAGTGGGGAGCTGGAGAAAGTGGTTAGAGTAAATTTTTCTCTAACTACAAAATCTTTTTTTTTTTTAATTTTATTTTTAAGATTCTTACTGTAATCTGATTTTTGCAGAGATGATGCTTGGGTCATGTTGTTCAGTGTTAACATCTGGTTCTTGAGAGTAAATTGTTCCAGCATCCAGAACATTGTTTCTTCCATTTTTTTGATCTCATAAGCTTGTGAATAGTCTGATCAAATTTGAGATGAAGATGAGTCCAAGCTTCTAGAACTGCAGTTTAATGACATCTACACAGCCTGCCACATTTCAGCCAAATCTCTACCTGAAACTGTAACTGGTGGCTTAAAATTTGTTCCTCTCGAGTTGTTAAAAAGATTAACTCTTTTTTGTGCTTGTTTTCTTTTTCTTTTAAGCTGATCTGATTTGTCAAACTGAGAAATCCTGACCATTTCTGCAGGAGAGCTCTTATGATTCTGGATTGAGGAGAAGGTATATGTTTGCAGGGACACCCACGATTGTTAATTTAATTGGACTTCTCCCCCAAACAAATGGATGCACTGTATAATTATGGCTTATTCCTCTTCTGCTCCACAGCACCTCCCACATCAACATCCAAGGGACTCCTGGTAGAGGCAGCTGCCATTCAGCAGGACACAGATTTTCAGCCAGGTCTTAACAGCACGTAAGCCACAAGGCAGGGGTGGAAGAAGGGGTGTGTGATGCTGTTCTATTTGTTAACTTGATGCTGCTTACACCAAGACAATTTTTATGCTACATACACAAAGCGAGCGCTGGGTTTTGTTTGCATCCAGCTGAGTTTTCACAGCCAGCTCAAGCAGTGCTGGGGTGCACAGGCACTGAGGGAGCCCTGCTTGCCTTCAGCCTCATCCCTTCAGCTGCCAGGGGGGCCAGGGTTAGGGTTAGGGTTAGGATTAGAATTAGGGTTAGGGCTGCCTGCTGCCCAGCAGAAAAGGGGCTCTGGCTCTGTGGGAGCCCCACTGCCACTCTGTGCCCTGCTCCTGGTGAGCCACGCTCAGAGATGGGTGATCTCCACTTGAGAAACCTCTCTGCCTGTGCTGAAGGGCTGTGCTTTAAGGTGCTCTCGGTATTTCAAGGTGTTTTGTTTCATGCAGGTCTGTGCTCTCAGTATTTTAAGGTGCTCTTGGTATTTCAAGGTGTTTTGTTTCATGCAGGTCTGTGCTCTCAGTATTTTAAGGTGCTCTCAGTATTTCAAGGTGTTTTGTTTCATGCAGGTCTGTGCTCTCTAAGGTTCAGGAGGCAGACTGCTGCTGAAGGCAAACCAAGGGGTCTGGGTGCTGTGAGTGAAGCTCTCAGCCCGAAGGAAACCCAGGCAGGGCTTTCATGTTCGTGTTCTCCTCATGCTGCATGCCAGTCATTTCTGTACCCCCAGTTCTCCCCCTTCAGCTTTGATTTCACTGTGCTCCAGCTCCAGATGTACATGAGGCCTTCGGGTCTCTCAGCTCTCTGACATGAGAAGAAAGGTGACTCAATCCCACAGCTTTCAGTGTACAGGAAAAAGCAGCTTTTTCTCACTGCTGAGGGAAACCTGGGGCAGATTCTCAGAAGAGTCCCAGCTGTGGCTTGCTGGCAATCACCAAAGCCAGGAAAGGAGCTCTGTGGACAGGTAAGTGCCAGGGAGGGTGAGAACACCCAGGGAAAGAGGCCAGAGGATGCTGCAGGGCAGGAGGGGGGATGGCTGCTCAGGGTGGCCCCTGTGGTGCACAGGGATGGCTCTGCTCTCCCTACCTGGGCAGAACTTCCTACTTTAGGTGGAGATAAGAGGACAAGCAAAGGGGAAAGCTTTGTAAGGAACCTTATTCAGTTTAAGCAAGTGAGTCACAAACCAGTTTTGAGAACTGAAAGGTAAGGATGAAGAGCCAAAATTTAGGTGCAAAGTTCAGGAACAGAAGAGGGTTTGAATTTCAGCTGAGGCCATGGTCAGGGACAAAAACACATTGCCCAGAATGTCAAAATATAGAGTAATTGCTATCATGATAGGACCTGGAGAAAGACTGTGATGTGTATGGTACTTTAGATGGTACAGCCACTTGGAAAATTAAAGATTTTGTTGAAGAGCAGAACTAGCCCAAAATTTGGACTTGCTGAGGGACTGAAAATTCTCTGGATCATTCCCAGTGTGTATTGGTCCCCAGCTGCCTGTGGTGATGGGGAACAGAGAGTGGTTGCTTTATATTGCAATAAAATATGTGTATTTTTCTGACTTTCCAACCTTTGCAAAGGGATTAGTTTGAAGCTGTGTGCCAGGTCTTCTCTATGCAGTGTGTGTGTGTGATTGTATTAGAGAAATATGCAAGCATAGGACAGAGTGGAGTTAAAATCTTTAAAAATGTGAAGAAACATCAGCACCTGATGATTCCTAACAGCTGCTGTTAGGTTGAACTGGCAGGCATGTTTAAAAGGACCACAGCTCATGTCTGGGTGGTTAAAAAAGCTGAGTGACACCTCTGATGTTGGTAGAGGGTGTTTGTAGGTCGTTGGGCTACACTTTTGGTTTCTGAATTCTAGTTACAGTAAGAAAAAGTCCAACCCTGCAGATACCCACTCTTTAAAAAAATCAATTATTTCAGAAATACTTTGCAAATTACAATAATCTGAAATGATTTTAAAACCCAGGTGCCTCTTGGTAATGTAACTCTGACCTTTTGGCATTTACAGATCTGACTGAAGCCCATGGGTGCCCTCTTCTCCTTCCAGTCAGAGGAATTGAGAAAACATCTGACTGCTCCTTTTACAGTGATAACTGAAAAATCAAGGTCTCCTAGACCAGACTGATGATGGTGAGAGCCTGGTGTGGGTGTACCTCTGACATTGGCAGAGTTTGGTGATGGAATCAGCCACACAGAGCTCTAATTAATTTTTAAAGCATTTGGTGTTGGCACTGAAAGAAGTTTCCATCAGTGGGTATACTGGGCACAAACAGGATGAAAGGTTTATTTGGTGATGCTTCTGGATTTTTGCAAGGGTCAAACTGTAGGAAGAATGCAGCAGAAAGTAAGAGACAGCAGCTCAAATGTGGGTGGCAGGAAAACCAAACTATGGCTGGTGTGGCCAAGGGTGTTTCAGGGGCAGAGGGCTGGAGGCAAGCTGCAAGACAGTGCATGGTGCATGTTCTTTGCTGAAAAATTCAGTGTTCAACCTTGTCAGCTTTCCATGGAGGCCAACTCTCAATAGTTGGTTTGCTAGAGTGAGGCTTCTTTAGATTTTCTGTCCTAAAAATCACCATGGACACATTTTTATGTAATGCACCTGGTACTTGGTGCATCATACAGGAGACAGCAGAATATTTTTATTTATTTATTTTTGCTTCTGTTTGTCCTGCCTGCAGTATTGAGCCAACACAGAGGCAATTCCTGCTGAGCTGGACTGAAATCTGCCAGTGATGACACTTGAGGCATTAGGCTGAGCTGGGGAATGAATAATGGTCCAAGAGAGAGCAGCATTTTCATTGCAGCATGAGCGTGGAAAGGGAGCCTGTGCTTGTTTTCACACTCAGCATCCTTGCTGGGGGGCTCTGGCTGTGCCTCTGCTCCCTCTTCTGTCTGTGGGTTGCCAGAAAACACCTGAGAAACTCAGATTTAGCTGGCACAGACTCTGTTTGGCAGAGATATATAAATGAGAGGTGATCCAGCTGAATTCTCCAAGCTGGATTTCTAGTGCTGGAAGTCAAAAGAGAAGAAAGAAAAGAAGGTTTTGCTGTGTAAATTTAGCAAATGTGGTTTGGAGTAATTTAGAGAAGCTTGTGACTCAAAACAAATCATGTCTACTTTCAAGAGAAAGATTTAGTTCTCAGGGTATCTTTGTGTTTCTACTACTAAAGCCTGAAGAGAATGGGGTTTTAAAGGTGAAAATTTTCTAACAATTTTACTGTCTTTATAACACTTAGGTCTCATTGTTACACTGAAACAGAAACAACAAAAAAACCCTAAAAGAATCACACCAGAGTTCAGATCTCAGTATTTTATGCTGCCAAGGGATCTATGGTTTCAAGGCAATTCTGTCACAGGGCCTGGCTCTGCAGTGTGATCTCAGTACATGAGAAGGAGAGAGCTGGAAAATGCAGAGATCTCTGATTTTATTGGAGCTGCTACATGCTGGGCACACCTAGGACAATTCAGTGCAGTGGCAAAAGAAGGACAAAGATTTGCAGGAATTCAGTGCAGCTGTTTTGTTGACTTTGCAGTGTTTCAGCAGCTTTTTCAGCCACTGTAGGAATGGAGAGCAAGTCTTGCTTTCACTGGGTTGGAATTGCTTGCCTTTGGGTAAGACTTGGTCCAGTAGCAGAGAAAAGGCTGCAAAAGTTTCAAAGTGGAGGCATTAGACTCTTCTACAAGACATAAAGACATGGCATATTCTTTTTTTTTTTTTTTTTTTTTTTGTATGATGAAATATTGAGAAAAATTACCCAGCCAGTGTCAACCTGAGTGAAGGGGAAAGGAACCATAGTAACACAGCAAATAAACAGATCAAAGGCATCAGAAAAACACCAAAAACTTCTTTTTTTCCCCAGTAACACCAGGCAATTAGTAGATTAATACAGATAGTCATGGTTTTTGAACTCTCATTAACCTACAAGGGCAGTCATGTGTGGTCTCCTTTCCAGAGCTCAGCTAGCATCTGGCATAATTATTGGCTGCATCTTTTCCAGTAATGAGTTGATTGGGGTGGCAGAGATGCTTAATAAGCATCTGTATGGTTTCATCTGCAGGATGCAGATATCCAAATCCACAGAGAGCTGATCTGAGAGCCCAGATGTCCAAACACCCTGCTGACCTAGGGGAGGGCAGAAGTTAGAATATTGAGTTTCTGCCTACAGATGCCAGAAGCTCTTCAGGGGCTGCTGAGGGACCCTCACTCTTTTCTGTGTTTGACACTGCAGGAGGGGGCATTGCTTGAGGTGGGAGCAGCTGTTTCCCTCTTCAGAGTGTGGCAAAATGCAGCTGGGAAGTGGAGCTGCTGAGAGCACCTCTGGGAAACTGGAGAGGAGCACTGAGCACTGGCACTGCTGTGCCAAAATGAAACTTGAGTTTCATTTCAGCACATTGCACAGAAGATAAAACATGCACTTTTTTAATATATAGCTCGTGGGACCAGACAGCCTGCAGAGTTTCTCTGTTAGCTTTCACATGAATGTCTTGTGGGTTTACTTGAAGTCACATTTTTAAAAAGGGAAAACAGTGGGTTTGGATTGGGACCTTGATGTGGTGATCGTGGGCATCCGTGGTGTTTGCAGTTCCCAGAACTACAACTGGACTTCACCCATGTGCTGCACTGGGTAAATTCCATCTTGCTTGGAATGAAGATTAACTGTGGAACAACATCTCTCACGCACCAATGTGATTTTCCAGGTGTCAGAAATACGAAAATGGAATGAGTAGACTACAGCTTTAATGTGAACAAAAAAAGGTGTTTTCCCCTATTCTTTTTAATATGAAAATCCAGCTGTCCTTGAAGCCGCTGTGCTTCAGCAAGTGGGGGAAAACCAACTGCTCTTTCAAATCTCCCACAGAGGTAATGGCTCAGCAGCAGCTGCCTGCCCTGGGCAGCACCTCTGGGCACCAGCTGGGTGCCATGGAGCAGACTGCAAGGTGGCTGTGGGGATGGGATTTGCAGTCTCATTCTCATGCCTCTGGGACATTCTTTGCCCCATAGGAAGCTGGCCACTGCATGTATCTCCAGAAATGGGGCTTGAAAACCTGGCTAATGGAAGACTTGCAGAAGCACCAAGCTGGGGTGAGGAGAAAATAAATAGCAGAATGTGTTTGTTTCAAAACACCTGCACCATGGGCAAGCTGTGAGACTTGTCATGAGGTCTGCCAGCGTGCCCTGCCTCCCCACAGCTCTGCCTTTCATGCTTTAAATGAGTGGGCACTGTGAGCTTCAGTGCAGGCAGCGTGGGCAAGGACAGTGGGCATGGTGAGGAAAGGCTGCCAGGGGCTGGCTGAGGGGATTTTGGAGTGCAGTGTCTCAGGTGGTGTAAATGAGACCATGTGGATGCCATCCCGGTGCCCTTTACAGATGTACAGCAGGTCTGACTCAGTTACTGAGCTCATTCTTGGCAGGATGAGTCCTCACCTTGGAGCAATGGGTGCTGGAGAAAGCTGTGCTGTTCCTAAGACCTCTTGGTGAGGCAGAAATGACAGTGATTAAAAAAAGAAGGAATTAAAATCCACAGGTCCAGCATGAATTTGGCTCTGGTGAGCCCTCTGTCGTGCCATATACTGCAGTGGGTACTGCCAGTGTTTGGCTTTTTATTTGATCTATATATTTTAAAATGAAATTAATGAAAACAAAACCTTTGACAGGGCCAAAGGCAATAAATTGTGCCACTCCAGGAACACAGAATCACCTTGCAGGGCCTGAAGCACAGCAGCTGCTTGGCTGCTGCCCACCTGCTTCACCTTTTCCTTCCCATGTTTGCTGGAGAGGCGCCTGTGCAGCGGGGATCGTATCTCACTTTCAGTCATTCTGACTTCCTCACATGAAAGGCACTCTAGAAATACAGCTATTCTTAGTCTGTTCAGGTGTGCTTCAGTGTAACACTTGCTTTAGTCCCTGTGTTGGCCTGATGTTCAAAAGACAGAAGATTGCTTGTGTGAAGCTGATGTATCCATGTGGAAGGGGTGAGCTTGATTTCTCTGGAGTTTTCAGCTAACACTGAGGTTACAGAGCTGTGAAAGCTCATTCCACAGTGCCATTTTGTGGCAATCAGTTCCTAGGAGTGTTTTTCCAATGCAAATAGCTTTCCTGCAGACAGAAAATAATTTAATTATGTGTTCAGAAGCAGCACCTAATGTTCTCCATAGTCTGATGTTATATAACTTCAAAGAAATAGGTGGCTTTTTGTTTTGGTTTCTTCTGTTTCCCACACAACTTTACACAAGAAATAGTTTTAGCTGCTTACAAAAGGAGTTGACAAAAGCAGCTGAAGAAAGCCACAATGTGAGATGCAGTGGCAAAAGGCACAAATTTTAAGAGTGCTGGGCAGGCACAGCCACAGAGCAGCTCAGGGACACCTCTGGGGAGATAGCCAAAGCCTTGCCTTGAGCAAGGAGAGGGGTCAAAGAGGGGTTTTTTGTGCCTCATGTGACTTTTATGCTGGGAGCAGGCTTGTGTCTTTGGGCTGCAGCCACCTTGGAATGCCAGGCAGATGCTTTCCCTGACAGCAGGCTCAGCTCACCCTCTGTGCTCTGCTGTGGCATCCTCTGCTCCTCTTCCTCTGCCTTCCTCCCCCCTGCCCACACAGCAGCTGAACAGCAAGAGAAGCTGCTGCACCTTTTGGTAGCAGCCTTTGGCTGCTCTCTGCAGGCTCTGAGCTCTGGCAGTGCCAGCAGAGCAGCCAGAGCAGTGTGTGTGGACTTTGTGCTTCTTTACATGTCTGGCAAGCACACTAATTTGAAAGCCAGCCAAGCCAGCTTTGCCATTTGCACTGCTGTGTAAATAACAGGCAGGTTCCTTTTCAGTTTGCCCAGGGCAAGCACATTTGCTCTGGACTCACATCTCTGCCCCTTTTCCCCGTGGGAAGTCCTTGGAAACCTTTTGGTGCATGGCAGCCAAGGTCCCTCATCCCCCTGGCTCCAGAGAGGGTGGCTCAGGCTGCTGTCCTTGGCCACTGTGGTGCTGAGCAGGTCCCTCCTGCAGGCTCCCAGGGCAGGTGACAGCCCCTCAGCAGCTGCCTGGGCTCTGTTTTCCCCTGCTGCCCTTGCCAGCTCCTCAGAGGACACTGCTCTGCTTGGCTCCTCTCCTTGGGTTTGGGTGGAAGGATGGAGAGCGTGCCCAAGGCTCAGAGAAAGCAACGAGTCTGAAGTGGAAAATTAATGTGAGGGAGAAAACCTCAGCAGAACCACTTTGATGAGACAGTCACAGGTCTGTGCCTTTGAGTAGCCTGGGTTTGTCTCTCGTTTGTGTGTGTTTGAGGCAGGCTAAGTGGTGGTGTTGCAGAATAACCCCAGAGTGACATATCCTGGGAGGTTTGGGTCTCTCTGAAGATCAGTTTCAATCTTCCAGCCCATTTCAGCCTCTTGTCGTGATCTGGAGGCTGCCTCAGGCAGTGAGATGGCTGCTCTTCCCACTTTGGAGTTTCCTGAAAACTCGTAATTACTTGATATGACAAACTACTAGAGTGACATTTATCAGGCTTTCTTTGTGGTTGTTGATCCTCACATGGAAAAGTGTCTGGTTTATATTTTTAACTAATGTATTTAATCATAGTGAAAAGATGTTGGGCTGACTCTGCAGGGCCCATGCCCATCTGTGGTCCCTTGTGGGAAGGCAGGACACCAACAGTGCTTGGATCTAGGCTTGGACCCTCCCTCCGGTGCCTTCAAGCTCATAAATCATGCATCATAAAAGCAGTATATGAAGGCTAGAAAAAGTTCATATATTAGACCCTCTACTTGCTATTAAACCAGTTGAATTTCCTTTTTTTTGATATCGTTGCTGTTGAAAATCTTTCAGAAGGGACTTACTGGGCAACAGAACTTTCCAAAAATTCTGACATCATTTTGATGCTACTTTTATAACATTAGAAATTAGTGGAGTGTCACTGAGTTCTGTGCTGAAGTAGGGAAATGAAGATGATATAACCCAGACAGGAAAAGAATTTGGGGAACAAATCCTGTGTGGTTTTGTGTGCTGGGAGTTTTTGTTTGCTTGTTTAAATTGGGGGTTGGGTTTTTTGTCCAAACTACTTTTATGCTCTTCTGTCTTTCAGTTGGGTGAGTCTATAAAATACAGCTTGGGGAATCACAGTCATGGTTCAACAAATGCTAATTGTAAATATTGGAGTGATCTGCCATTGATAAAAATGCCCTCAAGAAAAATCAGCTGTCTTCTATGTTGTGGAGGCCTGTGGGGTTTAGCCCAGTTGGAGAAGTTTAATGGGAGGAAAACAAAATTTTGTGTTGTGAATATTCTCACCTGTGGCCTGAAATGGCGTGTCCAGAAAAAAGGAATATTCAATACAGCTCCTCTGTAAGGTCTGTGGTTAATTATGCAATCCTGGTTTTGTCCAATTCACAGAAGAAGGCAGAACTGAAAATGCAATTTTTAAAGGTATTGTTTTTGGTGTTTCTGGTTAGCACTTGATTTTTATTTTTTTCCACTAAGACAGTGCTTCTTTGACTTTACAGTACAGCTGAGGCAGTGAGGAGACCTGACTTTGTGAGGGGTTCACATTCAGGTTTCCATCACTTTTCTGTGTATTAAAAATAACACCAAGAGAGAAGAAACTGCTTCTGTTGCACTGAACCTGTGTATCAGCTCAGGAAGATTTGAGTTTTTAAAATGTCAAATGCTTTTCAGTTTTATTCATCATCAAAATTGCTTTGTACCTTCCCAAGCTGCAGAAGGATTTCTATCGCTTTGTCCTGGTATAAAAATGCAACCAACTGGAGATGCTCCAGAGTTTACAGTGGATTTCCCACAGGAGCCTCTGTGTAAAATCCTGATTTAGAAAGAACTGTAGCTGCAGGGCAAAGGCAGGGCTTGAGTGTATTATTTGAATGTAAGTTCATCTTGAAAAGCAGTGAATTGAAAGTGACACCTTCTTGCTCAAAAGACCTGCTCTCTTTTGTGCTAAAAAATAGGACTGCTGTAACAGCCTGTAAAATCAACACAGCTGGGCCCTCTTCCTTCTTTCTCATAATTTCATTTTCATTTCATTTCTCAAATTTCAAGCAGGCTTAGCGAGGCTGCTCTCATTCACTTATACAACAGGCAAAATTCACACCAATGAAATTATATACAAAAACACTTTAGGCCAACAAAGAAGCGGCACTGGTGGCAATAAATGGGAAGAAAATAGTGCAGTTTAACTTCCAGATTTTGTAGTCTGGGTTTGCAGCCAGGAGCACACTGAGCCTTGAGAGCAGTGGCTCACAGTGGCTCCCACCACTGCCCATTATTGCAGCTTAATTAGCCCTGACTTTAATAATCCCAGCCTTGTGTGAGGGGTCACAGGTGCTGCTGCCGAGGAATTTTTTGGGCATCTAGTGCAGGTAGAGGAGAATGACATACTGCTGTCAAATTGGGAAATTAAAATGTACTTTCAAATGATACGCTTCACATGTCCAGTTTATTTAGTAAAACTACTTCTTTCTCACACACATATTTTGTATGCAAAGTAATGTGAAAGGTGCAAAGAAGAAAGGTTGACCCATATTGAAACTCTGTAAGTTCCTGAGTGAGGGACTCAGTGCACTCAATAATGTTTAGAAAATCTACTCTTTTGGATAGCTCTTCCTCTTACTCCTTTACAGAAAGCAGAGAAGATGATGCTAAAAATATTTTTTCACCTCAGCTGTGGTGATAGTTTTAGTACTAACAAGTTTTAAAATGTTCATATATTAGGTCCACTGTAAGATATGTGCAGCTGCCTACTTGCACAGTCAATAATTTCTATGGAAATGGATGGACAGCAAATTGTATTTTCCAAACGGGACCCCTTTCTTTTTCATTTGCTACTGAGAAAAGATAATTTCTTTTCACATTTTGAATAAATGGAATACTTGCTCCAGAAATTTGACTACCAGCAGTCTTAGACTATTTTCACAGCTCTTTTTAGAAAGGCAAAGAAAATAATTTCTTTTTGTGAAAGTGTTTCTGGCTACGAGCACCAACCATGCCCAGATAAGGGTGCAAGAAATTCTTGTCTTAAATTGCAACAAAGAAACCTTTAGATCAGCGTCAGAGCCAAACTTGCAAATGGCATTAGGGTGGTGACAACCCAGAAGGGCTGACCTGAAGAGTTCAGGCAAGCCCAGAAATGTTTGGAGAAGTGCACAGTACAAGCTGGAAGGACTTCCCTAAGGAAAGAGCTGGGTAGAGCTGGTCCAGGCTCCTAGCTGGGAGAGAGGAGATTGTCAGTCACTCCCTCACCTTCTATCATGCAGGGCTTGCTTCCTTAATTCCCCTGGCCAAGAAAGAGAATGAGAAGACAGGCAGAAGAATACATGTGTTTTCATCCCTGTGTTATATCTTTGACAGAAAGGCACTGATGTAGAAACACAGTTCAACATATTCAGTCTTTCTCTGAATCTCATATTTGAAGGGGTTGTTTGGATTTGCATGGGCAAAACCTGATTTAAAATTGCAGAAGAAAGCCACGATGATTCCCCTGCACAGGTGATCAGGAAAGTTTGTTGCTCTGGAATGGCTGGTACCTGAGGTAGTCCCTTGCATTTCTGTTCAGGGCAGCATGACCTCCCTGAAAGAGCAAAACCTGCTGTCCCTCCGAGCAGCCCTGGGCAGTCCATGATGCTTCCATGCAGGGAGGATTCCCTGCTATTCCAGGCTGATGATGCTTCCAGGAGGGAGGATTCCCTGCTGTCCCAGGCTGCCCAAAGCAGAGGAGCTCCAGCAGTGACTTCTGGCTGGATACTACTTTTTAACTACCAAGATAGATTCTAAATTAGAAAGGTTATGAACAGTTATTTCTAGTTTTGCTTTTAGCAACACCTTTCTGACCACATATGTAAAGGGAAAACTGGTGCAGCTCTGACCAAAGCTGATGTTAAAAGGCATTCCTATGATCTGGTTAGTTTACCTCTGGCAAGCTTTTCACATTTGGTAGATACTGTCAGGGCTAATGCCTCTTTTGGGGTCAGTCTGTCACTTTGCTAATGCTGGTTCCTTAATCTAACTTTTTTTCTCCTTTATCTTTAAAGGGAAGAAAAATATGGAACAGGTTTGCAGTCACTGGGAACTTCACTGTCCTTCTCCCTATGGCACAGTCCCTGCCAGGTCAGGCACAGCACTGTCAGTGTCCTGGCAAGGGGCATTGTCCCACTGCTGGCAGTGCCATTGCATGGCACAAGGGTTAAAGGCAGGACACAGCTCAATCACCCTCCTCAGGTGGGTTCTCCTACAGAATTCCTTTGCAGCAAAATAGTAGAAGATGGCATCGAGGCAGCAGTTCAGGTTGGCAAATGTCATGGACACCTGGAGGAAGAGGCTGATGGTCTGCTTCACCCTGCAGCCCACGATCACGTGCTGCCTCACCAGGCACTGCAGCAGGATCCCGAGGTGGACGGGTGTGAAGCACACCAGGAACACCACCAGGTTGAAGACAATTACTCTCAATGAGCCACTTTCTTCTTCCTTCTTCATTTTGTCATGAGTTTTACGATTCAGGAGAATCCAGATGGTTTGAGCAGAGCAGAAAACCATCACAGCAAGCGGGATCAGAAACCCAAATATTTCCACAGAAACAATGAAGGGGACACTCCACGTCTGGCTTGACATGTTGTGAAAGCATCTAATAGGTTCCTTCTTCTGAAACACAAAAATTGGGATGCTGCAGATCCAAGTTGCTGCCCAGATGAAGCAGCAAATCACCACAGCCCACCTGGGGGACTGCTTAGCTCGGCCTTCAAAGGGGTGCCTTATGCAGATGTACCTGTCCACGGTGATGCAGACGATGATGAAGATGCTGATGTAGGTGTTGACGAAGTAAGGAGCCTGGATGAAGGAGCACAGCAGGGCAGGCACCCTGGTGACAGAGTAGTAGAGCTTTGGTGGCAGCGAGAGGAGCAGCAGGACGTCTGCCAGCACCAGGCTGATCATGTACACCGAGGTCTTGCTCTGCTTCCTCCAAAAGCAGCAGAACACAGCCAGGGCCAGGCTGTTGAGCACCAGCCCCAGGATGAAGGTGGGGATGGAGAGCCCCAGCTGCACGCTCCGTGCCAGGCTGTCAATGGCTGTGAAGCTGCAATTCTCACTGCTGTTGGTCATTTCTGCCCTGAAACGACAACGAGAGCGGGTTGGAAATGTGTGAGACTCACGGCTAATGCCATGCTAAAGCCAAACCAAGATCCTTCCAAACACAGTTCTAGAATTTTTTGGTTTTGAGCTGGACACTTGGTCAGCCTTTGTCTATTACAGAAAGTGAAACCTTTCAAGCACAGAGCTTTCTATTTCCAGTTTGACTGGCTTGGTGTGTACAAGGGAGTCTGATTCTCAGGGGAAAGTAGTCAAGCATCCACTGATTACCTTCCCATGTAAGAGAATCCCATTCAGATATCAAAGAGACTGACTCTTTCAAAGACATATTTTCAAAAACTCCAAAGACTACTGGCTATCTTTAATAATTTGTACACCTGTGAAGTTTCCCTAACACTTATGCTTAGTTTTGATGCTACACAGAAATTAATGAAATTACTATTCCATAGTAAGGTATAGCTGGGATTTTACTCTTACATCTAAATCCCCATGCATCAGTAGCTTTTGCTGATGTGCTTTTAATGCACCCACATTTATATGATATTTTAGTTTCATACAGTGCTTATATCCAATGCAGTATTTTAAAAGGTCAACTTAAGAAGACTGATCTTTTATCTAGGTGCAAAATGAGTAAGGGTGTTTTTTTTCACTCGTGCTTAACTTTCAGCATTGTTTAAATTTGGGGTATGCAGTTTAAATTTTGACTGACTATCTTTGACAATCCAGC
This sequence comes from Agelaius phoeniceus, assembly GCF_051311805.1. Lineage (NCBI taxonomy): Eukaryota > Metazoa > Chordata > Aves > Passeriformes > Icteridae > Agelaius > Agelaius phoeniceus. The sequence goes on along the minus strand of NC_135274.1, from coordinate 3,978,375 downwards.
AGAGATTAGCAAGTGGAAGTCATGACATTTTCATAATGCAATTCTTAAAAAGTTAATTTGCCTTGAATGTTATCACTGTTTTTAAAAATATACATATGCTTTAACAAACTATGCCTTAAAAGTGCTTTTTATAAGTGCTCTTTAAATCAAAACCACAAAAAGTCCTAATAAAGCAGAGGAAATTGGAAGTTGAAGTTCCCAGTCCAGTTCAGCCAACCAAGTAGCTCAAAATAAATTTTAGGAATAAATAAAGGTGTTTTTAGAAGAGTTTGGTCAAGAGGAAAATCTTTGCTTTGGAGGATGAACAGTGGCAGCTCTTAAGCACTGCCAAAAAGAGCTAAACTGTGCTAAAGAAACCAAAACCAACTAGTGGAAGATTTTTTTTTGTGTGTGTGTGACTAAAATAAAATATTTAAAAATGTATAGAAAAACAGAGAACAGCTGAGGAGACAGCCTTGCATTTTGCCAACTCTTATACCACTAATTTCTTCATCTTCTTTCTTATTATTTCTTAATATTATTTCTTATACCACAGGAATGCTGACATTGTGCTGGAGGTGAGATGTGGGATGGCTGGTGGGAATCAGTGAGTGATAATGGAAATAACTGTATCTGAACATGGAATGCACTCAGAGCTTAACATGCTCCTATTAGTGAAACAATAATTTCCAGCTCAGACTACAGAAAGAAAAGGCACATAAAGCTGAAGATCCAGCCCAGTAGTTGTTATGAAGTCTGGATGTTATTAGTGTGGCTGGAAAAGGTTCAATCTATTCTATCTGTTGTAGGAAAGAGTGTCAAGTGTGATTAAAGCAGCTCTGTAACTGATGAGCCTAAACTTCACATGGATTTATAAAGAAAAATGCTAAATAAGTCTTTGAGAGCTCTTACCAGACCCTTATCTTTGATGAAGTATCTGCTTTTTCATACAGGAGAAAGGCTGAGGATTTTAGGCACTTGCATTTCAGCAAAGTGTCCTAGAAACGAGTGGATAGCAGCAGAAAAAGCAGGGTTTAGAGCAAGGGCTGTTCAGTAATGAAATGGTTGTCTGGAAGCTGGTGAGGATTACAAACAGCCTGGCTGGGGGTTACCAAGGGGGTGCACAACACTGAGGCTGCCCTTGGCTGTGTGAGCCCCCCTGTGGGAGTGGGGGTGAGCTCTGGGGAGGGGCTGGGTGCCCCTGCCACCTGCAGAGGGCTGGACAGGGCACCTGAGCTGGGCTGGCACAGCGCTGGCCACCTGGGCAACAGCGAAAGGAAAGCTGGATGTTATCACTGGATTTACCTGCCAGGAACAAGAGCAAAAGGGAAAACCTCGGTTTGGTCATCAGGGTGAGGTTAAATCAGCCCATTTGAGCCAGCAATGTGTGGCAGCTACTTGGAAAATCACGTGTTTGTGGTGTGTGAGAAGTGAGAAAGTCACACAGAACATGGAGCTGAGCTGGTGCTGTGTGTGCAAGGGCTCACTCTGGGGAGATGCTGCTGTCACTGAGGGGCAGGGCAGGGGACATGGGAGCATGAGCTTTAGTGTGAGCAGGGTGTCCTGTGGCCAAGGGCACCCATCTGCCTGGGGAGAAAACCAGGCAACACGAAACATTTTGGGGTAGTGACAACACCTGTCAGCCCAGCTCTTGGTGTGCTTTGTAAATGTATCAGAAAACCATGCACGATGACTCTTCAAAGTCTGAGGTTTGGTGTAGGTGTAGGAGAGATCACAAGTGACCTCACCCCTGATAAATCACAGTTGTACTAATTACCAAAGAAGAAGACCAGCCTTGCCCTTAATGGGTCACAACTGTGCCTGATAAAGTGTAATAAAAGAGGTGGGTTGGCCTAGCAGGGGAGCCTGGAGGAAGAGGATCTAGAGGGGCCCTGAGGAAGAAGGATGGAGCTGGAGAGAGACAAAGAACAAGACAAAGAAGAGAATTGCTGCTGCTGCAGGTGTGCTGTGAGCTCAGCCTGGCCCTGGTGCAGCTGCAGGGATGTTTGAGCTGGCTGTGACCTGCAGCCATTCCCCAGCACTCAGGCTCTGGCACAGGAGCCAGCAGCAGGAGCTTGCTGCACTCAGTCAGGATGGCCAAGCTGAACAGAAGAACAGACCAGGAGCCTTTTCACATTGTTAAATGAGAGTCTGTGCCTTGGCTCATGTCTGCTCCTAACAAGATGCCTGCTGCAACAGTTTGGTGCCACTTTTACTGCATCACAAGCTCACTGAATGCCTTTTCTTTGGAATTCATTGGTACCAAATTATGTGTAGCATTACTCCAGAAAATTATTAATTTTGAGAAAAGAGCCTTTAAATTGATAGTTGTCTGATTGTCAAAAACATGGTGGTTTTTTATCATTTTAGTGTCTCAAATTTAAAATTCACCTCTTGAGTAATCCATGGGAATTGTTTGCAACTGTTCCACACTAAGTAACGTTTGCCTAGGGTTCACTTGAAGAATCATTTTCATTGACAAATAACCTTGCAGTCATTTCATAAGCATCATCTTTACTGCATTGTCCAAATTATTACTAAAAATACTGCTAATACTCATCCTGAAAGAAACTGAACTGTACCAGAGACGTCTTTCCTATAGAGTAGACAGTGATTAGAATCTCAGTGGGTACCACGAATCATACAGGGGTTTCATACTGCTCATGTTTCCTTTGCTTATGAGAAGTTCTTTAGAGGTAGTGTGTGAGCCTGTTTCCCCCTCCTACAGCCCCATCTCTCTTTGCTGATGGGTTAACAGAGGAAGTTAAATAACTTCTATTTCAGTCATTCTCAGATTAATCTCTGCAGGTTTTTACTTACCACTGACTCGAGTTCTGCATGCTTACAAACAGATTCCTTGGTGGGTGATTCCAGTATTTCTTTCAAATACTGAAGCCAGGATTACAGATTTAGTTTTTCCAACTCCTTCCTATCCACCTCCTCAAGAGAGGTACCACGTTTGCTCTTTTCCGGTCTTCCGAGGAAAATTTCTGTCCTCAACAGGTTTTTTGAAGAGATCTCCCGAGGCTTTAGGACTGTTTCAGACAACTCCTAGAAACCAAAAGATAATACAAGAACCTGTAATTAACAGTACTGAAGAGTGTGTGCCTTAGCTGGCCCAGCCTCTGTGTCATCACTGCTCCATTTGTTCTGTTTCTCCTGCTGAGGATTTTCCACTTCCTTTGAACTCATTAAACATTAATTGGGTTTTGCCATATCAGGAGCTTGTGGTTTAGTGAGCAGCAAAGGTGTTCTGACCTAGAAATGAACAGCAAGGTTTTACAGTAATCCCCTCACTAGGTTTTTTTTGCAGTAGAGCAGAATTCATGAATGGTTTCCTCTTTGCAGCTCGGGCCTGAATTCATCTGGGATTCACACAAATCTCTGTGAGAGCACAGGTTAAAGATGTTACACTAAGGGTTTTCTTGTCCATGAAAGCTTCATTAGCAGAAACATGCTTTGTTTATATCTATTTCCAAGACCATTATTCATGTTAGATGGAAGTTATACTCTTGTGGATGTACTGGAGAAGAGTAAGATGGCTCAGTGCAATGAGCAGCAGGTCCCACTCCTGCCATGTATTTCACCTATAGCTGGATAATTCCTTACAATTTTTTTTTTTATTAAGTATTTTGACTATAACAGAATAGATTTATATTTATCACTAAAGCAGAAGTCTTTCTGCTCTAAGCTAAACAACACTACGTTTGATCTTATTATTTGACCTTTATAAATAACAATCATCTAACCAGCTTAAAAAGTGTCTACAATCAATGCTGCTACAAAATAGTTGGAAAAATAGAAGTCAATAACTAAAACAGGAATTACTTTACCTGAAGCCTGGCAAGCAGATCAGCAGCATTGCTTCAGTCCAGGCTGTTCTAGAGAGCATGAGAGCGTTTTCTTACAGCCCGTGCCTTACAGTTTTCTAAGCGGCAAACACAACCACATCCTTCTTTTCTTCTCTTTTTTTTTTTTGTTGTTTTTTTTTTTTCATGTCCGTCTCTAAATATGCTCTGTGCCTACTTACATAGGCAAGTGAAGGTGGAAAAAGTGTAAAGATTTGAATCCTCAGCTGTTTCCAGTCAGCAGTCAAACTAGGGTGGGGAGCAACTCCTCTCTAAGTCAGGGGTGCAGCCTGGCCTTTACCTGCAGCTTTTGTGAGCTCGTGGTGGCCACCTCCAAATTTCCAGTTATTCCTTGAGCTGGGGAAGAGCTGGAAAGTGGAAAGTTGTAGGAGAGGTTGTAATAAAAACAGGGTTTCTTCCCCCAGTTTCTGCTCCATTTGCATACTGGGGATCAGTAGTGAAGCACTCAGAGGCTTCTGAGAGGTACAGCTCTCACACATGCAGCTGTTAAACTATTTCAGGGGCGTGTGCCACTTTCAGCCAGCTCAGGTGTGTAATTCATAGCTGCAGGCTGGCCAACAAGTGTTTATCTGTGAGAGAACTGAGGTGCACAGAGCAGCAAACGAGTGCCTTACACTCATGAGTCTGCCTAGAGTCACCCATGAGCCCAAACACACGTGGCTTGGGATGAGCTTCCAGAGCTTTCTGGAACCTCTCTGCTGAAGTGTGAGACTCACTGGCTAGTGCTGACAGCCCCTCTCCTGACCTGTGGACATGCTGCAACCCTTTGCAGAAAAATACAGGAAAAAAATGCAGCTCTAAGTGACAGTTTTCAAATTGCAACCTGGCTTTGGAGGTAATTTCACCTTTCTGGAGAAAAAGTAGCAGCAGCATTCATATCACAGGAGTAGGAGAAGAAAAAACCTGTAATTTTCTTCCTGTCTCATTTAAAAATGGGATTTGGGAAAAAAAAAAAAAAAAGCAGAACCCCCAACAAAGTTTATGTAAACCTCCTCAGAAAATTGTGTGTCAGAGGAAATGAAGGCAATGTGATTCATAACATTTGGGAAACACATTCTGGAATTGGGAGGTTTCAAGGGCTTTGCAACTTCTGTCTTCTCAGAACTGTGGTCTGCCTCCAGCTTAGCAACAGACTGAAATGAATCTGGAGTCACAGGAAGAAACGTAAGAGTGCAACTAAATATTAGCAAAAAGCAAACATCCTACAATCCTGAGTGACTCTTGAACAAGTTATTCTGTGCCATGTTGCAGCTGAAATGGGGTTGCTTCTTTAATCTTCTTGCCATGGGAATCCTCCAGACTCAGCTTAAGACTGAATTGTAATATTCTGTGCTGCCTTCACTCCCAGCACTAGCTTCATTCCTTGTGGCTCTGTTCCCACTTAGTCTCACTTGATGCATCAGACCTAGACAAAAAAATCAGCATTTCTGCACCCAACGAACATTTCTGCATGTTTGCTGAGCTGGCAGGTTTTTTGTGATACGTGTGGGCTCACCACTCATAGGTGAGCACATAAATCATCTTTTGCAGGCTGGCCTTTTTGTCTTAAATGAGGACAACTTCCATCAAGAGCATATTTAATGAGGGCAAGTTCTGAATGCATTGTTGGCTGAGAAATTAGGGCTTGTTCCCCCATCCCTGGTGAATGCTTTTGGACTTTCTCAGGTGCTGCACGTGAATATGCTCAGCAGGAATTATTTCAGTGAGTCCTTTGTGCTCCAGTGCCTTTTCACCCAGCACTGCTGCTTGATAAATGCTGTATTTTGGGGATCCAGGTGGCTGCATGGCTCTGAGGTTTTCAATGGAAAGGAGAAGGGCTTCAGGTTTTTAAATTAAACAATAAAATGCACTGGGTGTGTAATTTTTGTGCTACCTAGAGACAGGAATCTTAACAACTTTATCTGTTTGCCAGTATTGTGTTCCAGTTAGCAAATAAATTGTGGCAGGAGGAACCATAATCCAAGTGAAAGGAAGGGTCTGACCAAAAAATTCATAATGTTCATGGCAAAGGTGAGTAGGGTGTTTTGGTTGGTTGGTTTGTTGGTTTTTTAAAGTTTGCTGAACTTTCTCTACTTTTTATCCTCTTGGTACCATAAGTGCTGCTCTTGCTAAGTCAGGCACCAGCATTTGCTGTTTTCAAGGAATCAAAATCTCTCTCAGAGGAAACATGTTCATACACTGCTAAACCACATTCATTTGCAGTACAACAACATTAATTCTTCTGCTCTTTTTAAGTGGAAAATATATGGTAGCAGCTTTGTGGTCCAGCTTTCACAAGTGTCTGAATTTTGTGTTTGCTTGTACTTAATGGCCAGAATGGAATGAGTTGGGTCTCACATCTAGAATTAGAATTAGATGCTCAAATGCAAATTAATCAAAATTCAAAGGAAGGGTCCATGTGTTTCTGGGCCATTCTGAATGAATGTGTGATTTGTTCTCCCAGACAGATATAAAATATCATCTCAGCTAACAAGACTTAAATACCCAGAGTAAAATGAGTCAGGAAAAGCCATTGCTCAGCAGAGAGCCAGAAGGTGAGTTACAAACTGTCCTTGTCCTTGGGAAGAGTGCTGCAGGCAGTGGGGAATTGGGAAGCTGATGAACTTGGACATCTGACTCTAAAGTGTCTTTTATGCTGAGCTGTGAATGGTTTCTGATATTTTGGTGTGTTTTTAAAGGCTTCAAAGACTGGATAGCCATAGTGAGTTAAGTCTTGTTCTGAGCAGGCTACCACAGCTTGCTAACCCAAAAGGGATTTGCTGCCTTCTTTTAAGAGGGGAGATCCTGGAGACTTCATCTAACTCCAGCTGAGCAGCAGCAAAACCTGGAAAGGAAAATGCCAGGAGCTCGTGATGCTCTCCCCTGCCTGAAGATGTGATGCTCTTTCTGTCTAAGGAACAAGTAAATAAAAGAACAAGCTCAATTTTCATTGGTGGCTTAAAAGTTGTTGTTTGCACTTGGGTTGGAGTACAGAGTTTTGTTTATCTGGAAACCTTCCACTCCACACCAGTGCTCAGTACCCTCTGCCTCACCTTCCTAAGCAGCCAAAGCCTAACAAACAGTGAGCTCTCTTAACTGGGAGTTCTGAATACCTCAGGGGTTTTGGTTTTTCTCATGGAGCCAGTTTTTTTTTGAGTTCAGGAGACTGCAAAACTTGAAACCAGAAAACCTGGGAGCTGCTGTATTTTATAGGGAACAACCACACTCAGCCTCTTCAAGATGAGGCAAGGACTTACAGGCAGCCCAGATGGAGCAAAAAGTACAGTTTTAGTTTTTTGGAGCTGTCCAGCTATGAGGGTGGGTTTATTTCTACATTTGAGAGACTTACAAAGGCTTGTCAGGGTTGTGTGATGACAGGAAAGGGACTGGGCAGTCTGGTGAGCAGCCAGACTCACACTAATATGGTTGAGTGAGCAAAAATGGTTGAGTGAGCAAAATCATGGCCCAGAATATCTTCAGCTGTGTCTGACTCAAAAGTTCACCATCAGAAAGCCAAGCTTGCATGGTGCCATCACCTCAGATACCCACAGTCCACAGCTGATGGTCCCATTTTCCAGTTCAGTTTTGTCTTCCAGATGATGTTCACAGCTTCAGTTTTGCCCACAGCTGATGGTCCCATTTTCCAGTTCAGTTTTTGTATTCCACATGGCCAATGCCAGCCAGGTGCCAGTGAGCACACAGGCTTCATGGCCAGTGCCTTCCTCCTCTAGGCAGAGACAGAAAACCTTGAGGTGGCCAAAGCAATTCTGGCTGGGGGGCTGAGCACCAGGCTGGAAGTTCTTCTTGGGTGTTTGTAGGAAGAAGCAGCCAGTAAGGTTCAGCTTTAGTGAAACTGGGCAAGAATAGACACAGAGCTTCCTGCAGCCCTGAGCTCTACACTGTGCCCCTGAGGCTCCCCAGCACAGCCACCTGTGCCAGCTGCAGGGGCTCTGGGGCTGCTCAGCAGATCTGGGCTGCTGCAGGTGAAGGTGCCATGTGTAAGGGCCTGAATGAGAGATGCAGGACTCCAGGGACTCTCCAAAATGCAGTTTATTGTATACAAAATGTTACAGCAGCCCAGGGCTGTGGGTGACAGAGCTGTGCCCACAGCTGTCAGCTCCAGCTGCAGGCAGGCCTGGAGACCCTTTGGTTTAGGTTACAATGCATTATAGACTTTTCCTTTGGTTACAAATGCATTATAGACTTTGCTGATCATCTTAATACAATAGAACCAATCTATACCTTAACTATATATCTAGCTATATTATCTATAGCCTATCATAACTACTGTAATTACCATATTCATGTTACTGTTCTACAATCACTAAAAGTCAGTACATTATAGTTTAAGCTAGAAGATGGTTTTCAGTTTTCTTGCAGTAGAAAATTCTGAGACCTTTTTTCTACCTGCCACATTTGCTGCCTTGTTTGCCTGTGCTATTTCTGCTTGGTAGAAACATCTTCTTGTTTGGGGTGGGTTTATCCTTTGCTCTAAGCCATAAAACCCCTTCTAACCAACACACCCTTTTCCTCCTTGGTTAGCCAGTAAGACTGGCTCAGCAATTCTTTTCTTCTCTATCAAAACTTGCTTCCATCTCTATTCCTTCATCAGACTCCACATTTAAAAATCTTTCTGCCAAGCACACATATCTGTGAGACTTTCTTGTCAAACTTTCATCCTTCCCAACAGCCATGCTCTCTGAGCCTGGCACTGCCAGGGGAAACAGGGGCTGTGCACCAACCCAAGGCTTTGGGTGAAACTGCCAGGGAATCTCAATCAGCCTGCAGAAGGAACTGAGGTTAGGATGGGATGGATACAACCCCAGCACCTGTGCAGAAGCCCACACAGCTCCCAGCAGGCCTCCTGAGTGTGGAGAGCTTTGTGGACAGCTGGCTAGCTGAGAAAGGTCATATAGACATGATACCACTGGTTAAGATAGAAGAAAGCAAGTCTAGGAGTCAGCAGTCAGTGTCCAACCACTGATGCGACCTTGCTGCAACATGAGGATGGGGGAGAGGATCTTTTGCCAGAAATATGGAGATAGTTTCAGCAGAATAACCACAAGAATGTAGAAGTAATAACAAAATAACTATAAGAAAATAGAAGTAGGTGTGGTTGCCCGATGAGTAATTAACCAATAATGAGCTCAGCTTTGCAATATGTATAAGCTTCATTAACACCAATATAAATATGTGTGAGCTATCAATAAACTTTGAGATTTGCTGATCACGCATATTGGGTGCCACATTTCTTCCGCTGATCTGACACCTGAGCACTCAGGCTTCTGTGGGAGCAGTTAAATAGGACATTTATCTGCTCTGCCTCACCACTCCAGTGCCAGTGTGTGGTTACTGCACGCTATTATTTTTCCTGACACAGGCAGTGATCAGATCAGAGTTGTGTAATACTCACCCATCTTCACCATATCAACTCTGATAAGTGATGTTATCTGGATTTTTCCCCATAGAAAACATTTTCTTTTCAGCCTTTGCAGTGTGCTAGGGAAACACAAAATGAAAATGATTTCCTGTGCATTTTCCTTCCACCAAGCATTGCTTACCAGAGCCCTGCCCAGCAGGGCAAGGGAGCAGCAGCTGGCACAGAGGGGAGCAGGGCAGGAGAGGAGCAGCAGCTGCAGGGCACCCTTGCCTGTACAGTCATTCCTGTACCTGCCACAGCCAGGGCTGGGAGCTGCCTCCCCTGCAGGGTTTAGGCACTCCTGATGCTAGAACTTTCTGAAAGACTCAGTTCTGTTGAATGGCTTGCTTTGAAAGGGAGCTGACTTGTCACAGACATCTTTTATGAAAAATCCTTTCCTTAGGACTTTTCCTCCTGAGAAGCTGAGAGGGCTCAGGAACAAAATGTACCCAATGGTTATCTGCTGCTGTGGAATGCAACAGGTGCATCTGGGATTGGGCTCATGTGGTTGTTTCTAATTAATGGCCAATCACAGTCAGCTGGCTCGGACTCTCTGAGAGTCAGAAGCTTTTGTTATTAATTCCATTTTTTTCCTTTGCTTGCAAGCCTTCTGATGAAATCCTTTCTTCTATTCTTTTAGTATAGTTTTAAAATAGTATATATCATAAAATAATAAATCAGCCTTCTGAAACATGGAGTCAGATCCTCATCTCTTCCCTCATCCTCAGACCCCTGTGAACACCATCACACTGACTTGTGTGGAAAGCACATTTTTTTCCATTTCCTTCAGCTTTTCCTCATCCATCCCTCCTCAGTGGAGGGAATGGCTTTTCTGGAAAGAAAGCCCTACCCACTCAAGCCTATAACTGCAATGGATAAGTGCCAAATGAAGATCCTGGACTGGCTTAAAAGGAACATTTTCCAGAGCTGAGCTGTGCCCTGTTCCATTAATTCATGTCCTCTTTGCACTCAGGTGTTGGTTTCGTAGAGCTCTTTTGGCAAAAGTGTGGGTTTTGTTATATTACAGATCCCCTCCCTTGGATTTTCAACAAAAAACCCCTTTTATTAAAAGTCAAAAAGCAAAGCTTGTAAGTTGATATATATGGGAAGATCTTTTGCAAAACATTAGCTCCTGGAAAGGATGGAGTGAAATCGAATGTTACACTGATGTTGGTTGGTTTTAATTGTTTCTTGTAGTGCAGGTTTGCCTGTGGAACAAATGTTTGGGTGACCTTAGCCAAGGCAGCAGGCTCAGATACCATATGTTTGTCTAATTTGGAACCAGAAAAGCCTTTCTCAACCTGTCTAGTCAGTGTGCCAGTAAAGGATTTGCCCTTGATCAAAAAACAATTCAATAGCAAGCCTGGTGAAATTGAGAGAAGGAGCAATCCTGTATTGAATTGGAGCATTCTGTGGGAGCCCAGGACATCCCTCTGGCAGTCCAGGATGGCCAGGACCCCTGCCAGGGGGCTCAGAGACCCTGGCATGGAGCCCAGAACACCTGTGGGTTTGATTGTGACCTGTGGAGCAAATTACCAACCTTGTATGAAGATCAGCAAGCCACAACAGTTTAGGTAGAATAATAGTGAGGTTATCATGGGGTGGAAAAGTAGATTTTGGGGTTTTTGGTATGGGGGTTCAGGAGGCAAGATGGAGAGAACTGGGCATGTCCAGCCTTTCTCCTTCTTCTTCTTGGCCTCCATCTTCTGCTGTGGTGTTGGCACTTTGGGATTGGTTTAGAGTAGAAGCTCACTGTCTAACATAGGTGATAGGTATAGGAAAGTAATTTTAAACACTGTACACATTGTAGTTTTTAGTATAAAGACATAACCTCACCCCAGGGGCAGGCAGAGTGCCTGGAACTGTCCTGCTGGATGGACCTCGGCAGGGCAGGAGAAAAATTTTATGGATAAGGAACAAGAAACAACCTTGAGACCGAGAAATGAAGAGCCCTGACTCCTTCTTCAAGTGCCAGGCTGGGAAAAGAGACTTTGGAACTCTTCTCAGGGTCACTCTGACATGCAAGAGACCCCAACAGCATTTGGGCCAAAGAACTTCCCAAAACAGTGTCTGAACCCCAAGAATTAGAAATCCTTGGTTCTTTAACAATGCCTTTCCCATTTTAGCTCATGTGCTGCCAAGCACGTTCAGTTGTTTTAAGAGCAGTGCCCCAGTCAGGCACCTCTCAAAGAGATCTCAAAGGGCTGCAGAGAAGTGGCACCAGTGCTGGTCCCTCACAGCATGGCCAGAGTGGTTCCTGTGCCAGGGCTGAGGCTGCTGGAGCTGCCCCTGAGGGCTGTGTCTCACCTGGCCATGGCAGCCACACACCCTCAGCTCTCCTCCTTGCCTGGCCTGCTTCCCTGTGGTTCCTGCAGGCAGTGGCATTCCTCCATCACAGCCCAGTGTGCTGTGCCAGTCCATGTCCCCAGCCTGTCCCCTGCCCTGGCACTGGGATCTGAGGGTGTGAGAACTGCTGCCAGCAGCGCTGCTGTCCCCAGTGCCAGACAGGTCCTGTGGGAATCCATAAAATCAGAGGGTTTTGGGAAAGCTGCAAAAGGCAGAGAGACAGCAGAACTGTGATTAGAGCCAAGCAGGAGCCATGAGATTGGTCAGCAAAAAAATTATGTAAAAAGTAGAAAAGCAAGGACAAATAGAACAATGGTCTGTGTATTAATGCTTGTCTAGAATAACTCTCTAAGCTACAGCAAAGTTTATCTAGTGAGATATTAGGGAGTTCTAAACTTAATAATGGAGCTCTGTGCATTGTGCTTTAAGGCTCACAAGCAGGTATTGTATTTGAAATAAGCAAGCATTATTTAACCAAAGGTACCTGTGCTTATAGTGGTTGGATGGAACTACTGTCAATGTGCTTTTGCTTTGTGTGATTGGTCAGAAAACTTTTAAAGTGAGTTGTAACATTAAGTTCTTGGTCTGCTACCTGGGATGTGAGCTGCTGGCATCTTCCCATTGTCATAACCATGGAATGAGACTGATGCTGGAAAATCAAACAGCTCAAGGCTCGTTCCCAGCAGTCCTGTCCTGTTTGTGATTTTTACAGACTGTACAAATCACAAACAGGATGGGATTGCTGTGTGATAAAGTCCCACCAAAGCCCCAGTTTGAAGCACACAGTGACCCACCATGGACACGCAGTGAGTGTGGCTGAGGAAGAGGGCAAAGAGCTGAAGATAAACGCTCTGAGGGATCCCCAGCCGCATTCAGTGTCTTGGTTCGGGCCGTGCTGCAGGGAACTGCTGCTCGACAGTGCCATCTTTGGGTTCCTCATCTCCATGAGACGCCAGCAGGAGTTTGTGCCTTTTCTTTTATATCCCTTTTGTGTATTCTCAGTGCTCTATAGCATGAATACTTGTAATTACTTAAGTCTGATAATTTAGCATAATCCTGGTATTCTGTTAGGGTTTAAGGTTAGGAGACCAAACATCCTAAAGGCACCTGGAGGCTGGAAAACCCTTGAGAAACCAAGGTTCCCCCTAAAACCCATCCTGTAAACTAGGATTAGCCCATCCAGGGAAGAATACCCCGGGATGGAGGAATATCATGCTATTCACCAAGCCTCTCATTAAGGTATCTTTGTTAGATGTGCTGATTTATAGAGATTAGAAAATTGTATACACAATCTACCATGTGTGTGCATTTCAGTGTGCTCCACCTTGGCAAAGTGGTGCACCATCAGGATCCTCATTAAATACCAAGATAAAAACCCTTTATCCCTTAACCATGCCTGACTCTTAATTTTAAGGCCAAAGAAAAGGCATCCCATGAGTTGGACAAGAGGCATCAGAGTGGAACTTGACTTCTCCTTGGTGTGGTGCCCTCTCTCCCCATCCATATATATGAAAAAATACATGTGTGTGTATTTGTGTAAGCACTGACACCATCATGACTAAGTAACAGTTGTTACATTGCCCATGTGGGTTACTTTATGAGCTTCAGTTCATTCTCATCTCTTCTAATCTGTCCTGGCTTTATAAATAAAGAACAAACACTCTATTTCAGTAAGATAGCCAGCCTTTGAGACCTGTGAGGAGTTTGTTTTATGCTGCTGAAGGAAATGTCCCCTTGTGAAGACATGGCTCTGTCTGTCCTCTGGAAAAAGCAACTGAGCAAATTTCCTTATTTATTCCACTGCAGAAGTGGTGTTTGCCCCAAAGAGAATTAATCTGCTATCCTTGAATCTGGCATCAGAAGAGAACAGTAATGGGGCTAAGTTCAGTCAGTTGCAGCTTGTTTCCCCTTTGCATGTGGGTTATCTGCCCTTGCTGTCAGCATATGGTTAATATTTAAAATATAACCAATTTATCCTGGTCTCAGGGCCTTGGATGCTGCACTGTGCTGCCAGCCCAGCTTGCTCCTGGGGGAGAAGCACTCTGGCTTATTCCTCTGAGAGTGGAACTCATCCTCCTTTGTGTGCAGAGAGGTTGTGGTGTTGGAGCCCCGTGGGGGTGAGATTTTTAACTCCTTTTGCTGTGTAATGTTCGTCCAGCTGAGTGGATGTGCCTGGCTTTGTCCTGGCTGCCTGGCACAGCCCAGTGCCTCCACACACAAGTTTGACAAGAGAGGCTTTGGAAATAAAAACTGCACTTCATTTGCATATAATCATACCACTTACATTGATAATCTTCTAGCTTTGCACTTCAAAGCGAGTGCTAGACATTTATTTGAAATGCTGGACAGTTCTCTTCCCTTTAGCACAGGTGTATTCCTATAAATAGCCTGCAGAGAAAAGCCACAGAACATAAAAGGGCTCAAAAAAGCAATTTGCAGGAAAGTGAAAAACCTCAAACAGATGAAAACCTCTTGAATGAACTACAGCTAGAGTGGCAGAAACTATCACATAATCAGTGCAAACTTTTTTTTTAACAAAATAAAGCTAAGATCTCAAAAAAATCTTAAAGGATGGAAGTTTTGGTTACTGAATGTCTTGGTTTGAACAGACAGGTGTCTGCTAAGGAAGCCAGGAGCCTCCCTTGAAATGGAAAATGTAAACCCACTCCCTCTAAATTGTTATAATTTTGAAATTAAGAGGCTCTCAGCAAAGATATGGGGATGGAAATAACAGTTCTTTACTGGAAAAATTAAAAATACAAATGCAATAGTACAAACAAAGACAAGAAACCACTGCCAGAGTCAGACCATGCCCTGTCCCCTGTGTGTCAGGGGGTGGCACAGCCCCATCCCATGGGGGCTCAGCCCTCCTGCAGTGCCAGCTGTGGCTCTGCTGGAGCAGGGATCCTGCACAAGGGGGGAGTTTTCCTCTGCAGCTCCAGGGCTGCTGCAGATGGGCCTGGGCTCCCTCTGGCCATGCAGGGCAGCAGAAGCTGCTCCTCTGGCAATGCACTGGGCAAAGGCTGCTGTGCTGTGCCAGGCTCACATTGGATCCAGGTAGGAATGCTTGGCTCCTGCCCTGGGCAATGCAGCATCTCCCCATGGGATGCTGGAATTGGATCAGCCCTGCAGGGACACTCAGTGGCCATGGACAGCAGAGATCTCCTGCAGGGAGGAGTGGCTGGGGGAGAGATAAAGAAAAAACTGCCCATGAACAGCAGAGAACTGCCCCAGCTCTGACAGATGGGGACAGAACACACACCCAGCCACACCTTGTAACCTAAGGCACTGAAGTATCAGCCTGAGATGACAACTTTTGAATTTCAGTGGACACAGCCTCCGGAGGGAGGCCCTGAATGTGTGCTGGCTAGCCAGCTCTCCCCAGGATGGATTGCCTTCATTTCTTGTGCCACAAATCAGGGCTGTCCTAGGAGGCTGAATGCCTCACCTGTCTGGGATAAAGACGTGTGAGCAGCCCCTAAAACCCCACTGTGCCGTTCTGTTAGGCTGCCCTGAATAACCCCCATTTCTGCCTGTGCTGGTGGGAAGGGTGATTGCTCACACCAGGGTGTTGTACAGGGATTGTGGGATCTGTGCAGGTAGGTTGTGCTGTAGGAATCAAATGGTAACATTGTCTTGAAGTCTTGTGCTTTTGGAGTCCTGCCTGACCCCAGGAAACACCTCACACATGAGGTTTTGTTCCTTGCACCAAGCATGTTTTGTTCCTTGCAAACAGGCTTTGGCTGTGCTGCTGGGCCAGAAGAAAATCGTTTAACTGAGCCTAAATCTCCACTCAGGGTCGTTCTGGAGCAGCCAGGTGAGCAATGGCAACTGGCCAGATGTGTGGATATTTCTCCAATTCCACCCTAAATGTGCAGCATCCCTCAATCAGCAAGCCTTTGCCACCCCAGGTCACAGAGGGAGGGGCATCTCCCAGCCTGAGAGAGCCCAGGTTCCCACAGGTGTGTGGTGGGATGACCCTGGAGGGATTCTTGGAACCCACCAGAGCCTCTCTCTCTGACTCCTCTCTGCAGCTGCACAGGGGTGTGTGGTATTTTCGGGGTCCCCCATAGCAGAAATGGAAATGATGAATCTGACTCCATGTTCTTAGAAGGCTAATTTATTATTTTATGATATTATATTATAGTAAAGAATGCTATATTGAAACTATACTAAAGAATAGGGAGGGGATACAGACAGAAGGTTTAACAAGATACCAATGAAAAACTTGTGACTCTCTCCAGAGTCTGACACAGCTGGCTGTGATTGGTCATTAAGTCAAAACAATTCACATGAAACCAATCAGACAGTGACCTGTTGGATAAACACTCTCCAAACACATTCCAAAGCAGCAAAACACGGGAGAAGCGATCAGACAATTCTTGTTTTCATTTTTCTCTGAGGCTTCTCAACTTCCCAGGAGAAGAAATCCTGGCAAAGGAATTTTTCAGAAAATATGACAGTGACACAGGGGAGACCAAAAACAACAAAGGGTTCATGGGCTGAGATAAGGACAGGGAGAGAGATCCCTCACCAGATACCATTGCAGGCAAAATGGGCTCTAATTAGAGATATTAATTGACTTTATCTCTAACAAAACAGAGCAGGACAACGAGAAGCAAAATAAGATCTTGAAAACACCTTCCCCCCACCCCTCCCTCCTTCCCAGCTCTGCCTCCTGCCCCAGTGGTGCAAGGAGACAGGGATGGGGGCTATGGGCAGTTCCTCACCCGTGGCTTCTCCTGCTGCACGTGGGGTCCCTCCCACAGGAGACAGTTTCTCCAGGAACTTCAGCTTCTCCAGTGTGAGTCCATCCCATGGGAGACAGTTCCCCAGGAACTTCAACTTCTCCAACATGAGTCCATCCCACAGGAGACAGTTCTCCAGGAACTTCTCCAGTGTGAGCCCATCCCACAGGAGACAGTTCTCCAGGAACTTCTCCAGTGCAAGTTCCTCCCACAGGCGCAGAGTCCTCCCAAAAGTGCTGCAGTGTGGGTCACTCTTCCAGGGCTCAGTTCTCCAAGGACAGGCTGCTCCAGCCTGGGAGCAGGGCCCCTCTCACCACAAGCCTCCCATGGGGTCACAGCCTCCTCCAGGATTCCCCTGCTCCAGCCTGGGCTCCTACATGGGCTGCAGGAGGATCTCTGCATCCCCATGGATCCCCAGGGGCTGCAGGAGGATCTCTGAACCCCCGTGGATCTTCTTCCATGGGCTGTGGGTGGATCTCTGCCTTTCTCATGCCTCCATGGGCTGCAGGTGGATCCCCATGGGCTGTGGGTGCATCTCTGGCCCCTCCATGTGCTGCAGGTGGATCCCCACAGGCTGTGGGTGCATCTCTGCTCCTCCATGGGCTGCAGGTGGATCTCCCCAGGCTGTGGGTGCATCTCTGGCCCCTCCATGCCTCCATGAGCTGTGGGTGGATCCTCCCCGGCTGTAGGTGGATCCCCATGGGCTGCAGGTGGATCCCCACAGCTTGTGGGTGCATCTCTGCTCCTCCATGGGCTGCAGGTGGATCTCCCCAGGCTGTGGGTGCATCTCTGCTCCTCCATGGGCTGCAGGTGGATCCCCACAGGCTGTGGGTGCATCTCTGGCCCCTCCATGGGCTGCAGGTGGATCCCCACAGGCTGTGGGTGCATCTCTGGCCCCTCCATGGGCTGCAGGTGGATCCCCATGGGCTGTGGGTGCATCTCTGGTTCCTCCATGGGCTGCAGGTGGATCCCCACGGGCTGTGGGTGCATCTCTGGCTCCTCCATGGGCTGCAGGTGGATCCCCACAGGCTGTGGGTGCATCTCTGGCTCCTCCATGGGCTGCAGGTGGATCCCCACAGGCTGTGGGTGCATCTCTGCTCCTCCATGGGCTGCAGGGCACAGCTGCCTCGCCTCAGGCTGCAGAGGGATCCCAGCTCTGGTGCCTGGAGCACTCCTGCCCCTTCCTCCCTGCCCTTGCTGAGCTGCTCCTCTCCCACGTTCTCACCCCACTCTTCTCTGGCCACAGCTGTGCAGTTCCCTTCTCTCCCTTCCCAGATCTGCTGTCCCAGAGGTGCTCCCACCATTGCTGAGTGACCAGCCCTGGCCAGCAGCACGTCCTTCTCTGGAGCTGCCAGGGCTGGCTCTGCTGGGCACAGAGGAACCTCCCAGCAGCTGCTCACAGGAGCCACCCTGGAGCTCCACCCTGCCAAAGCTTGGCCATGCAAACCCAATACTTCAGCTGCTGAGAGACTCAACCTCCCTGATTTCCTTTATCCAGGAACCAACTGACAGGAGAGGACACAGTTTTAAGCTGTGCCAAGGGAAATTTGGGTTAGAAAAAGGATTTTTACAGAAAAAGTGATAAAGTTCTGGAATGGCTGCCTGGGGAGGTGGTGGAGTCCCCATCCCTGGGTGTGTTTAACAAAGCCTGGATGTGGCACTGGGTGCCAGGGGTGAGTTGAGGTGTTGGGGTGTGACCCTGTTCACAGGGGTGTGAGGATGAGGGAAGAGACGAGGATCTGACTCCATGTTTCAGAAGGCTTGATTTATTATTTTGTGATATATATTATATTGAAACTATACTAAAAGAATAGAAGAAAGGATTTCATCAGAAGGCTGGCTAAGAATAAAAAAAGAAAGAATGATAACAAAGGTTTGTGTCTGGGACAGAGAGTCCGAGCCAGCTGGGCTGTGATTGGCCATTAATTAGAAACAACCCCATGAGCCCAATCCCAGATGCACCTGTTGCATTCCACAGCAGCAGATAACCATTGGTTACATTTTGTTCCTGAGGCCTCTCAGCTTCTCAGGAGGAGAAATCCTAAGGAAAGGATTTTCCATAAAAAATGTCTGTGACATTTGGGCTGGGTTGGATTTGATGATCTTGAAGTGTCTTCCAGGCTGGTTATTCTGTGAATTCTGTGTGATTCAGAGTCCAGCCCCAGCTCAGGGCTTTGCCCTGCCCCAGAATGGGGCTGGCAGTGGGAATGTTCCCGGGGCAGCCCCAGGGCTCCCAGGGCTGGAGCTGCAGCTGCAGAGGCAGGGATGGAGCTCAGAGCCCGGGCAGGGCAGGACAGGCTCGGGGCTCCTCCGGGGCTGGGCAGCAGAGGGCAGCTGGAGCCTGGGCAATGTGTGCCAGGCCCTGCTGGAGCACTGAGGCACAGTGGGGTCACCTCAGCCCTGACAGAGCCAGCCTGTCCTGCACGAGGCGTCCCTCTCGTCTCACACAGGGGTGGTGACAGCACCAGCTCTGCCTCCGTGCATCTCTGACAACCTACAGTCAAGAAATTGGTGAAAAAAAGAGATTTTTTTTTGCATAGAAAACACTAGTGTTTCCAGATATTTGTGTAGGCTGTCTACAAACAAGGACTAGAGTAATTCATAAGGGTATAAAGAAAATGGCTGTAGTTTATGACTGTATGAACAGACTCTTTTAGAATTATATTTCCCTGTATTACTATAAATGTTATGGAAAGTGCCTCTCTGGTTGTGGTCACCTAACTTAAGACTTACCTCTATATACAATGGGATTAGTTATTTCATGAATGAGAGAGTCTACAAGACAGTGGAAGCAAAATGAGTATTTCAAATGGTGTTGACAAGTTGGGCAAATGATTTAGAAAAAGATGAATTCAACAAGGCAGAAAGACACACGCAGAGTTTTGCACACATCTGGGAATAGTTGTGAGCACAAATGTGAGATATGGGTGAGCTTCATATGCTGCAGATCTGAAAAGTGGCATCTGCAGCTTAGGTTGTAAATGGAGCATGACTAGAAATGAAATAGAAGATTATGCTGTTGTAGGAAAAATGTCAATGTGATTATGGGATATTGATTTTTTTGAGGTTGTAGGAAGAACCTCATTCAGTCTTGGGAGGAAAGGAAAGGAAAGCTCAATCCAAGAGAGGGTCTAAAAAACAGAGGCAAGAAACATCTGCATCACAGCAGTAGCTGAGAGTATTTAGAGCACAGATATTGGGGTGGGGAGGGCACAAATAGGTCTGCAAATACATAAATGGTAGCTGTGAAGGGGAAGGAAATAAACAGTCTGCTATATCCACTGCAAATGGGAAAAGAAATCATGGATTTACACTGCACTTGGAAATACTCTGCCTGGAAATTCAAACAAACCTTTGTAATGCTGCAGACAGGTGAAACCAGCAATACCCCTCTATGGGAGGTGTTATCCAGAGCAGGTGAGACAAAATTCTGCAGCTAAGGGAGTGCTTGGGCTGCCCTTTGTTAGATGGGCTCCTCAGGCCTTTTGCACAAGTCTGTGCTCTCCCATGCAGAGTCTGAGGGAATTGTAAATGCCATTATTGCCTTGGATAATGTGTTACTGCTGGGGGCAGAGCAGTGTGCTGCCACACCTGGGGTACAATCAGTGCAATCCCACAAACCCTTACCTTGGCATGAGTGCTCCTTGTTTTCTGCACATGGCAGGAGCCCCTCAGCAGTGCTGAAAGCCCAGAGGTTGTTTCTCCCTGCCCACTTGGGCACAGTTGGTTCCCTGGTCTCACCAGTGGCTATGGATGGCTGAAGTCAGGAGTGTCCCCACACATCACTGCACTCTAGAGAGAGAAATCCAGCAAGAGAGAGCAACAAAAAAAGAGGAAAAGAAAAAAGAGATGCAAAAAGAACTAATGGAGCTTTCTTCAGGTGTTTCTTTGTCATCTGGAGGCCAGAGCAGGCTGTGCTGAAGCAGCCCTTCCTGGGTTACTGGCTTATCACCAGGGCTGGAGCAATGTCTATGGGAATTGTTCTTTTTTTAGATTAGCCCTCTGAAGTAGAGAGGGAATTTGACATTTCTTGGTTAAGGTTAGGCCCTGCTTCCCATGCCTTCTGCTATGGAATGGAGCAGAGTGAGAGCAGGAGCTGAAAGCATTTCAGAGGAGCTGAAAGCATTTCAAGTGTATCAAACTGACACTAAGGCATAGTTTCCTTCATGCTTGTGTTTGCACTTCCCTCTCATTTAATCCCAACTTTGGTTCCCCCTTTCCCCCAAATCCCTTTTGCTTGGCTTTGAGGTGAGCTGAGGTCTCTCAGGCTACTGCACAAATGACTTTGGGAGGAAAGGAACAAGCTGAAGGAGGATGAGCAAAAAACATTCAGGAACTCAGTTTTTAGGTTATTTTTCTCTTCCAAATGTGTTAGACATACTGCAAATGAGTCCTGTTAAATGCCTTTGTAGACATCCAAGCAGAGGTGCAAGTTCCCAGGCACTCTCCTTTGGGCAGGCCAGCAGAAATCTGCCCCAAATACCTTTTCCTGCTTTCCAAGGCCCCTTCTTCCCCTTCTCCCTCTCCCAGGCATGCAGAGGTGAGGTTCCCCTTTAGTGGTTTGACACTTTGTTCAACGCTGCAGTGCAGCAGCACAGTTGGGCCTTTGGGAGAGCAATGTTGGGCTTTGGCAGCTCTGGGCTGTGCAGGTGTTTTCCACCAGAGAGGATCCAGCTCAGCCCTTCCCTGCTGGGCTCTGGCTGCAGGCTGTGCCTGCTCTGGTGCTGCACCAAGCCCTGGCAGGTGCAGGGATGAGCTGAGGAAGCCCTGGGTGGACAGAGGGGTTAATTGGATGTGATTCTGTGTGCTCATGGAAAGCAGAAATGTCCCTGGTGGGCCATTTGACATCAAGAGCAGTCTCTGGTTTGAGAGGTTCCTCAGCTCCAGGCTTGTGGTGTTGTGAGGCCCCCAGGACAAGGTGGGAGAATTTGACTCCATGTTCTCAGAAGGCTGAGATTTATGATTATATTATATTATACATTATACTATATGATATTTTATATTTTACACTATATTATGTAATATACAATATAATATAATATATAATTATTATTCATTTATCATTATATATTATATTATACATTATACTATATGTTATTTTATATTATGCAATATATTATATTATGCAATTTATGTATGAAATATATTATATTATATTATATTATATTATATTATATTATATTATATTATATTATATTATATTATATTATATTATATTATATTATATTATATTATATTATATTAATGCTATACTAAAACTATATTAAAGAAAGAGAAAGGAGACATCAGAAGGCTTCACAAGAATGATAATGAAAGCTTGTGACTGACTCCTCAGAGTCTGACCCAGCTGATGGTGATTGGTGATTAATTAAAAACAATTCACATGGAACCAATCAAAGATGCACCTGTTGGTAAATGATCTCCAGACCACATTCCCAAGCAATCAGATAATTATTGTTTTCATTCATTTCTGGGGCCTCTCAGCTTCCCAGGAGAAAAAATTCTGGCGAAGGGATTTCTCAGAAAATATCCTGGTGACACAGGCTGCAGTAGCCGGGGCAAGCATGGGCTGGTTTTGCAGCCTGCCATGGCAAGGATGGTGTTCCAGGCTTGCAGGGCAGGCTCCCTGCAGACCCAGGGCTCCCTGGGCTCAGGTGCTGTGGACAGCCAGAGTGAAAAATGCATATTTTATGAGTGGCTTTTTGCAAATATTAAAATGAATATTTTATGTGTTGTGTTAGAAAGTAATGCTGTAATAATTTTCTTAAGTAGTGTGTTAAATATAGTTTTAGGTTATAACAAAATGTTAAAATAGAAACTATGCTGTGTAAGATACTTTTTTTAAAGAAAGGACTTGCACCAGACAGCAGCCACAGGACACCTGAATCTTTCAGAGAAAGGGAATTTATTGCTCCCTTATCAGAAGAAATGAACTTCTTCCTGCCTTGCTCAGTCCTGATGACACTGTCAGGATTCAGAGGAAGAAGCTGACACTGACCAGACAGAATCCTGTGTTTGAATGGAATTTATGCATCATGTGTGAGATGTATGAATATGCAACAGGCTGTTGCTTTTGAGGGTTAATCCTCTGTTAACCTGGGTCCTTTTTCGGGCTTGTGTTGCCCAGAAAAGGTACCCGCACATCTGTAACTCTTTGTTTTTATTGTCTCATATTTTCCTAATCCAAATAGTCCAAATTTTTATTACTCTAATTATATTACTATTTTAATAACCATTTTATTGCTATTAAACGTTTAAAATTTTAAAAACAAGTGATTGGTGTTTTTCACAGCCAGCACTGCAGCCCAGGGATGGGGCAGCAGGGGCTTGGCTGGATTTCTGCTTCCTGTCAGCCTGAACTGGGAAAACCCTGCTGGGGAGGGGAGCTGCAGGGTGAGAGGCTGATTTATGTGCAAGGCTCCTCCTCACGAGAAGGCAGTGGGGTCATGCACTTGCACTTTTTCTCTGGCTGCCCAAAAACAGGAGCTCTGTGCTGAGAGGGGCATCCAGGGACTCACAGAAGTTGCTAAGACAGGGTGGCAGAGCCACATCTGAGCTCTGGCTAGCAGGGAGGGAAGATGGTGGAGTCCAAAAGAGCCAGAGTGAAGTTTCTTGAGTCACCTGAAAAGGCAGCTTAGCACAGAGAGTCCCCATCCCTGGGTGTGTTTAACAAAGCCTGGATGTGGCACTCAGTGCTGGGGTTTAGTTGAGGTGTTGGGGCTGGTTGGACTTGAGGATCTTGAAGGGCTCTTCCAGCCCTGTGACTCTGTAATCACTATATTGGAAAAGAAAAAAAAGAAAAATGCCTACTTTTAGCCTGGAAGTCCCATGTGGAGAACATTAAGAACATTACTGAACCTTTGAGTTCATGCAGAACATCTTAGAATTGGGAGTTGAAGAAAAAGCAGTTTATTTAAAAAAAAAGTATCAATAGTCATGCTATTTGCTGAGAAATATTAGTCATGGGGAATTCCTCATTTCTCTGGATTTACAAGCTTAATGCATCAGGAGATAATTGTATTTTATTTTCCTGAGTGCGTGCTGCAGCCACTGCCACGTCTCTCCTCGATGTGTACGTGCTTTCTGTTCCTCTTATGTCACACCACTACTTTTTGTCACCAGCACAGGAGAACAGGCAGAAAAAGAAGTTATTTTCTCTTTACTCTGACTGATGCATTATTTACTTCTCCACTGGAGACTGACATTTGTGTCCACAATATTTCTCCTCAAACCAGGATTTTAGAAATCACAGATGATCACCCATGGAGGTTGTTCTTTAACCGTTGTCTTAAAATGAAACCTCAAATATTTTTTTCTCTTTTTTGTGACAACTTTCTGGTTGATTGAACTTCCTGAATTTAGTGACATCTATGCTTATTTGCTCTTATGTGTATATTTATTGAGCCAGATGTGCTGGAAACAAACCATTTGGTGGCTTTGTTGATCAGAGGCAGGCAACTCTGGCATGAGGGAGAGAATCAAAAGATGAAGAAGGTTGAGAGGTGGTTCCTCCTGCATTTTGCAGCTTGGTGGTTGGTAATTTGTCTGTGGAGGTTGGTAATAAAAGAGGTTACTGGGGGGATGCTGGTGCAGAAGGACAGACCTGGGACTTTGCCCTGCTGGGCGTTTCCCTCCCACAGGGATGGGTTGGAGGGACAGATTTTGGGTAATTCACTGCTCCCTGTGAGGAGCACGATTGCTGGCTGGGGTCCATTAGCTACTCACCTTCCTCTCTGCCTGCCTTTCTTCTCTCCAGCTGAGGGCTGTTCTGCCAAGCTGTGACAGTGAAGGGACTTCAGTGAGCACCAGGACACTCTGAATTCCCAGGGCTTGAGCAGAGGGGGATTTATGGTGTTGTGAGACCCCACTGGCCCTGCACTGGCAGAGCTCAGACTGCTCTTGCTGTCCCTGGGAAGGTGGGTGAGGCTGCACCAGAATTAGCTGTGAACTCTTTAGAGAAAAGTGGATTTTCATGAAAGCAAAGCCCCAGCCACCTGTATCAGCATTGCTTAGGAACATCTTTAATGACAAGAGGGAGAACACAGGCCTGAGGAAGAGCTCTGGCACCTCCTGCCCTTATCTGTGTGTCGTGGTTTGAGAGGAAATGAGTTTTTTGAGATGCTGTGGTCAAGCCAATGGGTGCTGAGATTTGAATATTGGCACCTGGTGTGGCCACTGGGGACATGGATACGCCTCTGAGAACACAGGGGTTAAAAGCAGAGAAACACAAGAGGTCTCAACTGTGTTTCCAGGGGAAGCCTATGGCACAAGGGGGACTCCTCTCCTCTTGATGAACTGAGAATTGATTATCTAAAGGGTGGTGATGGACTGAGAGTTGGTGATCTGAGGGATGGATGTATTGGAAATTTGATGGAGGAAATGTTTTTGGAAGGTTTTCATTCTTTCTGTGTGTTTCTTTTTACATATAGTTGTAGGTTAGTTAATAAAGTTTTCTCTTCTTTATTTTTAAGTGGGAGCCTGCTTTGCTTACTCCTGGTCACATCTCACAGCAGACACCAGGGAGAATGTATTTTCATGGGGGCACTGGCATTGTGCCAGCATCAAACCATGACACTGTGACTTCACCTTGTTGAGAAGACAGAGCCTGTTTTTACCTTGCAGGCCAAAATGCTGCTGTTTGCCAGGTGTTCATGCTGCTTCTCCTTCACCATGTCCCTGCCCCACAGCAGTGCCACAATCTGCAGCAGGAGGAAAGGGGCTTGCACAGCTCAAGTTCACTGGGGAAAAGAAATGTCCTCCAGTTGTGGTTTCCACTTCTGCCATGGCAGATTCAGGCTGTCAGCCTGCTCACACCTCCAGTGTGACAGCTGGGGCTGTAGGCACACAGGGCAGCCTGGAAAGATCCCTGAATTTGTTGGTCCTGTTTGTAATAAACACATTCTGACCATTCTGACCATCTCATCTTGGCCTTAGGTCAAGAATGATCTTTTTCTTTATTCTTAAAAAAGGAAAGAGAAAGGAGTGTGAGTCAGTGCCAAAGGGACAGATAAAAGTTGTGTGCTTCTTGCAGAAGAGGTTTTTTTTTGAGCTTTTGTTTGTTTGCTTGCTTGCTTTCAGTGTTTTTTTGGCTTTCTATCAGATCAATTTTGCTGCAGTTGATAACACACCAAAAATGCCCTGGGCTGGGTGACTGATCCATGCTGGGGCAGGATGCTTAGCACTGCTCAGGATAACTCAGGGGCAGCAACCACTTCTGACCACCCAAATCTGCCTCTGAGTGCTGCAAAGGCTGAGCTGCTTCTGGCATCATTTAAAGAGGATGATGATGATGATGATGATGATAATAATAATAAAAGGGAAAAAAAGATCCCCCAGACTTGGCAATGCCAAGTCCAAATGGCTGATGGAAATAGCAGTAGTTTTCCAATGAACTTCTCATTTCCTTGTTTAGTGATCACATCTCTGCACACCCAAGAACTGGTCATGAGTCACCTTTTCTAGAACCAGTAGATAGATCAATTTTCTTATTGCTGGGATTGTTTTGGTTTTGTGTGCTGTTTTGGCTCTTGTTTTTTAGGTGAGGGTCTTTTTTGTTCTTCTTTTGTTTTCTTTCTCTTTCTTTCACCTGCATTGATGGAAATTCTTGTGGTGCACGTGCTGCCTTCGCTGGGAGCTGCACTGGGCACCTTGGGGCTGGGTTGGGAATATCCCAGGGTGTTGGAATGCTGGGGGCACAAGACTGTTATAGATGGATATTGAGATGATTGGCTCTCTCAATTAAAAGATAACTATTGTGTGAATATTAAGAAAAGCTTTAGTGATGTACAGTTATGTTATTGCAGTTTAGATGTCCTCTGTTCTCCCCACAGTTCCCTTTCCCCTGTATTGCTGCCCTCTGACAGCCTGGGCTGTCCAGGACAGGTACAAAGAAGCTGCACAGGTGCCCCTGGCATGGGGCAGGTGGGAATGGAAAAGCTTGGGGGTGCTCAGGGGGTGGGCATGGCAACACCTGAGCTCCAGTGCAGTTACAAGAAAGCAGTTTGCACTGATAAATGGCAAAGAAGAGCTGAGTGACAGCCTTTGGGAGGGGCCAGGGCTGGCTGATGCAACCCCAGGGGTATAAAACACTGAGCATCCATGTTGAAGGGATCTGGCCATGTGGTGGGCATGAGGGGCAGTTCCCAGTTGTCGGGATCTCTACCTGCTCAGAGTGACCCCGAGAAAAGTTCCAAAGTCTCTTTTCCCAGCCCGGCGCTTGAAGATGGAGTCAGAGCTCTTCAATTTTCGGTCTTGAAGTTGTTTATTAATTCTTATCTATAAAATTTTCTTTCTGCCCAGCTGAGGTCTGCTCAGCAGGACAGACAGGCACTCTGACCACCCCCAGGGTGGTGTTGTTTTTTTATACTACAAACTACAGATAACATGTTTACAATTACTTTCCTATACCTATCACCTGTGTTAGACAGGGAGCTTCTACTCTAGACCAATCCAAAACTGCCAACATCACAGCAAAGATGGAGGTAGAGAAGAAGAAGAAAGGCTGAACATGCCCAAGTCCCTCCATCTTGTCCCCAAAACCTCCATTCCAAAAATCCTAAAATCTACATTTTCACCCTGTGATAATTTTATTATTACATTATTTAAACTTCTGTGGCTTTTAGGTCTTCATCCAAAGCTGGTAATTTGCTCCACAGGTCATAATCAAACCCCCAGGTGTTCTGGGCTGTGTGCCAGGGTCTCTGAGCCCCCTGGCAGGGGTCCTGGTAACTCTGGACACCCAGAGGGATGCACTGAGTTCTGACACCCAGTGCTGCAGCCTTTTCCTTATGTAGTCCTTTGCTGTATTTTTGTTAAGGTTTAATAAACCTCTTTAAATTTTCAAAGTGAGCAGTTGTCTCTCACAAGACAGATGATGCACTTTGGACCTGGTTAACATAAGAGATTTGATAACAGGATGCCTTGGCAAAAACAAACAGAACTTTGAAAATTAGACCTGGATTGCAAGAATTTGATTAAATCAAATGGGTTTACTGGAAAAAGAAAATCCCATTAAACTCTGCAAGCAAGAGATGTTGTTATGTGCATAAGTTTGTGTATGTGATTTTAACCTAGTCATTGTAGTACACATTACTAGTCTCCCTGCAATAGTACAGAAGTGCTTGTGTCCCACAACAAAATGGGATTCTGATCACCAAGTCAGTCTCCCTGTCCCTCTCCATTGCCAGGGCTACTGAACTGCACTGGCCCTGCAGGCCTGGCAGCCTCCCTCCCTCCCTCCCTCCCTCCCTCCCTCCTCTCTCAATGCCCAGCTCATGCCCAGCTGCTCCCAGGGCAGGGGGAGCTGCTGCTTCTGCAGTGGGCAGGGCAGCACGGGGGGCTCTGCTGAACAGCTGGACCCTGGGGGACAGTCTGTTTGCTGCCAGTGCTTGGGTGACTGTGGAAAGCACTGGCTTCTGGTGAAACAGAGCACCCTGAGGAAGGAAAGGCTCTGTAAAATAAAACTGCTGCACAGTTTGCTCTCTAGAAAGTGTCATCACTGAAATTTTTTAAGGAAAGACTGGCACTTGGTGCCATGGTCTAATGGACACGGTGGTGTTTGGTCATAGGTTGGACTTGATGATCTCAGAGGTCTTTTCCAACCAAATTGATTCTGTGATTCTGTGAAACAGCAACTTCTAAAGCTTGCTTTTCCCCTGGACATCATACCCCCCATTTCTCTCCTCTGTCACAGCACAAAGAGGCAAAAAGAGTTTCCAGCAGGACCCTGGCAGTGGCTGGGCATGAAAAGTGGCACTGGTTGGGTGGTTCCCATGACACAGTCTGGAGGAAGAAGGGCAGGTAAATGTTGCAGACATCTTTCATGAAAAATCCTTTCTTAGGATTTTTCCTTGTGAGAAGCTGCAGTTACAGCAACCAAAGTAACCAATGGTTATCTGCTGCTGTGCAATGCAACAGGTAGACCCATGATTGGTCTCCTGTGGGTGTTTGGATTTCTTGACCACTCATGGCAGAGCTGGCTCTTGCTCTGTCTGAGACACAGATCTTTGTTATTCATTCTTTTCTATGATTAGCTTAGCTTAGCTAGCATCTGAAGAAGCCTTTTCCTTTCTATTGCTTTTTAGTATAGTCCAATGTAACATATATCATAAAATAATAAATCAAGCCTTCTGATCATGGAGTCAACATTCTCATCTCTTCTTCACCCTGAAAACCCTTGTGACCACAGTCACAGGTAAAGGCACACCTGGAGCCCAGGGAGGGCATTTATTGCATCAGCATGAGCCTGATGCCTGATACCAGAACTTCCCCATGCATCCTTCCATGGAGGAGAGGTTTGTGGGGTGGCTCCAGTGCAGATCCAGGAATGAGCCATGCAGAGGGAGAGGCCAGGCCAGTGCCTGTGCTGGGGACAGCCCCTGCAGAGCCATCAGAGCCAAAAGCAAGGGACAAGGGGTGTGCTGCACTGGGAGCTGTGTGTCCCCTCTGTCCCTCCTCTGACAGCAGCTGAGACCTCTGCACTGGCAGGGCCTTCACCAGCACTGGGAGGAAGTTTGAATTGCACAAAAATCAGCTTTTGTGATTTCTGTTTTCTGTCTGTGCCATCTGATGTGCTGTGCCTTTGTGCAGCTGGAAACTTTGGCCCAGAAGTGACTCACACCCTTCAACCTCTGCCTAACACAGCCCCAGGTGAAAGCAGAAGGTCAAGCCCTCCTTGCATCACTTTTACCAGGAAAATAAAGATGTTAAAATGTTAAATAAGGAAATGTTTCAAGGGAAGGTAAAGGGAGAAGTGAGGATGTGTGTTTATGAAGATATGTGTTTATGAGGAAGAGGAAAGTGTTGAAATACACCAGTGAAAATAAGTCAGCCTGGCATCTATTGGTGAACAAAAGCCCATGCAAATTGATTAAAAAAAACCCCAAAGCAACCAGAAATGGGTTGGATATCATAACTGGGTTCAGTGTTTTCACTTGAAATCTGCTTCACAATGATCATGTAGATAAATTGCCACCAGCAGCACAGTCCAAACCTGGGGTGAGTATTTAAATGTAACCTCTGGGAAACCTTTACCTTTTTGAAACAGTGCTTTTTCTGCTGTGCCCACATCTCTGTGAGAGGTCTTTTCTCTCTCTCTCTCTCTCTCTCTTTAATTTTTTTTTTAATCTTTCTTTTATTTTTTTTGAAAGGCAGTGAGGAATGCTGCCAGGTTAGGATCCCTGTCCCAGGCAGGCAGGTGGTGGCACCCACTTCCCTTTCTGTGGGGGAAGGCAGATTGGGTGGCCAGGGGGCCTTTCCTTGGGCAGCCCAGCAGGAGCTGAAACCAGGGGAGCTCACTGCAGGGCTTCCATTTCCTACACTGGGAAAGGGAGGTGGAAAAGGCCCTGCCTCTACTCAAAACTCCCTGCTGTGACTGAAACAGATCTGGGGTCCAGGATGTGAGAGGTGAGAACAGAAGAATCTTTAAAAACGAAAGAAAACACCCACCAGACCCCAAATGTGTGTATCTGAGCAGTTTTGTTGTATTTGTGGTTGTATTTGAGCTGGGAGTGCTGCAGACCATCCCTTCCCCCAGGAGTCAGGAGGTGAAATCATCCCTTGCTGCTCTCTGCCTACCAAAATATCATCTGCTCTTCCCAAAGGGGCAAAACTCACCACTTGATTCCAGCCAAGTGGCAAAAGAGAGAATTCCAGTCCTGCTATTAAAGGCACTTATCTTTGATTATTACCCAGTTTATTTCACCTTTAAAATGTTTCAAAATTCTGTTTCTTTCCAAACAAAACAGAAGCCAAAGCCCCTCCCTCTCTAAAACCACAAAAGCCCTGTGAATGAAGCCATGAACTGAGATGGAAGCTGTACCTGCAGGGGCAGAGAGCAGAGATGCCCTGGTGGGTGTGCTGCCCCCAGGCACAGAGCCTGCTCTGGCCCTGGGCTGGCAGAGGGGACAGGGATCAGCCCCAGGGCACTCCAGCCTGGCATGGCCAGTGTCCAGAACGTGGCAGCAAGCAGCCTTGGGGTGTACAATGAAGGATTGAATTCTCCCTGATTGCTCAGTTGTCAGTGGGGAGTAGAAAGGTGTAGGGGCATCAGCTGCATTCTTCCATTCAGCAGAATAATCAGAAGGAAAGGAAGTGAGCAGCAATAAAAGATGTTATTGTTAAATGACAGCTTAAACAAGAGTCTCTTCCTGCCCCAAGATCACTCCTGGCTTTCTGCCCACACTGGCTGCTGAGAAAATGCCTGTTGCTGCCACAGAGCCAGATCAGCTCAGGCAGCTCCTTTCCTTCTGCCACTAAGGGCTCTTCTCAGGAAAAACAGGTCATAAATAACCTTTGAGGCAGGCAGAAGTGTAAATGCAGGGAAGTCATGAAGTCTGCAGCAAGGCAGAGCTGGTGTGTGCTGGGGACACAGAGGCACAGAGCCTCTGCTGTGGCACTGACAACAGCTGCTCCTTTGGTCCCCAGGCAGTGCAAGGTGACTTTTGAGGGAAATGTGGTGCTTCTGGAGCCTGTATTTATACAGCAACACAGAGCAAGGGTTTAACCGTGGGCTGTGGTACCCACCAAGGGCTAAAGACCTGGAGAATTGCTCTTGCAATTTTGATGCTGATGGAAGTCAGGCCTGAAATATCTTTGCCAAATTTTTACTGAACCAAAGCAGGGAGCCTGGCTGGAAAGCCAAGGGCCAGAAAGGTAGAATTAGAGAGTGCTCACCTTGGTAGGAAAATGTTAGCAGGCAGAAGTGGGATTTAGAAGTTAGCAAAGCAAAGCTGCTGGCGGACCGTGCCAGGGTTTGTGATGGACAGGGCTGCAGATGCTGCAGCCTTTCAGCACATTGAGGAATGAGGAACATTCATGTCTGCCTAGTGTCAGACACTGTTCCTGGCTGGGGCACAAGGGCTCATCCCCTTGGAGTGACATAGTGATGGCTCTGAGCTTCATTCAGAAACTGAGAGATTGTTTCTGCTTCAAGCTAACGATAATGAGCCACCCCAATTTTCACTTCCCCAGCAGCGCCCTCTTTTTCTGTCTTAGATAAAATTGTTTTTGAACTGTGTCACAGCTTTTTGGTAGCAGCTTTCACACTTTCCCCCCACACCTGACATTCAGCTGAACTCTCATTTTTCAGTCAGCCACCCCGGCTGGCACAGGGTTCGTTGTTGAAACGTGACAACAAAAGCAAATGGAAAGCCCCAAGCAAGAGATCTGCTGTGAGATGTTAGCAGACCTTTGTGAGCACCAACATGAAAGTCAGAGGGAGGTTTGGATGTGTACCTGCACCCTGTGTGTGTGCCCTCCCTGTGCAGCCACCTCCAGTGCTGCAGCTGCTCTGGTTCCACCTGGTTGTGTAACAAATCCATTCGGGGTTTTGACAGGTGTGACACTGCCTGCATCCAGCTTTGTCATCAACTCACAGAATCACAGAATTATTACAATGTAGGAGCTGCCAGTGCAAGATGTTTGTGCTGCCTGTGTCCTGCTGCTGCTGGGGGGTGGTGTGGCCTGCCCAGGGCAGGGTGAAGCCATGCAAGTTGGGAGTCTGAGAGGTGGAGGTTCCAGCCCTCCTCACCTGGCGAGCCCAGTGTAGGTGTTGTCCAGCCTTGGCTCCAGAGAAATGAAAGGCAGAGTGCATTCTGTGCTATGAAGGTTAAATTGCACATACTTGAAAGCTGGAGGATGTGGTGAGAGGTTTCTGCAGCAAGATAAAAGCAAGCCAGGCAAGGCCTACACTGCCTGGATAGTCATGGTCTGCCTTCCAGGCAGTGGTGGAAGAATCAATACCTTGTTGGCAAGTGCTTGGATCCCCCTTGTCTCCCAGAGGTTGCTGAGCCCACCAGAAATACCTGTATACACTGAAATACCTGTATACACTGAAATACCTGTACATACTGAAATACCTGTACATACTGAAATACCTGTATATCAATCACTGAAACACCTGTATATTAATTACTGAAATACCTGTATACACTGAAATACCTGTATATCACTGAAATACCTGTATATCACTCACTGAAACATCTGTATACACTGAAATACCTGTATACACTGAAATACCTGTATATCACTCAATGAAACACATGTATATCAATCACTGAAATACCTGTACACACTGAAATACCTGAACACACTGAAATACCTGTATATCAATAACTGAAATACCTATACATCACTGAAACATCTGTATACACTGAAATACCTGTCTATCAATAACTGAAATACCTGTACACACTGAAATACCTGAACACACTGAAATACCTGTATATCAATAACTGAAATACCTATACATCACTGAAACATCTGTATACACTGAAATACCTGTCTATCAATAACTGAAATACCTGTACACACTGAAATACCTGAACACACTGAAATACCTGTATATCAATAACTGAAATACCTGAACACACTGAAATACCTGTCTATCAATAACTGAAATACCTGTACATCACTGAAATACCTGTACTCACTGAAATACCTGTCTATCAATAACTGAAATACCTGAACACACTGAAATACCTGAACACACTGAAATACCTGTATATCAATAACTGAAATACCTGAACACACTGAAATACCTGAACACACTGAAATACCTGTATATCAATAACTGAAATACCTATACATCACTGAAATACCTGTACAGACTGAAATACCTGTCTATCAATAACTGAAATACCTGAACACACTGAAATACCTGTCTATCAATAACTGAAATACCTGTACATCACTGAAATACCTGTACTCACTGAAATACCTGTCTATCAATAACTGAAATACCTGAACACACTGAAATACCTGAACACACTGAAATACCTGTCTATCAATAACTGAAATACCTGAACACACTGAAATACCTGTCTATCAATAACTGAAATACCTGTACATCACTGAAATACCTGTACTCACTGAAATACCTGTCTATCAATAACTGAAATACCTATACATCACTGAAATACCTGTCTATCAATAACTGAAATACCTGTACTCACTGAAATACCTGTATATCAATAACTGAAATACCTGTACACACTGAAATACCTGTACAGACTGAAATACCTATCAATAACTGAAATACCTGAACACACTGAAATACCTGTACTCACTGAAATACCTGTCTATCAATAACTGAAATACCTGTACATCACTGAAATACCTGTCTATCAATAACTGAAATACCTGAACACATTGAAATACCTGAACACACTGAAATACCTGTATATCACTGCTGCCTCCTCACTGCTAAAATCTTCTCTTACTTCTTCTCTGTGTGGGTGGGAGAGCTTGGCCAGGTGGCTCATGAATTTGGAGGACACTCTTTCTACTAAATCAGCCTGAAAGCTGCAGATGGGAAAAGCAAAAGAGTGAATAAATAGAACAGTAAAAAACCAGTTTTCTAGCTGGGGAACTTGAGGGGCTTTCTTGGTCCTTGCGCTGCATTTCAGCCCCAGCACTCCTGAATGCCTGGCTGCCCTGCCTGAATGGTGAAGCACAAAAGTTTTGGAGGCTCTGCAGGGAGGAAGCTTGGCTGCCCCAGGCCAGGCACTCACCGTGTGTCTCTGGGCTGCCAGAGGCAGGCCAGGCACTGGAAGTTGGGTGGCTGAGCAGAGCATGCTCGGAAGTGCTTTGTTTACAGGCTGCTTTGCATCTCCCCCACCCTTTTTGTCAGCGGTTGGTGGAGTAGAAGTGGTTTTTTTCTTGCCCATTTTAAACAGCAGTTTGGTTTGAGCAGCTCTCACCCATGTTGGTGAGAGCAGAGGTATAGAAAAACACACTGGCAATCCGGTGATCTCAATCACCATGCTCTCACCCACGGATCCTGTACTGGGGGAGAATGTTAAAGCTCTGTTAGCCCTCCTGGGGAACAGCCCATCAGATCACAGAGGTGCAGATGTCATTCAGCAGAGAAGGAGAGCCAGCAGCAGCAGCAGCAGGGCTGGGGAAGCAGGGTGTGACCCTTGGGCAGAGCCACAGCACAAAATCCATCTCTGCATGCACTGCACCCCTCGTTGCTGCTTTGATCTGTTCAAACAAAATTTAAGTGTAGAAAAGGGGAGATGAACCAACCTCCTTAGGAGGTCTTTGCAGCCAGAGCCTCTCCTCCTTTCCCTTTGTCCTCCTTTCGCTTCCCATTGTGTAGTAAGCAAAGGAAAGATTCTGCTTTCAGATTTTGGTGCTTACAGAGCAGATATCCCCATTTTTGTCTGAATCTCTGGAAGCATGCTGAGAAGCCTGCATCCCCTGGGAAGCTGGCAGGGTTTTGCTGCTGTCCTGTGCACTGAGCAGCCACTGCCCAGGTGGATGGAGGGCTCTGCTCAACCATTGTCTGCAGCAGGGGGTTCCTCCTTTTGGCATTGCCTTGAACAGGAGGAGACACAAAGGCAGGGCTGGGTGTAGGAGCTGTAGGGATGTTTTTGTGGCAGCAGCACGTGCAGATGGACAGCAGCTGTCCTAGGGTGCCTTTATGATGCTTGTATCCCCAATCATCTGTCCTGTTTAGGCTGGATATTAAGTTCTGCACCTCTAAGACTGGTTCTGAAAGTGAAGGGGAATAAAAAAAGTGTGCAATGTGTTTGCAGAAACTGCACTTGCTGCTCTGCATTCCTTCTCACAAACTGTGTTGTCTGCAGCACAAACAGAAAGAACTGCGCTTTTTAGTTTTTTGGTTTTTTTAGCTAACTGAAGCAGAGAAATTCCCCAGACTGTGATTTTTCTTTTTCTTGAAACTGATCAGCCTGCTCTGGACTGCAAACCCAACCCAGAAAACACCGGGAGCTCACACTGGTGGCCCACTGGGGCTGGGATGCTGCATTTCCAGCACAGAAGGGACTGATAAGAGACTGAGTGAGCCGAGTTACACCCCACCAAAAAAACTTTCTGAATTTGCCATCTCTTCAGAACAACAAGAAATTTTATTGTGTAGTGTTATTATTTGTTTTATATACTTGTGAATGCTTTCCTTGTTAAATAAACAGCTTTTTTCCACTTTTCTCCAAAGAAATCTTTTCCTGAACCAACTGGGAAAAGGGTCACTTAAATCTGCTTTCTGGAAAAACCCTGTCGGAAGTTTTGTCCCAAATTTGCCTTAAACCAAACCAAATCCAGCAGCCCAGCCTGGGGTTAGGAGGTGTGAGTGGAGGTGTGTGCATGGTGCAGCCCAGCTCAGGGTGTGTGGTCTGAAGCTGCTGAGTGGTTTCATCTACTTTTTAGGTGTTTGTGGTAAAATTACCACAGGGTGGGACACTCTGCTCTGCCTTAAAAAATCCCAGTCCCAGTTAGAGCTCGTACCCACTGTCCCTGGCTTGGACAACAGGGAGCTGTCCCTCCTGGACAGGCAGCACAGCAGGCCCTCTACCACCCCATCTCCCCCCTTTTCCATTTAACTCATTAAGAACCTGAATTCCATGCTAGAGACACAACTTTATTTAGGTTGATTTCCTTGGAACAGCTTTGTTACCACTTTGGACAGTCCTTTACACTATAAGATTGAACAGAGTCCTAATATAGAGTCCTTGTTCCCACTGCTCTGCACCAAATCTTTAATTTTAATTTGACTCAAACTTTTGACTCACACAAGTTTTTCCGCAGTTCAAGCAATTGCAATTTCTTCTGACTTTGTGTTGTAATGATGATCATTTTGTAGCTGTTACATTGCTGTAAAGTTCTTTAAAGCAAGCTAAATATGCCTGTTATGGGATTGTGCATTATTGGCAACTAAAAACCAGTAAGATTGTGACTTACAGAAACACCATCCTTTCTTTTTCTGCATGCTTTCACTCTGATTTTTTAAAAGTTTTTTGACATTTGGAATAGCCTATTTCTTTGTCACAGCAGCACAAACACTGATCCAAGGTGGGGATCAGACAAAACCCAATCCTTTACCAGTGCCTGTGCTTCTTTTGGGTTTCATGGGAAAATGAAAGATGGGGGTTTTTGGCAGGGAAAATCTACCCTACCCTTTTACGCAAATTTGCATTAAGGCAGAGAATTGTCAACGGCAATCTAGATCATTAGATCAGAACCTGGACTGCTGTGGTTGTCTGATTCAGAGCTGAATCATGTATCTGAATGTTTCCCATTAGTAGAATGTTCCTCCACCCCACTCTTATAAAAAGCAAGTGTGAAACCCTGCAAGTGAGTCCCAGTTGAACATGGCAAATATAAAATGCGCGCTGTATGTGTTTTGTCTTAATGTGTTACATGTGAGAGCTGAATTTCAGCTTCCTCACCGGCCTCAGATTTGGACTTTGCTAGCTTGGGAGATGCTTCCTTAAATTCCTTGTTGACAAAGTAGTAACAAATGGCATCCAGGCAGCAGTTTGTGTTGGCGAGGATGGAGGCGAAGTGCACGAAGTTGTTGATGCTCTGTATTGCCGAGCAGTCGGAGCTGACGGAGTCCAGGATGAAGCGGAGGAGATGCCCAACATAAAGAGGTAAAAAGCAGATGATGAACACAGCCATGTTTGCAGACACAATGTAGACAGCTTTCCTGGTCAGCATTTCATTGCAACAGTTGTCAGTCTTCTTTCTCCGGAGCTCTGCAATGATTTGTATGGAGCAGTAACTCAAGATGAGCAGCGGTATGAAAAACCCTGCAATAATGGTACACAGTGTGATCACTGAAGGTGTCACAGAAGATTTTTCAAAGCAAAAATCATCTTCTCTTCGGTCCTCAAAGCTTTTAATGAGACAAGTCTCACAGATGATGACTATCCAGAGGACTCCAGAGGCAAAAGCTGCCTTCAGTGGAGACCTGAGTGCCTTGGATTTCAAAGGGTACTTGATTGCAAGGTACCTGTCAGCAGCAATGAGGGTGATGATACCGATGCTCATGAAGCGGTTTGTGAAATAGCCACCTTCCAGAACCAGGCACCAGCCATCCACCTTCAGGTGCTGGAACTGGGACTGAGTTTTGAATGGCAAGGTGAAGAGCAGCAAGCAGTCAGCCACAGCCAGGTTGACCATGTACACTCTGGTTTCTGTCCATTTGCCAAGTTTGTAACAGAACACCCACAGCGCCAACACGTTCAGCACAATGCCCAAAACCAAAACTGGGATGTAAACACACAGCTGGAAAACTGAAAATATTTCATAGGCTGTGATATTGCAGCTGCTGCGGTTCATTTTGGGAGTATCAAAACGTACAGTTCCTGCAAAAGCAAATGAAGCCTTTTACAAGGGAGGTTCTGGACTGAATCAGTGATTAATTCTAATTGAGAGAGTCTGGGGCTTTGCTACCTTTTGCCTGATGTAGGGTACCTAGTGGGAAGAAGAAGGACAGGGACACAAGCCTGATCAGTTGTGAAGGAGAGAAAAACTTAAGATTCTCCCTGGGCCCTGTGTAGAGAAGACTGCTCTTGGAGGGTTGGGAGGGAAAAGAGCTTGGGCCCCTGTTTTGGCTCAGACTTGGATCAGACAGCAGCAGATGTCCTGCAGCAAGGAGTTATGTGAGCCATTGCAAACATTTGATAGTAGGAAGGGGATCGTTAAACCCAGCTCTCATCCCTTCCCTTATAGCAGGGCTCAGTGGAAGCCAGCCAGTGACCTCACAGCTTAAAATGTCCCAGATGTGCAGTAGAAGGACAGCTGTCCTTTCCCTCAGTCCTGAGATGTCTCTGCATCACTTCTCATTATGACATGAGCAATTATTAGCGTATCTCTTATTAGTGTTGTCTCTCACCGATTTCAGCTGCCTTCAAATTCTGTACTGAGAGGGCTGCACTGAGAATTGGAGTGCTGGGTCTGCTTCTGCCTTTCAAGGATTGTCAAAGCTGCTCTTTATCTCAAAAGCCACTGTTCCAAGACAAAACAAACTCACGTACGCCATGGCAGGAACATGATGTGGAAGAGGTGAGCTATGTTTGGTCTAGCAGGTGGTTTTATCACCTTGGATCTAAGGGTAATATTGCTGTTTGCCCTCCAGTTTTGGAGGTGTTAATGCAGAAGCACGTTCCACGTGCAACTGTTCATGGACAGAAAAACCCAAGATGTCTGACATGTCTTTGGGTTTTCCCTGCAGGGGGAACGTGGCTCCATGGGGGAAGGTCCCTGGGTCTCAAAAGCATCCCCAGCGAGCAAACCATAAGGCAGTGCTGCAGCATTTATGTGCATCTGTGGATCTCGGTTAGCTTTGAAAATCATGCAGCAGAGGAATCATGCCAGGACACCTCTGAAGAGGTGAGGGAACGTGGTACAGCAGACATGTGCAGCAGCTCTGTCCTCTGGACATGAGAAGTGCGTTACGAGCCCGTAAGATAAAAGGGAAGATCGTAACAGGGAGACCTAGAAAAGATCTAGCAAAGGCTGAGACAGCCCTCAAGCACCCCAAACGTGTCAGATGTGGTCAGCACCAATATTAACATTTGAAAATATATTGGCTCCAGCCCTGTCTTTCTCCATCTCTATTCTGGTGTCCCACCACTGCTGGGGAAAGGTGAAGCCTTGCAGAATTCAAATAACCGTGTCAGTAAATAGCCAGGAGAAATTACCTGTTCCCTTGCTGTCCTTGCAGAGAGTGAGTTCCTCCAGGCCAGCTGTGGAGTGCTGTGCAGGCAGGACGAGCAGTGCTCCTTGCACATGACCAGTGAGGTGTCCTCTGATCACAATTTCTGGTGGCTGTGAGAGCAGCAGTGCTGGCCGAGAAAGCACCCGCACTCCTCCTGAACAAAGGGCAGAGCTTCCTCTGTCATCACCATTGGTGTGGCTTGTACCACCTCCTGCTGACTGAGGAGCCTGCAATAGCCCTGCAGGGAGGTGAAAGGCTTGTCTGCCCTGCATCCCTGCAGCAGTTCCTCTGGAAGTGGAATAGCTTTGGCTTTTTCCTTTGCTTTACCTTCCATTGCCTGATGTCTCACTGGGCAATGCCTGTTGACTCTCCTTGCCCAACAGACTGCTTGGAGGGGACCCATTGCCCTGAAACGTCCTGAGGTCTTCTCTCTGCCTTCCAGAGTGCCACCCCTGCTGGGATTGGAGCAGGAGTGGCTTCTGTTGTCACGCTGCCTGAGCCCTGGGACAGAACAGCCCCAACAGCCCTGCAGCTGTTGAAGAGGTGAGGGCAGTGGTTTCCAGACAGTTTTGTGATTATTATAAAGCGTTTCACTGTGAATCATAGTAGTTCTCTTGTCTTCCATAGCTCTTCTCAGCCAGCAATTCTGAGAAAACTGTGACCCTGTGACCTGCTGGCTCTGTGACTGCTCAGTGGTTGCAGGTGCCTGCGTCCCAGGGGTGCTCTTGGGCTCCCCACGAGAGCCTATTTACCAGAAAAGCTCAGACAAGTTGATCAATGAGCCTAAAGATGCTGATATTAGCACCTTGAATTGCTGTCTTGGGCAAACGTATTTCCCCTTTCCACTTTGCTCTAAGGTCACATTAGAGCAGCTTCTGGAGTATTTCTGCATTGTCTGTCTGCACATCACATCATGGCCCTTAAAATAATTCCATGCCAGTGTACAGTCACAATATATTACAAACTTCTAAATTTCCAGGGACTGCTTTTGCATTTCTTGGGGCTGCTCCTTGGTGGATGCTTACAAGTAGTTACTGACATATTAGTGTGCCCAGCTCATTGATCCCCAACCAACAACATTTTTATGTCATGGTCCTTGTTGGTACTTTAATCTTCAAAGTCATCCAGCTTCTGGACTGTGATAGTTTCATCATTGTATAGAAAACTTTGCATCCTCCTCAAGCGTTGTTCACAGCCTCCTCTTGTCTGATTCCAGGAAATCACTAGTGGTACAAACCATGAGCAGTCAAAGTCATGCCTGGAGGGGCTCAGCTCACAGAACCTCTCCAGTGTGATGCTTCCCATCCACAGCTTGCTGCTGTGGTAGCCAGATGAGGGTCTCATCAGCCCAGCGAGGTCTCAAGACAGGGAGAAGCCATGTCACTAGGCACAAAGCACCTGGCTGTGAGCAGCAAGTTCACCAGCATGTGTCAAAGCAAACTCAACACCAGCTACCAGCAGGCAAAGCTAGGATAAAGTGCTGTCTGCAGAGAACTTACATGGCTCCTGCTGAGGCTCTTGGGTCTGTGCCTGATTCCTGGCCACGGCAGCATCAGAATCCCCATCCTTCTCTGCACCCTGTTTCTCTGTCAGCCACCATCCTCTGCAGCTGCTCAGGGTCCCCTCCTTCCACGCAGTCACAGGTTTTCTCACCCCTGCCATGGACCACTGACGCTCACTTGGTATTTCCCCTGTCTCAGTCCTGTGAGTGCTGTCCCCGTGTGGCGCACAGGAGGTGACACTTGTGCTATGTCCCTGCTGGCAGCTCTCGGGCACGGTATTCCAGGGCCCAGCAGCACTGCAGAGCACTGGTGCCTGTCCCCAAAGAAACCTTGCACTGACACCAGCATCCACCACATTGTGCCTGGAAAAGCGATTTTCTAAAAGTAGCCAGTGGGACAAAATATTCTTGTAAGGTGAAGAACCACTGGTATTGCCTGCTGTCAGACAGACTGATGAGCTCCTGCCTCCTTTCCCTGCTGGGAAAAATCTCCATCTCCCCTGCATGGCTGTGTCCTGCTGGCTGCAGCTGCAGGGGCAGAACCCCTGGCAGGATGGGAGGGGTGCTGGTACCATCTCCACACACGGGGAGGGACACAGGGCTCTGGCTGCCCTGCAATGCCTCTGCCTCACAGGGTTGCTTTCCTGCCTTTCTCACGGCCAGAAGGGATGGTGCAACAGCAGATCTTGACCAAAAGAGAACTGTAGGGTTGAGAGCAAAACATGTCAGTCTTATTTTTAGCACATCAAATGGCGGTTTGAGGCTAAGTGCAGCAATCCCACACAATGACCAGCCCTGGCTGTTGGGGCTGTTTCCCCTTTCCCCTTCCCCAGCACTGCACAGAATTGCCTTTTGCAGGAAACGCTGTCGGGGCTCCTGTGCTGCAACCCTCCCCATGCTTCTGCAGTGATGCCTTTTGGGGCTACCTAAAAACAGAGGCCAGACAGAATTAAGGGAATAAAAAGCAGTTCTATTTATTGAAGGCCCTTCAGGTACATTTAGGGCAGACAAAGACCCACAAGGGCTACACCCAAAAATGGACCATGGCTCACAGGTTTGCACACTTTTATAAATTTGTCCATTTGATATTGGGGGTCAATCTTCCAAGTACAGCTTCAGGTAATGAAGCCATGTACCCCAAGTTTGCTTCCCCCAACTCACTTTTATTTTACATCTCTCAGGGCCTGGGGCAGTGAGGT
This sequence comes from Agelaius phoeniceus, assembly GCF_051311805.1. Taxonomy (NCBI): domain Eukaryota; kingdom Metazoa; phylum Chordata; class Aves; order Passeriformes; family Icteridae; genus Agelaius; species Agelaius phoeniceus. Next base: position 3,936,870 of record NC_135274.1, on the reverse strand, counting down.
GTCCTTGCTTGCCAGGCCTGGAGAGGAATTGTTGTGTCTGCCCAAAATGGGAAAGCAGGAGCTCACACTGTGCATGGAGTTAAGAGTTAAACACTAAAGAACTGCAGGATTATAAATACATGAAAAACACAAAAGCTAAAAATCCTAGGGCATCAGCAGCACCAGGGACCAGCTGAGTATCTGTGCCCACACACTGGGCAGGGCATGGAAAAGCTGTGCTTCCCACAAGCCTGATGCTGCTTCAGGGCTTGTGGAGTTCCCTGGAGGCTGCTGGGCCACACTCACCCCTGGAACAGCTGTGCTGTGCCAAGGAAACAAAATCAGAGAGGCCTCCAGCACCTGGAAGCAGCACCCAGCCCACAGCTCCCCAGTATTGTCCTTCAGCCCCCTGGAGCTCAAACCTCCAGTAAGAACTCAGCTCTCAGGCCTGCCCAAATGCCACCAAACAGCAAACCAGAGTCTAATGCCAGCCCCTGCCTTCTCTGCATAGGAGGGACAAAAATGTTATATTGGTGGCTACTCACTCACTCACTCACTCACCCACATAAAAGCAGATTATTTTTGCAGATTCATAAAAGCAAGATTCTGAATTTTTGTAGGCTTTTCCTTCTATTTTTTGTTGTTTTTTATTTTTTTTTTCTCACAAGCCTGAAGTGGAAACCATTATTAGCATTTTTGTCTTTTAAGGGACAGGAAAGTTACATCTTGCAGAAATGTTGGTAAAATGCAGTGGTTCAACCTTGCTGTTTGGGGGAGCTGATGGACTCTGGCAGCTGTGGCTGGTCCCCACTACCATTTCCCAGACTCTTGTGCTAGGAAATGGAAAAGATTTGGGGTTAAGGATGTTGCCATCCTCCTGGATTGTTATTGCAGTGCTGGATGGAGGCCAGCAGTTTGTTGTGGCCCAGGGTCTGATAACTCATCTGTTCCATTTACTGGGAGCACTCAGGGAGCTGAGGCTTTGTTCAGACTGAAGCAGGATGCCAGAATTCCATCTGAAACTTGACATATAAACCAGATAATAATTTTTGTCCAGGGTAGAACATATATCTTCAGATAATTAGAAAGTTCCTTGCTCATTTTTGGGTTTCACTGTTAAATACCCTGCTGGAAGGCAGATCTTATATCTCGGTAGCAAAGGCTTTTCTCCCAATCTCCAGGATAGGTTTAGCATTAAGAGTAGAGGACTCTGATGCATAATGGTAATAAATGAATATTTATTTATAGATATGTTACTATGACACATCTTTATTTTCACTTGCAAAAGTATGGATTTTTTGTTTGTTTTCATAGCACTCAGTGGAAACAGCAAAAAAAAATCCCAATGATGACAGAGATTGTGAAGTCAACTACTTTCTGCTTTACAATGAGAAAAAGGAACACTATATGTGAGGCCACATGTATAAAAAGCATTGCTATTCTGTATTTCAGAGTAGATAACCTATTTGGAGCCCATTGGAAATTGAACAAGTTCTCCATGTTAACTGGGAGAAAACATGAGCATGACCAAATCTGCAAAAATAAGCAAGTTATTTGCTTTCTGGATTAACAGTAGGTTGATATGAATCTTCATCTCTTTTTTCCAAAATAATAAAAAAAAATCATAATAATCTTTTTGGAACAGTCGTTCATTATAAGCAATGAGATGCAAAGTCTCAGAAGGGAATCACAGGTCCAAAAATGTTTTTGAAGGCCCTCTGTGCTGTTCCTGAAGTTTTTCCTTGCTGAACATCACTTGCCTGGCTTGTAAGAGACGTCTGTCAAGAAGCCTCTTGCTTTCTGGGGGTAGTTAATTGCAGCATATTTGTTGATGGGTGACAACACTCACACATCTCCTTAAGCAATATATGGTTGATAATATCAGGCACTGTTTGTCTCCCATATCTTTTCCTGTCTTTGAAAAGATCATTTAGAGGCAGAACAAGGACTAAACAGTGTGCAATGGTTAAACTGGTCACATACACACACACATACACACAGGCTACTTGCTCTGCTTGCAGTGAAATACCAGGAATGCCAGAGCATTAGAAAATACACCAGTGAAGAAAACTGGGACTGGAGTTATCAGCTGAATGACCTGAGTAGTTTCATTTGTTCTTATGGCACGATTGCTCACTGCAGCTTCTGCTGTGTTGTCTGCCCAAGAATTGACACAAAGCAGGTGGATCTAATCCTGGATATGGGACACTTTCCGTGCTGGGAACAGTCCTTTGTGTGTTTATTTCACCAAGGTCTAGTCAGTGGTTTCAGACTGTGGTCTGAACCAGTGTCACTACTGCGTGGTGACACACTCATAGGGGAATTATGTGTCAGTTGTCACTAAGGAAGTTAACTGCCTCTAAGTTTACATCAGCAGAATATGAGCTTGCAGTCCCAGGAGGAAATATTCTAGAGGTTTACAAGTCAGAAGACACTGAAAGTGAAGGACCATGAAGCCAACCAAGACAAGCTGTCACCAGGAGGCGCCTGGAGCTGCGATGCAATACAAGACTGTAGTCAGAGCTGGAGTCAAGTCACTGAGGACAGCAGGACAAAATTCAAGTTAACATCAGACCCTTTGGAGGGGTTTGCCCCTTTTTGTCCATCTGCCTATGCCTACAATGATTGCAAACACTGTATGTGGCTCCATTGCCTGTGTCTCAAAACTTGAGCAGCTTTGTGGCACTCAACACCTGCCATGCACTACACCTTGTTCATACCATCACTTGATCCGTGGATGGCTCTGACTCCTTGCTTTGGTTCATCTTGGATCTGATAAATATACACTTGGGGAACATAGAAGAAAACTCTGGAAATTCCTTGGCTGCAAAATAATAGCAAAATGCATCCAGACAGCAGTTACAATTTGCTAAGCATGCAGAGACCTTAATATAGGTTATAACTCCTGGCAGCAGAGAACAAGCTCCAGTAGCTTCCACTGCAAACCGCAAGAGCAGTGAGATGTGGAAAGGTGAGAAACAGACAGCAAACACACACAAATTCACAGAAACTATCTGCACAGCCTTCTGGAATAATTTTGTCTCATGAGGACCTGTGGCCATCTTCTTTTTTAGACATCTGATGACTTGTACTGAGCAAAACATCACAATCCCTAAGGGAATAAAATACCCACAGATGCTGTAGACTAAAGAGGAATAGTTAGGTAGAAGAGATTGTTTCCGAAAGCAAAAAGCTTCCTGGTTACTGCGATACGTGCGGTATGAAATGGAATAAATGAGCATTGCTATCCAGAGAAAGGCACAGACAGATGCTGACTTCAGTGGGGATCGAAGGATCTTTGCTTTTAGAGGGAACTTGATTGCAATGTATCGATCAATCGCAATCAGGGTGATGATAAAGATGCTCATAGGCATGTTTGTAAAATAGATGTTTTGTATGGTTAAACACAGCCGGTCTATGGGATGTCTGAATTTGCTAAAATACAGCAGGAAAGGCAGGGTGAAGAGCAGGGAAGTGTCTGCCATGATGAGGTTGATCATGTACACCTTGGTCTCAGTCCACCTCTTGATTTTGCAGCAGAAGACCCAGAAGGCAATTGCATTCAGTGGGATCCCCAGAGCGAGCACTGGGATGTACACAACCAGCTGAAGCACCACAATCTTATCATCTGGATCTCTCTTAGTGCAGTTCTCCATGTTGGGCTGTCTCTGCAAGGAAAGAGTGCAGGCATGAGACTGAGCTCACTGGCAGTGTCCTGCGGCTGTGCCCTCCTCTCATGACCCTGCAGCTCTTCGTGTCCCTGCACTGCTCATGTGGGCAGCCTCAAAAACTGAACTGGTTTTTGTTCAGTCCACAAAACTACCGAGACTGCCCTTTCTTACTGCTGGTGCAGGGTTAAGCTTGCCTCACCGTCCCTCCAGTTCTGGTATGAACAGTTGGGTCACAGCAAAGCAGAATACTATTTTTCATTGTTACCTTTGCTCTGCTGTGGTTGTCAGAGCCACTGGCTTTAGGACAGCCCACACCAGAGCTGGGCAGCATTCCCCATTTGCCCTGGGCAGCATTCCCCATTTGCCCTCCACAGCCCTTGGTTTGCTGCTGAGGCCACCCTATGGGTTTGCTCTGGGTCTTGCCAGACCTGAGAACATCCTCAGGGCTTGAGCCCTTCCAGCCCAGTGGCTTTGCTCCCAGGGGCAGTGGGAATGCTGCTGCAGGCTGCTGGGTGGGTGGGTGCCTGCTGTGGGCAGGATTTGTGCCCCCAAACACAAATCCATTCCTCTGGTGGGGAGGAACAGCTCAGCAGGGATACTAGCAGCTCTAGCAGATAACAGGCCTCCAGAGAAAGAAGGGAAAGTGAGCAAATGAGCACATGTGTCTGATCTCAACCTTCAAAGGTAGGAAGCAAAAATTTTGGTCAGAAAACATGAATCTGAGAACTTATCTCCTGCTCTTCCTTTAAATATCTCAGGGCATTTGCCACTGGCAAAGAGGATGAATTAGACTTTGTCTGCAGCTCATATAGGAAGTGTTTGCAATGAGCCAGGAACGGGAAGTGCCCAGATTCCTACAATCTCTTACCAATACCTTGCCTTATAAGTCAGCAGCTTTGAAACATCAACATGCAAATTGTAGTTAAAATAGATGATTGCATTAAGTAAGCGAACTGTTTCTAGTGTCCAAGACTGGGAGACAGATCTGGCAGAGGAAAGCACAACACCTGCCCTAGTACCAGAACTGGTATGGCAGTACTGAACCCCAGGCATACAGTCATTTTTAGGGTGGAATTCATGGAGGGGCTAACACACAGCCGGTGTCCTGGCGCTCTTGGGCTTTCAGCCTCATAGGTTTTGGCCCCTCTGTGGTTTCAGCCTATGCTGCAGCTGTTCCCTGGCAGGCTGTTGTGGTCACCTTGCAGTGAAAAAGCCACTTTGCCTGCCTATCAGTGGCCTGAGGAGCAGCTGAGCCCTCTGGGCTGGACATGCCAGCCCCAGGGAGCCCCGCACAAGCGCGGAGCTGGTGGCAGCTCCAAGGCCGTGTGCCAGCTGTCCCCACACCTGAGGGAGCACTAATGGGACCTGCAGCGAGGGGCAGAGACCCCTGAGCGGGATGTGGCTGCCATCAGAGGCAGAGGAGCTGTGGGAGCAGCAGGGAGCCGGGCAGCGGCACTGAGTGCAGGGGAGCAGGGGTGAGAGGCGCACCCTGAGGGGCCGGGCAGGGCACGGTCGCTGCTGTGGGACAGGGAAGGGCCGGCTGGCTTTACCTGCTCCGCGGGCGGGCTGCTCCTCAGACAGGCCGCGGCTGTCTCGGCAGGGAAGGGATCCGTGCTGCCCGTGCTGTCACTGCTGTCCCGGGGCTGTCACAGCCCGGCAGGGCTGAGCCCAGCACTGAACTCGTGCGAACACCAGCGCTTCATTTATGCCCTGACTTCCTCGGGCTGGAGCCTCTGGTGCCCTCTGTTGTCCCGCTGCCGGCAGCTCAGAGCTCCGCCGTCGGTCCCCCCGCTCATCCCCGCCTCGCCTCACACAGCCCGGCAATTAAAATGTCATCTTTCCAGTCGGGGGAAAACAATTTCTGAGATAAAACCCGTAATGGTTGCAAATTGCCCGTCTGGCAGCAGAAGGTTCCTCAGGGAGGCTGGGCAGCGGTGCTGCGGTGGCAGAGGGGGCCCGGGCGGGACAGGGACATTTCCGAGGGGACAGTGGTGCCTGTGCCCCCGGGGACAGCGAGCCTGGGGACACACAGGGCTGCTGTCACCTGCACCTGACAGATCTGTGGGCTGGTTCTCCCTCTGCACAGCAGCCAGGAGTGTAACTCTGCCCATCAGTGCCACTTGGAAGCCACGTCATGGCAGTCACTGCCACCAGTGTGTCACTGAGGGGCTGCGACCTTTGGGAGCATGGTTAGGAGCTGCCCAGTGGTGTGTCACAGACATTTGGATGGGTTTTGCTGCCCACTGGCTAGAGCAATTGGAATCCCATCTCTGTGAGCCAGCTGACAGGAGCCAGACTGACTCCCTCAGCATTTGTCCCAATAATTCTTGTCTTTGGAGCTGTCATGGTGTGACACTGGCCAAATGCCAGGCACCCACGAGAGCTGCTCACTCGCCCTCCCCTGCCACGGCTGGGCAGACGAGGGGAACATTTAACAAAGGGTTCCTAAGCTGAAATAAGGACTGGGAGAAAACACTCCAAGGGCAAAACAAGCTCATCTTAGAGATACAAAGTGATTTTATTACTTACAAAATTAGAGGAGGATAATAAGAAGTAAAGTAAGCGCTTAAAACACCTTTTCTTCTCCCAACCCCTCCCTCCTTCCCACTGACAGCACAGGGAGACAGGGCATGGCGGTTTGGGTCAGTTCACGCCCGAGATTTCCTTCTGCTGCTCTGGGAGAGCAGTGCCTGTGAGACCATGGGAGAGACGGTTCTCTGTGCACTTCTCCAGAGTTGGGTCCACTCTCAAGAGCAGCACTTCTCCCAAAATTCCTGCTATGTGAGTCCCTCCCATGGGAGACAGTCCTCCCAAAACTGCTGCAGTGTGGGTCACTCATCCACAGGGTGCAGTCCTCCAAGAACAGGCTGCTCCAGCCTGGGAGCAGGGCCCCCTCTCCACTGAGTCTTCCACTGGATCACAGCCTCCTCCAGGCATCCACCTGCTCCAGCATGGGCACCTTCCCCATGGGGGGAATCTCTGCATCCCCTGTGGATCTCTGCATCCCCCATGGATCCCCAGGGGCTGGGGGTGGATCTCTGCATCCCCTGTGGATCCCCACAGGCTTTGGGTGGGTCTCTGCATCCCCCATGGATCCATTGGCTGTGGGTGGATCTCTGCATCCCCGTGGATCTCTGCATCCTCCATGGATCCCCATGGGCTTTGAGTGGATCTCTGCATCCCCCCTGGATCCCCAGGGGCTGTAGGGGCACAGCTGTCTCACCATGCTCTCACCACAGCCTGCAGAGGAATCTCACCTCTGGCTCCTGGAGCACCTCCTGTCTGTCCTTCTCCACTGATCCTGGTGTCTCCACATTGTTTTCCTCACATGTTCTCACCTTCTCCTGTCCTCTGGCTAGAAAAAACTGTGTCCCCCTATATTTTGATTTTCTTCTTAAATCTGTTACCACAGAGGTGTTTCCAACCTCTCTCATTGGCCCAGCCTTGGCCAGCAGCACGTCCATCCTCAGAGCCATCAGGGACTGGCTCTGCCAGGCACGGTGGAAGCTTCCAGCAGCTTCTCACAGGAGCCACCTCTGTGGACCCCCTGCTACCAAAAACCAGGCCCTGCAAACCCAGCACAGGAGCTCATGCTCTCAAAGGTGACGCAGCTGTGGGCTGACAGAGGGCAGGTATAGGTCACGGGGGAAGATGTGTTCATGGGCAGGAAAGACTCCCCCACACTGTCTGGTAGAACACTCTGAGTATTGCTGGGCAGAGCTCAGTGCTGTTTTGGGGTTTTTTTAGCATTCAGAAAGAAAAAAAGCCCAGTTCTAGGCAGCATTTATCCACTTCCTCTGTCCCCTGACTTTTCTAGGCTGCTGACTCGTGGAAAAACACAAATCCGTGATGGAAATGTTAAAGGTGTCAGTGTGGGCAAGCTGTGGAAACCCAGCAGGGTGGGGCTGCTCTGAGCCCGATGGCACGGCCTGGTGACACAGCACAAGCCAGGGCAGGGCAGTGCCAGGGTGGCGAGTGCTGGGGCAGCTGTGAAATGCCTTCAGCGTGTGGGGGGAACAGCCCTGCAGGGATGGCTGCTCTGAGGAGCTGTCTGGGAACCAGGGCTCAGCAGGGCAGCTGGAGGCACCTGGCAGGGGGACAGCTCTGAAATCTGGACTTTGTGCCTTTATGGCATTGGACAAGTGTTGCTTTCATCCCAGAAGTGTTCCTTCACACCTGTCTGACCTGTTGAGTTGAAGGGGAAGGAGCTCAGGACAGCCTAGGCTGTTTTGTAGGGACATGTGCTTAATAATACACCAGAACCATCTGAACAGCCACCCAGCCCAAGCTGCCAAAGGAATGGGATAAATATAAACTGGTGTCTTGGTTTGGAAAGACAGGGGTCTGCTAAGGATGGCAGGAGCCCCCCCTGAAATGGAGAATGTAAACCTCCCCCCCCTCTGAGTTGCTATAAATTTTAAATTAAGGGGCTCTCAGACAAAAAATATGGGACCAGGAAATAACAGTTCTTTAAGGGGGAAGAAAATGAAAGGATAAAATAAACAATGCAGTAGACTGGAACAACACTGACAGAGTCAGAACCCAACCTGACACCCTGTGGGTCAGGCTGTTGGCAGCAGTCCCATTGGAATTGTGGCTCAGCCCTCCTGCAGTGTCAGGGCTGGTTCTGCTGGAGCAGGGATCCTGGAGAAAGGTGCAGTCTCTGCCTCTGAAGATCCAGGGGCAGAGGCAGCTGCTGTTCCTCTGGGAATCCAGTGCAGAAGCCGTGCTGGTGTTCCAGAATCTCCAGATTATATCCAGGTAGGAATGCTTGGCTCCTCCCTCTAGGCTCACATCTCCCAATGGGATGCTGTAGTTCTTATCAGCCATGCAGTGACATTCAATAGCTGTTATCAGCAGATGTCCCCTCCCGAGGGAGGAGTGGGTGTGGAAGAGATAAGGAAAACTGCCCCCTGAACAGGAGACAGCTGCCATACAGATGGCAAATAGAATACATCTTGCCTTGCAATCTGGGACAACTGGATTCGTTTAATAATGGAAACAACCTGAAATACACAATGAGGTGTATAGATATGATAGATACATTTGTACATGTTGGCAAGAAGGATGTTGTATAGCGATGTTGTATAACATGTTGTATAACGATATGATAGATACATTTGTACATGTTGGCAAGAAGGATCAGTGGATTTTAGCTGCAGAAGGAACTAAAAGAGGTACATGGCTCATCTGTCCTGCTGTACCAGTAACAAATAGGTGCTGGAGGGTGGAATGGAGGCACGTTAACAACAACTGATTACATACACACTTTTACATATCTCTGTGACCTGTTGTTTAATGGAAACATAGAGTATAACTTTCTAACCCTAACAAAGAACTTGCTAGAGAAAAAGAGCAATACTTATCCCACCAATAGCCCTGAAGCTGTATTTCCTCTTTATGTTGCAGATGCTGGGGTTTGTTCCCCTTTAGCATGTCTGTATCTGCAAGGGGTGGGTTGCCTCTGGTTGTTGAGTGCTGGCTTTGGGCTGTAGAAAGGCTTCCTGGAACTCCCTGGTGACAAAGTAGTAGCAGACACTATCGAGGCAGCAGTTGGACGTGGCAATGCACCTCAACACGGAGGAGAAGTTCTTCATGACACAGAGCAGGAAACAGGTAGCTCCAATGCTCTCCATGATGAACCTGGCAAGCAGCCCGAGGAAGGCTGGCAGGAAACATACCAGAAATACAATCAGATTTGCATAAATTATGTGTACAGCTTTATGGATCGATTTCTCCTCCGGTGAATTTGTGTTCAGATGTTTCTTGAGGTCCCTGACCACTTCTGTGGAGCAGAAGATCAAGATGGCAAATGGGAGAATGAAAACAAAGAAAATGGCCAGCAGGCTGAGAGCAGCAGGCAGGGTGTAGGTCTGGAAGCAGAGATCTGCATGTCTGTGGTGCATCAGCTGGATGGTGGCACTGACTATCACCAGGACCCACAGGAGCCCACAGAGGAGGGCAGCCTTTGACGGGGACCTGAAGGCCCTGGCTTTCAAAGGGTGCTTTATGGCAATGTATCGATCAATGGAGATGAATGAAATGATGTAGATGCTCACTAACATGTTGATAAAATACATTGTCTCTGTAAACTGGCAGAGCTGCCCTCGGGCTGACTTATTCCAGAGCAAATAAACCATGGAAGGCAAGGTGCAGATGACAGAGAAATCTGCAAAGACTAAATTCATTACATACACCCTGGTTTCTGTCCACTTCTTCATCTTGCAGGAGAACACCCAGAAGGCAAGGACATTAAATAGTGCTCCAAAAAAGAAAATGAAGCTATACAGAGCAAACTCAATGAGGCGAACATGGGGGTGAGGTTCTAGATTTCTGGTGCTGCAGTTGTTGGACACATTCATTGTCCTGAGTTACAGATGTTGTATGATGTTCTGAGACCTGAAATAGGAAAAGACATGGTAAGACCTCTTAGTAGCTGTAAAAAAAAAAAAAAGCACATGTAAGTACATATGTCCTTTGTTAAAAATGTGAATTTGAGCTTTCCAGAGCTGTCTTTCTCAGTCAGCCTGTGTCATCTTTGGCATCCTTTGTCAAGCATTGTTTATGTCCATTCAGTTTATGAGTGTCTCAGGGCACATTTCCAAGAGGACGTGACAGACAGCCTTTATTAAATAGGGAGATCTTGAAGTGTGTGTGGGCAGGAGGCAACATGGCACTCAGAAGAGCCCCCATAGGTAGTGGGCACATCCTGTGACAATGTGAACACAAATTCCTTAAACCAGGCTGTGCAGATGATGTAAAATTACCTTAGCTTGGTGTTGAGCTAGGGAGGGTTTGCAGCAACCAAAACTAAAGCCCAGCACAACCCATGAGTGAAAGCTCCTCTGTCAGTTCTACTGGGTTTGGATTCAGACTGGGGGTGAAGGGGTGGGAGTGCATAGCAAATGTCACTTGATAGAAATTCTTATGCTCTGGCTCTGTTTGGGAAGTTTTTTGAGCCTTTGCACCACCTTGTGAACCTGGAGCTCCTCCTCCAAGCTGAGGAAAACAGCTGAATCTGCATTCCTGCTCTCCCAAGGGAGAGAGTGAGGTATGCTGCTCTCCACCTCGCCCGGAGGGGAATGTGGAAGGATTAACCTGATTTTAAGTCCTTTTATTCCAGGAGAGAGTAGGAGTCTGCAGATGCCAAGCAGAAAGTCACATCTGGAAGAGGGAACACCACTGCAGAACAAGGGCTGAATTAGATGGCTCCTGCTCCAGGCAGGCAGCCAGCCACCCTCAGAAATCCATGCTGTGGGTAGTAGCTGTTGAGCCTCTGTCACACAAGCTGCAAGATGCTTGGCAGGAGTATTAGTTGGGTGAAGAGTGTGAGTTCATGGGCTGATAAAAATCATCTTTCAGCAGAGTCCTTCCTGTGCAAAGTGGTTTCATGTGACAAGCACATGGAAAAATTCTCTGAACTGGTGATTCTCAGTATCTGCCACTTCTGCTTGCATCTAAATTCACTTCAGAAAAAACAAACAAACAACAAAAAAACCCCTTTCAATGAAAAATAAGTTTTTTACAGAGTGAAGTGGGGAGGGATCTGGTGAAATCTCACAGCTTTCAGAGACCTGGGAAGGGACATCACCTCTGCCTAGGTAAGCAGTTATGTGCCTCCACCAGCAATGCAGACCTTGTGGCCAGTGCATGAAGGCACTGCCTGAAAATCAGAATTCAGTCCTGAAGTCACTGAAAAATACACAAATAACTCAGTTTTTGGAGGGGTGTGTGAGTGTCTTGCAATAGCAGACACTAACGTGACTGCTGCACAGTTCTTGTATGCTCAGGCCTGGCTTTCCCAACAGATGCTTGCTGCTCACTGCCTGTACCCTGCAGGGAAGGGGACACTTGTCCCCTGAGGAAAACCTCTCTGCACTGTGGACAGCAGCAGCAGGGAACTGTCACTGCTTGTGGTCACAGGTTATGGCATGAGGCAGAAGTCTGACAGCTGCACTGGTGCCCAGGCTTCTTTTCACTGCCTTGGGATGCAGTGCCTGCAGCAGCCTCTGCAGAGGTGCAGCACAGGCAAACCACACTGCTGGGCTCTGCAGCATCAAAGGGCTCTGGCCAGAGCTGCCTTTGGAGCTGGAGACCTGGCCCAGTGCAGTTCCCAGCAGCAGGGCTCACAAGTGCTTCAGCCCACAGGGCAGTCCAGAGGCTGGGAGGAGGATGGAGGAAATGAGTAGAGGGTTTAAAGCAGACCAAAAAGCACTGATAGGGTATGAATGAGCAAAAAAAAAACAAAACCCCAAACCTTTAAAGAGGTTCAGCTTGACTAGCTAGCATATCCTGTGGCTGCTGGAAATGCTTCATGTGGGGTAGATGAAATGCCTGCAGCATCAGAGGGGCTAGGCAGCAACTTACAGCTGTGACAGAAGGATGGAGACAGCTGTGAACCAGCATCTTGCTGCTGCTGGAAGACCAGCAATAGGCTGGGGCTCAACAGACAAGGTCACCAGTGCTGTGCAGGGTGTCCTGATGTGCCCACCATAGGCTGGGGAGAGCTGCTCAGCAGCTGCCCCCCAGCCCAGAAGCTGGTGACCATCTGGGGAGGGAGGCCCAGGCTGGGCTTGTTTCCTCCAGCAGCTCAAGAAGCAGGAGGCTTCTGCCAGACCCTGAACAGAGAGGCTGGAGGAAGAGATGCAAGGCAGAGGCTGAAGGCACAGGGGATGTTGCAGCAGCACTGTGGTGGCTGCATCCTGTGTTTTTCCAGCAGGAAAGCAGCTGCACTGAAGGGGGAGTCTTGAATGGAAAATTCTTCTCCTTCCTTCTGGGAGAGCTCAAAAGTGGGCAGGCACCAAGGGCTGAAGGGTGAATATGGTGGGTGAGGTGGATCAGGACAGCATGGCAGCCCTGGTGGATGAGGGGAGGAACCTGGAACTGAGCAGAGGGAGAGCAAGAAGGGAAATAGGGCTGAAGTCAGGTACAGCACAGCATCTTGTGCATGAGCTGCCCTCAGACCTGCCACCTCCATGGCAACAGCCCTGACTGTCACCAACAGTCCTACAAATGGAATGGGTGGCTCCCAGCAAATACTCAGTGAAGATGCAGCACAGGTGTGAGAACAGGCCTGGGCAGGGCAGTACCTCCCAGAGGTTTTAATGTACCCACAGCACTGCTGGCCTGCCCTGGGCAGGAGCTGGGCTGGGGGGAAGCATGGCCAGAAAGAGTGAGCAGCAAACTGTCCCCATGGCAGAGGAGACCCAGGTGAGGGCCCTGCCATGGTGCTGAAGTGAGGAGCTTTTCCTCTGTGTTTCCAAATAGCATAAAGAAATCTGCAAACTGCCTGCTCCAGCCTTGCTGCTGTTGTTCACACCCCTCTCAAATGCAAGGATCTAAGGCACAGCAGTTTGTTCTCTTCTTTTGAAACTTCTTTCAGGCTCATCTATCACTGCATCCCTTGAAAACTGTAATGTGGTCACCCTAATCATGATCTGCTTTGATAGATGCTGGAAGGAGTTCTCTTAGACCAAAAAAAAATTCTTAGAATCACTCATTTCCCATATTGGGATGAATTAACTTCCAGTTCTCAGCGCTGTGATATTCCAGGTAAAGCACCCAGAGAATACCTTGGAGTAAGAACAGAACCTGGAAGGCTCAGAGATCACAGCCCACCCCAGGGACTCCTCCTGCCTCGCAGGGCCCTCGCTGCCCAGCAGAAACCACGCTCAAAGCCTCCTCTGCTTCCCCAGGCACAGCAGGACCCTGCTCAGCAGTTCTCAGGCAGCAAAAGAGGAGGAACAAGGTGATGTTACCTGCAGATTTAAGGTGCCAGAGTCAGCAGCAGGTGCCACCCGAGGCAGGGCACGCGGGCTCTGTGCAGCCAGGCAGGGCAGGCTGGGCATGGGCTGCCACTGCAGGGCAGGGGCCTGGCACCAGCAGCTCCCTGGTACTTGAGGGTTTCCACAGCACCTCCTCCTCCTGCGTAAAAGCAGATTTCACATCAGTTAGCTTTCGAATGCCAGCCTTCTGGCCAAATCAATGCTGGCACTACTTTACAGTGAGCTCTGGTGCCTCACCACTGTGGAGACCTTGGCGGGGCATTTCCTGGTCTAGGGAGACACAAGAAGCTTCCCTCAAAAAGCTGTTTGACCCCATTGGCTCCTTCCCCTGTTCCTATGTCTGTTCCTATGTCCCTGACCCACTCCTTCCCTATTCCCTGCTTGGCCCTCAACTTTGTACTGGCCCGAGGCCCCCACAGAGAGAAAGCTTGACCCTTGTGTGTGGGTGCTGGGACCTGAACATCTCACCACACAGCTGAATAAAACATCTGTGGATATTATGCAAAGGTCCTTTTTGCTTCTTTAGCCTGGATTGTGCTAGCAGCAATTCAGACTGCTACACACCACTCTGCAGTTTCTGAAAGAGGGTGTTCTATGGCTAACAGAGATGTTCAGCAAGTGGGGATTTGAAATGCTCACTAGTGCTGAAGTCTAAGCTAAGTAAAGACAGGAAGGTGCAATACCTGGTCCAGATGGCCCCATGCAGCTCATGGTACACCTGAGTGTTGAGTTGTGTTTGCACAGCTCTGGACCTGAGGGTGGGCACAGGGAGCAGCTTGGCAGTAGTGTAGGAAAGCCTCCCCAGCCCTCCTCAAATGCTGCACTCAGATGGTGCCTTGGGCTGGATTTGGTGCCTGGGGCATGGATGAAGCAGCAGAGGGTCGTGATGGGGCAGCATTAGGGCTCTGGCCTGCAGCCCTGTTTGAGCACAGGTACAGCCAAACCATGGGGAGCTTCAGCTGGCACCTAAACCAAGGCCTCAGTATCTCACCTGGGTGGCAAAGAGCCTCACTTGTCAAACTCTGCATTAACAGAAGTGGAGGGGGCAGGCAGAGCTGTAAGCCCCAAAGGGCTCAGTAATGGATGTTAATTGGTGTCAGTAATCAGCTGCTAGGGGGGACTGCCTCACTGCACACTCAGCCTTGGCACTGGCAGCTGCTGCACTGCTGTGTTGCAGGGATGCACTGGTGGTTGGTGCCCTTCAGTCAGCACCATGGGTGCTGTCCTGGCTGGGGGAGCTGTGAGAGAAAGGAAGAAGCCTGGGTGAGTGAAGGGTGGCAGGATGCCCGCAGGTGCCCGGCTCAGGAGCACTGGGTGGCACCAGGCAAAGGAAGCTCTGCAGCACAGCTGTGAACTGGGGCTGTGCAGGGCAGAGCTCCAGGCACAGGATCCTGAAGATAAGGCCCACTCGCTGTGCCCCACCACAAGGCTTCTGCAGCTCACAGCCATCCCATAACCACAGAGATGTGCGTGCTGATCACAGCCCTCAGGAGGCAAACAGGCATCCAAAGTCCTGGGTGTGCCTGTCACAGGAGGAACAGCCCGTGTGCAAGGCAGGAGCCACGTCAGATATCTCAGAACCACAGGCTGATAAGACCCTTGGATAGCATCTGGCATTTGTAAGGTGCTGTGCAGGAGGGGGGCAGGGAGGCAGGGTGACACGAAATGCTGCAGTGGCTCTTGGGTCACAGTGTGAAAAAGGGACAGGATGGTCACTGCAGATGTCCAGGGACAGGAAAGACCTGTGTGAAGAGAGCCACAAAGCAAAGGTGGTGGGAGCTGTTTGCCTGTGGTAGCTGCAGCTGCGTTCCCTAGAGAGGCTGATGCTGTGAGTTATTTTTGAGTTAGAGCCCATGGTGATGGCCTTGTTCACAACCACTAGGGCTGGAAGGAGCCTCCTTCCCCCAAAAGGACATTTCCACCAACCCTTTGCTCAGAGCCATTGTCTGAGGCCACGTCCAGTTTGGTTTTGAATAGTTTGAAGGACAACTCCACACATTTTCTGGGCAACCTGCTCTAGTGCTTGATCATTCTAAGACTAAACTTTTTAAATGTTTTAACAGACTTTCCTATATTTCAGTCTGTGCCTTTTACCTCTTGCCCTTTCAGCAGTGTCAGGGAGAGGGTAGGAGGCAAAAGGCACAAACTGAAATACAGGAAAGTCTGTTTAAACATAAAAAAAAGTTTACTCCTTGCCACTGGGTGTTTATACACATGGATCAGATCCTTGAGAGACTTCTCCAGGCTGAATAGTCCCAGCTCTTTCAAGAGATATTCCAGTCCCTTAATCATCTTTGTGGCCTTTTCCTAGACCTGCTCCAGTAAGTCCAGGTCTTTCTTGTACTGGGTACAGTCTCAGCAGTGCTGGGCAGAGGGGCAAAGTTCACCTTCCCTGAGCTGCTGGCACTGCTCATTCCCCAGCTGCTGTTCCCTCTCCCTGCTGCCATGGCACACTGCTGCTCTCCATCAGCTGCATTTCCTGCTGGAGCCAGGCTCTCCTCTGCCAGGCTGCTTTCCAGGGGGTCAGCCTCAGCCTGCTCAGGGGTATGGAGTCATTCCTCCTCAGCTGAAGGAGTCACAGGGACTGACTGTCCTGCAGCTCTCTGGATGTTCTTTCCTGCCTTTCCTGGAGGGGGACATTTGAGGGACACAGCAGTGTTGAAGGGAAGAGAACACCATGAGTGTCAGCTCACTGCAGGCCTGGCTGTAAAAGGTGAGGAGATGAGCAGCACTGGGAAATTACTTTGTGCCAACACGATCTGCAGGGGCTGCAGTTGATGGTGGGGACTAAAAACTGCCAGTGTCAGAAGGAGCTGGAACTCAGCCTGTGGAGTCCCAGCTGATTTGGAGGTGGTGATCTAGGAAAGAGCCCCAAAGAGGGGTGTAAAGCAGGAGGGCGAGGTGGCTGGGGAGAGAAGACCATGGATGGGGGACAGGGATGGATACAGGCTGGCCAAACTGTCTGGATTGATGAGCTCCACCTCTGGAAGGGGCCAGGGAACACAGAGACATGGAGCAGAGGACCTCTGGGATGGTGGCAGCCAAGCAGCACAGGGAAGGTCAGGCTGTGACCCTGGCACCTGCCTGCAGCAGTGTCTAACCTGGGCAGAAGGATTCAGCCCCCCATGGAAGACAGGAGAAGGCTGCTCATGCTGGGTCTGCTGAGCACCTGGCATTTTTTATCTCCCTTCTACCAAATCTCAGTGCTGGAAGATTCTAAACTGGTACAGATTACATCTGTTTGTGTTTGCTAAAATACAGTATACTAAGCAGGACTAAACAAAGTGGGTTTGGTTGTGGTGTGAAACAAGAGCAACACTTACATGGGATGCTGCAAACCTTCACAAGCCAGCCTGGGCAACCTTTGAAGGTACCACCTTTGCCATGACAGCAAGGCAAAAACACTCTTAAACTTGGTTTGGGTTTTTTTCCCCTTCCCCTCCCTCAGTCATCAGAACATCTCTTTCCTGTATAGTCAGTTTGAAAGGTCACTTTGTTATGCAATCCTTTGGGTTTGGAAGGTCTTCACCTTCATTAATATTCCAAATTCAAAGCTTAATTTATTTGTAGTTTACATTCATATGTCCAAGAAGAAGGAAAACAAAGATGGGCTAAGGATGGCAGTGTTTGCACAGCCAGCCATGCTTTATTCAGGATGGGCTGCAGCAACACCCACCTGTACAATGCTGTACAAATACATCTCATGGGTTTGGAATTATTTTATATATGACCAGGCCATAATGGAAAAAATCCTCAGTGCTCTTCAGGCTGCACTCCAGCCTATCCAGACTTGTTATGTTGATGCTAAAGACTCACATCATTGATTTCCTGAGATGAAAAACTCCCTTTTGCTCTCTCTCTCTCTCCCTCTCTAAGAATCATTTTGTTTCTGAGTGCCCTGTTTGAGTGGAGGCCTCTAATGCTTCAAGAGCTCCACCAGATTTTTTTTCATCACTCTCCCTCAACCACAAAACACTCAAAAAAAAAAAAAAAAAAAGAATAAAAAGAAAAAAAATGGGGTTTGCTAATGGGAAGCAACAGAGGAGAGTGGAAGTAGGTCTGGTAATTGTAACCCATGCTCTGACCTTGTCTAGTCCCAGGAGAGCAAATCAATTTATCCTTGGCTTTCACCAGAAGTCTGTAATTTGCCTGTAGTTATCCTCCCCATTTCTGCATTTGGACAGAGGCACTTTCAGCCTGGAGAAGCATCACTCCTGCAATGTAGTACTTATGAGTGTTAGATGCTTTTGCTTATACTTTTGGATGTTGCCTATAGAAGTGCTTTGCTCTCAGTATTCTAGCACAGGCTAGGCTGAAATGTGTGTATGCTGGTTTCCTGAAATAAAAGGGTTCCTAAAACCCACTGGATTCATCACCCTTCTTCCTCCTGCTTATTTTTCCACTTGCCTTCTGAACTCCATTCCATTTGGTTTTTCATAAATGTGGATGAGAATGAGCAGTTTAGCTCAGAGGTTTTTAAACTGGGAAACTTTTGCTGCAGGAGGCAGGACAGCCATCAGAGGGTACAGGGAGGGAGAGTGCTCCATAAACATCCACTTTTCAGAAGGAAAATTACCCCAGCAGTTAAGAACTAGAAATAACCTGGCAAAGGAGAGGTGATAAATTAGATTCAAGTTGGTCTCACCTCATTTGGAAAGGTGATGATGAGTCTGTACCAAAAATTCCCTGTTACGTCAGACTGTTTCCATTTCCTGAAACTGAATGCAAATTTAGAAATACAGTTTAATAATAATTTTAATAAAT
This sequence comes from Agelaius phoeniceus, assembly GCF_051311805.1. NCBI lineage: Eukaryota > Metazoa > Chordata > Aves > Passeriformes > Icteridae > Agelaius > Agelaius phoeniceus. Next base: position 3,918,671 of record NC_135274.1, on the reverse strand, counting down.
GGAAATTTAGGAATAGTGATTTTGATAAGATCTGTCAATAGCACCAAAGCACTGGGGACAGAGGGCAACCAGCTGATGATGACAAATGGGTTTTGCCTTCCTGTGCAAGAGCATCAACATAATAACATTGTGCCATTGGAGTGACAGTTTGGTATTTTTGGGGTCCCCTGTGGCAGGAAGGAAATGATGAATCTGACTCCATGTTCTTAGAAGGCTAATTTATTATTTTATGTTATTATATTATATTAAAGAATGCTATACTAAAACTATACCAAAGAATAGAGAAAGGATACAGACAGAAGGCTACAGAGAATGATAATGAATCTTGTGACTCTCTCCAGAGTCTGACACAGCTGGACAGTGATTGGTCATTGAGTCAAAACAATTCACATGAAACCAATCAAACAGTGACCTGTTGGATAAACAATCTCCAAACCACATTCCAAAGCAGTAAAACACAGGAGAAGCAAATGAGATAACATTGTTTTCCTTTTTCTCTGAGGCTTCTCAGCTTCCAAGGAGAAGAATCCTGGGCAAGGGGATTTTTCAGAAAATATGATGGTGACACGGCAGGGCTGAAAGCAATGACACCACCCTGATCCTGCTGGGTGCTGTGAGCCACAGATCTGCCTGTGCAGTTGTAGAAAATGTAAAGTGTCAGTGATGGGATGGAGTGGTAACCTTTGCAGGGCTGCCTTGTGGACTAAAACAGTAAGTTGGTCATGTTTGCTTTGCTTTTCAGGCCAGGGAGGCATATAAGCCTATCCATAAATATCTATTAAAATATATATATATATATCTTAACCTTTCCCCTTTGCAAGGCTGTGCTGACACACTGTGCTCAGAGAATAAAAGAGAAGAGCAAGGAAGATGAACTTGGCTGAAGAACATGTTTGTGAGATGTGCATATTTCTCATTTGCATGGACAGGAAATGGGGAAAATGTGGTTTGGTAAGGTCAGCTCTAGCCTCTGACACTGGAATTTAATTTTGAGCTTGGAAATCTTGGCTTTCAGCATCTCACAGTTAAAACACATGTGAAGTTGTGCACCCATGGAGAGCCACTGATTTACACCAAGGCATTTTCACTCTTACTTAATCACTCTGTTATCCAAGCAGTCATCAAGGGTAAGAAATCAACATAGCAGGACACTTCCACCCCCTGGCCTCGTGCCAGACACACCCTTTTGCCCAGAACCTGACAACACTGACAGCTCTGCCAGCAAACACAGGCTTCCCATGGGCCTCCCACTTCCAGACCTCCCTGCTGTCGAGGAAAATAAAAAACCAAAAACTGGGTGGGAAAATTGGCCCAAAAAGACCCCATGTGGTGGCAGTGGCTGCTCCCCTTCCCAGCAGTGAGTGAGCAGGGGCTGTGCAGAACACTGAGTTCATCAGGGAGCATGTAAGGAAGGGAAAACAAGAACCCCATGAAGCTGTGCTGGATCCCATTTCACTGCCAAGTTCACTTGGTGGCTGCTTTGCTCCAGTACTTTTCTCCTGTGTGATAGCCTTTATCACCACAGCCTGTGACTCAGCAGGCAGCAGATTTCCCCACAGCTCCTTTGTGCAAATATCTGACCACAGTGCAGATTCCAGGTGTCACTGATACCCTGAGCCTGCACATAAACAACCCTGCACCTTCTTGTGCCTCTTTAGGGCAGGGCTTCCCTTGGTACTGGTCAGGGACACCTAAACCTGCCCCAGCTTTGTGGCTGCAATAATGACAGCAGCCCCTTTACCCTTACCTGGCTCCCTGGCCTTTACCTCTCCCTAGCTTCAAAGGCTGAAATACTTTCAGTGCTTTAAAATACTCATTTTTCACAGTATTGCTTGTTTTGGAGAAGAAAAGGCCTCCTGTGGGAGGTTGTCCTTAAGAAGCAGCACAGATATCTCCTGGCCTGCTTGTCCAGCAGAACACTGGAGCACAGTGATGGGACCAACTTGTGCAGCTGCTTCCAGAGCCCTGGGATGGGTTAGAGCACTGAGCCCCTGTCATTGTGGCTGCTTTTCAATGAAAGGCTGGGACCATTGTTGGGTTAAGAATGATTTATTGCTCATATAAACATCAGTCTCAGAGGCTGTGAGATTTTAGAGGAGCAAGCAGTCAGCCATAGCTCAAAGCAGTCACAAGTTCTTCATTACAAGGCAATATAGAACCTTCTGATCCAATGGACAGTTGCCACAGGGTTTATTTTGCTTTTCTAACCTATCACCTTTACTCACTTCTACTGCACTGCAGATACATTTATCCAATGGGCTATTAGCACACATACACACAAATGCTTCTATTAGAACATCTAAACTCTTAACTTGCTCTATACAACTACATTACTACACCATAAACCCTTCACCATCTTATCAATGCAGTTTCTCACTTTAGGCATATTCTTCCTTACAACTATAGAAACATAAATGTATTGGATTTTTCTGCTTAATGTCTGTGTATTGTATTTTTACATCAATCCAAGCTTCTTCCAAGGCTGCAGATCAAACCTTCCTGTGTCTGTGGAAGTTTCTGCCTTTCCATTTCCCACAAGCCCCTCTCCCAGCACAGCAGTGCTCCCCACCCGAGAGAAAACGTTTTGGGGTTACTGGCTGGGAGTCTCCATCTGCTGTGCATGGCACCACTGCTGCACACAGAACAGGCCCTGAGAAAGCCCCACCTGCACCCTGAGGCTCCTGAGCCAATCTGCTGCTGGTGCTGCCTGAAATGCACTGCTCAAAGTCACCTCCAATGCAGTGAGAGCAGGCTGTGACCCCTTGGGCCACGCTGGGCAGGAGCCTCTGGGGACATGTGTGCTGCTCTAAGTTGCTTATGTGACTTCAGGCTATTGCTTCATGCCAGCAGCCCCTAAAATGTGCATTATTTCTTTCACTGCATCAGTATCTTTTTGGCATTTCAACTGGGATGTCAGTGACTACTCACCATGGCCTTGAGCACAGTACCGTGTGTCCCACACGGAGAGGAAATCTCTCACCTGGTAGTTCTCCTTTCCTCCCTGAAGTAAAAGGTCAGGGGAAAATCAGCCTCTACGGCTGGTATTACCAGAAGGCATAGGACACAAATGAGATGTGATGTTGATTTTTTGCCTCCTAGACCCCTATACAGTCTGCAGAGAAATGCCCTGATGAGGGAAGGAATGATGCATCTGACTCTACTGATATCAGAAGGCTAATTAATTACTTTATTATACTATATTATTCCACACTGTATTACATTATGTTACATCTAAACTGAATCTTCCAAGCACTCAACTGCACAGAACTGCCCAGAATCTGGTGACTGTCACCCAACAGTCCCCACACACACACACACACACCTGGGCCTGACAGGCCAAGGAAACAAAACCCCATCACTGTGGGTGAACAATCTCCACATTGCATTCTGCTGTGGCACAAACACAGGCACAGCAAATGATAAGAATTGTGTTTTCTTTCTCTGAGGTTCAGAGAATGTGAAACCCAGCAATATTCTTGGGAAGAATTGTGCCTTGCTTTTCTCTGAAAAAGAAGAGAAATGTGGTGACACCCCTAGCGTTAATAAACTTGCAGGCACAGGACGTAACCTTCCATGACTTACTTCCATTCCATTTGAAAGCAATTTCCCAGTTTGCTACAAGGTGACAGAGTTCTCTGTTGCTTTGTGGAAGTCCAGGGGTGCCTAAACACCATTCCCATTAACCCTTTAGTGCCACAGGAAGGAGGATGCTGATCCTGCATGCTGTGAGCACACCACTGCCCACCTCAGCCCTGTGTGTGTGCAGGGAGATCCCCTCCAGCACACAGGGGGAATTTCCTTCCTGTCCCCTGTGCTGGGGGTCTGGAGCAGTGAATAAACCAGGGTGAGGATAGAGAGGGGCTGTGGTATTTTCTGGGGTCCCCTGTGGCAGGAAGGGATGAATCTGACTCCATGCTCTTAGAAAGCTAATTTATTGTTTTATGATCTATATTATATTAAAGAATGCTAAACTAAACTATACTAAAGAAAAGAGAAAGGATACTTACAGAAGGTTTAATGAAAACTAATGAAAACTCGTGACTCTCTCCAGAGCCCTGACACAGCTGGGCTGTAATTGGCCAATAACTAAAAATAATTCACATGTTGGATAAGCAATCTCCAACCACATTCCAAAGCAGCAAAACACAGGAGAAGCAAATGAGATAAGAATTGTTTTCCCTTTTTTCTGAGGCTTCTCAGCTTCCCAGGAGAGAAATCCTGGGCAAAGGGATTTTTTCAGAAAATGTGACCATGACAGGGGGCTCTGGGCACAGCAGGATGGGGAGCTGGGCCCCTCCAGCACCCACCCTGCCCCAGCCTTGCTGCCCTCACACCCCCAGCTCTGTGAGCTGCTGCCCCATGGCTGTGTTGTGGTTCCTCACACACCAACAGGAACCCTCAGTGACAATTTATCAGCCAGACAGACGTAGATCCTTAAACAGAGGTACCCAGGACTGGTAAATCCAAGCAAAACCACATCCTCTCAGGAAAAGGAACTGGCAGCAAGGAAGGAATTATTTGCTCACCTTGCTTACGTGTTTAATGAAACCAGTCACGGTTTCTCCTTTCTCTTCATTCAGTTACATCAATTTCGCTGCAAGCCTTTTATCTCAGGAAATCTCTGCTTGATTTGCTCTCCTGATTGTAGATCACTGTGTGGCTTTTCCTCTACACAGAGATCAATCTCCATTTTGCTCACAGCCAATTTGCAATGGCTCTGCCAGGACTCAATACTATTTTTCTTATCACCCCACTGGATGTTATAACACCCAAGGTGACCTGAAGGTTATAGTCAGGGGGAAATGGTGTCTGAAGTAGGTGTCTAAAGGTCATTTTTAAACTTTGTAGCATCATTTCCAGATAGGACAGTTCAGAAGTGCAAAGGTTTGCCCTCCAAAATTCAGATCAGCCCCACATTGTGTGGGCAGATCTTTGTGACAGTGATATTTCCTCTTGACATTTGAGCACTTGCAGCTCTCACAGCCTCAAGCCTCCATCCAGGGAAAGATCTCATCCCTGGGAGGGAGGCAGGGCCCTGTTCCAGTGCAGGAGCACCTCAAGCCCTAAACATGGTCCAGGCTGCTTTTAGGTGCTCCACCTACATAGCAAAAGTAATTCCTGCCTGAAACAACTTCTGAAGACACTGGCATCACCAAGGTAAGGCAAAACACAGCCCAAGCAGCCCCTGTGAGCAGAGCTGTGTCTGCTGGGCTGGGTCCCTGCTGAACCTTGGCTTTGGTACCTTCAGTTCAAATGCTTTGCTGACACCACTGTTAAATTTGTCTGGGAAAACTGATGATCAATTTTTTTTTAAATGCAGCCAAAGAGAGGAAATGGGTTCATTTGTGGTGTTAAGGTCATACATATTCATAGCTATGTTTTCTAACCACAGTGTCAACTCAAAAATGTACATTTCACCTAAATCAAAATGGATGTCTAGCAGATGGCCCCACAATACCACAATAATCAGGTGTGGATAACACCAAGCTGTGGCATAATTCAGGCTTCTATTTTGCCCTCTGGAGCTGGTTGTTCAGAGAGCAGTGAGGGTGATGTCTCAAATTCAGGCTGCTCTGGTGACAGCAGGACCTGGGACTGGGACATCACTTACCCAGAGCTGCTGAGGACATTTTAATTACTTGCAGCTGGACAAAACAAAGTTGAATAATTCAGGAGGTCCAGAATTACCCTGGGGGTCTGTCTGTGTGCAGTTGAGTGCCCCAGGACACCCAGGGGATGAACAACCCCTCCCTCATGGCCTTTGCTGTGGCACTTGTGCACCCTTCAAGGGGACAGGGGCAGCTGACACCAGGCTCAGCTTGTTCACCTGGGTTTTGCAGCCAGGAGTGCAGAGAGGTGAGTGATGGGTCTGGTAACCTACTAAACCTTGTGTAGCTGGCAGTCACTCCAAAGGCAGTGGCCAGGAGCCAACTGTGCTGCTCTCAGGGTGGTTTGTGGAGATAATCAAAACTCCACAACTTTTGTGAAAGTTGTAAAGCCGGGATGTTTATGATTACAGCATTGGATGCATGTGGGAATCGTTCCCCTAAAATGACATGTGTACCTCTGGGAACTTCAGGTCTCTTTATCCCACTCCCAAATACACATGCATACAGTTTCACTATAGGTTCATACATATTCATTTTTATGAATTTCACCTGACATTTGCCGCTAGTTCTTCTTTATCAGAAAGAATTCCTAGGTCAGGTTGAGCTGCTCTCACAGCAGTCTCTGTCTCTCTCTATCACCCTCTTTCTTCCCCCCCTTATCTCTGTCCTTCACTGAAGCAGTTTCTCTGAGCCCAGGCCTTGCAGTCACGCTAAATAGCTATGTTTTCTAACCAGAGTCTCAACTCAAAAATGTACATTTCACCTGAATCTAAATGGATTTCTACCCTGGAAAATTTCCACCCTGCCTCGAGGGCACCAGGGCACCCACAGCTGTGGCAGCAGGGCAGCTTCTGATGGCTGAGAGACTCCCCCTGTGTTTGCTCTTGCCCAGTTCTGCAAAAAAAAAGAAAAAAAAAAAAGAAAACTCTGGGAATTTCTGTTAATGTGCAGAGCACAGGAACCTCTCTGGCTTTTAGCACATCCCAGGAGCCTTAATAGGCCTTGAAAAGAGAGATGAGAAAAAGTCATTAAGATTTTTCTTTGTTTCTAGAGCTTATTATCTACCTTCTTCTTTGACAGCCTCTTTTGTGATTCAGCATAGGGCAAGTATTGCTCGTATGCTTATGCCTCACAGCTCCTGCTGTGAGAAATGTATCCTACAAAATTGGTCACTGACACATCTGTTCAGAATTGTGGCTGTTTCAAAGGTTAAAAAGAGTTAAATCTTATTTTCTCCCATGTCACAGACATATTTTATGAAAAATATTTTCCTTAGGATTTTCCCTCCTGAGAGGCTCAGAGGCCTCAGGAACAAAATGTAACCAATGGTTATCTGCTGCTGTGGAATGCAACAGGTGCATTTGGGATTGGGTTCATGGGGTTGTTTCTAATTAATGGCCAATCACAGTCAGCTGGCTCGGACTCTCTGGTCAATCACAAAATTTCATTCTATTCCTTTCTATTCCTTCCTAGCCTTCTGATGAAATCCTTTCTTCTATTCTTTTAGTATAGTTTTAATAGATCATTTTCTTTTAATATAATATATATAATAAAATAATAAATCAGCCTTCTGAAACATGGAGTCAAGATTCTCATCTCTTCCCTCGTCCTGGGACCCCTGTGAACACCACCACATTGATGAGCCCCAAGTGAAGAACATGGCCACACTCCTGGGTTTGTTTTTTTGTTTGTTTGTTTGTTTTTCTTGTTTTTCTTCTCTGCTGTGAGCAGAGGCTCTGCTTCATAACACCTCTGTAGCCTTTGAGCTCTGCTCCAGAAGCTTTACCTGCCATGCACCCTGTGATAGATGAGTAATGCAATCATTGACTCTCACAATTAACAGACAAATATCATGTATATAGGCTAAGAAAAGTTTTATAGATTTATAGTTATGTTTTACCCCCTCACCTGGTTATCAAGGGACACCTGGGAGGGCTGGCTTGTCACTATGGAACACCTGACCTCCAATGAGGATTTGAGGAGGAGATCTCCACCACTGGACAGCAAAGAAGGGGCTGATGGACAGAACTTTGGGAGGGGTTAAAGGGTTAAACAGGGAAAACCTCCATGGTGAGGGGGCTGAGCACACGGTGGGGAAAATCTTTTGCTCCCAGCGCTGTAACCTTTTTTCTTTATTCAGTCTTCTGTTGTACTTTTGATAAGGTTAATAAACCTTCCTAAACTATGAAAAGTGAGTAGCTATTTCTCACACACCCACCTGCCTGGGCCACAGGGAGAGAGAAGAGGCCAGTGACAGCTCCAAAGAGCCAAAGCCCTTCTCTTATTGCTCTGGAGATTCTCACACAGGGAATGCCCTGTTTCTGTGCCAGGCTGTCTTTCACACAGACATTACTGACTTCAGCATCCCAAGCAATACATTTATTTTGCTTTTTCTTTGCCTTTTTGGTGTCTATTTGCCCCAAGTGCTAAATTAAAATCTTTTTTTACAGTTTGATGCCCATTATAATTAATTTCCAGGTTCTCTGAGACACACAGACCTCTCCCCTGGCATGGAGGACCATGTTAGCTTCTCCACAAGGACCACAGTGCTGTGCTCACCTGCTCCATCACACCCCATCCTTTGGGGAAGCTGAAAGGCTGGAGAGGAGGCACAGACCACAGGTCTGCACTAATAAACACTACAAGAACAACAGAGAGATCTGAATCCCTGTGTCAGCAGCGAGATCCAGGCTGGGAGACCCAAGCCTGCACCTCAGGGCCAGCTCATCTCTGAAACCCTCTGGGGCTTACAGCCCTACAAGGATGTGATGGTTTATAAAGATCTCTATTTTTTTTTTTTTTTAAGAATCTTTAAGAAATAAAAAAAAACAACCCCAGAATTTGAAACAAGAATTACACTGATTTCTGAGAGCAGCAAGAGGAGCTGGCAGTGGGAAGCAGAGCTGTCACACATCCTTTGGGACAGGTAACCCAAGCCTATTTTGAGTCAAAACCAACCAGAGTTTTGCTTTTACTGAATTTTCCAGTCTTTGTCCTGCAACATTTAATCCTCTGTGACTAATTACACCCTGATTTACTGAGATCAGAATAGATGGGGCCACAGAGAGCCATATACAAAATAATAATCATTATTTACATAAGCCTCTTAGTTCATGTAAATTGTAACTTTTCAAATGCTGGCAAAGGGACTTCTTTTCATTACCACGATTTCTGTGGCTGTAATTAGTCCTGTAGGAGGATTATTACTTCTCTTATCATTAGTAAGAGAGAAAAGATAATTTGTTACAACGGTGTTGACCTCAGTGCCATTGGAGGCTGTGGCTGGTGTGATTTCCACATGGGAACAAGGGATTTACAGGACAGCACAACCCACAGAGTGCTGCAAGCCAGAGGGAATCATCCCTGTCTCCTTCCTGCCCCTTTCCAGGCATTATGGAAATATTGGTGTGGGAAATGGGTTTGGATGCTGGCTGGACGCTGACACTCGATGGCCAGCAGGGAGGCACAGCAGAGTGAAAAATGCCAATCACTTGTTTTTAAAATTTTAAAAGTTTAATAGTAATAAAATGGTTATTAAAAGAGTAATACAATTAGAGTAAAAATAATTTGGACAATTTGGATTAGGACAATAAAAACAATAAAAATAAATTGGACAATTTGGATTAGGACAATAAAAACAAAGAGTTACAGAGGTCTGGGTACCTTTTCTGGGCAGCATGAGCCCCAAAAAGGACCCAGGTTAACAGAGGATTAACCCTTAAAAACAATAACCTGTTGGATATTCATCCATCTCATACATGATGCATAAATTCCATTCAAACACAGGATTCTGTCTGGTCAGTGTCAGCTTCTACCTCTGAATCCTGACAGTGCCTTTGAGGCAGGAAGAAGTTCCTTTCTTCTGATAAGAGAGCAATAAATTTTCTTTCTCTGAAAGATTCAGGTGTCCTGTGGCTGCTGTCTCGCTGCGAGTCCTTCCTTTAAAAAAAGTATCCTACATAGCATAGTTTCTATTTTAACATTTTGTTATAACCTAAAACTCTATTTAACACACCACTTAAGAAAATTAATACAGCATTACTTTCTAACACAACACATACAATATTCATTTTAATATTTGTGAAAAGCCAATCATAAAATGCATGCATTTTTCACAGCAGCAAAGCTGCAGACACCGCGTTAGCGCTGCCACCGCCGGCAACGCCACCTCCTGTGGGGCCAGCATCCTGCCCTGTTGGTATCACCAATATTGTGATGGGACGTGCCTGGGCTTGTCTGGCCCTGCTGCTGAACCAAATTGGGGCAACTGTGGTGGTGTTTCACCCCACAGACACTTTTGGCCGGCTGGGTGTGTGGTGTTTCACCCCACAGACACTTTTGGCTGGCTGGGTGTGTGGTGTTTCACCCCTCAGACACTTTGGGCCGGCTGGGTGTGTGGTGTTTCACCCCACAGACCCTTTTGCCTGCCTGGGTGTGTGGTGTTTCACCCCACAGACACTTTTGGCTGCCTGGGTGTGTGGTGTTTCACCCCACAGACACTTTTGCCTGGCTGGGTGCTGCAGTTGGGTGCTTGGAGGCAAGTCCAGGCTGTGGGATGGAGCTTCCTCCATGGACAGGCTGCTCCTCAGGTTTTACCTCTGCCAAAGAAGCTTTAAGGGGATGGTGAAGGAAAGGAGTCGGTTCTGATGGAGGGTTTGGATCCAGAGCTTTATTCTGGCCCTCAGGCCTCTGAATGCAGCACCAGCTCCAACAGAACTCCCTGAGCCCGTGGCTGCTGCTCCTTTAACCCCGGGGAGAGGGGCAGGGAAGGGGTAGGGAGACAACAAGCAGGGACAGGAGGGGAGGGACAAAGGGACAAAGGACACCTGGATGGCCCAATGCCCCCCAGGGCAGTGAATCTGCCAATCACTCAATGCCCTTCTGGAATGCCAGGACTGACAGACAGTGCTGGGCAGGGGTCAGGGAGGGGAAAGGAGGGATGATTGGCACACCTGGGAGGGAATCTTCAGGGGAGGGACCCAGGGCTCTGAGGTAAACCCTGAAATCACAACGCAACAGAGCCCGGGCATCGCCCGTGCTGCTGCCAGCCCTGCCCTGGTGCCTGCCTGTGCGGCCCCTGTCACCCCAGGACAGCCCCGGCCAGCACGGGCAGCTCCCAGCCTGGAAGGGAATTCACCCAGCCTGGAAGGGAATCCACCAGCCCGGCAGGGAATTCACCCAGCCTGGAAGGGAATTCACCCATCTAAGCAGGGAATTCACCCAGCCTGGAAGGGAATTCACCCATCTAAGCAGGGAATTCACCCAGACAAGCAGGGAATTCACCCATCTAAGCAGGGAATTCACCCAGACAAGCAGGGAATTCACCCATCTAAGCAGGGAATTCACCCAGACAAGCAGGGAATTCACCCATCTAAGCAGGGAATTCATCCCGACAAGCAGGGAATTCACCCAGCCTGGAAGGGAATCCACCATCCCGGCAGGGAACTGACCCAGACCAGCAGGGAATTCACCCAGACCAGCAGGGAATTCACCCAGCCTGGAAGGGAATTCACCCATCTAAGCAGGGAATCCAACCAGTCCAGCAGGGAATTCACCCAGGCCGGGAGGGAATTCACCCATCCCGGCGGGGAATTCACCCATCCCGGCGGGGAATTCACCCATCTAAGCAGGGAATTCACCCATCTAAGCAGGCAATTCACCCATCTAAGCAGGGAATTCACCCATCCCGGCAGGGAATTCACCCATCCCGGCAGGGAATTCACCCAGACAAGCAGGGAATTCACCCAGACCAGCAGGGAATTCACCCATCTAAGCAGGGAATTCACCCAGACAAGCAGGGAATTCACCCAGGCCGGGAGGGAATTCACCCATCCCGGCAGGGAATTCACCCATCCCGGCAGGGATCTCACCCATCTAAGCAGGGAATTTACCCATCCCAGCAGGGAATTCACCCATCCCGGCAGGGAATTCACCCATCCCGGCGGGAGCTGGGCCAAAGCAGAGCCCTTGGACAGGCGTTTCTTTATGTGGGGATCGGCTCCTGCCGGAGCCCCGCACTGCCCCGGCAGTGCCAAGGCCACCCGGGTGCGGGTGACCGTCGGTCCGGCTGTCGCACACGCTGCTTGCTTGAGGCCATCGTGTGCCCGCGGCTCATTCCCAGCGCCCAGCCAAGCCACGGCTCCAGGCCCCTTGGGAAACCCTTTTCCCCAGGGATCCAAGTCCCATCCCACTCGGAGCTGCCCTGTGCCATCTTGTGGCCGTTGCTGAAATCGAGGGAAACGTCACTAAATCGCTTCGGATTCCACATCTGGGTTTAGGTAATTCCTATTTTTTTTTTTCAGAAGAGAAACCAGTTTTACCAGCAGCTGTGCAATTCCAGCCAAGTTCCCAGATGCTCAAGGAGACAGATGTGCTGCACCACAGCACCTTTCCCCCAAATGAGTTGGCAAATCCTTTTGCCAAAATAAATAGTAAGGGATACAATTTTCAGGTGACCAAACCAATTTTGCATTATCAAAACAACTTCTTGACACATTTTCAGGGTCTGAAACATCCCACAGCATTCTCCTGGGAAAACTGGCAGCCCACAGCTTGGACAGGCACATTCTTCACTGCATTAAAAACTACCTGGATGGATGCACCTCAAATCCTGTGCCCAGTTCTGAGCCCCTCACTCCATGAAAGACATTGAAGGGCATGTCCAGAGGAGGGCTGTGGGAACCCAGGAAATTCCTCTGGCTGCCCTGGAGGACTCAAGGTCCTACCAGGGGGCTCAGAGACCTTGGGACAGAGCCCAGGATGCCCCTGTGCCTTTGATTTAGCCCTTGGAAAAAACAATTCCCAACCTTGTATGAAGAATTACAAGCCACAAAAGTTTAAGTAGAATGATATTGAATTTATCACAGGGTGAAAAATAGATTGTTGGGGTTTTTAGAATGGGGGTTCAGGGGGCAAGATGGAGGGATCTGGGCATGTCCAGCCTCTCTCCTCCTTCTTCTTCTTGGCCTCCATCTTCTGCTGTGATGTTGGCACTTTGGGATTGGTTTAGAGTAGAAGCTCACTGTCTAACACAGGTGATGGGTATTGGGAAGTAATTATAAACACTGTACACATTGTAGTTTTTAGTATAAAGACATAACCCCACCCCAGGGGCAGGCAGAGTGCCTGGAACTGTCCTGCTGGATGGACCTTGGCAGGGCAGGAGAAAGAATTTTATAGATAAGAAACAATGAACAACCTTGAGACAGAGAAATGAAGAGCCCTGACTCCTTCTTCAAGCACTGGGCTGGGAAAAGAGACTTTCTAATGCATCTGGGGGTCACTGTGACCAGCTAGAGACTCCGAGAGAGGGCAACAAATTTGGTGAAGGGTCTGTTTTTCCATCCTTATTTTTTATCTACAGTGCAGGGATTCAGGTGACTGACCTCTTGAGCCACCTGCCCAGTTACATTCTTAGCCTTCAGAAATGTTGATAAATGATAGCATCATGCTGGATCCTGTCCATCCCCTTAGCAGCCCAGAGGGAAGGCAAGAGGCAGCCAGCTTTCCCAAAGTGCAGGGGTTTTGTTAAAAAAAACCACTTGAAGGTCATTAAAAGCAGAAATAGTCTGAAGTGCCTCCTCCCCATAATGAACCATTAAAAAAAAAGAGGAACAAAAAGAGGAGGGATACCAGGCTTCACACTCTCCTTTGCAGTACTAATTGCTCATAGTAACCAAGCTGCAGGAAATTGGACAAGTCCATTTTTTATTTGCAAACACAAAGAAAGATTCCTCTGTGAGTAGAACAGTGGGGGTGGTTTTTTCCCTCTTGGGTCAGCACATCACTACATTAAAATGCTCTCCTCACTGAAGGGTGGGATATGACCAGAACTTGGATTTTAAGGAACTTCAACTGATAAATACTTTGCTCTGTAGCTGGTTGGTGTAGCCATGATATTTTCTGAAAAAGCCTTTCCTTAGGATTTGTCCTCCTGAGAAGCTGAGAGGCCTCAGGAACAAAATGTAACCAATGGTTATCTGCTGCTGTGGAATGCAACAGGTGCATCTGGGATTGGTCTTATGGGGTTGTTTCTAATTAATGGCCAATCACAGTCAGCTGGCTTGGACTCTCTGTCCCAGACACAAACCTTTGTTATTCATTCTTTCTTTTTCTATTCTTAGCCAGCGTTCTGATGAAATCCTTTCTTCTATTCTTTTAGTATAGTTTTAATATAATATATATCATAAAATAATCCTCGTCTCTTCCCTCATCCTCACACCCCTGTGAATGCTGTCACAGGTTGGCAGCTCAAGCTTCACCTTCCCTGCACTCTGGGAAAGTCTGGGTCAGCCCGTGCTGTTCTCAGCTTTACTCTGAAAGCGCTACGGGCCGAGCTGAGACTCGCACATGTTCTGAAGCACAGCGCGCTCGGTTCTGGCCCGCATTTCCCGCTCCCGTGGGTGTCCGGGGCGCTCCGGCGCGGCGGTGCCAGCCCGGGCAGGGCGGGAGCAGCGCGGGGATGCGGGCGGCCGGGGCGGCTGCGGGGAGGGCCGGGACGAGGCCGAGCCGTGCCTGGGCCCCGGGGGGCGGCTGGGCGCCGTGGGCAGCCTGGGCTTCTGCAGCAACCTCCTGGTGCTGCTGCTCCTCTGGCACTTCCCGGCGCTGCGCTCCCCCATCAACCTGCAGCTGCTCAACACGGCCCTCAGCTGGGCACCCCGCTCGGGCTGGCCGCGGGTAACAGCAACAACGGCAACAACAGCAACAACAGCAACGGCAACAACAGCAGCAACAGCAACACCGCTCCCGGGGCCGCCTGCGCCTGGCACGGCTTCGCCACCGCCCTCTGCGGTGAGTGCGGAGCGGGCTGCGGGGCCGAGAGCACCGCTCTGCCGCCGGAGGGACGGGACGGGACGGGGACAACATCCCTCCCCCTGCGGGAGGGGACGGGACAGCCCCGGCTGCTCAGGGGAGAGAATGGGATAGCCTGGGCAGCTCTGGGTAGAGAATGGGACAGCCTGGGCAGCTCTGGGGAGAGGATGGGACAATCCTAGCAACTCCGGGGGAGAACGGGATAGCCTGGGCAGCTCCGGGGGATAATGGGATAGCCTGGGCAGCTCTGGGGAGAGAACGGGATAGCCTGGGCAGCTTCGGGGGAGAACGGGATAGCCTCGCTGTTCTGGGGAGGGGATGGGACAGCCTGGGCGGCTGCGGGGCCCAGGGAGGGCAGAGCCAGCCCGCTCGGGTGCAGCGCTGGGTTCGTGTCCGGGGCCGCGATGGGGCTCGGGCTGCCCTGGGGAGGGGACCCCGGGCACGCCTGGAGCACAGGGCTGGGGGAACCTTGCCAGCTGTGGTGGTTGTTTCGCTGGGAAAAGGCCGGGCAGCGTTAGGTGTGAGTCCTCACTCAGGCTCCACAGCGTGTTTCCAGCGGCTGAGGAAGAGCTCTACAAACTTGAAAGGATGAAAGCGGGGATGGAATCAGCCTCGTTTAGGTTATAAAAGACCTTTAAGCTCCGCCGACACTGGCACACATCGGTGGGGCTCTCCCCCAGCCAGCATTCCCATGGAGTAGAGGCTTTACCAGCAGAGCATCCCTCTGCTGTCAGAACAGACCTGAACCACGCCAGGAATGCAGCTTAGGCTTCCCACTGCCACTGAGGAGACGCTGACGCTGCTTATGCACACTCTAAAGAGATACTTGCAGCAGCTGTTTGCTGCCATCTCTTTCCCTCGTGAAGTTACACAGGGTAAAAAGCCAAATTTGTGCATGTAAAACCTTTATTTGGCAAGGAAAGTTCAGCAGGAGTGTGTCAGCATCCAGCAACATCCCCTTGTACCTGCCAGTGTGGCTTCCACAGTGCAGCCCGGGACGTGTGTGTGGAGGGAAATTGCAAGCTCTTATCTCAGCTTTAGAAATTACCTCCCCTCCAGCATTTCTGCGTGCTAAAGAAGCCTTTGATTGGCTGCTGGTGGTTTTATTGCCCCCTTGGTGCCTGCTGGCAGTACCCCAATTGCAGGAGACCCATCACTGTCTCTGCAAAGGCTCAGGAGCTCTTGCTGGCACAGGGGGCTTCAGGACATGGCTTTAATCTACAGCTCTTCATTATGCACAGCATGAAATCCTTGTGGAGCTGCACTTCCCCAAGGAGGGCTCAGAAGGCTGCACTTCAGAGCTGGCAGAGGAGCACCAGATCAGCTCCACACTTTGGGCAAATCTAGATATGAATCTCAAATTTTACAGGTGCAGCAAGAACCAGATCTGATGGAGAAGGCAGGATTTTGCTGCAGCTCACACACACACACACACGTATCCATTCAGACAGGTGTGGTTAATGATTAATTAGCATTTATAACTGACTGCTTTGGCTGGATGTGTTTGAACACCCCCAGCTCCTGGTGAGTGGGGTCAGGCTCTCAGCACCTCTCACCCTTAGGGGACACCTCAGTCCCAGTCCTTTCCCGCCTTGTTTCCAAAGCCAGTGCCATCAGTCTCATCCAAAGCTTGAAATATTTTTTTGGGAGGCAGAGCAAAGCCTTCACTCATGGATTTTTTGCTGATACAAGGCTCTGGTCTGACACAGGCATCATCTCCCTCATCTCCCTGGCCGTACGAGCGTTGCTGCACCATGATGAGAACGGCAGAGCCTGACACCACCAACTACAGGAAAGCTTGGGCAGCCATCATCCTGTCCTGGACATACTCCCTGCTCTGGACTGTCCCCCCACTGCTTGGCTGGAGCAGCTATGGGCCAGAAGGAGCAGGGATAACCTGCTCTGTGAACTGGCATTCCAGGGATGCCAACAACGCCTCCTACATCATCTGTCTTTTCATCTTTTGCCTCGTGATCCCGTTTGCCATCATTGTCTATTCCTATGGGAAGCTGCTCTGTGCTGTCAGACAGGTAAGCTGATTCCTCAGCTGCCTTTTGAGTGTCACCCCAAACCAGGCAGAAGCCCATGATGCCCATTTTCCACCTCTGGAACTCCTCTGCTGCCAGATGTGCTGCCAGCCCTGGCAATGCCTCTCCTGTGGCTGTCCTGGGTTCAGGCTCCAGCCTAGCAGGGCTTTGAAAGCCTTACTCAGGTGTGCACAGCTGGAGGGATGCCTTGGAGGGGCTGCCTAGAACAGAGGCTGGACAAGATTTAGAGAATAAAGTGGGGATTTATTGAAGGTCTTCAACAGCCACACCTTGGGCAGCCACAGCCTCCCAGAGGCTACACCCAAGCTGGACCATGGGCACCAGTTTTTCAGACAATTATAAGTTTGGTCCATTTACATATCAGGGGTTAATTCTCCAATTACAGCTTCAGCTAATGAAGTCATTTACCCCCAGTTTGCTCCCCCCAATTCACTTTTGTTTGTCCTTTTTGTTGCCTGAGGCTGTGGGGTGTCCATGGATCTCAGGCCCAGAGGGATTGTTTTATCTGACCAAACTGTGAGGACAGGAACTCACACTCTGTGTGGAGTTTGGAGTGATGCACTGATGCACTACAGGATCTGAAAAATATCAAAACTAAAATCCTAAGGCATCAGAGGCCCCTATGTCAGCATCACAGATGAGGGAAGTTTGCCAGAGAACTCTAGATACTTCAAATTACCCCTAATTAAAACTAGGAAAGATTTACCTACCTTGATGAGATTGGTCCTAGGATTTAAATCTGCAGGAGTGCTGTGGAGAGAGGTGAGCATTATCAGCAGGTCCAGCAGCTGCATGGTCAGTGCAGAGGGTGGGAGCAGGGATTTCTGAAGATCAATGCTTCTCTTCTGAGAGCAGGAAAGTGAACCCTGCAAAAAAGGCTGCTAGGAAAAGACTCACATATGATCAAGCTGCTGGTGGGATCAGGCAAAGCAGGAGGATGGAACTTAACAAATCTGAACTGTAAGACAGACCCATGGCATGAGGCAGATAACCCTGGACACAAAGCAAAGCCACTCCATAAATGACCATCATCGAGTCCTAACTTCTTTCTGCCAGGGTTGGGAGATGCATGAGATGGTATTTCTTGTTGGGACTCAGATGTTTATTAGTGCTTATCTATGGGACAGTCTCACAAACCCTGAGTTCTACAGCACCTCACTGTAATAAACTAAAATGGAGTCCTATCTCTCTCTCTCTCTCTACAAGGCCTTTTAAGGATAAACTGTCTAATTAAGAAATGACACCTAAATTATTTTTACTTTTAACCCAATAACCAACCACCCTTGACCCACATTGTGGACTTTTTTATCCAATTACACAAAACCACCCAAACCCATGGAGAAGAAGTGAAGAAGAAGCAGCCTTGGCCCTAAAACCTCCATCTTGCCTTATATATATTACTATATTCTAAACCCTTAAGCTCTAATTTTCCCACCCTGTGATATCACACACTTCTATTCAAACTCCACACCCACAATCCCAGTTCTGCCATTCCCTTTTGGAAGCCTTTTCCTCAACCTTGGGTCAAATGCAGTGTTCTCCTGGGGCTCAGTGCCTGGCAGCACAGAAAGTCTGAAATTCCCAGCAGCCAGGCTTCCAACAGGCCACGAGCTTTTTTTGCCAAGATAAGGAATAGCAGCTCTAAAAGTTGCTACCCCAGTGGAACATTTGGTACCAAACACCATCAGGGCAGCACTGTCAGGCAGCTGGAAGTGCCAGGGCAGGGGTTTTTCCTCCTGTGTGAAGAAATCTGCCTTTATTCAGGAGTGATGGAGCAGCACTGGCTGCTCATGGCATGGAGAGGCTGGGAGAGACTGGAGAGCAGGGCAGCCCTTGGGGAGCAGTCTGGGCACGGGCAAGGGCTGTCCCAGCACAAAGTTTGGATCCTTCACCCCCAGACACCTCCACACTGATCCCTGCACCCTGGGGGCCACCCCAGGCTGGCTCCAGCTCCATCAGCACTCCCAGAGCTGGCTGGGGCTCACCTTGTGCAGTGAGCAAAGAGGGCATTAGATAAAGATCACTCTGTGAGCCACATTTGCAGATGTAAACTTTAATTTGAGCTTATTATTGCTCAGGGACTTTGGGCAGAAGCAAATTAAATCAGTGGAGATGTTTAAATTAATCCTCAATTAACCCCCAGCCCATTGTCCTGTTACAAATCCTTCACTCCCCACAAAAGCCAGCTCAGTCCCCCCTGTGCTGGGAGCAGCTGCTTCTCCTGCACCACCATGGACCCTGAGCACAGGCAAGGACTGGGTTTCACAGGACTTCAGTGTTTTTCCATCTTTTAAGGCTAAAAATTCCTGTTTTAGAGGTGCTGCTTGTTCCAAGGTGTTCACAGCAGCTGGGGCTGGAGCAGGTCCTGCCTGCAAGAGGCTCTTCCTCTTCAGAGTTCCTCCAAGGGCAAGAAGCAGCAAGCAAACCTGCTTTGCTGTGAGGGTTGTGCTGTCTGGGGTGTCAGTGACCCCCAGAGCTGGCACTGTCCTCTCCAGGGCCAACAGAACATTTATTTCTGCTGGAGCTGAGCAGCACTGCAGGGGGAAGGTTTTACACTAAATACTTTTTTGCCAGTGATGCAGCCATCACATGAAATGTTGTATTTGGGCTCAGGAGAGGGGGCAGCTGTGGACAGGGGGCAGGAGGAGATGCAGCAGCAGAGCTCAGCAGAGCCCTGGTGGCTGCAGGGAGCAATGGGATCTCTGCAGTGAAGGGACCAGAGTGCCCTGGAAAAGGGACAGGGTGGTGGCAGGGGCTGTGACAGCTCTAAAGGTCAGGAGCTGTCTTTCCTGTGCTCCCTGGTCCTGCAGAAACCCCCAAACAAGGGAAAACAATATGAAAATTGTTCAGTCTGGATCAAAATGATCCTTTCAGGAAGGGGGGTTTTCCTCAAAGAGGGAAAGCCAGAACTGGATGGTCCTGTGGATGCACCTGGGCTCCTTGGGGAGGCAGGAGGGAGGGCAGGGGCAGGGCAGAGCCTCCCTGCTGCCTCCCATGCCCTCTGCCATCCTTGCTCCCAACCCAGCTGCTCCCAGCTGCTGCCCAGCATCCCCAGGGCAGCAAGGTGCAGGAGCAGCAAAATCCCTGCTCTGTGTGTGAGAGAGAGAGAAAAAAATGAACAAAAATAAGCTTCACATGCCAGCTTAATGCTTCAGGAATTGAACAACAGACATTCATGCTTTCAGAGGATGCTGAATTATAGGCAGCACTGTGTAAGCCTTTAGTGGTGCCTCCAGCTCCTGCCATGGGTACCTGCCTGTAAGTGAGATTATCTGCACCTCTCACAGCAGTAAAACTGTGCTGGGACATCAGGGTGCTTGGTTTCAGCCAGGCATGAACAATTGCATCCTTTCACTTGACATTTGTATTTTCATGCCCTGATTTCTGACCTGATTGTCACCATGGGAGATTTGCAGGGAGGCTTAAACTCTGGGAGATCAGTCCAGGCTCCCACTCCCACTGTGTTGCTTCAAGGTCACAGATTCCTTAAATTTGAAGAGAATTTTCACCTCTAAGAGCAGCTCTGCTTTTCCTCCCATGCCTTGTTTGAGGCTGGCAGGGAATGGCCAGAGGGAAGGGTTTGCTCTGAGCAGTTTAAAATGAGCAGCACAGGAGCTGGGATGATTACAGCACACTGCCAACAATAAATCTGAATTCTGAACACAACCACTAGAAAATGAGGGCTACCTAGGTTTCCAGTCACATTGAGCTTTAGTTTTAATGATCTAATTTCTGAGAAGTCTTTCTGCTTTTGATGCAGCTTTCACAGCTCTGCTGTGCAGGGCTTGCAGGGCCCAGGCAGAAGCAAGAGAAGGCTGCAGCTTTCCTGGGGGAGCAGGGGCACCCTGCAGGTGTGCCCTGGCTCAGGGGGTCCATCTCAGCTTCCCTGGCTCCAGCAAGAGCCCCAGGGATGCCAGGGGGTGCCTGTGCCCCGTGTCCATTCCCATTCCTGAAAGGCAGGAATCTGCCAGCTGGGTTGGCTGCAGGGAGCAATCTGCAGAGAGCAGGGCTGCTTTAGCATGGCCTTGGCTTTGTTGGCAGGGCATGGAGAGGGTGTTTGTGCTCCACAGCTGAGTGTGCAGCTCCAGAGCAGCTCACAGCACCCATGGCTCAGCAGAGGAGCTGTGATGCCTCAGCTCAGGTCACTGCAGGAGAATCACAGAGTCCATCAAGGGTTGGAAATGACAGAAGTGAGGCAGAGCCTGGGAGGCTGAGCCAGCTGTGAGGAGCAGAACAGCAAATCTGCCCCTTGCTCTGCAGAGCACTTGGAGGGCCTGGCAGCCACAGCAGGGCCAGAGGCTGGGGGTGACCTGTCCCAGGGCAAACCTGTCACAGGCATCTTTTATGAGCAATCCTTTCCTTAGGATTTTCCTCCTGAGAAGCTGAGAGGGCTCAGGAACAAAATGTACCCAATGGTTATCTGCTGCTGTGGAATGCAACAGGTGCATCTGGGATTGGGCTCATGGGGTTGTTTCTAATTAATGGCCAATCACAGTCAGCTGGCTCAGACTCTTTGTCCCAGACACAAACCTTTGTTATTAATTCTTTCTTTTTCTATTCTTAGCCAGCCTTCTGATGAAATCCTTTCTTCTATTCTTTTAGTATAGTTTTAATGTAATATATATCATAAAATAATAAATCAGCCTTCTGAAACATGGAGTCAGATCCTCATCTCTTCCCTCATCCTCACACCCCTGTGAACACAGTCACACAAACCCCCTGGGACAGGCAGCTGGCAGTGCAGGGAGGCTGCATCATCCTCACCCAAAGCCTCCTGGCTGCTTGGAGAAGCTTGGTGGTGTCTGTAACTTCTGCAAACCCCCAGCCAGCAGAACCAGTGGACATGGACCCCCAGAGACAGCTCTGGCAGTGCCAGCAATCAATGGGCTGCCAAAAAGAGCAGCTTAGAATTTCTGCTGGCAGCAGGACTTGGTAGCAGCACTGGGCTCACCCTGAGCTCAGGGGTGTCCTGAAGGATGAAGGGCTCTCCCTAGTGTGGGGGTCCCAGCTGTGGGTTCCTCTGGCTCTGCACTGAAGGCACTCCAGACAGCAGTTTCATGTTCACACTCAGGTGTTTATTATTCCTTATCAGTCAAACAGTCTCACTGCTGTGAGTTCTGCAGCTTTTCATTAGAAGGCACAAAATGGCCAACAATCTCTTGGTACAAGGTCTCCTAAGACTAAACTGTCCAGTTAAGAGCTGACACCTGGATTATTTTCCCTTTGAACCCAAGAACTGATCCCACAGAGCCCCCAGTGCAGACTTTTCTGCCCAATTCCAAAATGCCACCCAAACCCATGGAGAAGAAGGAAGAAGCAGCATGAAGAAGAAACCCAGGACAACACCCTGTGCCTCCATCCTGCTGCCATCCACAGCACACTAAAAACCCCAAACCCTCAATTTCTCACCCAGTGATGCACCTGCACTGCTCTCTATAATCTATTGCACACTTTTGTGGGTTCCAGTCTGTCTTGAAGTCTGGGAAACTTTCTCCATGGATGAGGGTCAGAGTCAGTGCTGCCCTGGGGGTCAGGGCAGCCCAGAGCAGACACAGGAATGAATATTCCCTGTGTGCCCTGGGGTTGCACAGCCTGGCCCTTCCTGTGTTTCAGCACAGCCCCAGCAATGGTGTGCAAAGGGGCCCAGTAAGGACCTGGCTGTTGGCAGTGAAGAGAGAGAGAGACAGGGACTCGGTGTGATGGTCAAAAAATCCGAGTTCTTTGTGAAGTACAACTTCTTATATACTATTTTAGGGAGGCTAGTAATGTTTTGCTAGAATGATTGGGTTAAAAATCACATAAACGAGCGTATGCATTTTAAACATCTCTTGCTTGCAGAAGTCTGATGTAATTTTCTTTTTCCAGTAAACCTGTCTGATTGAATCTTCTTGCAATCTTGATTTAATCCTCAAAGTTCTGTTTGCTCTTGCCAAGGCATCCCATTATCAAATCTCTTGTGCTAACCAGGTCCAAAGTGCATCATCTGACTTGTGTATATCCCAATATCTGTCTGTGCAAAGCACATGGTCAGGATCAGCATCCCAGATTCAGCTGCAAGCAGCACACAGGCACAATCCATGAATCCTGCAGCAGACAGCCATTCTGCTCCCAGCTCTTGGAACAGCATGTGCAACCTTAAAAATGCTTGCTGGAAACAGATAAATCATTTTGTGAGCTCAGGGGTTTACAGTCACTGGTCAGAGTCATTGACAGGTCCTCTCACATGACTTGTCACAATGCAAATCCAATGGATCCCAGCTTTTGTGTCACTGTGTTACACTGTGCTTGGGGATTTGCCACAGACATCTTTTATGAAAAGTCTTTTTTTAAAAGATTTTTCCTCTTGAGAAGCTGAGAGGCTTCAAGAACAAAATGTAACCAATGGTTATCTGCTGCTGTGGAATGCAACAGGTAGATCTTTGATTAACCCATGTTGGTTGTTTCTAATCATTGGCTAATCAAAGTGAGCTGGCTCAGACAGAGAGCCAAGCCACAAGCTTTGGTTATCATTCTTTCTATTCTTAGCCAGCCTTCTGATGAAATCCTTTCTTCTATTCTTTTAGTATAGTTTTAATATAATATATATCATAAAATAATAAATCAAGCCTTCTGAAACATGGAGTCAGATCCTCGTCTCTTCCCTCATCCTCAGACCCCTGTGAACACGGTCACAGGGATTTTCCCTTTAATTCACAGCCAGCCTGCTCTTCTATTGTCTCCTTGACAAATGAATCTGAGGGCCTGCCTTCAAATTATCCATCCAAGCAGATCAGTGCAAGGCTCAGTATTCTGCATTTCTGCACAGACTCCTGCCCTGAGTCACATCAGGGTAAATCTGCCTCGAGCAGCACTCACAGGCAGGGCAGGAAAAGCCAACACCTTGGCAAGGCTCCCACCAGCCCTCTGCCCCCCTGGTGCCTCATGTGTTATGGAAAAGACAAAAAAGTGCAGCAAGGAGGCCTTTGATCTGCTCCATGTTCATTTCCTTCTGTCAATTAGCAAGTGCAGCAGTTTCCAATGCAGGAAACAGCTTGGTCCAGCACGGGCAGGAGAAACTGGGGGAGAACAGCTCTGTGTGCAGCAATTCCCTTCCTGGCAGGAAGGGGAAAGGGTGATCACACTGCTCCTCCAGCTTTCCTCTGGACAGCCTGAAATAAACAGGGCAGGAGACCTTTCTCCTTTTTAATGCCTTTATTAGAAGTGATCAGCTCAGGTGGGGAGAACCCATGGGTCTCGCTCACGCCACTGCTGGAGCAGGAGCGACTCAGAGGAGGAGAGGGAAAAGCACAGCTGTGTCCAATGGTCTGGGGCAGAGCCGGGGGTTCCATCCTTGTGAGAGCTTCAGGAGATTCCCTTAATTTGGGGTTCAACATGGGCACAGCCAAACCCCTCTCTGTGGGAAGCAGTGACTCTCAAGCACATGGCCAGCACTTCATGGCCAGCACTTCATGGCCAGCACTTTATGGCCAGTGAAATAAACAGGGCAGGAGACCTTTCTCCTTTTTAACACCTTTATTAAAAGCGATCAGCTCGAGTGGGGAGAAGCCACGGGTCTGCACTGCCAGCAGTGACTCAGAGGAGGAGAAGGAAGAGCAGCTTTGTCCACTGGTGTGTGGGCAGGGCTGGGGGCTCCATCCTCACAACAGCCCTGGGAAATTCCCTCAATTTTCCACTTTAACATTTGAGCTCCTCTGTCTAGCCAACATCTTTACGTTAGGGTGATGGCTAAAAAGGGTCTTGGCAGATGCTGGATTCTGTTCCTCACATCTAGACATTGCTTTGATTCATCAATTTTGTGTGGGCTCGTTGTTTTAGGGGTTTTTGGCTGGGTTTGGTGAGGGGTCCCTCCCGTTTCATGCTGGATCCGATGTCATTTGCAGCCAACTCCATGTCCCTTCCTCTTCACCGTCTGGGTGCCATCCTCCAGGCAGCAGCAGGGTGTCACTGACAAAAGGGGGAATTCCCAACCATCAAGGACAGGGAGTTAACGAAAACAGGTGATGACAGTAACAAACAGTTAGAACTGCACCCTGGCAGCAACTGGCCCAACCTGTGAACTCTGCACCCTTTTAAAAAAATGGGAACTGTTCTACTCATAACAGCCTGAATAGCCACCATAAACTGGGGCTGAACTGGGCCTCATGTGAGACAGACACATTCCCAAAGGCAGGAATCTGCAACACCTCAGCCACCAGGGAATGGAAAATCAGTCTTGAGACAGCTGAGCCCAGAGAGCTGCAGAGGCCATGCAGGTCAGTGAGTGATCCAAGAGGGAAATCACCTCGGGTCAATCCACCCACACTCAGGAAAACCAAGGAATTGGCTTTCCTGGCTGCAGCTGAGTTCAGTCCCAGGGAAAATGAGGTGGGGATGTTTCTGTATTTCCCCTCTTGGACAGCAGCAGGAGCTCTGCCCATGCAGGATGCTCGTGGTTATCTGTGCTCAGAGCTGCAGGAAGGGCTCTTCCTCCTCTGGGCAGTGGAAGATCTGATCCCCACCTGTGATGCCTTGTGGGGCTACCTAAAAACAGAGGCCAGACAGAATTAAGGCAATAAAAAGCAGTTTTATTTATGGGAGGGCCTTCAGGTACATTTAGGGCAGACAAAGCCCCCCAGGGGCTGCATCCAAAAATGGACCATGGGTTACAGGTTTGCACACTTTTATAAGTTTTGGTCTATTTGGGGGGTCAATCTTCCAATTCCAGCTTCAGGTAATGAAGCCATGGACCCCAAGTTTGCTGCCCCCAACTCACTTTTGTTTCCATCTCTCAGTGCCTGAGGCAGTGAGGTGTCCTTGATTGCCAGGCCTGGAGAGGAATTGTTGTGTCTGCCCAAAATGTGAAGGCAGCAGCTCACACTGTGTGTGGAGTTTGGAGTTTTACACTACAGAACTGCAGGATTGCAAATAGATGAAAAACACAAAAGCTAAAATCCTAAGGCATCATGTGGATACAAAGCACAGGTGCAAGGAGGGCCAGAGCCCAGGTGCTGCCTCTGGAACAACAGGAGACCCTTTCCCCCTTTGGGATACTGGGATTCCCTGGAGGATTTGCTCAAACAGGGGCTCTGCCTGTCCAGAGAGCTGCAGGGGAGGTAACCTCGTGCTGGGTGTGCCACAGCATGATCTGTCCAACAGCACCCACCCACCTGATGAGCACACTGAGGATTTTTCTGGTTGAAAACAAGCCAGCTGTGATATTTTTTCCTCCTGTAGTGCCAGTATTTTCCCTCAGGTGCTTCCAAACCTTTGAAGTGTCCGAGCACAGGCAGTGAGGGAGGCAGAGCCTGCAGGGACAGCAGGAGCAGCCCTGCCCTGCAGGCTGAGCTGAGCCCCTGCCCTGGCTCTCCCTGGTGCTCTGCTGTGTGTCCCAGCCTTCCAAAAGCAAGGAGATGCTCAGGGCAACCCACACTGTGAGGTGGAGTCAAAGGTAAAACAGCACAGGAAAAAGGCAGGGGGAAAGGAAATGTGTGACTAGAAAAATCAGTAATTTATGTGGGCTTGTCAAGCCAAGTGATACAAATGTCCTGAGGTGGCTGAAGATTCCTCTGCCTTTTCCACTCTGCCCTCAGAGGAGAGGGGGGCACCTCTCAGCTGTGCAGGTCACAGATGTAAGAGCTGAAATGAGGGATGTGGGACTCCAGGGGCTCTCCAAAATGCAGTTTATTGTATACAAAATGCAGTTCATTGTACACAAAATGCAGTTTGTTCCATCCAAGAGGTTACAGCAGCCCAGGGCTGTGGGTGACAGAGCTGTGCCCACAGCTGTCAGCTCCAGCTGCAGGCAGGCCTGGAGACCCTTTGGGTTTGGTTACATTGCATTATAGACTTTTCTTTTGGTTCCAATGCATTATAGACTTTTCTTTACTGAGCATCTTAATACAGCAGAACCAATCTATACCTTAACTATTATCTATAGCCTATCATAACTACTGTAATTACCATATTCCTGTTACTGTTCTCCAATCACTAACAGTCAGTACATTACAGTTTAAGCTAGAAGTTGTGATTCAGTTTTCTTGCAGTGGAAAATTCTGAGACTTTTTATCTACTTGCCACATCAGCAGGTTTGTTTGCCTGTGCTCTCTTTGTGCTTGGTAAAATCATCTCATTTGGGGTGGGTTTATCCTTTGCTCTAAGCCATAAAAACCCCTTCTAACTCACACACCCTTTGCCTCCTTGGTTATCCAGTGAGACTGGCTCAGCAATTCTCTTCTTCTCTATCAAAACTTGCTTCCATCTCTATTCCTTCATCAGACTCCACATTTAAAAATCTTTCTGCCAAGCATCCATATCTGTGAGACTTTCTTGGCAAACTTTCATCCTTCCCAACACACAGACATCTGCTGCAATCTCTGCTTGGGCACAGGGCAGGGCAGCCCAGAAACCTCCAGCAGGGAGAGCAGAGCAAGAAGGGAAGGAGAGCAGAGGGAAAGGAGAGCAAGAGGGAAAGGAGAGCAGAAGGGAAGGAGAGCAAGAGGGAGAGCAGAAGGGAAGGAGAGCAGAAGGGAGAGCAGAGCAAGAGGGAGAGCAGAAGGGAAAGGAGAGCAGAAGGGAGAGCAGAGCAAGAGGGAGAGCAGGGCCCCTCCTGAGCGCAGCCAAACTCCAGGCTCAGCTCCCCCAGCCCAACACCTCTTCTGCAAAAGAAGGATGGAATTCTGGTTGAAAATATTCAGCAGCTGGAGGCAAAAGGAGTTTCTTACAGATGTTTTATTCCTTCCTGTGCATAAGGTGTTCCATTATCCATAAAAATACCTTTAGTGGCAGGTAAGGAGCCAAGAGTCAGGAACGCTGTGGTTGTGGTTGGAAGGAAGGCTCTGCAGAGCCCACAGACAGCCTTGCTTCCCTCCTGAGCAAGGAGTCCCAGCCCTGACAGTAATTGTGGGGGTTGCCCTGACACCAGCACCCCCTGGTTGCAATCAGGTCCCATCTCCCTGTCCCTGCCAGCTCAGCTTTGCTGGGTGAGCTCTGGGCTGGCAGAGCCCCCAGCCCCAGCCAGGGCAGGGCAGGGCAGGAGGCTCCTCTGCCCCTGCAGGAAAAGCTGCTGCATCTTCTGGGACTGTCAGAGGACTGAGAAACCCTTTCCATCCCACATCTTTCACCTCACATTCCCCCATTTCCCCCAAAGCATGCAGAAATATTTATATATAAATAAATCAGAAGGGCTTCTAATTGTGCTCTTTGATACAGGAAAGGCCTGGGCCCCAGCCAGGAGGGACAGGGCTTGGCTGTTGTTGCACAAAGGGCACCACAAAAGGTTTGTCTTTCACTCAGACAAAGGAATGTGGGGTTTGCCATCAGTGATGAAGCCTGGCCTGATGATATTGCAGTTTACCAGACCCAGTGCAGTGATCAGCACTCTGGGGATCTGGGGCAGAAGCTCCCAGTGACAAACCAGCAGTGCAGCTGCTCTTTGCCTCGTGTCACTTGGGGTGCCAGCTCTGCTCTGCCCCATCTGTGCTGTCCTGCAGGCTCAGGGCTGTTCCATCTCTGGTTTGGGGTAAAGCCCCAGGTCTGTCAGGAGCAGAGCTCCCCTCTCACACACAGCATTAAAACACACAGGGAGCAGAGCTGGCACTTGCTCTCCCCACTCTCATCCCCATGGCAAGGCACTGAGTGATGGGGCTGTGAGAAGGGCAGTGCTTCACTGTCAGTGCAGATAAGGAGTTCCTAGCTTTTATCACTGTTCTTAGAGGTTTTAATAGAATTCAAAGGTTTGAATGTTAGCAGAGATAGAAAAAAAACTTCCTTGAAAATAAAATCTAACTTGTTCTTGCAACAATTCTGCATGGGAGTGTCAGCCATTAATTTCTTCTCCAGGCAAAACGTCTTTTAATTAGTATTGGGACAGATCATGAAATATTGTTCAACCAGCACTGGATGGCTGCCCACTCCTTCAGAACTTCAAGGAAATTCTCAATAATCATTGAATGGGTTGTGTTGGGTTTGAAGGGACCTTAAAGATCCTCTAATCCCAGCCCCAAAGGGCTGAGGGTTTCCCCTGAAGCATCAAATTTTCCCCTAGAGCATCCAATTTAGCCAGCTACAGTTATCAATTATTAGAAGCAGGGCATGTGCTGATGGGCAGGGACTCCAGGAGCTCTCACATCCTCCTCAGAAGGAACCAGGCTGTGCAGTTCAATGCCCAGGCTGTGCATGAATCCCCTCTCCACTGAGCTGGTTCCTCAGTCCATGCTCAAACAGCCCCAACCATGAATTCTCCAGAGCTGGGGGTGTCTGGTTTCAGAGCCCTTGGGCTCCCTTTGAGCAGGCAGTGGTGCCTGAGGCTGCTCAGCTGCTGCCACAGCCCAGGGCTGCCTGTGCTGCCCCTTCTGCCTCTGCTTTGGGCTCAGCTGGCACCTGGAGGAATGTGCCTCCTTTGAACAGAGTGGCACAGTTATCCTTTGTCTCCTTAAAAAGGAAAAAAGCCCAGAAGTTTCTCTCCTCAATTGGGTAAAAAAGCATCTCATAGGACCCTGGGGACTTCACCTCAAACTTAAGGACAGCCAATTGGACAGGAGGCAATTGCTCCCCCCTGAGCAATTCACTAGAAAAAGAAGAGAACAAAAGGAAATAATCACCTTTGTGAGGTGTTTTACCAGGAGCAGGAGGACCTCTTGCACCTGGATTGGTTTTTCTCTGTAAAGAGTTTTGTTATTTTGCCTTTTATTAAAACTTTCATGTTTCCAACACTGCCACAGAAGCCACCCTGCTGATTTTAAGCCATCTGAGGTGGCTGAGCTACCTCAGGTGTGCTACAGATCTCCAAGGGCTTATGAGACCTGGCTTGAAGAGACCAAATATCAGGCACCTTTGGGCCAGCACATGCACACTTTGGTTGAGGTTTTTTTCCCTTTTATCTCTCTTATTCTGGCATTTCTCATCCTCTCAGTCCCATGAGTGTTGCTGTCAATTCTCCAAGCCCTAAAGAGTGTGGTGGTTTCACAGAAAGGCAGAGAGCACAGTCACATCCTCAGCTGAGGTTCTCACACAGCCCTGGGGATCCAGGAGTTCCTCACAGCGGGGATTTTATGGCTGAGCCCCCCAGGTGGCTCAGCTGTGCTCTCCAGGCCTGGATGTGGCTGAGCAATTCCCATCCTCAGTGCTGAGAGCACGGATTTTGCTTTCCTGGTGAAGTGCTGCCTCTGTTCTCTGTGCACAGTCAGCAGCACCAGCCAGGATGTGCTGTGTCCACAGTGACCTCTGGTTAAACCTGTCCCCATTTCCCCACTGTTTGCTGCATCAGTCCCTCACCCACAGCTCCTGGCTGTGCCACCCCACACAAACACCCTGGGGAGCATTTCTGCTGTGTACAGTCCCAATTATGGTCAGTGGGATTTAAAAGAAAGGCAAATTAATCACTTCTGCAGGCTGAATCACCACCTTGAGGTGCTTCTCTGCAGGAGAAAACACAAAGAAACTGAGCCAGTAAAAAATCAGCAGCCATGGGAAGCAAGAGGAAAAATCCATTGTTAGAGCAAGGTGGGGCCAGGGCTTGCAGCTCCCCAGTCCTGCTAAGTACAGGGTCCCTCAGTACACTGGGACACACATTCAACACTGAAGCTGTGATATAGAGGCAAAATGAATTTTAGGAAACTGAAAAGATCATTTTAGAAGGAGCAGAGGCTCAATTTCCAGTGAATAAAGTACAAGAGCTATAAAAGCACATTTTCCACAGCTGTTTTCTATACCAAATGCTGCAGAAACAGTGAGATTTTAAAAACAAATTTCTTGCACAGCAGATTGAAGTTGAGATTTTTGGCCAAGCCAGAAGCAGAGGAGAGTGCACAGCCAGGGTTCCCTGTGCTGACCCTGAGCCAGGAGCAGCCTGGGCTGAATTCCCACCCTCCATGGGCCAGAACCAAGGGCAGGCACAGGCCAGACCTGTGCTCTTGGCTCCTGGGAGTTACTGACACTGGGGGAAATGGAAAGGCAGAAACTTCCACAGACACAGGAGGGTTTGGTCTGCAGCCTTGGGAGAAGGCTGGATTGATGTCAAAATACAATCCACAGACATTTAGCTGAAAAATCATAAACTTATGTTTCTATAGTTGTCAGTAAGAGTATGCCCTAAGTAAGTAAAAAATTGGATTGATAAAATGTGAAGGGTTTATAATGTAAGGGTGGGGTTGTATGGAATAAGCTGAGAGTTTGGAGGTTATGAGAGAAGCATTTGTGTGCATGTGACCCCATGGGGTAAAAGTATCCACAGTGCAGTAGAAGTGCAGGTTAGAAAAGCAAAATAAACCCTGTGGCAACCGTCCATTGGATCAGAAGGTTCTATATTGCCTTGTAATGAAGAACTTGTGACTGCTTTGAGCTGTGGCTGACTGCTTGCTCCTCTAAAATCTCACAGCCTCTGAGACTGATGTTTATATGAGCAATAAATCATAGCCCCAAAATAGTCCCACCCCTTTAATGAATGCAGTGATAATAATAAAAAAGACAAAATTAAACTAAAAGCCCACAGCACCATTCAGCAGCATCACTTTTGCAGAGCTCTTTGCTTTGCCCACCTCCAGAGGGTGATCTGGTGCCAGGCACAGCCCACAGCTACAGGGGACAGCCAAGGCTCCATCAGCTGATGGGGTGCAGCAGCACTTCAAGGTTGAGGGGTTTGATTTAGTTTTGCAGAAGTTTTCTGCATGTGTGCCAAATATGAATATCTCAGGTTTCCTTGACTGACCAGGGGAGCCTTGTAGCCAAAAGCAAAAAATGCTTCAAGGAGAGTTACAGAAGTGGAAGGATATTCACAATTTCTTGTGCAACCCCAGGGCACACAGGGAATATTCATTCCTGTGTCTGCTCTGGGCTGCCCTGACCCCCAGGGCAGCACTGACTCTGACCCTCATCCATGGAGAAAGTTTCCCAGACTTCAAGACAGACTGGAACCCACAAAAGTGTGCAATAGATTATAGAGAGCAGTGCAGGTGCATCACTGGGTGAGAAATTGAGGGTTTGGGGTTTTTAGTGTGTTGTGGATGGCAGCAAGATGGAGGCACAGGGTGTTGTCCTGGGTTTCTTCTTCATGCTGCTTCTTCCTTCTTCTCCATGGGTTTG
This sequence comes from Agelaius phoeniceus, assembly GCF_051311805.1. NCBI lineage: Eukaryota > Metazoa > Chordata > Aves > Passeriformes > Icteridae > Agelaius > Agelaius phoeniceus. The sequence continues at coordinate 3,887,146 of NC_135274.1, read as the reverse complement.
GGTGGCATTTTGGAATTGGGCAGAAAAGTCTGCACTGGGGGCTCTGTGGGATCAGTTCTTGGGTTCAAAGGGAAAATAATCCAGGTGTCAGTTCTTAACTGGACAGTTTAGTCTTAGGAGACCTTGTACCAAGAGATTGTTGGCCATTTTGTGCCTTCTAATGAAAAGCTGCAGAACTCACAGCAGTGAGACTGTTTGACTGATAAGGAATAATAAACACCTGAGTGTGAACATGAAACTGCTGTCTGGAGTGCCTTCAGTGCAGACCCAGAGGAACCCACAGCTGGGACCATCACAACTGGGACCCCCACAACTGGGACCCCCACAATTTCTGACCTCATAGGATGAAAATAACAAAATCCTGCTGCTGGCAAGGAAATGGAAACCTTTCCTTGCTTACCCATGAAGCCATTCCCTGGCATCAGCAGTCTGAAACCTGCAAGCTTTTCTCTTTTCTTTAGGAAAGGATAAAACACTTCAAAAGCCAAGAGGGTGACAGCTGGTGAGTGAGCAGAGCAGGGAGCACTGCCCAGCTGGGACAGGCAGCAGCAGCAGCAGCAGCAGAGGTCCCCCATGGGCTCTGAGCTGGAGCAGTGCCCCAAAGCAGCTGTTCCTCCCCTGCAGCAGGGTTTGCAGATGTGCAGAGCACTGCTCAGCCCCCTGGGACCCCAGCCCTGCTCAGGGTTATTAAAGGAATAATGAAGGAATTCCCTGCAGAGCCCTCCTGCCATGCCAGCTCGCAGCAGCCTGACTTCCAGCAGGAACACACCAGTGAAACATTGTCCTCTCTGGCCTTATCTGAAGGGAGAGGTGGTTGGGTTTCCTTTTCTGGAATTGATGGAAATCAATAGAACCAAAGGGAGTTTTGGTTTTCCTTGAGGTGCTCCACAGGCAAGCCCTCACCCACCACTCCCCAGGAGCTTCCTGGCATGGGGGGACAGGAGAGACTCAGGAAGGCACAGAGGAGCTGGGATTGGTGTGGGGATGCAGGGCTGGGGATGAAAAGCTGGGGTTGGTGTGGGGATGCAGGGCTGGGGTTGGTGTGGGGATGAAAAGCTGGGATTGGTGTGGGGATGCAGGGCTGGGGTTGGTGTGGGGATGCAGAGCTGGGGTTGGTGTGGGGATGCAGAGCTGGGGTTTGTGTGGGGATGCAGGGCTGGGGTTGGTGTGGGGATGCAGGGCTGGGGTTGGTGTGGGGATGCAGGGCTGGGGTTGGTGTGGGGATGCAGGGCTGGGGTTGGTGTGGGATGCAGAGCTGGGGTTGGTGTGGGGATGCAGAGCTGGGATTGCTGTGGGGATGCAGGGCTGGGGTTGGTGTGGGGATGCAGGGCTGGGGTTGGTGTGGGGATGCAGGGCTGGGGTTTGTGTGGGGATGAAAAGCTGGGGCTTGTGTGGGGATGTAGGGCTGGGATTGGTGTGGGGATGCAGGGCTGGGGTTTGTGTGGGGATGCAGGGCTGGGATTGGTGTGGGGATGCAGGGCTGGGGTTGGTGTGGGGATGCAGGGCTGGGATTGGTGTGGGGATGCAGAGCTGGGATTGTGTGGGGATGCAGAGCTGGGATTGTGTGGGGATGCAGGGCTGGGATTGGTGTGGGGATGCAGGGCTGGGGTTGGTGTGGGGATGCAGAGCTGGGGTTGGTGTGGGGATGCAGAGCTGGGGTTTGTGTGGGGATGAAAAGCTGGGGTTGGTGTGGGGATGCAGGGCTGGGGTTTGTGTGGGGATGCAGAGCTGGGGTTTGTGTGGGGATGAAAAGCTGGGATTGGTGTGGGGATGCAGAGCTGGGATTGGTGTGGGGATGCAGGGCTGGGATTGGTGTGGGGATGGAGAGCTGGGGTTTGTGTGGGGATGCAGGGCTGGGGTTGGTGTGGGGATGGAGAGCTGGGGTTTGTGTGGGGATGCAGGGCTGGGATTGGTGTGGGGATGCAGAGCTGGGGTTGTGTGGGGATGCAGGGCTGGGGTTGGTGTGGGGATGCAGAGCTGGGGTTGGTGTGGGGATGCAGGGCTGGGGTTGGTGTGGGGATGCAGAGCTGGGGTTTCTGTGGGGATGAAAAGCTGGGGTTGGTGTGGGGATGCAGGGCTGGGGTTTGTGTGGGATGCAGGGCTGGGGTTTGTGTGGGATGCAGGGCTGGGGTTTCTGTGGGGATGCAGGGCTGGGTTTGTGTGGGGATGCAGGGCTGGGGTTTCTGTGGGGATGCAGGGCTGGGATTGGTGTGGGGATGCAGGGCTGGGGTTGGTGTGGGGATGGAGATCTGGGATTGGTGTGGGGATGCAGGGCTGGGGTTGGTGTGGGGATGCAGGGCTGGGGTTTCTGTGGGGATGCAGGGCTGGGATTGGTGTGGGGATGCTGAGCCCTGGCAGCTGGTGCTGATGCCTTGCAGTGCCCCTCCTCAGGAGGCTCACAAACCAAACCAAGCACACATGATGCAAATTCAGCCCCTCTCTGGTCTCCAGCCTTGTTTCCACCCAGTCCAGCTGTCTGGACTTCATCACACAGCCTGGGTGAAGTTTGATACCAAGGTCTGGCAGACTCTCCAGAAACCCACACCCAGGGAATGTGGAGTACAAAATTCTTATCAGCTCCATGAGATACAATGGAAGAAGATAAATGTGAGCTTTGTCTGAGATGGCTGTGAATAAATCTGAGCTACTGATGCCTGTGGGTGGCTCTGAGTGAAATATTCACTTCTTGCTAATGGAAATATTTTGATTAACAACTTTTTTTTGCCTAGCAGCAAATGCCACTTTTTTTTCCTTTTAAATCACAGACAAGTGTCATAAAAGATTTCATTTGCACATTAACAAGATATTTATAAAGTACTTGATATTTGAGTTCCCTCAGCAGGCAATTACAGATATGTTCTATTTTTTGAACAGTTTTGGTTAGGTTTTTTAATTAGTCTCAAGGTGACTTCCAACACTCAAATACATCCTGAGGGATTCCCCATAAAACTGCTTGTAGTAATGAGTTCCTTGTGCTTACTGCAGCACTTCTGAGTGCAGGCATGACACAGCAGCCACTGAAAGGTCTGGTTTTCAAACCACACAGACAACAGCAAAGCAGATGAGGCCCAGCCCAGCAGTGGGATTTACTCTCAGCTGTGTGTGAGCCCCAGAGGAGGAGCCTGCTGTAAATGACTTGAATTCAAGTGCTGCCTTTGGCCATGGGGCCAGGGAAGGGAGCTCCCCCAGCCCCAGTGCTGTGGGTACAGGCACCTCCCAGCCTGCCTGGGGATCTCCTGCAGGACTGGGCAGAGGCTCTGGGAGCTGCTCACACCAGGGCTCATTCCCCTCCTTGCCTCCTGCCCAGGGCACTCCTGTTAAAAGCTGGGGTTGGCAGTGAGCTGGAGGAGGCTGTTGTAGGTGCTGAGCACTTTTGCTGGTCCTCCTGATGCCTTGGGCTTTCAGCTTGTGTATTTTTCATGTATTTGTAATCCTGCAGCTCTTTAGTGTATAACTCTTTATGCTCTTCCCAGGGAGGTGGCAGAATCACCATCTCTGGGTGTGTTTACAAAAAGGCTGGGCATGGCACTGGGTGCTGTAGTCTGGTTGAGGTGTTAGGGCACAGGTTGGACTTGGTGATCTCAGAGGTCTCTTACAACCTCATTATTCTGTGATTCTGTGATTCTAAACTCGACCCACAGTGTGAGCTGCTGCTTTCCCATTTTGGGCAGACACAACAATTCCTCTCCAGGCCTGGCAATCAAGGACACCTCACTGCCTCAGGCCCCCAGAGATGGAAACAAAAGTGAGTTGGGGGCAGCAAACTTGGGGTACATGGCTTCATTACCTGGAGCTGTAATTGGAAGATGAACCCCCAATATGCAAATGGACCAAACTTAAAAAAGTGTAAAAACCTGTGACCCATGGTCCATTTTGGGTGTAGCCCTGGGGGGCTTCACCTGCCCTGAAGGCCCTTCAATAAATAGAACTGCTTTTATTGCCTTAATTCTGTCTGGCCTCTGTTTTCAGGTAGCCCAGAAAGGCACCACTGCAGGAGCTGTCAGGGACACACTCAGCACTCACCACCCCAGCCCTGCCCTTAGTGCAGCCACCCCAGGAGCTCCCAGGTGTGGGAAATAGTAAAAGTAAGAAGATTATCAGAAAGCTGGGAAAGCAGACCTTGGAAAGAGAAAGAGCAGAGAAACTTAGAATCAGCTGCAAAGTCTGGAGGTAGAAAAAGTTACAATGGTACAGCAAGCAAGGAATGAAACAATAGATTGAGTCTTCAGCTATGCTAAGATGGACCTTAAGACTGCAGGAAAATGTGCTTAGCAAGATGGTAGAAGGTTTAAAGTTAATAATGTTGTATTGTATATTGTTAATAGAAAGCAGACAAGCAAACATTGTGTGAAGCAGGTATGTGGGTGCTTTTAGTAATGAGCTAGAACACTGTCTGTAAGCTTTGGCAATGTGCTATTGGCTAAAAAGCTTTTCAGCTGCTCTGTATCAAAGCCACCTTTGGCTGCTGCTGGCTGTACCTGAGCTTTGCCATCCTGCCACTGTCTCAGCCATGTCCCGAGGCTGATGCTGCAGTAAAGCTTGAGGAAGGTACCCCAGCAGTGCTGCCCTGTTTGTGGAATAACCTGAACACAGCAGGGACCCTCCCTGTGCTCTGTCCCCAGGCGAGCAGCTCGCGCCGGGGGCCGGGCCGGGCCGGGAGCAGCGCCTCCTGCTCATGGTGATGGTGATGGTGATGGTGCTGTGCTTCCTCCTCTGCTGGCTGCCCTATGCAGCTGGGGCACTGCTGGCCACCTTTGGGCAGCCTGGCCTCATCAGCCCTGCAGCCAGCATCATCCCAGCCATCCTTGCCAAGAGCAGCACTGTCTACAACCCCAGCATCTACGTGTTTCTGAACAAACAGGTCAGTGAAATCCTTCCTTCCTTCCTTCCTCCCTTCCTCCCTTCCTCCCTCCCTTCCTTCCTCCCTTCCGCCACTTCCTTCCTTCCTTCCTTCCGCCACTTCCTCCCTCCCTCCCTCCACTTCCTTCCTTCCTCCCTCCTGCCACTTCCTTCCTTCCTTCCTTCCTTCTGCCACCTCCTTCCTTCCTTCCTCCCTCCTGATTCCATCTGTGCAAGGAGGGACAAAATAGCGAGGGGAGATTGGCACTGCCATATTTTCTCCAGAAAAATCCCTTCACCAGGATTTTTCTCCTGAGAAGCCTCAGAAAAGAAATGTAAACAATAATTATCTGATTGCTTGGGGTGTGGTCTGGAGGTTGCTCACCAACAGGTGCATCTTTGATTGGTTCCATGTGAATTGTTTTTAATTTATGGCCAATCCCAGTCCAGCTGTGTCAGGACTCTGGTCAGTCAGGGGTTTTATTATTCATTCTTGTCTGGCATTCTGATGTATCCTTTCTCTTTGTTTAGTATAGTTTTAGTATATCAATATTATAACATAATATATAACATAATATATAACATAATATATAACATAATATATAACATAATATATAATATAATGTATAACATAACATAATATAATGTATAACATAACATAAAACATAACATCAGCCTTCTGAGAACTTGGAGTCAATTCTCATCTCTCTCACCTCGTCCTGGGACCCATAACACCACAACAATTAATAACCCCAGGAGATAAAGAGAGCATCAGTGACATCACCCAGACCCATGAGAGGGAAGCTCTGAAAAAGGGCTCCAAGGAGCAAATCTATTCAACAAATCTGCATTTTTGGCAGTTGGACAAGCAGCTCCCCACATGTGCAAATAGCAAAGGATTTTTTGGTCCTTCCTTTCAATTGTCCAATTCAGCAAAAAGAGAAGAAATCCATGTTCTGGCAAGAGTGGAAGCACAGAAATTGTCTGAGGTGTCTCAGATACTGAAGTGTTGTGAGGATGTGAGCCCTTGCTGCCCCACACCCAGCCCAGCCCAGCACACTGCCCTCCACAGCAACTCCTCCTCCTCCTCACAACAGCAGCTCTCTGATTTACTCCCTGATTTACTCTTTTAGCCCCCCGAAATCCTTCAGCCACTCCTTGTCCTGCTGTCCCCTCTGAGGAGCTGGTGAGGATCCAGAAGGCAGAGCCAGAGGAGCTGCAGCAGGGCACAGCAGGCAGCAGCCCAGGGACTGACAATAAAAGTGAGGATGAGCAGAGATCTGCAGAGAAAACCAGAGAGCATCAGAGCTCCTCCAATCCCTCAGCCAGCTCCAGCTCCAGCAGCCCATTGCACTGATCTTTGCATTGCTGGGATTACAGCAGGTGGAGCATTTGTTTCTCTGGGTCCAGCAAATTGTCCACTTGGAGTGGTTTTTGGAAGCTGTTAGGAAGCACAGATAGTAAATTGCTCCCTCTCTCTTGGAAACAAATGATGATGGTAAAAAATTGATTTAAGTCTAGCTTGAATTAGCTGTGGGTGTTTTTCCTGGGACATGAGAAATTGCCAGGGAGTGAAAGTTTCCATGACACCATCCATCATCTCCTCAGCATCCACCAGCTCCACTCAGTGCCACAAACAAACAGCCCAGGGAGTGCAGCCCCTTCTTTCCCTTCTCCTCTCTCTTCAGCTTTTGAATAAACTCTCTGATGAAACCCCTGCAGTGCTGGGAGCTGTTGCCATCCCCTGCCAGGGAAGCCCAGCACACAAAGGGAAACTCTGCCTCACTGCCAACACACCCAGCCCTGTCACAGCCAGAGAGGCAGCTCAGGCTGATCTGAACCTGTGCATGGCTGCAAAGAGCCCTCCAAAACAACACAGACTGTGCTCAGGAGCTTTCTACAGACAATTCTAAATTAATCTTTGTACTAAATAGCTTGCTGACACAAACAGCAGCTAGACACAAATTAAACTGGGTTTGTCCATGTCAGACTCCTGAAGTTCACCATAAACTTTTACTCCAGGTGCTCCACACATGCTTCATTTTGTTTGTGGAGGGGGGTTTGTGGTGGATTTTTAAATTTTTCTTAAATTCCACTTGGTTTCCATTGCTCAGTTGGTATTTTAGCAGCAATCAGTGCTCAGGGTTCCACTCAGTGCAGAATGAGAAGTCAATAGTTTGGGTTTCCCTGCACTCAGGAGAGAACCTCAAGGCAGGAGATGCTGCAGCCACCCAGGAGTGCCAGGCATGGCAAAGCAGGAGGTGTTGGCCACCCAGAAAACCACATTCAACACCAACAGCATTCCTGAGGCTGTGGGAATCTGGAGGAGATGCCTTGAGAGCTCACACAGCTGACACTGCCCTCTAATTCTGGGCTATTCCTAAACCAATTCTGTGTCCAGGCTCCCCCCTGCTCTGGTCAGTGCTCAGAAATCTCTAAAGAGGCTGGATAAAATCTGAGAACAGGCCAGCTAAAATAACATCACACACAGGAAATGCATCCAGGACCAGGTGAAGCAGATTGAGGAGACTCTCCAATGTAACCAGAATTCACTGGGGACTGAAAGGCTGCAGAAAGGTACCTGGGAATAGCCATGTGAGCTTGAACAGGAGGGGAAGGGGCAAAGAAAAAACTAGAAAATAGACAGCACTGCCCATGAGTTTTGAAGCTGCTTAATATTTCAATGCTGTGGTAAGAGGCTGATGAAAAAATTCTGATTATTACAAAGTAAGTTTTTAATCCTGAGAAAATGCAGTTTCTCATTGAAAAAAAAGGAACCTCAGCTGATGCAAAAATTGTGTAAAACTTTAAAAAAGCCACTTTCCCCAGCAAGCAAGGCTGCTGATGAAAAACCAGCATGATTTTTCTCTTGGCTGTTGATAACATGAGTTGTCAGAGCTCATTGCTAGCAGCTGTGTTGTACAAAGAATTACCAGTGATGTTGTTTTGGACTCTGGAGTGTAGAGATCAGTTACCAGCCTTTGACCCTGCAGCCTTAGGGAGGCCATGCACACAATCCACACCACCTGAAATTCCTATTTTTTCAGCTACAGGCAGTTTCCTTGTCCTCATGCTTTGCACATTCCCTCTGCTCTCAGATCCACAGAATGTTCTGCCGTGCAACTGAAAAAATCCCTCCAGTTATGGATATTGAACCAACCCCTCCTGAGAGCTTAAACATCTCATCTTTTCCCTGGTCAGCCCCAAATCAAAGCAGCCAGCACCAGTTCCATTGTAACTCAATTAATTCAATCCATTCCCCACTCTGAGCAAGGGGATGTATGCACACCCTGATGCAGGCAGCAGGAGCCACTCTCAGCTCCCCAAAATCCCTGTGCCACAGCAGGGTTTGCAGCAGGTGACAGATCCCACAGGCTGGGGAAGCTTCAGTCCCTTCTGTTCTCTGCATTGCCACCAAGTCAGTGATATCTGTGACCAATAAAACACAGGACACTGCTGGAGGCCTGGGACCTGTGCCAGAATTTTGTTCAAGGCTCTCTCCCCTCTGTGCTGCTCTGCTGAGCTCAAGGGCTCTTGGCACAAGGACATGTGTGGCATTCCCATTCTCTGGACAGAGAGACACACAATTCTCTCTCCCAGGATTTTTCTGGAGAAGCCCAGAGAGAAGAAGAGAAAACAATTCCTATCTCTATTCTCTGCTCCTTTTGTTTTTGCACATGTGGAGTGTGTTGTGGAGATTGTTTACCTGAAGGGATTTGTCAATTGGATTCTGCTGAGGATTGTTTTGTTTCCTTGGCCAATTGGCTCAAAGTTGTGTCCTGGTGTCTCAGTCAGAGTTTTTCTTTAGTCTCTTTTGTATAGTGTAGCATCACTTTAGTATAGTTACAACATAGCATTAATGTAATGTAGTATAGCTTAATAAAGCAATTGTTCAGCATTCTGAATCATGGAGTCAGATGCCAGTCATTCCCTGCATCAGGGGCTCCCTGCATTCAGTAAATATGTTTTATTTGACAAAACATTTCAACCTCCAATACAAAATATTGTCACACCCATGCTGTTCCAGAGCTATCCCAGGAACTTTATTAATACCAAATCATGAGATAAAGCCTGGTTTATAAAACTTGAGCTGAATGAAACTCCTGCTGACTTGCTGTTCTCTTTGTGTGTCAGTTTTACAGGTGCTTTGTGGAGCTCCTGAGGTGCAACAAATCCCCCCAGAGTTCCTTGCCCAGGCTGAAAAAGCAGCAACAAACCCCAGGTTCTGAAGAGCTTCTGCCAAAGCCCAGCCAAGCCCAAAAGAGAGATCCAGAGCTTGGTGCTGTAGGGGGGCTCCAAGAAACAAGCTGCATGTGAGGAGAGGGGGCACAAGGCTCTCCAGGAGGGAATGGCCAGCCTGCAGATGGTCCCTCTCTCCCTGGCTTGGATTATCTCCTCCAAAAAGTCTCACATTGCTTTTCAGTACAAACAGAACAGATCATGATGAACTATGCAGTTACAGGGTAAAGCTCTACTAAAATTTAAAGTGCATGTATTGGTTATGTTTCAAACTTTAGAAATTGCAGCTGAAGCTTAGGAAAATATGCATTTTAGGGATTTTTTAATTGTCAGCTTACAAAGTTTGCAGCAAAAGATAACTTGCTGCAGGACTCAGTGAAGGAGCAGCTCTGAATGCACAGCACCCAGCTGGGCAAAGCCCCTGTCTCTGGGAATCTCTGGAAATGCCTCTTGGTGAGCATTAGGAGCAAAGCAGAGTGACCCCAGCCCTTTGGGCAGGGGGCTCTGGGGACACCTGTGGGGCCAAGGGCCAGGGCAGCCAGGGAGGCTGAGAGTGCAGGGCAGCAGTGGGAGCAGAGCTGGGAAACAATTCTGCTGAAACAATTCTGCCGAAACAATTCTGCCGAAACAATCCTGCTGAAACAATTCTGCTGAAACAATGTCAGGACCCAGGGCATCCCTCTGGCTGTCCTGAGCAGCCAAGACCCCTGCCAGGGGTCTCAGAGACCCTGGCACAGAGCCCAGGATGCCCCAGTGCCTTTGATTATGACCCATGGAGCAAATTACCAGCCTTAGATAAAGATCTGCAAGCCATGACAAATTAAGTAGAATGATAGTGAATTTATCACAAGGTGGAAAAGTAGATTTTGGGGTTTTTAGAATGGGGGTTCAGGAGGCAAATGGAGGGATCTGGGCATGTCCAGCCTTTCTCCTTCTTCTTTTTCTTGGCCTCCTGTCGGGTCCATCTGTCTGTCTCTGCCCCGACACGGGTAGGGCGGTTCTTGGGTGGCACGCGATGCAAAGGACGAGTCTGGACTCTTCAGCTTTTTGGTCTTCAGATTGTTTATTGTTTCTTATCTACAAAATTTTCTGTCTGCCCAACAGAGGTCTGATCTGCAAGCAGTCACAGGCACTCTCTGCCCACCCACGGGGCGGTCATGTCTTTTTATACTAAAATCCACGTACATGATATTTACCTTTATTTTCCAATACTTTTCACCCATGTTAGCAAGTGCACCTTCACCATAAACCAATCCCCAAGTGCCAACATCACCACAGGAGATGGAAGACAAGAAGAAGAAAGAAGAAGGACAAGACACGCCCTGATCCCTCCATCTTGTCTCCATAACCCCCCTGTACCAAAAACCTTAAAGTCTATATTTCACCCTCTAAATGTGTCCCTTTTACACCCTTCACTCTAAAGTGATTCTCATGTCCTCAAACTGCTGTCACTTCTGTGGATGGATCAAAATCAAGCCACCAAGCACTCTTGGCAACATTCCAGGATTTCCGAGACCCCCAAGGGTTCTCTCGGTAACTCTGGACATCCGGAGCGATGTGCTGAGTTCCCACAGCCTCCATCTTCTGCTGTGGTGTTGGCACTTTGGGATTGGTTTAGAGTAGAAGCTCACTGTCTAACACAGGTGATGGGTATTGGGAAGTAATTGTAAACATTGTACACATTGTAGTTTTTAGTATAAAGACACAACCCCACCCCAGGGGCAGGCAGAGTGCCTGGAACTGTCCTGCTGGATGGACCTTGGCAGGGCAGGAGAAAGGATTTTATAGATAAGAAACAATAAACAACCTTGAGACCGAGAAATGAAGAGCCCTGACTCCTTCTTCAAGCCCTGGGCTGGGAAAAGAGACTTTGGAACTCTTCTTGGGGTCACTGTGACCACCTAAAGATCCCAACAAAACAATTCTGCTGAAACAATTCTGCTGAAACAATTCTGCTTCCACCCAGAACTGTCCCTGTGATCCCCCAGAGGAGCTTCTGCAGGATCCTCCTGCTGGGCATCTCTGGGGAGGGAGGAACAGTGGTGCCCCCTACAAACAGAAAAGCTTTGGGAAGCCCCAGAAGGGCAGCTGGAGGAAAAATTATAAACAAACAAAGGGGGAACAACCTTCTCCCTCATCAACTCTGAGCACAATCTCAATATTTTGACATATTTGAAAATATTTGACAATATTTTCATCCCAGATTGGAAGGAAAACATGAAATGGCACCATTCTGTGGAAAATTACTTTTCAAATCCCAAACTACATGGGAATGCCTTCTTTCAGAGGAGTTTCACACAGAAGCAAATCCACAGCCCTGCCAGCACAGCTGTCAAAAACTTGTACCACGGTGCTGTAATTACCATAATTAACCAGCACAGGGGTCTGAGGGAGTGAACACTGTGCATATCATTACCAGGGTACCTGTTCCAAAAGGATACTTTTGATTTTTCAGATGATCAAAGCTGTCCTTTTCTTCCAGGGATGTGGGTTTGTTTTTTTCTTTGCAATATTAACAAAAGCTTCCTTGTAGTCACAACATTATTTCACAACCTATTTCTTTTTTTATCCCTAAACCACAACTGTTCTAATAACCTAAATAACACCAAATGTTTTAAAATACAGAAGCAGAAGCCATGAATTGAGGTTTTTACTGAGGTGATATTAGTGGATGAAATCTAAGCAATACATGCACTTACTGCTAAGCAATACTAATCAATTATTTATTCCCAAGCACATATTTTTAAAGAGTAGCTTGTTATTTTCAGATTAGAAAGCATGCCAGGAATTTTTCAGTTCATCTTTTCCCTTGATACTGTCTCTAGGTGGATTGTTAAATTCCAGTATGAATTTCTACATTAACAACAGTATTGCAGCTCTGTGACTGGTGGGTTTTGTACATGTAAGGATTTGTTCTTAGAGCATACAAATCTGGTGTTGATAGGTGTTTTGGACACTTTAAATAATTCATGGTTTGTGATAAAAATGTGTGTTTTCCACACAAATGGTTGGTTTCTGTTCCATTCCCTGTAACCTGCTGCAAACCCCACCTGAGAGCAGGTGTAACTTGGAAACCTGCAGGATGTTGTAGCTGGAAATAAAAATATTCTCCTGTGGTAGCTCCCCAGCCTCCTGTCCTGATCAGCTCACCACCCCAGCCCTCACACCATTCCCACATTTGGCACCAGGCACAGCAGCTCCTCTGGCCAAATTGCTGGATAATACCCTCTAGGGGACACCAATTTTATGAAAAACACACAGAAAAGGCCATACACACACACACCAGCACAAGCAGAACAACACCAAAATCCTCAGATTTCAATTTACACTTTTACTTGAGAAGGAGGCACAGCTCCCATTTTTTCAATGAGTGTTCAGCTCTCTAATTTCTGAGGTTTATGAGCAGCCTGTAATTTCACTTCAGCAGACAGGTTTGCTGCCATTAAAAGAGATGATCATTTCATAAGCATTTATCTGGATTTTTTTCAAACAAAGCACTATGGTGTGTAACCAGCAGTATCACAGGGTGTTCAGCAATCAGTCAAACCTTCCCTTACCTGTTTTTCAGCACCTTCAATATATGAAAAATGAGCTAAATGACTGAAATTCACCCTTTGCACTACTTTGCATCCTTTTTTTTTGTGATAAGGAAAAGCTATTTGGCTTTGCATGAATCATCTCACTGCATGCAGACCAAATCCCCAGAGGACACCCCAAGAGAGACATTGCTGAGTTTTCAGATACAAACACAAGGACTGGGTCTAGAGTCAAGCAGAACTGATAGCAACAAGGAAATGAGCATTAAACAGCCCCATGTCCTTCAGAGCCCTCCCTCCTCAGCATCACAAAAGGAACAAAGGATGATGAGGGCACAGGGACCACGCTCACAGGGAGGAGGGAGCCTTGCACATCCCTTGGGGCTCATCAGATGTGAGATGGCACCGGTGTCACCTCCCAGAGGCACAGACCCCCTTGTACCCATCACAGGAAAAGCTTCCAAGGACTCTTTCACTCTTTCCTTTTCTGTCTGGGTTGTGGTGGCCCTGTTCCAGTAGGAATGAGGAAAAGTCCCTTCAGGCAATGGGAGTTTTCTCACCCCTGTAGGAGAGCTTCAGGCCCACAGTCTGAAACTTCATTTAAAGGAAATAATTTCTCAGTGCCCCTGTGCCTCACCTTGAACGGAACAGGAGCACCAGCTCAGCTGTAAAAGGCCAAGGCCCCAGATTAGAACAGAACAAGCCCAAGTCCTGCAGGAGAAGGAGGAGCACCCTCTGGAGCTGCAGGGAGCTAAATCCCAGGGAATTTGGGGTTCCTGCCATGTGGGGACAGCCAGCACTCATTCTGGAGTTACCCTGCAGAGTTTCTGTCAGCTCTGTGGCCAGGACAGCCCCCAGCCAGGTAGGAAGCTGACACACATGTTATTTTTACAGAGCACAGGAGAACTAAACTTACTGTGATGAACACTGACTGCAGTTTCTATAGTGACTGATTTTATTTGCCTTCCACATGGGCTAGATGGCTTTTTTCTCCCCTAAGCCCTAGAGAATATTGCCCAAAAAAGTGAGCAACACCAGTCCCACTGCTGACAATTGAAGTAACATCCAGCCCCCAGAAAGTGCTTTTATGTTTATTGGGTTTCCCATCAAACTCTGAGCAAGTTCAGTAACAGATGAACCAATTACACCAGAATGACACCAGTGCTTTCAGCAGCCCATAACAAAGGATTGTGCAACACTTCCATGATGCTTTGGCAACCCAGGTAGAGAGATGAACACCAGGCAGCCCCTCTCCTTTTCCTGATTCCTTGGTTTTCTTGTTTTCACTGAGCACCAGCAAGTCCTGCTGGTAGGGCCAGTTGAACTTCCAGTCTGTGAACAACTTTTGCAGAGCACCTTTCATTTCCCCCACAGGCTTTCTCGCCTTTGAAGGCCTTTGAGCACCTTTGCTCAGCAGGAGAGAGGAGGCAGCATCCAATTCTCCAGCTCTAGATCATCATACATGTGCTGGCATGTAGTTTCACTTTTGGATGTGTTCCTGGTTTGACTTTGCCAGAAGGCTGGAAGGGAACACTCAGCTGAGTGGGAACTCCTTCTCTTGCAAGAAGTGTAAGTTATCAGTTGTGATTTAAAGATAAAAACACTGTTTTAGAAGTGTAAGTTATCAGTTGTGATTTAAAGATAAAAACACTGTTTTAGCAGCAGTGAGGGGCCTGACAGGGAAATCTGTCAGTGAGTAACAGAGACTGAGAGCTTTTCCAGGTCCTTCCACGAGATGTTCCAGTCAGAAGTGAGCAGAGAGTGTCTTCCTGGCAGGTCTCCATTACAAAGGTGGCATTAATTGTAATGGTACAGTGTTTGCTCCTCAGCAGACAGAGAGGCTGTTTCCAAGGAGGGAAAAAGGAAGGGTGAGGCAATTTTAGGCCATCAAATTCCTTTACTTAAAAGCTGCTTCTGCTTGGGAGAGAAGAACCACTCTGGAGAGCACTGGGGCCCTGGACCTGCCTGCACAGGGACACAGGAAATCAGCTGGAGTTCACTTAGGGGTGTGGATTTAGAGTTCATTGGTTGATCTGCATTAAGGTGCCTTTGATTCTGAGTCAGTGGTCCTTACTCTACTCTCAGATATAATTAATCTGAAGTACCTGATAGTAAAGCAATACTATTTGAAATCCAAGCCCACAGGAGGGTTTAACCAATTTAAACAGTCTGGTTATTTTAAATATTAATTCAGATCAACTTTCCACATCCTCACACAGCCAGAAGTCCTCCAAAGGGCAAACCCTGGGGTGTCAGCAGAGTCAGTCCCTGCTAATGCCACCAGCTGGCCCTGGCCATGCACTCTTTAATCTGCAAGATGCACCTCAGCTCTGGGTACACCACAGGCTGTCCAAAGGCACAGAAAGCTCCTGCCATCCCTTTCCATGCTCCCCACGAGGTGAACACCCTGCAGGGATGGGGTCTGGTCGCTCAGCAGGGGCAGCATCAGTCTGGGGCAGGATTGCTGTGAGCAGAAAGCTCCTTCCACAGCTCTGCTCTGGGCTCAGCACAGCCCCTGCAGCACCCCAGGGTGGGGAGCAGCCTCTGCACCCTGCACATGCCCCAGCCCACAAGGCGTTTATGAGGCACTGATGCCTCAGGATTTCAGCTTTTGTGTTTTTCAGATCCTGTAGTGCATCAGTGCATCACTCCAAACTCCACACAGAGTGTGAGCTCCTGTCCTCACAGTTTGGTCACACAAAACAATCCCTCTGGGCCTGAGATCCATGGACACCCCACAGCCTCAGGACCCAAAAAGGACAAACAAAAGTGAATGGGGGGGGAGCAAACTGGGGGGAAAAGACTTCATTGGCTGAAGCTGTAATTGGAGAATTAACCCCTGATATGTGAATGGATCAAACTTATAATTGTCTGAAAAACTGGTGCCCATGGTCCAGCTTGGGTGTAGCCTCTGGGAGGCTGTGACTGCCCAAGGTGTGGCTGTTGAAGGCCTTCAATAAATCCCCACTTTATTCTCTGAATCTTGTCCAGCCTCTGCTCTGGGCAGCCCCTCCCAGGCATCAGCACCACCCCTGATTTGCTGATGGCCACAGGGCAGAGTGATCCAGCTGCATGCCTGCAGCACTCTGAGCCACAGCTAAAATCAAAGATGAAAATGAATCCAAAGACCTTAACAAGCTCACAGGAGGCTCCTGTTCCACCCCAGTGGCAGCACATTGGCCATGCCACACTTGGTGCTGCTAACAGAACACATTCTCAGGCTTGCAGTCCCACAGCAGCCAGCCTCACACACCACAGACATGTTTTCATCCAACAGCTCCAAGCCTGCTGCTCACACCTAATGAACCCTTGCACAGAACCTCCCATGGATGAGATTTAAAAGCCTGGAGTGATTTTTCTAGGCAAAGATGCTCGAAGAAGCTCCATTGTCACAGATCTCTTTTATGAGAAATCCTTTCCTTAGGATGTTTCCTCCTGAGAAGCTGAGAGGCCTCAGGAACAAAATGTAACCAATGGTTATCTGCTGCTGTGGAATGCAACAGGTGCATCTGGGATTGGGCTCATGTGGTTGTTTCTAATTAATGGCCAATCACACCCAGCTGGCTCAGACTCTCTGTCCCAGACACAAGCCTTTGTTATCATTCCTTCTTTTTCTATTCTTAGCCAGCCTTCTGATGAAATCCTTTCTTCTATTATTTTAGATAGTTTTAATGTAATATATATCATAAAATAATAAATCAGCCTTCTGAAACATGGAGTCAGATCCTCATCTCTTCCCTCATCCTCACACCCCTGTGAACAGGGTCACACTCCAGTGATGAGGGTTCATGCAAGTGTCACCCTTATGATCTAATGCAGTAAAAATGCACTAAGTGCCAGCCACAAATACTTCAGCAGAAGTTGCTGTGATCCAAGAACAAAAACATCCTTAGAAAGGAGACCTGGGAGGAATGAACAGAGAGGCTCCTGCTCCTCTGGCTCTCAATCAGCAACTGACACAGTTACACAGCCCAAAGTGAGGAACAATGGAGAAGGAATTTCAGCATCTATTTAAAGAAAGATGGAAAAGAAAAGCAGATTATTAAAGTCAAAGTGCACACAACCCTGTTCCATCACAAGAACTGGAAATATTTATACAAGCATTAGATGACCAATTACCTGCCTTTGCTTTGTTGAACTGCCTGAGTTTAACAATTCACTCCCATCAAATTGGAATTTGAGGAAACACAGGGAAAAGATCCTATCTTGTCCATCTACGTAATCCAAATACAGACAATAATTAGAGGTATTATTGCACAGTGCCTTCTATAACAACCTCAGAGAGGACTCTTTGTTCCTTTGCCTTTATTCCTGAACATGGATGCTTAATCCTGACTGCAGAGGGGTTTTGCTTTCAGGAAGAAACCTCTCCATGTGCACTACTGAGCAGAAGAGGGATTTAACTCTCCCTTTAAGACCCAAAGCAATGAATCCAGTCAGGCTGCAAGTTTTTCAGCACAGCAGAAACCAGGTAGGAAACCACTGCACATGGAGTCAGTCAGCTGTGAAACTGCCTTCTCCAAAACAAGCTGTCCTTGCTGAGATGTCTTTGCTCTTCTCCATCTTTTTAGGAGCACAGCAGCTGGAGGTCTGCAGCAGCCTGGTTTTCAAAAGCTGCAGATTTTGGGGTTCTGGAGTCTCTTTGACCCCAGCCCCACACACCTCCATACAGATACAAACCTTTATTTGAGGTCTTTTGAGCAGCTCCCTCAGCATCAGCGAGGTCGGTCCAAGCTGAGAAGCTGCATTAAGTCTGCAGGATTCACCCTCTTCAGTGAGCTGTGCCTCTGAGGATAATAAATGAAAGACTTGGCTTCCTGGCTGGCCTCCCTGAGTGAAGTTCTCAGGCTTGCTGTGCAGAAAAAGTCCCTCTGGGCCTTTGAAGAGCCAACCAGTCTATGAACAGCCCATGAGAAACATCTTCCAAGTTTAAAATTAGCATGAAAACTACTGAGATCTCAAGTATCTCAGCAGAATAACAAAAACTCTTTGTGTGGGAGCCCAAGGGTGACCTCTGTACTCCATGGAGAGCCCTTTCAGCATCCCCAGCAGGGCTCAGCTCTGCTCTGCCCCAGCAGACCCTGCCAGGGCACCTCCATCACCATCACCCCTGCCCAGCTCAGCTGAGGACAGGACGTGCCAAGGAGCAGGGGACCCCTGGGATCCAGTGGGCACCCTCCAGTCACAGCAGGGTTTTCCACCTCTAAACCCCAACATCAGTTGTGGTTTTCATCCTGAAAGGTGAAACCAGATCTTACAACTGGTAGAGATACAAATAAGGGAGAGGAAAACAAAACTAAAAAAAAAAACCAAGATGACTCCACAAGTCAAGAAGGACCAGCCTCTGCCCTAAAACCTCCATCTTGCTTTATATATATTACTATATTGTTGTACCTTAAACTCTAACTTTTCCACCAGATGATATCACACACTCCTATTCAAACTCCACACCCCCAATCCCAGTTCCATCAATCAATTTTGGAACCTTCTCCAAGGCCTCAGGTCAAATGCAGTGTTCTCCTGGGGCTCAGTGCCTGGCAGCACAGAAAGTCTGAAATTCTCAGCAAGCAGGATTTCAACAACATATAAATATGGTAAATAACAAAAATGTTCCCTTCAATCCAAAATGATGATGACTGGATAAAAATATATTCATGGCATAAAGGAAGATTGGTTAGCAACAGAAAGAGCTTCATTCAATCTTAATTCTATACGTTGAAGTTTTTAATATAATTTGTGTAAAAACCCCCACCACTTTGCATTAAAAACCAGACAATGACACAGTGGTAAATCAATGAGAATAAGATTAATCAGACCATCTTCCCAGTGCTAAAACATCTTCAGCTGAGTCTGAAGCTGCTAATGGAACCAGGAGCCCTGGCTCCTGATTTGGTCTGATCTGAGCTGTCAGGATCCAGCTCAGTGACATCAACAATTCCCTGCTCCTGGAGGGAGAGGGGCCCTTGTTTCACACAGCTGCCCCATGCACATTTCCAAGCTCCCTCAGCAGGAAATGCCTCCCCTTCCTGAATTTTCCATCTGACCCCAAACCAGAGGAGAGGTTCACCCCACACTGCATTGGGAAGTTGCTCAGTTAACCTGGGAGGTCACAGGCATGTGTAACAAACACGTCAGACATCTCTGTGTTTCTGAGAAAAGAGAGGGCATGTTTGCTTTAGTGCACTTCCCTGAATTTGCTTTCAGATAATAATAAAATAATGAAGACAAGGGGGACAGAGGAAATCCATCTAGAGCTGCTGGAAGTGAGCAGGCAGGTGAGGGGATTACAGAAATGGATGTGCTTGGCCAGGCTCTGCTGCTCCTGAGTGGGTGCAACCCGAGGCAGGAACCCAAAGCCCCCAGCTCAGGGTTCTGACCTGCCCCATTTGTCAGGGCAGAGGTTTACTCACAGAATCACTGGCAGACCCAGGCAGGTGACACTGCAGCCTCCACAGAGCTGCTTTTAATGAGCAGCCCCCCAGGTCCTGTTGTCTTATATATCAAGAGTTCTATTATCATTATAGTGCAAGGATTCCACATCACCAGAGTTTCAAAGCTCCTCCATGTTCCTCGTGGGCAGCTCCTCTAAGCACTGACTGTTCCTGGTCCTTGCAGTAACCATCTGACTCCAGCTCCCACCAATCCACTCTTTTATGCCACTGTTCTTATTGGCTACAGGTGTTGCCTGTTATCATCCAGCCTGCTCCTAATCCTTAGTAATTGGTTCAGCTGCAACTCATTAGGGGCTAAGATTGCATTCTATACCCCCTTCATACTGTATCCCCCTACAAGGGCAGGGGTGGGCTCTGCCTTCATGCAAGGGGATGTCCTCCATGCAGTTCAGGTGACCCCAAAGGATTTTAGCTTTTGCCTGTTCACTGATAAGCACGTGCACAGCAGGGTCTCATGCTGATGCCCTCCAGATATCGACTTACTGACCAGGACAGTTCTCTGTCTTGGCAGATATCCCAAAGCAAATGCCATTTCCCACATTTCAGGCAGAAATTTCCCTGCAGGTTTCCTCAGGATGACTGGCTGTGACTCCCCTGTTTTCCAACAGGGATTCTCTCCTGTCAGTCCAAAGTTTGGGCTACAGCCACTGCTGATTTCACTGTGCTTGAAACAGCTAAAAACTTTTCAGTCACTTTGCACCATCTATATGTTTTAGGAATCCTTGAAACGGCTTTTTCTATTTTGAAGGACAAACAGCCAAATATCTGCATTTTTTTTCCAAAACCAGGGCAGAGTGATCTTAAGCTACCCAGTTCAACAAACCCTTCTTTTGCAAGTTGCTGTTGGTCTGCAAATTGGAGCCCTGAGATGCCTTCAGCAATCCCCATCCTGTCCTGAGCAGTGCAGCAGGGAGAAGGCAAGGCTGATTTAAAACCTGGTGCCCCAAGAGCCAGATTTTACCAGGGCAGGTGAGGGGGAGAAGCCCTGGGCAGCTCCCCTGTGCTGGGGGAAGCTGTTCCCACTTGCACACTGTAAAAGTCCTTGGGGTGAATCAGCCATCACCCTGCCCTACTGCCTTCCCAAACATTCAGCCTGTTTCCATGCTCCTCTCAGGAAGCTGAGCCCCAGGCACACCTCAGACATGGCACTGCTCCCCTTCAGCAAATTTCACTCTGCACTGCTCATTGCTGCTCCTCCCAGCAAAGAGCAATGGTGGATAAATTAATTTGTAATTGGAAGGGTGACTCAGAGCTGAGCAGAGCCATTCAGTCCTGGGAGGATAAATATTAATAACTCTGCCTTCCAGGAAGTATGTCAGAAAATTATAATTAGAAAAAAAAGGTGCAAGAGGGTGTTGCTTTGATTTTTTTAAGATTTTCTAAGCCTTCTGATGTGGATATTCTTGTAACAAACTTTTTCACACACTTTTTGTAAATAACTCATTGTTTTGCATTTTTTTATAGAAGAAGAGAAAGGTGATAGACTGTTAGTCTGCCTAGTGTCATTGGAGAGGTAGCACTGTCACCCTCCAATCTACTGCCACTCTTAGAAAACTATAAATGTTAGAGTCAGAAAATAAACTTTTTTTTCCCTCGCTTTGAGAACAGCAGTGTGTGCTTGTGTTCTTTCCTGTCCTATAGCCACAAGAGGGGAAAAGCCACGTGCACACACTTGAATGATTGAGGTAGAAAGGTAGAGATTTTTTCTCAATTTATTGAAAACAGAGACACGAGTGTCCTGACCCTGTACAAGAGAGAATCTCCCATGGAGGAGGGAGCTCTCCTGCCCTGAGAGCCTGCTGGCAGCTGGAGCCACGTCCCTGCTGCCCCAGCAGCTCCCTGCCCAGAGGCAGCGCAGTCCCTGCTCTCCCTTCTCCTCTGCAAGTCCCCAGGAGATGGCAGAATCCAGCACTTGTGGCTTTTCCTCACCATCCAGGGCCCAGCTCACCCAGCATTGCAGCCCTGAGCTGGCTCCACTCACCCCAAGGAATCCAGGGACAGGAGCACTTCAGAAACTGAACATAAACTAAGGAACTGGGCATAGGAAACTGTGGAGAGCTTTTTGGATAATTGGCTGGCTGAGAAAGGCCACTTTGATGTGATACCGATGGATAAGGATAGGGGAAACAAGCTGGGGATTAAGTAATCAGTGTCCAATCACTGACATGGGTCACGGTGACCTTTGCTGCAACATGAAGATGGGGAGAAAATCTTTTGCCAGAAAAATGAAGATAGCCTAGGTAGAATAGCTACAAGAATGTAAACATAGAAGCAAAATAATCATTAGAGCATAGAAGTAGGTGTGGTTGATTTAGGTGTGTTTTAACCAATAATGAGCTCAGCTTTTGCAATATGTATAAGCTTCATTAACACCAATATAAATATGTGTGAGTTATCAATAAACTTCGAGATTTGCTGTTCATGCATATTGTGTGCTGCAATTCTTCTGCCGTTCACAACAGGAAACTCCCCAAACTTGGACAACTGCTGTTCTGAGGTGACAATAAATTGTTTCATGTGAGAAAACTACAAGGCTCCCGGTATTTTTCCTCAAACAATTCAATTTTAAATACTCAATTCCTTAGCTTTGTCATGAGACAGTTGAAATTGTGCAAGTTTTTATAACTTGTAGCAAAGGCTGTTTTAATTTAAGTGTGTACTTTACTGTGGGAAGGATCTACTGCAGCTGGAGGGAGGAGGTTGGGATTTTATCCTGTTTGATATATTCAAGCCTTTTTTTTTCCCTGAGTTCATTCCTTCCAGCCAGGTATCTAAAAGAATCAGATTCCCAGTCTTGAGAGAGAAACTGAGGAATAGCTGTGGCAGCAGACATCACAAAGCTGGGCTTAGACTACACCAGTGGCTTTAACAACCTCAAATACAACAAAACTAAACAGGCAAAGAGCGGCAGTGAAGGCACTGAGCAACCCATGGCAACCTGCATGGCCTTAGGAACTCAATTAAGGCAGGCAAAGTTCATTAAACAGCAGCTGAATGAATGAAACTCGTTTTCATTTACACACAGCCTTCAGCTGAAGCATGAAGATCCCTGCTGGTTACACCTGCTCACATTTTGAAGCACATGCAAATGTCTCCACTTCCCAAATTCCAAACTGTGCCCCATCCTCAAAACTGTTGGGTTAAACAAAAATCCTAAAAAAATTTAAAAAAATAGCCTTTAGCTAAACTTTTCTTATACAACCATAAACAAAATCGTTTTTCCTGTAACACAAAAACTGCATTGAAAAAAACCCAATAACTTAAAACTAAAAAAGTACAGTAATGTTATATTAAAAAGTGCATAAACAAAAACAAATTAAAAAATAATAGTATCCTATCTTCAGTAAAAAAAAAATCTCTGTTCTAAAAACCCCTCAGCCCCAAAAAATAAATTTTAAAAAAACCTAGTGTCCCGAAAATAAAAAACTGTTACTTTTTTAAAACTAAACAAAACATCCTTAAAAAAAAACCCTAAAAACAACTCTAATCCATGCACAATAATAAAAACACTAGACATAAAAAAAACCACAATAACAAATGTTCTCCAAACAGTACCACATAACATAAAACTACAAAAAAATTTCAATTGTATTTCCTATAAGAACCTATAATTAAAAAAAACTCCTATCCTCTTAATAAACTAAAAGTAAATTATCTAAAAAGTAATAACTAAATTAAAAATCTAAAATTCTATTTTGTGTAATAGTAGAAATTAAAAAAAAATTTAAAAAATCTTCATTCTAAGTTGTGTATATTCCTTTTTTCATATCATAAGTTAATAAAGTTCTTTCCTTTATTTCTAAACTAAAACCTACTTTATTTCTAATCACATCTCACAACAAACATTTAAAAAAATGTTTTCATAAAAAAATCTTTTCATAAAAACACTAATATTACACCAATATCAAACTATAACATTTTTGGTTATTAATTTTCCAGTATTTTTTCCAGTATTTTTTCCAGTGGAAAAGCCAGGAATGCTTCTATTTTGTGTAATAGTAAATTTTTTTAAAATATTTAAAAAATCTTCATTCTAAGTTGTGTATATTCCTTTTTTTCATATTATAAGTTAATAAAGTTCTTCCTTTATTCCTAAACTAAAACCTACTTTATTTCTAATCACATCTCACAACAAAGATATTTAAAAAAATATCTTTTCATAAAAACACTAACATTACACCAACATCAAACCATTACATTTTTGGTTATTAATTTTCCAGTATTTTTTCCAGTACTGGAAAAGCCAGGAATGCTTCTATTTTGTGTAATAGTAAAAATTTTTTTAAAATATTTGAAAAATTTCATTCTAAGTTGTGTATATTCCTTTTTTCATATTATAGGTTAATAAAGTTCTTTCCTTTATTTCTAAACTAAAACCTATTTTACTTCTAACCACAACAAACATTTAAAGAAATATATTTTCATAAAAACACTAACATTACACCAACATCAAACCATAACATTTTTGATTATCAATTTTCCAGTATTTTTTCCAATACTGGAAAAGCCAGGAATGCTTCTATTTTGTGTAATAGTAAATTTTTTTTTAATATTTTAAAAACTTCATTCTAAGTTGTGTATATTCCTTTTTTCACATTATAATTTAATAAAGTTCTTCCTTTATTCCTAAACTAAAACCTACTTTATTTCAAATCACATCTCATAACAAACATTTTTAAAAATATCTTTTCATAAAAATACTAACATTACACCAACATCAAACTGTAACATTCTTGGTTATTTATATTCCATTATTTTTTCCAATACTGGAAAAGCCAGGAATGCCCCTTGCTGCCACTCTTGCTCACACAGCCCTGCTTCACTCTGCAGTTTTGTGCTTCACTCTGCAGTTTTGTGCTTTTTCCCCTGCTGTGTACACATCCACATCCCCTGGAAAGCCAGCAGGGTCCCAGGAGTGCACCCAGAGCTCAATTCCCACTGAGTTTGCAGAGCTCTGGCACAGGGGGAAGGATTCCAGCCCTGCAGCACCAAGCCCCTCCCTGCAGGCTCCTCACCCAAAAACCCCAGGGAGATGCTCCAGTAGTGCACCAGGCAAGGGCCTGGTCACATCTGCAGATGCAAAGTTGCTGGGGCATTGCAGGATTTCTTATGTGTGCCTGTGAGTTGGTTCAGTAAAGGAGCTTAAAATATTTATAATGCAGCAAAATCCCATTGACTCAGGCCACTCGTGACTGCCGAGTGGGAAGGTGCCTGTCAAGTGCTTTGCCATATTTACCATATGCTGCTGGGAAGGTCGGTCTGGGGCTTTTGTTTTGTTTATTAAATAGAATTTCCTGAATTCGATTGCACAACTTTTCCCATTCTCACCCAACATGCCATTTCCTTGAGGATTAGTAAGTTTTGTAATTGTTTGGCCATGAACAAGTGTCAAGTGCTGCTCTTGGTAGAATAATCACCTTCTGACTAGAAAGGAAGAGCTGTTTTTCAGAGCTGTGTTCCTGGAAACACTGCACTCAGTTCTGCCAGATCATTATCTTTATGAATCAAAGCAAAAGGTCCATTAGCAAACAAACAGAGAGGAAATTTTTAACTTGACCAGGTCAGACAGATGTCACCAACTCTGCGTGTTTTCATAAGCACTGCAATTCTCAGGATTGCACTGAGCAGTCACTGGAGGCTCATTCCTGCTTGAAAGGAAAATGTAAAGTGTTTCTGGCGTTTGCTGATCCATGGAAGAACTTTGAAGTGCAACTTCACATCTGAAAACCTCAAGCAAGATACCAGGTGTTCCCAAGGGCTTTGAGGAGTTGGGAGGGATTAAGCTAAACTTTGCAGTCCAGGGATTTTGTAACAAAACACTTGGCACAAAACCAGCTGTATCCACCTCCATTTGTACCAGGGATGCAAAAACTCTGCCCTTGGAGTGTCCTTGTGCTGAAAGCAGCATGGTGCTCAGCTCCCACACACACTTGGTACAATGCTGGTGTCTCCTCCTCGGTTCTGTAAAATTCCTTCGTGGCTGCATCCCTCTCCTCACCCTCAATGAGCTTCTTGCTGCCTTACACCCTCAGCTGCAGCACAGCACAAGGCTGAACTTTGCTGTGTTTATTGTTAAGAATCCCCCCTACACACACAGTGACAGCTGGGCACAGAGGGAATTTGAGCCTGCTGACAAATCTCACTTTGCAGAAAAACAAAACATGACTTCAGGTGATGGGATAGCTCAGCTGCTTTTAATCTGTGTATCAGCTTTTGCAAAGATGCTTTACTGCTTACACTGGCAGATTAGTGAATAAAAGCACCCATGTCATGCTGAGGCTATGGAAATATCAAGCACAGCTCTACAGAAACCATCTGCTCCCAGGAAGGGGTGGATAGAGAACAGGGATGGGATCACACCACAGGTACACAAGGCTTGCAGAAAGAAGCACAGAGGTTTCATAAAGGACAAACCCACAGCCATCACTGCCCCTTTCCAGCCCTTGGAGAATTTCTGGGGCAGGGGAAGGTGCAGTGGGGGGACACAGCTGCTCCATGGAGCAGGAATCTGGGTGCCAGCGTGGCCATTGCAACACAAGCTTTGTTTTAATATTAATAGTTATTCAAGAGAACTGAAGATTAACCAAGCTTAAAACTATTTCCTGCACTGTTCATTTTATGGCAAACAGTGGTAAAAATAGCTGATTTCTTGACACACCACTTCCTTGTTCACACATACCACCAGGGCTACTCATTTGCTATTTTTTTCCATTCTCTGCCATATATGACAGTGCTGCATTATAGCACCATCATTATATTTCTTTATTAACTAAAAGTGTACAGTTAAGCTGGAGTCAATCAGAATTCCTTCAGGGCACAGGTTTGGGTGTCTAGAGGCAGGAAGGCATCAGGCCAGGGACAGGGATGAAACTCTCACCATGAAGCCTGCAGCAGCACAGCCTCACCAAAGCCCAGCTTCCAGCCAGGTGTCCCCCCAGAGCCACTGACCCTCACTTATTCTGCCTTGGTTTGCATTGCCCTCTGCAGAACCTCCCTCCTTCCTTGGAGGACAAGCAGGGAGGAGATGGTTCCATTGCTCTGTCACCAGGGAAAGTTTCTGAGTTGCATGCTAGTGACAACACAGAGGTTGGCATTGCTGCAGGGCAGGTCTGCCCAGAGCCCCCCACCTCACCCCAGTGTCCCAGCAGTGACAAATCCATCCAGCAATGACTGTGTGGGCTCAGTTTAGGCAAACATATCCATTTTAGGGCTCTTCTTTTGCATCCCTCACCAGTAGGGCAGTCAGATGGCAGAGTGCAAAGCACCACTGCCAGCTACAGCAGTGTCACCTCCATCTGGGGGTGGAAGGACCCAGAGCAGGAGGCCCTGTGCCCACCCTGGGACACCTCAGACCTCCACACAAGATCAGCAGAGAAGCTCAGAGGCACCAGCTCAGCTGTGGGGTGAGCTCAAAGCCAGCTCAGGCTGTCTCAGAGAGCTCAGCCCTCAAAGCCAGCTCAGCAAGGCTGCAGTGGTTTGGACATGATGGGGCATTTACAGCACCTCCAGAACCCAGCTGGACACAGGAGCTCAGGCTGCTGCCAGGATACACAACTTACCCACACATTTACCTTGTGCCAAAGCCAAATCTGCATCTCATTGTCTCAGTCACTCACCAATCTCCCTACACAAACAAGGTCTAGAACTGGAAGCAGGAAAGAAAAACAAATAAGAGACTGCATATCTTATTTATGCAAATTATAACTCTTATTAAAAATAAGAAAAGAGTTTATCTAACCTATGGGTCACAACTAGCTTGGTCAGAGTCAAATTATCTGCCATGACAGTTCAACAAAATTAAATTGCTTCTTGTCAAAACTGCTTTGAACATCTCAGTTTTAACAAAACAATTTTTTTGTTGTTTCTCATAAATTCTTTGGCTTCAGTCCTGGTTCACACATCCCGTAAAAACAGCCTTAAACTGGCACCTGGGACAAGACAGCATCTTCCAAATTCCCTATAAAACCCTGTTCCCCTAGCAAGAAACTGCTCTGCACTTTGTCCCAGGCACTGGAGGTCCAGCCTTAACCATTTGCTCAGCCTTTTTCCTAAATTCCAGTGAAAATGCCCCCTCCCACATATTTACTTAAGGACTGTGTGCCTTTAATGTATCTTTGGTAAATCAAGAAAGAATCAAGTAGGATAATGTCTGTGAAGATAGCCATGGATAAAACAGGCAGCTGAGAGGGGAGACAGATTCTCAATTCATGAAAATGATATATAGCTTCCTTGATGGGAGGACACTTCAGTGCCTTATCCCAGTTAAAGATCAGCTTCCGTTTTTTGGGAGTATTTTATGTGATAATGCAGCCATTTGGCTTTTCTGAATGGGTGTGGAACACTCAGCTGAGCAGGAGAAAACTAAGGAAGTTCCCTCTCTGTATACTTGTTAAAATTAGTGTTTATGTAATACTTCAGGCACCAGAAATAACAGTGATTTTGTAATATACAAACTACACACTGAGCCTGCAATTCTGTTTTCCTATTTTAATGCTGCTGGATATACCTGAAAGTGGCTTTTAATGAAATACGGCCTACTTTCACACATATTAGTCATTTTTATTTTCTTTTGGGAAATGAAATTAGTGCTACAAATGCTGGTATCACTTCCACCATAATTCCACCTGCCTTTCATTTGTCTTTAACTCCCAGAGAAAGCCTCAGCTATTCCCCATTTTGACAAGTCACATTTCTAGACCTGAAACGACCCAGGGCATCTCAGTGTGTCGTTCACATTCTCTGATAAAATCTCTTCACCCAGGATTTCTCTCCTGGGAAGCTGAGAGGCCTCAGAGAAAAGGAAAACAATTCTGATCTCATTTGCTTCTCCTGTGTTGTGCTCATGTGGAATGTGTTTGGAGATTGGTTACCCACAGGTGATTGTTCCATTGGATTCTGCTGGGAGTTGTTTTCACTCTTTGGCCAATCAGGGCCAAGCTGTGTCAGGACTCTGGAAAGAGTCAGGAGTTTTCATTATTATCTTTTTAGCATTCAGTAAGTATCCTTTCTGTATTCTTTAGTATAATATAATATTCTTTGATATAATATAGTATCATAAAGTAATAAATTACCCTTCTGAGAACATGGAGTCAGTCAGCTGCATCATTCCTGCCTTCATTGGGACATTCCCAGCAAATACAATAATTCAGCATCACCAGAGTGGTACAAGGCAAGCACCCATGGAGGGCTCTGTGTGAACTGCTGGGGGTTGGAACAGGAGATAACCCCAGCAGAGCTGTCCTGGAGCAGGATTAGCAAAGTTTGGCAGATTTAATCCCCTTGTTACAAGGACCCTTTTGTTTGTCAAGGTTGGAACCAGTGCTGGCCATGGAAACACCTCGCTGTTGTTTTTGTAAAGGATGCCAGGGCCAGGCAGGAAAAACACTGCAAGGTATTTGCAGGAATGGAAATAAAGACATTCCAAGTTGGTTTTGTTCCCATAGGCACAGCTTTCCATGCACACTGACATCCAAAACCAGCAGCACACTCAGACCTGGATGGAAACAGCAAGCCAAGCTCACTGGGGTTTGGGAAATGTCTGTTTCTGCTCCAAGAGATCCAACTTCTGCCAGAAGTCACTCACTCCAAACCACTTTCAGTCCACTCCCTCTGCTCCTGCCCTTCTCTGGCTTTAAGAGACTTCTTTGGAACAAACTGCATTAAACAAACACTTTTTCAAACTATCTCTCATGCCTGATTTTCCCTGCTCATCTTCCATTCTGCTTTTGCAAACATTCATGTATCTTCCTAAAACATATCTTGAACTGAGGAGTTTTTCATTTTTTCAAATACTCATTGCTTAACTCTTCTCCCTAATTTTTTTTCCCTAAATCAGTCTTCTTCATTGTACACCAAACACAAGTTAGTGGTAGAGCACTAAGCTTCACATCCAGCTGGCTGTC
Source organism: Agelaius phoeniceus (assembly GCF_051311805.1). Taxonomy (NCBI): domain Eukaryota; kingdom Metazoa; phylum Chordata; class Aves; order Passeriformes; family Icteridae; genus Agelaius; species Agelaius phoeniceus. The sequence goes on along the minus strand of NC_135274.1, from coordinate 3,858,178 downwards.
AAAAGATGGAATTTAAATTAACTGCTCCCTTTAGCACACATGAAGCTACAAGCTAACTGTAACCAAATGAACACACAGATGCAAACCCTTGCAAAACTTGGAGACAAACCCCTGCAGAGGTGACATCCTGGAGGATGAGGAGCAGCAGGAGCCACCTACCTACAGAGGGAAGGATTTTCCTACAGAGGGAAGGATTTCCCTACAGAGGGAAGGATTTCACAGGACTTGGGTGGAAGATGAGAGGTGCCAAGGCTGGCCCCTGGAAGGGCTCCTTCCCCTCTCAGTGCAGACCCTGGGAGGGTGCTATGTTAGCAACCTTCTAGAACAATCCCCTGAAAGAAGCCTTGCACACCACTGCCACAACAGCCCAGAAGTTGTGCATGACAGGATCTGAGCATTAGACAGCAGATCTCCTCCAGTGCTCCTGTGCATCGAGGCCACTTTCCAGAGCTTTCACAAGGCAAGGCTGTTTAGCAGCTCACTGAGCTGAGGTCCAAAGGAGAAGCAGCAGTTTGCTTAGAGCTGAGAGAGACACACTTTCACCTTCATCTGCACTTCCAAAACCAAGCTAGAATTAAGCACATCCTCTTCCTTTCAAGCTCTGTCTTCAGAAAGGATCTGTAGCTCCTTCTGGAGTGGGGCACAGTAATAGTTGCCTCCTCAAGCCAGGTCTCATAAGCTCTTGGAGGTCCATTACTCACCCAAGATAGCTCAGCTACCTTTGGAGGCATAAAATCAGCAGGATGGCTTCTGTTGCACTGTTGGAAACAAAAAGGTTTAATAAAAGGCAAAATAACAAACTCTTTGCAGGCAAAAACCAATGCAGGTGTAAGAGGTTCTTTCTCCTGGTAATACACCTCACAAAAGCCATTAGTTTCTTTGTTCTCTTCTTTTTCTAGTAAATTGCTTAGGCAGGACTTTTTGGCTCCTGTCCAATTGGCCATCCTTAAGTTTGAGGTGAAGTCCCTCAGGTCCTATGAGGTATCTTTTTACCCTTGAGGAGAGAAACTTCTGGGCTTCTCTCCTTTTTAAGGGGACAAAGGCCAATGTTATCACTCCCTCAACAGGGGGCACATTCCTATAGGGCACAAACTCAGCTGGGTCTCAGCATTTCCCAGGGAGCTCAGGAGCTGCAGGGGATGCCCTGCTGAAGCAGGTAACCCCACAAACTCCAACTTTCACCTCTCCTGTCAATGCACAGGGAGAGGAACTAAGGTATGCACACCAATTATCTGCTCCAAAGTGAAGCCTGATGCTTCCATACTGTGCCTTGTGTCATCACCTGCTGCAAGTGCTGCAGATTCCCTGCCAGGTTGGTACAATTCACAAGTGAAATCAGACACCCACAGCTCTGGGCAGGAGTGCCAGACTTCACAGAGAGGAGGAGGATGAGCCATCGTGCCTGTGCCCACACCTTCAGCTGCCTGCAAGCACAGGAACAAAGGCTGGGGCAGCTCCTGTTTCTTTTCAGGGAGTGCCACCATGTATCTCTTTAACCATCACTGCTGATTTACTGTGGGTTGTCAGATTTTCCCAGTCACCCACTCCATTCTTCTCAGGGCACCTAGGATGGGTGTGTTGACTCAGGTGCATACAGTTTGAATTTCTGGGACTTTTCTCCTCTTTTCTTCAGTGAAAGCAAACCACAAAAACCCACAGGCAGCTTTGTCAGCCCAGACAATGACAAATCTTTAATGACAACCAAGTCCAGTGTTCCCCTGCCAGTAACATCCTGTCATTCCTTCCACATCACCCAAACACTTCCTCCATGTCCAGCCATGAACTGCTGACAGTGGCACTCACCTCCTCTGGCCAGATCATCTCTTCCCACCCATGGCCCTGGCTCTCTAAAAAAGCAAAGCCAAATAGGAGTAAATGGAAATATTTTCCAGCTTTCCCATGCAGTTACAGAGCATCCTTCCCAGTCCTTAGTCCTTCAGTGGCTAACAGTGTTGCCCTTTCCCCCTTTCTACATGGACAGAAAGCTGTTCACTCTGGAAGTGGTGAAGACTGCAGGAGGACAAGACTTTTGTTACCATCTAGTTGTTACTGCCCACTAAACTATAACTGGCTCTTTTAAATACCAGATTTGTCATCACTTGCCCTTTATACTAGATTTCAATCTAGGCAAAGAAAAAAAGGGAAAAAAGAGGGTTATCACTGGCTTATTTTATGCTCTGTCATAATTCCTGTAAAACTCTGTTTAGGCTGTAAATGAATCACATGTTGGATGTAGCTAAAACTGTTAGCATAACATTTGAAATTCCATGCTCAGTGCAAGACTATTGCCCCTAAGTAACTGAGGGTTGTGAGAGATCTGGGGAATCTGTTGGGCATTTTGTCTCCTTGCAGGAGCCCTGCAGGGGAGCAGGTGGGTTTGGGAGCCCAGGTGAGCAGCAGGCAGACTGTGCTTCCATCCATCCATTACACAGCCTGAGCCAGGGAGGGTGCCTGGGCTGGTCTGCACAGTGGGGGAGCTGGGGGAAAATAATATTGTGAGAATTAACAGATGAAACAGCCTAGGAAAAAAGTCAGAGCTATTTGAATCTCAACTAAACACACAGTAAGAAGGCAAATTGTTGTGGCAGATACCTCCTTGATATAAGGAACAGAGAGGTAGGGCTGTCAAAACCCAAGAGTGGAGATGGGAGAGGATTACTGTGGCTCTCCCAAGCAACCCCTCATGGCTTTTCCTCTGTAAGCTCCCTCTGCCCCTGGCAGTGCAAAGGAATGGTTTCCAAGCTGCCTTCCTTGCATTCCATAGGGGAATGTGGTGCTCCTGAGCAGTGGTGCAAAGACCTGGACCTTTGTACCTGTGTGAAGTTTGTGAACACTGCCAAGAGATGGGTGTGCAGAAAGGCAGCCCTGAGCTGGAGGAGCAGCAGGGCTGAATGGGCAGGGAGCAGCTGTGCCTGCAGTGGCACAAATCCCCAGGACCATGGGACATTTAACACTCACCAAAACCAGGCCAATGACTTCACAGGATTTATTCAAAACAGGAGAAAGCTTTCTTTACAGACCTGATGAAACACACGAGTACAGAAGACAGGAAGGTGTTCTCACCAACACCCTGAGATTGCAGAGCTATCCCTTCCACCTTGCTCCACAGGAGTCCCTGGAGCAGAAGCAGCTGCCCTTCTCCACTCTGCCTGTGTTTCAGCATGAGAAGCAGAGCATGCTCTCCCTCCCCACCACTCCTGAAGCATGGAAGTGGCAAACCTGCTCCCCACCTATGCAGAAAAGCACACAGCAGTCAAAACATCCCCTCTGTTGGCCTGCAGAGGGCTGGAACTCATCTAGCAGCAGCTCTGTGGTGTTTGTGTTAATGGGTACAGCAAGTAATTCAACAATTGCAAAGGTAGAGCAGCAGAGAGCTGGAAAAAGGCACCGACTTCCAGTGTGTTCTCCCATTTGTGCCTTGGAGCATCTTCCCAAAACCTTTCTGATCATAAGGGTTCTTCTGTACCAAGCCCAGCACTGTACTGGAAAAGTAAATGATTACTAAAATTTATTTTAAATTATTAAAAAAGAAAGATTAAAAAGTCTTGCAAGATTCACTGAATTATGAATTGCTTTCCTCTTCCTTTGCCAAAAATGTCACCTGAGTGGTTTCAGAAGTCTTACAATTTGCAAGGAAGTTCACAGACTGTTTATAAAATCAAATATTTTGGATTAGAAGTGTCACTTATCATTACACAGCTTGACAGCGTTTCCATAAATCATCCCTAATCTGAAGAGCCCCTGACTATGGGAACAAATATTAAACAATTTTTCATGTTTCCCAATGGCCCAGGTTTTTGGCTGTCACAATCCCTTTGAAGCAAACCGAACTATGTTCACTGTATGATCCTGACTTGTGCAATCTCTGCTTAGAAAGCCTCTCCTGTGCCTCCCCTACCCTGGCATCAGCTGAGATGAAGCCAGAGGTGTCCACGTGCTGCAAGAGCCTGGCTCCACTGAGAGTCCATTTATTGCAGTGACTCATGCAGCTCAGTGGCTGTACCACAGAGAGCCTTACAGCTCAGAGTCGGTCAACAAAGTCCTAAGAGCAAGCCTTGCTACGTGGAAGAGCTGTCAAAACACACCAGTGCTTAGACCTAACAAATCTGACAACCCTGATTTAAAAAGTGCTTTGAAAGTCAAGGAAAACTAAACCCAGTAAAACCAATCTGTCAGCACTGCACTTTGCGGAAGCCAGGCAGGGTGACTTTGCCATGAGTGTAGATGTCCTCATCCGTGCCCTGGTTCATGTGCTTCACCAGGTTCTTCTCAAACAGGAGGGGGTGGTAGGCTCCCATGGTGCAGGCGTGGTCGTGGAACTTCTGGTAGTAGTGGCAGATGTCTGTCTGCCTCTTGGAAGGGAGGAACTCGTACACGTCCACCTGGTCACACAGCGTCATCATGAGCACAATGCCTGGGGGACAGAGAGCAGCACCCCAGTCACACCTGAGACAGCATGAAACACTCCAGAGGGACAGGCAGCTCCAAGGGGAAGGGTTTCTGTTATTAACCCCAGTCACACCAGAGACAGCATGAAACACTCCAGAGGGACAGGCAGCTCCAAGGGGAAGGGCTTCTGTTATTAACCCCAGTCACACCTGAGACAGCATTCAACACTCCAGAGGGACAGGCAGCCAGCAGGGAGCAGGCAGCTCCAAGAGTGTCCTGGCATAACTATATGATGCTTTTAGCCCCAGTTGGCTGTTCTGTTTATGCTGAATAATAAGTTTTGCACCTTTAGGACTTGTTCCAGAGAGTGAAGGGGGGAGAGAAGAAGCAGCAGTTTGTTTTCTGCACTCACTCCTCCACATTCCTGCTCCTGGACTGTGTTGTCTGTGGATGGACAGACAGCAGGACAGGGCTCTCCTTTGCTTTAGTTAGTTGTAGCTTGCTGAGGCAAAGAAGTTCCCTGGACTGTGGTTTGTTTTTTTTTCCTTTTTCTTTGGAGCTGTTCAAACCTGCTCTGGACTGAACACCCAGCAGAGCACAGGCAGCTCCACCTGTGGCCACCGGGCTGGGCCTGGCCTGTGACATTTCCAGCACTAAGGGACTGACCAGAGACTGAGTGAGCTGAGCTGCAACCTGGGGAGGGACTTCCTCAGTTTGTCATCTCTTTTGGAGCAACAAGGGGTTTTATTGTTTGATATCGTTTAGGTTTTATTGTTTAATAAACAGGTTTTTTCCACTTTTCTCCAAGGAGATATTTTCTCCCAAACTGGTTGGCAGGAGGGGACGATTGAATCTCCTTTCCTAGAGGAGCCCCTTTGGGGGTTCTCTCCAAAATTTGCTCTGAATCAGGACAAAGGGGAAGGGTTTCCATTATTAACATTCAGAGCACAGGGGCAGGGAACAAGTCTGGCCAGACAGGGCTCTTTTCTGAAGCCCTCCCTTGCCAAGTGTATGATCAAGGTGATTTCAGCTGATTGTTTACACTGACAGCCATGCCAAAAGGACAATTTTTAAGAGTGCTACCATTATCTGTGACCTTCATAGAAACTTGGGTGTCTGCCAAGCGTGCACTGCAATTAGCTGATCCGCACAGCCCATCTCAAACCTCCTGGATAAGCAGAGAGGAGACCTTCACATTTGTCCCAGCTGCCTCTCGTGAGTGCAGGGAACATGGAAGGGCCTGTGCTGGGAGATGCTCGGAGACTGAGCAGCCTCTGCTCTTCAGGCTCCTGGAGCAGAGCAGTGCTGCCCTCCTGTGTCTTGTCACCCGAGGACATCACATCTGGGCACAGCCAGATCAGATGGAAGCCACAGTTACCAGCTACTTTTCTTCTAAGTGCAAGAAACAGCAAGAATATAGCAGAGAAACTGAATCAGTGTGTAACATCACAGAAAATTCATGCAGTATCTGAGACAGCAGGGACCATGAGGAACTGTAAGACATTAAAAGAACCTAAAGTAGATTTTGAACATGTCTTCATCCACCTTTTCAAATGAAAAATTTCCATCACACTCAGGACTTCCAGGGAACACAGAGGTGGAAACTGGAACTCATCTATGCCCTTGAATTTGGCAAGATGATTTGCTTTACAAAGCATAAAGCAAGAGGATTTGGCCCAAAGCTAAGCCCTGGAGGAACTGCTGTTTACGTGTGTGTCTTCAAGCCCATAACTCCAGTTAACAATTCTGCTGCTGAAGTCACTGACTGTGCTGTTACACAGCTGCTCTACACACATCCAAGCAATGATGCAGTGATTTAATAGGTGCTGGGCCTGGCAAAATCATGAAGCAGCTCTGTTTACACAGAGACTGTCACAGAAAGTGCCTCTGCCCCAGCAGTGCTGAAGAGAGGTGGGAGCAGACAAAGGGTGGAAGCACAGCAGTTGGACAGTCTGTGGCAAACAAGACTCTACATCTATGCTGTGATTTCAAATACATGGCAGCTTCCCCAGAGGTTCACTCCTTTTCATTCAGCTGGTCATGAGAGCTGCTCTCCACCAAGCAGGAAAATGTTTGCAACAGCAGAATGTAAAAAGGAGCTGCTTTGCTGAGGAGAGCATATCACTGACCTTTTCAGGGCAACTATTCAGTCTGACCTTCCACAGACCCCCAGTAAGTCTTTATACACATACACACATGTATATTTATATATAAATAATATATGGAAAAGAAACAGGCACACCCTTAGAATTAATTTACAGTAATCAGATTTATTTGCCTGAGCAGATCTGAGCCTGCAGGAAACACATCCTTCCTTTTGCACCCTGTGGGAAGTGCTCTGGCACTAGAAGCTACAAATCCTAGAGACTGTCCCAGTGTTGCAGCCTGCTCTCCTGTTTCCACCTGGAACTGGGCCATGTTTGTGACTGCTGTTTCAGAGGGGTGCTGCAAACCACTTACTTTAATACAACTGAGCTGCTGCTCTCAAGACAGGAAGCTTAAATTTTGGCACAGGACAAATACTGTAAAAACAACTCTGATAAGCACCATAAATTTGCAGGCAGGAACTCTCCAAGAAGGCATCTTGGAGAGTTCCTGCCTGCAAACTGAACCAGAAGTTTAGAGGGCAATTATCTTACCAAGCATTCCTGATGATGGTGGATTAGGCTGAATATGCTCCAGGGAATTCTCCTGCAGAATGTCCCAGAGTTGCCACTGCATTTTGGGATTCAGGATGTAGAAGGGCTGCTCTGGATGTGCTCTACGATACGCCTTATAGCTTTCAAAAAAGTTGTAATCTGGTTTTCTGTACCACTGCAAAACAGAAACAGGAGGTCAGATTCTTGATTTCTGGCCCACTCTACTGTAAGCAACAGGAAACAAGGATGAGTGAACCTGCTGCTGCTGGGGAAGAAGATCCTGCCACACACCCTCACTCACTGTCCCCTTGGGTCACTGTGGTGAGCTGACTCAGTAAATAGAGCAGGGAAACCCCAAATCTCAATGAATGGTAATTCAGTTTTGTAATTTCATTTTGCACTCCCCAACAGCAGACAATGTTGAGAACTCTGCCTTAAATGTTCCAGACCCAGACCCTTCTCCACATTGCAATACCAAGCAGCATATTCTGCAGGAAAGTGCTCCCAGCTCAGCTTCCTGAACCAGGCTGAGCTGATTTGCACCCTTAAATTTCCCCTTTCAGTAAAAACTAGGAATGGTTTACATTTTCCTAAAGTCATTTTGAGATTTTTTTTTTCCCAATGTTAGAAATAGCCCATCTTGGTTTTACTGACTCTTAAACATGCTGTCCATAGCCCCTTATGCCTCCTGGAGCTGTGGGACCAGGCACAGAAATAAATATCAGTAAGAAAATATGAAATGGAGACCAAAGAAAGAATGCAAAGACCTCTCAGTTACAGCCAGAATTTAAAATAAAAGTAAAGAATGGACTATTCACTCCTACCTGCTTTGACTGTGAGCCTCCAGAGCTCATCACATATCAAACAACGCTTTTTTGTACTCAAAATCAAAAGTGAATTGCCAAGGGGATTGCACACCCACAGGTGAAAGCTGACACAGACCTTCAGAGGGTTTCCCAATCCATTCATAATGCATCAAGTATATCCCATGGCTGACTGCTGCTTGAAATATCCAAGCATCAACCACCAGCAAATCTTAGATTAACTGTCAGAGAGAGGAAATCATCCTGTAATGAGACACCTGCTGCAGCCAGCAGTGACCTCCTCCCTGTGCCATCAGCCCATGGGAAAGTAAAGGTGGTGACCCATTATTCTTGGCCTGAGGCCCTTCACAGGGATCAGAAGCAGGCAAGAGTTTTCTTAGGAGCACTCAGCCATGGGGTGCTCACAAAAGTACACACAGATATATCCATAAAACAAAAAGGCAAACAAGAAAGGCCTTGGAATGAGTGATTGCACATTAGGAGGAAGTGGTTTAACAGAAGCACTTCAAAGCATGTGAATCTGATTTTATTTACAAAAAACCTCAGCCTTACCTCATGAATTTCTGCATGATATGGTGCTGGATCCCAGACAATTAAGATTCCAGTGTTATATAATGGTTCCCTCAGGAACTGCTGCTCTTCAACAGTGACAAGCTTGGAAAACAACAACAGATACATTGATATGCAGTATACTATCAGAATTAGCAGGCAGCCAAGCAATAAAACACCTGAAAATGGCCAGAGCCACCCCACTGCTGGTTACTGAGCATGGCCCCCTGTGTGCAGCAAGGACACAGCCCCAGCAATGCCCTTCCAACACCCAGGCCAGTCCTGCCTAGCAGCAAAGGACTTGGTGGAGAGTCACAGGAGAAGCTGCCATAATGCTTCCCAAGGTTTTCCATCCATCCATCCATCCATCCATCCATCCATCCATCCATCCATCCATCCATCCATCCATCCATCCATCCATCCATCCATCCATCTCCAGTAACACACCAAGGACAGGAGCTGCAGAGTGACCCAGGCTGTGTGAGGATCCCAGCACAACAGCAGCTGCTGCCAGTCCAGGCAGAGCCTAATGCAAATCCACTGTTGGATCCATCAAGAGCCTTCATTTTACCCAAAAAAGGCCTGCAGGTGGGTGGTTTCCCCCAGCAACAGGAACCCTGGCAGCCAGTGCTCAGCCTGCTGAGACCATCAGTGCAAGAGATGAGAGACTACAGCATCCCCAGCCAATCCTGCCTCATGCCAAGCCCCTCATTGCCTCTGAAGAGCAGGGAGGGGATGGCTCAGGCAGGGGAGGTTGGAATCTCTTGAGAGCAGCAATGAGAAGGAAAGCTTCAAACAGAGTTCTCTCTATACATAGAGAGACATAACCACCACTGCTTGGGACACCCAAGAGCAACCCAGGTTTGCAGCAGAAAGAAAACAATCCTAATCAAACAATTCATCTCCTGTCCTCCCCACCCACCCAAAGCCATAATCTGTATGGGCACAGCTCATAAACACTGAAATCATAAATCATACAAATGAGCTTCCATTTGTCCTGATTTTCTCCACAGATCTAATTATGAGCTAGCCAATTAGTCCTTGAGCATCCTGGCTGCCTCAGCAGCTGGCTGCCTGCATGGCTGTCCCCAATAACCAGAGTACAAGGATGCTGCAGCCAGCCCAGATGGGAATTATTCCAAAAGCAAAAAGTTTCCTCACATCTGTTTTTAACTCTATAGGATTAGGCCTTGGCCTTGACCACATGCACTGCCTGGTTTAATTTCCTTACAGTAGCTAAACTATCTAGGTCACTGACAGCTGGAGTGTGCAGTGCTGCAGGTGTGGACACCAGGGGCAAAAAGGGGCACAGCAGCTGGCACCAGCCATCCCCTCAGCTGGCCACAGGTGGGATGGAGCACGTGCACTTTATTTTCATCTCATTGTTTCCATAGCCATGCATGTTGGCAAAGGTACATGAACCCTGAGAGAGCTGTGACAGGCACAAAAGCAAAGGGACAAGAAACCAGGTGGGCAGCACCTCCACAGCCACTGTTGGCTGTGTGCTCCCACACACTGGAGCTAGCTCTGGGCACTCCCTGCTAGCTATCAGTCACTGAACCTGTCTGCTGAAGGAATCTGGCTCCCCATTTACCCTCAGTGTCCATTTGTTGTTTAACAGTGACTGATTCTTTCTAAGTAGTAAAATTCATTTAAATTACTACATGACTGACTTGTCTTGCCCAGATTTTTGATCCTAATTAGTCAAGTGATCTATTGGTTTTCTGGTTCCTTCTTTAGCCAGTTCCCTGTGTAACAGGATCTTGGTAATACAGTCCCTATCCTCTTAGTACATTTACTGGCCACATCACAATGATTTCCTTCTTTCCTGCTAGCAGCAGTCAACGTCCTGCAATGTAAACATGCTCTCCTTTCCCACCACAGCCTTCCTCCATTCCACTGATGTGCTATCTCCTTTCTCTTCCTCCCTGCAGACTGTCAGTGCCAATAACAGCAAAGGCAGCCAAAGCAGAGAGTGCTCTCTGTGACAGCAAGAAGCCAGCCCAGGAGAACTGGAAACAAGGGCTGGGAAGAACAAGGTGCTGTAGCCCTTGGTCAGCTCTGCAGAAAGGAGCTGTGTCCTCCAGCATGACACTGGCACCCCCTCACATGTACTTCTGCCCTTGTTTTTGCAAGATGTGACTGCTTTCCCAGGGCAAATCAATGCTTTGTGTCAGACTGCAGGAAAACATGCCATTCAAAAAGTAGCAGTACTGATGAACCAGTCAAGGCCTGAGAAAATAAATGAGGCAACATTAAATAAATTCTTTATTTAGAACAACTATGAAGCTTGTGGGCCTGCAAACATATTCTCAGATCTGGAGTTCCCAAATTTCTTGCCTTCCTGTCAGTACCAATCCATTAATCTTTCCCTATGCACACAGATGTACAAGAAACTCCACTCTACTCTTAAACACTGCCCCCCATGTATGCCCTAGAGACTGGCCAGAAAATTAAGAGAAAATTATCTTAAAATAATTATTAAGAAACTCAGGGCCACTGGCTATGTGTGCCAAAGGGATATTACTCAATACAGACCAGCTTTGACAGATCAGATTTAGGAGATCCCATTTCCTTCACTTTGGCAGCAGACTGAGGTTGGTCAGCAGTAAGAGCCAGAATAAAAGCAGCCAAGCCCCAAACCCATCCCTTTTCTCAGTTACAACACAAGAAAAGCCAGCCCAGAACAAGAACAAATTAGAGCTTGTCCAGTACCTGATGTTTGTAAGAGCTCTGGGCAAGGCAAGATAAGGCACAGCTCCTGCAGAAAGCTAAAAGGATAATGTGATCAGGCCACCCCACTAACAAGAAGGTTTAACTGATGTCACCAAGACTGAAAACAGCACTGAACCATTCAAAGTGCAAATAAAAACATGTAAAAACCCAGGCTTCCAATCCAATGCTCTCTGAAGTTAAAGTGCAGTCAGAGCTGCTCAGTTCAGAAACCCCAGATGAGAGACTCCTGCACTACACACATGGAAAACATCTTTTTCCCTGGTCAGCAGCCAGACCAATGCTGCCTTTTGAGTCAACTTCAGCCTCTAAAAACTGCAGCAATATTGTTCTCCCTGCAAGGGAAGTTTCCTGAGCTGGGGTCTCCACTCAGAGAGAACACCAGCCATGACTGCAGGCTGATCTCATGGAGAACACAAGCACTGGAATGACGTGGATGTAACTCCACTTGGTCCAAAGCAGGAGAATCCACATGGAGAGTCCTATCATAGCTGTACAAGCACAGGGTTACCCTCCTCCCTGAGCGGATAACACTGACAGCACATAGGTCATGCACTGTAAGCTTGGCCATGAGCACATCCTCCAAAGAAAGTTTGCTTAAGTGATAACACCTATCTGACATCAGAAAAATACACAGAGACAGGAAAGATAAAAAAAAAAAGAAAGATCTGTCTGCTCAAACCAGACTGGTTCAGAAAGGACAAACTGTCACCCTTCTGACTGGGGGTTTAATGCACAGGAACTGAGATGCAGCAAGCAACAGCAAGAGGACAGCAGCAAGTAAAGAGTGGCCCAAGAGCTGAAAGAGGTAGCAAAAACATTCACACAAGAAGCAAGAATATCTTTTAAAAGACACACAAAATGAAGGAGGCAAGCTGGTTACATATCAGCTCTGTCTTCTTGCCTTTGAAGAGGATGGACAACTTCCTGCTGCTGTTTTGAGGAACTTCAAACCTTGTTACACAGCAGCATCCATGCACTCCTCATACAGAGGCAGGTGAAAAAACTCCAGGCCTACAAATCTTGCCTTTGGGGTAAGGAAAAGGAACTGCCTTTTTGGTTCAGGCTTACAAAAGCTACACTTCAGCCACTCATCTCCCCCTCACTCAGTTCCCTCAGCCTTCATGTGCCTACAACCTCCCCCTCCTCTTCCTCTCGTGGGGTGAGGAGATGTTTGTACTCAGTGCTGCACCAGGTCCTTTAACCAAGTGACTCCTGGCCTGTTCAGTCCTCCTCCATTCTCTCACCAGCACATCCTACTGTGATTTCCTCTTTTCTCTGCATGTCTACACTTGAAGATTCCTCCCCCCAGAAAGGACAACCATGAAGGGTGACAGGTCTGTGGAGGAAATGTGCAAACACTCTGAGATGTGCCTACAAGAGCAAGGGTCTCACTCTATTGCTGGACAAGTGGCAGACTGACTCTGCTAATGCACTGTGGCACAGGGCTCTAACCCTGGAGAGTCTGGCCAAAGAAAATCAGCAAAGGGACACCTTGGTACCTACATGGAGCTCTCAGAGGCAGGAAAGATGTAACTCTGTGAGCAAGGCCTTGCATTAAAGGCACTTTTTGCCATGTTCTGCAATAAGGTCCTGGACCCACCAGAGCCCATCCCTCTCCTGGCTGTACACAGGCTACAGATTTACAGGTGGGTCCTTTGTAAAGTGCCTTCAGCCATGTAGCAACCCTGGTTAATGTGTTACCTACAGAGTCTGCAGCCTTTCTGGGCAGTGAAAAAACACTGTTCTTTTATTCAAAGCCACATCAACGTTCTTCATACCCATCTCTGGGGCAGGCACACCTCTCCTTGCTGACCTGCACTGGCAGAACTGTTCCTGCCTCTCACTCCAAAGACACAGCAGCAGCATGGAGCTGGCCTTCTTGTGCCTACACAGAGCCTTTGAGCAAAGACAAAACACAGATTACCTTGGGCCTGCTGGAAATCCCAAGTGCCAGTAGCCAGTGCCACTGCAGTCACCTCAGATTTACCAACTGTCCCTGTTCCAAGGAGAGCCATCCCCATCCTACAGCCATGTGCTAGAATCAGATGGACAGCCCTGCTCTTCCCAGCTCCCAGACAGTGCAGCTACACAGCTCTGCCATGCTTGGCCTGCTTGGGGCGCCCTCCTCAGACCTACCTGGGAGTTGACAAGACGAATTGTTGTCTTCTGGCCCACATCATCCTGGAAGCCCCTGACAGGAGCCCCGTTGAAGCGCAGGATGGCGTCGTGGCTGTCTGAAAGCCAAGCACAGGGAAAAGCTGTGAGCCAGCAACTGGCTTTGAGTGATAGCACAAACAAGTGACATTATTCACCTGCACTTCTCATACAGGCTGGTTAATCCCTGGCTTTCAACCTAACATCTAGAAGTAGCAAGCCAGACTCTTTGGAGGAAGGTGGGGTCAAAGTTTATGATCAATACACTTTTAAAAATCTACTTTTTTAAACTACAACCAACTGCCAGGTTGAGAGCACAACCCTAGCATTTGCTCTCCCTCTTCCTCCTTCCAAACACTTTACCAGGAGATAGACCAAGACACAATTAATTTACCACATGGCTGACTGCAAACCAAGAAACAAGGAAGCAGTAGCAAGCCAGCATCCTCTCTTTCAGCCTGGAGCTTGACCAGCCCCAGAAACATGTACAGCAACCACAGTGGAAAGCCAAGCTGTCCTCAGCCTGCCAGCATGCCTCCCACTGCTGTGCCTTCAAGAGACACAGCTTCTTACATGCCTTGGGATTCACTGCATTTTCCTCTGCTGGCATCATCTCTTAAGATAGCACAGCACTCCTCCAGCACCCTCCTCTGCCTTGGCACAGCCAGCCAGGCCACTCTAACATCCTGGAATCAGGCTGCTGCTGTGACACCAAGGGAGGCTGTGCTTGTCAGCCTGGCTCCTCTCTGCCTTGTGGCTGCATTTGGGTAGGAAAGGTTCCCTGTGATCAGAGGGGCTGAGTTAAGGAAGCAGGATGAACTTTCCTGCATTCACACTGAGTCCACATGACTGCAACACACAGCACCTGCAGCAGGGTCTGCAAGTGGGAACTGCCAAGCTCCAGGGCAGAAGGACCCACCTGGTCCAAACTGGGTCTTTTTGAGATAATTTTCTTGAAAATGGGAGTGTTCTAACAAGCAATGCTGGAGGATCAGTAATCCCTGGCAGCAAAGACTGATTTGTCAACTTTATTCTCCTGGACAAGTGGGACTTCTTAAGAGCCCTTCCAAAGCACCATCCAAAAACCAAGGAAGGTGATGTTTCTGGAAAAAAGTGTCTCCATGCTGAGAAATGGCTCTGTGGTTTCCACTACAGACCCTTAGCTCCACATCCTGCCTTGCACTAAGGCAATCCAGGGTTATGATTGCCCCATCTGTAACTTCAGCCAGACACCAAGCATTCCTATGCCCCAAGTTTGAACATTAAAGGGTGTTTAGTGACTGCTCAGGCTGAGTAGCTGGTCTCTGTACATTAAAGGGTGTTTAGTGACTGCTCAGGCAGAGTAGCTGGCTCTCTGCACATTAAAGGGTGTTTAGTGACTGCTCAGGCAGAGTAGCTGGCTCTCTGTCCCCAGGTGCTTGTGCTATACTCAGTATCTCTCACATCAGATTTTTCAGTGGCAATTTATATCCTTCAGTAATACCAAGAGCCCAGTAAAAGGTGGTTGTTTACAACCCTGTGCTGCTCTGCCAGCCTCCTTTGCTTTACTTAATTGCTCATTTGCTATCTTAACATGATTAGACAGAACAAATATTTCATGGAGTTATTACTCAGCAATCAGTTGTGCTCATTTACACAAATACTTCATTTGAAGCTTCATTTAGTACCTTTTAGACAACTTCCTCCAACACCACCATAACATTTCCTACATGGAAAAAGCAGGGAAAACTGTACAGAAGTGCACTGAATGCTCCTGAATTCTTAATTCTCCCCCTGCCTAGCTCAAGGCTGCAAGTGCCCAAACTTGGCAGAGGCACCAGCAGAGTTAACTGCTTGAGCAGAAGGGTGAAAGTTTGTGACCCAGACACAAGAAACACAGGGCAGGGACAGCAGCAGGGGTTAATGGCATTTGCCTCGGGCACACTACACAGTGACCTGCCCAGCATCCATCCCTTGTGATCTGGAACAAACCAGTGCTTCAGTGTGGGGAGGGCTCAGAGAGTGGCTGTGGGAACAATGACAGGGCTTTGCCAGTCTGACATCTGTGCCAAAGCACAGCCCATCCCACTTGGCTGCTGCCATACCCAATGCAGAGGTGCAGGGACTGCATTCCAACCCTCCAGAACATCAGCTCCCACTCCTGTGAGGCTCTCCTTCCACAGGAACAAGCACTGGCAGCAATGCTGGAGCCCAACACAGGCAGCCCTGGGCACAAGGCACCTGAGCTGGGGAGGCTGTTCAACAGAAGGTCACTTCTGTGCAAACCTGCAGCTCTGAGCTCCAAGAGGCCCCCAAACAACCTAGACAGGTGCTTGGAGGAAAAGGAAGAACTGCTTTCCCAAGTCTTGACCCAGCTCACTTCAAACACTCCTAAGAGGCAGAAACAATTACACCAACCAACTCCCACCTGCAATTTGTACTAGGAGGCAATGCTGTTCTTCACTGCATATTTATAGCATTTTAACACACTTCCAACTGCTCAACCTCACTCTAGCTCCTGCTCACCTGCCTGTGGACACAGAGGAGTCTGGGGGAGAACTTCTGAGCAAGTACTCAACACTGTCTCCCATGAGGGACTATGATTCTGACAGTTTTGCCCAAGTTGTCCATGAATGATGCATTAAAATCTATCCATCTACCTGTTTCAGAAGATGAAGGCTACTTACAGCTTAGTGCAGGCCAAAGGGATCTGAGCCAACAAACAACTTATGAATACACCAAAGCCTGCAAACAATTTCCACTTGAGAGAAAACTCCCAGACCTTAGAAGTTCTCCTTCAGTGAAGCTACAGTTCAGCAAAGTGTGAACCTTAACTGAGCTCCAAACACCAAAAAATGAAGCTGAGGGAGGCTGCAGGCTCTGGAGAATTTTCTGCCTGGTACAAAATCCTGAGTTGACTGAAGAGTTTCCCCAGCAGGCTGCTTTTGTAAAGACACAAAACACTTTGGCATCAAAACACGTTTCTTTATAATTCACAGTAAAAGATCAAAGCTTCAGCAATTATTAATTAATGCTTTAATTCAGGTAAGTATGGTCAGATGAGACTACAAAGCATCACCAAACTTTTCCTAAGAGATAAATCCCTGTAAAGCCTTTTGATGGTCTTCTGGGCCACTCAAATTCAGCCAGCTGCCTTATGGCTCAGAATGAAGCAGTACCACTTTTGGAAAGCCCTGAGCAAGAATTACAGAATCACTGAGGCTGGAAGGGACCTCTGAAGATTGTCTGTGCCCAGCCCTCAGCTCAACACACACTGCTCAAGGCTATGTCCAAAGGGTTTTTCCCCTTTACCATTTTCTTCTCTGAAAATATCTTCCAATGTGAATTTTTTCTGACTGTGCCATAAGCATTACACAACCCACCCCAAGCCCTCTCAAGAAACAAACACCTGAGAAACCAAGACTGCTCTCTGGTATCCAATATTCATGTGATCCTCCTGTGATGCCAATGGGATCACAAAAATCAAAAGGACTTGCTAGAATAGAGCTACCTATTACTCCCATCTCCAGCTAGGCTGAAATATTTACTGACTTTAGAAGTTTAACATTTCCACTTGTTTTAAACACCCTTTGTTTTAAACACCTATTCCATTCTAGGTTTTCTAAAAAAGAGATTTATCAGTAAGAGCATGACAGCAGGTTCCTTCTACTCAGCCCAAGTGATAAACAATGCTATTTGCCTTCATGCAAACTGAAAGATACCAACCTATCTCTTGTCCCAAGCGAGATGATTTCAGAGAGCCTGCTGAGGACACCACAGCACAGCGACCCAGCTGTCCCACTGCTTCACTGAGGCTCTTCCCTGGCAGGTACTGCAGCCACTCAGAGGTACCAAAAGGCCCATCTGACCTCTGGATCATGGTCACATTGACTCTGTCCCGCAGCTGGCACAGCAGCTTCTCTGGGCTGAGCTTAGCATTCCTCTTCCCACTGTAAGTCACATTGTACTTGTTCATGGCCAGGTAGTTTTTCCTGACCTTCTGCAGCCTGGGTATGAGATTTCTGGATGAGCTGTCCTTATCCCATACCTTCCCAAAGGCTGCTTTCTTGGACTTTTCAGCTGTTTCAGAGGTGCTGCCTTTTGCTTTGTTTTGGGCACCAAGCCACATTTTGGATACCTGCCCCAGTTCACTGGCTGCTTCATGGAAAAGGCCTTGTGATTTAACAGCATTCCATTTCTCCAAGCTCCTGTGCCCCTGCAAATCATCATTCCTGGTCTTCAAAGGATCATAGTAGCTTCTTCTGGTTTCTCTCCACAGGCAAACTGTCAGTGCTACCAGGACCACCACAAGGACACACATGAACTTTTTCAACACATTGATGTGAACCATAGTGCACGGTGCATCCCCAGATGGGACACTGGAAGCTGGCCCTGGGAAAAGGAAACAGCTCAGTCAGGGCTGCAGGCACAGGTAAAATCATGGAGATCTGTATGCAGTGGAGGGGAGAGAGACAACATCAGGGTAATGCTAAAATTTCAGGCTGTTCAAGGATCTCATTTCAAAGTCTACCACCTCAAACACCAAAACAAAGACCTGAGCTGGCTATCAGCCATCACATGCTATGTAATGGTGACCTGAGGCCACTGCCACTCAAACCTTTTTTCTACTCCCTTCCACAAGTGGCAGCCAAATTTAACACTGCCAGTGTCATACCAGCAAGCAGGGTAAGTCTCTGCATTGCTTTGCTTCATCTCCCATCCCTGACAGTCAACATCCAAATGCCAACAAATGCACTTCCAGAAGTGAGTTTTTGCTTGACCACAGGCTTTACCACTAATGAAGAACATGATAAAGCATAGAACTGGAAAGAAAAAAAAAAAAGCTCTGAGTTCATGAGCACCAGGAGCTTCCCCAACCTGGTACTTTGGTGACTTGGCAGGGAACTGCTGCAAGTCTGCAGTGGGCTGAGTGCACTGTCAACATCAAACCTCACTGAATACCTGTGGGAAGCCAATTAAGCCCCAGTATTTTTGGGACATATAATTTGGGACATGTTTGGGCTCATAAATGCACTTGGATGAACATTACTCCAGGTAAGTTACCTCTGGAGAAAGCCAAGCCAGATGCTGTTGTACAGCACTGCCTGTCCTCCTCTGCACTGCCTCACACTAGCAGATACCTGCAGCTCCATCATGTCAGAAAAGTGGGAATCCAATAGGATGACTGCCCAAAAAGCAGCTCAAACTAGGCTGATTTATTGGAGGGGGGGGCTGGTGTATAAAATATACACTGATGCATAAACCCCTCACAAGCAGCACACAGGACCACAGCTCCTCATTTTCCTACATGGCTGCTCCAGACATGTCCAAAAGCACAGGAACAGTAAGGAGGCTCCAGCTGTCCTCAGGAGACAAACACATGCAGGTCACAGCTGTTCCCAGAGAGGCACAAGCAGCAACTTCTCCCTGAGTAACCTGCAGAAAGCAAACCCTGCAATGCTGGGCTGCTGAGAGGTTACTGAGCTGCAAACACTACCTGGGGATAAAGCAGCAGCTCTCCAACTCAAGTCATTTTTGGCTGTTGGCAGATTTTCCTCCGAGGGCTTAAGCAGGATATCCCAAAACAACAGTTCTGTGATGTGCTGAAGAGTTCAAGAAATATCTGCAAAAAAGAAGGGGAAAAAAAGAAAAACGTATTAAGGAAAACCTCAAAGTTCTAGAGATCAGCAAGTATTGCCTCAGATAAACACTATGGTCCCAAAGAAGCTGTTGCCAAGGGCTGGAAGGACAGCAGCAAACACATTAAACACCACATAAGCATTTTAAATGTCTAAATGCCCACTCAAAATGGACATCTTTGTCTGAAATCTGCTCCCAGCTAGAGCAGACTCACAGGCTGCCTGCTCTCTGGTCCCAACAGAGCAACCAGATCCACCCTGAGCACTGGAAACACCCAAAATACAGCGAGGAAATGCCCTGATGCTGGTAGTTCACACAACGAACAGGGGAAAAGAAAAAGCTGCTTTTCCCAGGGAACTATCTCACTGCCTATCCTCGAGTAATTCAGGCACTCCTGCAGAGAAGACTCCCTGCTCTTTTGGAACAAGATACGTGGAAAGCTAATTTTAAAAACATATCTTAATCCATAAGTCTTCAGAAAATAGATAAATGTGGTTTAGACTTTACAGTTTCACTCTGCCAAGGAAATGCAGCAAGAGAAAGGCAGATTTGACACTAGTAGCTGAGAAATCGAGAAAAAAAAAAGTAGCCTGCTTTTACAGGAAGTCTGAGTCAATACAATGACACATGACTTAATTACAAATGCTTTCCTTTACAAGACTAAATACTAAATTATTAAAGCATCCTAATGCTGAAAACTTATATTTTAACTGTATTAAGGAACAAAATTATTTTTCATAGAGCACTCCACAATGAAAAAGCAAATATTGCTGTGTTCCAGTTCTTAAACAACAGCAACAAAAAGATCCAAGAAACACAAGTAGTTCCAGCTTTTATTGAAGTCATTTGCTCTGCCTTGACAGACTGTATAAATTTTCATTTCCTTAAGTACAAATGCACTAGAAGGGCACACTGAAGTGTTTTTGACCCAGCAGAGGAACAGCAGTCTGTAGAGGTGGGGCAGCAGGAGGGGATGCAGAGCACCCCATGCTCTGTTCTGTGAGGAGTAAAGCTCCCCATGCTGTTCATGGCCCCTGTCCTGCTGTGGCCTCTCAGCCTCTCCCTGCTGCCTCCTGCCACCCCCTCTGCAGCTGGGACCCACAGGGACAGCGCACCCGGGGCCTGCCACAGAGAGCAAAAGGCACCATGTGGAGGCAGCTGCCTGCACAGCCGTGTGTGATGGGGAAAGCAGGGCTGGGCGCCTCCACACCGCCAGGCTCTGCTGGCAGAGCACACACAACGAACTTCACCCGGGAGAGCACGGCCCTGGATAGCACGGCCCTGTTCGGCACAGCCCAGCAGCTCCCAGCCACAGCTCGTGAGAGGTTTCAGCTCTAGTGATTAGCAGCTCATTAGGTGATTTCAGCTCTTGGCTCGCTAAGTGCCTTTGGCAGACGCAGGGGGAGAGAGGAGAAGCCTGTGTGAGGTTCCACAGAGGTGTCCTTGACTGGTCTTCTGCGAAGGTCTCAGGGACAGCATCTTCTAACAAACGGGGCAAAAGTAGCTCGTTATACAGGGCACAGGGGCTTTAGGGACTGTCCTATAGTAAGGGTCAAAGGAAAGTGACCTATACAGAGAGATATGCAAGGGTCCAAAGGCATGGAGAGGGGCTACTAAGGTCCAGTCATCATGACTTGGCATTTCCTACCTTAAGCTGCTGAGCACCATGGTGGCCTTGCAGGCCCTCTGTGCCTGCTAACACACACAGCAAAGCTTTCCCAACCCAGAGGAACACCAAAGCAGAGCTCTCCAGTGTCAGCTTAGTGCCAAACTGAGACACCTCCCTGTGAGCTTCACACAGCCCCAGCCTGACTTTATCCACGCTGGATCCCTTTACAAGTGGCAAGGATCTGACTTCCAGAAACTTCTTCCCCCTTTCTGTGCAGGGCAGACAGAGGCTCAGCACTGCTGGAAGTGCCCAGCACCCTTCCACCCTGCAGAGCAGAGCTCCTTGCTCCAGGCCTGAAGGACTCTGCCCTGCTTTTGACTTGAAAAACATCTCCTGAGGAGTTCCCAGGTGGAGGTGACAGCAGGCACATCTCAGTACCCATCAGCTTTTGCTTCTCACACTTGAATCATCTAGAAGGGCGGCAGGTTCATTACAGTAGAACAACTTTACAGCTCTCTGCAACTCCTGCTGAGACACTCCCTGTGGTGGTGCACAGCTCAGGATGCCCAGCAAGTCACAACAACTCCTCTCCTTTCCAGGCCACTCAAGGGCACCTGGAGAGCTCATCTTCTGCACAAATGATCCCCACCTCTGACTGCACACGCCACTGCAATGTGAACAGTTAGTTTGCTTTGATTTTATAGCTGGCAAAATAGGCTCTGCAAACATGTTTTAGCAGAGCCACAACATTTCAAGATACCTTCTGTTCCCCATGGATACTCTGCAATTCAGCTTAATTATTACTACAACTTCACATGATAGGATTTTATTTTATTTGTGCAAGCAGTGCCCTAAGAAGGGGTCCCTCTCAAGCATTCTGATACCAAACCTCTGTTGTGGAGAAGAGAAGAATCTGCTCTTCCTGCAAAGCAGGATAGCCCACAAGTGGCTGCTTGTGTGCACTTCTGTCTGGTAGTGGTCAGTACAAAGGTACTTTTCCAAAGGTGTTGGAAGCTTGCCACATACACAAAACACAAGGTATCAGCTATGAGTATGAGGAAAGAAAGGACAAAAAAAAAAAATCTCCCAAACCTAGAAAAATACAAATAAAACTAATTAAACAAATAGCTGCCTCCTTGAAACCCAGAACCTGACACTGCTGAGACTTAAACAAATAGCTGTCACCCTGAAATCCAGAACCTGTGACAGCTGTAGTGTACAGCACTGGCTGGCATGTTAAGCCCACACAGCAAGTCCTCTGAGGATAAATTAATCCTGTGCAGAGAACAAGTGAGGGACGTGATATCTTCAAGGCAGTCACATTCTGTCCACACACTCTTAAACTTTACTGTCCAATTATCTCACTGCTCTCAGGTCTTAAACCAGCAAAGTACACAAGAGTGTGAAAATCCTGCTTCTCTGGTGTCCCAGAGGCTGCTGTCTGCCTAGGGAGCGACAGCCAACAATGGCACAGCAGAGAACATCCAGCAATGTTCTGGAAATCATCCTGATTTCCACATCCCACAGCAGATTTACCCTAAAAATGAGGTGAGGATACTTGTTAGCAAACAGCCCGTACCTGTTTCCTATTGCGCCCAACAGCCGGTACACAGACAAACCACACGAGTATGGACAAAGGTATGAATATGTTTCTTCCAGGAAATGCACACAGCTTCCCCAAAGTTGTGTCATCAGCTGTACCGATGCCCATCCTCTGCACATTTGTTAAATTGGCTCTTGAAACCGCTCACATTTCCCTAGCAGCCTGAGGCAATGAACTCTGCACGCAGCTGCACACAGGCACAGACAACCCCGCCTCTCTCGCTTTTCCAGCCTCTGTCCCACTGGTTCCAGCTCCTCCTTGCTCAGCACCTTTTCCCCCCCTCAGATGCTCTCGGTCAGCCTCCCAGCGCCAGCAGCAGGGCGTGACCGTCCCTCGGGGCAGGCACCCCCGCTGAACACGCTCCGGCCACATGGCCCAGCAGCAACACAACAATGGGGCTGATTTGTTCTCCTTGTGAAACTTCCTTCCTTTATTTCCCCTCCTGACCACTTCTGAGCCCTGATCTCTACGCAATCTGCAATGCCCTTCAGGTTATTTTGCAAGCTGCCCCTGGAGCAGAATAAACCCACCTTAAAGAGCATTCTCTTCCCGCTGCTAGCAGAAGCTTCCCTTGCCCCTGTGCTGCCCCAGGGTCACCAGAGCCCTCTGCAGCTGCTCAGGGCTTCCCCTGCTTCCAGCAGCCCCTCTGGTGACAAAGACAGCCAAGCTCAGAACTCAGCCCCTTCCTCCTCTCCTCTGCTGATCCCTTATCAGAATTCACCCGTGGGGATCCCAGAAAATCCCTGAGAGCCTTTTGTGATGCTGTGAAACCTGACCTCTTGCTTTCCTACCTCCTAGGCAGCACTAACCCAGGACAGGAACCCTCTCAGCCCACCACAGCTTAGGGTGGCCTTTTCTGAGCTTTGGTGAGCAATCTCACCAAAACCTTGAAAATTCAAGGTTTCCCTCTCTCCATGTTCACAACCTTCTGAAAATGACAGAAGAGTGTAACCATGTTCACAGGGGTCTGAGGATGAGGGAAGAGACGAGGATCTGACTCCATGTTTCAGAAGGCTGATTTATGATTATATATGATTATATGATTATATTTTATGATATATATTATATTAAAACTATATTAAAAGAATAGAAGAAAGGATTTCATCAGCAGGTTAGCTAAGAATAGCAAAAGAAGGAATGATAACAAAGGCTTGTGGCTCAGAGTCCGAGCCAGCTGACTGTGATTGGCCATTAATTACAAACAACCCCATGAGCCCAATCCCAGATGCACCTGTTGCATTCCACAGCAGCAGATAACCATTGGTTACATTTTGTTCCTGAGCCCTCTCAGTTTCTCAGGAGGAAAAATCCTAAGGAAAGGATTGCTCATAAAAGATGTCTGTGACAGAAGAGGAAATATGTAGATAGATTTGAAATGTGACCCTTCTGCAAACACATGATGATCATTAGGTCTTACATATTCTACAGGTGTCATTTTAATTACATTTACTGGTCTGAAGCAATGGATCCTACCACAGTCCCTCAAACATAACCATGGTAAATAAAACCTCTAATTTAATTTAAATCCCTTGGGGATTATAGGATATGCAGGAATCACATCCACCTGGTCTACCACGCTTCTCCTTGATCCTGCCATTCATACATCAACATAATTCAGCTGCAGTTTTCTTCTCTCTGATGGATGCACAAAAGCTTTTTACTTTGGGAAGTTGTTCCTCAATCTTTTTTTTTAGATAATGTGATAAGTATTTCAAATTTAAACTCAGAGCATTTACATTTCTTTCCAGATTTCCTTCATTTTGGCATATCCATCTGCAGCCACAATTGTGCTGTGCCTGCCCACAAAGTAGGAAAGCTTTGTTACCAACTTTTGCTGATGTATTCTTGAATGTTTTTATGCTGCCCTACATGAAGGTTTTATATTTAACTTCACCTTCCTATTCTTTTTTTGATACATTCTCAGTGTTAACCCTTTCCTCCACCCAACACCCACTGTAAAGCATCTCTGAAAACAGCAGTGGCTGGTACCAGAGGGTGAATGAGTTCCCTTGTGTGTAGAAAAGAAGAAAGACATGGAAATGTATGGCTTGAATTCTTCTGTTCAAAACAGCATACTTAAGGAAGCCTAAGATGAGAAAAAAATGTGGATTCAAAAAGTAACCTCAAAAACTGTATCTGCTCTTAAAATCCCCTACTCCTGTCCTGAGGAAAAAAATATTTATCAGGACCCTAAACAGTAATAAACAAACTATGCTCATGCCATTTTGCAAATGAAGTAGCTACACTTTCCACGTGCTGGATACAGCAGGTGAAAGGTGATAAAACACTTTCCAAGCTCAAGGTCTGTCCCTCTGGAGCCAAGTTTAGTCCAGCCTGGTAATTCAACTGTGTGTATCATGATTTTGTAAATACATAAACAGGGAAGGTTTGCTTCTAGCAATTCTTGTTTTTTTTCCAAAATATCACTGTGCTGTGAAAATAAAACATCTGTTGAGCCATACATTTAGGCATTTCCAATGCCACCAAACAGAACAAAACAGAAAGGAAAATGAGGAAACTTTACATAGAGATGTGAAGGAAAAAAAAAGCATTTTACATGAGAAACAAGGTTAAATTTTAGGTGACACATTGAGGAGCTATACAGGTCACCTGTAATGAAATAAATCATTTAGTTAGCCCTGCCTGCTTTAAAAACCTCTGTGTGTGCCATTGAAAATATGCTGCTGTCACAGCTGAAATAAATCCTCCCAAGAGAACAGGAGAGGCAGATTCTGGGGGGAGGCACGGGGTAAGTTCAAGCATGTGCTTCATTTCAGTTTTACATGTCAACAAACATTGGGATTTAATTTAAGTCAGAAGCCTTTATTTCTGACTGTGTCAGCCCTTTATTCTTGCTCTTTTCTACATGCCATGTTGGTTTTGGAGGGTGGATGTGCCTAGCACTCTGCCTCCCCTTCAGCCCTCATTAAAAGGCAGCAGCGTTTTTAGATATAATAATTATATACTGAGTATTTTATATAGATCTAGTACCTTAACCATGGTATACATATATTCGAGTTTTACCATGAAAGTATTTTAAATAATAATAATAATAAATTAATAATAAATTAAAAATAATAATAGTAAATAATAATAATAGTAAATAATAATAATAGTTAATAATAATAATAATAATAATAATAATAATAATAATATTTACAAGTTAAAACTGCTTTCTGAGCCACAGGACACCACATAAATCCAGGATATCAGATTTATCAGCACTTCATCTAATTAAAGGTTTATGTTTTAGTCTTGCTATAGAGGGTGCTTTTAGTGGCTGATAATATGGATTCCAGTTATGAAATATAGCCAAATAAAGAGTGAATGTAGTGGACCATGCTTAGCATCCTCTTTGCTGGGTTACTCACCCATGCCCATGGGGGTCTCACTCAGCAAGATACCTGGAGACCCCTCTTAGCAACAAACCTTTTCCATTTCTAAAACTGCAATTTCACCTCCAGTTGGAGAGAAAATACATGCATGAACAGCACCAACTCCTGAAAATGCTGCTTTTTCTTCTGCACCCAGAGCCCCAGTGTCAGGGCTTTACAGGTGAGGATTTCATCAGTAGGCAGCTTTATCACAGCCATTCCCATATTGAAGCTAACAGCAAAAATCCCTCTACCCTGCCCAGCTTTAAAGAGCAGGATGCAATTGCTGATTTGTGGCTATTTACTTTACATGGAACATTACACCTTTAATCCTTCCCCCCAAGCACGTGTTCCTCTATGACATTCATCCTTCAGAATGAACAGGGATGCTCCTTTATTTGAAATTAACAGTGTGTGGCAGTTCAGCACTAACACCTCTGCAAACATCACTGCGTGCCAAGACATGAAACTGCTGTTCCATGGCAGCAGGACAATAAAATCTGTGTGCCAGCTGCAGACACTACCCCTGAGGATAACACATCTGACACCAGCCCTTTGCAGGTGGGGACATCTTTATGACTCAAGGACAATGCAGGAACTCTTTACAACTTGCTCAAAGAAGTCGAATTCAATCTAACTTCAGACCCAGGCTTTCACTAAGTGAAATCAACTTGCTCAAGTCTGGCTCTACCAATGCTGGTTTTCAGTCCAATAGCAATACCAAGATTTATTCTCCTCTACACATCCAGAGTTGATCCCTGCTGGGGAAGGCAGGGCTGGCACTTAACAAACAGCAGTGTTCTACCACACCAACTTCACTGGAAGAAGGAAGCAGTGTGAGTTCTCACCATTGACTTCAGAAAGCCCTAGTCAAACTATTTTATGTGAAGCAAAACACTTCCTGTGTTACATTTAAAATAAATTGGTTTTCACTAAGAAATCTGCATTTTAGAATGCAAAGACACCTACAGCTGTGAAGACTGTTTATCAAAAAGTATCAGGTGATAAAAAAAAAAAAGGCAGGACCTGAGAGACAGGCAACTAGAGGCAATTAAAAGAGCATTAGAAAGGACACCTACTAGAACCTAGTAAAGGAAATAACTACCAGAGAATTTGTAAAAACAAACATGTAACAATCAGGTCAATTATTTATCCAGCAAAAATCAAAGCAGTTACTTTCCATGCAAGGAACTTGAGGCATGGGGGGACAAATGGAAACTTCAAAATTAAAGGTAATTATTTTGTCTCTGATAAGAAAAGAGGCAGGAAAAAAACCCCATGTTTTTCTACAAATCAAAATCTATTTGTTTTAGTCTCCATAACCACAGCAATTGGAAAGCTTAATTGATACCACTTCTGCCTCACATCACCATTTCCACTGGTTCAAGTGAGACTGAAAGAACCAGAGGAAAGCCAGGTGTAACTCCACTCAAGCTGTTGAGCAAGCCCAGGTCGAAGCTCAGAGTCAGGCTGCAGCAGAGCAGCCAAGGCAGCAGACACACAGCAATCAGTGTACCCCACGATCCTGGGGGCCATTTGTTCTTGGAGCAGCAGCCAGGCTCTCAAAAGTCAGAGAACCTGCAGCAGCAGATGTCAAATATCTCCTGCCAAAGCACATCAAGTCATCCTCCTCACACAGGGAGCTCTTGGCGTGGCTGAACTTCAGTAATACCAGCAAGTGCTGCCCTGTTTTTCAAACACATTTGTCTGGGAACACTGTGCCCCTGTATCAGCTTTTCAAATATATCTACTGTCATTAAGCCCACAAAAATATTGCCAGGGAAGCAACCTTGCCTAAATACAATTCAATTTTATAAATCATAGGCAATACAAATGCATAGCACAAAATTAGATGCCTAGACATATTCAAAGACATTTAAAGAGTTTAAGACACTCCTCCACCCTCAAAGTTTCATGTACCTATTTAGAAGAACAGGAAACATTAATGCAACTTTCCTGAGAAAGCCTGCATTTGAAACCTCTTTGCTATTTTCTTCCCTCAGCATCCTCCCAGATGCTTAGGAAAGAAAAGCAGGTTCAGCAGTACCTCCTACCCAAACCCAAGATTATGGCCTCCACTTAAGGATCCAGCATGGAGAACACTTAGCAGGAACAAAGAGGTGCCTCTCTGATGTGCAATCCCCACTCTTTGGTGGGATGGAGGACTGGCAAAGCCTAGCACCACCTGCAGCTGTGAGCACCCAAAAAGAGCATGCCACCCATCTGGCAGCTCCATGGTGCACACACATCACAGCCAAAGAATTCCCTTTTTTCTTCCCCACTTACATCCCAGTGACAGATCAGTGCTGCTATGGGCATGGCATGAATTGGTCTGAAACATAACAAGTCTACACAGCTGCTGGAGGGAGGAAAACACCATGCTTGAAACACATGTAAAGCTTACTGGGGTTCTGAGAGGCCAGGAAGGCAATGAAGGCCACTTTAATGTCTTTTATCACCTCCTCCCAGTGTTTCTAGCCTGCTTTCTTCTCCATCAGAAAACCAGGTGTGAAGCCTGGAAAGCACTACCCAGCTCCTGCTCCCAAACACATCACCCACTTCCTACAGTCAGCACTTCAGAACCAAGTCTGGCAGCAGAGCTTGCAGATGACAAGTGGATGGACCCACCAAGGATCTGAACCACTCCCCCACCCCCTGAAGCAGGCAGCTTTCTGCCCTCTGGTATTTAAGACATTTTATGTACGTGGGACTCAGAGATCTAGACAGATAACTCCAACAAAAACAGAAGTTACTCCCTAAAGCACTAAAGGAGGCAGCAGACTTTACCTTCTCCATTCAATACTGGCTCCCATACTGCCTTTAGTACAACACATTTCTGTGGTCTCACCAATAGGCTGCAAGACTTAAAAAAGCCCTCTGAGCCTCCCAGAGCAATGAAAGGTCCTGATCTTCTCCTACAACCAGGCAGCCCTTTGCTGGAAGGATGGATGTGATATGCAAGGAAGGAGGGATGGGAGGAGGATGTTGCTGCCAAGGGCTGGACTCCTGCCCACAAGCCAGTTCCTTCTGGCCACCCAGTGCCACCTGGCCACAGAGACACCAGACTTCCTCCTTGAGAAAGGGAACTCTCCCCAGACACAGAAGTCAGGCATCTGTCATGCCTGGAATGGATGCACCCCAGTGCAGACCAGGAGGCTGCAGAAACCCAGCAGAGGTTTTCCACGTGCTGGTGGTGGCTGCCAGCTGCTGGGGTGACTCCCAGGACGCTCTGGGGGGACACCATGCCTAACAGCTTTAGAGCAGGAGCTGCTGGGTGTTTCCAACAGCAGTGATCTCACTCAGGGCCACAACATCCCACAGTGTTCCGGACCGGGAGAGGATCTGATGGCATCTCTTGCACAAGGCCATTTCTCCTTGCTGCTGAACATCCAATCCAAGCTCAAACTGGAAAAGTACTGGGCATAAAGTTCACTGAACATTAAACAGTTTGATCTGGCTCAACCAAGTTTCAGGTTAAAAGTTATTCATTAATTTTATTTAAACAAATCCCGCTAAGAGACAAGTTTTTAGGCACTTCAGATGGGAAGCTCACATGGGAGCTGATCTCAGGTAACCCTTCATCTTCCCTTTCCTTCCTCTTCCTGCCAAAAGGATCCTTCAGAGCAAAGTACCTCACTCTCCTCTCCACAAACTCCCCTCCAGGTTAACAGGATGGGAACTTGCCTGCTACCATACTGTGTTTTTAGGCTTGCACAGGTATCTGAAGTCCTGGATGAAAAAGTCCTGGATATCTCCTAACAAGAGGCATACAATTTTTTCCCCCTCCTCATGCTGTATCCCCTGAGGCTAAACTGACAGAGAATCCTCAAGACCTGGGTATGCTGGTTAGAATAACTCCTCGTGTAAGGAGAACCACAGCACTTTAATATTAAAGCAAAGAAAAACAGCAGAGCAGCCTAGCAAAGTTGTCATAAACTATTTTAGGACTTTTAATTTGCATTTCACTGGTCTTTTTATGGTTTTGGTTTTTTATTTTTTGGTTTGGGGCTTTTTTCTAATTATTTTTGAAGAATCAGGCCAATTCAGCTAAAGTGGTTCTATGCCACTGAAACATATACTCTCTCTTGGATTTGGAATGAATATATGTTATACTTATATATTTATATATATTTATATATTTACATATATAGCCTTCTCTATTTTTGAGTTAAGAAATAATGCATTCATAATACAGTGACATTTCAGAAATAAAAGCTTTTCCATAAGCTGTCCAACACACATATAGGCCAGAGTTGTGTGTTGTCAAGGGACATTACTTTCACATGGCATTAGCTCTGAATTTTTCTTCCTCACTCTGAAGTAACAAGTATAGAAATCACTAGTTAAAATGCATCAGCCTGATGAATATTTTCTGAAGTCTGCTAGAAGAGCAATTTAAGGGTATTTTCCCCAAAGTACAAGGCTAAAAATTGTAAACCAGCCCTAGTTCATAGGTTCTTTATCTTGTCTGGATCTCTGTACAGCATTATCTGGAGGCATCTCAAACAGGGGAAGCATCAGTGCTTGCAGCAAACCTCCCATGCTATTTTTGGGAGGTCTTTAAAAGCTGACTGAACATCAGAGCTCTTTCAGAGATCTCGGCAGATTACGGTCTAAAGAGGTGAAAAATCATTTGCGTGAGAGCGGGGGAGCAGAGCAGAAATTCCCCACACACTCATCTGGAGGCGCTGGCTCCTCCAGAGCCTTGGACGTGGCCACGGCGCTGCTGCTGCTGCTGCTGCCGGGGCAGATGAAAGCCCCGGGCTCTGCTCAGCCCGGCCCCGCCGAGCAGCGGCCCCGGGCCCCGCTCCCCGCCCGGCCCCGGGCCCCGCTCCCCGCCCGGCCCCGGGCCCCGCTCCCCGCCCGGCCCCGGGCC
Source organism: Agelaius phoeniceus (assembly GCF_051311805.1). Taxonomy (NCBI): domain Eukaryota; kingdom Metazoa; phylum Chordata; class Aves; order Passeriformes; family Icteridae; genus Agelaius; species Agelaius phoeniceus. Next base: position 3,827,806 of record NC_135274.1, on the reverse strand, counting down.
CCGCTCCCCGCCCGGCCCCGGGCCCCGCTCCCCGCCCGGCCCCGGGCCCCGCTCCCCGCCCGGCCCCGGGCCCCGCTCCCCGCCCGGCCCCGGGCCCCGCTCCCCGCCCGGCCCCGGGCCCCGCTCCCCGCCCGGCCCCGGGCCCCGCTCCCCGCCCGGCCCCGGGCCCCGCTCCCCGCCCGGCCCCGGGCCCCGCTCCCCGCCCGGCCCCGGGCCCCGCTCCCCGCCCGGCCCCGGGCCCCGCTCCCCGCCCGGCCCCGGGCCCCGCTCCCCGCCGAGCCGCAGCGCTGGTGCTGAGCGCCCATTGCCAAGCACGGCGGTTCGTGAAGAGCTGCGTTCAGAGTCCAGGGATGCACAGCGCTGCGTGGAGCAGGGGAGGGAGGCTGGAGGTGCTAGCCACGAGAAACTGGGTGCTTTCCTACTGTCTGCATCTCCAGGACTCTCTTCTTCCTCCTGGGAAATCTTCCCCTAAGGCCCCTCACATCCCTTCCAGCATCCACACAGCACAAGGGGATGCCCTAATTTCTGTGGCCTTTCCCCACAGTGCAGCCAGAATCTGCCTTCCTGCCTTGGTGAGATCCTACCTTCACCCTCCACTAACCTTCCTTCTTGGAAGTCCCTCTCCCTTTTCTTCAGTTTTGGTCAGTTTTTCCCCCACCTCTCCCAGATCCACTGCATGCAGTGCCTGTTCTGGGCTCACATCCTCTGCTCACCAATGCATTTCAGAGCTCTTGCACAAGTCCCACACAATGCTTCAAGTGCAGAGTGTCTGAGATGAGTGTCACCTGCCACAGCACTGACCTCAGAGACAGGACAGGCCACGAGTACACAGAAAGAGAGTGAGCACCAGTGTGGAGAGAGGTCCCAGAGCCACATACACCAACACCCAGCTCCTGACAGAGCTGCCCAAAACTGGAGGGACTCCTCTAAAGCACACATGAAACTGCAGTCAAACCAAGCAGATGGGCTCTCAGTGCACTTCAGCACAAGTGGAATTAACTGTGCTGTTAATCTTACCCAATACTATTCCATGTGCATCATCCCATTATCCTGAAGGAAACTATTTCAGTGCTTGGTCAAAGGCTTTGTTGCTGGTGTCCACTTGCCTGGAACCCACCTTGGAAAGCCACTCCTAAAGCTGGACACAACACACCAAAGCACATCCCATCCTCTCCTCTGCCCATCTGTGTCCAACACACAACAAACCCTCTGCTCCAACAGGCAGGCTCTGCCCCTTTCTAAAGCAGGAGGGGGTCAGAGGCTCCCACACAGCCACAGGGAGCACTGGGGCATGAAGGGGGGTGTGTGCCTATTTTTCGTTTTACTTCCCTATTTCAAAGGAAAGTCCCTTTTCCACTTCAGATATTAACATATAAAACAATGTAACTGCTGAGAAGAGGCTGGACAGAGACACAGATTACTACAGACCAAATATATCACTTTGCTGGTTTTCAAATATCCATCTCCTCTAGCAGCCTTGCCATCTTGCAAGCCAGGCCTAACCCAGTCCTCTCTAGTCTGAAACCAGACTTAGTAACAGCTGGGTTTGACTGTTTGACAAGGAAGACTTTTGAGCATTTCAAAAGGGGCTCAAGATTTAGTTCTGGCCCAAACAGAAGGTGACTCTTGAGTGCTACCAATGCTCATTAAGAGAAGGAATATCTCCACATAAAAAGTGTGCCTGAGCTTGAAAAGTCAGCTTGGCCTTGGGTTTCAGCCATCCCAACAGCAGGCACCCAATCCAGGCCAGCAGTCCCAGTCCCTGCTCCCTACCTGTGCATGCAAATGCACATGGACGTGCCCTGTGCTGCCACAGGCTCACAGAGGATTGCTGCCATGCTCCCATGAGACCCAACCACCTCACCAGCTCACCTGGCACCACATCTCAAGTCATCTTTCCAGTGAGCAGACTTCCACAGAGGAACAAGGAACAAAACCAGAACTAAAGAACTCTCTGTTTCTGTACAACATCCAAAACGAGAAGTTTTGCAGTGGAGGATTGGCTGACCTGCTTCTTTAATCCTGTATTGTCCACCCAAATCCCACCTAACCAGAAATCAAGCTGTCTCCAGCTTAGTTTTCTTCTTTCCCCATGAAAAGAACAGCTGCCAGAGATACCCAAGGCAAAGGGCTATGCTTTTTCTTTTCCACTCACCTACCTCCAGCAGAGCATTCCCACTCCTGCCAATGCTCCCCAGGCTCCACACTGCTCTGTGGAGATTTTGGCTGCTCTCTGCCCTCTTTGGGATGAGAAGTCCAGCAGGCCCTAGGCAAGCAGCCTGCTGGAACTCCACCACCCTTGCCCAAGTGTTACAGTTTGCAATGCTAAAGGTAACACAACACTGGGACAGAAAAGTGTTGCACAGCCAGAAAGTAAGAAAGGGTGGTGCATTTTCCATATTGAAGATCAGGTTTTAAGTGGAGGAGAGGGCATTAGCATGTTTCCAGCAGAAGAGGAGGTAAGGAGCAACAGCTGGCACTCTTGACAGCCAGCAAGTTAAATATTTAGAGAAGCAGCTATACAATGAGGTGCTCCCAAACCTTCTTCACATATGAAAAGAGCCATAAACCCAATACTTACATTTGCAGCTGCTTCTAAAAGTGTTTCCTATCAAGTTAGCTTTTCCATGCACGAGAGAAAAAGGGAGGTCCCAGCATCAGCAACAGTCACTGCAATGGCTCACATGATGCTCATCATCCTCAAGGGCAACAGCCAAAGGACTGCAGTGCTGTGATAAGGGGCAGGCCAGTGGGGTACAGGGATAGGAGAACTATTGGCACCACCAGCAGCAGCACTTCAGGCACGATCAGCAGAGGTCAGCTGTGGAAGTAGGCAGCTAATTACTCTAACCTAGAGCCAAAGGCCAAAATGGCAATGTCCCCAAAGGGCTTCTAGGGAAAGCTTTACCAAAATGAGCCCCAGTACACATCTCATTCATTTTATGCAAGACAGAATAAACACTGGATATCAGACTCCTATCTCTCTGGCACGCTACCAATAAGTGGCAGCTTCTACAAGGGCTCCCACAAGAAGCAGAATAAATGTCTTATTTTGCTTTACAAGAGAGATATAGGATAGTTGCTAAGGGAGTATCAGGGAACCCTCCCTGTTTTCTTTATCTATCTTTCTTTTACTATCCCTCCAGATAGTTAGATGAGATAGCCCCAGTGCCAACAGCTGTGCCTCAATGTATGTGGCCTTGTCACGCTGACAGCAGCCCTGCTCTTGCTGCAGACAAGTGGAAGTGATAAAAGGGGTAGGGAAAAAAAGATTGGTCATCACCTTCATCTCCAGGTTGCTTTGCTATCCACAGAGGTTCCTGTCAACCCCTTCCAGGCAGCAGCAGATTGCCAGGTAAGAGCTGTAGGAGATGCCACCACAGGCAGCACATCTGTGCTCTCGTGCAATTCTTCATGCTCCCATGTCCTTTTTCATTGAGTTCTCTAGCCTAGGAAAGAAATTAGGGTGAAGATGTTAGACAACCACATCAGACTGATCAGAAACCACAGGACAGGAGACTACAACTACCAGCCAAGACCACACAGCAAATCAGCAGTGGCACAGAAACACCCAGAGCATGCAGATAGTGCTGTGTCCACACCGTGTGTCCTGGATAAGGCCAACAGTCGAGCTGCTGACACCTTGAAACATTACTTGAGTAAAACACCACACAGAGCCTTGTTTTGAAGGCAAAATCTTCTGGTGAACACCTGCTGGCTGCAGAACTCACCAGAATCTAATGGCAGGAGCCAGGGCAAGCTGGTAATGCTGACATCAGGGAAGAACTCGCCCTTAGTGCTGGAGCTACAGGTCCCTAAGGAGATCTTAAGAATGCAGCCTGTACAAAAACATGGGCAAAGCTCTTCAAGGATCCCTCTCCCATTGAACCCTCCATAGCAAAACCTACTGCTACTCTGACACAACAGAGCAGGGATGCACTGCAATTACCTGGTGACCCTTGCTGAAAACACAAAAGAGCCTTTACAGAGTTTATATTCCTACCCTCTCCCCTACTTCTGAAAGAAACTCTGTGTAACTGCAGCACATGTCCTAAAATCCTCTTAACTAAGATATTAATCACAAGACTGTTTAGCAAGCAAGAGCACACGGTCCACTTGATGAAACACTGCCTCCCATAATTATCCTGCCCTGGGCATGTTTCCAGTGTATGGGCATGGCCTGGCACATGCTCCACTGAGAGTCCAGCAGCTCAGCTTTCTGCTCTCAGTAGGGACCCCAAGCACTCACAGCTTAGTAAGAGGTTCCAATATGTCCATATCCCAAATTCCTGCCAGCTGGAACCATCCAAGGGACCCTAACCCACAGCAGCACACCATGGCAGGGAAAGCAAAGCAGTGGGGAAAAGGCAAGCTTAGGCTTTAGACATTTTGTGTGGTGAAGAAAAGGAGGAGGATGGGGGAAAAGAGAGGTAAAAAGCAAGAAAGGAGGAATATATTAAAAAGAGGGGTGCTGCCCATGCAAAGAGACATGGGCACACAATGCCCCACCTCAAACACTGAGGTCCCACCAGCACAGGCTGGTGAAGTTTCCCACCAAGTGAGAGAGAGTGAAGTGAGAATGATACTTGAGGGTCAAGTCAAAAGGGAAAAACCAGAAACAGCTACGTGCTAGACTGAAAAATAACATTCTGACATTCTTGGTGTCTGCCAGCCTGCAGCTGGTGGGACCTGAGCAGTACCTCAGCATAGCTGCATCTTGGAGAAGCACTTCACTGATCAAGAAGTGAGAGAATTTGCACAGGCAGACCCCCAGGACAGCTGTGAGGCAGCCCAGGAAGGCTGGATGAGTAATGGTGAGCCAGAGCCCCAGCACTTTCACATGCCAGGCTAGGAAGTCCCCAGTCTGCAAGCTCAGCAGGATCCCCTTGCTGCAGGCTGTGTTCACACCAGCCTTTGTGGCCGGCAGAAAGGGTGCATTTAAGTGAGGAAAATGATGCAAAGGGGAGATAAAAGGGATGGAGAGAAGCACAGATAACTGAACAAGGCCAGCACACTGGTTATCCAGCCAGGCAGCAGTTCTTCAGGGGCAGCAGTTTTCAAAGCATACAACAATCAGCCCTGGCTACCTGCTCCCTGCTGAAGTTCTGCCTTTATAGATGAATGGAAAGTGAGCCCAGAGATGTCACCAGAGGCAATGCAACTTCTGCTGTGGCAGAGCCTGGGCAGCCACAGAGCTGTAAGAGGAAGCACAGCAGCCAGGCTGGGGCCACGGGAGCTTCCCAGCCATCCACCCACTCCTTCCTGCCAACAGGGCAAAATGCTCAAAAATATTCACCAGCATCTCTGGGAGGCAAAAGGATCAAGGGGACACGTGCCCCTGAGCAAAGCAGGACAGCCAGAGTGCCAGCTCAGGAGCACCTCTGAGAGCCAGCACCTGCCAGATGTGCACAGAGCCTGTGCTGGGTGCTGAGAGCCACCAGCTGCAGCGTGGGCAGTGTCCCTTGGCACAGCTTGAGTTCTCAGCACGAGTTCTGAAAGCCATGAGCACGAGAGGGATCAGATCTCCTTGCCTTCTGGTCAAAAGAGAATTTGAGGAATTCATCAACACAACATTTCTATGTGGCAAGTTTAACCATCATGAATACAAGCAGATAATTGCTAAAAGAGGCAAAAGTTTGAAAGATTACAAGGTAAAGTAGGGGCCTAAAATTACCCCCAGATTCAGAACAATGTAAAAGTCTTCATTAATTAATCATTAATTCTTCTTCTCTCCTAAGACAGAGGATCTATATGGAACAATCCTGGAGAGTGCTGTAAATTAAGTACCAGCCCAGAGTTTGTCTGCCTGAAGGCATTTCATACACTCTAGTAACATCCAGGCTCCAATGTGACAGGTCTGTGCACTAACAGCCAGTAATCACCAGACTGTGGGACCAGGAGGAGGAGGAGGCAACAGCCTCCTCTGTCATTCAGCATCCCTCCCACTGGCAGTCAACAGAGACTTATGACTTATCTTTTTTCTAGGAGTGAGGAATTATTCCTCCTTCCCACCTTCCCAGCTACAGCTTAAGCAATAGCCTGATGGATGCTTTGGCAGAGGAAAACATCCTGCTGTCTGTCGTCTTGTAAAAGAAATTGTGTTTGTTTACTGCTTCCTTGTTAATGCTGATTCATCCAAAGCTAGAAAAAAAAAGAGTTGCCACCACAACTCTTGCAGAATGCAATAAGCCAAGCCCTGCCTGTCAGGTTAATCACAGTCAAATGGAAAATCATTAAAGCCTCTGCAGAGCAGAGCACCAGCCAGGAATGCCCCCAAGCCCCAGAGCACAGAGGCTCAGATGGGGGCCAGCATGGCTGTGGGGACACAAACAATGCCACCACTGGCAGGGACAGCAGTACCCTCTGGTCACATCAGTCAGAGGAGAAAATGTGAGGAGCCAGGATGCAGCAGGGCTACCAGATACAGGGCAGCAGGATGGGAAACCAGACAACATCACAGAGCAGAGGTGGAATGGGATGCTGAGGAGCTTCACACCAGGACTGGTCCATGAAGACCACCAAGGCAAGGACTGGAAGGCAGGCTGGGAACAAGCCTGAAGCACTGACTGGAGCAAATAAATACCTAAATACCTGCTCTCAAGTCCCTGACAGAGCCCATGGCTCCTTGCCCTGGTGGCTGGTGTCTGTCACCCAGCCAGCAAATCCTGTCTGCAATCCCTAGCCTCCCACCAAGGCTCCACAGGGAGGACAATGTTCCATTGTCCATGTTTCATCCCCGTGTCTGGGATGATTCAGGCAGGATAAGCCTGTGTGGTGGACAGTCCAGCTCCCTCCCCTCCCCATAAAATACACAAAAAAGACCTAATCCTGCCCCTCATTTTGTCACAGTATACTCCTCTCACTCAGCAGAAGCACTCACTGAATGACAGTGCTGAAATAATGTTTTGCCTGGGTGGGGTTTTCCAGATTTTTTTTTAAGGTGTAGTAAATAAGGTACAAAAGCCAGATAAAGTCTCAGGAAAGGCAAACCACAGTTGACACGAAGTGATTCCTGCTTTCCTTCTTTTACAGCTGCTATGAAATGAAACAAACCTTAAAATAAACTTCTCACATCCTTAGTTGCCAGACCCTGGCAGAAGGATAGAGCCATGACCAGCTCTGCACATGGGCTGAGCTCTCAGCCACAGAACTGCACTTCATGGACATCAGAAATTGAGGGAATTCCTGGCAGCTTCCCCAAAGAGCACCCAGAGCTGGCTGAGCACCCTGTGCGTGCCTCAGCTCCCCTTTTACAGAGCTGCTTTGCCACAAGCACACCATGAACTGCAGCTGTTCACACATTTATTGGGCAACTCATGTTTCTGTTCCTGGGGCAGGGCTGAAGCACACAAGTAAAGCACAACCTCAGAGCTGCAAAAAGGAAAATGAAACCCCACCTAACAAGTACAAATACAGATCAATGATGCTCAGTGAGCAAGGCAGCCTCGAGCCAAGCAGCAGCTGTGGAACCATGCAATCAGAACCTGCAGTGCACAGAGGTCAGATTTGGGCTCTATAACTTCAATAGTGTCCTGCCTCCTGAGAGCCTGGCTTTGCAATCAGAACCTGCAGTGCACAGAGGTCAGATTTGGGCTCTATAACTTCAATAGTGTCCTGCCTCCTGAGAGCCTGGCTTTGCAATCAGAACCTGCAGTGCACAGAGGTTAGATTTGGGCTCTGTAACTTCAATAGTGTCCTGCCTTCTGAGAGCCTGGCTTTGCAATCAGAACCTGCAGTGCACAGAGGTCAGATTTGGGCTCTATAACTTCAATAGTGTCCTGCCTCCTGAGAGCCTGGCTTTGCAATCAGAACCTGCAGTGCACAGAGGTCAGATTTGGGCTCTATAACTTCAATAGTGTCCTGCCTTCTGAGAGCCTGGCTTTGCAACCCCTTCTGTAGTTCCAGAGAAAACACAGAAGTCCTTCCACTTTCATTAAAGACCTATTCTCTTTTATTAAAGCAAGTTCTAGGACAAGTCAAGGGCTACTGCACACCACTGGCAGTTAATTCTGTAAGCTGGCAGTTTGTGCTTAAACAGAAGAATGATCATCATCTCAGAGGAATTGGCTCTGTGCAAATACTGTAACTTCAGCAGCACCACAGAAGAGCAAGACACCCCAAACCATCCCTTCTGCAGAAAAGAGGCTTGGGAACCAAGAACACAGAGAGCAGCAAAGGCACTCGGGCAGTGCCTTAGTCAGGGATCTGAGACTGATGTGATCACTGCTGCCAGACCTCAGCCTCTGCTACCCAGAACAGGGGCAGGAATTGAAAACCCAGTTACTGATTGCTAGGCTGGCCACAGGCCTGGGGAAACACAGAGCCAATTACCAGGACATTACTGGGATACCCTAGAGAGGAAATCCCTCGCAGCTGCACTTTGCTCCCAGGAACAGAGAACCTCACCTGTTCCAGGCAAGCTGAAGCAGGACTTGGTGTTCCCCATGCCTCCAGAACAAGATGCAGCACCAGGGACACTGCCAAGCCCCACAGCCACAGCTGAAGCAGGAGCCATGTCATGGCCATGGAGAAAGGACCTGTGCAAGTTATGGCTGAGCCAAGCTCTCACCCAGCCACAGCCAGCAATTCCCCAGCAGGATCCTTTTCCCACACTTACCAACTCTCTCACTGCCTTCCCCAGGTACTGCAGTACCAGCATTTCCATTTCAAACCCATCTTGCTCAAGATGAACTGGACTTCCTTGAGCCTCCTCCCCAAACCAGAGACAAAGAATCTCTTTCTCCAGTGAGCAACACCAACTTAGCTTCTCCACAGGCCTTTTCTAAGGGGGTAGTTTTTGCAGCTCATTTGCTCTGAACCATTACACCTACTTTTTGACACAAACACACAGCTTGTAGTCTCCTGGTAACTGGCTATAAAAAAAATTCATTAGAGCTACTGATAACACCAACAGCTAAATTCAGTTTTGTGAAAAATAATACGTGCAACTACAGAGAAAAGAGGCAGAATGTATTTGGACATTTGGAGAGTGGGTAGGGGTTTTCACAGTGGTATTTTTGGTTTTGGCTTGGGATTCTTTTTTTCCAGAAGAGTTTGTTTTCATGAAACCTAAGAGAAAAAGCCAAGGATGTGGGAGAGCTAAAAGATGCTCAAGAACCAGAGAGACCGAAAGCTAAGAGATGGCTGCTTAGGAATCTGGCAGGAGCTGAAGGGGGCTACAAGGAGCAATACCAGAAGGATGAGAAGGCTTCTAGGAGCATGTGGTTAGCCAGGAATTTGGCCACAGGAAAAGCTCCAAAACAACTTCAAGATTGTAAGACACAGCATTAAATCACTCCTCTGGGGCAATCTCAGAGGAGGGGAAGCAGGATATGAACACCTTCTCACACAGCCTGAGTTCTTCACTTCAGAAAAACAGCCAGTGCTGGAAAAAGCAAGCCACAAATACAGCCTGTGGTTACTGAAACCCTGGCAGGTGGGCTTAGGGCAGCCACGGTGGTTCACACTCTCCAAAAGTCACCACCACCATCCTGCAGTCTCCAGCACCCGCTGGCCGAGAACAGCACAAGCACTCAGGGGAACGTGGGGGGCTGGCAACACACTCAACACACCCACAGCTGCTCCCCCCACTTACTGGGAGCCCTGCCTGGCGTTTGTTTTCCTCCCGATGAGGGAGCTGCAGCAACCAGGGGAAATCCACGCGGGTAGAATGCGGCAAGGAAGAGCAGAGATGTTCTGGTTCTGCCAGCAGCGAGGCTGGAGGAGCTCAGCCCCGATCCGCTCCCGGCCGAGGTGCTGAGCTGGGCTCTCCCACACGGGCGGCCGGAGGCTCGGCTGAGCGGGGACACACAGCGGGGACAGAGCCGGCCCCCTCCTGCCCCCAGCCCCGGAGGCAGACACCCCACACTCCGGAGGGCGTTTCTGCCCTTGGTTCCCACCCACGTGCGGCAGGACACGATCTTCACGTCCCAGGCCTCACAGATGTGAGGGTGCACAGATGTTTAGGTGCCCCATTAAGCATCTGCAGCATCACCTGCACGGTTTGACTTGCCGAGCTCACCCAGCATAAAACCTCAGCTCAGCGGTCACAAAGGAGCAGCCAGGGGGAAAACAGCATTTCTGCAATACCGCAAATAAGCAAGGCTACCAGAGTGTTGTATGCATGAGACAGATGGGAAAAATCAAACCAAATTAGTGCCAGAAATTAATTTTAAAAATATGAGTTAATATGCATTGCTGACCTTGGTACTCCCACATCTGTAGCCATGGTAAGGAAAAATCAAACCAAATTAGTGCCAGAAATTAATTTTAAAAGTAGGAGTTAATATACATTGCTGACCTTGGTACACTCCCACATCTGTAGCCATGGTAAGGTTAAATTTCCTTCATTTCCATTCACTCCCAGCATGAACTAAACTAATTTTAATTAAGAGGGTCCAGGCTGAAACTTAGCACCATTTCTGACATCACATTTTCTAACCATTCCTTAATTAACCTCTCTGAATTTTTCTCCTTAGATTGCAAGCATATGATTATCTGTCTAATTAAACAATTCATCCATGAATAGCTAATAAATAGTTACCCAACTGCACTCCCCTAATAACAAGGCAAGCTTCTTAACCTTGGAACATGTAGTTCATTTGAAAGAGAGATCTTTTGCAAAGTGATTTACAAAGTGGTAAGAAGTTTTCAAAATTGGCAGTGGAAAGGGAGAGGGGAGTGATATCACATTTGAAAACTAATTTTACTGTTACCCCAGGTGCAGACTTTAAGGAGTTCACGTCAATTTTTTTAAAAACACACTTCAAACCACTTTTGAAATTGCTGAGCCACATCCACAGAACCTAAAATAATTGCCACTGCACACCCACACTATGTTATAAAAAAAATAAAATACAAGTAACAACTGCTCTGAAAATCATCAGATAAATCTCCAGAAAGCTCCATGGCATCCACAGGGTTCCCCAGCTTTGTGCTCTGCCCAGCCCCGTGGTAAAGCAGCGGCCTGGCAGCGGTCCCTGCTCACAGCACCTGGAGCGCTGCCAGCTCAAGGCTCCATCACCTTTTCCTAGCACTCAATCCACGGGCAGCTGCTCAGTCTGCAGCAGTCCAACAGTTGTTCTTTAAACAAGCATTAAATTAAATCTAAAGAGCCCAAACTGCCAGTGATCCCTCACTTTGTCCCATCAGCAGAAAGTCTGACTGGCCCATCACACAGGGCATTCCCGCCACTGCTCTTCCTTCCCGTCTGCCTGGGGACTGCCGTGTCTCTAAAAATACCCTTCATGTCACAGGCACAAGCAACACTTATTTCTACCAATTCCATTTTTGCCTTTGGGAATCCCCCCGTCCAACTGAAGCCTGCCCCTGCAGCATTTGTTGGAAGCAAGTCATGACACATCCCTTCCTGGGCAGGAGGTGTCCCTCCACAACGGGTTCTGTTCAGAAAGGTGCAAGGCAGCTCCCCAGGCAGCCACAGACTTCACAAAATAAACATTATCAAGTTCTGGAATGAATTTGTTAACCAGCCACTCTGATGATCTTCCCAAGAAAGCAGCACTCTCATGGACATAAGCATTTGTGAAAAGTGGATTGCAAGATTGCAAGAATGGCTGTTAGTAAGAAACAAGCTTCATATTCACAGACACCATCATCTGGATGACAGCTAAACCCATCCAGCACCTTCCAGACTCTCATAAAACATAAAGTATTCATCAGACCTGCCTGTGAAATACCAGCCAGAACACAACTTTTCCATCTTTGCTACATTTCTGCTAATGGACCTCACTCACAAAGTGTCCAACTCCCTGACAATTATTTACACTGAAGCTCTGCTGGAGAAGGACAAATATAAATCTATATAAAAATGTAAGCAACCCAAAAATATAAAGTAACATAGAATCATCATAGCAGGTTTTGGGTTGGAAGAGACCTTAAAGATCATCTTGTCCCACCCCCTGCCATGGGCAGGGACACCTTGCACTATCCCAGGTTGCTCCAAGCCCCATCCAGCCTGGCCTGGGACACTTCAGGGATGGGGCACCCACAGCTTCTCTGGGGACCCTGTGCCAGGGCCCCACCACCCTCACAGGGAGGAAATTTTCCCAATACCTAACCTGAAGTTACTCTCTGGCAGTTTGAAGCCATTCCTCCTTGTCCTGTCCCTCCAGGCTCTTGGAAAAAGTCCCTCTCCCCCTTTCCTGCAGGCTCCCTTCAGGCTCTGGAAGGGCACAGTGAGCTCACCCTGATCCCTTCTCCAGGCTCAACGATCCCAATTCTCTCAGCCTTCCCCCACAGGAGAGGTTCTCCATCCCTCTAACAATCCTGGTGGCCTCTTCTGGACTTGCTCCAAGAGGCCAATGTCCCTCCTGTGCTGGGGACCCCCGACCAGGTGGGTGCAGCCCTCCAGATGGGGTCTCATGAGAGCAACAGTGAGATTTTATCCAAACAATTACAATCTTGTACATCTAAATTTTTAATTTCTTTAAGACCCCTTGCAAGCACAGAGAATAGCAGGAAAACAGGTCACAAAGATAACCAAGAAATAACACAGTGATAATCTATCCCTGGACAAAAGTAAAATCTTGTATTTAGGAAGAACTAAACTGTGAGCGAAGGAGATAAGAACAAAAACCAACCAAATAAATAAACTCACTCAACTTAGTTAACAAAGGATCACACCCAAATTTTCAGTCTTGCAAGGCAATGCAGCTCACAGCATGAAGATATTTTCTCTGAGAAGTTTTTATTCATTTAAGATATAAACTAATTGCTTCTGGGATGCTCTGTGCCTTCAGAAGAGAGCAGCTTAGACAACAGAGCTCTGCTTGCAGCCTTTCCTAAAGATTCTGTCTTACAAACAAATTTAGAACAAAAAAGTCATTACTCTGATGCTGTACATTAAATGTTATTTCAAGGTAAAAGCAGGTCCTTGAGATAACCAGGGGAAAAACCAGGACCAGATGTCTTGTAGCCCACAGGAGATCCATTTGAGAAAGCTGTCATTGCTGCACAGCTGCCACGGCATTTTCTATTGTCATTCCATCCCAGTGAGGGTTATCCCACTGTCCCCATACATTTGGGACTCTGCTGGCACTCACTGGGTATTTGCAGAAAATCCAGTGAACAGTCAGGTTGATTGGAACCCCTCTGATTTCCTAATCAGCACACACTGTACCACAAAGACACAAAGGGCGAGCTGCAATGCATATTAAAAAATTAATCACTGCTGTCAACAACTCTTCTTTTTCTGCAAAATTTTACAGCTGAAAGTCCAAGCTGCTGCAGCCACTGTAAGCAGAGTGGATGCAATATTAAAGAAGGGAGCATTAGCTTGTTTCCAGTTCCCACCAGCCCCAGGAGTCCCGGGCACAAGCTGGGCTCTGTGACAAACATGCCTGCGAGTGCCCAGGGATCAGTGTGGGGTGTACAGACAGACAGACAGACAGGCAGGCAGGCATCCTGTGCTGGGGGCACTGGGGTTCTCCACAGCCTCAGCACTGAGGGAGCAGGAGCAGCTTTGCTCAGCTCATTTTCAGTAGCTGCCAGCTCCCAGAGCTAACACACATCAGGAGCACACACAAACAGCACAGGCTGGCACAGAGCTCCCTTCTGCCTGTACAGACAAACCATCCCCAGGCACAGGAGTCTGGGACACGAGGCACAAAAGCAGAGGCCTCCCTGAAGTTCAGCATACTGCTGTTAGAAATTGAGCTACTATGTGCAATGTTTCCAATCTCACAAACAGACCTTTTTATTTTAGCTATTTATAGAAAGAGAAACTGCAAGATGCTGTGCTGCAGCTTTCCACACCAACCTCTGCTTGAGAACAGAGGCTGTGGTAACTTGTGAATAACACACCACAAGCAAACCCTGAAGACCACCAGATGACTTAGTGGCAGAGCTCTTCATTTCAGAGACACTCCAAGCCAAGCATCCCAGGAAAATGCATGACCTTCCAAATGCTGCAGAGGGACCAGCAAACATCAGCTAAGCAAAGGCACCTCTTGGAACCTGCTAGGACAAAAAATTACAAGGCAGGCTTCCTCTACTCTGGTTTCACAGAAGAGCTCCTGGACACCTAGAGAGTGAAATTCTGCTCCATACCCAAGATGTGAACATGCTGCAGTACACACACTCCACCCAGAAGGACCCTCACCATGGCCCATGCTACTGGTACGTGCTGGGAAGCACACACACACACACCAGTACATGGATTTCTCATTGCTTCCCAGCATCCTTCAAAGCAAAGACTCTGCCCTGCAGAGTGGAATCATAATGACAGGTAGAAATGGGCTTAAGTGCTGCCTTAAATCAGCCAAGTCACTGCTCTGCAGACACTGTTCTGGACTCTCCTTTTCATCATCCTTCACCTCGTTGCTCTGGGAATCAGCAGGAAAACTCATCTGCAAGTGGAGCCAGCAGATGTGCATTCATATTCAGTGCCACCGGTGACCCACAGGGAGGGACTTTACAGAAGCTTTGGGTTCACAGCTCACCAAAGGCTGAGCTACAGCACACATTCAGAAAGGCAATAAACCTTCATTGTTACTTACAACATGTAAGTTTTTCCAAGGTTTTTAATCACACAAGTGATTAGAGGATCTGATAACAATGATCCCTGCTGGCTCGACATCTAAGAGCACTTTATACAGAAAGCATCTCATTTCATCTTCTAGTTTTTTGGGATTTTTTATCAGCACAATTATAATTAAAAGAACATTCAAAGGAACCACTTGTATTTCACACTTCATTGACAAGTTATCCAGTCAAGCAGCACAGACTTCAGGCAGATCTGAAGCCACCAGGAATGTCCTTCAAACACAAACATGTCTGGCCACTGGGCCACCTCACACTGGGAAGCAAAGCCTGTCCTTGGTGAAGCAGTTACAGTGAAAGCTGTAATATGTAGGTCAGCGATCTAAGAAGGGCTGTGACTAAGACAAAGTATCAGATTGATTCATAATGCTCTCTGATTGCTAATCCTGTGCAGAATTGTGATTTACATCCCTCTTCCAAAATCTGAGGGCTACAAAAAGGTCTGGATACTTTGAAAAAGATCATCAAAACAATTCTGTCAGACCTATTACAGTGATCTTTACAAATGTTGAGTAGAGCACAGGAAAATGACATTTTCACTGGTGGCTGTGCACACCACTGAAGCTCTCCTGTGGAAAGGGCTGAGGATCACGACTGCAGCAGCACTTCTGCCCTTCCACAAACTGCCAGTGCAACAGGGTGAGGGTGTGAGGAGAAGCCCTGGCGGTCAAAGAACTCGAGTTCAATCATGTCCTTGATTTCAATCATGTCCTTGAGCTCAATCATGTCCTCCACATCAGTCAGCCTGGGAGCAAAGGCCAACACAACCTGGCCCATGACCATTTGTAGCTGGCTCCCCCAGCCCAGAGCAGGACAGGAGCTGGGTGAGACTGTGCTGTGGCTGAGGTGCTGGGGACACACCCCTGGGTGCAGGGCTGCCTGTCCCCTGCCAGAGGACATGAACCTCTGAGTGCACAGCAATCAGCCCCTCTGAGCACTGTCTCAAGGACAGCTAAGACACAGAGCATTACTGCATCTGCTCTGCCCTTTGTTAGAGCAGCCCTGCCCGCCTCATACTGGCACCTCTAATTCCTCTCATGTATTCCCAGCTCTGCAGGAGAGGACTCTGCCAGCAGTCACTGCAAAACAAGGTTTAAGTACTCACCTATTTTGTCCCTAGAAAACTAGGTCTCCATGAACAATGAAACACCTGCATTTCCACTCTTTGGTTTTAACCAAGGTACAGAGCACACAAACAGCAGCCACCAGAGTGGGCAGCCTGCTCAAAGCCACATCAACAAATATTTTTGTGTCCAGGAATTAAGTAGATATGATCAGATATCCCTCTTTTCTGAAACCTAACCTCACATTTGGTGCCAGCAGGAGACACATACACACTCAGCTGAGTGCTGCAGCTCCGGTGATAATGGGGCAGCTCACTGATGTGAGCATCTCCATTTTCAGGCCATGCACCACTTTTGCCAGAGGACCCCACAGTGTTCCCACTACAGCCACAAAACACAGCTCCTTCCACTGTATTTAGCTTACCTAAGAGAAACACCCATGAAATGAGAGAAGAAAAGCAGAGGATAGAGTTCTCTGGAGCCAAGCTGCAGCCTTGCACAGCTGCCCTGTCCCCAGCACCAACAGAGCACACACCTTGGCACTACAGAGCTGCTCATCCCTGCAGCACCATCACCAAACCCATTTATTTGCTGAACCAGAAGAAAATGATGATTTGTCTCGACTCAGCAGCTGCATCACCTCCAGAGCAGTGGGTGATGCCCAGGTGAGGTGAGCAGGTGCCCAGAGCAGACCAGACCTGGGGATGGGCTGCCTGCCCCCTGACATCCATCCCCACGTGGGCTCATGCCAAGCCCCCAGGCCCTCACCCTCCCACAAGAACTGCAGCTAACAGGAAAAGTCTGCCTCATTAGACACTCTTGGCCTCTGTCCCAGGGGCCTTTTGGGGAAGATTTTTCCTGCTAATATTCTTCCTCCTGGGGAAGATTTAGCATCACTCATATCTCTATGAGTGCCTCAGGCATTTGGAGCTCCACCTAAACCTTCCCTGAAGCAGTGACCCAGGGCACTATGATGAAACAGGAGGGATGAGTGTTTGAGTGTTTGTATTGTGTCCTGGACACCAGGAGATGAGAAGGACTTTCCAAGATGCACTACCAAGGTCAGTACAATACTCAGTTTTTGCAGCAAAAGCTGAGGACAGAAAGCTGTCCCTCTCCCCACCCACCTTATGCACACTTACCCCATTCTGCTGGGGTCTCCTTCCACTGACTCCCCTCTGAGAGCAGGAGGATGCAAGGAGCAGCCTTGCATCACAGCATTCCCATTTATTTAAAGCTATCCCAGCTCAGAAAAAGTATTCCAGGTTAGCTACCAGTGTTTAGGCAAGTGCAGTCCTAAAGTGAGTGTGCCACTAAAGGAGGAGTCACACAGGGAGAGTTAGACTCATTCCTCACACATTAATAGGCAGCTCTGGTTTCTCACTCCCTCACAGCCAAGAAAATCTCCTGCTACATTCAGCTGCTCTGCCATGGCACCTTTCCCCTTGCAGATATTGCTGTTTTGACACTGTCAGTGATTAGATCCAGTTGCAGCAAGCAGATATGGAAACAGGATAAAGCAGCAGCAGCTCCCACCCCTTCAGCCCCTGGTCCCCATTCATTGCCCTGATTTACCGGGGACTCATAAATGCAGGAGCAGAGATTTGCCCTGAAAGACTAGTACACGGCAGCACAAAAAACACGCTACACATTATTTATTCTCTCTGCAGCCTGACCTGCTGTGCGCTAGTAGAGACGAATGCAGCTACTTCTAAAATTACTCACAGATTAAATCCCTTGCTAGGACTGGCGAGTCCCTGCGGGCTGACCCAGGCCAGCAGGGATCTGTCAAATTCAGCAAGGGTGAGCACAAGCCGGAGGCAGGCAGGGGCCGGGGTCTGTCCGCCTCATCCCCCGCCCACCCTCTCTGCTCGGAGCCGCCACCGGGCGGGCTCCGCAGCCACCGGGGACTTCTGTGCTGCCAAAGCGCCGGCGAGCGCCGAGAGCAGGGGGGACAGGCAGCCCGGGCAGCCGCCGCCATACACATCTGCCGCTCTTAGAACTTTATACTGATGGGTTATAAGCACAAATAATAAGAAATAACAAAAGTTACTCCTCAGCGGAGCTGGCGCTTGTCCGCCCCACGCTGCCCGCCGGAGCCCACTCACACCCGGCAGCCGCCTCACGCCACAGCCGGGACCCCCGAAGGCGGCGGGACCGGGCAGGCGGGGCACGGCCCTTCCCGTCCTGCCGCGGCACCTGCGACCCCGCGGCGCCTCAGCCTCGCCCACCGCCGAGCCTCGGTGGCTCCTTCACCGCCAGCCCGGTCCCGCTGCCCCTCAGTCGCTCACCGCTAGCCCAGCCCGGTCCCGCTGCCCCGCAGTCGCTCACCCCCAGCCCAGCCCAGCCCAGCCCCGCAGGCACCATGGATCCTCAGGCACTCACCGCCAGCCCCGCCTCGCCTCGCCGACCCGCGGCCGGCCCCTCACTCACAGCCGCCGCCCGCCTTTGTTGCCGCCGCGGCCGAGGCATTTAAGGCGCTGAGGCGGGGGGAGGCGGGGGCCGCCGCGCGGGGGAGGCGCCGCCGCCAGCCCGGCGGGCACGGGGCATCCTCCTCGCCCTCCTCATCCTCCGCCCCTCACGGCACAGCTGCGGGGAGGAGGAGGAGCGGCTGCCCGGGAGCGACAGCCCCGAGCCCAGCCCGGCCCGGGGAGCGGCGGGTGGCAGCCCCAGCCGAGGGGGTGGCTCGGTGCCGCACACGGCGGGACAAAGTGCCGCACACCCTGCAGCACCCTCGGTGCGAGCCCCGCGCCGGCCCTGCCCGCCTGCCTGGGGAGCTCTGTGTGGAAAGGCACAAAAAAACGATCGTGCCCCGTCACGGACACGGCAGAGCCCCGCGCTGGCAGAGCTGCCCTCTAACTCCATCACTATGGGCTCGTTTCGAGTTTGCACTGCAGATACATCAATAGTTCATTAGCGAGCCGCCGGCAGCTGCCCCCAGCACCTCTTTCAGTGCTGCCCAGGAGAGCCCTCGGGGCCATGGCTCCTTCAGGGCATCCCTGCACCCCCAGGGATGCCCAAAGCGTGGAAAATGGGGCACATGGCTACTGCCTGCCTGCCTGCAGCTGGCCACTGCCTTAAACTGCTTCTGGCCTCTTCTCTGCCAAGCAAAAGCACAAGCAGGGAACACTGCGTGCAATTCGTTTTGCCAAACTATGTACTAATCAGGGTCCAGGCAAGGCAACCTGATTATTGTGATCATAAAAGCTCAGACTCTGAGCCATACAAGCCAGAACAAATGCCCGGCTTAAATCAGTGCCAGTCCCCATTGGGGCTGCAGGACACGCTACCACTGTGCCTATCCCGGCTGCTGTGCTTCCAGTGCTAACTGGAAAGAGCGAGCAAACTGTTTCTGGGGTTCACCCATGTTTTTCCAACTTGAAAGGAGTCAGCATCTGGTGTGGGGTTATATCCTAAAAGTTTGTGTCCAAAATCAGCATCTCACTGTGCATTACTCCCACCTTGGCTGCAGATGATGTTCCCTCACGCAATGTACCTCTCTGCTCTGACTGGACAGAGTGAGGTCTTCACAGGGGCTTTCCATCAGAGAACATGAAACACCTGCAAGGATACATAAAGAATTACAAAATAAACCCTCAGAAAATAAATAGCCCCCAGAGCTGTTGCAGCATTCAGGTTCACATTGCAACGCCGTGCACTCCCCAGGTACTCCCCTTACGGCTGGTACCTGTCTGAGCCTGGTGCTGGAGGGAGAGCTGACAGGGGAGAATTGTGGCTTTCATGTCTCCTGGTGCCTCTCCCTGGCTGCTGAGGGGCTGGATGGGATGTTCCCTGCGAGCTGTTTGATGCACTGCCCGGGAGAATCAGGGAGGCAGAGCCTGCTTGCCTGGACAAGGTGCAGGACTCAGGTCTTGGGTGGGTTTGCACACCCTGTGCCCTTCAGAACCCTTGGCTGAGAGTGCTGTTCTTGAAGCATGAGGCTGGGGGTTCACAGAAGGCAGACACTTTCCTGGACAGGCAAAGTGGTTTAGGGCATTTCCTGGCCTTTAAAAGCTAGTTAAGTCTTACATATGTGCTGAACCCGAAGGCAGATGAGTTCCTGTGGCTCTCTTGAGTAGGGACATAAGTGAGATGGGCAGCTGGCCAGCCCACACTTACCACTAATTGGGGTATGTTTATGTGGATGTTTACTCAGAAAGGTCTTAGCCTGGGCTAAGAACCTTCACTCAGCATCTTCTCAGTTCTTTTGTACCTAAACCATGTGGAGGTAGGTACCTGCTGTCAGTGCAAGGGGCTGCACAAAAGCCCCCTGCTCTCCCCTTCAGGTCAGCAACACACAGGGCCTGCTTTCTGTCTCTTCCCTCTACCCACTCTCCTCTTGCACAAGTCCCCTTCTCACTGTTCCTTGACTCCATCTCAGATTCCCCTTGTGCTGTGCTGCTTGCAGGAAGAAGCAGAATTTAACAATTGCACCTGCCTGGATGGTACAGAACTCCCCAAACCACTGTAACACTTCCCCAACACACACACACACACAAACTGCTCACTCCCTCCCTTCTTGCTGTAATGAGGTTTCAGACCATGAGGGTACCTGAACAGGGACCACCCATGGTGGAGACAGCCCTTCCTCTACCTTTGGAAACTCCTACAAAGTCTGCAGCTAACCAAAAGCAATGTGCTGGAGCCCAGGAGCCTCTGGGGGTGAACCTCACCCACTCACCTTGCCATGCCCCCAGGCAAGCAGCAGCAGGAGACCACAGGGGGAGTGAGGGAGAGCATCCAAATTCCAGAGGGCTGTGCTGAGCTGTGCTAGCCTTTTCTGGCTTATGACTCCTACCTTCCAGCAGAGCTTCCTTCTGGAGAACAAAGCTGGCATCAGCATCTTCGTCCAAGTCATTTTTTCCTACGCTGCAGAATGAGCAGTTCAGGGAAAAGTAATGGGAGTCATAGTCAGCCCTGTGGATTTGTCACCCTGAAGAGATGGGCAGAGTCAGAAGAAGAACAGCCTATAAAGGTGGCTCTTGTCCTGTCCCAGCCACATCCTAGGCCAGCTCAGGGATTCCTGTACCACCCCCAGCATTGGCAGCTGCTGTGTCCCAGCACTACTGATTTTCTGGGCTATATTTGTGTGACTTCCAGTCATGACTGAATCAGTGGGGAAGGAGCACACTTACCTGTGCAGTGCTGGAAACATCACAGAGCAGCACTCAGCTGCTCAATGAAGTGATTAATATTTATGCTCTGGGCCTGCTAATATTAGAAGGTCGAGAACAATAGATAATGCTTTTATGGGGCTTTTAAATGGAATCTTCCTCAAAGACTCCTTCCTTTACTGAGAGGCCCCTAAAGGTGGGTTTGAGTGGCTTTTACATGAAAAAATATTTTGCTGCATCTTCAATTTCTTAGCTCTTTGCTTAAAGCTCTAATAGCTTTATGATAAAAAGGTGCCACCTCCCTGATTGCCTGACCTGACTGTCCTTGAACTGCAGGGAAACCACACATGCTGGGCAGAGCAGTTGCAGGGAAGTCCCACCATGTTCAGGATGTGCATGGATACCTTCACCCTGTGCCATGGCAGAAATTTTCTCCAGAAGCTCCTGGCTTCTGCACAGTGAAATCAGCTAACAAAAAAGTACTGAAATTAATCTAAACACCCCACATTGTCCTTCCTTACTGCCAAAACCTGCATTCTTGACAGAGGTTTGTCTAACCTGGTCTTAAAAACATATGTCGATGGAGATGTGCCAACCTGTATCTTTTCCAGTCCTTATTTATCCTGCAGTTGGAAAGTTTCTCTCAATGTCTTTTCCAAAATATTATTGTAATTTTCCCTTATCCCCAGTGGGAGGCTGATTTATTGCCTTACTCTGTGGTTGTCTTTTACACACTTAAAGGCTTAACTCGTTTCCCAGTCCTCCTTCCTCAGGATTAACCAATGCCACTTCATTCCTCCTGCCCTCACAGGTCATGTTTCCAAGTCCTCCACTCTTCCTTGCTGCACATCTTTGGTCCTTCCCCAGTCAGGCTTTATCTTTTGACATCTGTCCTGAAGCCTGCCCTGCCCTGAGCAGAGGAAAGGCTTGCATGGTGTGCACTGTGGCATTCACATTCTCTGATAAAATCTCTTCAACCAGGATTTTTATCCTGGGAAGCTGAGAAACCTCAGAGAAAAGGAAAACAATTCTGATCTCATTTGCTTCTCCTGTGTTGTGCTCATGTGGAATGTGTTTGGAGATTGGTTACCCACAGGTGGTTGTTCCATTGGATTCTGCTGGGAGTTGTTTTCACTCTTTGGCCAATCAGGGCCAAGCTGTGTTGGGGCTCTGGAGAGAGTCAGGAGTTTTCATTATTATCTTTTTAGCATTCAGTAAGTATCCTTTCTGTATTCTTTAGTGCAGTATAGTATTCTTTAATATAATATAGTATTATAAAATAATAAATGAGCCTTCTGAGAACATGGAGTCAGATTCATCATTCCTGCCTTCGTGGGGGCATTCCCAGCAAATACAATAGTGCACAACTGCACTTCTGTTTGTATTCTTCATTTCATTTACTCTTCTCATAGTGGGATTGTCGTTAGAGGCTCATGTTCAGCCTGACAAGGATTTTTTGGTAAGATCAGTGCCCTCCAGCCCCTGGCCAGGCTCCCCAGGCAGCAGCAGCAGCCAGACCCCTCCTCAGAGAGGGATGTTGTGCAGAGAGGAGCACTATGCCACTTGGCCCTCTTGCCTCCTGCACATGCTTTTCCTCCTGGCCCGTTTAGGATCCTTGGATTCTTGCACAGGCAGGATGAGTATTGTTTTCTGAATTCCCGTGGGTGCACTCTGCAGGCAAAAGTAAAGAAAACAAGAGTTGGCCCCTGGTGTTTCATCCCTTGGCCTGCTCCAGCCTCCTGGGGCTGAGCAAGGCCACAGAGCCCATGATTCATTATGCCTGTGTTGTATTTCTCTCCTCGGTCGGGACGTTGCTATTCAATAAAAGTATGACACATTTCACTGTGGCAGAAACAGCACACCCCAGGCAGCAGGAGGAAGGGGAAGGGAGGCTGTATAATCCATGCTGGCACACACACAGTGGATGCATACACACTGCAACAATTAGGCAGGTTCAATTGTCTCAGATCTCACTTGCAGACATTACACATGCAAGTCTACACACAGCCCAAGCTAAAACAGGCAGATCCCATCTTTTTGGCTGGAAAATTCTGTGTCACTGAGTTGCCTCCCATGGAAGAACGCAATATTTCACTCTGAGCTAGGATCCTGCCTGCAAATGAATGGGTCACCACAAATCCCAGCAGCCTGTGGGCCACGGTTTCTTCTCCAATTCTACCAGCACAAGCACAGAGTTTTGGATGGCACAGCAGCTCATCATCCCTTCATCTGTCAGAGGAGGGAGAGGGGGCCAGACCCCGAGCTGGGATGTGGATCACCAGGGATGCCCTTGTGCTCAGCTCCCTGTCAGCACAGCCCAGGTTTCCCTCTATGCACAGCAGCAGGTCAGGGCAGGGGGGAAAGGTGAGAGGTTGAGTACACAGCACACATTAAACACAGCAGTCACTCTTTGCTCTGCATTGACCAGGCCCTGGCAGGGGGCTGGATCCTTTACACAATCCAAGGCCTGGCAGGGTGCTGGAATCTTTGCAGAATGAGTGAAAGCCAGTGTGGCAGGTCATGGCAGCTGGGGCTTTCTCAGGTGTGGTTTTTGGTCATGGGGACTGACCACATTGCTCCTCTGCCTCCAGGGCCCCACGCCCTGCTCTGGGCACAGCACAGCCCTATGTATGCTGCTTTATAACCTCCCAGGGCTGTGACTGTTATTTTATAGCAGTGAGGCAGAACAGCAGATGCAGACACAGGTAACCCAGCCCCACTCACCTCCCATCTCCTCCCACGCTGGCACTGGAGGAGTTTGCTCTGAAGCCAGATCATGATGCACAGCAACATGCCAATGAGAAAAATCACACCACTCCCTTTGCTGTTTACGTTCCAGTCAAGCTAAAAATAAACTGCAAGTAGAATTTTCTTTGTTTTCTTCACACCCATGAGAAAGAGAAGATCGAAGTCTCAACAATGAAGACCTAGAATGATTCCTGCAACCAACATCCATGATTATGTACATCGCTGATGTCTTCTGCCCTTTGAGACTGTGAAGTGGGGAAGAAAATGGCACTGGGAGTTACTTAGGCAAGAAAGGAACTCATATGCTTTTAAGCTTAGCAGAATCAGATTACAAGTGACGTTCTTCCCCTCAGCCCTGCACATTATCTTGATCACGGTTAGGAAAAAAAGAGAGGCAGCATGTTAGCCTTCCTACATAGAAAATAAGGAAATAGTTTTCTGCAGATCATGGAGGTTACACAACATCAGCAGCTGCACTTTAGGCTCTTGAAATTATGTGGTGGTTTTTCTTGGGAATAATTTACAGAAGTGATACAAAGCTTCCAGCCACTGGAAAGCTGTACACACTTCTGTGAAAAACACATGTTAAAGACATAAGAAAGCCAGGAACTTCCTCTTTCCCTTTGGGGCAGTGACAGGTGACCATCTGCAGGCCCCAGGTGAGATATTAACTCGTTCAGTGCTTCCATCCTCCCTCGAGTGAGAGAAGGAACAAGAATGCAAACAATGTAGAGGAGCAACATGAAGAGACCCAGGTCAGTGACAGAGAAGTCAAGTCCCAGATGGGAGGGATGAGGAGATGTCTTGATCTTGGGGCTGAAATCCTCTTGTAAATCTATGGAGAAAGATGTAATTGATACATCACACTCTGTTTCCCTCTAGCACATGAAAGCCTGGAGAGATGAAGGATTCAAATCGATATCGAGCAAATGCCTCCATGCCAAAGTAAGCAGGTGATGAAGTAGTTGTGATGCTATGGGAAGTTTGAGCAGAGAAGGAGAGAAGAGTGATGAGAATCCTGTGCCCCTAGGAAGAAGATGATTTCAGAGATAGATAATGAGAACCTTTGTCTATGAACAGCTCATTTTTAAAACACTACCCCATAAGTTGACATGGCCCATAAACACACCTGTAGGAAAAGCTTGTGGAAAATGGGAGGGATTTCACCATAGCAGATTTCCCCAAGTGGCTTCTATTCATGAAGAGAGCCATGAGACAACTGTTTTCTTGTGCAGAATTCTCCATAATGTTAACAAGAGGGACTTCTCTCCCTAAGTGTACTGAAGAAAGATTATTCTAGTGGTAAACTGACTGAAATTTTAGGTTTCAGTTCTTTACATTGTCATTGGGAAAGAAAAGATTGTAAGGAGAGAAGAAGTGTCCTGAAGATTTTGTTCTGATGCTTATTATTCTTTCTTTTAGTTACTGTTAATAAATTTTTCTTTATACCCTTTTAAAGTTTTGAGCTTGCTTTGCCTGTCTCCTGGTCCTACCTCACAGCAGGAAATGGGTGAGTGCATCCTAGTGAGTGCACTGATGATTGGCCAGCACTGAACCCACCACATATTGCCACAGAACCTGCTGTCCTCCAAACACCAGTCTGTGGACTGGTTAAGTTCAGAATGTGTCACCATAATATTTTCTGAAAAATCCTCTTTGCCCAGGATTTTCTCCTGGGAAGATGAGAAGCCTCAGAGAGGAATGAAAACAAGAATTATCTGATTGCTGCTCCTGTGTTTGCTGCTTTGGAATGTGGCTTGGACATTGTTTACCAAAAGGTGAATGTTTGATTGGTTCCATGTGAATTGTTTTTAATTAATGACCAATCCCAGCCAGCTGTGTCAGACTCTCTGCGTCAGTCATGGGTTTTTATTATTCATTCTTGTTAAGCCTCCTGATGTATCCTTTCTCTTTCTTTAGTATAGTTTTAATATAGTATTCTTTTAATATAATATCATAAAATAATAAATCATCCTTCTGAGAACATAGAGTCAAATACTCATCTCTCACCTCATCCTGGGGACCCTCACAAACACCACAAGAATGTTACTGAAACATCTTTAAATTCCTGCCTGCACATCTAAGGCAATGTCCTAATTGTGGGAGAAAGTCCAGTGTCACCTGCCCTGTGAGCCATAACCTGCAGAGGCAGCAGCAGGAGGCAGCTGGGATTTCCCAGGTGAAGCTGGTGCAGGCAGAAGGGGATGGGGAGCACGGGGAGGTTTTCAGTTAGTTTTTTCACTCACACATTTCCTGGAAGTCAGGCTGCTGCAGCCCCAGCAGTGCTCTGGAAGAGGAGGAGGATGTCTTCCTTGGAGCACAGCCAACAGTCTGGGAGGTCAAGAGATGAGCAAGAGAAATTTCCTTGCACAAGAACAGAATTCCCCAGCCCAGGCTCTTGGGCAAGAGGAGCCCTTGTGCAGAGTCTCATTTCTTTCTCTGGATGTTTGTTTTTTCAGGCTGGCAGGAAGGGTGCAGTTGACTGCAGCCAGTCCATGGTCAGTGTTCATTCCTGGGGGTCAGCAGAGGCCAGTGCCCATCCTTGAAAGATTTCCTGCCTGCAGAAGAGCTGCCCTTCCTCCTGCAGATGCAGAGTGCAGCTGTCACAGCCAAAACATGACCATCAGCTGTCCTCAGTCAGACTTAGGTTGAAGACAGTCCCAAAATATTACTTACTTCATGGCAATCCAGCCTCTGGGTAGCTCTGGATTATCCCTCTTGTCCAGCTCTGAGAGTGGCAGTTTGCTTCTCTGCAAAGTCAGCCCAAATCTGCCTGACTTTGCATTTCAGTGAAGAGCTTCCACAGCCTCTGGTCTCTCACTCTCTGGGGTCCCTGAAGTGTTTGGGTTTGTGTTTTGGCACTTCTATTTTAATTTTTTTGGAGGGTGTAGGGGTGGGGAAAGGAGTGACTGGGGAGGCAACTGCCTTCCCCATAAATGTGAACTGCACAGTCCTGAAATAGTAACACACCAAACTCTCCTCTCCTCTCCTCTCCTCTCCTCTCCTCTCCTCTCCTCTCCTCTCCTCTCCTCTCCTCTCCTCTCCTCTCCTCTCCTCTCCTCTCCTCTCCTCTCCTCTCCTCTCCTCTCCTCTCCTCTCCTCTCCTCTCCTCTCCTCTCCTCTCCTCTCCTCTCCTCTCCTCTCCTCTCCTCTCCTCTCCTCTCCTCTCCTCTCCTCTCCCTCTCTTTACTGTAAACCATCACAGGTCACAGTGCCCTGAAGTTGGGCAGGGTCTTTCTTTTGTTGTCCAGAGGAATATTTTGAGCCAGAAGTTGCTTTTACAGGAATATTATAATTTTGTCCCCTGTGAAATGCAGACAATCCACATGGCTCAAAAATCCAATGAGCTTGGTCTGGGGCTGGCTGAGTCATCCTGTTTGATTTCCAGCCTATAGTAATTAGGCTGTGCACAAAAAACCATTTCATTACAAGGCAGTCCAGAGTCAGACCCTGAAAAAAAAATTCAGCCACTCTGGTCAGCACCTGCCATTAGTGGTAACAGAACATTTTAATGAAAACCAGAAACTCCAACATGAAAACCACTCAATTCAAAGTGCTTTTATTGATGGAATTTAATGAAAATATTTTTCTTACGTTTCTTAGGGAAAATTAACTCCACCCAAAACAACCAGCAAAAGGTTTGTTCATTGGAAAAATAAATTCAAGAAAACATTTTAAGGGGGGGTAAATTCAAGAAAACATTTTAAGGTAGTTCTCATCAGGACATCCAACTCCTCAGAATCCTGGACAGGTGCAACCTCTCCTACAGAGATGTTCCAGCCCAGGCCAGAATTAAGAAACAGCATGTCCAGACTCCCTGTTTCATACCCTATCTGTTGTATGTTTGTGTGGAGCTGCAGAATTA
This sequence comes from Agelaius phoeniceus, assembly GCF_051311805.1. Lineage (NCBI taxonomy): Eukaryota > Metazoa > Chordata > Aves > Passeriformes > Icteridae > Agelaius > Agelaius phoeniceus. The sequence goes on along the minus strand of NC_135274.1, from coordinate 3,800,456 downwards.
GGAGCTTGTCTGAGCTGAACTCAGCCCAGTAAGTCAAAGAAACCTTTAAAGATGCACCAAAACTCAGCACACACTGAACAGAGAAAGGTGGCCTCAGCAGAAACTCCCATTTCCAGTGTCCTCTGGGCTGGGGAGTGTGTTTGTACCCACCCTGTGACCCCAGCTTGTGCAGGGAGAGCTTTGGGTTGGGCTGGAGATTTTGGGCTGTGCTCACCAGAGGGTGCAGACAGCTCCTGCCTGGCCCTGGCAAACAGACAGGGTGTGAAACAGGGGCCTTGCACAGGCTGCATGCTCCCTTCTGCAGGGTGCTCCCATCTGGCTGCTGGGGCTCTCTGACTCACTACAGCAGGGCTGAAATTAAAGCATCTGGTAGGCAAAATCTGAGAAATTACTGCTTACCTTCCCTTTTAGTGAACTCGTGGTAAGCCAGCTCATGTCCAAATACACACATCCCTGCCTGCTTCTACAAACACTGCATTATCCCCTCTTTCCTGTAAATCAGAACTGTACTTTCAACTGATGGAAGTGTAGCATTTCTTCCTGCAGTAATCAGCTACCTGATACTGAGCACCCCTGTGCTGGAAAGGGTAAGGCTTTCCACCCCCCTAGCAGGGAGGCAGCAAGATATTTTTGCCACGTGTCACTCACATTAAAAGTTTGCAATTTCCCCTTGGTTCTCCTGATATAGTTTTTTTATCATATAGGTACCTGCTCCTTAATACACTCTACACCTTCAGATGCTGAATTCCTCATCCTGAGGTATGCAAAATAAATAACTGCACTTTCAAGTCACAAATGTGGAAGTTCAGGGACAGATTTTTAAAGGCCTTACCCTGTTGATCCACACTCCTGTGGGCAAGAAGCTCCACCCCATAGTCCCAGCAAGATGTTGCTTAACAAAACAATGTGCAGATTCTGCACTTTTAAGATTTTCAGAGAATTGTCTGGGGTAGTGAGAGGTATTTGGTTTCTCATTTTGTGAGATTTCATTGGAAATTCAAGTGTATTTCCTCCAAATTCTGGAGCCTCCTACTCAGGGAATTTTAAGATCAGCAAATAAAATTATTTCATGTTCAGTCTTGATGTTGGTTTCCTCAAGAAGTGCAAGAGGAAGTTATTGTAAGGGTGCTGTAAATGCTGATTACAGCATGTCCTGTGCCCATGCTTTGAATTCTTGTTTGAGAAAAGACAATAGGGGAGGCAAGGTATCCAACAGGATGCAGCTATCTGGTGTGCTGACTTTTTCAACTGTGTCCAAAATAGGCCTAAAAAGCGCTCACACAGCACCTACTTCAGCAGTGCCTGAAAAAGCACTTCCCAGGAATGACAATGCTTCTGGAGCTTGGTTGCATTGGTAGCATCACAGCAAAATTTACTCCATATGAGTCCTGATGTGACAAACTGGGAACGGGGACCATGCTCACCCTGAGCCCCACAGCTTCGTGATTTAATAAAATATCCAGAATTTCTTCTACTAGAGGAGGTTGGTAGTCAGGAAAGCTTGTCAGTCTATTGCTGTAATTTAATATCAAGATGCATTTTTGGGGGGATGATTTCCAAAATACATTCAGGGGAAAAGTCTGTCACTGCTGCAGTGCCTGGCCCCCACATGACTCCTGTGTGTCAGACCACTCCATGGCCACTGTCACTTGTATGACCAAGATAATTAAAGTTTTCTGTCTTTCAAATTCACAGCATGCATGCTTGTTTTAGAGAAATTGCTGTCCTTCACCATGCTTCTGATGGACTCACCCAGCAGTACTAGTATAGGTGATTTCTGTTTTCTCATTAAAAACAAAAAAATGGGAGAGAGAAGATTGTTAAAAATGACCAGATAATATTGGCTTTGCATTTATGTATTAGCTTTTGCATGTTGTTATTGATCATAAGTATTAAGATATGGTACAAATGATAACTTTTTTTAGCTGCTTGTTAATAAAATATAATCCATCAGCTTCAGTATGCCCTGTATTGCTCATAGAAATAGTAGTGTAATGAATATATCTATGTATCACTTATAGAAATAGTGGTGTGATGAACAAACTGTATTATAGACCTTAGCAAAATGTAAGTGTCACCATGATATTTTCTGAAAAATCCCTTCGCCAGGATTTTTCTCCTGAGAAGCTAAGCCTCAGAAAAGAAATGTAAACAATAATTAAATTATCTGATTGCTTGGGATGTGGTCTGGAGGCTGCTCACCAACAGGTGCATCTTTGATTGGATCCATGTGAATTGTTTTTAATTAATGACCAATCCCAGTCCAGCTGTGTCAGGACTCTGGTCTGTCACAGGTTTTTATTATTCATTCTTGTTAAGCCTTCTGATGTCTCCTCTTTCTTTAGTATAGTTTTAGTATATAATATAATATAATATAATATAATATAATATAATATAATATAATATAATATAATATAATATAATATAATATAATATAATATAATATAATATAATATAATATAATATAATATAAATCATATATCATATCATAATAAATCACCCTTCTGAGAACTTGGAGTCAAATTCTCATCTCTCACCTGGTCCTGGGGACCCAACACCACCACAATACATAAGGTGTGAAAAGGATTTTGTGTAATCAAGAGAACAGTGTAAAGCCAGCCATGGACTGACCTCTCCAAGTGATAACAGTGACACAAGACAGAGCACCAGAGAAGACTCAGAGAAGAGCTCATTAACTCCTCTTATCAGAAAAGTGTGAAACAATGGGGATGAAACCATGGGAAGGAATAAAATTTATTGACTTGATCTCAGGATGTCATGCAGATGAGTCAGGATGAGAAACCTAAACACAAGGAGTCCTAGCAACACCAAAAGCTCTCAGGAATGTTTAAATAATATATAATCTAATGAATATGCATGTAACCCCAGCAATGGAACAGTATATAGAGAACATGATTTTAAGTATTTTGCTGTGCTCTTTGGCCACTCATCAAAAGCACCCCAGCACTGGAAATATTGTCCTTTTTTTATTCTATTATTAAACTTTTCGAAATTCTAAGGAGTGAACTCTGTTTTTCACAAAGTGCAAAATAAGAATGAAAAGCAGCACATCCAGATAGATTTTCAGCCCTGCTGTGGGAAGTGTGGCTCCACTCATGCTGTGCACATGGTGCAGGACAGAGCCAGCAGTTCCTTGTGAAACTTCAGCAGTGTAACTTGTCCAAGTTGATGCCTTAAGTTTTAACTTTGATATTTTTCAGATTCTGTACTGCATTGGTGTGTGACTCTGAGCTTCATATGAAGTGTCAGCAGTTCTCCTCACAGCTCAGTCACACAGAACAATCCTTTTCCAGCCCAGAACCAAGAACAGCTCAGTCACACAGAACAATCCTTTTCCAGCCCAGATCCAAGGACACCACTGCAGCTTCAGGCCCAAAAAGTACAAACAGCAAATTGAGGAGAGCAAACTGGGAGGATGGGACTGCATAACCTGGGCCTGTAATTGGACAATTAACCCCAACATGGAAATGGACCAAAACTTCTAAAAGTGTGAAAACTCTTGACCCTGGATCCATCTTGGGTGGAGCCCTGGCCAGGCTCTTGTACTGCCCAAGGTGTGTCCTTTGAAGGCCATTAAATAAATCCCTACTTTATTCCTTTATCACTGTCCAGCCTCTATTACAGGTAGCCTCTCAAGGCATCAAAGTAACCAAAATAAAATATTTGAACTCTAGGTTATACTAGAGTATTGTTATTCAATAGAGTATGACAATAGAGTATTGTTATATTATTATTCAAAATAAAATATTTGAACTCTAGGTTATACAGGTTACACCTGTGGGCCAGGATCCAAAAAACCCTTCCCTCTTCCCACTGTCCTGCAAAGTGCAGGCTGTGCTGGCCAGGCCACTGTGCCCTGGTGCTGCCACATCCTTTGTGCTCCCTGTGCTGGTGCAGGATTCAGGGGGCACAGCAGAGCCCTGGCTGCAGGGGGGTGCTGTGGAAAGCTGCTGATGGCAATGCCTGCCCTGCAGGATGCCCATGAGCACCAGAGCACTTCTGGTAGAGCACAGTACCCCAGCAAGCACCAGAATTACCCTGGGGACCTACAGCCCACTGGGAACATGCAGCTGAGGCAGGAGAGAAGGGATTTTATACTGCTGAAGGAAAACATGCAGGATTCTTCTCTGACCTTGAGATTTCAGATAAATAAAGAGTCAGGGCAAAGAAAGATGTCACTGGTTGATAAGGCATGTACAGGAATTTCAGGCAGTGATTTACACTGACTTGTTGTTGTTGAGGTGGTTACGACATAAAGCAGAGATTACAAGCAGTTTCAGTTGGCAACAACACTTTATTATTGAATATGGTTGATTTTTATACACTTTTTAGTTGTTTATCTTTCTTCTATTTTTACTATTGGCTACAATAGATCAACATAATACTATTGGTGAAAAAGTTATGGTGACTTAATTAACTTTCTAAAAATGTTTCATCTAGCTGCAAAGTTCTTCTGTCTCTCCTCTCTCGGTCTCCTTGGTTACAGCTTTGGAGAGAGCTCTTTATCAGTTTCTTCTTACTTCTCAGCTTCTTCTCGCTCTTTTAGCTAACAGGCCCGCTGTTAGCCCCTTCCACAGATAAGGCATGTACAGGAATTTCAGGCAGTGATTTACACTGACTGCTACATTTAACTGCAAGACTACAGTCACAAGCTGAGCATTTGGGAGGCAGCACTCCTTCCCCCTAAGGCCACCCTGCCCGTGCCATTTGCTCTGGTTTGCTTTGAAAGTGTTTATGTGAGGATGTGGGGCTGCCTCCCAAGCATCCACACACAACCACCCTAACACCTCTCAGAATACTCAAGGGGCTGAGGTACAAGCTCCTGCCTTAGTGGGTACCTGTTCAAAGTGCCTGATCCAAAGAGGTGTCAGCCCCCAGCCCTGATGTCCCTGGGCAGGAGGGTTGTGCTCAGAGCTGCTCAGAGCACACCCTGGGTGCCCCCCAGCTGCACAGCACAGCTGCCTTGGAAGCAGCACCCCTCTGCTCCTGTGGCCTCACTGTGCCAGCTCAGCTCTGCCAGGCCCGTGGCAGGGTGAGGATGTGCCCTGTGTGCCCCTCAGCAGCTGTCACACCTCTTCAGACAGAGCAGGGATGGCCTGCTGCAGGAGGTTTAAATGCAGTGTGGAAAATAAAAAAACCAAACTCTTGGTACTGACTTAAAACTGTCACCTCCTTCACAGGCTGATGAGGAATACAGAAATCTCCCACCCTGCACATGTCTGGGTGGTTGCTGCTGCTTTCACTGCAATTTCACTGCTTTCCCTCCTCACAAAACTAAGAGGGAACTTCCTAAAGTTGAGCAAAATGGCAAACAGTTTCCATTCCCTGCTCACTTCCTACCCTGTTTCCCTTTCCAGCTCCTGAAGCACAAATATCAGAGGAACTTCAGCCTGTTCTTAAAACAGTCTCTGTCTCACCCACTGCTTTCTGCAAGACTGACCCCAGTTACTTTGATTTTTTATAGTGCCAACAATAACCCCACTCCTCTACCATCATTTGGGTGTGTAGGATCCTATTTTTTCACAGTTGTTATAATCATTTTCTTTCACAAGTTTTAAGTGCTTGGCCCATGCTTTCCTGATATATTTTATTTTTAATGCCATGACAATTTTGTTTTTCATGCATTTAGCACCTTGTTCCTATAGGTGTTACAGCAGTCTTCTCCTCTTTCTTTTCCCATATTTCTCACTTCTAATAAGAAACACTTCAGCCCCCATGCCCACACTGTCTTGCAAGGTGCCTTTCTCTTATCTCCAACACTTGGGCTCTTTTGCTCCCATTAGATTCTGAACTCTTGTGACTTGATCCTGTCTCCATGCCACATAACCTTTCCACATGTTATTTTTATGCCTGCCTGGCTGTGATCATGGCTTTCTGAAGCATTTCTGGAGCTGCAGGCTCCTCAGCAGTGCCTCCCCTGCCTCATGCAGCCTCTTGCCCACATTTTCCCTGCCAGACTGGCTTCCCTCCTTCCTCTTAGCCTACCTCAGCCTCAGGAAGTCCCATTTCCATCTTTTCCAGGCCTGGGCAGAATCCCTGGCACAGTTTAAGTCAATGGCACAGCCAAACCCCTCTCTGTGGGAAGCAGTGACTCTCCAGCCTCAAGCACATGGCCAGCACTTCATGGCCAGCACTTCATGGCCAGTGAAATAAACAGGGCAGGAGACCTTTCTCCTTTTTAACACCTTTATTAAAAGCGATCAGCTCGAGTGGGGAGAAGCCACGGGTCTGCACTGCCAGCAGTGACTCGGAGGAGGAGCAGGAAGAGCAGCTTTGACCACTGGTGTGTGGGCAGGGCTGGGGGCTCCATCCTCACAACAGCCCTGGGAAATTCCCTTAATTTTCCACTTGAACATTTGAGCTCCTCTGTCTAGCCAACATCTTTAGGTCAGGGTGAGGGGTAAAAAGGGTCTTGGCAGATTCTGGATTCTGTTCCTCACATCTGGACATTGCTTTGATTCATCAATTTTGTGTTGGCTCGTTGTTTTAGGGGTTTTTGGCTGGGTTTGGTGAGGGGTCCCTCCCGTTTCATGCTGGATCCGATGTCATTTGCAGCCAAGTCCATGTCCCTTCCTCTTCACCGTCTGGGTGCCATCCTCCAGGCAGCAGCAGGGTGTCACTGACAAAAGGGGGAATTCTTAACCATCAAGGACAGGGAGTTAACGAAAACAGGTGATTACAGTAACAAACAGTTAGAACTGCACCCTGGCAGCAACTGGCCCAACCTGTGAACTCTGCACCCTTTTAAAAAAATGGGAACTGTTCTACTCATAACAGCCAGCTCCTCATGGCCAGCTCACGACCTTGGCATCCTCTGAGCTTCTGCTCTGTAGCATTCACATTCTCTGAAAAAATTCCTTCGCCCTTTTTTCCTGGGAAGCTGAGAAGCCTCAGAGAAAAGGAAAACAATTCTGATCTCATTTGCTTCTCCTGTGTTGTGCTCATGTGGAATGTGTTTGGAGATTGGTTACCCACAGGTGATTGTTCCATTGGATTCTGCTGGGAGTTGTTTTCACTCTTTGCCCAATCAGGGCTAAGCTGTGTCGGGGCTCTGGAGAAAGTCAGGAGTTTTCATTATTATCTTTTTAACATTCAGTAAGTATCCTTTCTGTATTCTTTAGTATAGTTTAGTATTCTTTAATATAATATAGTATAATAAAGTAATAAATGAGCCTTCTGAGAACATGGAGTCAGATTCATCATTCCTGCCTTCATCGAGGCATTTCCCAGAAAATACAATAGTGCTCTCCTTCATTTCCACAGCTGTACAGCACATGAGGAGGTGCACAAGCTTCAGGCCAAGTCCTCTCCTCCTGCTTGTGAGATGCAAAGCTGTGTTTCGTGTCAGGTACAAACAGGTGAAGTGTGTACTTGCGAATGCAAAATGTGTGGACATCGACAATGGGATAGTTGCGAATTCTAATAATAACTGATGAAAATAAAGCATGGAAAAAGGCCTTTGAACCTATCTTTTGTTTGCAATTAACCCTGGTTGATTTAGGAGCATTGGAATTAAGGGGTTAAGGATGTTGCTTTTGCTTCCATTTAATCCATAAAAAAGCTCTGCAATAATAACCTTTTGAAGTATAATTTTAGAATATGACTTGTATCCTTGAAACTATAGCTTTGGAATATATATATAGGAAACATGCCTATCTCACGCCTTATTGAAGCAGAGAAAAACAGTTTGAGAAAGGAAGATGACCATCACCCCAAGGATTTATGGTTTTGACCAAAGGGAAGCTGGACATCACTGTTATGAGGTTTATAGTCTCTGCAATTAAAAGGTGGACACATCTGGGGAGCTGGACTCCGCCAGATGGGATTCGTCTTTCTTCTTTCGGAAACTGGACCATCAGCATCTGGGGATACTCCTTTGAAAATACATCCTGAGAAATTCAAATCTCAATAGTGTATAGAATTGTGATGTAATAATTTGGAATAAAAATTGCTGATGAGTAAAAATTAGAAATAGAAACTGTTGAAAAAAACTGATGAGTACCCCTATAAATACCTGTAATCATCAATTATTGGTGTGCAGTTGGAGGGAAAACTTCCCCCACTGTACCCAGCACTGTATTGCTCATACTTTACCATATTAAATAATAAATTGATTGCTGCTTGAATATTGGCCTGGTCAAGCTTCTTACTCATAACAGATTTGGTGCGTTGGCCGGGAATTTCCAAATCCATTGAGGGAGACTCCTGATCTCGGGGAGGCGCCCCACCTTGGAGGCTTCTGCCTCCGGTGGCCCTGAGTGACAGGGGAATCTCTCAGGGAAGAGGAAATCCAAAGGGTAAATTATGAGCAAGGAATTTTCAGCTCCCAGAGTAGACTGCAGTAAATTCACCTGCAAAAACTCGTGCACGAAGACCCAGGTGAGAAAAGGAGGCTGTGAGAGTCGCTTGGTTTGGTGAGATAAGAACGGGTGGGTGTAGGTGTGTGAGAGTGTGAATGGTGTGTGTATGAGACGTGACCTAGTCACGACACGAGAGAGTGGAATTCTTCTAACCTTGGTTTCGCTACTCCACGAGGGGAGCGGCAGGTGAAGGAACAAAGTCTGTGGAAAAGGATTCTCTGTATGTAAAAGGTTGGGGGTGGTGAGATAATAGTTATGGAGAGGAATTTGTTTTCTTTTCCCAGTAGAGAATCAGAGGTGGGAGGCGTTAGAAGGGACTTGTTATTGAGGAAATTCCTGATAAGAAAGGACTAAGGTCTGAACGAGTGAGGTCAGAGCGAGTGAGGGTACACCCGTTTGGTGGAAAAATGGGTCAATGCCAGAGCAAATACCCAGGAGCTGGTATAAAAACCAGCAGGAAAATAAAGGTACTGAAAGTACTGGAAAAAGAGGGAGCATTTTGCCAGATATACCCCAGGACAGCCCCCTTGGAGTAATGTTACAATTGTGGGACAAATGTGAATCCAGGAGAGGAAAAATTAAAGAGAAAATGATACAATATTGTATGGTAGAATGGACTACAGAAATGATACGACCTGATAATTTATACTGGCCAATGTATGGGTCATCTGAAGGGTGGATCTGTAAGGCCTTGAATGCCTATGTAAATAAAAAGGACCCTATTAACCAAGAAGAAAGTGATTTTGCTGCTTTATGGCATGGGTCCCGGCCTACTCCCCTGTATGCATGAAAAACCAAAAAGAAAAGGGATCAGTGGGACCCCTTAGATAACCTCCCCCCCATTATCTACCACAGCCAGCTGCACTGGCAGAGGTGCCTCATCCAGCACCTAACCCAGCACCCTTTGCACCCATTCCAGCACCCCCTGCACCACAAGCCCTGGTGGCTCCGCTCCCATTGCCACAAGCCCCGGTGGTTTCGCTCCCGGTACTTGATTCACCACCAGCACACAGAGCAAGAAGCCAGGAAAGGGCACGAGCAGAAAGCATGGGGACAGCAATAAAGAAGGGAAGGGGGGGCAGTTGTACCCATTGAGGGAAGTACCATTAGTAGGAAATCAACGGAGACCAGTCATGGGGTATGTGTCAGCACCCCTGAACACCCGGGATGTAAGGGCTTTTAAAAAAGAAATGGGAAAGTTACTTGAAGATCCTCTGGGGGTGTCTGAAAGGTTAGATCAGTTTCTAGGATCCAGTATTTACACCTGGACGGAGATTCAGTCAATTTTAAGTATTTTATTTACAGCAGAGGAGAGGCAGCTGATAAGGCAGGCTGGCATGAGAATTTGGGATAGAGATCACCAGCAGGGACCTTTAGGAAAAATGAAATGGCCCCTGGCAGCCCCTAACTGGGACCATAACAATGACCAGGACAGGCAGAATATGGTGGATCTCAGGAATATAATTATTCAGGGAATCCGAGAAGCAGTCCCCAGAGGGCAAAATATTAGCAAGGCCCTGAATGAACGTCAGGGGAAAGATGAGTCACCCACAGATTGGTTAGAAAGGATAAGGAAGGTATACAAATGTATTCGGGATTAGATCCTGATACAGCAGTGGGGGAAGCATTAATCAAAACTCAGTTTGTGGCGAAGTCCTGGGAGGATATAAGAAGGAAACTGAAAAGTTAGACGGTTGGCAAGAGAGAGGTTTGCAAGAATTGTTAAGGGAAGCACAGAGAATTTATATTCGCAGAGATGAAGAAAAGGCCAAAGCCAAAGCTGAGGTCTTTGTGGCTGCGGTAAAGGAGGTACAGAACGGTGGTGCATCTGCAGGGAATGCTAAAACCATGAGAAAAGTAACAGGTGAAGGTTCTAAAAAACCTACCTGCTTTTACTGTGGTAAGGAAGGACATGTTAAAAGGTTTTGCAAGAAACAGGAGGCAGATCAAAAACTGTTTGACCAGGATTAATGGTGTCAGGGGCTCTATTTATTAGGGACCAGACCATCACAAGAGCCCTTGATAAAATTAAGAATAGGTCCCGAAGGTGAAGAAGTCACCTTTTTAGTAGATACGGGTGCTGAAAGATCAACAGTGAAAAGATTACCAAAAGGATGCAAAATCAGCAAGAAAACAGCTCAAGTAATTGGAGCAAAAGGGGAGGCCTTTAAGGTTCCCATAATTGAACAAGTATTAATTGAAGCAAAGGCAAAAGTGGATATTAGTGATCTATTACTAGTTTCAGAAGCAGAATGCAATCTTTTGGGGAGAGACCTGATTCTTTCGTTAAAAATTGGCATCCAACCCCAAAATTATCAACTAACGGTACAGCTGTACAAATTGACAGAGCAGGATGAGAGTAAAATATGTCCTGATATCTGGTCCACTCCTGGGGAGATCGGTAAATTGGATATAGAGCCCTTAAAAATCACCATTGTAAACCCTGAGTTTCCTATAAGAGTGAGACAATACCCTATTCCACGAGATGGGAGGCGAGGGCTGAAGCCAGTGATTGAAGAACTCTTAAAGCAGGGCAAGTTAGAAGAATGTCTGTCACCCCCCAATACTCCCATAATCCCTGTGAAGAAAAGTGACGGCAGCTCCCGTCTAGTCCAAGACCTAAGGGCTGTTAATCAACCAACAGCCACAAGGTTTCCTGTGGTAGCTAACCCCTATACATTACTAAGTCAGGTTTCCTCTGACTGTTCTTGGTATAGTGTAGTGGATTTGAAAGATGCCTTTTGGTCCTGTCCTTTACAGGAGGGATGCAGAGACTATTTTGCCTTTGAGTGGCAAGATCCAGACACAGGGAGAAAACAACAATTAAGGTGGGCGGTACTTCCACAGGGCTTTACTGAATCCCCAAATCTTTTCGGTCAGGCTTTAGAAAGAATTTTACAGGATTTTGAAAGATCAGAAGGAACTAAACTAGTACAATATGTAGATGATCTATTAATTGCAGGAGAGAATCAGGAGCAAGTGAGAGAAGCAACAATCAGTCTGTTGAATTTCTTGGGAAAGAAAGGCCTAAAGGTTTCAAGGGCTAAGTTACAATTTGCTGAAGAGGAAGTGAAATATCTAGGTCACTGGCTGAGTAAAGGAACAAAGAAATTGGATCCTGAGAGAATATCAGGAATACTAAGTCTACCTTCACCTAATACCAAAAGGGAGGTACGACAACTCTTGGGCTTATTGGGATATTGTAGACAATGGATAGATGGATATAGTCAAAAGGTCAAAGTTTTGTACGAAAAACTAACAGTCAATACAATGAAATGGAACCAGGAGGATGAAAAACAATTTAAGAATTTGAAAGATGCTCTAATTCAAGCCCCAGTACTCAGCCTACCTAACTTAGATAAACCTTTTCAATTATTTGTAAATACGACTGGGCAAACTGCTTATGGAGTGCTCACCCAAGACTGAGGAGGAGACAAAAAGCCAGTGGGGTATTATTCAAAATTACTGGATCCTGTTAGTCGGGGATGGCCAATATGTTTACAAGCTATAGTAGCAACTGCCCTTCTGGTAGAGGAAGCAAAGAAAGTTACATTTGGAGCTCCCTTAACAGTATATACCCCTCACAATGTCAGAAGCATATTGCATCAAAAAGCAGAGAAGTGGCTCACTTATAGCCGGATTTTAAAGTATGAAGCTATCTTGATACATTGCCCTGAACTGGAACTTAAGGTCACTCCAGCTCAGAACCCTGCTCAATTTCTCTATGGGGAGCCAGCTGAAGAGCTTGCTCATAACTGTATGGAATTAATTGAATTACAAACAAAAGTGAGACCAGATTTAAGTGAGACAGAGCTATCTAGTGGGGAAAAATATTTTATCGATGGTTCGTCAAGGGTGACAGAAGGGAAAAGAAATTCAGGATATGCTATAGTAGAAGGAGAAAATCTGTCTGTAATAGAACGAGGAAAAATAAGTGCTAGCTGGTCAGCTCAGGCTTGTGAAGTATTTGCTTTGTACCGAGCTTTAGAACTTTTAAAAGATAAGGTGGGGACTATTTACACTGACTCAAAATATGCTTTTGGAATTGTACACACATTTGGAAAAATCTGGATGGAAAGAGGTTTGATAAACACTCAAGGGAAGAAACTGATCCATCAGGAGTTAATAATCAGAGTGCTTGAAGCCCTGAAAGGGCCTAAGAGAATAGCTGTAGTACATGTAAGAGGTCAAAAATGAGGCTCAAGCTACTTAGCAAGAGGAAACAACACAGCTGACCAAGCTGCTAAGGATGCAGCCTGTAAATTAAAAGAAACTATCCAGCTGAACACTATAGCAGAAATTCAAGAGGAGCTGCCAAAAAGTTACAGTAATCAAGAAGAAGAAGCTATAAAAAGATTAGAAGCTAAGAAAGAGCTGGGAAAATGGGTACTATCAGATGGGAGAGAGATTTTACCTAAAGCTTATGCTAGAAGGATTCTAAGCCAGTTACACCAACGTACTCATTGGGGAACAAGACCCTTATGTGATCATTTTTTAAAATATTATGGATGTATTGGAATTTTTGAAATAGCGAAACAAATAACACATGTGTTTGACATGTCAAAAGGTTAACAAAAAGGTAATGAGACAAGCTCCAACCGGTGGTAGAAAAATAGCCTACTGACCATTTGAAAGGGTTCAGGTGGATTATACTGAATTACCAAGGGTGGGCAGATGGAAATACTTGTTAGTATTAGTAGATCAACTAACTCATTGGGTGGAGGCCTACCCGGCTGCCCGAGCCACAGCAAAGTTTGTGGCTAAAATATTGTTGGAACAAATCATTCCTCGATTTGGGGTTATCAGGGCCATTGATTCTGATCAAGGCTCCCACTTTACTTCCAGCATCATAAAAGGAGTAACACAAGCCATGGGGATTTCCTGGGAATATCACAGCCCTTGGCACCCCCAGAGCACTGGGAATGTGGAAAGAATGAACCAAACAATAAAACAGCAGCTAACAAAATTAATGATTGAGACCCAAATGTCATGGGTAAAATGTTTACCTTTAGCATTGCTTAATATAAGGACACTTCCAAATGCAGATATGGGACTTTCTGCATATGAGATGCTTTATGGAAGGCCTTATTCCCAGGAAGTACCCCAAACATCAGTAGTCATAGCCGATATGACTATTCAAAAATACAACCAGAAGATGGGACAGCATGTCCTAGAACTAAGGGAGAAAGGGGTAATTGCTCAATCAGCCCCTCTCGGATTTAGCATACATCAAATAAAACCGGGTGACTGGGTGCTGATTAAAAGCTGGAAGGAAGAAAGTTTGTCTCCTAGGTGGGAAGGTCCATATTTAACTCTGCTGACCACTGATACAGCTGTCCCAACTGCGGAAAAAGGCTGGACCCACGCGTCGCGGGTCAAAGGAGCAGTGGAACCACCGACAGAGACGGAAGCACCGACAGAGACGGAACCACCGACAGAGACGCCTGCTGAATCCCAGTGGAGAATTGCATCCACCCCCGGAGAACTGAAAATCAAGTTAAAAAGGGACTGATGTATGTCACGAAAACGCTCCTACCTTAAGCTGCAAAGCCAATTGTACTCACGAGAGGTAAAATGTACTACTCCAAACTGTAAGTGTTATCCATGGGGTTGTTTTAAGTGTATAGAGTGTGAAAAATTTTGGTATACAAACCTACCAAGGGTATAGGGTGTATAGGGTGACAGATCCCTAATGCTCTCTGCTGTAATTGTATGAAAGAAATAGAGAAAGAAACTGATAAAACTTTGTGAGCTGCAGTAAAGAAAGGATATATTAAAACAAGAGATAAAGATTGGTAGAGAACCTGGGTACACGGAACAAGAGCAGGCATTGATTTGCAGGAAGTACCAAAGGCCAACTTAGAAAAAGTAGAGTGTGACAAGGGCAATTGGATACCAGACGAATATAAAATTAAACAAAAGAGTGGCAGGAAGCCAAGTATCGCTGGAAGAGGGGGAGGCACATGCACCAACCCTATTGCAGGGTTGGTGCAATAGGGGTCAATTGGCCTAAATTAAAAAGAATCGGACCACAACCACGATAAATAGAGATCTGAAGGCTCATGAGACAAAAGGCAAAAATGAAACAGAAAATACCAGTGACTAAATCCCAAGGTATAAACTCTGCTACCGAGAAGATCTACATCTCAGCAATTAACCCTGGTTGATTTAGGGCATTGGAATTAAGGGGTTAAGGATGTTGCTTTTGCTTCCATTTAATCCATAAAAAAGCTCTGCAATAATAACCTTTTGAAGTATAATTTTAGAATATTACTTGTACCCTTGAAACTATAGCTTTGGAATATATATATAGGAAATATGCTTATCTCACACCTTATTGAAGCAGAGAAAAACAGTTTGAGAAAGGAAGATGACCATCACCCCAAGGATTTATGGTTTTGACCAAAAGGAAGCTGGACATCACTGTTATGAGGTTTATAGTCTCTGCAATTAAAAGGTGGACACATCTGGGGAGCTGGACTCCACCAGATGGGATTTGTCTTTCTTCTTTTGGAAACTGGACCACCACCATCTGGGGATACTCCTTTGAAAATACATCCTGAGAAATTCAAATCTCAATAGTGTATAGAATTGTGATGTAATAAATAAAAATTGGAATAAAAATTGCTGATGAGTAAAAATTAGAAATAGAAACTGTTGAAAAAAAACTGATGAGTACCCCTATAAATACCTGTAACCATCAATTATCAGTGTGCAGTTGGAGGGAAAACTTCCCCCACTGTACCCAGCACTGTATTGCTCATACTTTACCATATTAAATAATAAATTGATTGCTGCTTGAATATTGGCCTAGTCAAGCTTCTTATTCATAACATGCTCACCAGGGCAAGGGCAGCACAGCCTTCCCCAGGGACTTGTGTGGAGACAGTCCCAAGGCAAGGGAAGGGGCGGCAGGATTCCATGTCTGCCCTCACCCCCAGGGCTGTGGTGCCTTCAAGATCTGCTCAGCAAAACACCCTGATCTGGGGGCTGCCATTCCAAGGATGATTTATCTCCTGCCAGGGAGGTGGCTGCTGGAGGGAGCTGAGCAGTGATGTGGATCCATGGGCTGCAGGAAATGTCAGAGCACTTGCAGTGCTCACTGAACAAAGACTGCCCCCCAGTCCTCCCAGGATGTCTGCAGGAGCACAGGGCCCCCAGGGGCAAGGCCTGCCCTCCAAATGTAGTGCTGTGATTAACTGTGTAATTAAAGAAGGGTGCAGAGCATCTGCCCTTGCAGCCTGCCCAGCTCAGAACACAGGGAACACAGCCCTCCCCTCTCCTGCACCCTTTATCACTTTTTCTAAGAATTCTAAGTGTCACCAAATCTATTTGCTTAGAATTTCCCCATGCCAGAGAAGATGATCAAATACATGTTTCTTAACACTGAATGAAAGAAAAGCTCAGAGGAAGCCTGGTGCCTCCAGTCTCCAAGGGAGTCCTTCAGGGTGTCCCCAGTGCAGGAGTGGCCTGTCCTTCAGGGTGCACACCAGCCACTCCCTGGATGCCAGCCCCTGAGATGTGCTGCCCCAGCCCAGGATCTGCCCTTCCCCGTGTCCATCAGGGCCCATGAGATGTTCACTGTGCTCTCTGCCTCTTCTGGAGCTTTATCCTCCCATCTGTTTGTGCACAGACAAGACACTGACTGCAAATCCCAAACCCACAGCCCTAAATGGGGTTTATCCTTGCTCCCCCCAGCCCACATCTCTGGCATCTCTTCTTTTCAAATACAACTTCAGAGTCAGATGAGACTGGAGAACCTTTTACAACAATGCAGTGGGAAGGGGAAGCTGTGAACTGAGAAAAGATCTTGCAGAAATGAGCTTCACAAAGGAAGATGACTTCTGCATTACCTACAATAACACAGTAAGGAAAGCCTCACTAAGATAAGAACAACAAATAACTCTTCATTTTCTCAATGGCCAACTGAGCTCTAAAAATAACTTTTGCCTCTTACCATTTCTGGTTTCCATGGCTGCAGGGTGCATCCCCCACTGACCTCTGGCAGCAGATGTGGCCCTGATTGACTGCAGGGCTGGTGAAGCCAAATGTCCCCAAGGGGAAGAGGTGTGGCCACCAGCCTTTGCCATGCAGCAGGAGGATGAGCCCCAGAGCCCCCACTATTGAATTTGCAGGCAACCCCTGAGGAGGGGAGAGAAAATGATGCATCTGACTCCATCTTAATCAGAAGGCTAATTAATTACTTTATTATACTATATTATTCTATACTATATTACACTATGTTACATTACATCTAAACTGAATCTGCCAAGCACTCAACCCTGCCCAGAACTGTCACAGGCATATTTTATGAAAAATCCTTTTGTTAGGATCTTTTTCTCCTGAGAAGATGAGAGGCCTCAGAGGAAAAGAAAAACAATAATTATCTGCTGCTGTGGAATGCAACAGGTGCATCTGGGATTGGTCTCATGTGGTTGTTTCTAATTAATGGCCAATCACAGTCAGCTGGCTCAGACTCTCTGGTCAGTCACAAGATTTTATTATCATTCCATTCCATTCCTTTCTTTGCTAGCTTTCTGATGAAATCCTTTCTTCTATTTTCTAGTATAGTTTTAGTATATAATTTTCTTTTAATATAATATATATAATAAAATAATTAATCAGCCTTCTGAAACATGGAGTCAAGATTCTCATCTTTTCCCTCATCCTGAGACCCCTGTGAACACCACCACACAGAACTGCCCAGAATCTGGTGACTGTCACCCAACAGTCCCCACACACACACACACACACACACACACACACACACCTGGGCCTGACAGGCCAAGGGAACAAAACCCCATCACTGTGGGTGAACAATCTCCACATTGCATTCTGCTGTGGCACAAACACAGGCACAGCAAATGATAAGAATTGGTTTTGGGAAGATTTGTGCCTTGCTTTTCTCTGTGAAGAGAAATGTGGGGCTACAGCCCTCCATGTGTCTGGCTAGGAGGAGGGAGCTGGCCTGGACAGCACCTTCCTTGGAGGAGAAGTGGAGCTTTCCCCAGGCTGCTGTGAGTGTGTTGGCAGAGGGCCACCTGCAGCCCTGGCCCCATTCTGTCACATGGGAATATTCACCCCCAGGGGCAGGGCCAGGCTCAGCACACATCCCTGGGCACAGAGCTGCAGGAGGGGGCTGAGGTTGGCAGCCCCATGTGAAAAGGGCTGGGACTGCAAATGGCAGAAGGCTCCAGCTGAAAGGTGCTTTGGGTGCAGTTGTTATTTCAGCAGCTGCAAACGGACAGAAACCTTTCCCTACAACTTCCTTTCAAACTGAGAGAAATCTTTCCCTACATTATATTAGTGACTTGTCCAAATCACATTTCAAAGTCCTTCCTAGAGATCACAATGCTGCAGGAGACAAAAGGTGAGGTTCTAATCACAGAGCGTGGCAACAGGTGGGAAAAGCAGGTATGGAATGTGGAAGAGAGTAGCTATAAAATCTAAAATACCTCAGCCTCGCCAAAATACTTGTGACAGTTGAAAAAGATTCAAGCAAAAAACTTCAGCTTTTCAAGGAGGCAAAGGGAGCCTGAAAGGGGAGATGAATGAAAGTCACATTTTTTATTGAATATGTCTAAATCAGAGGCAGGAGCTCTGCTCAAAAGTTAAATGGAGAAGAATAAGCAGGTTATTGTAGTGTGCCACAGAGATTTTAAAGATACTGCATTCATAGATCAAACTTTGAAAAATGTTGGATTTAAGAGAAACACCAGGAGCAGGAAACTTGTAAGCTTTTATATACAGCACAAAAGCAACCAAATTATATGTTCTCTTTGGGAAGACAGGGGAATTCTTCACTCAGGGTACAATGGGCTCAGAAATTCAAAAGAAGAGATTGCCAGAATATTCCTGCTCAAATACAGAACCCCCCAGCTGGAACAGGGCAGCGTGCACAGCACAAGAAGGAGGGGGCTGCATGGCTGCCTGGGAAAGCAGAGCAGTATCACAGCAGAGCAGCATGGAAACCACAGGAACGTGCCCAAGGGGCAGAAACAGGAGCTCTGAGGAAACGCCTCCTGCAAAATCCACACCAAGCAAAAAGGCAGGAGATGGTCAGAAGGAGCATGGGGATGGTGGGAATAAAGAGAGGCCAGAGCAGGGCCAACCTGTGAGCAGAGCTGCCATGTGTGCAAGGTGCAGATATAACCTGAGGGAATGGTTAAAATAATCATCTCAAAGAAAAGTGAGAGAGACAACAGAGTGGGCTCCTTTTCTATGAAGAATCAAAGGATGACAATGCTTGTCTGTGCTGAGAGCTAAACAAGTGTGCAGAGCAGACATTCCCCTGTGCTTAGTGTGAGAGGTTAGATTTGGTGGTGAGGCAGGCAGCAGGTGCTTTTCCACATTGGAGGCTTCAGCTGATTTCCTCCAGGGGTAAAACCAACAAACCTCATCCCACCCTAAGATCTCTCTGTGCTTTTAGGAGGGCACTGCTTTAGGAAACAGCCATTTGGGCTACACCCTGTGCCTCAGCCCTTGCACAGGCAGGAGGGACACCATAAATCTTAGGGTAATATAAGCAATACACTGATGTGCTGATAAGCAATAGAAAAACACAACCAGAACCTCCCAAGGCTTCTGAAAGACTGCTTCTGGTTTAAAAGCCAACAGCAGCATCTTAACAACCCTCTCAGAGAACAGAGTAATTGAGTGGTGACTGTGGGTAAAGCCCCATCCGTTGCAAGAGTCAGCCAGAGGTCTCCACCTTCAAAACCAGACTCCTGGGAAGAGAAGGTTTTGCCATGAAATGCAACATCCCAGCCTCTGCTGCAGATGTTCACTCTCTGGCTTCCCTGCATAAAGGAGAGGGGAGGCTCTGGGGGAAGCACATCCCCAGCTCAGCAGCAAGAGAGGCTGCAGAGGAGCTGGCAGCCCCAGCAGGGAGAAGGGAGCTGAGAGCAGAGCACAGCAGAGGTTTGTGAGAGGCTGCAGAGGAGCTGGCAGCCCCAGGAGGGAGAAGGGAGCTGAGAGCAGAGCATAGCAGAGGTTTGTGAGAGGCTGCAGAGGAGCTGGCAGCCCCAGGAGGGAGAAGGGAGCTGAGAGCAGAGCATAGCAGAGGTTTGTGAGAGGCTGCAGAGGAGCTGGCAGCCCCAGGAGGGAGAAGGGAACTCAGAGCAGGGCACAGCAGAGGTTTGTGAGAGGCTGCAGAGGAGCTGGCAGCCCCAGCACGGAGAAGGGAGCTGAGAGCAGGGCACAGCAGAGGTTTGTGAGAGGCTGCAGAGGAGCTGGCAGCCCCAGCAGGGAGAAGGGAGCTGAGAGCAGAGCACAGCAGAGGTTTGTGAGAGGCTGCAGAGGAGCTGGCAGCCCCAGCAGGGAGAAGGGAGCTGAGAGCAGGGCACTACAGGGGTTTCCGTGCTGCCTCTCCTCCCTGGAGCTCAGCCCACTGAGTCAGCTGCAGCACGGAGCTCTCTGTACCTGAGGCTGGTACCGTGCTGCAGCCTCAGCCGTGCTGAGAGGTGGAGAGGAGCTGCAGCTGAGCCAGGCTCTCACCCACCCTCCTTTCCTACCCCTGGTCACCAGTGCTCCCTTACCCACCTCTAGTAAATCTCAGTATGCAGAAGGTCTCCACCATAGCCCTGTCACTGCCATGCAGGTTGGTTTATGCTGCCTTCTGACACCAGCAGTGGAATGTCACCATGATACTTTCTGAAAAATCCTCTTTGCCCAGGGTTTTCTCCTGGGAAGATGAGAAGCCTCAGAGAGGAATGAAAACAAGAATTATCTGATTGCTGCTCCTGTGTTTGCTGCTTTGGAATGTGGCTTGGACATTGTTTACCAACAGGTGAATGTTTGATTGGTTCCATGTGAATTGTTTTTAATTAATGACCAATCACAGTCAGCTGTGTCAGACTCTCTGAGTCAGTCATGGGTTTTTATTATTCATTCTTGTTAAGCCTCTGGATGTATCCTTTCTCTTTCTTTAGTATAATATAATATAATATAATATAATATAATATAATATAATATAATATAATATAATATAATATAATATAATATAATATAATATAATATAATGTAATATAATATAATGTAATATAATATAATGTAATATAATATAATGTAATATAATATAATGTAATATAAAGAAATGTAATGAAATGTAATGTAATATAATATAATATTTATATATTTTTTATGTATGTATATATATCAGCCTTCTAAGAACAAGGAGTCAGATTCTCATTTCTCACCTCATCTTGGGGACCTCACAAACACCACAGTGGAAAATATTATTCCAGTACTGCCAGGTTCATGGCATGCTCAGAACTGGCTGCAAATAACAAACTGAATGTGCAGAAGATGGGGAAAGAGCAAACACTGGCCAAACAGTGTCAGAAACAAGAGTAACAAAGTGATGGAGAGAAGCTGGGTAAAGTTATCAGGACAGGGACAGAAGAATATTTCTTTTGGGCAATGCAACATGGCCAATGCTTCTCTTTGATAAGCATGTGTGAAACCCTCCTGCAGGTACAAAGCTGCTCTGGGAAGCAGGAGAGCCAAAGCTTTGGACATATATGGCCAAGGAAAACACTGTGTCCCAGGTGAGGTGGTGAAAGTGTGTTGGGAGAAGAAGAGAACTTTGTGGGTAATTTAATTGTACTTACTCCTCTTCAAAAATCAGGTAATGTCATTCTTGGAGAAATGCTTTGGCAACATCCTTGGGCTACATTTTGTCTCTATTTCAGAGCGTCAGAACCTCTGCATTTTGGAGTCATTGCAGTGCAGCCACAGCATTTTGCAGTCATTCTCTGTCCCAGAGGGAAGGGCTGGTATAATACCTTGTACTCCTAAACTGGAAAATGCTATCAAGGTAGCAAATGCTTTGCCAGGATGGTGGCAGGGTCTGCTGGGAAATGTAATAACATTTTTAATTGAACCATAAAGACACGTGCTGTGTGAGCAGCAGTCACCAGGGGACACACACAGAGATGCTGCTTTCCTGCTTTCCAGAAACAAATACAGAAAACGACCAAGGCATGAAGTCAGGTATTTTCAGAGGTATCAGGAAAGGCACCATGCACCGAGGGGAGAGTGGGAGACAAAAGAACCCAGAAACAAAAGCGATGCAATGGGAGATGCCAGAGCCACTGAGCACAGAAGCACCCAGATTATCTGTGGCACACACACACTGGCACTCACAGGCTCATCACAAACCCCCGTAGCAGAGCTGGGAGCAATTATTTCTGGTTCAGCTGCATACAAATATTTGCAGAGAGAGAGAAAGCCAAGACACAACAAACAAACAAACAAGCAGTGGGGGTTCAGGGGCTGGATTTTGCCCCGTGCTGCTGCACATGCCCCCAGAAACCCAGCAGGGACAGGGATGGCACTGGCACAGTCTGGGGACAAGTGACACCTGCATTTTGGGAAGGCAGATCAGAGCTGCACAGCCACACGGGGCAGGTGAGGTCTCAGTGCCCACCAGCAGCCCCCTCCAAAGACACTGGTGGGAAGTTTGCCCAAGGGTTTCCCTGCTGAGAGAGCCAGTGGGATGAAAAGGGCCTGGACTCAGCAGGCACTGGTGCCCTGCCCTGCTGGGGGAAAATGAGGCAGTGCCATTTCTGCCTCCAGTCTGCAGCCTTGATCAAGCACAGGAATGGCTTGTGCCATTATAGGAATTAAATTACTTCTTAGCTGAGCCACTTGCCCAGTGCAGTCCCAGACTGCAGGCCCTGGGGTGTTTCTCATGAAGAATACCTATATCATACCTCATTTGGATTCTCTCATTTCCTTACTCTTTCCTCGGCTGTGGGGAAAAAAGGCCCTTTCTCACTCCTCCCCTCCTGCCAGACACTCTCTGATGTCCCCACCTCCATTCACGAGCCAGCAGTGTGCTTCACAGGCAGAGCCTTGTGGATGCAGGCACATGAAAAGGAAAAATCTAAAGTACTGGGGGGAATTTTCCATGAGGTGGATATGGGTATCATGAGGTGGATATGTGCAGCTGCCTGGAAAAAGAAAGCATTTAAGCTGTTTCTTTTTGTTTTTCTCTCTTTGCTATTCAGAGAACCTCTGTGTCATCTGAGCAGAGACACAGCAGGGAGCTGCTGCTTGCTTTGCCAAAGCAATGAGAAGGAATAGCCTTTGTTAAAGACACCACCCTCACAGGGATTATAAATACAAAGGAGATGAAATTATCCAGTTGAACCCAATCCACAGAAAACACTGCAGTGAGGAGCAGGAGGAAGGGGAGAGCCTGGCTGTGGGCGATGGGCCAGGCAGGGACATACGAATCACATTAAAAACCCCTAAAGGAGTACCAGAAAATGTGTTTTATATGGGAGTACTTTCACTCCCACCTGCCTGTCCAGCCCTACAGCTTTTGCAGGAGGAGACTCCAGTGATGCCAAGGTGGCAGGATCAGAGCCCAGAACACCAGGGCACCCCGAGGCTCACAGGCAGGGTACCCATCCTGCCAGGGGGGACAGCCAGGGCACAGCAGGAGTAGGAGGCTGGCTGCAATGGCAGGAGGGCTCAGGACATCTGCTTTGCCTGTGGCTTTGGTGTCCAGGTCTCTCGGGGTCTTTCAGGTCGCTGTGACCCCGACAATGTTCAAAGTCTCTTTTCCCAACCCGAGCGCTCAAAGAAGGAGTCAGGGCTCTTCATTTCTCAGTCTCAAGGTTGTTTATTGTTCCTTATCTCTAAAAAATTTTCTCCTGCCCTGCCAAGGTCTGTCCAGCAGGGCAGCCACAGGCACTTTGCCTCCCTGGGGTGAGGTTATGTCTTTATACTAAAAACTACAATGTGTACAGTGTTTAAAATTACTTTCCTATACCTATCACCTGTGTTAGACAGTGAGCTTCTACTCTAAACCAATCCCAAAGTGCCAACATCACAGCAGAAGAGGGAAGCCAAGAAGAAGAAGGAGAAAGGCTGGACACACCCAGTTCCCTCCATCTTGCCCCCTGAACCCCCATACCAAAAACCCCAAAATCTACTTTTCCACCCCGTGATAACTTCACTATTATTCTACCTAAACTGTTGTGGCTTGCTGATCTTCATATGAGGTTGGTAATTTGCTCCACGGGTCACAATCAAACCCACAGGTGTTTTGGGCTCCGTGCCAGGGCTTCTGAGCCCCCTGGCAGGGGTCCTGGCCATCCTGGACAGCCAGAGGGATGTTCTGGGCTCCCACACAGGTCCCCCAGGACTGCCATGTGAGCATGGAAGCTGTCTCCAGCCCAGGGGAACAGCACGAAGGGTCTCATGTTCTGTGTGCCCAGAACAAAGGGTCCCTGGCATCCAGCCACAAATGAGCTCCAGCTCAGGGGCACTGGCACAAACCAGCACAAGTCTTGTGTGTGTGTGTTTGTAAAGGATTTTCAAAACATCAGGTCATAGCTCTGCCCAGGCCAAGCTGCAAGCATGAAGGAGCAAGCTCTCACTAGGCTGCTGACCACAGCCTGCCACAGGCAGCACCACAGCCTGAGTGTGTCCTGTCAGTCCTCCAGAGCCCCTGCAGCTCCTCACATCTGCTGGGACAGGGTGTGGAGGCCCCCAGTCTGCTCCCAGCTGCCAGATCTGCTTGTCCAGCTTGTTCCTGGCAGCCACAAGGCAAGGTGCTGCAGCCACAAGGCTGCTGGGTCAGCCAGCTGCCACCTGAGCTGCCAGACTGCCTTCCAAAGGTGCCTTCCAAAGCCAGAAACATATAAAATGGGATGGCTGAGTGAACCACCATTGTTTTTCATGTGGAAGAGAGGCAAAGTGGAGGCAAAGTCATTTGACAGCAGAAAAAGCCCCACAATTTACTGCTAAAACCAGTAACAGTGTGGCTTTGACTGCTCAAGTCAGGAGAACAAGTGCTTATAAAAATGAATAATTGAAGATACTTTAAGCCTTTATTAGTCCTACAGTAAACACAAACACCTCCTGGAAATCACAAATGCCCTATCTAAAGTGCCACAGATGTGTCTGTCTCTGTGACTTCCCTAAGACCACTTTGGGATGACTTATGCCCAAAGTAAAAACACAGGGAAATAATTTTTAATAGATTTATAGTTTCTTTCTATAGAAACATGCATCACTGAGATTGAGCAATGATATTCCACTTTCTAAACAATGCAAATTCCTAATGCCTTTAATTAATCACATCCTCATTTCTAAGTGAATAGATTTTTTAAATGAGAGAAACAAGCAAATTGTTATCCCTTAGCACCTCAGTGCTGTTTTCAAAGGTTATAGAATTTGAGTACAGACCCTCAGGAAGGGACTGATGTGAGAACACAGTGCCTCAGTCTCATTGGCAGCTGGATGAGAGTCCAGGAGAGTCCAGCACTGGGAGAAGGGCCCCAGGCCCCAGCAGGCCAGTGCCAAAGCCACCCCATGGCACATGGCACATCCTGCAAAAGGCAGGGAGTCAGCTAATGCCCAGCAGGTCCACAGCTGGGGCTGGGGATCCATCCCTCGGTGAATGGAAAATCCCTTGTGGCCAAAATCTCTTCTGCTGGCCTTGTGCAATGCACAGCAAAGTGTGACAGGAAGGAGTCATGTCCCCCGTGGGCTCCTGACTCCCACCCCTGTGCTGGGGGTGACCACGGGCATGGATGGCATGGGGCTGGCACCAGGCAGGGCTTCCAAACACAGCAGGTGAGGGCTGTGGTTTGTGGAGCCATGAGGAGCCCTGCCTGCTCCCTGTCTGTCCCCTGCCTGCTCCCTGTTTGTGCCCTGTCCCCTGTCTGTCCCCTGCCTGCTTCCTGGCTGTGCCCTGTCTGTGCCCTGCCTGCTCCCTGTGCCCTCCCTGTGCCATGTCTGGGGGAAAGGAACACAGAAAGAAAAGGAAAATCCCCTTGTGAGGAGTCCTGATCCCAGCTGGCTGCTGTGGAGGGCTGGGGACACTCTGAAACCCCAGTACCAGGAGTTCCAGCATGCCAGGGCTCCTTGCTGCCTGCACTGGGCCCCAGCATGGAGCCACCAACTCCCCCCTCAGGTTCTGCCAAACCAGGTGGGGTTTTGGGGATCCACATGCTCCCTCTGCCATCAGACCCAGAGCAAACACTCTTCTGGTTTGTGCAGTCCCCTGGACACCCCAGCAAAGCTGAGACACCCCAGACTGAGAGCAGCAGGTATGGAGTCTGAAAGAAGAGACACCTCCAGTGGACATCTCCATCATCTCCCCTTGTCACCACCATGGGAAGTGGTGACAACGGGAGATGATGATTTTTCTGTCCCTCAGCAGCCAAAAGCAAAAAAAAAAAAAAAAAAAAAAGGGGGACTGGGAGCAGACATATCTTTAAAAAGAACAGATGTGTGATGTAGCCTGGGAAGACCAGGGAAATTGTGCTGGGATTGCCTCCACCAAATTGCACAAATATTGCAAAGCTCCAGAAAACTCCAATTCTCCTCTTCCATTTTGTTCCCAGCTGGCTGGGGACACAGCTCCCTCACTCCCTACTGCCCATCCACCGGCAGAGAGAGGGCCTGGCTGTCCCCGAGGGTCCCGGGGCTGTCCCCGAGCTCGGGGGCTCTTTGGGGGCATCCCCGCTCGGGCATACCCGGCCGGGCGTGCGGAGCCAGGGCGGGGAGCTCCATCTATTGTCCAAGCGGCGGAGGGGCTGGCTCGGATAGCTCCTCTGGGCGAGGGAAATGCGCTTTTCCTTGCCTCAGTGACTCAGAAACGCTCTCATAATAAACAATTCCTGGGCTCTGTAAAAATGCAGTGCCGCTGAGGCTGCGGGGGCTGCGTGGGGGCTGCTGTCCCTGCCTGCGCTGAGCTGCTCTCGGGTTTTGGTTGTTAATTGCAGCCCCAGATGTGCAGGATGTCTCTGCTTCAGCCTGCACAACTGAAGAACGAGTCTGGACTCTTCACTTTTCAGTCTTGAGGTTGTTTATTAATTCTTATCTATAAAATTTTCTTTCTGCCCAGCCGAGATCTCCTCAGCAGGGCAGCCACAGGCACTCTGAGCTCCCCCGGGGCGGTGTTGTCCTTTTATACTACAAACGACATAGAACATATTGACACTGAATTCCCAATACCTATCACCCATGTTAGACAGTGCACTTCTACTCTAAACCAATCCCAAAGTGCCAACATCACTGCAGAAAATGGAGAACAAGAAGAAGAAGAAGAAAGGCTGGGCACGCCCAGATTCCTCCATCTTGTCCCCACAACCCCCATACCAAAAATCCTAAAATCTACATTTTCACCCTGTGATCATTTTGTTATTACACTATTCAAACCAGTGTGACTTTCACATCCTCATACAAAGCTGGCAACTTGCTCCAAGGGTCACAATCAAATCCCCAGGTGTTCTGGGCTGTGTGCCAGGGTCTCCGAGCCCCCCGACGGGGTCCTTGGCAACTCTGGACACCCAGAGGAATGCACTGAGTTCCGACAAGCTGCTCATTTGAATGGGCTAGTGGCAACCTCATTAAGTCGCTCATTAACAGCTCAGCCAGGCTGAGGTGCGCTCTCAGGCGCCTGGTGGAAGCTGCGATCCCTGCAGGAGTGAAAGCTGGGGGCGTTCGGAGGGGAGGCGCTCACGGGGGTGACCCGCACACCGCAGCACTGAGCTCATTCTGCTCCCTGACCTGCTCCTTCCAGCCAAGAGGGAGCCCCGGACGAGCCAGGGCAGTGCTGGAAGTAATAAATCACTGGAATGCTCTTCCCTTGGAGGTGGTGGAATCACCATCTCTGGATGTGTTTAAAAAAAGGCTGGACATGGCACTTGGTGCTATAGTCTGGTTGAGGTCTTAGGGCATACGTTGGACTGGATGATCCTAGAGGTCTCTTCCAGCCTCATTATTCTGTAATTCTGTGTTTCTGTGATTCTGTGATTCCATGGTTCTGTGATTCTGTGAAAGCAGCCAGTGCCTGGCTCACCAGAGCAGAGGGATGGATGCCATCATGCAGAACCCCCCGGTTCCCCTGGCCAGCCTGGGGAGGCCAAAGCAGCACACAGAACTCAGAGTGCACAAACGAGAGCCCTGGGAACAGCTGTGACTCAATAAAAGGAGCTCTGGGCAGAATTTACAGGGCTCTGCTTCCTGGACAAAACGTCTCAATGTCCCTTCGGCATGAGAACTCCTGCTGTGCCAAGATCCCTCACTTCGTTAGGAGCCAAGCAGGGCTCCCCTGAGGCCAGGGAAGTTTATTTGCAATGGCCAAGAAGAGAAACGTGCTGTTGCTCAAGCCTAGCAGGGAGCTGCTCCGTCCGAGCTGCCCATCAGAGGGAGGAAAAGAGCCTGTTTGTCTGTGTGAAATGGGCTGGGAAAGGAGGAGCCCCAGCGCTGGGCAGGCTGGCCCCGAGCAAAGGCAGAGTGTGGCAGTGGGTGCCACGTCCTCAGCCAGGGCCAGGGTCCCCCAGCGCACCCAGTGCGGTGTGTTGCCTTGTCCCCAGACCCAAGTGGTGGCTCAGCATCCCTGGGTGAGAGTCCAGGAGAGTCCAGCACTGGGAGAAGGGCCCCAGGCCCCAGCCACTAGTGCCAGTGCCAAAGCCACCCCATGGCACATGGCACACCCCTCATCTGCAAAAGGCAGGGAGTCAGCTAATGCCCAGCAGGTCCACAGCTGGGGCTGGGGATCCATCCCTCAGTGAATGGAAAATCCCTTGTGGCCAAAATCTCTTCTGCTGGCCTTGTGCAATGCACAGCAAAGTGTGACAGGAAGGAGTCATGTCCCCCGTGGGCTCCTGACTCCCAGAGGCCTCCTGTCCCCCACTCCTCATCACTGCCATGGCCTCGAGTGAGCAGCCACCCTGCAGAGCCCAGCTGGGCTGTGCCATGGCCACAGGAAGCCACTGTCCCCTGCTGCCACCCTGCAGAGCCCAGCTGGGCTGTGCCATGGCCACAGGAAGCCACTCTCCCCTGCTGCACGCCTGGCCTTGGGCACTGCTGCCAGCCCTGCCCGTCCCTGGACCTGTGCAACCTCCCCACGCTCATGGAGGAAAAGCCAGGGGGAACATCAGGGCCCGTGAGTTTGTAATTCATGGGAATTACAAACAAACCCGTGAGGTGTGACAGGAACGGCATGGCCATGGCCCTTGTGCCTCCCTGCTGGCTCTGCTGGGGACATGGACGGCCCAGGGGCAGCCACCAGGAGCCCGCCTCACGGCGAAGGGGCTGAGCGGGCCCTGAGGGCTCGCAGGAGCGGGCTGCCAGCCTCGGGCCGGGCACAGGGAGAGCTCCATTAGCCATTAGCCACTAGAGGGAAGTGCAAGGCTGTACAGGGACGGGGAGGATGCCTGGGACCGCGGGCAGTCGCGGTTTGGGGAAGGCAGCTCAGGCCATTTTTCTGCTTTCTCTGAGGAGCCGCCCCCTCAGCCCTCGCTGCTGTCCTGCCCCAGTGCCCATGAGGCGGTGGCAGTGTGAAAAATGCGTATTTATGATTGCCTTTTCGCAAATATTAAAATGAATATTATATGTGTTATGTTAGAAAGTTATGCTGTGTTAATTTTCTTAAGTAGTGTGTTAAATATAGTTTTAGGTTATAACAAAATGTTAAAATAGAAACTATGCTATGTAAGATACTTTTTATAAAAAAGGACTTGCACCAGATAGCAGCCACAGGACACCTGAATCTTTCAGAGAAAGAGAATTTATTGCTCCCTTATCAGAAGAAACAAACTTCTTCCCACTTTGCTCAGCCCTGAAGACACCGTTAGGATTAAGAGGAAGAAGCTGACACTGACCAGACAGAATCCTATGTTTGAATGGAATTTATGCATCATGTATGAGGTGTATGAATATGCAACAGGTTATTGTTTTTAAGGGTTAATCCTCTGTTAACGTGGGTCCCCTCTCGGGGTTAACATGGGTCCCCTCTTATGCTGCCCAGAATAAGGTACCCAGACATCTGTAACTCTTCATTTTTATTGTCTCATATTGTCCTAATCCAAATTGTCCAAATTATTATTACTCTAATTATATTACTATTTTTATAACCATTGTATTACTATTAAACTTGTAAAATTTTAAAAACCAAGTGATTGGTGTTTTTCACAGCAGGAAGGGGCACAGGGTCTGGCTGGCCACAGCAGTGGGGCTGGTCCAGGCTGCCTGTGTGCCCTGGGCTGCAGCCAGCATTGCCCCTGGCATGGAGATGTGCACCCTGGCACAGAGGCCGTGGTGTCTCCAGACAGCACCAGAATAGCAGGAGCAGCCTGCCAGGCTGCCTGCCAGACAGCATCAACAGTTTGGGCCATTTTTAGCAAAGTGGGGAATGTGTTGTTTCTGGGACATGCAGTATCCAGGGCCAGAGGGAAGACAAGGCATGACCTGGCATCCCTGAGGACAGTGAGTGGGAGCACAGGGCTCACACAGATCCCAGCGGAGGAGCCCGGCTCTGGACAGGAAGAGCAGCCTCAGGGAGGGACAGCCAGGGGGATGAGGGTTCCCATGGAACTGGGCTCCACCGTGGTGCTGGTTTGATCCTGCTGGGACAGGACAGTGCTGGGCAGTGAGGGCTCCTGGCCCAGCCTCATGGCACAGACCCTGCTAACAGGGCCTGGACTGTCCCCAAGCTCCCTCTGAGGCAGCTGTCCCAGCCTCCCTGTGACCAAGGCAGCTACAGGGATCTGACAGAGCACAGCTGATAATGAGCCTCTGCTCTATTTTATTCCTGTTTATAGATGGCTAAATATAACCTTGTGCTTATATTTAATTCTTATTGAAAGATGCGAGCCACAATCCATCAAGTCAGTTTTGGGTTTTTCATATTGGCTGGCTTGCATCAGGTCCAAGAGAGGAAACATCCAGGCTCAGCACAAGGCCTGTAGCCAAGTTAGGTACTGGCAGTGGGTCCCACACAGGAGGGCTGGTGACCACAGAGCAAAGCAGAGAATGCATTGCAGGACTTGTGAGCAGCAGCTTTCTCTGTGCCAAAACACCCCTCAGTCCATCCAGACTGCTGTCCCTGAGCACTGCAGCTGTGGGCACTGCCAGGACAGCCCACATTTGGTGCCAGGTTTTGCTTGTCACCAGGCAGAGCCAAAGGCATTTGATTTGTTCTCCTATCACAAAGCCAGAAGCAGCTTTCTGCATTGTACAAGATCTCCCTCTGCAGCAGGAACAGGAGCCAGCACCAACCTGCAAATCAAGTGTGCAACACAACATAACTGCAGGCAGGTGTGCCAGGGGTTGTATCAGCTGGTTGTACCCCCAGAGATAAACTTCCACCTCTCTTCTGGGAGGCAGGGATAATGTTTGGGAATATGTTTGATGGATCACTGAAAAATTGATCACTGTGGTACTTCCCTGACAACTGAATTGAAAGACCATGAGGTAATTGCAGCACTACCTGTAAAACACCTCAGGTCCAATCCTCAGCTCCTGGCAGCCTAACAAATATCCCAGTCATACATTTTGGGGTTCAAGCCAAGAGTTAACAGGGGAATCAGCCTTGTCTTGCTCTCACCTGGGGCAGGGGCAGCTGAAAACCTCTCACTCCACAGCAGAAGCAGATCCAATTTCAGTTCCAAGGTCCTGCTCCTCCATTCATTGCTCAGGACACTTTGACAGAAATATTGGCCTTGCATGCACACAAATGCACATGGCCCTAGATAATCACATTTATAACAAAACACATCCAACTTGACTACTGTGGTATTTTACTGGGGTTGCATGAGAGGTTGTTTTAAGTCTCAACATTGCATGCAAAACCCATAATCCAACAAAAACTACAAATATTCTTCAAATGCTGGACTAAGGGCTTGACCAGAACAAGGCAGGCAGTTGTCCTGTGCCTCCTCCTTTCAGCACCTTCTTCTCAGGCTTAAATATTCACTCTTGCTGACTTCCAGCTCTACATATAAAAAGTTATTTATGTGCTCATTTATATATCTTTTTAGTCCCTCCAATAGCCAGGTCTTGAAAACAACTCAGCAATTCAGAATGCTGCCATGCCAGTACTGGCATTCACTCAGATGAGTTTCCCCTCTCACAAGCACATCAGCTCCCCATGCCCAGTTGCAACACCACACAATTTTTTCCTGGTATGATTTTGGGAACTCAGTTTTGCCAAGGTTCCACCTAGCTAACTTTGAGCTCCCCAGAGCAGCTGCAGAGGAACTCCTCTGCTAGCTAAGGTTCTACCTCTGCTTTGGGAAGGAGAAAGATACAGGGAGAAAGAGATTTGGTTTTGACCTAAAGCCAAAAAGCTCGATAGGTGGAAAGCCATCCTAGGGCTGGAATTACTCCAGTCATTTACAATAGTGCTGGCACAAGCTTAGGTGCCTTAAAAAGGAACTTTCCCCCAGTGCTGCCCTCCCCCTGGGGCAGCTTTGCCCTTCTTTGGTGTGGCAGCAGCCTCCAGCCTCTAGGAATGGTTCTTGCAGTTAAAAGGAGAAGCCCAAACTTATTCCACAATAATTCATTTCCTAGCACACTGAAAGCCCCACGTGTGTGCATTGCTGTGAGCTGGACACACTTTCTCCAGCAGCCACTAAAGCATTTCCCAATTTGCAGAGAGCAGCAGGCACAGCCCTGGCTGAGCAGGCTCTCCCACAGGCTCTCCAGCAAACCACTGCTCTTCCAGTTCCTGTCCAATTCCCAAAGCCATCTTTTCCCTGTAAGGCCATCTTCCCAAGCTATCCCAGTGGATTAAATATCTGTTCCAAAACTTAAGTTATGTCCAGGAAAAATTAATGGGAAAACCCAAGTTTTAGGTCAGCATGCGCAATAGCAAAGGGAGCTGCAGTGTCTGAGCTGACAGCTCCCTGTGCCCTCAGGATGCAATAGCCAGACTTCACTCTCTAAACAGACTGCAGCAAGCCAACCAGGACTCAAAGCAGCTGGTAAGCATGATTTTTTTTTTTTCCTCCCTCCTTACTAAGTTCAGGAGTTTCTCTTCTTTTGGGCTGAATCAGACAGACTTTTCTGTTTGCAAGAAGTTTTCTTTCTCAGAGTTATTCTCGTAATAACCAGACGGTATTTTAAACCAAGAATAGCTGATCCCCATTAGATTCATACTCCCCTTTTTGGAAACACTATTTAGAGAACAGAACTCCTAAATCAAGAAGTAGTTAGGAAGAACAGTGAGAAACTGCATGGCTGTAACAGTAAATATTGCACTGGCACCTTTCAATTCACCTCTTTCCTCAAAGACTCCAGGGAAGACTGGGTTTGCCCAAATCTCCCTGAGTGGCACCAGTTCTTCACCAGAAACCTGCACCACCCACATTTACGTTGTGAGCCCTCTGGAACAGCAGCAAAAACTACACTATGAGAATTACAAAAAGAAAACCTTTGACATAAGCCAAAGCCCTGGTTCATACCCTTTGAGGGAAATTCTCCAGTGGGAAAACAGATGGACTTCTCAGTCTGTTTTGTGCAGAAAGATGTGGGGGCTTAGAGTATATAATTTTTGATATAGTGCAATCTGAAATTTAAATTCTGAATCATGATGTAGCCCTTAGGAATGGCATTGTTCTCACAGATGCTACTGTGGTTTCTGCTGATAAATGAATAAGCTTCATATAAGAGATATGTGCCTTTGATACAGCAGCTGCCAGGCAATCACTGAAAGCCACCAGCAGCACAGAGCTCATCTATTTCTTGTTCATCTATTTCTTGTCCAAAAGGTATGACTGACATTCAAATATAGCAGATTATTTAATGTTTAACTGATGCTAAGCATCAGATGGAAAACCAAAAGGAAATGGGAAAGACCAAGTAAAGGGATGTCACTTCTAAACCAGAGTTTAAGCTCAGATCTGATAGACACGGCTTAAAACTTCCCCTTTGTAAGACATACTTATGCCAGAGAACTGCTTGGCTTCTCCAGCACAGAAATCACCTGTGCTTGAGTTAAACTGTGGGGATAGATGTTCTTTCCTTGCACATCACAGCACTTTTCTCCTGACAAAGGAGAGCACTGAGTGTGTGATGTGTGCTCTGATGCTGGGGAGGGCATGACTAAGCTCTCTGGAGCAGACTGGCCAGGCAGCCCTCAGAAAAGGCTCTGCAGCCCTGCTTTGGCTCCTCACACCTGCACTGCTGGTGGCCAGTAGAAGACCTGGCTGTGGGGCACACCACTAAAATTGAGATGATATTTGAGTTCTAGGCAGGGCAGCAGAAAGCAGAACTAAGCCCAACAAAATCACCAAAACACAGCTCAAGAAACACAATTTTGAGGCACATTTCTATGGATCACCACCATGTTTTAACACAGTTAGATGTCCCCAGACAGCCTGAGCTGGTTTTGGAAGGGTATGTGCATGAGCTGGAGGGGACCCAGGCAGGGGGAACAAGGGTCCCACTGGGGCATGGCCAGGTGTGATCACTGTGCACACCTTGCTCAGCAAACCAAGCCACTTTCAGGATTTATAGACATCAGTTTCACTGCCCCATACTGGTCCCTGGACAATCACCACATCCCTTGCTGCAAGGGGATGTTCCTCTCCCCAAAGTTCAAGGGGACACAGGAACACTGCCTAAGGGGCTCAGGCTGTGCCCACTGGACCTCACAGCACCCTCAGCCCCAAAACTGCCCCCAAGGCAGGGCACTGCCATCTCAGAGTGCTGGGTGGCTGCTGGAGCCTGGCTGGCTGGGCATGGATTTGGGATTTAAGTGTTAGGCACTGCCCACCAAAGCCATTAAAGAAAGCTTTTAATTTTCTTTTTTCAAAGCCCCTTCAATATCCTCAGTACAGACACTTTTTTTGCAAGAATAACTGAAATCATGGCAACCTCTTTGTTACTGTTGTGATTTGAGCCCAGCTTGCAACTGAGCCCCACAGAGCCACTCACTCACCCCTGTTACAGCAGAATGGGAGAGAGAGAATTGCACTGGTAAAAGTGAGAACACTCATGGGGAGAGATGGGAACAATGTAGTGATTGAAATAAAGTAGTAATAATAACAATAAGAAATTGTAATGGAAAGGAAAATAACAAAGAGAGAAAGACAAGTGATGCACATGAAGACAGATGCTCAGCACCAACTCACTGATAACTGGCCAGGCCCCCAGGAGCAGCCTGGGGCCAGCCTTACCCCTGGTTTAGAGCTGAGTATGATGCCATGGTTTGGAATATCCCTCGGGTCAGCTGGGGTCACTTGTCCTGGCTGTGTCCCCTCCCAACTCCTTGTGCACCCCAGGCTCCTCACTGGTGGCATGAGGAGCAGAAAAAGCCTTGATGCTGTGCAAGCACTGCTCAGCAATAACAAAAACACCCCTGTGGTATCAGCCCTGTGTTCACCACAAATCCAAAACACAACACATGGACAAAGAAAATTAACTGTGCCCCAGCTAAAACCAGCACATTTCTTCAGCTTCCTTTCAAGCAATTACACCAGAGCTAATAAGACATTATTTAAAATATGACATTTGAATAGCTTGCCTAGGAAAAGCAACCCTGCAAAGAAATTGCTCCAAAATATTATTTTTCTTGAAAATTACAGAGCTAAGGGACTCTAATTGCCATGCTGTTGCTCACTTTTTATTGCCTGTTATGCCACTTACAATGCTCCTAACAGGATACCTTTACTGTTCCAGAGTATAAACCCTGCCCAGGGAGCAGTATCACACAACAATGGTAATTTTAAAATATCTTGTGTTCTAAAAGCCTGGCTCAAAGCCCACCAAGGGCTGGGAGCACAGGACAAAGCCAGGCTGGCTGCAGGGTGTCACCACCGACCTGGTTTTGCTCTGACCAGCAAAGCAGCCAGATTAAAGAGAAATGCAATCCTACAGTGCCTAAACACTGCACAATTTGTCTTCCCATAATCAAAAAACAATTCAGATGGAAAAAACCTCCAGTATCATAATTTCAAATTGTGGCTCAGGGAAGCTGGGAAGCCTGGCTGTGGTTTCTGTTTGTGTTAGGTAGACCCAGGTGAGCAGGCTGTATGTGCAGTTAGAACCCACCCCTGCCTGGCCTCGAGGCTGTGGAGGTTTTGAGACAACTCTGCCAGCCCCGTGCCTCCCATCAGCTGCTCACTCACCTAGGCAGGAGCCAGGGCTTTTGGTAGCTAATTGAGCTGAGCTTTGCAAGGAGATCAGCCCCAGATACCCTGGCATCTGCTGTGCTGGGTCCTGAAACCTCTGTGCCTTGCACAGAGCCTGAGAGGGCTTGGGGGGTAGCTGGTCTTTGCTCCTCTCTGCTCTGGCTGTGCCCCAGAGGTCCAGCTTGGCTCATGGAGCTCACACCAGCAGCACAAACTGCTTTCCTTCAGATGGACTGATTGAAATTTAGTCTTCTGTGCCTCTCTGTTATTTGGGGGAAGGTGGGAAGAGTGTTCACTTTTTTCTCTATTAACCTTTAAAGCTAACAAAGCAGTTGTCCACATCAGGAACCAGCGATGAGGGGCCTGGCAGGGTTCCTGCTGTGCTCGTTGCTGCTGCTGGCCCCCTACTCCACTGGGGTGGCTGCCCAGGAGACCCCCCAGCCTGACCCCAAAATGCCATGTGCCAACTGGATGGGAGGAGCACCCGGCTACCCTGGCCACAACGGTGCCCCCGGCCGGGATGGGAAGGATGGAAGAGATGGACTCAAGGGAGATAAAGGAGATGAAGGTTGGTGAGGAGCAGGTGGTATGACATTGCTCAGGTCCCAGTCCCTGTCCCAGTCCCAACAGGTTTCATGTCTGGTGGGTCCATGCCTGGTCTTTATCCAGATGGCTTTTGATTATCTCCTGGGGTGCAGATTCCATAACCCAAGTCAAAGAGTTTGGTGTGGTTTTTTTTCCCCAGTTAATGATGTTTTTTCTGATGTGCTGCTCTCAGCAGCTCAGCACACAGCCAGGGTGGGGGGTGAGCAGGGTTTCCACTTGCTGTCCCAGCCTCTGGGGGCTCTTGAGATCCTTGAGCCCTTCCTCAGCTCTGTGCTGAGCAGGGCTCACACCACAGCCCCCTCTGCATTTCAGCAGCAGCTTCCAACACAGTGCAAGCACAGCTCCCAGCCCCACTCTGTCCCACAGGTCCAGCAGGTCCCAAAGGTGAACCGGGCCCAGTAGGAAGCCGAGGCTTTCCCGGACCCCCTGGATCTCCTGGAATTCCTGGAACCCCAGGGCAGAAGGGCAAAGATGCTTTTGTGCAGCGCTCTGCCTTCAGCGTGGGGCTGACGGAGCGGAGCCCGGCCCCCAACGTCCCCATCCGCTTCAGCAAGATCTTCTACAACGAGCAGGGCCACTACGACCCCAGCACGGGCAAGTTCCTCTGCAACGTGCCCGGCACCTACTTCTTCTCCTACCACCTCACTGTGTACCTGTCAGACGTCAAGGTCAGCCTCTACAGGAAGGACAAGGCTGTCATCTTCACCTATGACCAGTTCCAGAACAACAACGTGGACCAAGCCAGCGGCTCCGTCCTGCTGCACCTCAGCTCCGGGGACGAGGTCTGGCTCCAGGTGTATGGGAACGGGGACAAGAATGGGGTCTATGCTGACAACCTCAATGATTCCACCTTCATGGGCTTCCTCCTGTACCCTGACCCAGATACCTACTAAAGTAGGGGGTGCTGTGTGGAAAAGGAGGAGGTGGCTTAACCCTGGACGTGTCCCGGGGCACTGGCGCTATAGCTGTAATGTATTTACCAGAAAATTGCCTTTTGCAAGGGGGGACCCTTTCTCCTGTGAAATCACTGAGGTCATACCAGTACTTCCATGGAACCAAGAGTTCACTCCTACCTCTGCTCTGGCTTTCCTGTGGAAACCTCAGCCCAAAGTCAAATACCACTCCTGCCATGTCATGAAAAACTCTCAACATGGCTTAACCTTCCTTTAAACTTAGAAGTGAGAAGAGAAAAATTGGTTGCCTTTAAATATGACATTCTATATTTCCCTTTTTTAGCCACCCAAATCCATTTAAACCAATTGTAGAAATTTTACTCAGCATTTTAAAGTTTGAGTAGAAGAAGGAAAATACTTCTCACAAAAGCAGAGTGCTCTTGTTTTCAGCTGGAACAGATGGCTCCATTTTTTGTAACTCCCACTTATTAGGGCCTTTAACTTCCACTCCCTGTTTGTTGTCTCCCTTTTTTCAGCCCAGATCTTTGAATATATTCAGGTTATTAACATCCACTGATTTTAATCCTTTGATTTTCTTTTTATGTTTATCCCCTATTGTTATCTCTAATGCAGACAGCAGGCTGGTTTAGGGCAGGGATCTTCTCTTGGGATTTATCTGAGAAGCCTTGTGAGCACCAGTGAGGCCACACAACAAAAGCAGCCCATTGACTGTGTGGTTTTGGGGGTCCTGAGGTGACCCCAAAGATCCTGTCCCATCTCCCCTCTACACAGCTCCCAGGTGCAGGCCAAATTTGAGATCTATCAGCGGTGTTTGTCCTTTTCCAGGCCCCAAGTGTGCCATAAGCCATGGTTTGCCCACCAGCTGGGCACAGCTTTGGGTGGTGTTGAAGGCTCCCATGTGGAGTGGGCTCCTGGCATGAACACCCCCATCCCCGCCCCAGCTTTGGGCAAGGTTACCTGAATGCAGAAGAGTGTTAAGGCTGGAATTAGTGTCAATCCCATCAAGCTGCTCCTCAAGGATCTTGCTTGACTTTTAGCTAAAAGAGGATTTGATGGTTTCTCAGATACATTCAAAGGAGACTCCTGCTACTAAGCTTCAGAGCCAGCTAACACAGGGCAGAGCTAATGCAGTATTACAAGCACAAAACAGCTTTAAGAGCTTCAACTGAAATTACTTGCAACATCATTTTCCACACTCCAGTGAATTACCACACTGCAAATAAAAAACAATAAAAAGCTCTCTCAATGAGAATGTTTCCACTTTTTTGTGTGTGTATTGTTGGGAAGGGTTTGAATAAAGGGATATACTCCTAGCCTCACCACACAGCCCAGGAATTTGTTTTTCCAGCAAGGTGAGGGCACCATAGGCTGGCAAACACAGGGCTATCCCCCTTTTGCTTTCTCAAGAAACACTCCACACTCTAAATTTCATCAAGGCTTCAGCATCTCACCACCTTACACTGTATTGCATTCTTTTGGGGTAAGATGAGCTCTGGTTTTCCCAACTATTTCCTGACCAAATACCCTGAATTCAGCCTAAATGGCCATCCAGAGCCAGGGCCTCTGCTGGCCCTGAAGGCTTCAAGCACTGGATTTAGCAAGGGTGAAACTGATCCTCAATCTGGCCATGCTAAATTCAGTGAGCTGGGAAAAACCCTGCTCTTATTGTGGGAATTTACTGGGAGGGAACAGGGCAAAGGTTAAAAAAGCCAGAAATCCATTAAAAAAAGAGATTTAAAAATGCAGCATTTGCTGGATCAAATGGTGTAAGAGGCTTAAATTGAAAGGAGCAAGTCAGAGCTTTTGCACTGTTTTTCTCAAATGTTTTCAGATGGATCTTCAGAAGGCAGGGAAAATTGAAACAGCCAGAGTACTAAGAGCCATTTGGGATAAACATTAGGAGGCTATACAAGTTTAAAGACCAGTTCCCAAGAGGGAGCCAAAACAAATGATTGCTTTCTTTGCTGCCATGCAGCAGGAGCAAACATGCTTACAGCTTTATCCAGAACACCAGCACTCAGGCTCAGACCTTGGGAAAAATGTTAAAGAAAGTCATGAAGGCACTGCAGCTCCATGTACTGACTCTTCCCCCTTCTCACAGACACAAACACTGAACTGCAGCTTCACCCAGTACCAGGAGAGTGCCTGTATTGCCCAGCCAGGCACCTCAAAGCCCAGCAAACAGCAGCCCAAGGCAAACACCCACCATGGAAACAGGGCTCAAAGCCCTCCTTCAGGGACTGGGACTGTTTTAAGAAGCCTTTTACCTCAAATCTCTGTAAGATTCTTGCTCAGCTCAGACCAGCACTTTCCCAGCAGGCACCAGATTCCAGTTTAAGCCACCTCCCTTCTCTCCTAGAAGGCAACTGCTCCCAGTAGAGTCTGAGTCCACCAAGGAAGCAAGCACAGACACAGGGCAGGCAGAGAAGCACCTCTGCCCCCCTGCAGCCCCACAGCTGCCCTTTCCCCTCTGTTTCTGCCTCCTGAGGCTGCCCAGCCCCTGCAGGGGTCTGCATGGGGGTCTCAGCCAGCCCAAATGCTCTGACAGGCTTTGGGAGCAGCAGCTGAGCAGGGCCACCAATCACCCTGGGGAGTCCTGATGGGCCAGCAGCTCCAAATTCCTGCATGTGGGATGGAGATCAGACCTGCTCCTCGCCAGCACTGCCACCTCAGGGGCACATGGCCAGGCTGCCCACGGGCAGGGAGCTGCAGGGCACCATGCTGGCCTTGGGCTGCCTTCAAGGAAGAGCTGCAGACAGGGTTTGGGGGATAATGAGGTCTTGGGGGATGAGCTCAGGGGAGTTCCTAAGGAATCCAGCCTTTTTCCATTATGGAGTTGTGGTTTTACTCTCCCTCCATGCTTCATAAACCCAGGGGAGGGGAAAACCTGGCCAACACAGGCACATCTCCAAGGCCTGGGCTGGCTCCTGAGGATCACACTGCATTGAACACACAATTATCTTGTAACAAAAGAGCAACAACGACACTGGCATGCTGAGAGGGCACTGAATCACCTGCTATCCAACAAATTTAAATCGTTTAGTTTTTAATCAATCCTGACAGCAGATGCCTTGTACAAAGTTATGTCTCACTATTTACTGCCTCTCTGGCAGGTTTAAAAGGATGCTTTTCCCTTTAGAAGCTAATGTACTCGAAGAGGCAGAAAGCAAGAACATTCCCCAATGAAAGATTGAAGTCACTGCACTAACAATTAGGGAGAAATAACATGAAAAGCTGAAGACAGCTGGAGACCGCTGGAGAGACTGACCACACTCATCCAGCAGGGAAACCATGTGTGAAA
The DNA here is from genome assembly GCF_051311805.1 of Agelaius phoeniceus. Lineage (NCBI taxonomy): Eukaryota > Metazoa > Chordata > Aves > Passeriformes > Icteridae > Agelaius > Agelaius phoeniceus. Next base: position 3,760,369 of record NC_135274.1, on the reverse strand, counting down.
GCATCCACAGCCCTTTCAAACACAATTATAGCCTGGTCCTAATTGTACTTAAACCCCATGTAATCACTTGTGCCAGTAATTAATTGGAATACAAATAGCAGATGCACTAAACCATGAAGAGCTACAAGAAAAAGATAAATTGCTTGGAAGACTTGCATTCCTGAAGTATAAACTCACTAGAGGGTTTTTATCATGGAAGCAGGCAGAGAGATTAGGATCAAGTCTGACATTTGGCTAATCAGCCACTCTTCGTCCATACAAGAAATGCCATCAGATTGAGAGTCTCTGAAAGACTGTGCAGGAAACCAGAGTGTGCCCAGGCTGCCACATGTTTCTCTGACTGTATTTGTGCTGGGTGTAGGTACCTGATGAAAAGACTCAGTCTCCATGGGACTGCAAATCAGCAAACCCACCCTTAGCTCATGCTGGGATGATCAGCCCAGCCCACTGCACTTTGAGAGCACTGGGAAACTTCCTCACATGGAGGTGCAGGTCATTACCCTCCAGCCAATCCAGGGGAATGGAAAGGTTCATTCCCAATGAAATGGAAGCATTCAATGGCAGTATCTATTTCTTCCTGCAGACATTCCCACCTTCAAGGCAATCTGTGGAATCCCTCCCATAAAAGCAGGACAGATTTATGGAGAGGCATCAGGGAGGGAGGCAGAGAGATGACACTTGAAGACAATCTCTAATTCCCTTCTGGAGTCAGGCAGGGAAGGACAGGGGGTATGAACCAGCCCACCCAGCTCCCTCTGAAAACCTGGGCACCTGGGAAAGTGGAGCTCTGCCTACAGAGTCAGGACAGCACAGCTTCTCTGCTCCTTGCCAGGGATTTCCAGAGAAGCCATTCTAGTTCTGTCTCATGTTTTGCCAGGTGTTGAAGGCCAAGGTGGGTCTGCCATCCTGGATGAGGCACAGCACAGGGAAGGTGGTTCCCACAGCCCAGCCCCTGTAGCCCAGCCATGCAGAGGCAGCTCCAGAGCAGCAGGAGACCCGGAGGTCACAGCAGGACCCTGCTCAGTGAGCTATACTGGGAGCTGAACACAGCCTGAATAAAAAGCTCTGCTCTGTGACAGGACAGAGCCACTGTCCCATGACAGGAGTCCCCTCTGAAGTGTCCTCACCAAAGCATCCCCAGCTGGGACTCCCTTGGTGGGGCAGCTCCTGTCAGCACCAGGGATGCTTTGTCACAATCCCTCACCCTGTCACCCACCTCATACCCAGCATTCTCAGCTATGCATCTGTTTATTCACAATATTCCAGGAGGCTTTATGTTTAAATGAATTCATACAAGGATTACCTAAACCTGTTTTCATAAATAAGCAAGCAAAATTCACAAAATAGTAATATTTGTGTATTTTAAAAGCTTTAAAAGACATTGCTCCTGTCTCCCTCTGCTCTGAACTCCTTATAGAAGCTTGAATAAAAGGTTTGTAACATGAGTCAGGATTCTTACCCTGCTGCTTGGCAAACCAACTGAAACAAATATAAAAGGCAAACTCAAAAGATAAATAAACTTGAAAGCAAAAACATGGAAGCAAATCTTTGTGCTCAAAGCCACCCCTGCTGCCAAGGACTGACTTGCATTGTGCTTTTCCAAAACATCCCTGATGTGGCACTGGCATTCCAGCCCCTCACCAACAGGGACTTCAGGGAACAGGGCTGCACTGTCACCTGCCCAGCACGTTCTCATGTGCTCAACAACTGCACATTGAGAGCAGGAAGATGCCTGCCAGCTTCTCAACACCCCAGGGAAGCAGGAAGCAGTCCACTTATTCATCTAAATGAATTCCTTCTTTATCAAGAAAAATACCTTCCTCTTCAATTACTGAAATAAAATCCTAAAAGGAAAACTTTTTATTGCCTGGAAGTTAACTCAGCAAAAAGCCACCAAGGAATTCCACTATTGCCACACTAGGTCTGAGCTTGCCTGTTCCTGCTCCTATGAAGGGCAGTGGAACCCTGGATACTGGATAAGCTGGAAACCAGCTCAGAAGCAGCACTGCAGAAATATTATGCACAGATGACAGCCAGCTTCCTTTAGCATGGCAACTTTCTCTCCCTCACAATGAGTGGATTCTTTTCAGCTCAAAATAGATTGTACATTTTATTTCCAAAGAATGTACTGGGACAGTTTGCAGCTCCCTGAAGACAGAGCTGTGGCCTGTTGAGATTATGGAAGGGAACAGGCTGACATTTAAGTGTTTTGAAGGAATTGCTTTTCATCTGGCTACACCCTTCTAAGGCATTTCAGCACTTAGGGCCTCATCCTGCCAAGTCTCAGCTTTATGGATTTATGGATTGCCAGCTGTCCCACTGCAATCACTGGGACAATTCACAAAACTATTCAGTCTAGGGCCTTTACTTGCACATTGAAACACTCAGCAGTACCCAGCAGCTTATAAATGAATTCACATCAGTCTGAATGTGTGCATATTGCTGTTCAAACAGCCTTGTTCCCTAAGAAACACTTCCTATAAGAGGTGTCAATCTCCACAAAAGGGACAGAAATCAAAGCTCAATAAAGGAATTGGCCAAGGCAGTCAAATGCTGTTTACATCAATTTTTATTAGAGATTTTGACATCTTGTGATTATTTCCTGACAAAAGGCTGATTGCCCCAGACTAATGGGACCAAAAGCCTTGACAAGTGTGAACACAGCAGCAATGTGAAGCTGAAGGGCATTTTGTTCTTCATCTACCACTGTTCCAGCAGGGACCCAAACCAAGCACAGCTCCTGATGGAAGTTGAGCACACTGACAGCCCTCTTGGAGAGATGATGTGATGCACACCCTCAGTCTCACTGTGCAGGAGGGAACTGCATACTGCAGACAGCTCCAAGGTGTATGTTTGGTAATATCCCAACTCTGTTCCTTTCATCCCAGCCCAGGAGACCCACACAGGTACCAGGCTGAAGGACTGGGAATAAATCCCCAAGAACCCCCAGGAGCTACAGCCAGAGCAGCATTACCTGCACACCCAGGCAGTTCGTGGGATTCCAGTTTTCCACAGTTGAGGACTTTGATGAACTCAAACACTTTTAAACACTGCACAGATGAAGTTCCCTCCCCACAGACACACACACCACACCTCTCAAGTGCCAGCAGTACTATTAATGCTGCTTTTCTATGTGAAACCCTGAGTTTCTGGAAATCTTCACAAAAAGGTGTTCGCTCAACCTACCTTGAGTGGATAGTTACATCCTAGCAGGATGAAAACTGCTGGACCCAGTTCCACAGAGAGAATTCCAGGTTTTGATCAGGTGAGATGTTACACAACCAGAACCACTCACCATTAGCACCTTCAAACCAGTGTTCACTGAGGTTTCAGACATCTTTCAAGGAGAGAACACCATCCCTACTGAAGAGCAGCTGTTCAAGGTGGATTTGTATCACAGAATATCCTCATGCTGCTGTGATCCAATTAAAGCTCAAGTTTCTTACAACTTAAGGAAGCAAATGAAAAACAAAGAAGTATCTACAAAATATTGACAAGGATGTATTCCAAAACCAACCATATTGAGGAATCAGCAAAAGTAGAAAAAAGAGCAGAGGAGGAGAGTTGCTTCTTGAGTTTTATTTAATCTTTTGCACCTGCCCAAAATGCTCCATTTCCTGGCAGCAACTCATTTCTCAAAACACAGTTTGGAGAAAGCACAGCACTGTTGGCACATTTCTCTTCTTTTTCATAGAAAAGCAAGGCACAATTCCTCCCAAGAATATTTCTGGGTTTCACATTCTCTGAACATCAGGGAATGGAAAACCAATTCTTATCATTTGCTGTGCCTGTGTTTGTGCCACAGCAGAATGCAATATGGAGATTGTTCACCCACAGTGATGGGGTTTTGTTCCCTTGGCCTGTCAGGGCCAGGTGTGTGTGTGTGTGTGTGTGTGTGTGTGTGTGTGTGTGTGTGTGTGTGTGTGTGTGTGTGTGTGTCCAGGGTTGAGTGCTTGGCAGGTTCAGTTTTAGATATATAGAATGATATAGTATAATAAACTAATTAATTAGCCTTCTAATATCAATGGAGTCAGATGCATCATTCCTCCTCCATCAGGGCCCTCACAGCATTGCTGTACTCCTGCAGGCACAGTGCCTCAGACAAAGCGGAATTTCCCAAGATCCATCAAGGTGTTTAAAAAAGAAGAAAAAAAACCCAATAAAAAATCCCAGGTCTGCTTCCCTGTCTACCCATGATGAACAATATGGAGATTGTTTACCCACAAGTGATGGTGTTTTGGTTCCTTGGCCTGTCAGGGCCAAGTGTGTAGCCCCACATTTCTCTTCACAGAGAAAAGCAAGGCACAATTCTCCCCAAGAATATTCTTACCTCATTTGCTGTGCCTGTGTTTGTGCCACAGCAGAATGCAATATGGAGATTGTTCACCCACAGTGATGGGGTTTTGTTTCCTTGGCCTGTCAGGCCCAGGTGTGTGTGTGTGTGTGGGGACTGTTGGGTGACAGTCACCAGATTCTGTACAGTTCTGTGCAGTTGAGTGCTTGATAGATTCAGTTTAGATGTAATGTAACATAATGTAATATAGTGTAGAATAATATAGCATAATAAAGTAATTAATTAGCCTTCTGCTATCAGTGGAGTCAGATGCATCATTCTCTCCCCTCACTGGGGCTGCCTGCAAATTCCATGCAGCATCAGGGCCCCAGCCAGCCCAAGCCCATTTGCCACCACTGAACTTGTTTTACCCCAGTCTCAGTGAGGAAAACTGGAAAGCCCAGGTTGTCAGCAAACACTAAAAGGGAAAGGCCAGTGCCTGAGCAAGGCTGTTCCTCCAGGAACACAGCACAAGTCAGGCACCAAGCAGGGAAGTTGTCAGTGCTGATTTACAGCACGCTGCATGATGAAACAGGCTCTGCAGAAATCCACAGCAGCACAACCAAAAGACACCTAAATCCTACTGGGTTTATTGTGCTTCCTTTTTTAAACTCACTGGCTGGAAGAGTTACTGTTAGATTGAAGACTTCCTTTTTGAAGGCAAACTAAAGAAATAAAAATGTCACAGAGTTATGAAAGGGTTTCACTGCAGGCAACATTTAAGTAGTGCGAAGTGTTTAAAGAAAGATCAGTCACAGTGTTTAGTCTGTGATCAATTTATAGAATACAGATTGCATTTGAGATTGGACAGGATTACACTCTTGACTCTAAAAAAAACACACTAAAAACTCACCTGTTCCTTTCATTCTGAGATTCAGTTTGGTCACTGAAGGGTAAGAATGAAACATTTTTATGTTCTGAAAAGCTTATGTCAAAATCTGAACAGTATTTCAACAGCCTGGTTCATATACACTGTACCTCTAAGCACCAATAAGTGCATTAGCTTCTGCAGGAAAAGAAAATTTTATCGTTTCTTTTTCTATCAAGTACAATTTCAAGAATGCTTGGATTTAAAAATATAATTTCATTCTCCTAATCTGGGGTCAGAACAATTCTTTGCTTAACATATCAAGGTGAAGTTAATTTTTCTTTTTTTCTGTGTTCCTTAAATTAAAAGTGAAGTACTGATGGTAGCTCTCTGTCTTGAAACAAAAGACAACCCACACTCTTCTCAGTGTGAACAACAAGTGAGTTGGACTATTCAGAACAAGGAACCATCTGATCCTGAGACAATCCTTTACTGTGGGATGAAGAAAACTCTCCTGGGCAGCATGTGCCCTACTGCATATCTTTTATGTAATATCCAAAAGCAACAATGAATTATTTAATGCCAAAATAATCACTCTAAAGCAGCTCAGAAGACAGCAATTTCTATTTTTATAAGCCAGAGAGATGTGTGTTTCTTCAGTATTTTATTCAATAAGCACCGTCAGCAAATGAAATTTCCAGGAAAATCTACACACAGCTTCCTAGAAATAACAGTGCACACTTCCCTCTTCAGTTAGCTTTACCCATCTGTTTTCCTATTCCCCAAGCAACTTATCCAGGCTTTCTTCTCCCCTCTGTGATTTTCCCATTTTGATTAATTTAATAAATATGGACTGCAGGGGTGATCTTAGAGAAAACTCCACATCTCAGCTCTGCTGCACACCCAAGTTCACTGGATGTCATCGTCATCAAAGAGATCTTCAAAATCTAGTCAGGAAAACAAGACAAAAATTAACCTCAGAAGTTTCAGTGTCACAAATGCACATGCAAGTACAGTACTTTGTTCCTTGGATCAAGGACAGAAATAAAGGTGAACTCAGGGAATGAGAGTTACTGCACCATCAGTTATTATAAATGTAGCATCAGGGGGGATGATTTTGCAGATTAACAAATTGGGATTTGTGTTAAAAAGCCCTTTCTCAAAAACATTTAATTGTTTTGTGTTAAAAAGCTCTTCCTCAAAACCATTTAATTGCTTTAAAGGTGCCAATAACATTTCTGTCTCAGAACACATCTCCCAGTAGTGAAATGGTTCCAATCACATTTGGAATTACTCCTAACTACTCAGCCTTGCATCTTCCTTGTGTACTGAACATAAACTCATCATCTAAGTGAACACAGTCTTTATTCTAAAAGAAGCCAATTGACAAGAACCTACAAGAAACTGAGGATGAATCCTCATTTAGAAGAGCCCTAAATACCAATGGAACACAATGCCACAGTGTGAAGGTAGAAATAGATGGAAAAAGCTACTCCTGAACATGCTGGCTCCAACAGACAGCTGAGAGCAGAACTGCCTTCCACTCCTGTCTCCTAAGTCTTGAGCAAAATGAATAATGTACTTTATTTTGCAATCAACACCAGCTTGTGATACTAACACTGCCGCTGCAAGATTTAATAACATATAAAGCATTTAATAACATATAAAACTCACTGCTGCAATGTCTAAATGCGCTTGTTCAGAAGCATAAAAACCCCTTTAGGCACCAGGTGCAGCGCAGTGTTGTATATTCCACCCCTACGTGGATATGTAGCTGCTCTCCCTCAAAGCAGCTGTAAATCCTTACACACAGGCTGAGAGAACTGGGATTGCTCAGCCTGGAAAAGAGAAGCTTTGGGGTGGCCTTGTAGCACCTGAGGGAGCCTCCAAGGAGAGCGACAGACGATTAACACGGGCCTGGAGTGGGGAATGGCTTCAAACTGATAGCAAGTAAGTTCAGGGATTTGAGGAAAAAATCTTCCCTGTGAGGGGCGGTGAGGCACGAATAGTCCAGAGAAGGCCACATTTTTACTCGTATTTACACTGTTAAACATAAGCTATTTGTTATACGAACGGACCAATGTATTTTTCCTTGTAGCCATTAACACGCTAAACTCCGCGGAGAGGAAAACCCCGCACCCAGAGATGTGGTCAGGGCACAGCTTCAGCGAGCACAGGCAGCAAAGGCAGTGCAGAGAAGCCGGGCGAGGTGTGCTGAGGCAGCCCCGGAGCAGGGCGGTCCTTACCATTGAAGAAGTCGGCGTGCACCGCTTTCTCGTTGGCGGCCAGGTCCATCAGCAGCCCCGTGCTTCCCCCTGCCTGCGAAAGCCGCCGCTGAGCGCCCCCGCCCCGCGGCACCACGGCCGCGGCACCGGAGCACCCGCCTCACCTCATCCAGGTCCACGTACGGGCCGGCGCCCTCAGGGAACATCTCGTCCACCGCCGGCTTCATGGCGGCCCCTCCGCGCCGTCACTTCCGCCGCCGCAGCGGCGCCCTGCGCAATGGCCGCCCCCGCGCGGGGGCCGCGCCGTCTCCATGGCGACCAGCAGTGGAGGCCGCCATCTTGCTCACCCCGCCCCCGTCTCCATGGCGACCAGCAGTGGAGGCCGCCATCTTGCTCACCCCGCCCCCGTCTCCATGGCGACCAGCAGTGGAGGCCGCCATCTTGCTCCCCCCACGCCCTGTGGCCATGGAGACCAGCAATGGAGGCCACCATGTTGCTCCCTCACACCCTGTGGCCATGGAGACCAGCAATGGAGGCTGCCATCTTGCTCCCCCACGCCCTGTGGCCATGGCGACCAGCAATGGAGGCCGCCATCTTGCTCCCCCCCATGCCCTGTGGCCATGGCGACCAGCAATGGAGGCCGCCATGTTGCTCCCTCACACCCTGTGGCCATGGCAACCGGCAATGGAGGCCGCCATGTTGCTCCCTCACACCCTGTGGCCATGGAGACCAGCAATGGAGGCCACCATCTTGCTCCCCATGCCCTGCTGCCATGGTGATGGCAGGCCCAGCGCCCCTTCAGACCTCAGTGAGGCATCAATTTGCAAATCAGGTGAGTGTGACTGATACTGGCAGCCCCTCCAGCCCCCAAACTGGGTGCACTGGTTGAATAACTCCTGTACACATGTACTCCTCTGCACAGAGAGCAGTGTCCTGAGATGAAGCTGAGAGCATCACCTGGTAAAAAAAAAAGCTCCCAAAGCCATGCAGCAGAATGTACAAGTTTATTGTTTCACACAGAAGCATAAATTGTAAAAAAAGGGGATTAATTTAAAGCCTGAAATGCTGCATGTGGTTGCAGTGTCACTTAGTGGCTGAGAAACAGTGCAGATGTGTTTGCTGGCAGTCAGGTGTTCACACAAACACCTTTACAAGAAATGGTAAAAAAGAGACTCACTGAAGCCATAGAATGCTGCACATGACTGTGGTGTCACAAAGCAGGTGAGGGCAGCTCAGGTGTGTTCAGTGGCAGGCAGGTGCTCACCCAAACACCTGGGCAGCAGCTCTGGCAAAGCTGAGCAAGGCTCTCAGTGCTCATGGTCACGCACATGGTAGCCGAGGTGGCTCCCAAAAGGGAACTGGGCAAAGAAGGCTCTGGCCATGTCATTGATCCTGTTGTAGGCTCCCAAGGTCCGGAAATATTCCACATAGGACCAGAAATCATTGGATGAGAAGGGCCAGTACGGCAAGGCTGCAGCATCCTGATAGGGATCTAAAGAACCCAACCAAAAAAAAATATTGCATATTACTATAATAAGAAGCGCTTTTGTTGAGAGGTTGGGCTTGGAGCCACCATGTTTGGGGTTGTGAGCTCCCTTTGGGGGCTCCTCTGGCAACAGAGAGGCAAGGAGAGCCATTGACCCCTCTCTGTGACCCACTGTGCAGAAAATGGAGCCGGTATTCCCTGCTCCAGATGCACCAGGAGTGACAGAGTGGGACAAGATGGGGAGCAGGAAAAAAGGGACATGTCCACATTTACACCAATTCAAGAATTCATCGGGCTGGTTTCATTTCTAGAAGGCTGCTGGTTATTTCAAAGCAAGCAGCGATTGCACTCAAAAGCCATTTCTCCTCATTCCACATAATTTGCTTTGTCCCATAGAAAAATATAAGGACTAAGGCACCACCCTCTATGGTGTGCCCCTGCAGCTGGGTACACTGGCCACAGAACTGCCGGGGACTGGGGCCATACTGCCCTGATACTGCCTGGAACTGCAGAGCTGTGCCTGTCCTCAGGGAACTGTAGGAAATGAGCCACAGGGATGGAGAGGAAAGGCTTTGCCACTTGGGGGACAGCTACTGCATTTGGGCCTGCTCCAGCAGTACCAGAATGTGATACAGTCATTGAAACAAGATTTACAATTCAGCAGCAAAACAAAATCAGTTCTGAAAACACAGGAACCCTGGGCCCAAATGTGGGCAAACAGAGAAGCATATATAAAAAGTAAACAGCAGCTGAGAGCACAGTCACAAATGTCTTTCAGTGCAGTGAAACTAAACACAGTATTTTATTTTGATTTGAAGCCCGTTTAGATGAATGAAAGTCTTTCCACTCAGCTTGGGGCCAGGGTCTTTGGTAGGAATTAAGGGCCTTCAACAATCCTGTTGTCAGACTTTAATTTTACGGAGTAAAGTTTGCAGCGTGCAGGCACAGATGGCACATAACAAACCAAATGAATCAGCCAAATGCTGTCTGCAGAGGAGAACTCACTGTTTATACCAGCTGACCTCAGATTCACTTTGCAGGCTGCTGCTTGGCCCAGTGTGAAAGAAAACAATAATTGCTGGTAATGAGAGCAACAGGACACTGCCTGAACAGGGCTCTAATTTTAGATTGATGCAGGCTCTCCTGAATGTTGTAAAAGTTGCCACAAAAATATTTGCTGTACACAAACACAGATGATATATTAAAATATTTTAGAGATGATATATTAAAAATATTTATTTCTAAAGAAATAGAATGGAGCATAGGAAAAAAAAAGGTTTGAATGATAAGTAATCATATTAGACCTTATTGTGTATTTGTTCTGTTCATATCTGTTATAATGCTTTCTGCATATTTGTGCACTGGAGATGCTGCTGGCAGTACTTGGTTTATTGCAGATACTTCTCTGAAACTTTGTTTTCAGACAGAATTCTGTCTGAAAAGCCAAAAAAAGGTTAAATGATAGAATCATCAGTAAGCCAGTGTAAACATCATTAGGGTGTTGAGGGCTTTTTAATCAAAGGCAAACACTATTCCAATGGATTAATCACACAAAGTGACATGAACCACAGGGTAGCTGTGCTAAGGGATTTATTCCAACATTTCTCTAATTGGATTTGTGGCAATTTGTAAATTTTAAGCTTTTTGTCAGGAAAGCTGGTATCTCTTGCCAAAAAGCAGATACACATACAGCATTATGGTTCAGGACAGACAGAATTCTCAGATGTCCTATACATATCTAAGTCTGGTGCATTCCAGTTAGGATTTTGTACAACAGAATTAGTGACTTGACTGTAATCCCTTTTCATTTTAAGACTGGATATTAGCTCTGTTATTATACATTAATATGTTACCACCTTTTAATAAATTGTAAAGGAATTTTTTAAATTCACTATTCTTTTTTTTTCACCAGAACTAATTGAAAGCTTTTCCTCAGTCCACTGAGGTTAATAAGCATTGCTGCCAAAGTCATTGCTGGGCATCAAGTCTGGGAGTTACAAATGACTCTCCTAAATATTAGTGACACAAAGGAAATGAAAACATTAGGAATTACCATCTCCATCCTGGATGGATCGGGCATCTGTAAGTAAAGAGGAAACACATCAGTACCAGCTCCTGCACAGAAAGGCTTTCTGTTAACCAAACATTTTCCATGTATAACTAGAAGCTCACAAGTTCTTTAATGCCCACATCAGACCCTCTGTGTAGCCAAAGGATTTTTGTTTCTTGAACAACAGAGCAAGGAATCCCCTATTTGCAATCAGTCACTGCTACAAACCATCTCGGTCTGGCTGTTAGTCAGAACTCACTGCCTGAACAGTTGGGATTAAAATGTCAGCAACACTAAATAGAAGATGCTGTATTTGTAACAAAATATTTCTGGGGGCTTGAAAAAATAAACAAGAATAAATTTGGTAGTAATCTTACCTGCTAGCATGTTCATCAGCATACAGAAGATAAAGAAGCCAGTAAATGTCATCTCGTCTGCAAGAAGCTGCTTGTGTTTCTGAAAATTAATTTGTACAATTGAGGATTATTACAAGAGATTAATAATTATGCAAACTCAACTATTTCTTGTTTTAATAGAAGAATACATTCCAAAATAGATTCTAGTTACTAATTTAGGCATGAAAAAATCCAATCATATTTCTTATTGCTTCTGAAGTGCAACACAGAGCATTAAAAGACCATCAGTCCTGAAATGTATATTGATATTTTGGTTTTAGATGGCATAAATCCAAAAGGTGCCTCTGAATCGACATGAAATCAAGTGTCTTTGGAAATGTTTGATTTTGTGGTTAATTTAATTTCACTTTGGAAATTACCTCTCTGTTTCTCTTCTTTTCTTCTTCTTGCAGCTCTGAGTCAGCTACAAAACTCCAAAAGGATTTCTATTGCTGTAAAATAGTAGTGCTTTGTAAGGAAGGGTGGGGGGAAACGTCACTGAGTTACTACACCAATCTGATTTTGTTTTCTTCAGGTATTTTTACTGCTCACATTTGCATTATATTTCAGCACTGCCCATGGAAGAGACAGTGGACAGTTTCTGAGAGGAAATCAGAATTAACTTTGGCAATAACATTTGGTTTTGGAAGATAGAGGGAAAAATAGAGAAGCAAATTTGGTGATTATTACAGTTTCTGCCCTCCTGATTTTCTTTCTCCCCTTTCAGGCAAATAGATTTTTTAAAATGTTAGCTGAGCAAATTGCTAAAAGGATATTGAGTTTTTCTCTCCAGCTCCAGTCATAAACCCCAGAAATACTTGACAGTGCTTTATATTCTTATTTAGGATCCTTAAAATCTAGACCTTAAAAAATGTACCAGGCAGTGAGTGACCACTAAAATCAATGGGGTTACAGAGAGTAAAGAAGGAGGTCCCCGAGGACCACGGCCATGCTGATGGTGCTGGTGCCCTCAGAGGGTCGATAGGGTGCATTGAAATGCATTTTCACATTATACCCATTTCCTGGAAGGATTCCTCTCCCACACCAAGCAGGTGCTCCGGGCTCCAGCCCGTGCAGGTTGCTGTATGGATCCAGCACTTTGAGAAGCCTGAAGGGGAGACATGGTTTGGAGAATATTCAATTGTCATGTACATCTGATTGATTTTCATCCAGCACACAACCCCTGATGGCAGCAGGTGTGGTCAGGGACTAAGGTGCAGCAGAAAGTGTTCTGTGACTCACAGGCAGATTGGGGATCTCCATGCCTCTCAACAGTGTGGCAGTTCAGGTCAATCTGGCCAAACCCCCATCTTGTGGGATTCACACTCTCTGAACCTGAGAGAAGCAGGGAAAGAAGCAGAAAAAAGAATGATCAAAACAGTTCTTATCTCCTTTGCTGTGCCTGTGTTTGTGCCAAAGCAGAATGCAATATAGAAATTGTTTACCCAAAGTGATGGTGTTTTGTTTCCTTGGCCTCTCAGGGCCAAGTGTGTGTGCAGACTGTTGGTCAGCCACAAGATTCTGAGCACTTAAGTGCTTAGCAGATTCAATTTAGATGTAATATAATATATTATAGTATAATAAAGTAATTAATGAGCCTTCTGATAAGACAGATTCCTCCTCCTCCTCATTCCTCCTGGACATCAAACAAAATATCCCCGATACCATCAATTTCCAGATATTGCCCCTCTTGAGAGGAGCTCCTGAGATGCCAGTGCAGAGCTCACTGTGCACCTTCATGCTGTGAGATCTGACTGTACACATGCTGATCTGAGCTGCACTCTCTTACTGGGCATTTTCAGTTGCCTTTATGGTCTACAAAAGCATTTCTTTGTGTCAGTTCTAGATACCTGCAACTCTGTGCATGGCTCCTGACATTGATGCCTTGGTTGTACCACATCACCCATCTGCCACAGGACAAATCTGTGCACTCACAAAGCCCTGGAGCAGAGAGAGCCAGGTGAGTGGCCTTGCAGGAGGACCCAGCTTGGCTGGAGTTTGTTCCTATCTACACACAGAGTTAGACAGTTTTGCCAAGAATTAATTCAAGATGTTCTGAGTAAGGGGAAAAAAGGGTGCTTTGTAGCACACTAGGCTGTGCCAAGTCTTGTGGAGGGTGAAAAGAAAAATATTATGAAAGCAGAAGCAATTCCATGTTTGAAAGGCTTTAACCCTCCTGCTTAGTATGTATTTCCCAGGCCTGTAGGGGGGCTCCCTACATAAGCCAGGTTCTTGCATCACCTCACCCACTCACCTGGGCTGCAGCAGCTGTGGGTGGGAAGAGGCACTTCCTTGGAGTTCTGTGTTGCATCCATGTACCTGGGTGCACCCAGCAGCACTGCCTGCAGACCCCAGCTTTCCCTTTCTCTGCATATCCTGCTCCAATAAAAACCAGAAGCACTGAGGTGTGCTGATACACACACAAAACAGTCATCAGCTGGAACTGAATAATTGCCATAAAGCTGCTTTTGTGCACATCCATCAGTAGCTCTTTGTTTTGGCTGGTGACAAACCAGGTGCAGTTCCAAGTGGGAGGTGAGATAACGTGTTTTGGATGATGACAAAGGAGAATAATGGAGCTCCTGATGCAGCCACATCCTGCTGCTCTCCTCTTGAGATACTAACAGCATTGTAGGAGGGTGACAAAATCCCAGAGATTATCAGATTCAGGGTCTATCTGATCACAAAATGATCAGATACAACACTGGATGATCTTGGGAAGATTCCCATAGCTATTGGGCTGACACACACCTTTACACCTACCTCCTTTACACCTTATTATTGTGTCTTTTGAAGCTTGGAGTTACTACCAGAGCCAGGAGGATCACTGATCTGACATTGTGTGTCAGTCTTCTAACAATTACAAACTTGCAACTGAATTCAAATCAAAATTTTCCACTTGCTAGTGCACATATTGCAGATGTGAATAAATTCTCAGGGTTTCCATGCTAAAGCAGACCTAGGAAATTATTAAAAGGGGATAAGACTTAGCATTGAAAACAACTTGCATCACAGGTTGCAACCTCTTCTATCAACACTTCTGTTGCTGTACATGACTGCTTGTCCCAGTTGGGTCTGTTTTAAACACAATGTTGGACTAGAGAAAAACTGATGAGAAGGACTGTTTGGTGGGTTCAGTGTGCCAAACAGTGCAGTGTGCTCCTGGCTGGTCCCAGAACACATGATGCTCTGACTTGCAGTGTTTCTAACAGCCTGCAAGCACATTCATTTCATCCCCCCTCTTTTTTTTTTTTTTTTTCCCCTTTTCTTTCTCTAGGAGCACTTTCCTTTTTTCAAACTCAACACAGAGGGCAATTAAAGTGACAGTGCTGAGTGTCCAGCACAAGTGCTGGCATGGATCAGTTAGCAGAGCCCTCTGCTAATAGTTGCTGCCCTGCAGGCTTCTTCACTGCTGAGCAGTAATTGGAGATGCCATGGTGCCCACAAATGCAAATCTTGCTCAGCAGCAGCCACATTTCAGCAGACACTACAGCACTTAACAGGGCAGCTGCTTAATGAGTTCAGTGTCTTAATTTCTACTTATTTTGGAAAGAAATTTCCTGTTCTCCTTTTTCAGAACAGCCCATTAGCTCAAAAAGCTGTTATTCCTGCTGACAAGAAGTTCTTCAGGTTCTGTACTCTAAAGTTTGCATACAGTTTTTAGCTAAGGCCATTCAGTCAGAAAAGCTTTGCTACACAATAGAAAGGGCTGTGGTTTTTCCCTACCCCCCATCCCAGGAAGATCCAATCAATATGTACTTTCTGTAGATGGCTCTCAAAGCCAGAACATCCCACACAGAGCCTGTCAGAGACAGAAATCAATGGGAGCACAGAGGCCATTCCCTTGGGAATAGGGGAATGCAATTTGGGCAGCCCAGGTGCTGGTGTGACTCAGTGGGGAGCAGTCCTGGGGCTGCCAGCCTGCCTTCAGTTGGGCTGCTGCTAACAGGGCTGTTCCACCCAGGGCCAGCCCCTGTGGAGCAATCCAGCTCTCCTTGGCGATTAACTTGAAACAAAGATAAAGGAATACATAAAAGCAACTTTATGGATTCCTTTCTTTTCTCAATAGCTATGTTAGACTGCTATCACACACACAAAAATCTATAGTGCTCCAGGCACTGGAAAAAACCCTGCTTAAAAAGCCAGAATCTTTCTTATTTAATCAATAGACAAAAGCAAGTGCATGCAGAGTTCCACAGGAACTTATCTAAAAACTAAATAGGACTAATAGATGCATCTGAAGTGCTCTGCCCTTGAGCTGAGCAGACAAAATGTTCTCCATAGGGCTACAACATTTCTGTACATCAGAAACAACTAATGACTGTGATATATTGACCACCCCTAAAAACAACAAACAGCAAATGTTTGATTATTTCCTCCAGCAATTTGTCCAAATAATACAGGTCAAGAGGAGATTCCTGTGACTAGAATATGCTTTGCTCAGACAGGTGTAAGGAAGTACCAAGAAGCCAAGTAACAAAGTGACCAGTAAATGTAAAATGAGGTACCTGTGTAAATTTCTCCCACTTTCAAGGCATGTGGTTTCTGATCACTCCCACTCAAACTAGATTTGGAGGCACCAAAGAGATGTGTGGTATAATGTTCTTTAATGCTCAGTCATAGACAAAAAGACAAATCAAATAAGAAGACAGGAAGCAAAACCCATAAGGCATCACTTTGCCATTGTGCCAGTTAGTCCCATTTTGAATATTGTCTGCATTTTTGGTCTCACATAACAGAAGGTCATGACTGAACAAGACAGGATACAAAGAAGAGGGTGAGGGGAATTAGCAGACAGGGACCAGCTAAAGCAGACTGAGACTCTTCAGGCCAGCAAAAGGATGACAAGACCTTGATTTCTACCAAGAGATACCAAATTAGTCTGGCAACAGCTTATTCAAAACAAAGGGTAGTGGGGTTTGATACAGCTGTAGAATGTCTTGTCAGGATGTATTATCAACTACTCAGTGTCCTGGCTGCAGTGCCTGAGCCTGGCCTGGCAGCAGAACTGCTCTGCACTTTTGCTCTGTGTCTCACTCCTCTGATAGCCTCTGCTGCTGGGCCAGGTGAGCTCCCAGGCTGAGCCTGGGCTTGCTCTTACAGTCAGTTTTACTGAAATATGACATATTCCAGTTCTTGTGAACAGACAGCTTTCCTGCCAGAAAGTGGTTTGATCATCCTGATAATAGCAGCCCCTGGAAACAATTGAAGGGAGACATAGCAGATGGATTTGGATAGTTGCAAAGCCATTAACAGAATAACTGCAGTGCAATTAGAGATAGCCCAGTGAAAATGAACCACTTGCAGAGGCACTAGAGCTAATTGGGAAGGTCAGAGTTACAAACCCTAGTCAAGGAGTAGCTCTACACTTAAATCAATCACACTTAAGAGCCAACAAGTAAATGCATCAGACATTTATTTCAACTTATCATTTTAATCTCTGTCTGAAGAAAGGTTATATTTGTACACACAATGAGCTGCCAGAGGTTCACAGGCAGCAGTCAGTGCTGCAGCAGCAGGTGCTGAAACAAAGGAGGGGAGCAATCCTGCAGGCATCAGGACTAGTGCAGCTTGGCTCCCAAGGAGCTGACCCTGCCAGGTGTCCCAGTGCCACTCCCCAGGAACATTCTCAGCTCTCCCCCATTGCTCCTTGGCCCTCCCAGACCAGCTCCAAGCACCAGCTTTGGCTTTCTCCAGGGTCCATGGAGCCTTGCTGGCACAACACAGCAGTCTGGTGCTCCTGCTCACCAGTCAAGCAGATGTTCCTGAGGCAGCAAAGAGCAGCACAGGCTGACTGCTCCCCTCCTATCACCACTGACACCAACAATCTTTTTCTACAGTCCATCTGCAAATTTTCATGTGAATGACAGGAACCTCACACCAGCCTGCCACCAGGGTGGGTTAGGATTTGGTAACATTTCAAACTATTTTTGCTATAGGCAAAATGGAGTATCAGAGCCAACAAGTCCCCTTGGTTTCTTGCATGCTGTTTGCTCAGGAGACACAGTTGGCAGTGCCCATCAGCACCACAGAAGGTTCATGCAGTGAGGAGCACTGGCTCCCAAGCAATCCTGCTGCAGGGAGGATGAGAGGCAGCAGCAGCAGCAGCTCTATTCCAGCAGCAGGGCAGCCAGGACACCCCTCCTGCACCCACATTAGGCCCAAGCTCATCCAAGGCACCTTTTTGGATAAATTGGTCAGTTGTGTGCTTTAGCTTTGCTCAGCCATTCAGCACAGGCACAGATGACTGAACTCAGGAGAGAGTGTAATAAACTGGTCACAAGCTGACAGGTTTATTCAAGAACTCTCAAGAGAGGATATATTTTTCCCATTGCCATTAAGGCTAGATGTATCATAGCAATAACCTCCACCATTTTGAAATATACTCACAATTTTTTCAGAATGATTGAATGTTCCAGCTACACTTAAGTTATTAAGCCAACAGCAGATGTTTATTGTTTTCATTTCATAGAGATATTTCTTTAAATAAAAGTGCATTAAATATTTCATTACCAAAGTTAGGATTTCAGTAGGATAAATAGAAGCTTCTTTACACCCAGGGTCTTTTCTTCCTTTTGATTCATATGCCAAGGCTACTTCAATATCACCAGTTATACCTGTCCACAAGCAGCTCTGCCCTAGGGACAATAAAATTGATTAACCAGATTGATGAAGAGATGAGCTTGATTACAAAAAATCCATCACAAACGTGAGCAAGCTGCCAGTATATTTGATACCAGCAATCCATGAGACCTGTTAGTGGCTGTACCATTGCAGCTGTTACCAGACCAAAAGCCACCCAGCCTTTGCTACAAGCAGAGCAGGTTAGCAAACCCAAGGAACATCACATGTGGGTCTGGAAAGAATTGTTCTGCTTATCCACCTTACAAAGTTTTGCTGTTTTAAAGGTTGACAAGGTGAAGACTATCAGTCACCATCCCAAAATAAAACAGCACCTGTTGCAGTGTTGTGAGGTGAGAGATGAGAATTGACTCCAAGTTCTCAAAAGGCTGATTTATTATATTATGATATATATTATATTAAAAGAGAATGATATACTAAAGAAAGAGAAAGGAGACATCAGAAGGCTGGACAAGAATGAATAAGAAAAACCCATGACAGACCCGAGTCTGACACAGTGGCTGTGATTGGTCATTAAGTAAAAACAATTCACATGGAACCAATCAAAGATGCACCTGTTGGTAAACAACCTCCAAAGCACATTCCAAGCAATCAGATAATTATTGTTTACTTTTTTTTTTGAGGCTTCTCAGCTTCTGAAGAGAAAAATGCTGGTGAAGGGATTTTTCATAAAACATCATGGTGACAAGCCATGGTGTCAGCCATGGTGACAAAACCTTCTGCCCTAGGTTTTCTGGGTAACAGTGGTCAGTACCAACACTGCAGCTGGAGAGCAAATCCTGCACAGCTCTAGGAGCTTGTAAATTATGGTTACTCAGATTATTGCCTTATATACTGAAGGCAGAGATTAGCCTTGTTTAGTGGCCTTACCAAGCAACTTTGCAGAGATTATGTTTGAGGTTCTAGTTTGGACCGATGTGCTAAACTCCAGTGCAGCTGAACGAGACTGAACCTGTTTATCAGGACCAAAGAAATTAATCTTTATAACAGCATTGTTGACTCTCAAATTCCTTGATGCATCCAGTTAATCACAGGGAAAGCCGTTCTTGCCTGAATTTATTGCTGTGTGGTTTGTAATTTGATGATCATTGCCCATGTTTGACATGATTTTGCAGTCAGTTTGCACCTGGCAGCTCAGACTGTGGCCTGCCTCACCATTCAGCTCAAGGCCATTTTTGCCTCCCTTAATGAAGTCCAGCCGTGCGCGTGGGCAGGGCAGCCTCCCCAGGGCCCCGCTTCATTCAGGGGGGCACAGAGCCCGCCCGAAGCAGGGACAGCCGCAGCTGCCCCGGGATCTGCCCGGGGAGAGCCAGCCCGGCCCGGGGCTGCAGCGCGGGGCTGCGGCTCCCTCTGCTGTCCCGGGATCCCGCTCACACAGCGGCGTGCTCGCACACCGAGAGAGAGGCTTGCACACCCGGAGGGATGCTCACACACACAGCCAGGGGGATGCTTGCACACCCGTAGGGATGCTCACACACACAGCCAGGGGGATGCTTGCACACCCGGAGGGATGCTCACACACACAGCCAGGGGGATGCTTGCACACCCGGAGGGATGCTCACACACACAGCCAGGGGGATGCTTGCACACCCGGAGGGATGCTCACACACACAGCCAGGGGGATGCTTGCACACACACACACCCCCAGGGGGATGCTCGCACAAACACACACACACACACACACACACCCAGAGGGATGCTCACACACACAGCCAGGGGGATGCTTGCACACCCGGAGGGATGCTCACACACACACACACACACCCCCAGGGGGATGCTCACACACACACACACCCCCAGGGGGATGCTCACACACACACACACACCCCCAGAGGGATGCTCACACACACACACACAACCAGAGGGGGATGCTCACACACACACAAAGGGGGAATGCTCACACACACACACACACACAAAGGGGGATGCTCACACACACACACGCACACACACACACACACAGGTGGATGCTCACTCACACACACAGGGGGATGCTCACACACACAGAGGGATGCTCACGCACACTCACACCCCGAGATGCTCGCACACACCGAGAGAGGCGCTCGCACACACCGGGAGAGGCGCTCGCACACCCCGGGACAGCAGAGCCTGCTCGGGTTTAGCACGCTTGCAATTTGAATAAAGTCAGGGTAAAACTTCAGCTGCAGCAGGAGATTGTCACTATAGGACACGAAACAACACGAATGCACACACTGCTGTTCTCAAGGTGAAAAAAGGGAAGGTTATTTTCTAACATTTATAGATTTCTAAAAGTGGATTGGAGGTGACAGTGCCACCTCTCCAATGACACTGGACAAACTAACAGTCTATCAAATTTCTCTTCTTCATGAAAGAATGCAAAACAATAAGTTATTTACATAAAGTGTGTGAGAAAGGTTGTTACAAGAATGTAAACATCAGAAGGTTTAGAAAATCAGGGCGACAGGAGAGAGATAAAAAGCAGGACCAAAGGCACAAAGGTGAAAAGGCCATTTCAGCAGACTTGAAGGATATATCACTTTCTTCCTCTACAAAAAGGAACCAGGAGCACCTTACATCCTCTATGCAGACAGCACTCACCTGTATGGCATCAAGGAGGAGGGAAATAACCCCTGCCCCATTCCCAACCCCCTGCTCCCCCCAGTTAGGCTCCATCAGCCCTTACAGGAAAGCAGCACTCACACCAGCCTGCTATAGATTAGGGCCTTGAACACACAAGCAGGAGCCATAAAACAGAACCACTCATCTCTCTAGCAGAGCCAAAGACTGACATCCGCACTAAAGAGAGTTGAGGATTTGTGGCCCTGGGCTGAGCTTAAATTCTTCCTGGGACCATAGGCAGGGGCATGGGAGGAGGCTACAGGGGAAGCTGCTGGAGACCTTTAGGGTATATTGGTGGTCTTTAGGGTATATTGGTGTCCTCAGGCCCCCAGGAACATGTTTAGTTAAAGGGAAAACTGCTGAAATTTTTCTAAAGAAGATGACAGATGAGTTAGGAGAAGACAGTGAGGGCAATGTTGCTGACAAAGCTCTAAAGCATTCCTTAGCCTGATGATAGAGCTCTTTCCTGCACCTCTGTTTTCTGGATGAATGACCTGCAGGTCCTGGTTCCTGGGAATAGCCAATTTGTCTGAAATGATGACTTTTATTTTTAGTTTTACTGGATAAATCACTCCATTCTCTCTCGACTGTAATTTATGATGTCACTCATTAGTGTTGCCCAGGTGGGGATTTCTCTGTGCTCTAAAATTGCAGCAACACTCCCAGCCAATTCTGCATGAAAGGCTGTGTCTCTTTTAATTTCATCTCACTTTGAAGCCAGGTAGGCTTTGAGTATGGCAGGGGCTGCCTTAGTTAGCAGCTTTCACATGTCATAGTTTACAGGTGCTGTAATGGGGCCAGGCTCAGGCATGGCTTGGACACAGGCAGCTCTGGTAAAAGCAGAGAAGAGCTTGCTCCAAGATTTAAAGGGCAGGAGCAGAGGCTCTCCTCTCTCCTCACACCTATGCCCCCAGCTCAGTAACCCTGCTTGTGACTGAATGGGGACAATTGTCTGTTAAAAAGACAGCAGGACCCCAAAACCTGTCTTAGCTTTTTCACCACTTCATAGGACTCTGTTTCCTCCAGATAAACAAACTCACCATGAATATTCAGTTTCAGTTTCACCTGGCTTACAGCTGTAGTCTTCTTGCAAATTTGCTCTCTGAGTCTGATCAGAGTTGGGCTTTGGTTGTGATTTCTCTGTGATTTCACCTCAAGGTCCAGTAGTTACCTCTGGTTTTGTAATGGTCTGAATTCACGCTCTGGGGAATTTGAAGGAGATAAAAGATCATTTTTCCCTGGTCTGTTACTGCAGGGATCAACCCCATATATTTCCATCCCAATCTTCAGGGGATGAAGAAGGGGATGGTGTCTAATCTGCACAATGTCAGGAGGATTTGGAGCCTGCATAAGCATCAGCTCAACTTTTTCCTTCAGCTTTGGTTTTCCTTTCTTTTCTTCTTGTAACTGTTTCTGCAGCTGTTCTATTTCCAAGGACAGTAATAGTTCAGTTGTTTTCCTGCCTTCCATGTCAGTTTTTAGCTCTTGCTCCTCTTTAATTTGATCTTTCCTATACTAGCAGGCAACTTCTAGGCAGGTGCCTAACATATTACAAATAATTCCTTTTTTTTTTCCAGCCTTTATATGGCCCCTAGCTGTTTCTAGATGTTCCTCCACAGCTTCCCAATCATGCCAATTATTCTGAGCCCATTCATCTGAGAACTCAGGACTTGGACTTCTTCCATGCTTTCCTAAGCAGTCAGTGATTTCACTTCCCATCCTGCTGACTACAACAATTTATCCCAAATGAGTGTTTTAGGTTGCTCAAAGAATTGCTGGCAGAGGTACCAGCAAAAGCAGCTTTGATATTGAGGTGAAAATGTGACAAACTTGTTGGCAAGATTCACCCTACTGCTTACTAGATGGTTACAGCACACAGAGAAAAACTGGACAAAAACCTAAAATCAATCAATCTAAAGTTAAAATCAACAAAAAATTATCTATCTGGGGAATGGGGAAAGGGTAAGGATGGGAAACGGGGAGGATGACAAAGAATAAGGAGACCCTCCTGTTGAGTCACAACATTTAGAGTGGTCTCGCCAAACTCAGCCCTGGACTTCACCAACAATTTAGGCCTAAAGGTTTTAATAGCACTTAGACTTAACAGCACTTAATTGAGAGTTTAATTTAAAAGATTCTTATAGGATTCACAATAGCAGAACAATAACTCACTTACAGGCCTAACTTACTTATGACTCTGAAGCACTCAGGAATCCAGCAGACCAACACTCATTGTACACTGGCTCTGGCACACTGACCCTCACACACACCTCCAGAAGCATGCAAAGGTAAATAAATACCTGGGAAAACTCCTGGAGCTCAGCAGGGACTCACATGGGATGTCTTTGCACCTCCTCAGGGCTGAGCCCCCATATGGCTCACCATACAATAAACAGCCATCTACATACAATAAATATCCATCTACCATACAATAAATATCCATCTACCATACAATATACACCCATCTACCATAAAATATACACCCATCTACCATACAATGTACATCCATCTACCATACAATATACATCATCTACCATACAATATACATCATCTACCATACAATAAATATCCATCTACCATACAATATACACCCATCTACCACACAATAAATATCCATCTACCACACAATATACACCCATCTACCACACAATAAATATCCATCTACCACACAATATACACCCATCTACCATACAATAAACATCCATCTACCATACAATAAACACCCATCTACCATACAATAAATATCCATCTACCATACAATATACACCCATCTACCATACAGTATACACCCATCTACCATACAATATACACCCATCTACCATACAATAAACATCCATCTACCATACAATGTACATCCATCTACCATACAATATACACCCATCTACCATACAATATACACCCATCTACCATACAGTATACACCCATCTACCATACAATATACACCCATCTACCATACAATATACACCCATCTACCTTACAGTATACACCCATCTACCATACAGTATACACCCATCTACCATACAGTATACATCCTTCTCATCTCAGGAATGTTTCTTAGGCTCTGGATAACACCAGCAGGCTGTTTCTGAATTGTTCCTTTGGAATGTCTAATGATAGTGTGTGATGATAGAGCTCTTTCCTGCACCTCTGTTTTCTGGATGGATGACCTGCAGGTCCTGGTTCCTGGGAATAGTCAATTTGTCTGAAATGATGACTTTTATTTTTAGTTTTACTGGATAAATCACTCCATCCTCTCTCTTGACTGTAATTTATGATGTCACTCATTAGTGTTGCCCAGGTGGGGATTTCTCTGTGCTCTAAAATTGCAGCAACACTCCCAGCCAATTCTGCATGAAAGGCTGTGTCTCTTTTAATTTCATCTCACTTTGAAGCCAGGTAGGCTTTGAGTATGGCAGGGGCTGCCTTAATTGGAGTGGGGGTGTCAGCCCAGGCTCTGTTGCTGTAGTTTGGTGATGGTGCTGCAGGAACAGCAATGTTGAGAGCCCTTTTGCCCTGAGAGGCCCCACTCAGAGAGGTGCTGAGAGAGGCACCTCTGTTTATATGGCCACAACACAGAGGGCTTTAGCCACAGCAATTTTCCACCCTGGCTGCTATTTAGGCCAGCATGTTTCTTTGAAAGTTTGATAAGGAAAATATTGTTCCACTTGGGTTGCTATTCAGCAAGAAAAGTTAAGTTTTCAAGGCTGTTCCAGGAGCCAGGAGCTTGTTAGACAGCACAAGTCCCTGGGAGTGGACAGTGTTTCAGTTGGGCCCAGGAAGAGCTGAGCCCAAGGGCTGTTTGTCAAGGCCAAGGCCTAACAAGCATTTCTGAGATGGCTGTGCAGCCCAAGGAGGGGGTGTGTGGTATTTTCTGGGGTCCTCTGTGGCAGGAAGGAAATGATGAATCTGACTCCACGTTCTCAGAAGGCATATTATTATTATATTATATTATATTATATTATATTATATTATATTATATTATATTATATTATATTATATTATATTATATTATATTATATTATATTAGCTATACTGAAACTATACTAAAGAATAGAGAAAGATACTTGCAGAAGGTTTAACAAGATACTAATGAAAAACTCATGACTCCTTCCAGAGTCCCAACACAGCCTGACCATGATTGGTCATTAACTAAAAACAATTCACATGAAACCAATCAAACATAGGATAAACAATCTCCAACCACATTCCAAAGCAGCAAAGCACAGGAGAAGCAATCAGATAATTCTTGTTTTCATTTTTCTCTGAGGCTTCTCAGCTTCCCAGGAGAAGAAATCCTGGCAAAGGGATTTTTCCAGAAAATATAACAGTGACACAGGGACACAGCACTGACAGCTGGGACATGTCACAGCTTAGGACAGGAGTGTGTGTGAAGCCAGTGCCCCACAGAGGCTCACACAGCTCCCCTCTGAGCAGGGTGCACGTGCTGTCACCTGTGTCCTCATGCCCCTGTGCCCTGCCTGCAGCTCCTCATGGGCTGGCCTGGGGTCCCCAGCACAGCCCCCTGGGCCCAGCCTTGGACTCACACAGGGGAGCAGGCAAGCACTGACACTCCTGTGCTCCCCTCAGCTCTGCAAACCCAGGGCACCACAGGGAATATTCATTCCTGTGTCTGCTCTGGGCTGCCCTGACCCCCAGGGCAGCACTGGCTCTGACCCTCATCCATGGAGAAAGTTTCCCAGACTTCAAGATAGACTGGAACCCACAAAAGTGTGCAATAGATTATAGAGAGCAGTGCAGGTGCATCACTGGGTGAGAAATTGAGGGTTTGGGGTTTTTAGTGTGTTGTGGATGGCAGCAAGATGGAGGCACAGGGTGTTGTCCTGGGTTTCTTCTTCATGCTGCTTCTTCCTTCTTCTCCATGGGTTTGGGTGGCATTTTGGAATTGGGCAGAAGAGTCTGCACTGGGGGCTCTGTGGGATCAGTTCTTGGGTTCAAAGGGAAAATAATCCAGGTGTCAGCTCTTAATTGGACAGTTTAGTCTCTTAAAAGACCTTGTACCAAGAGACTGTTGGCCATTTTGTGCCTTCTAGTGAAAAGCTGCAGAACTCAGAGCAGTGAGACTGTTTGACTGATAAGGAATAATAAACACCTGAGTCTGAACATGAAACTGCTGTCTGGAGTGCCTTCAGTGCAGACCCAGAGGAACCCACAGCTGGCACTGCCATACTCAGCAGCACCCCAAAATGGGGACTGCTAACAAGTGGTGATTACTGCTTTTGGAGGCTGTCCACACTCAAGATCCGGCAGAATGAAGGTCTTTAGGGAAAACCAAGAAGGGATACTGGGAACCCATTTCCAACCATACTGAATAAATGGAGACATCTGTCACATATGCATGGGTTAGGTTTGTTTCCTGATTGCTAGCCCAGGGCCTGGGCTTCTCTGTAGACTGTGTGCTTCCCAGTGTTTGCACATCCCTGCTGGTGTCTCTGCTCCTTTCACCACTTCCATCCTGTCTAGTAGCAGGTGTGGAAAAAATTACCCAACACCACAAACTTTTCTATTTTAGCATAACCAACCTGCTGTGTTACTTTCTGACTCCTGCTGAACAAGGTGCCAGAATACCCCTCACTCTTTGTATAAAATGTCCCTGCTCATTATGCAGCTATCCTTTTGCTTAGCCTAAGGGCAGAGACTTTTCATTTTCTTCTGCAGTCCCCAGTGTCCTTCCTCCCCTCATTATCAAAAATTCATGTAAGGGAGATAGCAAAGCCTCATCACCTTCTCCCTGCCTGAGCCAGCACAATTCCTAATCCCTCTCAAACTGCAAGGGAAGCCAGAGCCTGACACACATAATCCACTGCTGACCTTGCCCAAACCCTGCAGACATGATTAACCATGATTAACCATGATTAACCATCCTCACAGCACACCCTTCCCTCCCCAGCCCTCCCTCAGTCACACAGCCAAAACTGCTCCACAGACTGCTCCCACCCCTGTCCCTTTGCCAGCAGCTCAGAAATAGGAGCCCACCCTCACAGCAGGGCTTTTGCTTTGAGTCAGGCTCACCTCTCCTCCTTTTTCTTGTTCTCACATGCTTTTTAATGCTTTTAGCATCATGCTGATGGTTAGATGCCCATTTTCATCCTTGTGACACAGGAGGACCAGCAATACAGGCTGTAAATCCTTCAGCATTAAATATTTTTCACTCTGTGTGTGTATGTGTGTGAGCTTGTTTGCAAGGGTTTTTTATTTCTCATCTGGAAGAGGCACAGCTGTTATTTTTGTGTCAAATCTGAGGCAGATAATATTTTACATATTGCTTATTAAAAAAGAAAAAAGGCAAATGTGGGTACATCACATTCTGGAGGGTTACATGTTAAAGTTTACACACAGCTCCAAGTCACATTCATATTTTCTGGAAAAATCCTTTTGCCCAGGATTTCTCTCCTAGGAAGCTGAGAAGCCTCAGAGAAAATAGAAAACAATAATTATCTGATTTGCTTCTCCTGTGTTTTGCTCATGTGGAATGTGGTTGGAGATTGTTTACCTCTTGGGTTTGTTGTTGCTGAAACGGCTCCCAAGGTATTAAAGAGTCTTTTTCCCCAAAGAAGTTGAGATTCATTGGTTCTGCTTTTCAAGGTCGTTTATTTTCTCTTATCTGTTCCATTCCTTCTCTGACCTGCTGAGGTCTGTCCAGCAGGTCAGACTGAGGCACACTGACTGCCCTTGGGGTGGTGTTGGCTTGTTATACCAAGAGCTACGTGTACTTTATTGACAATAATTTTCCAATACCTATTCCCTATGTTAGACAGTCTGTCTCTACTCTAAACCAATCCAAAAGTGCCACCATCACAGCAGAAGATGGAGGCCAAGAAGAAGAAGGAGAGAGACAGGACACGCCCAGATTCCTCCATCTTGCCTCTTGAACCCCCATTCTAAAAACCCCAAAATTCTACTTTTTCACCCTGTGACAGATTAACTATCATTCTACTCAAACTCTTGTGGCTTGAAACTCCTCACACAAAGTTGGTAATTGTTTCCATGGGCTAAAATCAAAGGCACTGATGTCTGTGACTCCATGCCAGGGTCTTGAGTCCTCCAGGGCAGCCAGAGGAATGTCCTGGGTCCCAACATTTACCCACAGGTGATTGTTCCATTGGATTCTGCTGGGAGTTGTTTTCACTCTTTGCCCAATGAGGGCCAAGCTGTGTCAGGACTCTGGAAAGAGTCAGGAGTTTTCATTTTTATCTTTTTAGCATTCTGTAAGTATCCTTTCTGTATTCTTTAGTATAGTTTAGTATTCTTTAATATAATATAGTATTATAAAATAATAAATGAGCCTTCTGAGAACATGGAGTCAGCTGCATCAATCCTCCCTGCCATGGGGCACCCCACAAATACAATAGCTCCATGTGTAAGCTTTGGCTTCATTGACACAGCAGTGCCTTTCCTCTGAAGCCCCAGAGATGCTGTAGAGATACAGGGGGCTCAGTGTCCCTGGGCTGCCTCTGACCTTGTCCAGCACAGCCCTCAGCACGTGCTCATCTCTGAAGAAAGGCAGGGGGACTTGCTGAAACTGGTGGGCAAGAACACAGCTCAGAGTGCTCTGCTGGACTGGGGCCAGAGCCCAGAATGTGTGAGCATGGAGCCAAAATTAACTCAGCCTCATTGCTGTGAGAGCTGCCTGAAACAGGGAAATTCCCTTCTGTGGGAGATCCTGTTGTTTGAAATTTTTTGGCAAAGGGTAATGTGAATGCATGAGTGTGGGTTTTAAATAAAATAACAGCCTTTTTAAAGCTTTAAAATAGAAATTATTTAAATGTGCTCCCCCTCCTTCCCATTACCTGCAGCCTTCTTGTCATCCTTAACAAAAGATTAAAAAAAAATAACAGGAGTTGTTACAATGGAAATAGCAGGTTTAATGTAAAACCCTTGACTATCCTTATCTGTTCTGAAACTGTAAAAGTAAGCCAAGATTTTGTCAACATATCATCCCTTTCAGGCCTTGTGTTTACATCACAAGGAACTCAGAAGATGATTTATGGAGGATAAAGAGGACTAAAAGGCAGGCTAGCTGAGAGCAGGGGTGTAATGTTGATGGGTCCTCAGGACGAGGTGAGAGATGAGAATTTGACTCCAAGTTCTCAGAAGGCTGAGATGATATGATACTATATTATTATACTAAAACTATACTAAAGAAAGAGAAAGGATACATCAGAATGCCAGACAAGAATGAATAATAAAAACCCCTGACTGACCAGAGTCCTGACACAGCTGGACTGGGATTGGTCATTAATTAAAAACAATTCACATGAAACCAATCAAAGATGCACCTGTTGGTAAACAATCTCCAGACCACCTTCCAAGCAATCAGAAAATTATTGTTTACATTTTTTTTCTGAGGCGTCTCAGCTTTTCAGGAGAAAAATCCTGGTGAAGGGATTTTTCAGAAAATATCATGGTGACACAGGGGAGACATTTCAGAGGGTACAGGAGTGTGTGATGGCAGCAAGGGGGAAAAGCCCTCACAGACACAGCAGTGAGGAGGGCACAGCTGCCAGAACCAGCACAGTGGGGACCCAGGACTCTCCCCATTGCAGTGTGGCCATAAATCTTCATTAATTCTGCAAACAGCTCCACAGTGGTGCAAAGCCAGGCAGAAAAGGTCTGGAGTACTTAGCTCTGGGTAACAAGGCAGGCAACAGCTAATCCTGACAAGCCCTAAACACATTCACATGCCTGATTGCCCAGGGATGAGGCACTGGGAGGCTTTAATTAAGTACATGCTGTAATGTCTACTGAATCATGGCTTCTGCCAGGATTTAAGCCAGAATTCAGATCTCCAATGTCTTCACCCTGTGTGACATCAGGTAACTTATCCAGATGATTGGTTTTAAGCCTTGCAACAACTCCATTCCCTTCAGCTGGATTACTCCTGCCTGCCAACCCCTTGCAGGCAGCTGTGCCAAGCTGCAGCTAGGGAGGCTGGTGAGGATGGCACTAGGAAGGAAAAAACCAAAATTCAAATGAGACCCAAGAGAGCCAGGCTCTATTTTGAGTCCTATCCCAGCTTTCCTGGGTAACCACAGGCAGTTCATGCTATTGCTCCTGGCACTTAATTTGCATCAGTGTATGTGCTGCAAGATGAGGAACATGGCAGAAGAGTCATAAATTGTCATTTATAATGCAAGGCAAGGGCAGAGCTGTGGCATTCACATTGTCTGAAAAATCCCTTTGCCCAGGATTTCTCTCCTGGGAAGCTGAGAGGCCTCAGAGAAAAGGAAAACAATTCTGATCTCAGTTGCTTCTCCTGTGTTGTGCTCCTGTGGAATGTGTTTGGAGATTGTTTACCCACAGGTGATTGTTCCATTGGATTCTGCTGGGAGTTGTTTTACTCTTTGGCCAATCAGGGCCAAGCTTTGTTGGGACTCTGGAGAGAGTCAGGAGTTTGCATTATTATCTTTTTAGCATTCTGTAAGTATCCTTTCTGAATTCTATAGTATCATTTAGTATAGCATTCTTTAATATAATATAGTATCATAAAGTAATGAATGAGCCTTCTGAGCACATAGAGTCAGATTCATCACTCCTTTCTGCCATGGGGGTCCCTGCAAATACAGAGCCAGCAGGAACTCAGAATGGGTGGGATTCCTCTAGACCTCATTCTGATGTGGCTGGAGCTCTGTGCTAGCCTGCAGCAAGCACACAAGATTATTTTTAAGGTACTTTTGTTTTGGGTCAAGGGTTGATGGTGTACTGAGAGGAGTTTCTCTCAAGTTCTGCAAGGGCAAGGGAAAGCAACCATGAACGTGATAAAAGGCCAGACAAGGACTAAGCCCCTTGCTGGCTTCAAACATAAACACATCCTTATAAAAATAAGGCCATTTCCTTGTAACTGGAGTGTGCAGGAAGTTTGTTTTTATAAGTAGAAAACAGAACCTGTTCTTAATGAGGAACACTTGTCCATGACCAAACATCTTGTCAACAATGGTAATTCTTTCAAGTTCCTCTTTGCTTGTGACATCCCAAAAGATTATCTTCTAAGAAATATGATCAAAAAGTCCATAAAACCCAAACAAGGAATTTACTGGACAAGATTCTAAGAGCAGGAAATAGGGAAAAAAAATGAAAGCATAGTTAAAAAAGAAACCTACCATAAATGCTACTGAGCCATAGCAGCAAAAAGGGCTGTATTGCTGCTGACATCAATTACTTAGGGAAGGCTGGGAAACCCTTCCCAACAGGAACACAGATGTCTTTCATCATCTGGTTCAGCCCTTGAGGAAGGCTGAACACCCCAGTGACTGCTGGTGTCCTCCTGATGGTGATGTGACCAAATCTGGGAAATGTGCAAACCCAGTCTGAGCTGTGTCAGTGCCAAAGGCAGACAGGAACAGTCACAGCTTCTGGGCAGGCTTGGGAGCTGTAGCTTTTCATCCTGGAAAGGTGCACACTGAAAGTTCAGAGTACAAGCAGGAATTCAAGGCAGAGAATGGGTGCAGGGCAGAGTCTGTGCTGTCATCCCTTCAATCTTCATCCCCTTGAGGGATGGTGCAGCTGGTTTGCTGTGCCACATCTGTGGAGCACAGAGCACTCACAGCTCACTCTGTCAGTGAGGTGAACCTCAGGGCTTTTCCTAAAATCTGTGACTGATGGGTGAAAGCTATGGACCAAAAGAAGAATGTTGTTATCACATGTGTGGGTGAAATTGGTGAAGGGCAAGGTACTTTCAGAAATAAAATTGATTGATTATATGATATGATTGATTCTCAAGGTTCAACACATTGCTCTGCTGTTCTCTTAGAATCTCCTTTTCAGACCTGCAGAGAAAGGGCAATCTCTAATGCCAAACAAGGGGCTGTGTAGAGAGAGGTCTCTAGTTTGCTGCCACTGTGTAACCACTTCCATTAGGTGACTGTGCACTCAGGGTTTATCACCTCTTATATTTGTTACTCCCTCCTCTCTCATTCCCTGCAAGGAAGGACAGACAGAAGGCCTGTTTATTCTGAAGCCAAAACATTTACCATTCACTTTGCCAAGGCCAGGATTTTGCCCACTGTATGGCTCCAGTGCCTAATTCCATGTGTGTGTGACCTGGCCAGTGCCCCAAGGCACACTTTTACCAACAGGAGCACCACCAGTGCCACACTTGTTTGCTGAAGTAATTTAAATTTACTCCATAATGCAATTCAGGGAGAGAAACATAATACAGGTTGAAGGTTGCAGCAACTTGATTCAGTTCAGTTCCATAAATGACAGATAGCCCCATCTGACTTGGAACTCCATGAAAAGTGCAGTTCTTTGTGTATTACACTGAACAGGCTCATTATTATTTCATGAGCTAGCTGGCCACGGTGTCACTGTGGATAAACAAACATGGGAAAATTGTCTGACCACTTCTCAGAATCTTATGCTGCAAACCATTTGTGAATGTAAATATTAAGGGTGGGAAAAGCTCAAAGTCTCTGACCCCAATTTCCAAGATCTGGCATCTTGTGAGAATTGGTTACATAGTGAGAAATTTGAAACCTTGACAACTTGGCTTCAAAAGTATATTTTTTTAATAAACCTCATTGTCCTGTCACTGATTAGGAGAGAGACAAGCCTCTTCTCAAAGCACAGTTCAGGACAAAAAAGAACCCCTGTAACCATGGGGAATGGTGGACCAAAATGCTGCTTTGATTTAAATAGTAATAAGTGTAATATTAAAATATAGAATAGGCATTTCTATCTTTAGTCATCTCCCTGGATCTAGGATAGGGCTTATTCCTGTCCATGTGTTTATGCAGAACTTACACTTATTTCTCTGGTTTCACCTAAATTGCTGTGTTCTGCTCCTCTTTCTTTAAAACTTTATGCTTCACTTCGTTATTGAGCTGCTTTGGGGTGTAAAAAGTGTATATAGCTGAATAAAAATCAAATATTTTGGAGCTTTGGTTCTGCTTAAAAAAATTGAGAGAGTTCTACATTTTATCAGCACCTGGCAATTTGCTCCAGACCTCAGCCAGTCTGGAGCACAGGTCTCTGTGGAAAGGCCCTCCTGGGAAGGACACTTGGCTGGGCAGGAGCAGTGACACCCTCTGTGTGTCACCTCCTTGGGAAAGGCACTTTTTATCCTGGTCTGTCACCAGAGCAGGTAACACGTGCCACAGTCCCTGATCCAACACTGAAAGACATTTTGAAAGCTGCCAAACTGTGCTGCATTCTGGGCTTTCCACTGACAGTCCTGGCTGTGCCCTGCCCATGTGGGACACTCAAAGGTCCTGCCTGTAGGAAAGAATTTCCTGTCATCAGGTGTGGTCTGATCTTGGCAAGGAAGGAAGGCAAAGGAAGAGAGATAGAGACAAAGAGATAAAAAGAAGAATAGAAAGAGAAAAAGAGAAAGAAAGAAAAGAGAAAAAGAGAGCAAAGAGAGAGAAAGAGAAAGATGGGAGGAAGGGAGGAAGGGAGGAAGGGAGGAAGGAAGATTACATCAAAAACTGATGCACAGAACCATAAATGATTACTGTGTCTTTGCAGAATTGAGAGCACTGGGGGATGCCAGCTACCATGTAAATTTTAGCTATTTTCCTCTCCAGCCTCTGGATCTTCTGTGCTTGTATGGGGTGAGCTGGGGAGAAAAGGGGCTGCTCTGCAGCAGCAAAATGCTGAACAGCTGGGACCAGACCACGCTGAGAAAATGTCACCTGTCCCCTATTCAGGAATATTTTGTAGATGACAATATTCAGGAGTACACTGAGCCCATAGAGGAGCACAGCTGTGACAGTGTTCACAGGGGTCTGAGGATGAGGGAAGAGATGAGGATCTGACTCCATGTTTCAAAAAGCTTGATTTATTATTTTATGATATATATTATGTTAAAACTATAGAAGAATAGAAGAAAGGATTTCATCAGAAGGCTGGCTAAGAATAGAAAAAGAAGGAATGAATAACAAAGGTTTGTGGCTCGGACTCTGTCTGAGCCAGCTGGGTGTGATTGGCCATTAATTAGAAACAACCCCATGAGCCCAATCCCAGATGCACCTGTTGCATTCCACAGCAGCAGATAACCATTGGTTACATTTTGTTCCTGAGGCCTCTCAGCTTCTCAGGAGGAAAAATCCTAAGGAAAGGGTTTTTCAGAAAATATCATGGCTACACACAGCCATGCACATGCTTTTCTTTTTCAGTCTGTCTAGTTTTAGTCAGTACCAGCGGGTACAAAGGAGTGTCCAAGAGCATAGAGGAGGGCAGGTAGGGCAGATGCTGTTTCCTCTGGCTCCAGCACTGTGCAATGAGTTATCTTAACTCTGTCATACACAGCAGGCATGGAGGCAGCATGGTTTGAATGCAAGCTGGAGGCACAAAGCTTGAGGTTCCTCTCACCTACATGGGCTCCATGCTAGCATTGATCATCATTTTCAGTGCAAATTCACACTGGTTTAGATCAGCAGCAATGAGATCAAAGAACAATTATATTCACCAGATGCACACATCCCCCCTCCTTGATGGATGTCAGGCAGCCTCTGAAAATTCCTGCTTCCCAAAGTGGAACATGGTGGCCAAGGCAGGTGCAGAGCAGAGAAGCAAATCAGACACTTGGAGGGGTCCATTCCCCTTCAGGGAGGCAGACATGGGGCAAATCTGTAGCCATGATATTTTCTGAGAAATCCTTTCCTTGGGATTTTTCCTCCTGAGAAGCTGAGAGGCCTGAGGAACAAAATGTAACCAATGGTTATCTGCTGCTGTGGAATGCAACAGGTGCATCTGGGATTGGGCTCATGGGGTTGTTTCTAATTAATGGCCAATCGCAGTCAGCTGGCTCAGACAGAGTCCGAGCCACAAGCCTTTGTTATTCATTCTTTCTTTTTCTATTCTTAGCCAGCCTTCTGATGAAATCCTTTCTTCTATTCTTTTAGTATAGTTTTAATATAATATATATCATAAAATAATAAATCAAGCCTTGTGAAACATGGAGTCAGATCCTCATCTCTTCCCTCATCCTCACCCCTGTGAACACGGTCACACAAAGGGAATTAAACCTGCTGCTCCATGATGGTAAAGAAGGAGTCCTGCACAGTAAAGCCCCTTGTGAGCTGCTGTCTGTGACCATCAGCCCCAGGAAAATGCTGCATCTTCACCCTCTGCAAGATTTCACCCTGTGGCTGCCAGGTACCCTCTGCTCTGAGGGCTCTTTGGAAAGGTCACAGTCAGGCCCTTCTCTTCACCTGCCTTTCCAGAGTGGGTGGGTGTCCAGAGCATCCTCACTGGGCTCACCATGCCCAGCATTTGCTCCTGCTGAACTCAAGGTGGTGGTGAAATATTTTCCCTTTCCACTTTCAGGCAAAAGGCTGGCTGAGACACAGTTCACCACCTGGGAAATGGGGAATAGCAAACACTCTGTTTCTGGCTATGGAGAGAAAACAGCCTTTGAAGCAGGAGCTGTGTTTGAAAGTCTTTCTGGCTCTAATTGACACTACAGGGTCCAGGCCTTGCTTGTAATAATTCTCCCCAATCAAATTCAGAGGCAGGATAAATGCAATTAAATAATTAAGCTATGATTTTGGCTCCACTGATACAGCAAGAAAATTGAGATGCCTAACAGATTGTTTGAAAGCTGTTAATTTTGCATAATCTCAAAGTGGCACATTTTTTCTGTACAGGTATCTCAGGAATACATGTGTTTGCAAGAATGTGGCTCAGCATTTCTGTCCCCTGCTATGTTAATCACATCCAACTGGTATCTGAATAATAAAGCAAATCCCCCACAGGATAAAGCTAATGTATGAGAATTTGAATTTGGCTGACCTGGAAATATCTCAGTCATGGATTTCACAAGCTGCATTGTCAGAATAGGGCAGAGATAATTGTGCCTCAGACTAAAGAGCAAGGAGTACAAGCACCCATGAGATGGTGAGGAGGAAAATAAACAGCTCTCTGTCACCAGAACAGCCCCACTGAGAGATGCTGATTTTGAACAGGAGAAGGAAATCAGCCTGGTTATGCACCAGTTCTCCTCATGACCACAGAGCTGCTCCCTGGCCCCCCAGCCTCCCCCAGCTGGGGCTGGAGAAGCCCCAAGGGCAGCTCAGAATATTCACAGAATCACAGAATAACCAGGCTGGAAGAAACCTTCAAGATCATCAAATCCAGCCCAGCCCCAACATCTCAACTAAACCCTGGCACCCAGTGCCACACCCAGGGATGTTAAACACACCCAGGGATGGTGACTCCACCACCTCCCTGGGCAGAACATTCCAGTGCTTTATCAGCTCTTTGCTGCCCTGAGCAAACACCCCTGCCCATCCCTGCAGGGGTGCCTGTGCCACTGGGGGTGTCCTGGAGCACACAGGGCTGTGGGGTCTGTCCAGCTCCCCTGCACAGGGTGCCACTGACACCCCCTGCCCCTCCACAGTATCACACAAGTGACAATTGAGTTTATTTTGGTGATCCTGCCTTGCCCTCTTCCCCCAGAGCAGGCTGAGACTGAGGCTGGCACCCCTGAATTAGGCTGAGCTATGAGGCTGCTCAAAATTGTGAGCCCCACCTCTCTAATCCTTGCTTTGGGGCTGTTACAACTTTGTTTTTTTCTAGTTCAATCCTCATTTAGACACTAACTAGGAGCAGGTGTGGCTGCAGGTGCAGCTGCTCAGGTGTCTCCATTGCCACTGCTGCCTCCCCATGGGAACACAAGCCCTCAAACCAGGGGCAGGAGCACAAGGCTCCTCTCTGCTCCTGTGAGGAGCGTTCACTGTGCTGGATTCTGCTCAGGAGGGGTTTCCTCAAAGGGAAAGCCCTTGATCCCTCCAGGGCCAGAAGCTTCAACTCTTCCTGTCCTGTGCCTTTGATCTGTGTCTGTCTGGGATATAAACAGGTATTTTCCACATGCTGATTTTAGTGGAATGAGTAGAATGAAAGGAGGAATCCATTTGTTATGTGGGAGTGCTTTAAGGAAGGAATGTTTCTATGCATTTCAGAGTTTTCTGTTGAATCTTTTGTTTTAAAAACCAACCAAACAAAAAAAGAAGATAAATGAATGTCACTGCTATTTGTGGTAACTTCAGCCTCCACTTTGCAGGAGGGATATACTGAGAAACTAGTGAGACAATTAATCACTGTGTTATTAACCTAAAGAGGTGGTTCCCTTCAATACTTTCAGGGCAGCTGGCTTCAGTTCCTGCTGGAGAAAGCTGCCTGAGAGGAGCTGGAGGCAGGGAGGTTAAAAGAGGCTGCAGTGGGCACTGAGCACAGGTGAACGTGTGAGCCTGCACTCCTGGGGAAGCAGGGGGTTTTAGCCAGGTGGTCATACCAGGCTGCTCCCCAGAGTGAACTGACTGACATCTTCAATTCAAAGTATGTGGTTAAATTAATGAAGTTAAGCTTTTGATTGTGGAGATTTATTTCCTCTACAAGATGGGCACTGCGGTCATTTTAAGGTCATTTGCCTTCTATTAGAGGCAAAATAGAAGTACAAGGGAGAATCTGCAGATGGAGAAGGGAAGATGAGAATGCAGAGACATTAACTGGGCTCTGGACATTTGTGTAGAAAACCACTTCTGTGGAGAAGTTGTGTTCATTGGGAGCTGTGTCCTAAAGGCATTTCAGTGTATTTTGTAGGTCTCAGGGCAGCAGGGATGTGCATGTTTCTGCTCCCTACAGAGCTCAGTCCTGCTGGCCCAGTGGGCACTGGAATACAGAGGGAGACATTGGGTGTGAAACCACCCCAGGGCTGCACCATGAGCACACTCAGAGCTGCTTTTGGGAGGGTCAGCAACTCTGGGCCCTCTCTGAAGGACCCATCTGGCTCTGGGCAAAGGCACTGTTGATTTAATCATGTCTAATGAAACACAAGGGGTGTGTTTGCCATTAAATTGTGAGGCTTTTTGCAGTTGATGACTTTCAAGGCTCGACACCTTTTTTGTTTAGACATATGAGAGTTAATGCAAACCTCATGTACCACCTACTTTCATTCCAGTCTGGCTTGGTTACCAGGGTGTGAAAGGGCTCCCTTGGAAGTTGTTAAGCTCAGGGACATAAGTATGGAACCAAACATTTTTTGGTGGGGACTAATGGAGTGATTCCTATTGCAGAAGCCTGCAATAAAAATATGGGAGGTCTGGCATTCTGTGTTCCTAGAATTTGGCAGGCACTCTCCTTGCAATATTTTAACCCTTCACTGAGGTGTGGCCCCTGCAGCTTTGCCCTGTTTAATGGATATTTTCTAATAAATATCTCTGGCTGTGCTGATCAAGGTGGGTGCTCCTGAAGCACACAATGAGGGTCTCAGAGGGAGCAGATCTCCTCTGCTGGTCTCTGAGATGGCAGCCCCTGCCCTGCTCCCCACCCCTCTGCAAGGGTGTCCATTTCCCCTTCCATCACAAGGTGTGGATTTTCTATTGTTTATTCTTCCCTTGATTTCTCTCCCTGAGTGGTATGGTGTGCTGAGGGGAGGGAAGGCCAGCTGAATTCAGCTGGATGTCACTTGAAGAGAGTCTAAATGTTGAAGTTTTCCCAAGTTCTGCCTTGGCAGTAACTCCTCCCTGAGGAGCACCAGGCTGTGCTGGTAGGAACCTGGGGGCTGCCACGTTCCCCTCAGTCCCTTGGACCTTCCCAGACCTTGGGCTTGGAGAGAACCCCGCAGGATGGGAGAGAGGTACAGGTAGCCCTAGAAATGCCCATCCCAGGGCAGGGAGCCTGGTGAATCATGGAATGGTTTGGGTTGGAAGGGACCTTCATGACCATCATGTTCCACCCCCCTGTCATGGGCAGGGACACCTTGCACCAGACCAGGCTGATCAGAGCCACTTCCAGGGTCCAGGGGCAGCCACACCTTCAGGAAACCTGGGCCAGATCCTCACCACCCTCACAGTGAATAACTTCTTCCTAATATGTATTGAATACATATTCAATATCTCTGAGCCCAATACTGGGCCCTTGTTGATTTTTTGGTGTTATTCCCTATATTCTGACTTAGAGGGGTGGGACTTCAAAGGGGCTTTTTTGGACTCTGTACTTCAAGTGTGTGCAAGCCTGCCAAGCTTTCCCAAGGGAGTGAGGCTCCTGCTCCCACAGAGCCCTGTGCAGCTCAGCTGGGCAGGCTGAGGAGCCCAGCCCTGCTGCTGCTCTGTGCCCACGGTGCTCCCAAACTGGCATTTCCCAGGGAAACTGGGATATGAGGAATGGCATTTCCCAGGGAAACTGGGATATGAGGAATGGCATTTCCCAGGGAAACTGGGATATGAGGAATGCCAAGTGCTCTGGCTCAGGGGAAGGTGCAGGAGTGATGAGCATGACTGGGGCACCAAGAGCTGAGGGCTGACTGTGTTTGCCCTGTTCCGTTCCAGCCTGTTCAGCTGGAGAGCTGCTAAAGCACGTTGGTCTCAGGAAAGAAAAAAGGACCTGGCAAGGGGCTAGTTAATGCAAAAAGCACCAAGGACTGAGCCTGGAACATAAAACACAAGTTAGAAATGTAAAACTCCCCAGAGCTTGTCCTGTGTACAGCTCCCCAGTGCATCGTTCTCTCTCTCATCTCTGGCTCCTGGAGAGCAGGGCTGCTTTCCCTGGAGCACACTGGCAGGGCAAGGTGGTCCTGGAGACCAAGGCTGTCGTGGCTGGGCCTGAGAGTGAGGTGGGTTTGGAAAGAGAAATGCTGCTAAAGCTGTTGAGTGAGCTCATGAGGAGGTGGCTGTAATGTTCTAAGCTCCTGGGTTCACTGCCAACCCAGGCAAAACTCCTGTTAGCACAGCACTTCCCTGAGGAAGGGAATCCTCCAGGCTGAGCCCTGGAGCTGGTGGTGATGCCTGGAACCCCAGTCTGGGGTATTTGCTGGGTCCCCAGAACAAAGGAGGGATTGATGAATCTGACTCCATGTTCTTAGAAGGCTAATTTATTATTTTATGATATTACTATATTCTATTAAAGAATGCTATACTAAACTATACTAAAGAATACAGAAAGGATACAGACAGAAGGCTACAAAGAATGATAATAAAAACCCGTGACTCCTTCCAGAGTCCCAACACAGCCTGACCATGATTGGTCATTAAGTAAAAGCAATTCACATGAAGCCAATCAAACAAGCACCTGTTGGATAAACAATCTCCAGACCACATTCCAAAGCAGCAAAACACAGGAGAAGCAAATGAGATCAGAATTGTTTTCATTTTTCTCTGAGGCTTCTCAGCTTCCCAGGAGAAGAATCCTGGGCAAAGGGATTTTTCCAGAAAATGTGACAGTGACACCAGTCCGGCAGGGAAAGCAGGACAGCAGCCTTGGGCACAGAGGGGCCTGGCCTGTGTCCTGTGTGCTCACACAGGCTTGGAGGAGCTACAGATGAACCCTGGCCATAAATGTGTGTTGGAGTGTTTTTCCCTAAGCTACACTGGAAGCTGATTAAGTTATGGAACAAGAATTTCTCTTTCAAAACTTGCTTTGCAGCTTCCAAATAGCTCTGTGCAACTGGGGCTGCAGTGGCCTTCTGTGACAGTGGCCACAGGGGTTCTTGGATGAGGGTAGAGATGAAAATGTTGACTCCATGTTCAGAAGGCTGGGTTTATTATTTTATGATATATATATTAGATTATAACTATAATAAAGAATAGGAGGAAAAGGTTCATCTCAGAAGGCTACCTAAGCTAAGAATAGCATAGAAAAGAATGATAACAAGGGCAGCTGGCTCGGACAGAGAGAGAGAGAGCCAGCTCTGCCATGACTGGTCACTAAATGCAAACATCCACATGAGCCCAATCCCAGATGCACCTGTTGCATTCCACAGCAGCAGATAACCATTGGGTACATTTTGTTCCTGAGGCCTCTCAGCTTCTCAGAAGGGAAAAAATCCTAAGAAAGGATTTTTACAAAAAGATGTCTACGACAGCCTTCTGTGACCATTATTATTATATTATTTTATTATTATTGGGAGCACCTTTGATTGTGACAGCAAGCTCAATTAGTTAATTACAGGTTCCTGATAACCTTGAATACTGTATGTGTCCTCATGACTTTTTATTCATGAGCACATTTGAAGACTATTTTGTGCTAGTGATCTGGAATAAGAGTCCTTTTTTCAACAACTACATGAGAGCTCTCTTGAAAATTCTCACTTGAAGTTTTGCTTGTGATTGCCTGTGTTAGTTGTGGATGTAAGACAGAAAATATGCAGTTTGGGAGCTAATGTGTAATTAATACTGAAGGGTCTAGTAAGTAGGCTAGTTCTAAAATTCTGCTAGTTTAAAAACAAAGAGTTGGATATACATGTTTGTGTGGATATGCAATGTTTGTGTGTTAAATTGACTTCTGTTTATAGACAGCAGGCAATGCACTTTGGTTTAAACACTAAGGTTCTGTGTCTGGGAGCTGCTCCTGGGCTGTCTTGACCAGGATTTTACCAATCCTGCACAAATATTCAGGGACACTGCAATGCTCTTTACAGTAATCTTTCCACCAGAGAATGATTCTGTCTGAGGAAACATGTACATTATCTCTGGTTTTAAATCTATCACTTGCACCTACATGTCCTAGAAATAGTTAGCTAGTTCAGGGAGTTAACTCCCAATTCCAGGAAAAATTACCCAGCTTTATCCTGGGTAAAGCTTTAACTAACTGAATGTATCAAATTACTATCTCTCTTTAAGATAAATTCAGAGAAAAAAAAATTACAGATATTTGTGGTATTTGTTGAGAAGTTCTAAAATAATTGAAGGGCTTTTTACTAATCAGAAGCGCTTCACAAAAGTGTTTCAATTTCCTTTTTATAAGGTTAGGAAATTTGTAATCCAAATGAAACTGTCTGTTCCTGTGGGAAGCAGGAAGCTTGTTTCCCCAGGCGTGTTTATCTAAGGAAAGCTCTAGTTACTGTGTCAGTACCTCGTGCTCATCTGCTATAAAATTACACATTTCACGTGTACCATTTACCTCATTTCCACACAGCGCTGACAGTGCGCTGAGCTATCCCGGCTGGCAGCATGTGGGCAGCATTTACCAGGTGCCAGGAGAGGGCACCAGACATCAGTGACAGCGCCCGTGTCCCGCTGCGTGCGGCCACCCCTCCCGGGCAGGGATGGCAGGGGTGGGATGGCAGGGGTGGGGTGACCCTCCCTGGGATGGCAGGGCAGGGATGGCCTTTCCCGGGATGGCAGGGGTGGGGTGGGGTGACCCTTCCCCGGGATGGCAGGGATGGGCAGGGGTGACCCTCCTGGGATGGCAGGGCAGGGATGGCCCTTCCCTGGGATGGCAGGGATGGGGTGGCCCTTCCCCGGGATGGCAGGGCAGGGATGGGGTGGCCCTTCCCCGGGATGGCAGGGGCAGGGCAGGGGTGACCCTCCTGGGATGGCAAGGATGGGGTGACCCTCCCTGGGATGGCAGGGGTGGGGTGGGGTGACCCTTCCCCGAGATGGCAGGGATGGGCAGGGGTGACCCTCCTGGGATGGCAGCTCGTGGTGCAGGGTGACCCTGCCTGTGCCCGGTGCTTGTGGGTTCTGTTAGAGCTGCCACACCTGGGCCTTTGGGCACAGGGGTTTGTTTGTGTGTGGGCTTTGGGGCATGGGGGTTTGTGTGGGGTTTGTCTGTGTGGGGTTTTGGGCACGAGGACTTGTCTCTGGGGGGTTTTGGGAATGAGGGTTTGTGGGGGGTTTTGGGCACAGGGGTTTGTCTGTATGGGGTTTGTCTGTGGGGGCTTTTGGGCACGGGGTTTCTTTGTGTGGGGGCTTTGGGCATGGGGGTTTGTTAATGTGGGATTTTGGGCATGGGGGTTCATCT
Source organism: Agelaius phoeniceus (assembly GCF_051311805.1). NCBI lineage: Eukaryota > Metazoa > Chordata > Aves > Passeriformes > Icteridae > Agelaius > Agelaius phoeniceus. The sequence continues at coordinate 3,718,130 of NC_135274.1, read as the reverse complement.
GTGTATGGTTTGGGGAATGGGGGTTTGTCTGTGTGGGGTTTGGGCATGGGGGTTTGTCTGTGTGGGGTTCGTCTTTGTAGGGTTTAGGGCATGGGGGTTTATGTGGGGAACTTTTGGAAATGGAGTTTTGGGCATGGGGTTTGTGTGTGTAGCTTTTGGGAATGGGGTTTGTGTGGGGTTTTGGGCATGGGGGTTTGTCTGTGTGGCTTTTGGGAATGGGGTTTGTTTGTGTGTGGGGTTTTGGGCACAGGGAGTTGCTCTGTGTGGGGGTTCAGGCACAGGGATTTGTCTGTATAGGGTTTTGGACATGGGGGTTTGTCTGTGTGGGCTTTTGGACATGGGGGTTTATTTATGCGGGGTTTTGGGAATGGGGTTTGTTTATCTTTGGGGCTTTGGGCACGGGGATTTGTCTGTGTGGGGCTTTGGGCACGGGGATTTGTCTGTGTGGGGCTTTGGGAATGGGGTTTGTTCGTGTGTGGGGTTTGGGGCATGGGGTTTGTGCATGAAGGAATGATCCAAATGTGAGCTTTCAAAGGAAGGTGAGGCAGTCAGGAGCTGAGCTCTGGCAGCCACGGGGCCCTGTGTCCTGTTTAGCCCCATGGCAGTGCCAGGCTGGGGCACAGCTGGGCATGGGAGATGCTGGCAGGTGAAACCTCCTGCCCAGGGAAGTGCAGGAGTGGCCAGGGCCAGGGAAAGGTGACCCAGGATGTGCCCCCAGGGTCTGTGGGGTACACACATCCCTGCCTGTGCTCTCCCATCTTCCTCTCCCTGCTCTCTCCTGAGGCTGCTCTTTGTTGCTTTGCCCTAATTAAGTGGATGGGAGCTTGGTGGACTTTTCCTGTAATCCAGTCAATGGCTTTTTGAATAAAATAGAGTATCTCTTTAGAACCCTATGAATAATTAAACTGTAATTCTGATCCTCTGTTAATGGAAAATAAATGTCTACAGAGACATGTCACAGTGGAACCTTAATTATTGTACCTAGAGAATACTTACAGCTGACTTTTTTCCACACCTATATAGAAACACATTAGTAATATTTAGGCTGAAATACAGAATTTGACTGCCCCTAGTTTCCTCTAATTCTTTAGAATGAGCTACCTGCTCCTATTATTTGCTACACTTCCACTCTTCAGAATCTTTAACGAACTGAATGTATCAGGATTTCATGACATGGTTATCATCCCTTTCCTAATTTACTCTGATCTGGTGCCTTTATGGATTCTTTGACTCTCTTGACTTCACTGGGAATTGAGGAGAGCCAGCTCTTCAAAGAGTTGGCCTCACAGCTAATTTGCATCCTGAAATTGGCATTTCTATTAAATTACAAAAAAGGCTGTCTTGGTGAGACCTGTAAAAGTTCCTGCACCATGAGCAGAGCTCTGATCCTGCTGCAGGGCTGAGATCTGACTTCAGGAGCTGATCTAAAAACACTTCTGTGTAGACGCTCTTAATCAGAGCTTTCAAATTGTGAAAGTGATTGCCAGCTACCAAAATTTCCTATTGGACATGCTTTTCTTTTTCTAAATACTAAGTTTGAAATTCTCTTTTATCCAATATATTGCCTTCTTCATGACTTTGGGTGTGACCTGTGTGTAAGCTGCTTGCTTTGTTTCCTGGAATAGGCCCCTCTCAGGTGTCACTGAGGGGTCTGAGTATTCCAGAAGCTTCCAGATACTGGTCAGTCATTCCCTGGGGGATGGACAAGGTCATCCCCTGCCTGAATCAAACTCCCACCATGTCAAACCAGGTCTGGGGAGCAGCCCAGTGGAGGCTGGTGAGGGCTGCCTTGGGTGGCTTTCTCTTGCTCCCTCTGTTCTGGAGCAGGCCTGGAAATGGGAGTGATGGGAGAAACCCTTACCTGAGCCCCTGAGGCTGAGCTGGGACCAGCCCCTGGCCAGGCTGGAGCTTTCTGTGCCTGCAGAGCTTCACTCTCCTGTCCTCAGAGTCTTGTGTTGGGTGTTTTTGCTGCTTCAAGTAGTGGCACAACATCTATTAATGTGTTTCTGTAAAGGTTTTTGTACCAGCAGGATAATTTTGATGGTCTTTGCTTTGCTTTTGTCCAAATTAGGTGAAGGAGTTTCAAGCTGTTGAATAATTATTCCCAAAATTAAGAGTGTGTATCAGGCTTAATTGTTATTCTTGAAAGCACCAAGCAGCTGAAAGGAGAAACTTCACCCCACAACTCTATTTTTGCCAGCATGGGAGCCAAAAGCAATGGTACCATTGCCCCAGCCCTTGCTGTGAGCATCCTTTTCAGTCTAAAACAGAGGACTGTGCACTTACCCTTCCATCCTGATATATTAAAGCTGTCTCTGTTTTCTGTCCTTAAACTAACAGGTGCTCCCTGACAGCTTCCCTGTCCTGTCCCCTCCCCAGCCCCTTCTGTGCTCTGGAATTTGTGCAGCAGCTTCAGCCAGCAAAGGCTGAGAACAGCACTTGCCTTGAGTCTTCTTGCATGGAACTGATAAAGTATTCCTGGCCACAAGTTATGTGAAATACTGCAGAGCACCTGCAGGAGGGAATTAAGTTACCCCTCCTGAATTGTGGTTCTTCAATTAATCTTTACACTGGGCACATACATCAATAGCACACAGTTCATACAGGGTGACAACAATGCTAAGAAATGATAAGAAAATTAGGACTGAAGCTGGACTGAATTTTTATAAGGAGGCATAAAGGCAGGCATGAATATTTACTTGTTTTCTTTTGTATTATGCCTGACCTTGGCTCAAGTTCTGAAAGTCTCCATGAGAGCTTAGATGGTCTTGTCAAACCCAGACCTCAGCTTTTGCCAAAGAGTTTGAGAAGGATTTTTGTTCCCTGTCACCTGTCTCAATTTTCTGCAACAGCTCCTGGTTTCTTTCATAATATTTTCCTGACTTTTATTAGCCACAAGGTCCTGAAGGCACCAGATGCTAATCCTGCCTCTGGTCCCAGTCTTCACTGCAGGAGGTGCAGATGTGGGGTGCTGCAGGCTCTGGGGGTCTCTGAGTGTAAAACCAGTGGTGAGGGAAGAGCTGTGGCATTTAATCTTGATAGATCCAACACTGAAAAGGACGTCTGTGTTCAGCAAAGGCTTTGCACTCCCTGCTCAGAGTGACAAAATTAAGACTCTTTAATTAACCTGGCTGTTCTCCTTACTGCAGATATCAGGCAAGAGCCCTTTCTGTCCACTAAGGGTGAGGGTGACAATGCTGCTGCAGAGGGGACAGTCAGCCCTGGTGGCACCCTGAGGTGTCCTGAAGGATCCAGCCTCTCTCAGAACTGTGAGGGCTCTCCTGGATTTTGCTGCCCTGCCCCTGAGCTGCTGAAGGACTGGGGCACAGCTTTAGCTGGGTCTGCTGTGCTCAGTGAGTTTTGTCTTGATTTTTGGGCAGGTTTTAACCTGGAGTCCTCCAAGTGATTGCCTTATGCCACCTCAGGGTGAGGATGGGATTATGCTGAGCAGTTGGGAGGAAGGTAAATAGGCAGGAGTGCCTTCCCTGTGTGTGGCTCCAGATTATCTAGGATCACCTGCCCTGCTTGGCTCTGGTGCTGTTTCAGAGGGCACAGATTTAGGAGGACTTCATTACCCACCCCTCAGTCTTGGAGGAAAGAGCTTGGCAGTTTCTTGCAGGTGAATAGCAGAGCACAAAGGCAGCAAATCAGAACAGCTGTGACCTGAGCTGCAAGGGCTCCTGCTCCAGTGCCAGTCACACTGTGCCTTCTGCATGTTGGCTTTTGAGGAATATGTGTAACTCATTGGGGTTTGTCTGTCCTTTCCAATGAACTTCCTGTGCTTTCAGGCTTTGTGGCAGCATTCATTCCTCACTGACTCCATGGAAGCCTCCCTGTAAAATGGCCATATGTTGTCTGATTATCCAGACTACCTATGTAACTCCCACATGTTTTCTTCCAGCCTGGTTGCTTATTACTCTTCCTTCTGCTGGGCTAAGAATGCCACTTTAATGCCCATATTAATCTTTTTTTTTTCTCTGCAAGTGTCACTGTTCCCTATTCTCGCTTTTTTTTTTTTTTCATGTGAAATGCTCCATTAAGTCCTTCCTTTCACCATCAAAATCCTTTCTCAAACACTTTTTCTTGCCAGTAATGCTGAATCCATGCTCCTTCTTTATGCACAGGGATGGCCCCTGGGTCAAACCATGCCAGTGGCATTGAGAAGCACCAGAGCTGCCTCTCCTGCTCTGGGCTGTTCCTAGGGCTGCATTCCCACTGGACCTTCCTCCCAGTGTGCCTGTTCCATGCACAGCAGGAGCTCTGTGTCCCCTGTGTGATGTGCTGTGGCACTGCTGCTCTGCTCCCTGGGAGGAGAGAGCCACTGACTTCCGTGTCACTGCAGGGCAGGAGCACTTCTGCTGCATGCTTTGGAGTCAAAATCTCTTGTTCTGACACCAGAAGCTTGTTTGAAACTGGTGGTTTGGAGAGTGAGGAAAAGCTGGGGAATGGCTGGAGAAAAGAGCAAGTTGTAAAGCTGGTGGTTGAATGCTGATGCTTCATGGGCACTTGAGAATGTTATCTTTACTGCCAGCTCCCAGGGGAAGCTGTGACTGAGCTGAATCAGCATGCCTGAGCCAGGGCCAGTTTTGCCTTGGCTGCCTGTGATTGACCCAGGGCTGCTCTGTGCCTGGAGAGCTCTTCCCTGTGAGAATCCATAAAATCAGAGGGTTTTGGGAAAACTGCAAAAGGCAGAGAGACAGCAGAACTGTGATTAGAGCTAAGCAGTAGCCATGAGATTGGTCAGCAAAAAAATTATGTAAGAAGTAGAGAGTAAGGACAAATAGAACAATGGTCTGTGTATTAAGGCTTGTCTAGAATAACTCCCTAAGCTGCAGAAAAGCTTTTATAGCAAGATATTAGGAAGTTTGAAGCTTAATAATGGAGCTCTGTGCATTGTGTTTTAAGGCTTACAAGCAGGTATTGTATTTGAAATAAGCAAACATTGTTTAACCAAAGGTACCTGTGCTTATAGTGGTTGGATGGAACTACTGTCAATGTGCTTTTGCTTTGTGGGATTGGTCAAAAACCTTTTAAAGTGAGTTGTAACATTAAGTTCTGTGTCTGCTGCCTGGGATGTGAGCTGATGGCATCTTCCCATTGTCATAACCATGGAATGAGGCTGATGCTGGAAAATCAAACAGCTCAAGGCTCGTTCCCAGCAGTCCTGTCCTGTTTGTGATTTGTACCCAGCCCCTGGCCAGGGATATTCCCCTCTGTTAGTGCAGGGTGAGTTACTGGGCAGCCACCACCCAGGGACAGCTGCTGAAGGCTGAGGGGCAACTGGGGCTATTTTCAGATAAATATTGTCTGCACTGTCACTTTTGTCCTTGAGAGCCCAACTGAGAAACCAATTTTTCTGCAGTTGGTTGAAAATCACATTGCATCAAACAAATAAATGTTCTGGCTGTGCTTATTGCTGTCCTGGGGGAGGGAAGTCAATTAGGCAGCACTAAAATAAATGTGGGCTACTCTGACCAAGCTGGCATGAAACAAGAGCTCCCCAGGTCTGGGTGTGTCACAGCCAGCACTGCAGGCACTGGAGGTGGGGTGGACAGGCTAAAGCTGAGCTCTGAGCTCATCCAAAGGCAGATTCCAGGTCCTGCCTGGGGCAGGCAGCTCTGCCAGCCCAGTTCAGGAGGCTGGGTGCATGCAGGCTGTCTGCAGCCTTGCTGGAAGAGTATTTTAAGTATGTTGCCCTTGGTTTTAGTTTCATGGATAATTTTAGAAAGCATATGCCTGGGTCTCTAATTTCCAAATTACTGCTGCTGTTCCATGTGTCAAATGGTTCTGTTCTTTCGTGACAAAATTTTCTCATCATCACCAGTGACACTCAATCCCTTTGCTCCAATGTTGCTGCTTTGAGTTCCCTGGGGAGCTGCAGAGCTTGCTGTGCTGCCTGATGTGCCCGTGGTGGGGAGGCAGTGGCAGCAGAGGCACTTTTGAGGCTCTTCTGGGTCTCTTTTGTTATGGCATGGCAATATCCATAGCTCAGCACAGGGTCCTGAAGGAGTGGTGTGTGCTATTTGCTGGGTCCCCAGGACAAAGCAGGAATTGAGAATCTGACTTCATGTTCTCAGAAGGCCAATTTATTATTTTATGATGCTATATTAAAGAATACTATACTAAAACTAAAGAATAGAGAAAGGTTACTTCCAGAAGGCTTAACAAGATACCAATGAAAAACTTGTGACTCTCTCCAGAGCCCTGACACAGCTGGCTGTGATTGGTCATTAAGTAAAAACAATTCACATGAAACCAATCAAACAGTGACCTGTTGGATAAACAATCTCCAGCCACATTCTAAAGCAGCAAAACACAGGAGAAGCAGATCAGATAATTCTTGTTTTCATTTTATTCTGAGGCTTCTCAGCTTCCCAGGAGAAGAATCCTGGGCAAGGGGATTTGTCAGAAAATGTGACAGTGACAGTGGTGGGAGCATCAGCAGTGTTGAGTTCAAACTCAAAATGTGCAAGTGTATTTTTTAGATGAGTGGTGGACAAATACAACCTGACGTATTGGTGTCCTTTGGTTGCTCACAATCCATGTGCAGATGTTAATTTGAGTTCATCTGTCTCCCCCTCAGCCCCACTTGCATCTTAGTGCTGACACCACCTCTGTTTCCACAGCAACTGGAACATCTCTGTGTGTGTGGGGAGAGCCCAGTTGCACCCAGGGGACAGCCTGGGCCCCTGGGTGCCCTGCCAGGCAGCTGGGCCTGCTGGGAGGCTCTGCTTCCCCTTGTTTGTGCTGCAGGGCTTTAAAGGAGGTTATTTGCACAGTCAGAGATGGAGCTGCACTTTCAGGTGAAGTGGTCCACTGCCCCTTCTTGGAGACCTCATCAGGCTGTAAGGACTGTGGACAAAAACTTTCCAGTTTGCATATCTGCATCCAGCCAGATGGCTTTGGAAAGCTTCAGCAACAATGGCACCTTTATTTATATACTGTTTATTTTATAAACTTTTCTTTAAGACTACTGGGCTGTGGGCTAAGCTTTCCAGTGCAGAATGTTTTGGTTTAATGGGATGGCCTCTGCTTCTGTGGGGAAGTGTGGTGTTTGCTGGGTCCCCAGGACAAAGGAGGAATTGATGAATCTGACTCCATGTTCTGAGAAGGCTAATTTATTATTTTATGTACTTACATTAAAACTATACTGAAGAAAGGATAGAGAAAGGACACATCAGAGGGTTAAACAAGAATGATCATGAAAAACTCATGACTGACTGTTCAGAGTCTGACACAGCTGGACAGTGATTGGTCATTGAGTCAAAACAATTCACATGGAACCAATCAAACATTCACCACATTCACCTGCTGGTAAACGTTCTCCAAACCACATTCCAAAGCAGCAAAACAGGGAGAAGGACATGAGATAATATTGTTTTATCTCTGAGGCTTCTCATCTTCCCAAGAGAAGAAATCCTAGCAAAAAGGGATTTTTCAGAAAATATGACAGTGATAGGGAAGAGCCATCCAAACACAACCAAGTGAGAGGTCTTAAGATGCTTTCCAGTCTTGCAGACTGAAATGATTTGGTTTGGTAGCTGCTTCCCAGTTCATCCTGACAATGCCTGGGCTTGGCTCCTATGGTATGTAGCTATTTCCCCAGAAATGTGCTTTTCCACAGCCTTTTCTGTGGCTGTGTGACACCCTGCAACTAGAGCACGACTGTGGCTGGTCTGCAGAAAGGATAAAAGCTAAATGGAGAGATGGGGAAAGAAAACCAGCATAAAAATCTCAAGAGCTGGACATGGAAGAGCAGCTGACTTTAAGCCAGGCAGGCCTGTGAAACCACACAAAAGCAGGTGGAATGGTGAGGTCTCAGAGGAGAAGGGGCTGTGCTGAGGTGGATAAGGGTTACCTTGTGAGCTTCTGTTGCCCCTGGAGTGCAGGATTAGGAGAGGCCATGTCCTGAGTGCTCACCCTGTGCCTGGGCACTGGCTGCACCTTGTGCCACAAGAGCACATCACCCTGAGCCCGAGTGAGCCAAGGAGCTGCAGGAGCAGCTGGGAGCTGCAGGGAGAAGGGGTGAGAGTATGGAGGGGAGTTTGAGCCTTGCCTCTCTTACCTGTGCCCGCCCTGGGTTGCTGTGGAAGTGGGTCAGCACCACCTGCTATTTGCATGGCCATTATTTCCATCAGTTCTGCTCAGTGCTCAGAGTCCTGGGCTTCCCCCAAGCCAGTTTTGACTGCAAATTGTTCTGTGCCAAGAAGCAAATATCACTTCAAGAGTTCTGAAAGTTGCTGTAGCATCTCAGCTGGCCGAGATGGAGGTCTGGAGTGCATTATCTCAGGTGCAGAGTCTGTTTTGTATAGCCAGTAAAAGCACCTCATCTCCCTGTTTTATTGTGAGAATAATTTGTTTGAAGTGCTTGCATGCAAGAGCTGAGCACTGGAAGAAGCCATAAAGAAATATTTTTTCTTTAGTGCCTGCTTTGAGCAGTGTGCAGTGAAGAGGAGCAGAAGGGTAAGTTCTGGTCACAGCAGATGAAATGTAATATTGTCATTTTTTTTGTGTCTTGAATAAGATGGGGAACTTCTGGAGAAAAATAAGATGTGATCATGTAATTAGACTGTATCATCATACAAGCTTTTCAGGAAGCAACACAAAAGCTCAGCAGATCTCTGAACTATTGAACACCTGGCTTTGCAACCTTGCTGAAGTGTTTTTAATACAGATAGGTGTGGTACAATACCTCAGACTGAAATAGCTCTAGTTGCTAGGATTGACCTTTTCATTACTTGTTCAGCATCCCAGCACCAGTTACATGTGTTACTTCTATAAAAAGATTAAAATAGAGTGAAGAAGCAATTTCCAGAGGGATTTTAAGTACTCGTTGATAAGGACTTCAGTGCTTCTGAAAAATCCTTTTTTCCTTTTTGCAAATACCATGGTGGGATGTTTTGGCATTATAGAATGATTAGGGCAGTTAATTGCAGTAACCACACTGCACTCATTTAAGAACCTGTTGTAAGCTCACAGTCATACCAAAGTTTGCTGGAAACTTGTTTCATTTAATGCCTTGTGGTCAGATATGTGAATAAAGCTGTGGAATGCAGGGTGTCCCAGCATGGCTGTGCTGTTCAGCTGTGCTTTAGAAGAGGCTTTGTGGGTTTCTGGGTATCAGCACAGAGGTGGCCTGTGCTGGAAAAGAAGATAACTTCTCTTTCCCTATGGAAAATGGCCTCTGTTTGTGGCCACTCATCCTCTCCAACAGGGCGGTGCCAAGCTAGGAATTAGGAAACTTTGCTGGATTTCTCCAAAACTAAAGCTGCCAGCAACCAGGACCGTGCAAGTCCTTAGAGCCCCAAATGCCACCTTTAATCTGATGTACAGACCCTGGGGAAATTACTTCTTCCCATGGAAAATGGCCTCTGTTTGTGGCCATTTGCCCTGGCCAACCGTGTGGTGCCAAGCGAGAAATTGGCAAACTTTGCTGGATTTCTCCAAAACCAAAATTGCCAGCAACCAGGACCCTGCAAACCCTTAGAGCCTCAAAGGCCACCTTTCATCTGATACTCAGACCCTGGGGAGATGACTTCTTTTTCCCATGGAAAATGAGCTCCATTTGCAGTCACTCGCCCTGGCTGACAGGGTGGTGCCAAGCGATAAAATTGGCAAACTTTGCTGGATTTCTCCAAAACTAAAGCTGCCAGCAACCAAGGGAGGGGTGTCCCAGCATGGCTGTGCTGTTCAGCTGTGCTTTGGAAGAGGGTGTGTGGATGTTTTGTTGCTGAGCACTCTGCCTGTGTACCAGTCATGGGTGCTGCAGGAATTTTCTGAGCTGGAGCAGAAGGAAGGGGTGGCCTGAGTTGGGGACACAGGGTCACAGCAAGGTCTGATGCTCAATTCACACCAATGGGTCCCCTCTTGGGGAAGAAAAACCTGGCAGTTGGTGACTGCATCTCTAGGAGCAGTCCTTAGGGAAGGAAATGTTGGATTCATTGGGTCCTTCCTTGAATAATCACTGTGGTCTGGGGTTGTGAAAACCCTAAAGCTTGAAAGAAGATTGTTGCAAGGTGAAGTTTCCATTTTTGTTTTTTAAAGTATATTGAAAGGTTTTAAAAATCTCTGGTGCCTTCATATGTGTAGTGTGATCCTCCTCATCATTACAGGGGCAAGTTTGTAGTTTTTTCAAAGAAACAATGTGAGATGATAATATTTTAATTGCAGGGAGCTCATTGTTTTCACTTGTTACCTTTGAAATTCTGTGTTGCAAACTGATGCAGGTCTCATTCTCATGATGTGCCCACCATTTCCAGAGCACCACTCTTCCCATACCTTGGTGTCTCACAGGTGTTCTTGAGTCTCACAGTGCTTTTATGCCTGCAAGAGGTGTAAAAGGGTTTAGTCTGTGGCTTAGGCTTGGCACTGCTTTGCACTGTTGGGCTTAATGACCTTAAAGGTCTTTTCCAACCTTAAATAATTCTATGATTCTGCCTGAGGGAGGACAACAGAACTCAGCCAGGGAACTTCTCTGTTGCTGTGCAGTCTTGCAGTTCTCCAGGTCCTAGATTTGTGATAATAGGTTTACTACACAAAGAGGTTGATCTGTTTGCAATTCCTTCTTAATTTGGGTTTGCTCAGACACTCTTGTATAAGCTCATCCTGGCTTTTTGTGGCTATAAATAATGCTTGGCATTGTAGCTGGCACAGGAAGGACATTGCAGCAGGAAAGATGTCACATTGGCTTTTCTGCCAAGATGTGATTTTTAGGAAAAACAGCAGGAACAGAACATTCAGTGGCCCTTAATTGTGACTTGAGAAAGTGCAGATGTTGGGAAAAGCTTTTGGAGGAATGTTTTTGTAATAGTTCTGCACAGCATGAGCTGCATCTGAACTACTGAAAACTGAGTTTCTGTAATCTAGACTCAGTTCTTCATCTTCTACTGCCACCAGTTAGATTTTTATGCCAGACTGGCACATCTGAAAGCCTTTCAGACCTTCCTTTGGTCTGACCTCCAACCCTGAGTGCTGTGTGCACAGATAAGCCCCAAACATCTCACAAAGCTGGGCTGTCCTCTTCTGTCCACCAGCTGTGGGAATGGAGAAGGGCTGGGGAGCCCTCACCCCCCTGCTTTCTTTTCCCAGGGTGCAAATGCTGCCAAGGGCTTCCTTTGCATTTGGTTCAGAAGCTTCTCCCAGCTGGGGCTCTGGGGGCTCACAGTATTTACAGCCTGATGGGGTCTACAAGAAGGGGCAATGGAGCACTTGACCTGAAGCTCCATCTCTGACTGTGCAAATAATCTCTTGTAAAGCCCTTTAAAGCAGCACATCCATAGTCTGAGATCCCCTTGGAATCCTGCATTTCCATGGGGAGTAAGGCTGCTGTCAGAGCAGATATCCCATCCTCCCTCCTGCAGTGCCCAGGTGAGGCTGCTGTGGGCACCCCTGGAGCGTGGTGGCAGGCAGGGCTGGGAAGGTGCACAGGTGACAAACCAGCACAGGACACAAACCAGCACAGACCCCTGAGAGCTCAGTGCCCCCTCTCAGCTCCCAGATCTCCCCAGCAAGGCTGACATGGAACAGGGAGAGGCTGAGTTTCCAAAGCCTAGCAGGAATGTGTGGTACAGCTGATGAGAGTTGGGGCTTACAGGCTTCAGCATTTGCTGGCTGTTTGAGGGAAATTATGTAGGTCACTGAAAACACCATTTTTTGTGCTCATTTGCTACTAATATTTGAAGTTGTGGAATTCAAAACAAAATTTTCCCTAGTTTTGAAATTGTCTGTGTGGGGTGCAGCTGACCACCTGGAGAGCAGAAGTTCAGTGCATCAACAGAGAGGGGTTTCTTTTTTTCAGAGGGATGAATATTTACCAGTCAGCACATCTGACAGGCTTTTAGTAGTAAATATCACTTGAAACCAACTGCTGGAGTCCCTGACTGTAATAACAGAAGGGAATGAATGGAAAAGGGAATTCACATTCCAAAGCCTTCCAGAGTAAGTTATTAAAAATAACAAATTTGGAGTAGGACTAGGAACAGGCTTATCAGCACCTGGAGAATGATGAATTTCATGATTGCTAAAAGCTGTTTGTGCTGTTTTAAGTCATGTTAGTGTCTGGCACATGCTGACCTTGGAAGTGGCCAGTAATCCCAATAAATATTGGGAGGAAGCTGACTCAGTTCCTTGGGTGTAAAAGCTGGGAATGTCAGCCCTGTACAGTTTTGACAGCTATCACATGCTGCCTTCTCTGACTTCACTCCCCACTGCCTTATTTTTCTTCCTCCTGTCAACCTCATGTGGACATTTATGTGCAGAAATGGTAACAGATAATTTCTATGGTTTTCCAATGGAAGAACTACAGATCCTACCGGAGACAAGAAAATCCTGTCTGAAGGAGTGGCTGGGAGACAATTCCTGAGCTCAGCCCTGGGCTCAGCTCAGACTTTTTGAGTAATCTGGAGGCCAAGTGTTTAATCTGTCTGTTCCCCACCTATAAGCTCAGGCTAATAATGCCTCCTCTAGACACACAGGGGCAGGGATCTGGGGGCCTTGGTTTGAGCTGGGAAAGCCACTGAGCTGCAGGAAAAGCAGCAAAACAAGATTAACAGGGGAGCACATGGTCTCTGCAACAGACTTTGACAGGGCAAAGCTTTGGCCCATTTGGGGGGACAGGAGGAGTCAAGGCAAGAGCAAATGCACTCACAAAATCTCCTTTTTTAGCTCTAGTCAGTTTGCCATCAGCTCTGTCTACTTCACCTTTGCAGCTGGGGGCTCCTGCTTGAGCTGAGTCCCCCTGGCTCATCACAGAGGAGCTCTTTGGAGCTGCTCCTGTGTCAGGGTGGCTGCACTGCAGAGCATCCAGCTGAGACAGGCTGCAGGGACCAGAACAAGTGTGGCAATAACCACATTACTTCCTGCATCTGGCCTTGACCAGGACATGCTCTGGTTACTGTTCAGCATCCTGCAGCTCCAGCACGTCATCAAACTGGAGCCAAGATGGCCCATGCCTCAGAATGTCACATGTGCCATTTCAGGTTTGGGAATTATTAAAAATCTCAATTTAGGCTGTGGCTTCCTGCACAGCCTGGAAGTGCAGCAGAGTGGAAGGAGTCCTGCCCCAGGACTCTTGCATGCTATACCACCTCTGTTTGCTGTAGGATGGAGATGCAGAATATGATTATGCATTTATATTTTGATCATGCTAAAGACCCTCATGTTTAATGTTTTTGCACTTGGTGCTGTATAAATGTATTGAAAGCAACGATCTCAAAATTAAAATGACAATAAAGCAGGCAACAAAACAAAAATTAAGTGATAGGGAAAAAAATCAAGGAAACATTCCTACTTTGATGAGATCAGTGACTGCAGTATATTTGGAAATGGCACAGGTTTCCAACCTTCTCCCCTTAAAAACAGCCTCCAGAAACAGAGCAAAACAAGAGCAAGTGTTTGATCAATAATCTCATGCTGGTGTGGATTAGGCATGTCTGCACTGCCAGAGACTGAACAATTTCTATTTCCCCAAGCCAGCTTTAAGTGAGCTCCTTTGGGGGCCACAACCAAGCAGTGAGGACAGGCAGGTGGCTCTGGGCTCCTGGGGACAAATGTGGGGTTTGTGGGGTGAGCTCTGTGGGGTTTGTGGGGTGGAGTTTGTGGGGTGAGGTCTGTGGGGTTTTTGGGGTAGGGTTTGTGAGGTGAGCCCTGTGGGGTTTATGGGGTGGAGTTTGTGGGGTGAGCCCCATGGGCTTTGTGGGGTGGGGTTTATGAGGTGAGCTCTGTGGGGTTTGTGGGGTGAACTCTGTGGGGTTTGTGGGGTGGGGTTTGTGGGGTGAGCTCTGTGGGGTTTGTGGGGTGGGGTTTGTAGGGTGAGCTCTGTGGGGTTTATGGGGTGGGGTTTGTGGGGCGAGCTCCCTGGGGTTTGTGGGGTGGGGTCTGTGGCGTGAGCCCCATGGGGTTTGTGGGGTGAGCCCCGTGGGGTTTGTGGAGTGGGGTCTCTGGGGTGAGCTCTGTGGGGTTTGTGGGGTGAGCTCTGTGGGATTTTTGGGGTGGGGTTTGTGAGGTGAGCTCTGTGGGGTTTATGGGGTGGAGTTTGTGGGGTGAGCTCTGTGGGCTCTGTGGGGTGGGGTTTTTGGGGTGAGCTCTGTGGGGTGAGCCCCGTGCTGCTGAGAGTGCAGCACACAGAGCCAGCCCAGCTCTGTGCCCCTGGCCCAAAGGACCACCTGGCCCATCCCACCTGGGCTCCTGCTGCAGCAGCCTTGGGCTACAGAGGTGATTCTGAGAGAACCAAGGAGGCAAAGACAATCAGAGACACAATCTGGGCCGTGCAAAAGCTGAGGGGAGGTTGAAAAGCTCTGTGGTGAGTTGGTGAGCTGGAAAAGCTGGCTTGAGCCTTCCTTGATGCTGTGTGTGCGGTCACTGTCAAGGTTTGAAAAGGGACACAACAGCCCTGGGGCTTACCTAGGGGAACCAGACCCTCTGAACACTTCCTTGCACTGGAAAATGAGGGAAATCAGGCACTGCTACCAAATGAGGGTTTCTGAGTGGGGCATGTGGAATTTAATAGCAAGGCTACTCCTAGTTAAGATAAAAGTGTCTGTGAGAATCACTTGAATTCTCACAGCCCTTGGTTCTCAGATTGTCTGTGCTTCCTTTGGAGCAATTGACACTCATTATGTCACAAGTGCAAATTGCCACAGCATGTTTTCTGCAGTTTGATGTAATGAGGAAAGAATTCAGATAGCATAGATACCTCATCATTTTGCACTGATTGTTAGTGGGAACCAACAAAATCAGACACAGCTTTTCTGTATTAAGTGTACAAACAATCCATGGGATCAAAACCACTGACTTCAGGCGTGTCAGATTTCATGATTGAGTCCATGTTTCTGGGACAAACAGCGAACAGGGTTTAGCATTTTGGAGATCCCTGTGTTCTAAAGGGGCATTGAAAGGGGGCTGAGCCTTTGTGGGAATCCCGTCTGTGCTGGTCTCTGCTCCCAGCTCTCCTGGGGAAAAGGTGCTGGGAAGGGAAACCTCTCCCAGCACAAGAAACTGCTGAGCTCCAAAGAGCTAACACAGAAACAAAGCTTTTATTCGGGTGATAGGCTGTGTAATACTGGCAGGAGGCACGAGATGGGGCTCGTTTAGCCCAATCGGCCCCAATTCCGCATCCCTGCATGGGGCAGCGCCGAGCCCGGGAGGCTGCGCTTGGCTGGGGCTGCCGTGTCCCGGCTCCCCAGCGCTGCTTTGTGCTGGCACAGCTCTGACTGAGCCCTTCTGTGCAACCCAGGGCACACAGGGAATATTCATTCCTGTGTCTGCTCTGGGCTGCCCTGACCCCCAGGGCAGCACTGACTCTGACCCTCATCCGTGGAGAAAGTTTCCCAGACTTCAAGATAGACTGGAACCCACAAAAGTGTGCAATAGATTATAGAGAGCAGTGCAGGTGCATCACTGGGTGAGAAATTGAGGGTTTGGGGTTTTTAGTGTGTTGTGGATGGCAGCAAGATGGAGGCACAGGGAGTTGTCCTGGGTTTCTTCTTCATGCTGCTTCTTCCTTCTTCTCCATGGGTTTGGGTGGCATTTTGGAATTGGGCAGAAGAGTCTGCACTGGGGGCTCTGTGGGATCAGTTCTTGGGTTCAAAGGGAAAATAATCCAGGTGTCAGTTCTTAATTGGACAGTTTAGTCTCTTAAAAGACCTTGTACCAAGAGATTGTTGGCCATTTTGTGCCTTCTAATGAAAAGCTGCAGAACTCACAGCAGTGAGACTGTTTGACTGATAAGGAATAATAAACACCTGAGTGTGAACATGAAACTGCTGTCTGGAGTGCCTTCAGTGCAGAGCCAGAGGAACCCACAGCTGGGACCCCCACAGCTGGGGTCCCCCTGCCTTTCCCCCGGGCAGGAGCCCAGGACAGTTTGTGAGCTGCAGACTGGGCTTTTCTTGTCTCCCACTGCCCCTCTGCCCAGCGACCCTCAGGGCACAGATTTCACCCTCAGCACCGTGCCCCAGAATTCCCCAGCCCAAATATTCCCAAATCCTGGAATTCCCAGAATTCCCCAATCCCAAAATTCCCAAATCCTGGAATTCCCAAATCCCAAAAATCAGGATCCCAAAGATTCCCAAAATTCCCAAATCCCAATATTCCCCAATCCCAAAATTCCCCAATCCCAAAATTCCCAATTATTTCTGGAATTGCCCATCCCAAATATTCCTGAAATTTCCAAATCCTGGAACTCACAAATTCTGGAATTCCTGATCCCAAATATTCCCAAAATTCCCAAACCCAGAATTCCCGAATCCCAAAATTCCCCAATCCCAGAATTTTCCAGCCCAAATACTCCCAAAATTCCCGAATCCAGGAATTCCCAAATTCTGGAATTCCTGATCCCAACTATTCCCAAAATTCCCCAAACCCAGAATTCCCCAGCCCAAATATTCCCATAATTCCTGAATCTAGGAATTCCCAAATCCCAGAAATCAGGATCCCAGATATTCCCAGGAATCCCCAAATCCTGGAATTTCCCATCCCAAAGTTCCCAAATGCTGGAATTCCCCAATCCCAGAATTCCCCAGCCTCAAAATTCACAAAATTCCCAAATCCCAGAATTCCTGATCCCAAATATTCCCAGGAATTCTTAGGGAAGGTGGGTTTTCCAAGGGAAATCTTCAGGTTCATTTGGCAGATTTGTGTCCACACAGCCACGAAAAGGTTAAAAGCACATTCAGCTGGTGTTCAGCATCTTTAAACTGTCATTTCTCTTTGCAATGTACAAAATGCTGCTTTAAATAAATCCTCATTCTTCCACACCGTGTGTTCTTAGATGCAAACAAGCTGAACTTTCTCCCCAGGTATTGTGTGCCTCTAAAAAAAGGATGAAATGAGAGATTCCTGTGACCTGAAACACCTAATTTAGGCTCTGTGGGACTCTGCCATCCAATAATCTCATTGCTCCAGAGCTCAGAAATCATTTTTTTTTAAATTGCATTAAAATAGCAGATGTTAAAAATATGCAGTTAGTGAGAGGGAAAGCTGCCCTCCCCCTTCCCAGAGGCACAGAATAATAGATAACATTAACACGACATCTGAGGCTGTGCCTTTGTGCAGCTGAACATCTCATGGTATCTGGACTAAGTGATGATAAAGAAACCAAATTGAATGTGGCTTGGAAGATTTTGTCTGCATCTGTAATTCATCTCCTGATTCCTTTTTTGCAGTGAGGGAGAGGCACAGTGAGTGCTGTAACAAGCACCAGGCACTGCAGGTTGGATTTAGCCCTAACATGGATCCTCTGTGGGCAGAGGAGTTGCACACTGAGAATGTCCCAGGTCCCTGTTATATGTAGATTAACAGCTAATTATGCTAATTGCATTCCCAGTTGAAGTTCAGGATGGGTCAGTGCTATTTGTTACTAAATATCAGCTCATTGAGACAAACAAGTGTGAGATCTGAGAGGCACCTGCAGAGATTTTTAGAGGATACTCTGAAATTGCTTCCACTTGGTGGATCATGTTCTTTGCCTTGCTCTAGGGGTGAGCTAACACAGAGTTTACTGCAGGAACTGCAGATGTCCAGATATCAGCAGTGCTGCTGGGCAGTTCCTCTGTGTGTTTGTGTGTAAAAAACACCTCCAAACTATAGTGCCTCCAAAAGAAATTGGGGTGACCTTGTAGCTTTGGGTTGTTCTGAAGTATGTTCATTAACCCATATGAGTTGGGCAGCCACAACTTGTCCTCCATGTATAAAAAACAGAAGAGGAGGATAAGGCTGTCTCTAAAACTCTTGGAATGCAAAATGTTGTAGAGAGGGAGGTTTGGGTAAGAGGAAATGCTGGATTGAAAACAAGAGGAGACTCTAGAAACTGGAGAACTTGCTGTCTTGGCTTTTAGCTTGGGACATGGGAATTCCAGGCTTCTGTCATGGGCATGAGTCATGCTGAAGTATGTGTGGCTACAGCAGAGAAAAGATGCAGACGGCTGCAGAAAATAATGTTTATACAATGCTCACTTAAAAATGTGTTCTTTCCAGTTGTTACATTGCTCAATGCATTAGGGCTGAGGAACCTGAACATGCTTTAGGGTTTCTTCACAAAGATGAACTGATGGCTCCAGATGAACCCAGGGTCTGTGGGGTTTTTGTAGTTGGCTGCTCTGACAAGAAGCTGGAGCACTGCACTTCTGGAGAGACCACAGGGAAGAGCAGATTCCTGTTCTGCCACTCCAGCCATGCAATGGAAATGAAGGGAAAATCCATCCTGTGGTTCTTTGTAGGGCACTGTGGGATGTGGCAAAAATATGGATGTGCTGCCAGTTGTATGCCACTACACAGAGCACTTCTGCCTCTGTGCTGGAGCACCCAGAAGCTTCCTGAAGCAAGTTACTGGCTGTGTTTGGGATAGTGGGTAGGGTTACCCCAATAACCAGAAGTGCAGCATTCTCATTGCACTAATCTGCTTTCCCTCTTAAAATATTAATAAATGAAATGTTGTGTTTTTATAACTTGAAGCACTGGATGTTTTCTGGAGTTCCCCTCTGACTTAGTTGCACTGTCAGGGGTAAAATTTCTATCTGTAGTAGAAATCTTCCTAAGAAGCCTATTTTAATCCTTCTTTGCCAAGTACAAGCACATTTATCCACAGCTGCTATGATAACTCCTAAATGAAAGTAAAACTGACACATTTGTGCTGGAAATCTGGGCTGCTCTTGTTGGATGCATGCTAGGGATCAGATGTGTAACAGCTGCTTGGTTTATGGCTTTTGCTAAAGGTGGCTTTTCAGTGAAGTAATGTTCATCTTCCAGTGTAACTCTGTCATTACAGAGCTGAAGGACCTCCAGTGCAGGAGGAGATTCCACCTCTGAGCTGAGGGGGCCAGGGCAGGGCAGCCAAGTACAGGTTGTTCCTAGAAGCTGTATTCAGGTTGGGTTAGTGATTCGTTTTAAACTTTGATTGATTTTCCCTCTCTAGAGAAGAGTAGGATATTGTTTGTGAGGTTTGGCTGTGGTCACTGAAGAGCCTGAAGAGCACAAAGCCCATGTCCCATGAGCAAAAACTGCTTGGGCAGGGGATTTGGTGCAATGAATGTGAAATGAAAATGAGGTGCTTTATAGATTGCCCCTTTGTGGTAGGGTACAGTCCTGATGGACTGGCACTGGTAAAATCCCAGGACAGCTAATTCTGAGCTTAGCCAAACCTTTTAGTATGCCATGAAGAGTGGCAGTGACCTCCAAATTCCCTTTTGGGATGCTGATGTAGATCTATTCTGATCTCAGAATCACATAAACCTGAGAAAGTTACCTGTGTTGCATTAGCCTTTAAAATGAGGACAAAGACAATTCATGTTCACGTACTCAAAAATGGTTGTCAAACAATGCTCACTAGAACAAGAACTTTGTTACCAGTTGCTGCCTTTTGGTCTGGTAACCACTGGAATTATTCACAGACACCTTACTCAACCTGGCAGAAACTACTGCTTCTTTTCACAGAGAAAAATTCTCCTACTTGTTCCTCTAGAGTGTAAAAGATTTAAAATTGCATTTCCTCATAGTGTTATATTTAGACTGTAGGGTGAGAAGTTATTTCAGTCCTTTAGGATTCTGGTTGTACAGAAAGCTATAGTTATGAAATGAATTACATGCAAGAAAGATCTTGTGAATGTGACAGGTAAATGACAGTTCTTGAGTACTTGGGTCAAGAAATGAGAATATTCTGGTTTTCATAGTGGCAGTTCTCTGCATGGTGGTTTATAGATCAAGGCTGCCCTGAGATGGGGCTGCTGGGCTGTAATTAGGACTGGAACAGAAGGACTGCTCAATAAAGAAGGTAATTTAGGTAGCTCATACAAAAGGTGGGAGGAAAGAAGCAAAATAACTTTGTTTTGCAAATAAGCTCTGAAATTGAGCAAGGACTCCCAAGCATAACAACAAGGACCAGAGCCACCGAGTTCCCTCCTCACTGAGCAGTGCTGCAGCCACGTTTCCAGTCTCATCTCTGAGGGCTGTTTTCAGATGAGCCCCTTGAGGGAAGTTTTCTCTGTGACTTTAGCCTGAAATAAGAAAAAAATTTAGTGAATGATATGGATCTGACTTTTTTTTTTAACCTGCATGTAGCAACTTGGTTTTTGCTTCTGTAAGCTCTTCCCTGATAAACTGTAGGGAATGATTTAGAAACTTGACCACCATTTCTTGCAATGGCAATAAATCTCATATGTAGCTTCCAAAATAGACCTTCAAGGGCAATAAACCCACCCTGCTGCTAAAGCCTGTTAGCCCAGTGTACCCAGGACAGGTTCCAGGCCAGGAATGAATTGTTTGTAGTCACTGACAATTTATCCAGGCTGAGGTCCCTTTATGAAGCCTCGTGCTGAGTGGTGAGGGCATGGAGCACGTGTTCCTCCACCTGTTTAGGGGACTTGGAAATCCCCAGAGGGGATTGAAGAGACATGTCAGGCTTGATACCTGTGAGATTTACTGGGACTGAGCATTTCCTTTGTTTTTTTCTAATTCCAAGGTGTCTTAATGCTGGTCAGTGAGACTGAAGCGCCTCAATCTGCTGAGCTTTGGCTGTCTTAGGCTCCATGTGTGTAATGCAAAATACAGCCCTGGGTGAGCCCTGAGGAGACTCCAATTGCTGTTTGTAATGCCACATGTAAAGAATTAGTAACAACAGTTAATCAGGAAAAATAATCTTAACAAATGAGGAGGTTTCAGTCTTGCATCTGTTGCCCATAAATATTTCATTCTTCTTTTTATTGTGTGTTTGCTATCAGGCAATGGAATGAGAAAGGGAGGATATCAGACATTGGCTGTGTGATGGTTCCAGAAATAATAAGATGACTAAAGTAAACATTTTTGCACTCAAGTGTTATCAAAAGATCTTCCAATTAGCAGTGTGTGCAGGCTAAGTTTTCTGAAGTTTTTATTGCTAATTATTTATGAAGTAAGTAGGACAAAATGTTCTTAGGAGCTCTCATCTTCTCTATCCCCTCTGTAGGCTTGCATTCTTGCCTCTTTGCATTCTTTCTTCTTGCTCCTAGAAACTGGAGGCATCTTCTGGGGTATCCAGCAGAAGCTTTAAAAACTGAAGCCAGGCTCCCCTAAGGGAAATTCCCACCCAGAGCTGGTCCAGCTGCACTTGCTTTAGAACCCATCAGGACACTTTTTCCCAGGAAGGTAGGACAACATTGCCAAGGATATTTTCAATCCTTTAGAAAAGATTTACTGAGGTTCCAGTGAGCAAACACATTGTTACAGCATGGTTACATTTGTCTCAAGGCCAATTGAAGTGAAGAGGACACTGCAAGCATAAAACCAAGAACTATAACACCTATTGCTGAAACTAAGGTGAGAAGAGAGTAAGTTACAAATTACCAGACAAAGAATAGCTTACAAATTCCAAAGAATCTGAAATGAAGTGAAAGCTCAATAAATATAAATGCAGAAGCTATTGTGTTTTACACCAGGTGAGGAATTTGTCTTGATATCGAATTATTGTGTACTTCATATGAAAGCAGCCAAATGACATTAACCTTTAGGATGTTAACAATTCCCTTGGCTCTATGAGAGTTTTAAGCTATCAGGAAGGTACTCCCTAAGAGAAGTTTACCATTTTCAGGTAGATTGGCATCCCCAGAGGAATAATAAGATATAATTTTGGAAACACTTCCATTTTTGTTGTATTATCAGTGCAGTCAGAGCACCAAAAGAGTTTGCAGCACAACTGTTATGGTTTGATGTTGGTGTAATGCTAGTACTCCTATTAAAATATATTTTGTCTAGTGTTTGCTGTGAGATGTGACCAGAAATAGAGCAAAGCAGGCTAAAGCTTAGAAATAAAGAAAAAAAAACTTTATTAACCTACAACTATATGTTAAAAGGAACACCCCCAGAACTTAGAATGAAAACTCTCCAAAACATTCCTCCTCCCCCCACTCAATTTGTAATACAGCACAGTGAGACAAAACCTTGGATTTTCAATCAAGTTACTATCTCTCAAATAATCAATTGTCAGTTCATCAAGGAGAGAGGAGTCCTCCTTATACCATAGGCTTTCCCAGGAAATATGATTGAACATTTTGTGGTTTCATGTCACAGGTGGCACTGCCTGGAGAACATCTGCCATAGTGACATCGTCCTTCCTTCCTTGTACAGTGTCTCCTTCACTGAAGACAGAGGGCACCACCACCCTCCTCATCCATCTCTGTTCATGCACTCCTTCACATAACATCACTGCACTCTCTTGGCTCAAAGCCATTGCCTCCCCTTTGTGTTACAGAAAAAAAAAAAAGGTTCTGTCCATGGCTGTGCAAGAGAAGTCCAGCTAAAGGCCACTCCATCATCTCCTCCCACCTAGGATTCTTCCCTATGAAATTCCTTCTTCTTCCAACAGTCAAATTGCCATTAATGTCCCAGTTCAGAGCTGCTTCCCAGTTGCAAGGCTGCATCAGGTGCCTGCTCTGCTCCAGCACCTGAGAAGCTGCTGCTGCCTGGTGCTGAGCAAATGCACCTGAGCCTGGAGCTGAAAGCAGGATTGTGCTGGGACCCCTGGGCTCCCTTTGGCTCCAAATCCTCAAAAGCCAGGGCAGCTCTCTGCAGAGACATCTATACCATGCACTAGGGCCCACATCCACTGAGGAAAGGAGATTTAAAGTGAATGGATTTGTTTTTGTGTGATTTGATGAATTCCACATCAGCTCCTGCATTACACTGGAGTCTTTAACAAACAGAAGGACCCTGGAATGGTTGTGGGGCTCTCTCTGAGATGAAGCTCCTAAACTGTTGACCTAGCAGGTAAAGCCCAAACTGCCCAGCAAGCTGAGAGCTTTAGAGATAACAAGGTTAGAGGTTTATCAAGGAAGGCTGAAGGCACTGCAATTGTCGCCACTTTTGACTCTGAGCTCTCCACTCTTGTTTTTATCTTTGTTCTGATGGAATCTTTGTGCTTCCTTGGTTTGCAGCCTTTCTCCCACCCTGACCTTACCATCTATTCCCCTGCCACTGTTGATTTTTGTTAAAGGCCTGATATGCCACCAGGAGAATCCAAGGGCTTTGATATGGCAGAGAAAAATATTTTTTGTCCTGAAATGATAGGTGTGCTGTAGTTTCTTGGCTGAAAGATCAGACTCACAGGCTTGGCTCTCTCCCAGGATTACAGCATCCTAAAATGGGATCCCACTGGGTCAGGTGCTCTCTGTTTCAGCTCTTCTGATTCCTTTCATACAGCAACAAGCTCTCAGTATCTGAGAGGGCTTTCAAGATGTGACTCAAAGATGCTCCTTTGGGTTTTTTAATAGTGTGGCTTTTACTGGCCAGTCTCCTGGGAGGAAAATACTGAAGGGTTTTCCCTTTGATTTGTGGGGAAAAAAGTATGTGTGCAAAAGTTAGTGAGTGATTTGCTCTTGATACACCTTTAAAAATGATCTTATCTGTCAGTAGTAGTGTTAAGCATTTATCTGATAATGACAGTATCTACTTGAATGTATGGAAAGTGTCTTAGACCTGTGACAAGACCAAGCTTAGGTCTTAATTTTAAAGTAAATTATCACCATTAAAACACCTAGAAGGGCAGGAGGGTGTGAGGTGGAACCCTGTTTTTCATAAACTTTGTGTAAGTTCAATCATACTTCAGAATAAAATGAAAATTACTGTGAGGTGTTTCTTGTGGGAAACATGAAGGATTTTGAGTGTCCCAAAGAGAACATCATTTGCTTCCAGTAGGATAACTTTAATTTAAACCCAGGTGATACCAGGAAAAGGAACTTGTAGGTGTGCACCCCTCAACAACTGGGCCTGAGCCCTTCTGGGGGTGGGGGGAGAAATGAGGTGGTTTGGGCACGTGAGTGAGAGCATAACAGAGCCCAGCCCATGGTCCCAGCTCTAGCAGAGAGCCCAGGCTCTGATCTCAGCACTTTGTTCTGGGCCCTCCTGCCAGGGCTCTCCCTGTGCCCATGCTCACCTCAGGGTCCTGGCTCTGCCCATGTCCCCTGGAACAAATGTCACCAGCACATTTTCTGAAAAATGCCTTCACCAGGATTTCTTCTCCTGGGAAGCTTCAACTTCTCCATGGTTTGCTCCTCTGGAATGTGATTTGGAGAATTGTTTACCCAGCATGTGAATTGTTTTTAATTAATGACCAATCACAGCCAGCTGTGTCGGGACTCTGGTCTGTCAGAGGTTTTCTATTGTCATTTCTTTGCTAGCCTTCTGATGTCTCCTTTCTCTTTCTTTAGTGTAATTTTAGTATAGAATTTTATTATATTATATTATATTATATTATATTATATTATATTATATTATATTATATTATATTATATTATATTATATTATATTATATTATATTATATATTAATATCATATATAATATATTATATTAATGTAATATATTAAAAGAAAATTATAGATTAATATATTATACAATATAATAAATCAGCCTTCTGAGAACTTGGAGTCAATTCTCATCTCTCACCTCGTCCTGTGACCCACAATAACACCACAACAATTAATAACCACAGAACAAGCCCTGCTGTTCCTCTGGGCAATCCCAATGTTGATCATGCTCAGGAAAATGCATTCCCAGAAGTTGTTCTGGTGAGATTTGAAAGGAGAGTTGTAGCTAAAAATAAGCTTTGTTTTTAAAGAGATGAAGGGTTTTGTAATTTAGTTGTATGGTTCCTGGTCTATAAGAACTTGGTACAGACCTCCAGGATTCTGGGTTTTTTCTTCAGAATTGGGATTTAAGTGTTTGGAGCAAGCTGCCCAATGTACACAGAAATCCCTTGCTGCAATTGCTGTGAGTGAATAATTGTGTGAGGGAGAATCTGAGACAACATTCTGCTGCAAGCTGAGGTATTGCTTAATGCATCTGCTCTGGTTTTGGGTTATTACTGGGCTTTCTCTGTGTGCTCCAAAACCCAACAAATTCTGCTGACAAAGCACAGTTGTTCCCTGTTCAACATCACAGGAGAAGCTGCCAAACAAACCTTGTGCCAACCTGTTTGATGCAACCAGTTGGGGAGTCATGTTTATTGAGCAAAAGTTATAAGGAAAATTGGGTTCTCCATATTTTTTCCCTTCTATTTAATTTCCAAGTTTAGCAGATGCATTTCCTTTAAACATGGAAGGTACCAGATGATAAAATCCTAGTTAAACTCTGAGGAGGTTTTTTATTTTTAGCATTAGCTTCCTCTAGAGCAGAGGAAACAGCACAAATGAGAGGGGATGAATAACATTTTCCAACATGTTCATCAGCCTTTTTCTCCCTCGATGGGAGTTGCTTCCTGTCACTTTATAAAACAGCTCCTCACACTATTGCTTTTAATAATGAGTGGCCAAATTGTTGCAGGCAGTAGGCATATTGCAGTTTCCCTCACTGAATATTCCCCACCATGCCACTTTGACCTTTTATATTTTTTCATTAATCAGCTAAATCAAAATGTCATTGGCTGTTCCAGTGGATTTGCTTACATGTTAGGTCAGACTCTAGAACTAAATATTTGTTTTTCAACTTGTTGTTGGCAGTGGGCAGAGGGGTTTCAGGAAAGGTCCAGGGATGTGTGTCCCTGATTGCCCACCTATAGTCACACATTTTGTTTCTACCTGATGACATGCCTGTCATGAGCACAAAGCTGGCTTGTAGTGTATTGTAGTGATTTTCTATATGCCTTAGAACTGTTGCTTCATCTGCAAAGGCAATTTTTGGGGGTTTTCCCTTTTTTTAATATTTCCTTTTTTAGTAAGGAAGTACATCCAAAGTAGAGAAGCCAAAACAATACAAATCCTCAGAAACCCTAAGCATAATTTAATTTTCTTGTTACCTCTAACCTTTCCTTGATAGGCTTCTGTCTTATTTGGTTTCTGACACTGAGATCTGAAAATGCAATTTTTAAGGTAGAGCTGTATTCTGGTGATGCCTCAAGGAGCTGGAGCAGAGGCTGGAAGGAGCAATAAAGTGGAGATTTATTGATATTTATTGAGGTGCCTTCAGAGGCCACACCCTGGCAGTACCAGAGCCACAGTCCTGGCTATGCCCTGGGGGGCTCCAAGGTGGGAGCAAAGGAGGGATTGGTCATGAGATCTCACATTTTTATAGGTTTTAGTCCATTTGCATATAGGAGTTAACTGCCCAGTTAAGAGCTTCAAATGATGAAGTTTCACCCTCCTTGCTTGCCTGCCCACCCTCCTCTTTTCATGCTGTTCATGCTTTGGGCCTGCAGTTTGAGGAGATTGTCCTTGAGTCTCCAGCTAGAATAGGATTGTTTTGCCTCCACTATCCTGTGCAAAGATCCCAGTGACACTTGATATAAAGCTAAGAGCTACACACCAAAACAGAACAGAAAAACTTAAACCCCAATGTATCACTGATCCCCTACCTGCTTGCCTGAGGATGGATCTGGATTCCTGACAGAGGAATTGAGTGTCTGCAGGTGGGAATCCCATGAGATCAGACAGGGCTGGCATATTGCTGATACCTCACCTGAAAAGTGAGTGCATGATGAAAATTTGAAGCAGTTTGTAGAGCAGATCAGCAGCCTAGAAGCATGAGTCAGCTCTGCCATGTCATGGTGTTAGAGGGAAATTGCACTAAAGCAGGTTTTGGCAGGGGGAAGGTTGTTGCAGAAAATGGGTGGGAAACAGTGATAAGTTTAATATCAGTGCTATGAAGAGGATGGAGCAGGCAGAATGTGGGTAGATTCTTCATCATTGCATGGTATGGATGTGTGAAGAGGCCATGTGACACAAAGTTAGCTTTGCCAGTTTGAGATCTTGCCTTTTTCTGTAATAAAATGGTTTCCTGCTCCTCTGTCCTTGTGCTGATGGTGTTTCTAACCATTTGTTCATTATGTGCTTATTCAGTCTGCACTAACCATTTGGGTTTTCTTCAAATAATCTCCTTCTTTATCCATTAGCAAGTTGTTCTCCCTTTTTATATTTTGAGTGGTGTTTTACTCAGATTTGTTTCATTAGTTAGCTGATGGCTTTGAGCCAACCCAGGTAAGCGGGAGAAGATAAGGAAACAGATTCCTAAAGCCATTGGAGCAGCTAAATATGGGTAAATTCCTACCAGGGATTTGCACAGCTTAACAAAGGAGGCTGTTTTTCAGTGAGGCAAATGTTAGCATGTTTAGGTAGCTTTTGTAAAATCCATTCAGCATTTACCTGGATATTTAAATCCTTTAAATACCCTTGCAGATCTGGGCTTCATCCTTCTAGGTCCTAGAGATGTGTTTTACTTCCAGTTCAGAAGAGAATCTGTCCAGTCTTTGTGGAAAACCTATATATACAGAAAAAAAAAAAAAAAATATATATATATATGTATATATATTCTGTGTGTGTGTATATATATATATTCTGTGTGTGTATATATATATTCTGTATATATATATATTCTGTGTATATATGTATATATATAGTATACATATAGTATATATTTATATTCTGAGTATATATATATACACATATATATATACATATGTATATATATAAATAAATAAATAAATATATATATATATATATATATATATATATATATATATATATATTCTGTATATACAGGTTTTCCACAAAGACTGGACAGATTCCCTCCTGACCTGGAAGTATTCTGAGTCCAGACCTTAGTAATTTCTACCCATACACAGAGTTCATGGCTGTAACCTATTTATTATTTATCCTTCTTGTGTCCATACATGCAGATTGCAGATCTGTTTTTACATATAAAAACCCCAGTGTCTAAATTCAAATACCTTTGATTTATACCTGTGACAAGCTGAGTTTGACCATGACTTGGGGCATGAAAGAGATTCTGGAAGTTTTATTGATAGCACATAAACATTACTGTTTCCTTGATCTATGTGAGAGATGTTGACACATCCATTTTAAATGGTGGCATTTGCACTGGATTATGTGGTTTTGTTCTTTGTCAAATGTGGAGTTTTATTTTTGACTTCTAAGAAATAGGCAGTTTTTCTCTCTATAGCCCATGTAACCTTAGTGTTCTTTGAGATAAATGAATTTCCCATTTTTTTTCACCTTGTGGCTCGTTGATTGCACTGGAATTGAACCCAAGATTAATGTCTAAAATTTGGGATAGTTGTTTTCTTAAATTGGACTGCTGAACTTGTGGGAAATTTAAACCACTCTGTGTGGGAGACAGCAGAACAATGAACCCATGTGGTACATTCAGATTGAGATCAGTGCCATGATCTCATCCTGCACATAACTTTGGGTGTTTGGGTGTCAGCAAGAAAGCTGAAGAGAAGAAGAATAGCTTTGGCATCAGAAAGGAGTTTGTTTTCCTCTTGCTGAGGGTTCTGCAGGGTGAAGAAGCCTCCAGCTCCTTCCTCTGTCACAAAAGGCAGGTGTGAGTGACACCAAGGCTCTTCAGAAGCCATCAGCTCATCCTGATCTCAGCTGGCACAAATTGATATCTGCCTGCCTCACCAGCTGGCATCCTGCTCCAGGAGGGCTTGTTCTGGCTGATTTGTCACATGGAAGGGAGTTTGTGAGAGCAGGACAGGGACCAAGAGGAGCACACTGCTCTTCTGGTTATTCTCAGCCTTACAGGTCTGACCATGGGCACTTCTAAAGCTCACTCTGAGATTCTCAGCTTGGTGGTGTGCTGGGGATCCAGGGGTGAGCCTGGTTTCTTGGAAGTCATAAATAAGCCAGGATTGGCAGACAAGCAGAACAATTCTTGCCAAGTGAATGGCATTTTAGTGCTTCCCATATTTTCCTTCCCTGATCTCAGACCTCTATTGCTGCTTCTCAGCCTCTTCTCTCATTCCTCAGCCATTTTTCTCAGCTCTTCTTGTGGTTGTGGCAGTCCCCAGTGGCTTTTCCTGTTAGAAACTTTGTGGATTTATGTTATGGTTCCTGCCCAAAGCATTTGTAGGTACCTTGGGGTTTGGTTTGTGTATTGGATATTCACTGCTGCAGTTGCAGTCTGAGCAGTCATCTGTGCTGCTTGTTTGTTTTTAATTCTCGTTTTTGTTTCATGGACTTCAGAAATAAGGGGGGGTGGTGTTTGTATCTGACCATCCAGGCTGACTCATTAGAGGCACAGGACATTTCCTTGTGCAGGAGGGAGCCAGGCCTGAGGCTGTGCATGTGCCAGCACCCTGTGCCACCCTGTGTTCAGGGCTCTGTAGTGACTTCAGGGCACTCTGTCTCCTCATTTCTGCTGTGTGGCATCCGTCAGCAGTGAAGGATGCAGTGCCAGGTCCTTTCCTCACCTGTGATCCTGCCAGAGCTGGGTCACATCCATGTTGTGAGCTTGGAGATCCTCACCTGGCACTCAGTGCAGCTGCACTTGCTCATGCTGAGGACCTAATCCTTGCTTTTATCATCTGCCAAAGTGCTAGAGCATAGCTGGGAGCTCTTACAGATGAATCCCTTTCACTTTTCTCTTTGGTTGTTAAATTTTATTTACCTCAGTCCTACAGAACAGTGATGAGACCAAGGTCAGGGCACACCAACATCTGTTACCTTTCTATCTTGTCCCCTAAAGATCAGATCCATTTGATGTCTCCCCCACCCTCCTCCAGTTGTACAGTTTAAAGCTGGTTTGTGCTGTCAGCAGCTAATTAATAGAATATTTCACTGAGAATAGCAGCAACCCATCTGGGTTGCAGACCATGTAACCCTGTAGCTGAAGTATTGGAAAACTTTACAGATAGCTTTACAAAGCTGCTTTCTCTCTGGTTGGTAAAGAAATGGATAGTGTTGGGCTGCCAGGGAGAGGGTCCATTGCCATGCATTTTAACTTCAGCAGGTAGCAAAATAAATGTGTTGTGCAATCAG
This sequence comes from Agelaius phoeniceus, assembly GCF_051311805.1. Lineage (NCBI taxonomy): Eukaryota > Metazoa > Chordata > Aves > Passeriformes > Icteridae > Agelaius > Agelaius phoeniceus. Next base: position 3,688,394 of record NC_135274.1, on the reverse strand, counting down.
TCCTTGCCTATTCACATGGCCACAGAATTTGTGAGCAGCTTTTGAAGTTCAGGCTCAGGTCAGCACAACGTGCTCTCAGTGTAGCTCACTCATGCTTGCATCCACCAGGAAACTCTTGTTTAGTGATTTGTGTCCCTGCTCTTGTTTGGGGTGGGAAGTCCCCAGGTCACTGCTGGAGCCCTGCTGCTGTAGTGGACACTTGACAAGTGTGTGCTCCCAGCCCAGAGCAGCCCCAGCTTGTCCAGAGCAGCCTCTCTCCATGCAGGGGCTCACCAGGCTCTGCAGGAGCTGCCCACAGGGTTTGGGCCACGGGATTTGGCTGAATCTCCTCATCCAGCCCAGTCAAGCCAGAGAAACTCCAGCTGGGTTTGCAGATCTGTGAGCTCTGGCTCAGCAGCAGGCATGAGGCCAGCCCTGAGCCCAGAGCCACCCCATGTCCCTGTGTTCAGTGCAGCCAAGGGAGCACTCAGACAGTGAACACCACAGCACAGAGGGTCTCAGAATGAGTGCAGCAATCACAGTGGCACTTCAGAAAAAAAGAAAGACTTTTAAAAATCTTTGCTTCATGTGAAAAATTAAAAAAAAAATCTTTTATGTACTTACATCTTATCTTACATCTTATTACATCTTATCTTATGTCTTATCTCTTATTTTATATCTAATATCTTAAAAAAATCTTATATCTACTTATATCTGCTGCAGCCAAGGGAGCACTTAGACATTAAATATCCTAGCATAGAGGGTCTCAAAATGAGTGCAGCAATCACAGTGTCATTTCAGAAAAAAAGACAGACTGAAAAAAATCTTTGCTTCATGCAAAAAAATTTTAAAAAATCTTATATCTACTTATATCTGCTGCAGCCAAGGGAGCACTCAGACATTAAACACCACAGCACAGAGGGTCTCAGAATGAGTGCAGCAATCACAGTGGCATTTCAGAAAAAAAGAAAGACTTTTAAAAATCTTTGCTTCATGTGAAAAATTAAAAAAAAATCTTCTATCTACTTACATCTTATCTTACATCTTATTACATCTTATGTCTTATCTCTTATTTTATATCTAATATCTTAAAAAAATCTTATATCTACTTATATCTGCTGCAGCCAAGGGAGCACTTAGACATTAAATATCCTAGCATAGAGGGTCTCAAAATGAGTGCAGCAATCACAGTGTCATTTCAGAAAAAAAGACAGACTTTAAACAATCTTTGCTTCATGTGAAAACTTAAAAAGAAAAATCTTATAGCTACTCATTTTCCACTCTCTTTTTACCTGAAAGTAGCCTGTGCAAGGTATGATGTGGAACTGTGAAATTAGGACTTGTGGAAAGTCCACTCTCTTGATCAAGGGGGCAAGGAATAAGTGCTGCATTACATGGAGAAGCAATTCATGTCTCAGCTCTTCAGAGAACCTCACAAAAACTCAATTATTGTATTTGGGTTCCCGCCAGGTGGAGGAATGCAGGAATGATGCATCTGACTCCATGTTCTCAGAAGGCTCATTTATTCCTTTATGATACTATATTATATTAAAGAATACTATACTATACTAAAGAATACAGCAAGGATACTTACAGAATGCTAAAAAGATAATAATGAAAACTCCTGACTCTCTCCAGAGCCCCGACACAGCTTGGCCCTGATTGGCCAAAGAGTGAAAACAACTCCCAGCAGAATCCAATGGAACAATCACCTGTGGGTAACCAATCTCCAAACACATTCCACATGAGCACAACACAGGAGAAGCAAATGAGATCAGAATTGTTTTCCTTTTCTCTGAGGCTTCTCAGCTTCCCAGGAGAGAAATCCTGGGCAAAGGGATTTTTCAGAAAATGTGAATGTGACACTCAATGGCTTCTTGCTAGAAAAATTGACTCTCTTCTTCCCTTTCATCTGTTTTGATGCATTCCAATTTAAAGGATTAACTTGAAAAGACATTCAAAGCTCACCTGGATGCATTCCTGTGCTCTAGGTGACCCTGCCTTGGCAGGGGGCTGGGCTGGATAATCTCCAGAGGTCCCTTCCAACCCTAATGATTCTGTGACTGTGAAATAGCTCAGTATTTCTGGAAAGTCTCTTTGGACAAACTTTGAAAGGGATGGATGTCTCAGAAGGTATGTTATCTCATCCCTCCATTTGCAGGGCTGAGCATCTTCCTCACCCTGGACAGTAACACAGTGACTCAGGTGTGTAACACAGAGGTTTTACGGCCTAAAAATATTTATGACTGGAGGCATTTTATTCCTATTTTTAAATGACCACCAAGGCCCAGAGAGACCTTCAGTGTGGTGATCTGTAGCAGAACTAAAAAACAAGATGAACTGCAATCTGTTCCTGCTCCTTAAAGTTTCAAGTACTTTACACTTACCATTAACAGTAGATGCCCTTAGGAAATGTTTAGGTATGAGGGGCAGTCTGCCAATTTTTGGCTTCTTTTTTCTACCTCTGTTGAGGCTGAGATTGAAGGCACCCAAGATGAGATTTTGCATTCAGACTCAGGTGTTTATTATTTCTTATCAATGTTTCAGCCTCACAGCAGTGAGTTCTGCAGTTCTTCACTAACAAGAGTGAAGATGGCCAACTATCTCTTGTTACAAGGTCTTTTAAGGCTAAAAATTAAGAAATGGCACCTAAATTAGTTTCACTTTTAACCCAATAACCAATCACTCAAAGTCTGCAATGTGCACTTTTCTGTCCAATTACACAAAACCACCCAAACCCATGGAGAAGAAGATGAAGAAGGAGGAGCAGCCTCTGCCTCTAAAACCTCCATCTTTCTTTATATATATTACTATATTCTAAGCCTTTAAACTCTAAGTTTTCCAGCCTGTGGTATCACACACTTCTATTCAAACTCCACAGCCACAATCCCAGTTCTGCCATTCCATTTTGGAAGCTTCTCCACAGCCTCAGGTGAAATGCAGTGTTCTCCAAGAGCAGTTCTTGCAGATGCTGCCTCTGTGAAGCCCCTGGGACTCTGCCTGTGCCTTTCTCCAAGGCCAATCCACATGGGATGGCAGCAGCTCAGCCCCGAGGACACTTTGCAGCCAGGCTGCTCACACAACATCCTTTCCTTACAACAGAAAAGGAGAACACCAATTCCCAGGGCATGGCATCCAACACACTTCATGTATGAACCAATTTTAGATCATAAAAAAGGGGTTTTTTTGTGTTTTGGCAGAAGGGGGGTTGTTTTTAGGCTTTCTTGTTCAGCTGCAGACTTCCTAGAAGCTGGTTTTGTGGGTTATCTTACTGATGCTGATCATGTGGGTGCTATTGATTATCTGAGATGAGTTCAGAGCCCTTCTGTCCCAGCCACTGAACTCTGAGGGCCAGGAGCAGAGCTTGTGCTGCAAAGTTTGGTGAGAAAGGAGCAGAATAAAAACTGTTATCTGTCAGTCTCAGTTCACAAACAGGCAAAAAGTCCCACAGAACTGAAGGCAGTGCTGCTTTGTGATGATACCTGGTTTCTCTAACTACTAAAATTCTCCTTGAGGTCTGTACAGGTTGGATTTAAAGGGTTAAACTAAAACAACACTTGAATGTATGTCACAGCAGAAGATACTCTTCTACCCTTATAATCTGTTCCTTGATTCTCTCTTTGAAATGGGCCCTCAGGTCTGCTGCTGTGCCACAAACTGGGGCAGATCTCATATATTCCAGGCTTGGATGTTAGTTTTGGTACTTCAGTTTTGTGTCTTGGCAGATGGGACTGATAATCTTCAGCTGAAATAGTTGGCAGTGACTGCTAATGGTGATTAGCTTCTACAGATGAATTAGAGAATGTCCTACCAAATAACAAATAAAAGGGAATTTTTTTCCCCAGGTTATTTTAAGGCTGCTGTTTAGGCCATGTTGTGTAGGTTCTGTTCATTTAGGATCTTTCTAGGATGAATTTCCAGGTCAGTCCTATCTCTTTTGAGCCACAGTTGGGCCATGTTAACAGTGCCTCCCCAGAGACTCCTCACTTCCACAAATGCCTTTCTTTGTTTTGCTCTTGCTACTGATTCTTTGCTGCTGAAATGAGTTGCAGCTGCTTTGCCTCTTTTCTGAAGCTATGATCTGCCTTCCCTTGTGCCATCATTCCAGTGGAAGAAATATTCAAACACTCAGACATGGTTTGCTATGAATCTGCAGCATTTTTTATACTTTACCACCTCTTTCTATGGCTCAGCACAAGGGGAATTTGGACTCTTCAATTCCTGCTTGCTGGGACAAGCTGGGTTCTCCCTTTTTGGCCTCAGGCCCTTGCCCTGAACTAAGCAGCCATTTGAAGGATCTGCCACAGATACAAGCCATTTCCTTGCTTTCCCTTCTGCTTCTTCCTATACTTTTACCTGTGTTCATCCTAATTTTTCTGGTGGAAGTAACACAGGTATGCTGAAAGTTATACTTTTCTTTTTGACACCTCCCCTTTGCTCTGCCTGCTCCTCTGTCCCTTGACAAAATAAGTTCTTAAAAGATCAGTCTCCAATAGTAAATATAAAGACCAGGGTATTTTGGTAATTCTTCACTATCTGTATGTATTGAGGTGATGGTGGGAGATTTTATGTGATTTTTTTTCCCCCATGGTGAGTTTTGGATCATGGGTGACTTTCAGCCCACAAAAACACAGTATGGTGAGCACAATGTACCCTGCTTGACTTTCAGCTCATATTTTTGCCCTCCCCACTGTGACACACACATCTTATTCTTTGCCAAACAAAGAACATTTTGCACTTAAGATGAAAATAAGTGAAATAGCAATGGCAGGATGCCCAAACTTGCTGTTTCTGCTTTTTGTGCAATAACAGTGCACAGTGGCATTTTGGAGTCTGATGGGAACAATAGCAAAGCTCTGTGCAGGAGACTTGCATGTGGTTAAGTGATCAAAGAGGAAAGAAACTGATTATGCGAACCTGGAACAAATATAAAGGGGATGTTTTTTATTACAAGGTCAAAGTAATTAAATGCTCAGTTAGAACAGCCTTTGTCATTCACTTAAGTAATAGCTCCTCACTCAGATTCATCCTCAGTGTCCTCTCTGCCTGCTGCTCTAAGGTGACTTATGAGCAATGAGGCATCTCTTTATTTAAAGCATTTCTGGAGAAGTGCTCGTGGCCAAGTGTTTGCCTGCAGGCTCTTCCAGCTGTCCTTAGAGCACCTCGGTGCCTCCAGGCCTGGCGTGAGAGAGCTCTGGGTTTACAGCCCTGATGGGGCTCCAGGCACCAATGGGGACACCCAGGAGTGCCCCTGGTTCAGCCTGGGAGCCTTGCCTTGGGAAAATGGGGAAGCAGCAGCTGAATGGGAAATGCTGGGCAGGGCTGCTTTAGGGCCGTGGAGTGATTGTGTGCCACCCTGTGTGTGTGTGTGTGTGTGTGTGTGTGTGTGTCACCCTCTGTGTGTGTGTGTGTGCCACCTGTGTGTGTGACCCTCTGTGTGTGTGTGTGTGTGTGTGTGTCACCCTCTGTGTGTGTGTGCCACCCTCTGTGTGTGTCTGTGTCACCCTGTGTGTGTGTGTCTTGGTTTGGAAAGACAGGAGTCTGCTAAGGAAGGCAGGAGCCTCCCCTGAAATGGAGAATGTAAACCTTCTCCACTCTTCTGAATTGCTATAAATTTTAAATTAAGGGGCTCTCAGGCAAACATATGGGAGCAGGAATAACAGTTCTTTAAGGGGGAAGAAAAAAAAAGGATAAAATAAAACAACGCAGTACACTGGAACAACACTGCCAGAGTCAGAACCCAACCTGACACCCTGTGGGTCAGGCTGTTGGCAGCAGTCCCATTGGAATTGTGGCTCAGCCCTCCTGCAGTGTCAGGCCTGGTTCTGCTGGAGCAGGGATCCTGGAGAAAGGTGCAGTCTCTTCCTCTGAAGATCCAGGGCAAGAGGCAGCTGCTGTTCCTCTGGGAATCCAGTGGAGAAGCTGTGCTGGTGTTCCAGAATCTCCAGATTCTATCCAGGTAGGAATGCTTGGCTCCTCCCTCTGGGCTCACATCTCCCAATGAGATGCTGTAGTTCTTATCAGCCATGCAGTGACATTCAATAGCTGTTATCAGCAGATGTCCCCTCCTGAGGGAGGAGTGATTGTGGTCACTCAAAGAGAGAGACAAGGCAAACTGCCCACTTGACAAAGATAATCTGCCATAGAGATGGGAATTGAAAACATCTTGCATTGCAATCTTCAACAATGTGTCACCCTGTGTGTGTGTCACCCTCTGTGTGTGTGCCACCCTTTCTCTGTGTGTGCCCCCTGTGTTTGTGCCCCCCTGTTCCAGTGCCAGCAGTGCCTTTTCCCCAAGCATGGTGTGGGATGGGTGGGCACAGCCTGCAGTGCCCCTGCAGGGATCTGAGTGTGCCAGGGACACTGCACAGCCCCCACCCCCTGTCCAAACCTCTCCTCAGTTCTGATTTCTGTCTTCTCACAGAGGAACAGATTGTTCTGGTTCCTGGAGGACTGGCACGAGCCTGGCAAGAAATGGAATGAAAGGATTTGTGTGCAACCCCAGGGCACCCCAGGGAATATTCATTCCTGTGTCTTCTCTGGGCTGCCCTGACCCCCAGGCCAGCACTGACTCTGACCCTCATCCATGGAGAAAGTTTCCCAGACTTCAAGATAGACTGGGACCCACAAAAGTGTGCAATAGATTATAGAGAGCAGTGCAGGTGCATCACTGGGTGAGAAATTGAGGGTTTGGGGTTTTTAGTGTGCTGTGGATGGCAGCAAGATGGAGGCACAGGGTGTTGTCCTGGGTTTCTTCTTCATGCTGCTTCTTCCTTCTTCTCCATGGGTTTGGGTGGCATTTTGGAATTGGGCAGAAAAGTCTGCAGTGTGGGATCTGTGGGATCAGTTCTTGGGTTCAAAGGGAAAATAATCCAGGTGTCAGTTCTTAACTGGACAGTTTAGTCTTAGGAGACCTTGTACCAAGAGATTGTTGGCCATTTTGTGCCTTCTAATGAAAAGCTGCAGAACTCAGAGTAGTGAGACTGTTTGACTGATAAGGAATAATAAACACCTGAGTCCCAACATGAAACTGCTGTCTGGAGTGCCTTCAGTGCAGAGCCAGAGGAACCCACAGCTGGCACCATCACAACTGGGACCCCAGTAGATTTGGGGTTTGTCAGGGACTGGCCTTTAAATAAGTTTAGAGACTGAGCTGTACAGAGATGGGCAATGTCTCAGAGCCCTGAATAACAGAACTGGCTTCACAAATAATTTACACAGAGGGACTTGAGGAGTTACACTGCTCCAAACTCAGGTGTACAAGCACTCCCAACATGCTAATCCAGGTTATTCAGGGCCACCCATGCAGTCTTTCTGGGATATGGGATGATCACCTCTTTGGTTTAGTTTATTTCCATCAATACTTCTCATGATTCAAAAATCAATGAACTTCAACTGAAGACTTCAATGAAGTCTCATTTTCAAAGCTGGAAATTTAAAAAAAATTAAAACAACAACTTGAAAAGAACTTCTGTTAAATAATTCAATCTTCATATGAAAGTTTAGGATATAATACAGAAAACAAGTGGGTTTGAACTGAAGCAACCTCAGGTTCTGGTTTCTTCTGCAAGCAAAATAATTTCCTAAGATTACAAAAGGCTTTCACCAAACCACCATAACATTTTTTAGGAAAAGTTTAATCATTCAAAAGTAAAACCCTTTTACCCACTGCAATCCTCTTCAGTGTTTATCTTGAATTTGATGAGAATTTTGCTGTGTGAAGCAGCAGTAAATCTGAGTTGCTTTTATCTTACATGACAAAACTTATCTTATAGTCCAATGCAATGATGATCTTCCAATCTACCTTTCAACAGCTTTCTGTTCAAAAGGATATGCTCAGGAAAATGCTTATTTGGGGCCTTTAGAAATTCCATGTGTTGATTTATTTGAGTTTGAATTCTAGCCTATTTTTCTTTTGAAGTTATACCTTTGATTCTTTAATTTTATTTTTTCTTTAACTCTTAAGTGTGATCACATTCCTGTCACTTAGAACTTCAGACACTTTCATGAGGTTTTCTGCTCCTGATGACAAAGAGGAAGCTGTCAAAACTGCAGAAACATGACTCTGGGAAATTTGGGTTTAATAGAGTTCTTTAGTTTGCCTGATTCCCTACTGCTTTTTGACAGGATACCTCTGGCTTTGCACATTAAGAAGCTTTGGTGCTAATAGTGATACAGAACAGTTTGATCCCTTTTGTAGAGATGAACAGGGCTGAGTTTTCCTGGCATGCTCTAATTCTCCCGAGGGCATTACAGTAATCCCCACGTTTGTCACTTGTCTGTGCTGCAGTGGCCTCCCTGGGGAAGCCTGGCTGCATTGTGCATCTGGGTTTCCTGCAGAGGAGATGAATGCACAGCCACTCAGCTGGGGGGGACACATCTCAGGTGGCCCAGAGTTTGACAGGAGCCTGAGCAGCATTTCCAGCCCACCTCCAGAGCAGCTGGTGCTGATGCCTTAAGTTTGAGCTTTTATATTTTCCAGATTCTGCACTGCATTAGTATATAATTCTGGACTTCATATGAAGTGTCAGCAGTTCCCCTCACAGCTCAGTCACACAGAACAATCCTTTTCCAGCCCAGAACCAAGAACAGCTCAGTCACACAGAACAATCCTTTTCCAGCCCCAGATCCAAGGACACCATTGCAGCTCCAGGCCCAAAAAGTGCAAACAACAGAGAACTGAGGAGAGCAAACTGGGAGGATGGGACTGCATCACCTGGAGCTGGAACTGGACAATTAACCCCAACATGGAAATGGACCAAACTTATTAAAGTGTGAAAACTTGTGACCCTGGATCCATCTTGGATCCATCTTGGGTGGAGCCCTGGTCAGGCTCTTGTGCTGCCCAAGGTGTATCCTTTGAAGGCCTTTAAATAAATCCCTATTTCATTCCTTTATCACTGTCCAGCCTCTGTTCCAGGCATCCTCTCAAGGCATCAGTGCTATCATCCCTTGATATCATGCAATAAATGTTAATTTTTGGCTGCACTCTGCATCTGGGTTTCCAGCAGAAGAGGTGAATGCAGAGCCACTCAGCTGGGGGGAGCACATCTCAGGTGGCCCAGAGTTTGATAGAAATGTGATGCTGGTAGGGAAGAGCAGCATTTCCTGCCCACCTTCAGAGCAGCCAGTGGAAACTACCTTGATATCATGCAAAAAATATTGGTGTTGATTTTTTTCACTTAGGTCTTGCTCAAGGAGGAATTTTTTCTGATTCTGTTGGGTTGCAGGAGTGTTAGTCTATAAAAGCAGGGACAAGGACCATGCTCAGTGCTGCTCCCCTTTGGATTAGAACAGAGAAGGGAGCAGGTATCAGCTGCCTGTGCTGTCTCTTGCTTGATGGCAACCCTGTGGTCTCTCTGTCCCTGGATGGACACAGGCTGCATCTCTGCTGCACAGCCCCCTCTGATCACCCCTCCTGGGAGGGCTGTGGGTCCCAGTGTGTGAGATGAGCTGAGCTGGCAAGTTTGAGCTCCCAGGTTTGTGAGATGAGCTGAGCTGAGCTCCAAGTGTGTGAGCTGAGCTGGCAGGGTGGGAGGTGCTTTGTGTGCTCCCATCCTTGTGCCTTTAGCATGGAGCAGCATCATGGCAGGGGGGATCTTCCTACTGAAGGATCTCTGAGAGCTGTAAGAGTTTGACAAAAAAAAACCCCAAAAAGCATGAACAAACCTGTGGGTGGGTGACTGCAGCTCACTTTATCACAGGCTGAAAGTGAACCTTGCTCAGATCACAGGTGGGTTCCTGGAGCTGGCTGCCTTGTGTTGGTGGCCTCATTGCTGGCTCCCTAAGGAGCTGCAGGAGCTTGGAAAGGCTCTGCCAGGGCAGTAGTGGGAGGAGATCTGTGTCCTTCCACCACTGACTCTGGGCTGGAGCCTCTCTGATGCCAAGCTCTGCTAAAGGCTGCCCAGCCCCTGGCAGTGGGCAGGCAGGGGGGCTCCCGTGGGAGGGGGTGCCCAGGGATTAGATGGAGACATGGGATATTTCCACAGCCCCTGCACCCACTTCTGTCTGTGCTGCCATCCCAGCATGCCCCAACCCTACACAGGATTATAACAATTCTGGTGTTAAAAACAAATTCCTGGAGCACGTATGCCAAATTTTAGCCTGAAGCTCATTTTTACAGCCAAGTTATAAATCTGAAAAGTAAGGATTTGTAATAACAATACTGGTACTATCTTGAAGCCCAGCAATGCTGCTGCTGCTGCTGTGGTGTAGTTTGAAAAAATAATAGTGTGTGGACTAGCTTGTGTTAATTACTCTTAAACCTGTTAGTGTGTTATGCCTGGCAAACCCTGAGGAGCTTAGCTCTCTGTGACAGGAATGGTGTTTAGTTTGGGGTTTACTTTTTTATCAAATGCAAACAAAGAAAAGATTAGACACTTTAATGATTTCATGGTTTAAAATCTCTGTGCTAGAAACAACCTAATTAAATTCCTGACATCATCAGTTTTGTTAGTAAATAGTAACCATGGATGCAGAAGAGTCTTGCATCTCATTACATTCAGCATAGGGTTTCAATACAAGAGCCATTAGATGTGGTGTGGAAGTGGAAAAACAAAGGGAAAGTATGGGACACATTTTTTTTTCTCTCATTGATCCAGAACACAGTCCTGGAAGAATATCTGTCATTAATTAGCAGGGCTTTAATGTAGGGCAGTAGGCCACAGGTTTCCTCTAGTGAATTTTGTAAATGGCAGCACATTGCCCAAGACAGAGGAGACAGAATATATAAAAACTATTAGAACTGCAGGGAATCAGTAATTGAGCAGTGTAGCTAAAGCAAGTGCATATTTCACACTGACTTATGATGGTGTTTGTTGATGTCTCTGTCTCAGGAACAATCCAGTCCAGATAAATAAATAATTTACTGCACCTGTCTTAATGTGGTTTAATAATAATAATAAAAAAATCTAGATTTACTTGGGTAAGTGGTGACAATGCATGTTTAAGCAGGGGTGAATTAGCATGCAGACAGCAAACGTGGGCAGAAGGGAAACAGACTTTCTCATAAAGGAACTGATTAGAATTACTCAATGCCACTCTTTCTTTAACAGGAGATGTACTAGTTAGCACTTCATTTCAATACCAACAACAAACAAATGATGTTCAGTTACCAGGGTTTGGCATAAGACTGGTGTCTTCAAAGGGACTGAGGCTGAGTCAATGAAGTTAGAACAGAGTTTGGTTTGGACTGGTGAATAAATTGGTCCAGTGTGTCTGAAAGCTGCTGTGAGTGCATTTGCCCACTCTGCAGGCCTGGGGGTTTATGCTCAGCCTTGCAAGCAGCAGAAATGGCTCCACAGCCAGTAACAGGCTCCTGATGAGCACACATGCAGCTGTCAGACAGACTGTAATTTTTATGTTAGTAAACAAGCTCATCTTATCAACAAAGGTGCACTGCAGATTGATTGGACAATCACAAGTAAAAATAATACAAAACCCAGAGCACAACCCTGTTCAGATAGCACTGACTTATTTTTCTTCAGTTTCAAAAGGGGGGTTTTCTTTAAAAACAGTGGCCCAGGGCTGATCATATGTTCCTTGATGGATGTGTCAGGTGAGCTTCAGGCACAGCTGCAGAGGGATGCTCCTCCTTCCTTAGAACAAGATGCACACTCTGCAGCTCCTGTTAAATGGCACTGCCTCTTTTCTCCTGAGGAAAACTGGATGATCTGCAGTGGATTGTGTCACTTGGGAAGGAAATTCCCATGGCTTTGAGTGGGAAGGGTCAGAGGCTGCTCTGGGATTCCTTGCACACAAGGCAGTTTTCAAAAGACTGTTCATGTCTCTCCTTTTACTGGTGGGTGGAGTCAAAGAACACTTCATGAGCAAGGATGGCTTAGAAATTTAGCAGGGTATAGCCTTTTTCATATGAGAAAGGGTTTACAGAAACGTTGTCATTGTTTAGGAGTGTTTTAACTGTCAAGTGAATGGAAGAAAAAAGACAAAGAGGAAAAAAAAATAGTTTGTAGCTTTGACAGGGAGATATGGTAGGGGATAAAGAGGCCTGCACTGGAAGCTGCTATCAATCAGAGCTTACCTAGCACATAACACAGCTCAGGAGACCTCTTAAATGTGGAACTTTGTGCAATAGATCTATTCCTGCAACATGTTTATTCCTTTATTACATTTGTGGGAAGAGGAGATTTCACTGCATATTCTGTAGAGTGATGCATAAAATCCATATTTATAATCCTGCTGTATATATTCCACATGTTTCATCACCAGTATATTAATTTGTTATATGGATTTCTTCTTTGCAGCCAGGCCCTCTTTTAATGAGAAATTTCAGTGTCCTCGGAGAAATTATGAAAAAAAAAACCCCAGTAGTTCTTTTTTTTTCTGATTTATTTGTATATCATGTGCTTTACATCATCTTGGTGCCCACAAAAGGACTTACTAAATCTAATGGGGAAATTAAATAGCTGTATTGCTACCTTAGAACATTGTTAGGCTGATTTAATTTGAAATTAATGGTTAACACTTGAGAACTGTCTTTTTATAAGCAGAAATTCTGTTCCTTTTCTAACATGTGTTTACTATATCAGAATGCCTTTCATCAGCCAGTTGGAATAACTCTTATGAATGGAGGTTTCTTTTCTTATATATCATTTTCATTTCATTAGTTATAGTGTTTTGTCATCTGGAGAGAGCATTTGGCTTTAGAAAGGAAAAAAAATTGCTTTGTTTTAACTACCAAAAAAGTGAAAAGAAGCAAATAGAAACCAGAGACATTCTCTAAAAATGGGAAATGCTCAAGAACTCATGCATAGCATCTAGCCTATGGATGGATAATGATGCTTATTTTTTTTAAACTGGGGAAAAATCTGCTTTCTTGTAAAAATACTAAATAGCAGTAAAATACCACATTTCAAATGTGAAGTTTGTAGTACCAAGAGCTTTGGCTCTAGTCCAGCTCTGCTTTTGTTGGTACAGCCCCTGGCATTCAGCTGGCAGGGCAGGGGATTGATGGCTGAGGCCAGATCTCTTCCTGCACAGAGAAATTACCCTCCCCAAAATGGTCTGATCCAAATGATTCCTCAGTCAAGAAGTGTTGAGGGGTAAATGCATCCTCCAGGGGCTGCCATAGCTGATGTAGGGCTGTGCTCCTCAGAAGATACAAGGTTTTACAGCTGATTTTTTTTTCTCCATATGAAATACTTAGAGCTGGCTTTGCTTTTAACAGTAAGTTTTTTGTTTCTATTTGAAGTTTTACCTCCTCTGGAGATTTGCCCCAACTTGCTGAAATCTTACAATTGATGAAATTCACATTTTCTGTGAAATTCCTGCCCTCTTTTAGGTGGGATTCTAAATGAGTGACAGTGCCTTTTTCAGCAGGGTGCCTCCTCACAGGAGAGGCTCCCTCTGGAGAGGGCAGCCCTTGTGTGCCCATTTCTGTCAGCTAATTGCAATTGCCTGGCCATTGCTGCCACCTCCAAGCCCCCTGTGCTCTGCCAAAGCAGAAATTATGAAAAAAACCCCAGGTATTCTTTTCCTTGCAGTCAGACAGAGAGGGTCAGAGATTGTTCTCTTGGCTCTGGCAGCTTCAGTGAGCTGCCCTATCCTTGCAGCAGGGGAATGCAGATTTATCCTGGTGTAACAAGGGGCACGGGAGGGAGTTGTTTGGGTGATTTCCCTGTTCCAGTGAACAGCTGTGGAAATCCTGATTGCCAATTTCTGTAGATGTTCATCTTCCCTTTGGTATGAAACAAGGACTGGGGAAGAGGTGTCTTTCCAGAAAGGAAATAAAATGAAGAAAAATTATTCAGTGCAGGCAGCTTGACATAAAGAATGCTTTTTGTACTTTTCCTATGAAGGAATGTAGCACCTAAAAAGTGCTTCATGCCTATTTTCTCATGGCTGAACTGAGATATCAATAGAGTGGAATTTTCCTACTAAAAGAAATTCTTCAATCAGAAGAATTTGGAGTGGACATAATTGTAGCTCCCTGAATTTTTAGCCTGGGGATTAAAACATACATTTAGATTTTTCAAGAGTTTCTAGGAAGGGGCTGAAAGCCTGGGCTGATCAGAATCAGGAGGACCTTAAATGCCTAGAAGGAGCATGTCTGCCATGAACATCAGTTAGCAGGATTATCTCCCATTCCTCTTTCCAGCAAGATGTTTCCCTTGAGAACATTTTCAGGATATTTTTGGCTGTTCTCCTTTCTTCAAAAGCGCTGGTGCTAAGGAGAAAAAAAGAAAAAAATAAAAGGCAAGAGCCCTACTGATGAGGGACAGAAAGGAGGATCCCTTCTGGCCACAAGCTTGGCGTGGTATTGAAAATAGTGGGGAAAATAGAACAAAAAGGAATTTGTCAAGTTCCTGTTGCCAGTTGTGGGAAGGGTTTTCTGTTGCATTAGGAACAGAGTCTCTCTGAGTCAAATAGCAACCTCTGATGTGTTATTGCAACCAGATGCTCCTAGATGCTGCCAAGTTGGGCAGGTTTCCCTCTTCTATCACCTCTATGTAAGCATCTGCTCTCAGCTCCTCTGAATGAATTTACTGAATGAAGAAAAGTCCAGAGGAAAATTCCTGGTGGTGGAGTGCCATGTAACTTGAAATAACTCTGACCCTGGCAACAATAGGTCAGCAAAAATATGAAAAAAACCCCCTTGGGTTCCTGTAGTTCAGAGCTAGTTCCTGTAAAGTAGATTGGATATCTCAGAGGTGGGGCTGTCTCACCTCCTGTGCTGAGCCATGACAGATCATAACAGGCTTGCCAAAAAGATGTTTTGCTGTCACAGCTCACCTGTGGATCCCTGTGTGCACAGTGGTAGTGATTCAGAACAGCTAATTAGACAATTAATTACTGCTTTGCTGAGGCAGCCCACACCCATTGCACAGCCACCTCAGGCTTTTGAGGAATTGCATCAGCTTTTTGCATTTGTTCTGTTTGGAAGAGGGACTGGGAATTGGCCCAGAGAGAAATCCCAATTGGCTTAGGGCTGTAAGTGTCAAAGGTGGATTACCCAAAATGTTGGCCCTAAGACAAAGACAAGAGCAGTTGTCTTTCCTCAGGAGGAAATGAAATCTAACAGCCTGCATGAGTCATGCATTTTTAGCACATCAGCTTTCACTCCATTGCCAGAAAATGCACTAAATACATAGGACTGTGTGTGTCTGAAGTGAAGGCATATTTCAAAGCTCTGGCAGTGGCAGTGCTAACACGCTGGGCTGTCAGTGCCATTGCTCTCCAAGCACCTCCCAATTCCTGCTTGGTTCTTCCTCGTGCATTGTCCTCTCTCTCACATGTTAGTAAGAAACATCCTCTGACCATCAGCAAAGAGATGTTCAGTTCTGCCTTGAATGGGGTCAAAAAGAGCCAGGTGACCATTTCCAGCAGCTTGGATTTGCTGTCTCCCTGTCACCACCTTTACCAAGAGCTCCCTCCCGTGCTCTCCTGGGCTGAATGCTGCTGTGTATGAGGTTTCTGGATATTTGCAACTCACAGGAGCATTTCCCTCTTTGGCTTTGGTGACAAACCATTTTCTGTATGATTTCTGTATCAACATGTTCACCAGTCCTGTCCAGACTCATAGGGAGCCAGTACCTCCTTCTGTCATCACCATTTCCTGGTGCAAGTTTGAGTGCTGATGTTGAGTTGGTGAGCATGGCATGGATAATGGAGAAAGGAGAGAACTGATTGTATCAGGCAGCTTGGAAAATTCATCTAGCCAAATAAAACCAAAATTTTACCAAAATTCAAATTTAGCAAAATTCATTTTGGGTAGCGAAACATTCCTGGATAAAACTTGGATCAAACTTTTGCTTTCAACTAGCATCTTTGTTGGAGTCATTAACTTGGTGTCTTTTAAATCCAAGCTGCCCTCCCCTGTGAGATGATACAAAGGAAATTACAAAAGATCGATTTCACACTGTAAGCTTGACCTTTTTTAAAGACAAACCATGCAGACTCATAGCTGGATGCTCATATGTTTCAAACAACATTGCAAAAAAAAGCTTGCTGAATCATTGTAAATAATTCTAATATTAAAGATTCTGTACACAGAAAATAGAGTTCTGCATTAAAAAAATCCTTGCCACCAAAAGGAATATTAAGGAAGATTGTCTATTAGTCAATTAAGGCAACTCTCCTTTTTATTCTCATTCTGTGCCCTTGGAAAATATCCCCACCGTGCAAGATGATTGCCTTGTTTTGTTAATTATTGTATTGTTAATTGTTGCCTTGCAAGAGGCAGGTTCAGATGGGCACTGGTGCAGATGAGCTGCTTGTGAAGTCCTCAGCCTGATGTATTTGGTTAGCACAGCAGCCTGGAACAGGGACGCTGTATCCATGCATCACACACTTACCTACAGAGCAATACATGAGGAATAGCTTTAATACATGAGAAATTGGTTTAAGCTTGGAATATTCTTTGTCTGTGCTGGCACAAACAGTGTATAAAGGCTGATTAATAGTGGTTCTTCAGAGCCTTATGCCTCTTGCCTGGAGTGCAGATATCAGAGTGTAAAATCTGGCAGAGAGGGCCATGGAATGGATTTGTAATGGTCTCTGAAGGGTCTGGGGCTCCATAAGCCAGTTAATGGATTGCACACAGCCATATGCAGCACTCCCATTTCTTATGGCTATAATGGAATAATAGTTTTCATTTAATAACCAACCCAAGTATAATTCAATACAAAGACATATTATATTCCATTTCAGCAAATGAAGCATGCCACAGCTTAAGTGGTATATCAGAGCTAAAAAACCCCCTGCTCATACTCTGTGTTTTCCTTCACAAAGAAGCTTGCCACATATCAACATCTTTAAGTGCAAATTCTGGTTGTGAGTATATACCTGGTCCTGGTATTCAGTTTATTGATGACTTTTAAGGCTTTGTTTTGGATAGATCTATGCCCCTAAGTCACAGCTTAAAGGGCTAAATTCCTGCACGCTGACTTCAGCCATTGAGCAGAGCTGTGGTTAATACATTGTTTGATGGAAGGTTTAGAAACCCTATTAAGAAAGCATTGACACCCTCAGCTTCAGGCTGAGGTCCTCCCAGTGAGCTGGGAGTGCTGACTTGGAGGGCAAAGATTCTGCAGAACGTGGGTGTGATCCTCAGGAGTCACAGATGGCAGCAGCCCCTGTCTCTGCATGGCCAGAGATGAACTTGTACAGCAGCACCAGGCCCCAGCAGACCTGTCCCAAGGCTCACTGGGGCCAAAGGAGCTCTGCACTGGTTTTGAGGAGTTTTGGATCACACACACACACAGCTGGTCACAAGTAGAAAAACCTGATTCATTCCACTCTCCAACTGTGTGAAGAACTTGGGATAACTTGCCTTGGGGTCCACATTTGTCCCAGATTGACTGTGCAGGGCAGAAACCCACTTATAACCAGCCCTGGATTTGGTTTTGAAGAAAGAAAATGAGCAGTGTGGAATAGGAAGTGCTATCAGCACTGAGTAATCTGTACTTCAAAGTCAAACAAAGCTTGCCTGTTACTTTGTGAAATACGGGTGGGATTTATCCTCAGTTCTGTCACTAAAAATTGCCTGTAAGGAATCTCAGCAGTCAGTGAGAATAGATGGCTCAGAACCCAGCTATGGCTCTAGGGACCATCACAAATCTCAGGATGTCTCCCAAGTGCTTGATTTGTGCAGATGATGCTCTGATTTAGCAGAAAGTTGCATATAAACTCGTGTCGCCAGCAGCCTCCATTTGCGTCATAGATGCAGAGGCTCGAGAGAGTACATTATTCCAGCAAATGTCAGCATTAATTTATCCTTGCTCAGGGCTCATCTGCCTTTTCCTGCAGTCTCTTGGAGAAGAGAGATTACAGCCATGTGCATGAAGAATTTGGTGTCCAGCAGATGAGGCCAGGAGAGCAGTGTGAGCTGAGGGAGGGGTGCCAGCAGCCTGGCCCCAAACACAGCAGCTGTGTCACTGCTTGTTCCACCCTCTGTTTGTGAAAGCACCACGAAACTCGTGCCATTAAGAAGCTGCAGTGATGTGGCCCCAGAGGAGTTGCAATAGAAATTGCTGATCTGCTGGCAAGGGCCATGAGTACAGGGAAAAAACTTGAACTGAAATTGGTGAACATTAAGGGCTGTTCCCACAGCAGGACTGGGGCTAAAGGGGTTGAACGTCCCTGTTTTACTCAGGTGGTGAATTGCAGCAATTGCTGTGCTACTCATGAGCAAAACCAACTAGGAAAAGTTTGCACTCACACACAGGGTTTAACTGAGCTGTTGCATTCAGGTTCTGTCCCTTTGAAAAGCACTTTTCAGCTCCAGGATCACTTGTTGCATTATATTTCAAGTCACTGTATGGTATGATGGGAAAGCAGCAAAAGGCAATTTTCAGTATTTAAACAAAAGAAACCAGTGGTTAAATATAGTTTTTAAAAACCACAGTGGTATGTGTAGCAGATATCATACACTAAAATGTAACCCAGTGTGCTACTCTTTATTTTTCTGATTCTGTATCACACTTGCTCAGTTTGCAAAGGTGCTGAGTGTTTCCACTTACAATGATCCTACAGAAGAAGTTATGCAGAGACTTCCCCAAATCTGCCATTTCCAGCTCCTGCTCTGAGGGACACCTCTACAAGTCCATTTGCAGTGAATGCACTGGGCAGTTGCTGGACCAAAAAGAAACTGTGGGACTTGCTGCCAGAACTGTGAAACCAGGAAGCTTTTCACAGTTTTCTTGAAGTGTGGACTTCCACTCCAGAACCCTCCTGTTGGAAATGTTTATCACAAAGTCTTCTGCAGTGAGATCTTTAGCAAGAGTGTTTGTCTAAAACTGACAACAGTGAATGCCAATTAGAAAAAGCTCTTCACAACGTGTATTTTTTTATGAATAGCATATTTTAACCAAATGTGCTTCAGACAGCACAGGCAAACTTCCCAGGCATATTTCAGCAGTGACTTGTGCCTGTTCTGCTCTTGCTGATCCAGTCTCTAGGCTATCAAGCTGCTGTTGCCCTTCATAATGAAGTGGACTAGGAATATTATATGAATTTAACATCTGGAAGTTGGACTTGGTGAAATGTGGTGCTTTTTTCATGTCTCTCACTTTGTACATCTCTCCTCTGCAGATTGCACTGATAAATGATGGTCTGTCTCCATGCCAGCAGTTTTTAGCACAGTCCTGCCCTCGAGCCCATCATACACCCAGTGGGTCTCTCTCTATGCAGACTGTGGCTGACTTGTGCTGAGTGACTCTGCAGGGGCTCCTGTCCAAAAGTGCCAGGCAAGCTGAAGGATGTCTGCAGAGCCCACTGTCTGTCTCCTCTGAGCACCACCTGACCTCTGGAGATGGGCTTGAGTAGGAGTCTTGGCACCTGGGATGGGTTTGGGCAGGATTTGACTTCAGGGAATGAGGCGAGTTTGTGGCTGTTAAATTTAATTCTGAAGGCATGTTCTTAGGCTGGAAAATATAATTATACAGCATCTGGTCCTCTAGAGTACATTTTCTATAGCAACAAAAGTTATCTTCAGGACCTACTCCAGCTCCCTGCTGGTTGCTGGTGCCAGTGATGCTGTGTGATGCTGATGCCAGTGATGCTGACTGGAGCATGCTTTGGTTAAAGGAAGGTGCTGGGTGCTGGCTGTGTGATAAATCTCACCAGGATTCTTGTTGGATCTCCTGGGGTAATTCCCACAACCAAACCACAGGGAAAGGAGTGATTGCTGTGCCAGGGCTTCCCGTGGAGCCTGCATTCCCACATTAGCAGGTGGGAATGCTGAAGGCTGACTCTGCCCTAGACACTGGTCCTAGCACCCTTTGCAGATGCCAGGTGGGGAAGCAGGTGGGTGGAAGGCACGTGCTGCCATCAGCTGAATGAGCAGGTGATGTCAAAATCATGCTGTGCATCATGGTGGCAACCAGCCTGCTTTTGTCTCACTGCATGAAGGGCTGTGCTTTTTCACCAGGCTCAACCTGTGCATGAGAAATCCAGAGCACTGTCCTCCCCTGTTTCCTGTACTCCTGACAGACATAATCCCCCTGTGCTGCTGCAGTCCTGCAGCCCTTCATGCTGGAGGGCAGCTGCAGAAACTTGTGCCTGGCCCTGTTTGCACCTATTTAACCCTGGGTTTTTACCCTTCACAGCCTCCCATGAAGGAGGAGGTGCTGCCACTCTGTGTGGTCCAGCACAGAGGGACCTTCACTCTGGACACACGAGGCTGAACAGGTCTGTGTGTGCACACCAGTGGCAGTGGGAGCAGCAGAAAGGCTCTTGGTGTGCACAAGTTCTCATTAAAGAGGTTTAATTTACCCCTGTGTGGGACAGAGAACAATGCTGCTGTACAGTACAGTGGTTCTGAGCCATGAAGTTTTGCTACAAAGCTGAGCACATACTCAAACATTCTGAGGACAGAAAGCAGTGGCTGGTGGGAATGGTAATGTGAGGTGTCAAAGGAGTTTGTTTATTTTGATAAACTAGTTGATATTCTAGGATGCTTTTTCTTGTGTTGAAAAAGTGTCAGTCTTAGCGAGGAACTTTGCTATTGATGACCTTTCATGTAAAGTTGCAAGGCAGAAAGCAAAGATAAACAACTTGAACAATACAATTAAGGCAAACCCAGAATTCAGTCAATGAGAGACATCAGTTTTAAGTAAATCATCCCATGGAAACAGAGCTATTTGAAAATGCAGTGGCATCGCTTACAGTACAGTGGGCAATTAGTTTTAATTAACTTCAAATTCTGACACATAGTTAAAAATCAGCTCTTCTGAGTGCCCAGCTAGAAAAGTGGAAGTTGGGGCATTTTGTTCTGCTCGAAAAAGCTATTACAAATATCCTAATGATGCTATTCACACTTCTATTATAAATTTTATGTGATCTTTTAAATTTTTTATGAAATAGTACTTTTGGAAGATGATCTTGTTCCATACCATAAGCTTTTGAATAAGGGCACTATTTTCTAAGAAGAATAAATTGAAGTTTTAGAAGCAGTTTTGAATTCAATGCCAATGTCTGTTAACAAAGTCCAACATGTCGTGGTCTTTACCTGTCAGGGAGGAATCAGGCAGGAGTCTTGTAAAGCTATCAGAAATTATACACAGCAAACATGTTGTGATCTTTACCTGTCAGGGAAGAAAAAGCCAGGAATACTTGTAAGGCTATCCGAAATTATAGGCAGCTTTTGATGTGTATTTTAAAGTTAAATTCAGCACTTTAAATGTGATGTGTGTCTCACCATGGGAGCCCCCAGTGCAGATTTTGTGGGAGGTGAACTGCTCAGAGAAGCATGAATGCCCTGTCACAGCCTGTCCACACATCCCTCTTCCCTGGGCATCCAGTCTGACTTTTTCAATATGAAACTTATTTCCCTTATTAGTATTTTGCAGTAAGCAAAACCAGAGCTAGATGCTTCTGCTGGTGTTATGCAGCCTTAACTCCTTGAGTAATCTTCTTGATTTCCCTTGGGCTGTGAGGCAGCTTCTCACATGAGAAAGTTCAGAATACTCTTGCTTGTCCCAGTTAAATTAATTTGTATGCTGAGCCATGCAGGTGAGGGCAAAGAATATATTCATTTACTCAGCTGCTCAGTGACCAGGATGCTTGGGGAAGAATTCAGACAGAAAGAGCTGGTATTGCTGAGATGGGAAGGCTGATACCATGCAGTCACCTTCCCATGGTGTTCCTCTTGGACTGTATCACTCATCAGCCCTGGGAGGTGCTGTTTTTCTGAGTCATTAAAATCTGTGTGTTTTCCTCTTTACATTTCCAGTGAGATTTTGAGATAACTATTTCTCAGGGCAGGTTTTTTATGAGCAAAAAGCTGCTGTTTAGGCTGATGTTCTCAGCTCCCAGCAGTCTCTGGGGGCCAGGATGGGACTTGGAACAGATCTAGAGAGGGAGAATTCTGATATGCTGTACACGGTGTAATCTCTAAATAAGCACAGCAGGTCTGATCTCTGTCATAGGAGATAAGTCAAGGGGCTGAAGGATTTTTGGTCTGATACAAAATAATTGTTCTCACACTGTTGAAGCACTGGAAAAAAGATGAAAAAGTGGAAGTATCTTCAGAATTGTCTATAGGATGTTTTCTCTCAACTAGTGGCTGTCCTGACTTGCTGGGTGGTCACATCAATTGTATTTCTTCCATAGATCTTTGATTAGTTGGTGGTCTAATAATTTTTTTCAAAATTAGTGTTTTGGTACAGTTAATGGCTGTGCTTTTCAGGCATGATGGGGTTTTTTCAGGGCAAAAAACATACCACAGGCACTTCTAAGGTGTGCATTTCAATAGGTCTGGTAAAGTGAAAAATATCCCTGAAATAATGAGGTAGCACAGGAATACTGAATTCTGACCATCAAAAAGGGCTGCACACATTTTTTCTGTGTGGAGTACATGCAGCATGGGAAACAATTCATGGTGTGGCAGCATGATCATTCTCTTTGTGCTCAGTACTGGGAGGGAAGGAGAAGAGAAGAAAATGGGATCTCTAAGAAAAAAAAAAAAGGTAGGCATAGACTGGTAATTTTTCTAATAGGTTCATATGTTCATCATTTAACAGGATGAGAAAATTTTAAGTAAAATCACCAGAAATAATTTTCTAGCAGTGCTTTTTAGTCTTGGCATATTTATGAATATTTCATGCATGACTTTTTTACTATTAAGATCTATATTTAAAATTTCATACTCAGCTTTAAAGTTTGCTCTGACTTGAAATAGTCTTCAGAAAATTAAACTTTCTCAAAAAGAGAAACACCAGAAAATTATAAAAACCTGAAAAAGGAAACTAGTCTTAATTACAGATGGAGGCTTTTACACTTCTTTTGAGGATGATTAAGTTGTTTTTTAAATGAAAATCAGCATGCCATTTGACATAAATAGGTTCCTTAATTTTACTTCTGTCCACTGAGTTCTTCAGGTTCTTCAGTGAAACATGTACCTTGAAGAACTGGACCTCCACAGATAAACTAAGGCTGTGCAGATTGGATTGCTGGCTTTCCTGGCATGGCTGAGACACAAACAGCAAGGCTTTCCTTGGGAAGCCAAACTGGCAAGGGCAGACCTCGTGCCCATTAAGTCCCATTGGTGGAAAGTCCAGTTGGAGATTGAGCTTCTCTTAACCATAAGGGAATTAGTCCAGCTTCCATTTAAATCACTGGCACAGCTCCAGCTATATTCAACCAGAGAAGGGCTGAGGCAGCAGGCACACAAAACCCTGTTTCTAAGCCTGATCCCAGCTTTTTCTTACACATCCAAAGCTCATGCTGAGTGCTGTGGTCACTTTAGCAGGATTAGGCTGAGCGGATTGTTTGGGCAGATTTCTGTGGCCATTCATTGTAAGAACTACTGATACAGTTCTCAGTGATGTACAGTTGATAAATATTCATTTGTTAAAATACAAGACACCTGTTGACAAGGTAAACTGTGATTGTTCCAAGCAAATTGCTCAAGTGTGGTAGAATGTCATGCACAATAATTGGCTAAACAGCTCTGGTGCTCGCTGCAGCCTGCTCCAGCAAAGCCCTCAGGCGTGTGTTTGCCATTAAGCACCTGCCTACCTCCACTCCAGCCACTCTGACTGCTCTGCTGTGTGTGGAGCGTGTGTTTTGGAGAATTGGGGGCTGAATTCCAAGGAGCCCACTGTATCCTGCCCGTGGTGAGTGTTCCCAGTCCTCTGGGAAGCCAAGCACAACTCTGGGTTTGAGGATCACTTTGCAGGCACAGAGCCCTGGAGCGCCTGTCACTTCTCACTGGCTGGGTTTAAGCAGCAATCTTGGATGCTCAGTGGTGCCAGAAGGTTCTCATTTGTCACCTAAGCAGTGTCAGGAGGTGTGACAGGGAAGTGTCACCCCTGGGATGCATTTACCTGTGGACTGTGTGCATGCACATCACCTGGGGCAGCTCGGGTGATAACAGCTATCTCACTGTTACACCTCATTGTCATGCACATTATCAGGGGCAAAAACACACACCTGAGCAGTGTGTGGAAAGCTCTACTTTTATTCTTTTGGAAGAGGGGGGGAAAAATATTAAATTCCAGCCTGAAACACATCATCTTTATTTAATGCTTCTCAGTATAGGTATCACAAAATCATGAGAAATGTAAATGTTTCCTTATGTAATGAAGTAACCAGTATTCCATGTATGGACATTCCACTTCACTGACTTTTCTGCTGGGCACAGGAACAATTCTGGTTCCTTAGCAGGATTTTGAGGCAGGGAGGGGAGTTGGAGATGATGTAATGGGCTGTCCTCTGCTAACAATATGAGGACCAATTACAAATAAGTGACATAACTTAAAAAGACAGGTGATGAAAAGAACACCCATCATACAAAGATGAGGCACTAAAATCATGTTAGGAAAGAACTAGGGATTTGAATTTGCCACCCACTGAAAACAATAGCAAAACCCCCACTGAATTAAATGCCTCAAGCCCTTGCACAGGACTGATTCAATGCTATTCATAGAACAACGTATGTGCCAAATAATGCTGTTATTTGTCAAGTAAATTATTTGTCAGATCCATCATCCTGCCGTTTCTTTTCTGGCAGAACTCCCACTGAAGTCAAATGGGGGTATTGTCTGAATAAAGTCTTTAAGAATTGGGCCCGAGGTTAAACAAAATGCAACTGGGGGCAACTTGTTATAACATCTTCCTTGGGCTCATAAACCCACATGATGGACAATAGTTTGGCAGCTGGGGTACTGTGCCTTATGATGCTGATTTGTTCTGTCACTGATGCTGATTATTCCCTCATCTCTCTTTAACCTACCTGTTGCCACCTTGATTTGTTCCTGTGTGTGTGTGTAACTTCAGCCTTGCTGGGTGTATAACCTGCCTCCATGCCCATGGGCTCTGGCCTTGCTGGGGCTCAGCCCTTTTGGTGTGCTGGCTTGCTCCATCGTGTCCTGGGCTCTTGTGTGACCTTGGAAAGCTGCAGGATGAGCCAGAGACTGCAGCTCTAAACTGGGTGAGCAGAGGGCTTTCAAGGTGACTTGTTCTCTGCTTTTGAATTAAGAAGCCTGATTATACGGCTGGTCTGTTCTTCCAGTTTGTTTTTTATTTTAGTTTATGAGTTAAATGGTTGACATCAAATTGCTTGTGGTTTTTATTCTCAAAAAAAGGGGAAATTAATCTCTTGTTGTCTTGATAGGAACAAAGTTAATACAAGTAAATTGCTTAAAGGATTTGTGCTTCTAGCTATTAAAATACAACTTAGGCAACTTCAGCACTTGAGTTCAGCCTCTCATTACGACCTATGGGAATGTATAATGGTTAAATTAGCTGCAGGTGGGCTCCCCTGCTGCTCCAGAAGCACATTAGAAGCATCTTGAGGGTTGCAAGCAACCTTCAAGAAATCAGACATAACGGCCCCAAACAATAGTCATTCTTGTAGCTGGTAACGTGCTCCATATGCCTGAGAGGTACTGTGCAAATGGGACTCTTTGTGGGAGGCTGCTTGGGTCTGGCTTCTCTGGAAATCGAATGTTTTTGTGAAATGGAAAATGTTCATAGGTGTTGAGCATAGTTCTCAAATGTGTGTTAAAGCAGTTGACACTGGAGCTCGCTGAGGGCAGTGAAAAGATCGCAGACCACCTCTCTGAAGGTGGTGTGATCCCCAGGAGGGGGCTATGCCCCCCGAACCACACAGGATGGAACTGCTGCTGGCTTTGGTGCAAATGAGCAATTTATACCTGTATTTGGTGCATAAAGATGAGTTTCCTGGGGTAAAGTTTCTATGCTCTGCAGGGGCTGTTGGCTGGAGTTAACACTTGTCTCACGAAGACCGTTCCGTGTCATCTGCTAGGAATTTCAGGATCGAAGCAAACCGTGAACGAGTGTGCAACCTGCAGTGCTTGGGGCTTTATTCCCTTTATTCCTCCTGCTCCGTTTGCTCTCGTACCTGTTCTGAGCAGCCCAACGCCGAGAGCGCGCATCTCCCTTCTCCGTGCACCGCCGGGTGCCTCGCCCTGCCCTGCCCGGCTCTGCAGGGACCGCAGCGATGCTCAGCGCAAACTTCAGCGCGGCCGTCCCGCGGGGCCGGTCCCTGCCAAGGCTGCCCGGGCTGCCGGCCTCACGTCCCCCGCCCGGCTGGGGCTCCCGGGGCTCCCGGCCCGCCGCCGGCCCTGCCCCCGCCGCGCTCGGGGGGCGGCGGCGCCCCTCGGGCCCCGCTGGGAGGGGCGGGGAGGGGCGGCGGCCGCTCCCGCCGAGGAGGAGCGCGGGCGGCGGGCGGGGGCAGCGCTGCCGCCGCCGGGACCGGCTGAGGGCCCGCGCCCCGCAGCGCTCGGGCCGCCCGCGGCCGTGGCCGGGGTGCGAGATGGCCGCCGGCGGGAGCCGCGCCGTCCTGGGGCTGTGGCTGCTGGCGGCGGGGCTTTGCGGCGCGGTGGCGGCGGGCAGGTCCCCTAGCTGCCACGAAGTGCGGACGGCGTTCCAGCTGCGGCAGATCGGGCCCCTCAAGCTGGTCCCCGACGTGCCCACGGCCGGTCAGTACCGGGGTACCCGCGGGTGGCCGCTCCGCCGCGGGAGGGTTGCGGGGCGGGGGCCGGGCTCGCCTCAGCCGGGCTCGCCTCAGCCGGGGTCCCGCGGTGCCGCTGCCGCCCCGGCTCCCTCCCGGCGGGCTGGGGAGCGGCAGCGAGCGCACCGGGCACGCCGCTGGCTGAAAGAACTCGGCATTTGCCGGGAGGGGAGAGCGGCAGGACTGCTGCTCCTGCACCGTGCAGGTGGTGCTGCACACCGCTGCCCACCGCCAGCAGCGGGGCTTCCATCCCGCGTTCGCACCGCTGCCATCCCTGCGCCGAGTGCCGGGGCAGAGCGCTCCCCGCGGCAAGGCTCCCTGGGCAGGAGGCAGTCGGTACCGGGCAGCTTTTGGCAGGTTTGTTTTGCCGGGCAGTTTTTGGCAGGTTTGTTTTGCCGGGCAGTTTTTGGCAGGTTTGTTTTGCCGGCTAGGTGTGGGGTCAGCAGCCAGGGGCTGAATTCGCTGTAAGTTCTGCCCCGGGAAGAGTTATCTTGCGGATGGGTTCGGGAGCGCTGTCATAGGGAAAGGCAGAGGTGACACCTTGGAGGGATACAGCCAGCAGAACTTGGCTTTTGCTTAGTTAAGCAGTAAGTATGCAGCACTTGGGAAAGTTGATGAGCAGAGTGTTGTTCCGTTTTGCCTTTGCAGAGTTCGGGAACAATGCCTGGCAGCACTGAAAGAGAAAAGTAATACGTAGATAATAAGAATAGACTTTTTTATTGCATATTCTACAACTAACCTGGTACGGGGATGAAGCACTTCGTAATTAAACTCTTGTGAATGTATCATATATCTAGATAATGAAGTCACATTCCTCACTTTTACATGTTTTCCAATCTAAATAGTTCAGTGAATCTGTTTAAAGACAATGTTTGCAGGCATTGAAATAAAAAAGAGAATATCAATCTCCTAACACAATTTCTAGCTACGTCATGCCACTGCAATTGCCTAGAGGTGTGTGGTGGTACAAGTTTCAATTTGGGTTGTTGTTTTATTATTTTTACTTTTTTTTTTTTTTTTTTTTTGAGAGCAGTTCTATTCAAAGCCTGTGGAGTTTGATGGAAAGACTCCTTGTCTTAGATGAGTTTTGGATATGTTTTCTGGCACGGGTTTCTGTCTTGGGGATTAAATTTGATAGGCCATTGGGCTGATCTCTTGTGGCTGTAATCGATTGCAGAGTGCTGGTGATCTTCACTTTGCATGAGGTAGTTGAGATGACACAGGGGTGTAGAGTTACCTGTGGAGGAAGAATCATTTGTCATTTTCTGGCAAGAAGAGATTTTCAGGAATGACATTTTGAAGCCTGGTTTTACTGTTCTGTGCTGATAGAAGCATCAGATGGTGGTTCTGGAGAGGCAAAACAAGGCTTTTCATCCATTGTGATGGATGCTTAACCCTCTCTCCTGAGCTCTTCCTGGAAGAAGTCCCTCCAACTCTGAATTGAGGGATTTACATTATCTATAAAACTCTAGTGCTGTAGAAGAAACTTTCTCAAAAAGTTGTGTGCTTTCAGAAGGAAGATACAGGTCCTGTGATGCTGAAGAGAATCACAGAATCATGGAATGGTTTGGGTTGGGAGGGACCTTAAGCTCATTTAGTTCCAACCCTACTGAACAGGCTTCATTGTCTTCTTGTGTCCTGTCCAACTCCCCTGTTGAATAACAAGCTCCCAGAAAAGAAATGGCAAGAGACAAGGTGAGGAAGGGTAATAATGCTTTTAAATTTTAGCTCATAAAGGTTTCCTTTGAAGAGGTTTGGAGCAGAGCTGAGAACAAGTGGTGCATATTGATCTTCCCTGTTCCTTGAGTATCACTCTGCTGCACCACAGCTGGTGTGCTTTGATGATCCCTGCTGGGCACTAATGCCTCCTGTCTTGTGCCCTCTTTTAATTAAACACTGAAGTGTTTTCCAGCATCTTCCTGGGCAGCTGTTATCAGCGAATATATCTTAATATACACACATTTCTCCTGACATTGGGGCTCATTTTATTGTGCATTTTAATGCCACACAAATGTTGAAGCACATCCCCTGGAGATGCTGGATGTCAGCTAAAGTGGAGGAGTGGTGGGAGCTGGGGGTGGCACTGGGGAGCAGCATGCTGGGCTCAATTGAGCCCTGGCTGCAGTGCCAGGAGCTTTTATTTCTGCTCACATGGGCCAGACCTGCCCTGCCCTAGGGTGCTCCTCAGTCACCTGCATGTTGGTTTGGGCTTTTCTCTAAAAAAAATGAAACTTTTGCAGTCTTGTTGTCTGTGTATTAGATATTTTTAGTCACCAAAGTGTTGAAAGCCCTTGGCTAATCTCATGCCAGTATTTATAGGCTAATAGAACAAATCTGGCAGAGGTCTTAATGATTATTAGGTTCTTAGACCCTTCAGGAAAACCAGCAGCTCAGTCAGGGAGAGAGGCCCAACCCAGTGCCTGGGGAGGGATGGACAGACAGACAGGTGTAAATGTTCTGTCTTCTCTTATGGGTGGTGCCCATTTCACCTGGAATCAAATGAAATGCTTGGGAGAATTAGTAGCCTACCCTGTCCTGTGGCATTAGCTGTGGTTGCAGTGCTGGAGCTGTCAGCTGGTGGATTCTGGATCCCGCTTCCCTGTGCTCACCTGGTCTGCAGCCAGGTTCCTGGGATTGCTGAGTGCTGGGAGAGGGCTGCAGCATGGCCTGAAGTGAGGTGGGGAGCTTGGGCAGGACCTGCCAGCCTCCTGGGTAAAATGTAGTGTCAAGGGAAGGAGGAAGATTCCTAAGGAAAGGAAAAAAAAAAAAAGGCTTTTGCTCATAAGGTGTGATGTGAATCTGGCAGCAACCTGCCTGAAAATTGTCACCTGAATGAGCTCTTAGAGATGAGCAGGAGTTTTGTTTTAAATTTCCCTTCCACAGCTTCCCCCAAAAGACATGAGATATTTTTCTACTGTGAAGTCTAGTCCATGGATGAGTGCAGGGCTGAGGACATGTTTGGGTATGGGATGGGTAAGACATCCAAACTGCAGGCATTTTCACACAGCAGATCTGCTTGCTCTGTCTGTGACACTCCCTTCTCCTCTGGTGGAATCTGTGCTTCTCTCTGGTACTTTACTTTTTGGTACAAATGGAGTGTTTTAAGGGTAATTTGCTGCAAATAGCAAAGATTGGTCAGGTAAAGGTCCTCCTGCCTTGGCTGTGATCCACAGGAAGGGCTTTTTGTGCCTTCTCCAGACTGAGAAATGAGATAATGTGTCCCTGCTCGTGTACTTTGATTATCACAGACTGAGCCGGGATGTTTCTGTAGGAGCTCCATTTTGATGAGAGAGGATTCTAAGCAGTCTCCAGGGGTGCAGGGCTATGTTAATCCTGCCAGGGGACTAAGCCTTTGGTTCCAGGGAGTCTGGATAGCTCCAACCTGACGCGTGCTGCCCCGTCTGGAATGGCTCCCGGGCGGGGGCTGCTGTGCTGGCCGTGCCCTGCCAGCCCTGGCTTGTGTTACAGCCCCCAGTGCGCCCTGGCACGGGCTCCAGAGGAGTTCTGGGCACTCCCAGGTTTTTCTGGGACATGGGGCGTGGTGGTGCCTGCCTGTCACTGCTCTCCAGGTTCTCAGGGGGACAACTGGATGGACCCAAGTGGAGTCTGTGACGTGACGTGACCACAGTCAGGCAGCGAATGGTAGCAGAAGCAGAATAAAAGTCTGTGGCATTCACATTTTCTGAAAAATTCCTTCAGCCAGGATTTTTCTCCTGGGAAACTGAGAAGCCTCAGAGAGAAAGGAAAACAATAATTATCTGATTTGCTTCTCCTGTGTTGTGCTCATAGGTGATTGTTCCATTGGATTCTGCTGTGAGTTGTTTTTGCTCTTTGGCCAATCAGGGCCAAGCTGTGTCAGGACTCTGGAAAGAGTCACGAGTTTTTCATTAATTTTTTTTAGCATTCAGTAAGTATCCTTGCTGTATTCTTTAGTATAGTTTAGCATAGCATTCTTTATTATAATATAGTATCATAAAATAATGAATTAGCCTTCTGAGAACGTGGAGTCAGATTCATCATTGCTCCCTGCAAATACAATAAAAGTCCTCTTGTGATTCCTTGGGTAATCATGTAAGCAACCACGAGAACATCCTACATTCACATATGCTCAGTTCTCCCTCTGCCTGCTTGACTAGTGCCCGAGCATGCAAAAACCCCAGTCTGTAAACATATGGTAAGTAAGAGAGAAGAATTGGGCTGGTTTCTGGGAAGCATGGAAAATATGTCATTTGTGAAAGAATTTTAGGAGCTCTTTACCTTACAAATAATCATCTTGTAGAAAACCACCAAAGGGATGATTAGCTTTATCTTGTTATACTCCTGGTTTATAAAGAGTGCAGAAGATGCCCAGGCTGTGCTCTGGAACTTCTGAAGGGCAGGTTTTGTTCTAGTAAAAGCTGCTTTATTCTCTGGTGTCGTCCTGCACCTTAAATCAGCAGGAGTGTTCATTACTGTGTCTATATTGAATATCCCATTGTAGAGCTGGACATGCATTAACAATTTATACATTAAAACTGTTTTACTTTCTGAATAATGACAGACAAGTCCTAGATTCCACCAGAAGCCCCTTGCTGTGTGTGTGCATGCATTAGACTGGATCTCTTCCCACCTCTGTCTGTGGCACAGCTCCCATGTGTGTTGAGAAAGGAGCATGAACTAGATCCCTATTTTGTATATGTCCAAGAATATCTATTAAATTGCCCATTTTCTTATGAAGTGGGTCATGCCATACTTTATTCTCCTGTTTTTCTTTTATTCCTGCTCAGCTTTTCTGGCTCCCTAATGAGAGCAGCGAGGTTCCGCTGGTGAAGGTGGTGTTCAGGAAGGCATTTTGCTCACAGTAACATTCTGTCAGTGTCTGCTGTGTGTCAGAGGAGATGTGGACTTGCTCTGTTGGCTCTGGGAAGTTTTTACCCCATCAGAATGAGAGACTAAAATGCTCTGGTGTGAGCTGCAGTTGGATATTCTGTCCACCTGCACGTGTGGTTTGTGGGACTGCCTTCAGCTGGGTTGGATGAAGGATCCCTCTGGGAGAAAACACTGCTGGATGAGCACAGTTCTGTTTATGCAGAGAACTGTATAGGGTGGTTACAATTGTGAAAAAAGGCACAAAACCAGTCCTGTTTCCATGAGGTTCCTGTTTCTTTTTGGCAAACCTGGTTGTACCCAAGTTTGAAATGTCCATGGCATTGCCTTGCAGCTTGTTAAGTGGAAGGTGTTTTTCCTGTTACACTTGGTGTTTGCTTATTTATGAACACACAGGCTTCTTGGTGATTTATATCACAGAGAGGGTAGGCTGGTGCAGTGTGAGATGGATTCTGTCCCTATCTTTGTTGCTCTCTCAGAACAGTTGTGCCTCAGTTTCCCTGTCTACAGGCTATATCATGATATATTGCTGTGAGTAACTTTATTGCTGAAAACCCAACCGTGAAAAAAGGGTGGTAGATTGCAGCTAGAAAAATTATCAGTGAGCTGTCCCTTCACTTCTTCAGGCTGACTTTCACTTAATTCTTTCCTTAGGTGAGGGAAAAGGCTGGAAGTTACATTGGTTTCTGAGCTGGAAGCTGAACCTGAAAGCTGTGCTTCCTTCACTCCTCTCACTCAGTCAGGGGCTGTGGTCTGTGCCTGCTGAAATAGTTGTTCTGAGTAGAAGGAAAGCTTTGCTTTTGCAGCCTGCAGCTCCTCTGGAGTAAGGACCCTTCCTTCATTAATCTTTTCAGAGTTTTATGGCACTCTTCAGGCTCAGGCTGTCACCAGAAGTGTTAACCTGAAGCTGGTCATGCCTGTAGGTACAGGCAAGGTCTCACCAGCAGTAACATCTTTTTTCCCCTTCTTTTCCCATGTCTTAAATTTCTGTTTGACGCAGGACCAGCTGCCCACTCTGTAATGCCCTCTTGGGAGTAATCTATAGGCAGAAAAAATGTGTTTAAACTTACTTAATGCCTCATAAAGATGGAATTGCTGTTCCACTGCCAGATGGAAACCTGTAGTTTTCATATCCACGAGCCCCAAGATCATTGTCCTTGGTGGCTTGCATGAGCATTTGGTCCAGGTGAGAAGAAAAATGACTTAGTTACTCACATCAGCCTTTCCTGTAAATGTCTTGGGAAGGTATCCAAGAGTCAGCAGAGAACCTACTCTCCCCCAGCACACAATCTTCTTGTCAGACTGAGTCAAGTATTGCTACAATTCACATGGTCTATTCATTCTCTGAGAAATCTCTGCTGAAAAGAGTGTGTAATGATTTTTAATTTTAATGGGCTGCTCAAGATCTGGTGATTCTGGAGTTGAACTGGACCTTGGGATGGAAAAAAAGCTTAGTAGGAAATGACTCATCCTAAAATACTGGTGGCTCCCAAAAGCTGCCTCTGGAATACCTTATGTGCCACTGAAGTTTTGCTACCAAATCATTATGGGAAAATAATAGAAAAATAATGTTCCCACACCCCCATGCTAGTGTGGCAGCTCTTAACCAAAGGGCAGTGCTAATGAAAAGGCACTGATGTGGTGAGTGGAAACAAAGTTGGCACAATAATTGCTATATAAATCAATAAAATAAATACATCAAAATAAAGAAGAGCTTTCATAAGGGTTAATAATGAAAAATGTCATAGCCTGAGGATCTGTAAAAAGCAAGGATATGTGTAAAATGCACCCTGAGTGGTGAAATGGTTTTGCTTTTAAATGGTATAAAACCAGTTCCAAATACTGTAAAGTCTTTGTAATTGAATCTTTGTCCCATGAAAGCATAAAATGACATGATAAAGTGGCATATGTTTAATAATAGTTCAGATGCACACTCATCACATATCAGTTTAGAGCATAGCTTCTGCTTCTAGGGGAAAATAAAAATTTTGGTGGATCAGAGTCAATTCTCAGACACCAGTCAGGCCTGTGACAAAATTTATATGGAGTGTATCAATGTGTTGATTAGGTATCAGCATTTAAGATGATAGGGTTATCCTCATACACATGAAGATATATTTAAAGGTGTTTGCTTTGTTCACATACAAGGAACTTCTGAGCAGCACAAGTGGATGAAAGAAAGCATCTAGCTAATATTAAATGATTTATCCTAAGGATAGAATAAGATAGGGAGGCAAGCCTGTTTAAATCTTCCACCAAGCAGTGAGGATTTAGTGTTTTGAGGCAGTATATTATATTATTTGATGGCAAACCACAAAATATTTCTGCACAGTATCTTCTGTTGAGATGCACAAAAGTAACCAGAGCTTCAAGCTAGGAGCTTTAAGCTGTGCACAGGATTCCATAGCACAGACTGAGGAGGACAAGGTTTTGTGGTTTTTCCCCAAGGTTTGTCCTGTTTTGTGTCCTTCCTGACCCAGTGATCTGTAGATCCAGGTGTGCTGGGGCCTGAGCCTGGTCTGGACAGGGAACTGTAGCCATAGCAGAACGGTGCCAACTTGCTCTGACCCTTTCTATGGCTGCATTTTGTCCCTTCCAGCCGATAAATATTCTCTGTGGTGATGCTGATGATGAGAGGATGAGCCCTTTGTGTCTGAGCTGCTGCAGCAGCACTGGTCTGTCAGACCACCCTGCAGAGGAGCCTAAAGAGCAGGTTTGCCTCCCTGTTTCATTCAGGATGTGAAGTGAATCTCAGGTGGCTTTGCTGATTCCATGCTGGGTCCCGTGCTGGTGCCTGATGGCAGGGGAAGCACCACAGCTCAGCAGCCACAGGAACCCTCTGGGCCAGCAGCGCTCCCTTCTGTCCAGGGTGCTGCCCAAAGGCTGACCCTGGCAGTCTGACAGATGAGTTTTATGGATTCCTTGCCTGTCCTGGACCCTCCTGGGGCTCTGTGCCATTGTACAGCACCAAGCAGCTCAGCAGAGTTACACACATGATTTATGATGGAGCAATCACAACCTTGCCTTTCCTTACTGAGACACACTGTGTGTGCACTTCCAGGAGAATAAATCTATCTATTTCAGTCTTTTCAGTACATCAGTTTTAAAGGAGAGTTATTAATTACCTTCTTAGTGTATTCATACATGCATGAATAACGAGTAAAGTTTGAACTTGTGAAATTTCACAGCACAAGCTGGAAGAATACAGAAAGAAATTAAGACAACAGAGGAATTTTGAGTATCACAGGTGATACCATTACATTTATTTTGTGGACTCAGAAGTCTCAGGAGGGTGTCATTGATACATATCCTCAGGTTCTGTCTTGCATTTTGATGGCTAAAATACAGAAATAAAGAACAAGTGTAGCCAGGTAATTGTATAGGAATTTCAGACCTGCAGAGGACAAAATTATTCCCCTAGAAGTTGTCTTTGCACTATTTTCTTTTGAAATGTAATTCTCAGCCTACTTTATGTGATTCTGTGCCATATTCTGCCTTTCTCT
The DNA here is from genome assembly GCF_051311805.1 of Agelaius phoeniceus. Lineage (NCBI taxonomy): Eukaryota > Metazoa > Chordata > Aves > Passeriformes > Icteridae > Agelaius > Agelaius phoeniceus. The sequence goes on along the minus strand of NC_135274.1, from coordinate 3,653,609 downwards.
GCTCTTACTGAGTGTCTATTAATACTGATGGCCAGCATATATATGTACTTAAATTATATCTAGAGATTTTTTTGGTCTTCTGACGCCTCTGCTTGCTTCCTGGGGTCATGGTCTGTGCCTGTGCAGAGTTCTTCCATCCCCTGGTGGATGAGCCAGGGCTCTGGAGCCCATCCTCCTGCAAGGAGCTCCCTGTGACAAAGAGCTGTCACCTCCTTCAGAAACAAATGAGAGACAAATTTCAGAGAGCTGCAGTGGCAAACCTGACAATATCAGATAGGTCATGGTAGCTTTGTTTGGCAGCTAGTTAAATTGGATAGTTGGGCACATCCCTAGATGTTAATGGTTAAATGTATTCATTGTTCCAACAAGGCCCCTATTCATAAGGGGAGCATTCTGTGCTCGTTATGCATGCATAATTCCCATTAATGCTCCTAGGGGTTAAGGGTGTGGAGTGAGGGGGGAAATGAAGCTGATGTTTACACATCCATGTTTGCACTCAGAGAAGAAGTTTTGTAACACAGGAGAAACTGATTGTGTGTCCCCAGATCCCTTAACTTCAAGGAAAACTTGAAGTCTTTGCTTTCAAGAGGGAGTGAGAATGGGGGAGAAAGTGACACTTGCATGAGCACCTACTTCCTTGCACACCATACTTTGTCAATGAGCAGAAATATTACACCAGTGCAATTTTTGTAGAAGCTTTTGAAAGTACCAAAGTGCTTGGAAATTCAGGGTATCCAAACAATGACTCTGAATCTTTAACTTTGGGCAAAAAACCACTTGCAAACTTTTGACTCAGCGTTAATCAGGGTGATGAGATTTTCTGATTTATTACACAAAATGGGTGTTTCCATAGAAAACTTTCAGATTAAGATTCCTCACTCTTAGGTGCACATCAAAGTCGTGTAAAAGCCATAAAGAAGCTCAGCACTGCCTAAGAAAGCCTTTCAAGTTCCAGCAAGTGCTTGAACTACTGAAGGTTTTGAAGTGCTCTAATCTCTGACATGGGTGACGTGCTAGGCTAGCACTTTTTTGTTTTGTCACAAATCATCCATGCACGTAGTGCAAAGGGACCCTGACAAAGTCATTTCACTTTTGAAAAGGGCTGCTTTTTTTCCTACCATTATGTCTCCCATTCACATCTACATGTTTGCTTCCACTTTGTTCAGGTCTAAGTAGCAGGGCATTTGCATAGTCTTCCCTTTGTTCTCGGTAAATATGGAGTAAAATGAGCAAGATCCGTGCTGTGAAATTAAAGCTCTACTCTTGAGAGATCTTAAGGGCCAAATCCTCACAAAAGGTACTGCAACATAGTGCCAAAGGAGCTGGTGTCCAGGAACAGCTTGCTCTGGGTGTTTGTGCTAGGAAATGTGAATAAAGGGAGACTAATCTGTTGAAAACTGGATGTAATTAGAAAAATACACTGCTGAGAGCTGCTGAAAGATTATAATAACAGAAAATAGTACTGAAAGAGAGCTGAAGTGATCATCTGGTCCATTCCCTCTGCTTGTGGCCAGAATAAACTGTTTAAATCAGTGAGAGAAGATCACAGCCTTTTTTGTCTGTTTGTTCCAGTGCTTAATTACCCTCCTGCATAGGTTTTTTCCTAATGCAAAACCTAGCTTTTCCTTGCTAAAATACACCATTATTCTATTCTTAGGGCCTTCCTCTTTGCAGTAACACTCAAATGACAACTGCTGTGGTTTGTTCTGCTCTGAAACGATGCTCTGTGCTTTTGCACTGGTCCCAGAGCAATAAGCTTGTTGGTGTAAATTAATCTAAACTAAATTTGAGTCCCGTGCACCTGGAATGAATGAAGTGAATTCCAGATGTGGTGACTCATTAAGGATTATAACTTGGTATTTGAGCCCTAAGAATAGGTTTCTTCCTCCTTTATGGGTTTGAGTATTGTGAAGAAGGAGCAAACAGCATGGGGATATAACATTCCATGATCAGGAAGGCAAAATTAACAAATTCAGTTTTGCCATGTAGTGGAAGATGGAAGCAGGGAGAAAAATCAGTTTTCAGGTGACCAAACTGAGCAGCAGTCGAGTTGCAGGACTGCTAGTGGGAAACTGCATTGTTGTGGAAAGGAGCATGGGGACACCTGAAGATGTGTGGAGCATTTGCTCCTAACTTAAATAAAATATTCCCCCTAGATTTTGCTGGTGGTAGGTCGTTTACTGTCCTGCAGGTGTGTAGGTGAGGTGGAAATTAGGCTACTGAAATCAGAAGACATTGATCAAAATTTTAAGTCTTGCAAATAGACATGGGATTTCCAGAGCAAGTCTGAGTATATCTTAAGTTTTCAGGTTGAGGGGAGCTCTGGTCCTTAACCCTCTGTTTAGCAGTGTTTCCCTGTTTTGGGGTGTTAATTCTTGAGCAGTGTTTTGTTGTTACTGATGTGGGGAAGTTATTCTTCATGGCTGAGAAAGGCTCAAAGATGAGGGTTGTGACCGTGTTCACAGGGGTTTAAGGATGAGGGAAGAGATGAGAATGTTGACTCCATGTTTCAGAAGGCTTGATTTATTATTTTATGATATATATTATATTAAAACTATACTAAAAGAATAGAAGAAAGGATTTCATCAGAAGGTTAGCTAAGAATAGAAAAAGAAAGAATGATAACAAAGGTTTGTGTCTGGGACAGAGAGTCCGAGCCAGCTGACTGTGATTGGCCATTAATTAGAAACAACCCCATGAGCCCAATCCCAGATACACCTGTTGCATTCCACAGCAGCAGATAACCATTGGGTACATTTTGTTCCTGAGGCCTCTCAGCTTCTCAGGAGGAAAAACCCTAAGGAAAGGATTTTCCATAAAAGATGTCTGTGACAGGGTAAAGTTTGCATCCCCAGGTGGATTTGGTCCTGCTCCAAAGGGAGGGATTAGATCCCTCTATTCCAGTCCTGTGTAGCCATCCCTGGCATGCTGCCCACATTCAGATCATTCTCTCCTGCTCCAGCTCAGAGCTTGTGTCTGTCCTCCCCAAAGCATGTCTGTCTTGTCTGTCTGTCTGCAGAATGCTGCATGGTTTGGGCTTTACGTGGCTTGTCCTGCGAGTCTCTCAGAGGGTGAAATCATGGAGTGGTTTGGGTTGGAAGGGACCCTAAAGATCATCTCGTTCCAACCCAGGGACACTTTCCACTAGACCAGGTTGCTCCAAGCCCTGTCCAGCCCGGCTTTGAACACTCCCAAGGATGGAACATCCATAACATCTCTGGGTAACCTGTGCCAGGGCCTCACCACCCTCACAGCAGAGAATTTCTAATATCAAATCTAAGACTGCTCTGGGTTTGAATCTGCTCTCCTTGTCCTGTCACTCCATGCTCTTGGCAATAATTCCATTTTTTTGGTAGGTTCCTCTCAGGTGCTGGAAGGCTGTAATTAGATCACCCTGAGCCCTTCCCTTGTGCAGGCTAAACAATTGCAGTTCTCTCAGGCTGTCACTGTAGGAGAGGTGCTCCATCCCTCTAATCCAGTCACAAACCTTAATGTCCTGTGCTCCTGCTCCATTGTCCTTCCATAAGAAAACTCAAAAATGTGGCAACTGGAAGGCTGGGGTGATGTTTTTAGAAGCAGGGGCTTGTTAGGTGATATTTGGGGAGCAGCACCCAGGTGTTGCAGACATCTTTTCATGAAAAATCCTTTCCTTAAGATTTTTCCTCCTGAGAAGCTGAGGCCTCAAGAACAAAATGTAACCAATGGTTATCTGCTGCTGTGGAATGCAACAGGTGCAGCTGGGATTGGCCCATCTTAGATGTTTGTAATTTATGGCCAATCACAGCCCAGCTGGCTCAGACACAGAGTCAGAGCCGCAAACCTTTGTTGTCCTTCTTTACTTTCTATTCTTAACTTAGCCAGCCTTCTGATGAAACCTTTTTCTTCTACTGTTGTAGTATAGTTTTAATGTAATATATATCATAAAATAATAAATCAGCCTTCTGAAACATGGAGTCAGATCCTTGTCTCTTCCCTCATCCTCAGACCCCTGTGAACACGGTCACACCCAGGGGTTTACATGGTTGCCCTATGATGGTGGTGAAAATATTCCCTCCCTGCAGCTCACAAAAAGATCCAGCTTTGAGAACTGCAGTGCTCCTTCTCATTTTACATGGGTGGTGTAATGAGTGTGAAGGCAAGAGAACAAAGTATATGTAGAAAAACCACTGGCTTCCCAAAACAGACTAGGGCTTTAAAAAAAGGAATTGAAAGCACAGCTCTCAGGGAAAGGCTTTCAAACTTCTGCTCTGAGAAGACTTGGCTTTAATCTCCTAATCTGAGTTTTGAAATTTGGGAAAAAAATATATCTGTTACCATTTGGAGCAGCCCAAAGTTGTATTTGGCTAAAGCATTGCATTTTCAGTTTCAAGCTGCAATAATCAAATTTACTCTTTCTAATCTGGTTTGCTTTAGATATGTCAGGAAATCTAAACATTTGCATTCCCCAAAAAGCAGCTGTGGTTTGGCTGTACCTGCTTGGGATCTAAAGCTAACTGGGAGCTTCCCCCTTGTTGTAACAGACCTGCTGTGCCTTCTCTGATAGAAACAAACCCCAGCTGGGATGAAAAGTGTCAGTGTCATTTGTTGGCAGGGCTCTTGGCTTGGATTTGGAAAGTTTGTTCTAAGTCACTCTCCCAGGTGCCAAAACATGAGCTGAGCAGCAAGGGCTGCCTGGGGCCAGCCTGTGCCAGCCTGGCTGCTGTGTCTCTGTGGCTGCCATCCCCTGCCTGGCCCTGGCTTTCCCAAATGTGGATTGAGCAGAGCCAGCACTGCCTGCCCCATGTCCAGCTGTGCCACCAGGGCTGTGCTGGCCACCCCAGGGCTCCAGGAGTGCTGGTGGTTCTGGGTGGAACAGCACAAGGGAGAAGGGAAGGATAATTAGTTCAATGTGCTGGGGAGGTGCCTTGTTGGGGTGATGTCAGGGAGAAACATGATTTCTTAATTGATATAACAGGTGCACAGGGTCCAAATCAAAAGCTGGTCTTAGGAAAGCACTGAACATGCACATAGCAGAGGGCACTCTCCACTAAGAACTGCTTACTGGTCTAAGCAAACTAATGGAAGAGGCCTTCCACTTTTCCATGTCTGAAACAAAGTCTGGAGCCTAAGGTTAAATGTGCATTTTAGTATTCCTCTTTTCCATGTCTGAAACAAAGCGTGGAGCCTTAGGTCAAACGTGCATTTTAGTGTTGCCACATGTAGGAGTCCATCAGGGGTTTCCACACTGGGTTTTGAAAGTTGTTTGTCTGTGGCCTCAGTTTAAAGGCTTTTAGAACATCTTCCTGCCTCCCCTCAGCCTTTGGGAAGCAGCATCTGTTTCAGAATCATTATCCTGGCTCAAGGAGTCCCAGAAAGATGCAGATTTTCCTGCTGAACACGCTGCTGGGGTCCTGGAGAGGCTGGTGGAGTGTGTCCTGTGCAGTGAGCTTGGCTGCTTTCCAGCCTAGGGTGTCACTGGTACTCAGAAATCAGGGCATGGCCCTTCAGGTGAGATTTCACTGTGGACTGTCTGGATTTCTCCAGTTCTTCATTCCTTACCTGCTCCTGCCACAATCAGAATGTCCTCCAAGGTCCAGGCAGACAGAACAAAGCAGTGCCAAAATAAATGAGAAAGGGCAGAAGAGCAGTCCCATCCTGAGCACTGCCATGTGGTTATGGGCCAATACTGGTGTGGCATTAATTTCATGGGAGTTAGATGAACTTTGCTCATGGACCCTCACTGCTTTAGACCCATGAATGCTGTCACTAACTCCATGATATGTTTGGGGTTTTGGCTGCTTAACCTTCCACTGGTTTTCATTGAATGCATGCAGCTAAAAATCACTTTGGTTTTGCTCTTGTCTGAAATGAAATGCAAGTTACTCTAAGGTAATTAAAGCATTTCTAAATCACAATTCTTTGTAGGATCATTTTTCTCTTAATTTTAATTTTGATTTTTTCTTACTAAGGATAGGTTTTCTTGGGTTTCCTGGCTGTGATCCCTGTTCCAGGATCTACTCAAGAGTTTGACCCAAAGCTCTGTGGGTACAGAGCTCTGTTAGTCTCAAACTGCTAAATCCCCACATGAAGCCCAGCACAGAGCTGTCTCTGACTGTATTTTGTTTTATTTTGTATGACTTGATGCCACTGGGTGTCTCCATTGACATCAGGGGGTGCTGAACCAAGCTCTCTGATATTTTTACCTTTCCCCTTTCCTGCACACGTGGTCTGGAGGGGTAGAAGTGATCTGAGCATAAATGTGGGCTCAGCCTGGACCATCAGGAACAGGCTCCTGGTGCCTTGTCTGTGACCTGTGGGGCTGTCAGCTGGTTCCTGTGCATGGCTGTGCTCAGTGAGTGTTCCTCTGCAGTTCCTGTCACCTGTGCTGGGCTCTTTCCTGTCTCTCCTGCTCTGGGATGCCTCCCAGTGCTCGTGGGTCCAGTTTGTGGCATCACATTCAGTTTGTGACAAATTCCAGCAGTGACAGCAGTGGCATTGTCTGCATGAGGAACCACAGGAAGGGAAGGAGGTGCAGAGACCTTGTGATGCTGGAGTCTTGCTGCAGCCTGTTTTAATGAATTACTCTGTCATGGGTGATGAAGTTGAAGAATTGGCCCTGGTGAGGGGTGTCTTGTCTAGGAAGCAGTTGCTTGGTTATGGTTCAGTTCTTCCTTTTGTGTAAATAGTATCAAGAGTGTAGGGTGCTTTCCTTAAAATTCTTGGGTATTTCACCTGGGTTTTTATAGTTTTCCTCTTTCTTCTCCCTAAAAATAAATAATGAAAGTGAGAATGGGATCCTAAAGAAATATGTTCAAATGGTAGTAAAAACTGATCTAAATCAGCCATTTCTTATTCTGAAGTCATACACAAAAATGAAGTTACAGGCTTACAGGAAAAGCTCATTGAAAGCATTAGGATTTAGTTGTAAAATTAATACTTAGGCAAGACTAGGACGTATTTTTAAGGAAGAGAAAATAGTTGAGCACTTGGCTTCATGTATGGCTTTCAAGTGAGATGGTAAAACCAGAAGTACTCAAATTTTGGGAGGAAAGGGAGTATTGAGGAGCTGCTATTCCTCTCCTTTTAAATACTGTTCTTGCAATTTCCCTTTCTGAGGCCCAAATGTCCAATAGTCCCTTGGTTCCTTTTAGATTTATCTTTGCTTTTGTTTCTTCTTCCAGTCTAACCTTCTTACAGATTTTACGTTGACAGATAAAATGAAGAATAGGAAATACATTTTATTGTGATCCTGTCAATATCTTTGAAATTTTCTGTGCTTTGCCACATTGCATGGATCTTACCACAGCAGGTAGAGCACATTAGGAAGTAGTTCCTGTTAAAAAGTTGATAAAACAGTTGCTGACATTTGAATTATCATTAGGGTTTGAAGTTGAGATGAATGAGGTGATTCACACCCTTCATGAAGAATTTTATGTCCTCCCTGTAGGACTAGATAGGCAGCCTGTGTGATTTGCATTCAGAAAGTGTTTTTTCCCTAAATGTGCAGAGCTGGAAACCTACTTCTTCCATTTGAACCCAGTTCAGTTTTGTTGTAAGCTGTGTTCCATTTGAGGCTTCCCAGCTCTTGTGGTTTCAGTATCTCATTCTTCAGGTAAGGCAGGGTTCTGTGGCAGTGAAATGCTGGCCCCTCTGGAGAGCAGGAATGCAGCTGGTGGTTCATAGCTGTCCTTGGATAACATGGAGTAGGAAGATTTACTAGACATGGAGTAGGAAGATTTGCCAGACTCCTCTAGAAAATATTTTGTATGCATTTATCTTTTTGGTTTTTTTCGTGGTGATGCAGAAAATGTATGGGATTTACTGCTTGGAATGTGGTGAGACATAATGAAAGATGAGTTGTAATAGACTCTAAATTAATGAAAGTTCTTGTAATTTTTCTCTCACCTCTGCATTCAGTGACATGTGTTGTCCCAGGAGAGTGGAGGAAGGAGTTGGCATTGCAGTAAATGTAGAAACCCCCTTGCCTCCATGTAGAAATGTAGAAATCCACTGGCCTCCACCAACCTGAGTTGTTTTATAATGTACTTTTTGTACATCAGTCTTCATGCTTCTGTGTCAATTCTAGGAGAAAAAAGGATGGATCCTTGAGAGTGTAAATCTTTTGAATTTGCATGTGGTGTGTAGTTAGCAAGCTCTTTAGCAGTCAGTGTCCTGCTGCTTGCCTCCCACATTCAGAGAACATCTCACTTAGCACGGGGCTCATGGGAAGTTATTGAATGTAGTCAGCATTAAAGAATTTATCACCCACCTAAAGAAGTGCCAGGCACGGAGGAGTGGCCAAGGGCAGTCCCTGGGCATGGCAGGCAGTGCTTGCCTGCTGCTCTTGCATGTTCCAAGCTGAGTCTCTGCTCAGCTGCTCAATTAAGAGTTTGCAGTGAAATTCTATGAGTTTTGTGCCTTCCTACTGAAATTTTGCTGGTTCTGAGGTTAGGGCTGGTGTGGGGAAGGCCAGAGGGAGGGGGCAGTGAAGTGTGGAAGTTAAGGAACTTTGTTCCTTCAGGACTCTGTTCACCAGCAGTGGCATTATGGCTGCTGGGCATTGATGCCAAAGATGCACCTTCCAACACCCTTCTGACAACCAGGCTGTTCTGGGAAACACGAGAAAATCTCCAGTTGTGGGTGCTTTGTAGATGTTACAGGACCCTTTATTCCTGTGTGTGAGTTCCATTCCTTTTCCTCCTGCCAGAGGTCTGGTAAGAGGCATGAAGCAAAGAACAGTGACCACAGCTGCCTTCTCAGCTCTTTGCCTTCAGCCTCCTGGGTACAGCCAGACTCTCTAAGGAACAGCCTGGAAAACTGAGGATGAGGAGTTCTCTCCCTGCACAGCTGCTCCTTCCTGCAGGGAAGCTGTGCCCCATGGGCTGGAAATGTGTCCAGCTGCTCCAGGTGTCCCACAGGTGTGCAGAGAATTGGAGGAAGGCAGGGAGAAGGGGAGCTGAGGGGCCAGGGAGGATCAAGAGATGGGAATCTCTCGGGTTTTGGTTGTTAATTGCAGCCCCAGATGTGCAGGATGTCTCTGCTTCGGCCCACACAACTGAAGAACGAGTCTGGACTCTTCACTTTTCCATCTTGAGGTTGTTTATTAATTCTTATCTATAAAATTTTCTTTCTGCCCAGCCGAGATCTGCTCAGCAGGGCAGCCACAGGCACTCTGACCTCCCCTGGGGCGGTGTTGTCCTTTTATACTACAAACTACATAGAACATATTGACACTGAATTCCCAATACCTATCACCCATGTTAGACAGTGCACCTCTACTCTAAACCAATCCCAAAGTGCCAACATCACTGCAGAAAATGGAGACCAAGAAGAAGAAAGAAGGACCAGGCACACCCTGATTCCTCCATCTTGTCCCCACACCCCCATACCAAAAATCCTAAAATCTACATTTTCACCCTGTGAATATTTTATTATTACACCATTCAAACTTGTGTGACTTTCACATCCTCATACAAAGCTGGCAACTTGCTCCAAGGGTCACAATCAAATCCCCAGGTGTTCTGGGCTGTGTGCCAGGGTCTCTGAGACCCCAGTGGGGTCCTTGGCAACTCTGGACACCCAGAGGGATGCACTGAGTTCTGACAGGAATCTTGTCTGAGGAGAATGAGGAGATGGACTTGAAGGAGTGAAGGGAGTGCCTGGTTTATGCCTGTGTAGGTTCCAGTGAGTGCAGGGCCATTCAGTTTAGGAAACTCAGATGCTTTTTTTGCTCACTGGGTCCAGGCACAAGACAGGTTCTGTGGGGAACAAGCCAGGGTAAAAATCCTAGCAGGCAGTGACCTGTGGGGTAAGGCAGAAGGTGCTTTAGAAATGACACCAAAAATCAGAGTACAAGAGCAGTGAGAACCAGGCAAACAGCAGAGGGAAAAGGAAAAAAACTCAAACAAAATGCACCTAGCAGCAGGCCTAACAACATTTCAGTGTGCAGATGCTGCCCTTGAGAGCTGTGTATTTGGAAGAGTTCCTGCTCTGGAAGCTGCTCAGGGCTGGTGCCTGATGGCCTCCAGCTGTCCTGCAGGCACTGCCAGCTCTCTGGAATCTGACACCCAGGGCTTCTGTCCCACCACCTCCAGGTTCCCACCATCCTTAGATGTGCAGGTGTAATTCCAGTGCCATCAAGAGTTCTTCCTTTTTGTGGGCTTTTATACTTTTTTTCCACATCTACTCGAGAACTCTTGAACAAATGGATGCTATTTGACTTGACAAAGTTGGAAGTAGCTACACTTGCTGGTAGTTGTGTTAGTAGGTTATCTAAGCTGTGCTTGATGAAACTTGAGGTGTTTACCTTTGAGCCTTGATTGTTTCAACTGGAATAGCACATCTGGTCACAGCCTGAGTCATGTTTCAGCATAGTTCAAAGGAACACTGAGAATGCAAAGTCTACTGATCCAATTAAATAGTATCTCTGTTAATGTACATTATGAAAGGAGGGATGGGGGAAAGGAAATTTTCATAACTCGTGTTTTCCAAACTGCACTTGTAAGGTTTCCTGCTGGATATATGCATGTTGCCAAGTTGTATGTAGGTGGATGGGACAAATTTGGGCTCTGCTTTGGTATTTCATGAGCTTCTTCCTTTCAAGGGACCTTTGAATGTGCTGTTTGTCTGTGTGATCTTTATATTAAAGCTGATAGTAGGATTATTTTAAGAAAACAGTGGAAAGACTTAGATTGGAAAGTTCTTTCTGCCTAGTCAGAAAATGTGTGTGGGAGGGCCTGGTTGTTCCAGTGCACCTGAGGCAGGAAGAAAAGAACACCTCAGTTTGACTTGGACTCTGCTCCCTGGAGCTTGCCTGGCTTTTACTGCTAGCCCAGAGAGCAGGTTTATTGAGTTAGCTGCTATTTCATGTCCCAGAGCACTGGTGCCCTGGCTTGTTGATTTTTGTGCTAATTCCTGGCACTACTTCAAGCATAGTGACTACCATATCTGACACACTGACAGATAAACCAGCAGCTGTTTGGCTCTGCACATGTTGAGTTGATGAGTTGAAGATCCTTTGCTTGTCTTTGTGTCACCATGATATTTTCTGAAAAATCCTCTTTGCCCAGGATTTTCTCCTGGGAAGCTGAGAAGCCTCAGAGAGGAATGAAAACAAGAATTATCTGATTGCTGCTCCTGTGTTTGCCAGCTTTGAAATGTGATTTGGACATTGTTTACCAACAGGTGAATGTTTGATTGGTTCCATGTGAATTGTTTTAATTTAAGGACCAATCCCAGTCCAGCTGTGTCAGACTCTCTGAGTCAGTAATGAGTTTTTATTATTCATTCTTGTTAAGCCTCCTGATGTATCCTTTCTCTTTCTTTCATATAGTTTTAGTATAGCATGATAGGATATAGCATGATAGGATATAGCATGATAGGATATAGCATGATATAATGTAATGTAATATAATATATCAGCTCCTGAAAACATGGAGTCAAATTCTCATCTCTCTCCTCTTCCTGGGTACCCTCACAAATGCCACATCTTTGTATCTGCAAACATTTTATTGCTTGTGGTGGGCCTGAGCTGTGGTGTAAGGCTGTGCACAGGGAGCTGGGCTCCCTGCCAGGTGAGGATGGCCACTGGGTGAGGTTCTTGACAGCAGGCTTGCAGCTGAAGGTGGAGATGGTTTGGGCACTGCTGGGGCTGCATGAAAAAAGAACCTCACAAACGTGGGGCAGCCTGCAGTGGCTGGATTCCCTTTCCTCGATGTGGCTGTGCTGGTGTGGGCTCTGCTCACGGCCCAAGTCATTGCAGGGACAGCCCTTGTTGGAAATAGCTCCTTTTTCATCTGACTTGGCCTCGTCCCCAAATCAGTTTGTGTGTAATTGCTGAATTTTCCCCAAGCTGAGGCAGCAGCTATACCAGACAGATGAGTCTCAAGAAGGATGAAGTGTTGGCTCCTGTTCAGCTGGGCCAGACACAATGCAACGTACTCCTGGCACCTTTCTCTGTGTTACTGAGGCAGAATCAGTCTTGGAGCCTTTGAAGATATTTGTACAACATTAAAATTTTGGGCTTTGCACTAAAGCTTTGTTTGGAAATACTGTTGAAATGTTTGTCAAAATACAAAGGCAAAAGCTGTCAGAAGAAAGATTGCACTGAGCTCACCCTCTGATCGTGCTTGCTCAGGACTCTTCTCTGCAGTGGAAATGAGAGGCTCAGCTTGTTTGAAAAAAATAAATCAGCCTGTCTTTGGAAAAGTTGGTGCAGCTAGATCAGTTAGTGTGTGTTAAATTTGGCTTTCTGGTTCCAGAGGATGGCTTTTACTGTGTGTGCAGCATTTTAAGGACAGAGCTGTTAAACTACATGGTCAGCTAACAAAATGAATATATATTTAGCTTCTGGAAGAAGTTAATTTTGTTTGCTAAACAGGCCTCTCTGCTTTTGGGAAATAATACTGATTCAGCTAGTTGTCATGGCCAGAGTCTTAGATTTTATTTGTACCAAAGCTCAAAATGAAGTCCCAAACGTTTTGATTCAAACGAAAAAACACAAAATACTGCACAGCTGATTTTGATGGAGCTGGCCAGATGGATGTCAGGTAGGATACATAGTTTTCTGTGCATTTAGCACCTAAAGTAATTTATAATTGTGACAGGGCAGTGTCTGAAGGTGATGCCTTTGGCATGTATTAATTGCTCTGGGGTTGCACACTAGTTTTCATCAGGGATCATTGATGCATTCCAAAACACACATGCTTTACACTCAGGTACTTTTTTTCCTACTCTTCTGAATGTGACAGTTTTTCAAAGTGGAGCAAGATACTTTATCCTGTTTTTTTATAATAACAGTAAGGTTTTAAAGTCTGTAGTTTTTCTCACTTTAAAAAATAAGCCAGGCCATATTTTTAACCAGTACTCAAGGGAAAAAGACTTGAATGGAAAAATAATATACATAATCAGCATAGTAATCCTTACATCTGACCTGAAGCAGAAAATTAATTTGTTTTAGGAAAGCTATAATAAACCCTTTGGAACTGAAGCCCAGGCATGTAGAGTTGAAAGTGTTCTGCTCTGTCAGTAAGTTAATGCATAAGAAAATGAAATAGAGAGGTGCCTTGGATGCAGGTGCTTTGCATCTGTGGCACAAAGTTAGTCTAGCAGGGGCTCCCATCATGGAACACATGGGAATGGAGAGCTGGGTTTGTTCAGTTGTAGGAGGATTAAGGTTAAGGGAGGCCATACTGCTCTCTGCTGCCCTTTGGGAGAAAACAGAGAAAGTGGAGGCAGCTTCTTGGAGGTCCAGGGTTGTATGCTGAAAAAACCAGGTGTGAGTTGGAACATGGGAAATTATCTTCAGATAGACATTTTTAATTTACTTATTTTACCATGAGTGTAGTCAAATACTGAAATGGGTTCTGAGTGGTCGTGGTATTGTTCATCTTTGTAGTTGTTTGAAACTTGACTGGATGAAGCTCTTGTGTAGTTAGATGTGCTTTAAGGGGAAGGCTGAGGTAGAGGCTCCTCCCAAATTGCTTGCTAGGAAATGAGGGGCAGCTTGGGGAAAGCTGAGAACACAAGTCCTGGAGGGAAATTAGCAGGGTGAAATCCTGAAATGATGCTGCTGGTAACTTTCAGGAATGGTGCTTTCTCTCTGGTGTATTGAAGGCTTTGTTCCTTAAAGAAGGGAGGAGTTTGCCCTCAGGGCTGGTGGGCAGCTCACTCTGGGGTGCTCTGTCTCTGGGGGCTCAGCCCCCCCTCTGTCCCTGCTCCTCCCCTCTTCCCACTGGAGAGGGTATTCTTCATCAAGATGAAAGAGATGAGATAAACTAAAATTAGTATCTGAGTTATTAGAGACATTAAGACATTACTAATGAGTTCTAATTTAATCTCAGCAGCCAGGCACGTATAGCAGTGAAACCTTTTATTAGGTTTCTATAATTGTGTTAAAAGTGATACCCTGAGGCTAATGCTGGAGCAGATGAAATTGCCAGGCTGTGTGCATGGCAGCTCTGACCTGACAGTGCTGTGAGGAGAGTGGGGTTTGCTCTTTGCTGGGCCTTCAATGCTCTGTGTTTTACATCAGGCTCCTGAACTGTCAGGGGCTTAGTGCTGTTTCTATTTAGGAGTGCCTTCTGTGTCATTCTGGCTCTGGACCAACAAATCCCAGTGCTCAGGCTCCTGGAGCATTCATGGGGGAAATATCTGGGTGGGGAAGGCCAGGAGTGCAGTTCCAGCTGAGATATCAGTATCCTTAAAGCTTTCTGGAGGAGAAGCAGGTTCCTGTGTGCCTCAGTTCAGAGGGCAGTGCCAGGGGCAGCTCTGGTAGCCACGGGTTCCTCCTAGCCAGGCTCAGCACAGAGCTCCTGCCATTTCAAACCTTTCCTGGTACAGCTCTGAGTTTTGCAAAGCCCTGTCAAACAAAACTGCTGTGGAAAACGACTGCTCACTTTTTAAAATTTTATTAAACCTCAACAGAAACGACAAACAACTGAAAAAGGAAAAATTACAGCACTGGGAGCCCCCTGTGACTACTGGCCATATGGCTTATCTACAAAATGGATGCTCTGCCTTTTATATCTTTAGTCCCTCTTAAAGTTTTGTCAGTCAGCTCTTTCTGTGCCATCCATTGGTGGAGATTCTTGACTGGAGCTCAGGTGTTGTGATGCTGCCCCTCCTGGTACCAAGCCAGCCTCCTCTGAATGTCTTGATACTAAGGTTATTACAAGGGGGGAAAGAGGACTATGGAATGACATCTTACAATAAAATCCTTATACATCTACATAATACTTATCTCTTAATTGTGAGAGCCAGCTATTACATTGCTTATCTATAAGCAGAAATGCTCTGGTGTCAGCATCCCAGCCCTGCAGATGCTGAGCAACATTTCCAGTCCCTGTGCCCGGACACTCTGTGTCTGACTGCGTTGTTCTGCAGCCTGCATTTCAGTTTCACTGGTGCTCTGCTGGTGCCAGCTCTGAGCTGTGGTCCTTCCCTGTGCCCCAGTTCTGTCACAGGACACACGTGTTCAGGGGGTGAGGTGGATCAGGGACCCCATCCAGGTTAAAGTTAGCCCATCCAAGGAGCTCATTCCAGCCTGGGAGCAGCGTGCCCAGCCGGTGGCGAGCGCAGCCCTCCTGCTGCTGCTCCTGGCAGGGCCTTCAGTGGGGCCTGGGCCTTCACACTGTCCTTGTTTGCCATTTTTGAGATTAGATTGAGGTGTGAAACAAACCCACCTCCAAAATGGTACCTGACTCAGCTCAGTCTGTGACAACTTTCAACTTTGTTTGCAAACTTGTATAAAAATGTAGTGAATTGAAATATTCTACTTTGGTTTTGACCTTCTTGACATAAATTAGCTGCACTTTCAAATCAGAGTGGCTATAAACTGGAAGCAGTATTTTAGAGTCAAATGAGATGTTTTTATTTATTTTTTTGAAGCTCCTCCCTGCAGGTTGGACTCAGTGAGCTGCTGACTGGAGCAGAGCCTGGTCCTTTGGGGGTGCCTCCTGATTTCTGGGTGCATCCTCGTGTTTTTGATCCCTGTCAGTTATGCATTGCTGTGCATCAGCCTGCAGGGCCAGATGTGAGGGGCAGTGCAGGTGATGGTTCATGAATATTTCCATCCCGAGGCCTGCTCTGGGTTCTCTGCAGTGGCCTGGGGGAGAAACCCTCAGGAGGAATCGTGGCTCTCTGGAGAACTGGAGTGGTTTTCATGCACGTGTGCCCTCCAGCCCTGTTGGTGCTGTGTTTGCAGTGGTGGAAAACAGGGACCCCCTTGGGCACAGGGAGGGGCAGTGTGGGGACACACAGCTCCAGTAGAATGGCCCACACAGGCAGTGCTGGGGTGGCAGTGGGGAGCTTGGCCACCTGTGTGCCACTGGTGCTCCTGGCAAAGGTGTCTCCATCCCAGAGCCTGAGGGAGGTGGACACTGTGCCCCTTTTCCCTCAGAGTCTCTGTTTCTGCCTTGAAGTGGAGGGAAGGAAGGGAAGGAAGCCCCTGACATGCTGTCACACTTAAAACTGTGTGACATTTTGGGCTCTGATATTTATGTGTGCCCCTGCTTTGGGGTTTGCTTGCTTAACAGTCTCCCTTTTTATCCTCCCCTTCTAAAAATGTGTATCTGTGGAGCTTCAGAAAATACTCACCTGCAGTGTGTACCAGATCCTTTCTGGCACCTGCAAGCCCTGTGGTGTAGAACAAACAAACCCTGAGTGTGTCCACCGCAACTCTGTGATGTAGGTTCCCTTACCAAGGATACTAAACTTACTAAAACACGTACAAAGATGGAATGATTTTTAAAAAAATAAAAGCATTCTACAAGAATAAGGTTTTTAATCAGCCTTCAACTTCCTCTGTAGTTGCAAAGTGAGAGTGATTGCAGTGCCTTTAATTTTTTTTATTTTGATGAGCTGCCTAGGAGCTCAGAGATCTTTAAAGAAGGTTCCCCTAGTGTAAGAGGTGTGTGGGTGATTCCTTGAGGCACACTAGGGCTGAGTATTGGATCCTGATTTGAGGCAAGGTTATCACTCACATGTTCAAGTTTTGATACCTTTAGTGCAAGGTGTATGGTGGAAATATTCCCCCTTTGATGGTGCATCTTCATGACCATGATTGTGTTGTGCCCCTGACTGTGTTCAGGTGACTTTTGTGCCCAGTGTTCTTAAGAGTGTAAAAGAACTTATCAGCTGAGAATTTCACGTTACTCAAATGAAATCATCACAACTTTGTGTCCTTCTGACAACATCTGAGTTTCACATTGTCACTCCTTGTGGGCTTTGTCTTGTTTCAAAATTGAAAATGTGGTGGTTCTGACATTAAGATGCATTTCTTTTATGGTGCGAATTTGGGGGTTTTCTAATTTTTATGTTTTTCTTGTTTGCTTTAAGAGTCAGATTTACAGATCTGCCAGCACAGGGCACCAACGTGTTGCACCAAGAAGATGGAAGAAAGTTACCAGGCAGCTGTTCGGAGGGAGAGGGCTCAGAGCATCCAGGCCCTGAACTTTGAGCTGAAGTACATGATTGTTGGTCACATCACAGCTTTTCAAGGTAGGAAATTTGGAATAGTTTGTAACAGCATTCTCTGCAATTCAAAGGAAAGTTCTTATCTTTATTTTTCATTCCTCTTGCATTGCATGCTCTTGTCACTGCCTTATGGTTTGCTTGCCAGTTCTTTGACGGTTGTGCTTTGGGATAAAGGTGATGGCACTTAATCTTGACTGGTATGTTAAGCATCTTCCTAAATCTAATTAGGAACAGATTGAAGGGGTTTCTGGGGTTAGTGTGGATTTTTTAAAGGCATTTTTAAGTGTCTTTTCAGTGCTTGCTGGTCATGCTTTTTGATATTCTCTTATGTTGCTAAACCATTACAGGTGTAGAACATTAAATGAAGATGCATTTGTTTGTGGATGCTGAAAAATGAGTGCTCTGACATGTCAAATGAGAATACAGCTCTTACTTCATGACAAAATGCAAGATTCCTTGCTCTAACAGACACCTCCTCCATGCAGGTGGTTATTGTACTCTTACAGGGAGGAAAATGCTTGGGGAGAACTCTGCACTGTAGTGTTGGGTACTGCAGGCTTTTCTCTAGAAGGGCATTTAAACATAGGCTGTGAACTTTAAACTTATGGTAGCTGAGTGATTAAATCAGTCAGTGAGTGGTGAATGCAGCTTCCTGACCTCTGTGGGCCCAATTATGTGCTTAATTTTAACTCTGCTTTGCCGTGTTCAGTGCTGAGCACCCTCATGGAATGGGCTCTGAAACGAAGCCAGTAGTTATTAAAATACCAAGTGCTGAGGCCTGGGTGATTAAGATCTATTGTTAGAAGGCAGGTTTTATCAGTGGTATCTTTTTTTGTCTGGTTTCTCCCATTTGAGTAAAAATACTATAAATAAAAGATGTGACTGACAGTTAATAAGAGACAGCATATTATCAAAAATTGACAATAAGTGATGGTGGAAGTCTGAAATAGACATGAAAGGGGCAAGAGAAAATTTTTCTTCTTTTGTTTTTTTTTATATAATTCCTTTTTTTATCCACAAGTGAGAAAAGTGAGAAATGGCATTTTTGGGTTTATTTTACAATTAATTTTTGAAAATGTTTGATATCCCCTTTCATTAAAGAATTGGCTTGGAGGGCACTTCAGAGGAGCACTGTAGTGAAAGAGTGCCTGTTGGCATTGTTAAATGCTGCTTATTCATTCAAGCAATCTTTCAGTATTATGATTGAATAAAGGTAAGGTCAGAATAGATTGACCTAGCAGCCCCTTTGGGTCAAGCCAGAGCCTTTATTGTCCATTGCAGATGAAGCCTTTTGATGGAATGAAAGCAGTAGTTAGACATTTCACACAGTTTAAATTTACAAGCATTTTCTGGAAGTGGGTAAATAGCTTGTTTGTTGTGACTTGCTGTGGCTGGCCTTCTGTCTGCATTAGGTGGGAACACTTGAAAAATGTAACTTTGCTGGCTTGCACTGGGAGCTGCTTTTGTTCTTTGGTTTTGTCCCAGGTGTCAGGGAAAAGCCTCTCTCTTTATCTTGTGCTGGATCAACATTCTGTTGCTAAGAGTGGTGCTGTGCGAGACATTTACTGAGAGAGAAGATCTTTGCATTGAATTAACTCTGTCCTTTTGGGCTGTTTTCACTTGTTGCTATTTTGAATGATAAAGTGAGTGTGCCAACAGCACATTTTACAGCCTGAGAAAAGGAAACCCTGATTTTTAGAAGCTTTCAGATGCTTTTTAGATTTCATGGTTTTTTGCAGCAGGGAGAACTGACTCAGACTTACTGAAAAATAGCACTTTATTAATTTGTATGGAGTGGTGTTTACTTGTACAATTTTCATGCACAATTTACTTTTATATATACACATTTTTAGTACTGTTAGTATAGTCAAAGCAAAGCAGTAGTTAGCCTTGCTGCCTGCTTCTGAGGAAAGGAAATCTAAGCTGGTTTTTATGCACTTTAAGCAGACAATACTGTTCATATTACACCAATGCTGATGAAATAATTTTCAAGATTACTGTGATGTAAGAGATGGATTTTCAGTAGTCCATCACTGAGAACATAGTGGTGGCAGTTAAATTTCATTGGGAAAAAGAGAAAACTTTTTTGGAAGGGGAGACACCCAAAGAGAACGTTGGTTTCTGTTTTTTTTTTAAGTTATCATCTCCTTATATTCTTTCAAAGAAGTCACAAGACAGTTCTGGGGACATTTAGGTGCCACAAGTATTAATAATAAGGAGCTTTCTCAGGTGAGTAGGAGTTTTAATGTGAATTTGGTTAAACATTCCTTCTACCCTGCCTTGGCACTGCAGTTGTTTGTGGGTATTTTGGACTTGAAGAGATACTGTTTGGGGTTTTCTTCTTGAAAGTGAAAATGTTATTGAAGTAGCTTTGCCCACAACTGAAATAAGACAATTTTCACAGGTGGATTCAGTTGTGCAGGATAATTAGTCTGTAAGACCTGATGAAATCTATCACAGCTGTGGGCAGGCTTGTTGTATTTGGGCTAGTGCCCAATCCATTTATATGGACAACTTCAGCACTAAGATTGTCCCACTACTTTTCCCCTTTAAAGTTTCCAAAGTTAGCAGTGTTTTTGCTCAGACACTTTACCGAATCAAGCCTCTGCATGGATGTGTTTTGCTGGAATGCCTGTCTCAAGGGCTCATAGCACTGGTCTGAGTAGGAAGAGCCCCTCTGGCACCAACTGCAGTGAAAAATGCCCTCCCCATGAGAAGCAGGACAGGGGAATGGAAGGGCCTGCTTGGGAGGCACAGCATCACAATCAGCTCCTGCAAAACCATACAGGGACACAACATCTGGGGCCCTGGCAGGTTGAATGCAAGCAAGGCCTGTGGGAGAGTTTCATAGAAAGCTGATGCATTTCTTTCTCTTCATGTTCTGGTCCATGGTGTAGCCTCGAGGTCCTAGCCATGGTTTTAGTCCCTCTACAGATGTGTGACTGCTCCAAATGGAATCATAGGCAAGGAGGAGGAAGGGCATGAGATGAGTGAGTGATCCAGGCTGTAACAGGAGCAGTGTAACAGAGGGGAATGTGCCTGTTGTGATGATCCTCCCTGTCAGCCTCTGGCTCTGCACAGCTGGCTTTGTTGTGGGTGCATTTTGGAGCAGGTCACTTTGTCCCACCCAAAGATGTGCCTGCCTGTCTTTGCTCCTGTGGCTGCAGCCTGAAATGCCCAGCAGAACTATTTAAATGAATGATGAAACAGGACACTTTCATTTTGTATCTCACTTTCCCCTGTGATAACCAGAAGATTCTCCTCTGAACTTACTGCTTCCTTTGTTGCAGTGGTTATTTTAGGCTTGCCTGTAAACAAATGTATTGTTTTAGATGGATATCTTTGTGGTGATGGTACCAGTCATCCACCCCTGCCCCAATCTCCTCATGCAGTCCCTGCACCCCTTGGGGACACTTCCAAGTGTGGCAAGTGCTTAATTGTTAATGGATTAGGAGCAGTGTGGGTGTGCAGGCTGACAGTGCTGTCAGAAGAGGTGTGGATAGTCTGACAGGAAAGCTTTGTTGTGGTCAGACAGCAGAGAGAACCTGGCCTCCCTTTTCTGTGTCCTTTATGGAGTGCTAACAGGTGCCACATGAGGACCCACAGACAGCTTGGCTCTGCTCCTGTCATCGTATGCTGAGGCTAATTTGAGGTAATGAGAATCCAGACACTGATAATTTATTTGTTCTGCTGATGGTCTCTGCACAGAGGCAGAACAAGATACTTTTAAACCTACATCACTTTTCAGTCACCAAATCAGCAGCTGTCAGAGATCTGGTGAAAAACTTTGAGCTCAACAGTTTAAAAGAATTACTGTTCTCTGCACTTGTTTTTACAGTAGGCAATAGGGATTGTTCACTTAATCTCTGAAGAGAAAGCTTCCATGAACAAAGTCTGTTGGTCATAAAGCACTAATTTGTCTTGCTTTTCTGAAATAACATTCATCTGACCTTGAGGGTTGGGTGCTGGGACCATTTCCAGTGTTCTCCCAGCTACAGGAGGGAGGATGAGCTTTGGAGCTCTGTTCTTCTCACTTCTAACCCACAGGGTCTGGCAAAGCTGTGCTCACCTTCTGCTTTCTACAGCATGGGAAGTTGCTGGTTGGGTAAGCACCTTGCTGCAGTTTCTAATAGCTGCAGGTGCCCTGACCTTGCAGTGCTTGCACATTGGTTTGCCCTGTTGCCATCTGATCCAAGCAGGAAACTTGGGAAGGACATGAGTGACAGAAAGGGAAGCTTGTTGTAGCAGTCCAGGACTTCTGGTTGTCAGTAAAATGCCTGAAAGTTAATGCCTTGTTTATCCATAAAGTCCTAAAGCACAAAGATTTTCCTCTGAAAGCCTCCATGGGGAATGGGGATGACTGGATGGTTTCAGGGATCTTGGGATGGATAACACCAGTGGGCCCATTAATCAACTGATCCAAGCTCTCCCAGAAGGGAATCATACACTACAGTGCACTCAGGCTTGTGTGGAGTCAAAAAAACATTTTCTGTTCTCATTTGGCTCTCTTGCAGTGTTCCTGATACTTATTTTTACTGAATTTAGGAATATCAGCTTGAAATAGGGGTGTCTGGTTAGTGGTGTTGAAGTGCAATGACATTTACAAAACAAAGACTTGGCTGTAGAAGTGCACTCTGGTTTGAAGTAAATTACTGCATGAAGTGTAGCCACAATGCTGAGATGGATGCAGTCCAAAATCGATGAGCTGTTTAAAAAAAAGCCAACCATCACCAGCAGAAACCTGCCAAAGCTCACCACCAGTGCTTCTGGTTCCTGTTATTTACTGCTGGATTACAGAAATGCAGAAGTGTTGTTTTCTAAGTAGGTTTTTGTAGTCCTGTACTGCTTGGTTATTTACTCAGCCAAGTTGTTCCCCACCCCTTCCCACTTGTGTTGTGCTCTGCTGACCTTTGGGCTGGAAGTTCCAGTCTCACAGCAGGGAGTTCTGCAGTCTTTCATTAACAAGGCACAAAATACCCAGTGACAAAATACCACCCAAACCCCGGAAGAAGAAGGTGAAGAAGAAGGTGAAGAAGAAGGACCAGTCTCTGCCCTAAAACCTCCATCTTGCACCATATATATTACTATATTCTAAAACCTCAAACTCTAATTTTTCCACCATGTGATATCACACACTTCTATTCAAACTCCACACCCACTATCCCAGTTCTGTCATTCCATTTTGGAACCTTCTCCAAGGCCTCAGGTCAAATGCAGTGTTCTCCTGTGCTCAGTGCCTGGCAGCACAGAAAGTCTAAAATTCTCATCATCCAGGTCTCCAACAGGCCAGGATGCAGAGTTTGGTTTTGCTCTAGGCAAGAACGATTTCCACTAGAGGGAGAGGTTCTGCTGGAGCATTCCTGTCCCCCTCCTGCTCCAGGGCCCCAGTGGATCTGTGTCCTCAGCAGCAGTGAGAGCTGTGCATGCCTCCAAGGCTGCAGTGTCCCTTCCCAGCTGTGCAGCCCTGCTGGCTGCCTTTGGGGCTGTAGGTACAGAAGCCTGAGTTCATCCCCATGACCAAACCAGGCTCAGCTCAGCTGCTGCTGGTCCTTGTTGAAATGCAGACACAGCACTGCACTGGGTACTCTTCACAGACTTCAGGCACTGGTGGAGTACCTCAGTGTGGGTGTATTGGTGCTGCAGGCAGGTAAAGGGAGGAACAGGGAAGGGAAGATGTGTTTCCTGAGGTGGAACATCATATACCCTAGGATATCTCTAAAAAAGGATTTTCTAGGGACCTTGGAGAGGAAGGAATTTTGTCTGACTGTAGTCTCGTGAGGTGTTTGCTGCAGGAGTGAGAGATGCTCCTTTTGTCCTTGATCTTGGCATGGTTGGGCTGCTTTACCCTAAATGAGGGCATGGGCAGTAAAGGAACAGGGAAATCTATCAGAAATATGGACATGCTTCCCTCCTTCCCTGGAAATTGATAATTCCAGAGCTTGCCGAGTGTAGGCCAAGATGTACCAATTACCCAGTGGTGTGATTATCCATTGTTGGGCTCACTGTCCCTTAATTCCCTTCTTGCCAGGTTATCTTTTGGTTGCCACAGCAGAATTGGCAGTGTTGACTGTGTGCTGATGCTGTTTAATTGTGCTTCAGCTCTCCTGCTCTAAACACACTGCCTACTTGTTCCATGGTGTCCATTGATCCTGAAATTTTACCATTACAAATATTGCCTGTAAGATTTTATCTTCTATGTGCCATGTATGGTTTTAGAGGCCAGGGCTTTGCTAAGATTTCAGTCTTTGCATGTGGGTTGGTGGAAGGGGTTGTTAAATTCTTTCCTGTAATTGTCCTTCTCTCAGCAAAATAAAAGGTTTGCAATGTGCTGTTCCCTAATGCTCTCACCTTTTATCTTCTGAATGTGCAAAATTAAAAGAAAATCTTGGTGGGGGCCAGGGACTGTGAGTAAATATTAACATTACATTGTGAATGGAGATTATTGAACTCTCTGTGCAGCTTATGTGTTCTGTCTCTAAACTTTCTGAATGGTGTGAGGTGGTATTTTCTTTTTGGCTGAAGGACTACCTGTGGTGCTTTGGAGTGATACCTTTTCAGAAGCTGTGTGTACATTTTTGTCAAGATTCTAGATTCAGATTGATGCTTTCATGCTGTACATTACTGAAAGAATTAATATGTTTCTTACTTGGTGTCAACAATACAATATTGTTCCATTTTTCATAGAAATTGAAATCATTGAGATCTACTATCTATGAATAGTTTAAGAAATTTACTTTATTTCTATGTACAGGTTGAAAATTTAATAGGGAAAAGTCCCAAATAAAACCTTTAAATAAAATCTACCTTTAAATTTTTCCTGTAGTACCTATTAAACATAAAATGAGCTTGTGGAGAAGTTAATTCCAGCCTCTCATGTCCTGTAAGACTGTGTGCCTCTAGATTCTTCCCATACTGTTTGATTTCCCATAGGGTACATTACAAAAAGCAAGTATCTGATGGTTTTGTATGGCTTTCACTGGTTTTTCAAGGTTATTTAAATGGTACTGAAAAGGTAATTTCCCTAATCAAACTACTGATCCCATTCTGTGTTTCCCTGATAATGCTCCCCTCCTGCATCTAAAGTACAGCTTTCATTCAGTTTTTTCCACTGTAACCCATGCTGCTGGTCACCTGCTGGGATCCAAATGTCAGGTACAGTAGTAATTACAGGCCAGTAATTCCAGCCTTTTCTCCCAGTATAAAAAATCAAATGGGAACAGTTTTGGCTTTTCCTGTGCTCCCTTTCATGTTAGAGATGTGTGAGCTGTAAAGATTCTCTGTGCCTTCACTGCCAGGATTTACCCACCTGTGATGCTGGTGTTTAATCAGCATCTCTGACTCCTATGGAATGTAAATACCTGTTGGTCTTGTTGGTAATTTCTGTGTGTTTCTGATTGCATTAATGTATCCCTTGGCTGCTGCTTGTCATTTGGGCATCTTGTTAGGAAGAAAATCACAAGTCTTTAAAAGAGCACAGGAAAAATCAGAAGAATAATGGAGGAAATAAGAAAATTCTGGTGACTATGCTTTCAAATCAAGTGGAAAAATAAATGAAAACCTAGGAAGGATGCTTAATTCTAGCTGTAGAAAGGAAATCACTGTCCTGCAAACCAAATTCAGTTATGATCACATCCACATAAGTCTTTATAGGGTAACTACAGCTGGTGACAGCATTGTTAAGAGTGGATTTCTCCTTAAACATGGGAGAACCCTCCATTAAGTGTTACCTTTTAGACTGAAATCACCTTTTATGCAGTGGCAATGAGCAGTCACCCTTGGCAGTGCCCAGCACTGTGAGCAGCTCCTGTTACAGCAGTTCCTGAGTGCAGCTTTGCTTTGGGAAATGCTGCAGTTCTTCCAGCATGTGCAGAGCTGTGCTTGTGGATAACTGGAGAATATTGCCAGAAGCTGACCCTGGAAATCATTATACACTTGTCAGTATTGAAGTTTTTGGCTGGTTCCTGGGATTGCAGTGCTTTGATTGCCACCTTTTATGCAGTGGCAATGAGCAGTCACCCTTGGCAGTGCCCAGCTCTGGGAGCAGCTCCTGTTACAGCAGGTCCTGAGTGCAGCTTTGCTTTGGGAAATGCTGCAGCTCCTCCTGAGGAGTGCACCTGCAGAGCTGTGCTTGTGGATAACAAGAATATTGCCAGAAGCTGACACTGGAAATCATTATACACTTATCAGTATTGAAGGTTTTGGCTGGTTCCTGGGATTGCAGTGCTTTGACTGCTAAGCAGAAGTGCTGTATTGTTTAGATATCTTTGTAACATTCAATTTATTAAATACAGATTTTATGGAACTCTTTGGCCTGAGGCTTTGAAAGGACAGGATGATTCCATGTGAAGTGGTGAGAGAAATAAACATTAAATACATTTAAAAGGAAACAGCAAATCATCCAGATAAGATATCATCCATTTAGCCTTGACAATCATCGTGTAAACTTTCTTCCTGAGCTTGTCTGCCTGTGGCTGCCATTTGATGCCTGGAATGTCAGCAATTTGGGGCAGGGACAGTCTCTTCATCATCTATTTATAACTGCTTTTCAGGCAATGTGGCTAGGGCATCGTGGTGCTACAACAAGAAATCTACTGAACATGCACACACACACATATATATATAATGTGTTCATGTATTTGGTTATCTTCCATCCCTGTCCATATTTCACCTGTTGATGTTTGTATTTGTTTTTTTCTTCCTCTTTGTTCTCTCCAGTGCCTTGTCAGGCTGTTGATTGTATTTTCAGAGTACAAAAACATGGTGGAACTGTAGCCCAACAAACTAATGAGATGTTAGTTGAGATAGAAACCACAAAGATGGCTGGAGACAAAGTGTTCATTCATTAAAAAAAAAAAAAAAAAGATCAAAAGCCTGCAAAAGCAAAGTGAGCAAATGAATCTGAGGACTTGGCTACCTGGTATATCTCCTTTATTGTCCTTTCTTCTGGAGTTGCACACCTAATTCCCAACCTTGTTGTGAAATTTCTGTTGTCTCCTTCCTGGGCTCTAGAAGGTGGGTGGTTTTGTCCCTTTGTTTCCCTTTTGTTCTCACCTGGTGTTTCCAGCAGGAAATTCCCATCATGACTGCCCCAGTCTGGTTTCATCCATCCCTCAGCCCAGGGCTCTGCTGCTGGCTGTGGGAAAGCTTCAGGAAATCTGAAATCCAACTGTTCCCCCTGCAGCTGGGGCTCAGGTTCTTGCTTGCCAAAGTCAGGCTGACATTTTGAAAAAGAAGTGGGCGTAGACCTGAGAAAGAATGTCTTCTGACAAATTTCTGAATAAGGGTGTAAGTGTGTGAAGATCCTGCACAAAGGATTTTTTTTTTTTCAAAGTGGTTTTTGGAATGAAAAGACCACTGACTGCCAGTTTGGGGGTATTTCAATGATAATTCAGCTTTTTATTGCACATCCTTCTCTCCCAAAGATGAGCAGTTGTTAAAAATTCCTTTTGTTGTTTTATTAGCCCTTTACTTGTGAATTTGAAAACAGGAGAGGCACTTTCTTAGGCCATTTCTGGATCCAAAATTGTAGACGTTTTTTGAGCAAGAGCATTGGTACTGCAATATTGTAAATGCTGGGCAGCTCAATAAAAATATGAGTAAAAACCTTATAGATAACTGGGTGTAAAAGGACAGAAATTCTTCATTTTCACTGTTGCATTTTCAGACTTAAAAAGAAAATTACTGGGACTGCAAAGTTAAGAGAGCAGAATCACAAAGCAAGTGTGTTCAGGGGAGCACAGGAGATAGAAATAGATTCCAGTCTCAGCTCTGTGCCCCAGTGATGGTGGCATTTCAGGTTGCAGTGTGCCAGCTGTAGACTCAGTGGATGAATACTGTACTCAGGAAATTAAATTTATTTTTTAGGTTTACATATACACTGCCATTGGGGTTTTTTTTGGCCTTGGTTTAGAAGGCAAAGGTAGAATGACTTAGATTATTTTGGGATTTTTAGCCAAATTAGTGAATCTGTTATGCAGATGTAATCTGTTTCTGCTTTTAGAGTAATTTGAATGTGTGCCTTTTAGTAATGCTGTGTAACATAATGCATTACTGATCTAAACTGTTAGGTGTGTCTGGTTGTGAAAAAAGAGAATAAAGTTTTCTTTTCACACAGTTAATGACAGAAAGGGACTCATTGCTGTTGTGGGGTATTTTATTGGTGGGCTGGGCTGGGAAGATCCCAGTTCCTGTAACACAAGAGACAGCAGCACTGACACATGCAGGGTGTGCAAAACCAACAGGGTCGTGTAGTTCAGTGTAAGGCAGAGTGTTCTGAGTTATGTTGGGGTTTTTAGATCAGATTTCAGAATTCATGTTGGATCTTAGCTCACAGTTTCCTTGATACTCTGCAGTGTCATGGCTTCCCTGGTCACCCACCGGCTGAGAGCTTTGGGATTGGCAGGCTTGGAGGAGACTTTAGTTTAAAAAGAGATGTACTTGATTTTAAATGACTTCAGACAAAAAATGTTCAAAAGTTTTTAGAATTGTAGCAGACTTTGGAGGTAAGGAAGCAAACCCTGCTGGTGTGTTTCTTTTGTGATCGTGTCCTTTTTTCGTGATTTTATTTTTTTGATTGCCCTGTGGCGAGGGTGTCAGAGGTGCTTTGGACCAGCCCTGTGTACACCAGTGTGGGGAGAGGGGCATTTCTAAGGAAATGCCAGCATATCCAACTAGCTGCTGTGCTATAACCATGTAGAGGTGTCTGCTCAAATCCATGGTATGTCAACACAATTCTCACTAAAACTGACTTTTCCATATGATTTTTAATGGACATGGCTTTCCATCTGTCCTCAGAAATATCAGTTAGATGACATGTGCAGCATATCAGATATGAAGTTAATTGAAGCAATGAAGTGGATTCCTGGTCCTGTGCCTTTTTCAGGGACATCTGTTTGGATTGCATTTCTCCACTTCAGACCTTGCAGATGGACTGTGAATATTCTGGAAGCTGCTATTGGGTTGTTTGTTGTTTGATATTTTCCTGAGACTTGGGGTTTCCTTAATGAAGTACTGAATCTCTTAATTGTCATCAGCCTGACAAATAGCCCAAGACATTTTCTCTACATTCAGATTTGGGGATTAGGAAAATTTATGTTATAAATAAAATGTGCTGCATTATTTTCTATGCATTTCAGTGGGGAAAGGATTGATGCTCCTGCCTAGCAGCTTCCCATTGAAATTGAAACTTAAAATTTTAAGTTTTATTTCTTTACATTATCAACTTTTTTCTTTTAATTACTATTAATAAAACTTTCTTTATAACCTTTTAAAATTTTAAACCTACTTTACCTTTCTCCTAATACTATCTCACAACAAAACATAAATACATTAATAGTTAACCAACACTAAAGCCCAGCACCCTCATCAACGCATCCATTAAAAAATCTCAAAATTAAAAAAAATTTAAAATTAACAAACACCACTCCACCCTCCCCCTGTTCTTCAGGCATGGTGTGGAGGAGCTCTGGGCTTTGGAGTGAATCTGAGTGAAAGCAATGGAAGAATAGGACTTGCAAGTAAGGAATTCATGGGTTCTGTCTTCCCTGCATACTCCCAGATCCTTCCCTCAGTCCTACAGGCCTGTTCATAACAATTAAAGGGTTTTTTTTCTCAGATGTGAAAGGATTCAACAGTTTTGTCCTGCTGAACACAACTTCATCTGCTCGGAATCTTTTCAGTGGAAAGAGAAAGGCTTGAGATTGGCTCTCTTCATTTTCCTGTATTGAGACTTGTGTCTTTGTACCATGCTAAAATTAGATGGTTTACATTTGGAAGGTAAGGATTGATGCAAACCTTCATGGATTCTTTACAGAAAGAAGAGCTTTAATAGTTCTCACCCTTTTTGCCACCACTGTTTTGGAGCTGTGTAACTTTTTTCTGATTTGTTCTGTCAAATGCTTGTGAGAGCTTCCTTCAGCCTCTTTTAGATTGCTGTGGGAAAAGAGGTGTGTCTGTAGGGGATATAACAATTTCTTTACCCTTTCTGTTATTGCTTTTGTTGGGTTTCATAGCATTTATTGTGAACAGAAGGCTGTGGACAGGAGTAGATGCTTTTCATAACAATCCATTGCGTGTCTCTGCTTTTAGGATTTTAGAGATGCACATGTGGAAACATGGAACTTGTAGATCTCTTTTTGTCCCTTTTAGCTGTGTTCTGAGAAGGCTTCTTGGTAGTATCTGCATTTTCCATGCATGCCCAGGGATTGCTGGAATATTTGAAGCCCTGTGCCCCAGGGGCACCTTGTGCAGAGCTCCCTGCTCTGCCACCTCTCCTCATTCCTTCTCCCCCTGACCAGGCCCAGCCCAGCTGCAGGCTCCTGTTCCACCCCAGAACAGTGCTCATACAGCTGGGTAGGCAGGAATTTTGGGGGGATAAATAGCATTCTGAGAAATAACAGCTGACCAGCAGACAGAAAGCAGTTATCTAAGCTAGAATGCCTTTTCTACATGCATTTAATCACTTCCTCATGTGTGATATCCTCCTTTTCTCTCTCAGCAGCTTTGGGCCAGGTGGTTGTGTGAAAGTCCTAACAGGAAATATGGCCCAGTCTCTCTGGAATACCTTCCTTCTGTTCCTACCTGTGCAGATTGCTCTAAGGAAAACTTCTGACATGTGGCAACGAGCTGATTTTTATATTTTCCTGTGGACTAGAAGTCAAAAATCAGGGCTATTTCTGCATCTCACTCAGCAGGAAATGATCCAGATGCCAGTCATATAGGTGTGCAATTAACATTAAATATGAGAAATTTTTATATTTTAAAAGCACAGGGATGTGTGGGTCTCTGAAATGCTCTTACAGACTGCTAAATCTGAGGCACTTTTTTTCCAGAGTGAATGGGGTGAAAAGAGGCTGTTGGGGTTTGGCAGGACTCACCTCCTGTAGCACATTGCATCCTTCACTAAACTTGGCAGAAAAGGAGCACGTGGTAGTTGTAAACATGAGGTGTAAAATGCTGGAACACTGCAGACAAAATAATGGCACACAGAATGGGGAGTAGGTCTAAAGGTACAAATATAAATATCTAAATTTAAGGAAGAGTTTTAATTTTTTTAATGCTTTAAACTTAACACTCCAGAGATACTAACTTCTTCAAGTATAGTCAGCTGGGAAAAAATGGTCAGAAAATGTGAAAGCCACCAAATTTATTGCAAAAATTTAATGTTTTGGGGGCACTAGCAATCAAATGTGAAATTAAAGAAACAGCAGACCAGCTGCAGGAGGGAGAATCCTTTTAACCCAGACTGCTGTTCTGTTGATTGTTTGGGATTAGTTATGAACATGTCAGTCTTCATGTATGTAACTAATTTCAGTACCCTTGGGAACAATGGAAGAGTGCATCTGTGCACTGGGAGTAAAGGGAATTTCAGTGATTCAGAAGCTCCTGCTGAAGCCACTGCCATCCTGGAGTCGCTGTCAGGATTTATGTGGCAGTGGCTGATATTTATAACTCTCATGAAGGTGAGAGCTGTCAGGCATGCAGGTTCTGTCCCTGAGCATGAAGCTACTGAGCAGTGCTGGCAGATAGGAGGAGGATATAGCACCAGTGAGTGATGAAGCAGCTCTTACCAAGATGAATATTGTTTTTTACCTGCAAACACAGGAATGAGAAAGTCTTCTCTGATTTAAATGTATGTAACCTTTACAAAACAGAATGTAGCATTCACCTTGGCTGTGGTCCAGAAGGAGTTAAAAACCCTGATAATCTTTGCACTGATTTAATTGAGCTTGGGCTCTGGCTCCAAGGACAGAATGAAACTAAAGCTTTTCAATTATGATGCCAAAGAAAAGGGAAGGGTTCTGTTTCCCCAGTGAAGATGACTTTATTGGGATGTGCCACAGAATATATTGTTAAGTGGCAAATGAGTGAACTGTAATGGGTATGAGCCAGCTTGAACTCATTACTGAAAAACCTCCTCCTGGCAACCCCCAAAAATGGATTCCTGAGAGAAGGATCATTCATTGGGTCCTGCTGGGGGACAGGAGAAAGTCAGGAAGTGCCAAAAGAACATATGAGATACAGAAAATGTAAAGTACTGATATATACACATGCAAAGAGAGGCAGGCACTTCTCTTCTTTATTTGGATTTAATAATACAATTTATGGAGATTTAGTCCTGCAGAGAAAGTAAATGTATAAAAAACCAAAACCCACTGTAGTTAATTTCTGTTGAAAACAAAATTACTCTTATGACCTCCTAATGTTTTAGCTTGCATGCTAAATGTAGCAGCAAAAATACTCTTTCACCATCACCCCCTTCCAGATTTTGAGACTGTTTATCACATCTGCCTCACTCTTGCTGCTTCTGTATGTGGTGGCAAAATCTGGAAAAGATGGAGAAGAAGACCAGTGCTTTGATATTCAAATGTGCAGAGTAACTTCTGCAAAGGGCATGAGAGAAGGTTAAGGTTCAAACAAAACAGAGATATTTTATTTCACTATCTATGCCAATACAGTGGGGAAGGAAAATAGAATTTTCAGTCTGAGACCTTCAGAGTTCTGTGGCTGAAGAATTTCTGTGTCCAGAGTATCAAATCATGTCATAACAGATGCCATCCTTCCCAATTAACCTTTCATTTTCCAATGTCCTCAGCCAGCCTTCCTTCCAGCAAAGCTGCTGCTGTTCCACACCACAGTTCTGTTTTGGGATATCTGTTGCTGTGGTGCACACACCTGACATCCCTCTCACCCTGCTGAGCAGTTTGCTTCTGCAGCAGGTGAGTCTGGAGCTGGGGGCACTGGTTAAAGTGGAAGAAAAGTCTCCTATTTCAGTCTGTCCTGCTGGCAGGGAGCTGCTGTGTATCTGTGGGTTGGTTATTCTCTCTCCTGCATGCCTTAACCACGTGCACGTGGCACTTGATAGCAGGAGCTGTCATTTCTGAGTGCACAATCAACTTCAGAGTGGAGGGAGCTTTTTAATGAGTCAGGTATGCTTTAACTGGAGAACAGGAAGTGTCATTTCAGTGGTCTGAATCAGAATTTGTTGTAATTTTTTGCCTTGTAATCTAGACATTTTCTAATGGGCTATGAGATTTGTCATCTCTTTTTTTTAAGTATTCACCAAACTTCCTCCCTCCCTTTCTTTTTCCTAAGTGTGTTCATTAGGTCTGAGCAGCAAGACTAGCCTCAACAATGGTTTTACTTTTGCAGAAAGGAATACCCAACAATTCAAGGACAAATAAGACATGTAGAAAAAGCTGTATAAAAAGAAATACATACCTGCACATCTACCCACTGTAGGCTTAGAAATAACGTGCTGATGAATAACAAAGATAAAATAAGGCTGGGGATGGCACAGCTTCAAGAAAAATGCAAAGAACTAATGAAGGTTTCAAAGATCTTTAAGTTATCTCTTTGTATCACAAGACTGATTCTCCTCATGGCTCCTTGCAGGTGGAGTAAGTTGAGTGAAGGCTTTTGAGTTGCACCAGGTGTAGCTGGTGTAAATCACAGCAGCATGAGACCCACGGTGATTTATCTTGTGATGGCAGAGACAAATCTTATCTGAAGATCCCTGGTTCTGTAGAGGATGAAACGTTCATTTTCCTGTCATCACTCAAGGCAATAGATAGTTTTATCTAATTTTATAATCTGTCTGAACAGAGCAGTTTTGAGGCTATAAACATTATTTAAAGATGTGCTTTCTTGTATTTCTGAAACCATCATCAAGGTCTTTTCCTCAAGCAGACATCTTTTCTATAGGTCTGCTTTTGATCTTATTTTATGACTGATGGGCTTTATAGCAAGTTTTAGTGAGTTTTTATTTCAAGATCAATAAAACTGAAATACTAAAAGCAAAGTGCAGGCTTCCAGCCCACCCACTCTTCCCCTCACACACTGTGACACACCTTTTGGGACTGCTGTCATATCAAGTGCCACCAGGCCATGTGCTGGGTTTGGTGGTGCAGCACAAGGCCCTGTTTAAGCAGGAATCAGGATGGAGATGTTCTGGCACTGCCTGTTGCTTAAAACTTTGTGTGGTGAGCTTACACCCTGACAGGATGGAAGCACAGCCAAATGTGAATATACCAATGTGCATTGCTTGAAATAACAAAGCCAGCCACGTTATCCAGTACCTCAGAGTTCTGAGCACTTGGGGTGCACTCGCAGTGGGTAAGGCTGCTGGGTGAGGAGAGGGTGAGGGAGGCAGTTCCCTGTGTTAGTGTGGTATCCAAGCCCTTTCCCTCTGGGAAGTGCTGAGGAGCAGCTCCACACATCTGCACCAGGAGCTGCTGACAGAAGGCATTGTCTTTCCATGTCCATGCCTGAGAGAAGGGAATGGATGTGCTGATGTGCAGGTGCTGATGTGCAGCAGCATCACTGCCTGCTTTTCCTGACCAGAGATCACCGTGCTGTAAACCAAGATGAGTTCCTGAAGCCAACCCCCTTCTCCTGGCAGAGATGTCTGCACCAGGGAAACATGCCCTCTGGGAAGGGGGAGGCTTTGGAGTCCTGGGTTCAGGTTTACCCCTGAAGCCCCTGGATGGATGGTGAGGCTCCTTCCCAGTCACAGTGGGTGTTGCTGAGGTCCCAGAGCCACGGCTGCTCTTCACAAGGCCCGGCTCACCCAGGGCAGGAGGAGCAGTGCAGGGCTGGGCTCTGGCAGTGAATTCCCCCCGCAGTGAGGAGCAGCTCAGCCATCCTCCTGCAATGCTGAGTGTTACAGTGTAAGTGTAACCAAAAGTCTGTTCTGTCACCATCTCCCTAAGTTGTTAAAACCAGGTGGGCAGTGTTCTTTATCCCTTCCATGACTCGTCCCCCTGATCTGGGGGGGGATATCTTCTGTTCACAGGCCATCAAGTCTCATTGCATGACTGATAAAATGACATTATCCTGTTGTGAGACACTCCACCAGGGAAAGGAACCAGGCATTCCTACCTGGTTATAATCTGAGGTTTGGAACACCACAGCCAGCCCTCACTTACTGCATTGCCAGGGAACAAGAGCTAGATCACCACCACTGGACCTTCAGAGGAACACCAGACCTTTCTACAGGATCAACAGGACCACATCTACCCCTCCAACAGGGCTGCAGCCACCATTTAATGGGACTGCTACCACCACCCTGACCAACAGGGTGCCAGCTTATATCCAGGTTATATCTGTCAGTTTAGGCCAGTGTTTTCTGCCTTTAATTTTCCTATTAAACTGTAGTTTTGGCTTGGAGACTCTCACTGGTTTCCTTTCAACTAGTACCAGGAGCGAGTAGAGCTGAGCTCAGCCCCTCACACCCCGGCCAAAATCTCACAATATTTCTGCCCTTCCCAAGAGAAAACCCTCCAGGTAAGAGAGTAGCCAGCTGCACCCTTCATCCTCCTCCTTCCCCAGCCACATCTTATGTTCTCTTAAGTGCCAGTCATTATTGTCCCAGCAACAAATGGGAGAAAATTCCATAAGAGAAAGAAAACAAAAAATCTTAACCCCTAACACATTCCTTCCTCAGAGGCAGCTGCATGATTGCAAACAACTCCTGCCTGTTGTCTCCTAATTGTACAGGCCCCTTTTCTCTAGTGAGTATCTGTGGCTTTGTTTTATGCAGCAGAGCAGCCATTTCAAGGCCAGCTTTGCTCTAACACAGTGAGCTGTCATGTTTTGTTTTCATGCTTCATGCAGTGCTGTCCAGGCACATGGCAGGAGTGGGGAGTGGGCTTGGTTAGCCACCTCCTCCCTGTGGTGTTTCTCCTCACAGCCACATTTAGCTTTCAGTCTCCTGAGAGCATTTCCATGCAGTTATCCCATTTTTTGTGACCCTTCTGGAGTGTCATCACAGCTGGGGTTGTCCTGGGCTGGGCTCAGCCTCAGCTGGGGCAGAACGCGGCACTGTCTCAGTTTGAACAGACAGGTGTCTGCTGAGGAGGGCAGGAGCCTCCCCTGAAATGGAAACGTAAACCCCTTCCCTTCAAATTATTATAATTTTCAAATTAAGGGGCTCTCAGGCAAAGATATGAGAATAGGAATAACAGTTCTGTACTAGGGAAGAAAATAAAAAATAAACAATGCAGTAATGCAAATCAACCCTGCCAGAGTCAGAATAGGGGTGGTGGCACAGCCCCATCCCATGGGGGCTCAGCCCTCCTGCAGTGCCAGCTGTGGCTCTGCTGGAGCAGGGATCCTGCACAAGGGGGGAGTTTTCCTCTGCAGCTCCAGGGCTGCTGCAGATGGGCCTGGGCTCCCTCTGGCCATGCAGGGCAGCAGAAGCTGCTCCTCTGGCAATGCACTGGGCAAAGGCTGCTGGGCTGTGCCAGGCTCACATTGGATCCAGGTAGGAATGCTTGGCTCCTGCCCTGGGCAATGCAGCATCTCCCCATGGGATGCTGGAATTGGATCAGCCCTGCAGGGACACTCAGTGGCCATGGACAGCAGAGATCTCCTGCAGGGAGGAGTGGCTGGGGGAGAGAGAAAGAAAAAACTGCCCATGGACAGCAGAGAACTGCCCCAGCTCTGACAGATGGGGACAGAACACACAGCCCCAGATAAATCTTTCGAGCTAAGACAGGCACTCAGTGTCTGCAGCACATCACCTGAAGATGCTTGGGGTCTTCCAGCCTAGGAGGGCTGTGCTGCACAGTCCAGTTTGTCTGAAAAAGAATCTGAACACTCAATGTATTGTTGTTCTGTCAAAGAAGTTTCTGGATGCCTCAGGACACTTCCTCATTCTCATCTTCCTTCCACAGCCATTTGCTGTGGCTCACTGGCTGCACAAGGCAGGGTCAGCCCTGGATTCATGTGCTTTAAAGACAGACAGACACATGGTTAGGTTCTTTATTGGCCTGGGACCAAAGAACTCGGCATTCTGGAGATCAAACATTTTGATTTCATACAAGTTTTATTGGTCTGCCAGGATATGAGTTTTAACAGCCTGAGGGCTCGTGAGTGAACTAACTCAAGTCTATTTACACGCTAGCCTTTGAATTTCTCAGGTTCGCGTGCATGACAATTTGTTTAAATAAAAAATTGGATATAAAAATGGAATTAAGCCTTTATGATAACCTTTAGAGTAATTTGGACACATTCTCATCTTGGCCTGCTATTTAAAACTGATGCAGTTGTTGACCTGTGATTTGGGAAATGAAATTTTATCTGAAACGGCTTTAATATTTGTGTTGAGCTGTAAGTGAGAAAAGGCTTTTTCTTGTTAGTATTTGGATGCTATTTGTGGTTGGTTGTTTTTGTCTCCAGTGAAGCTTATAAGCATAGAGAACTGTGGATGTGTTCATTCTTTTATTTTCAAATTTGGACTCTGTTTAGATTCTGCTTTTGGTTTTATCCCAGGTTGTGCTCATTGCATGAGAGAGGCGGACCTTGGCATTTTAGTTATTAAAGAGTTTAACTCTTCAATTTAAAAAAAAAGTAATTAATCTTTTAAATATGTATATAGTATAAAAACAAAATTCCAAATATTTTTCATCCCACTTTATTTTGAGAACCTTTATATGTTGTAAGGTTAAAATGTATTATCTATATGTGATGTTTTAGAAGTTGGCAATTATAGAGACGTAACATACGTATCCTTTCCAGTGGAAAACCATGTGAAAACTTCAGCTGTACAGTCTTTTTGTTTTGTTTTGTTTTTTAAAAACTTGTAACTCAGAACAAGTCCCAGAATTTATTTCAGAATTATTTTGAGTTAGGACAGTGGGCAGTCAACATAAAA
The DNA here is from genome assembly GCF_051311805.1 of Agelaius phoeniceus. Taxonomy (NCBI): domain Eukaryota; kingdom Metazoa; phylum Chordata; class Aves; order Passeriformes; family Icteridae; genus Agelaius; species Agelaius phoeniceus. The sequence continues at coordinate 3,617,002 of NC_135274.1, read as the reverse complement.
TTGTAGATAAAGTTGAAATGTATGCGAGGGTCGGTCACACCAAACCATTCTCAAAAGAATAATAATAAAAGAAAAAGTGGAGAATCACTTAAATTCTGCTTAAAATCTGTTTTGAAAATGTAAGTAATAATTCTGAAACCAGCAAATCTGAACCCATATAATCTGCTGACCCAAAAGACTGTGCCTTGTTATTTCCTTTCATTTTCACCAGGAGGTTTCCACATGCAACATCTTTAATTTTAAGGTCTGAGCCACGACCTTGCGTGATCTGTTAAATAGCTGGAAAAGCACACTGAGATAAGGCACATGAACATTGTGTGGAGTGGACACTGTTGCTTATAAACTGAGGGACAGAATTCATCAAAACTCTGTGTGCGTATCTTTGGCTGGTGCCAGGGAGAATTTAAAAAAAAGAAATTGCCCTCCTCCTGTTTTTTAATGGAAAATGATTTTTTTTTCTATCAGCATTCTTGAAGTGTGGCATTCCTTTCTAAAAGAACCCATTCAGCACATCAGAGGGGCTCTGGGAGTTCCCTGCTGTCCCTGTGTGGGATTAGAGTGTTTCTATTTACAATTCATCAACTTGTTTCAAATCAGAGCCAGGCTGAATCTCAACTCTGTGAATGTTCTTCAGCATCTCTGACTAAACAGATTTGTTGTTCCCTGGAACAGAACCCGTGTGCTTTGCAGTTACACCTGCAGTCAAAAGACTCCTGTTGATAATGTTAGAATTCCAGAAAAATAGAGCTAAAAATCCCACCCAGATCAGCATTAGCAGCACTTGGCACTCATTACATTTTCAAATCAAAATGCTGCTGTTGGGATGTTGCAGACATCTTTCATGAAAAATCCTTTCTTAGGATTTTTCCTTGTGAGAAGCTGCAGTTTCAGTAACCAAAGTAACCAATGGTTATCTGCTGCTGTGGAATGCAACAGGTAGACCCATGATTGGTCTCCTGTGGGTGTTTGGATTTCTTGACCACTCATGGCAGAGCTGGCTCTTGCTCTGTCTGAGACACAGATCTTTGTTATTCTTTCTTGTCTATTCTTAGCTTAGCTAGCTGCTGAAGAAACCTTTCCTTTCTATTGCTTTTTAGTATAGTCTTAATGCAACATATATCATAAAATAATAAATCAAGCCTTCTGATCATGGAGTCAACATTCTTGTCTCTTCTTCATCCTGAAAACCCTTGTGACCACAGTCACATTGGGACATCAAAAGTCATGTGCCTGGTGCCTTGTTAGTAAGAAAACCAGCCCAAAACATCAACATACAGGCACATGGCAGTGTCTCAAACTAACCTTGGATAGCTTCTCACTGTAGACAGCAGAAACTCCTGGTGAATAATAATATTTATTAACTACTTTCCCAGTCATATTATTTATTAAATCCACATTGAACATGTTTGCCAGCAGAATAAAATGGTTTTGGCTACGCGGCAAAACAATGAGCTATTCCAAAAAAAATTTAAAGAAAAAGGCAAAAAAATGCTACTTTTAATAAAAGAAGCCAGATGCTGACTTCATGTATTCTGGGTAGAGAAACCCCATGTAAATTCCATGCTCCTCAATGATTCCCCTTAGTGAAATTATATCTAGTGTTTTGATCCAGTGCAATTTTTAATGCACTAACATCTCTTGGCTCGAGAGCCTCTTTATTCTTTCCAGACCAATAAATCTGGGACTGTTGCACTAGGTTGGTTTTAGTGTTTTTTGGCAGTACAGTAACTCATGTTGCCTGTTGATGATTTCTTTGAGGTTTTTAGTACTCTCTGACATATTCTCTTCAATCAGTACATCTTCTAATAAAAGAAAGTGATGTCTTTTTTTTTGTTTTTATAAATTTTGAAGTGTATTTTCAAATCAAACTATTTTAACTGTTTAGGTCCCAGTGAAAAAGAAAAAATAATTAATAATTATTAATATTATTATGTTATACTGTATATATAAAATACTATATATACATATATTATATTATATTATATTATATTATATTATATTATATTATATTATATTATATTATATTATATTATATTATATTATATTATATTATATTATATATTTCTAGAGCTTTAAATACAGGTAGGATAAATATGTTAGGGCCATGATTTAAATCTGTCAGCATAGACCTTGTAGGCTCTGATTCTGCACACACACAGACTGTTGAAGGCAGAATTAGAAGCACACAGGTAAGAGCTCAGGAACAGGATTCAGTTCCATGTCTGCTCCTATTGGTGTCTACTCCAGTCCCAATTTTCAGTTAAAACCTGTTCTCCTCTAAGCTGGATGAAGTTATTGGATGGCAGTGGACAGAGTTGGGTTTCATACTTTTTCTATGAGATGTTTTAAAATAAAGGTGAGAAGGAATCATCTCAGGAATGCTCAGACAGAAATCTGCTCAGAAATGCTCAGGGGAGTGTTGCAGAGCTTTACCTCTCTCAGGTTTTCCACGTGCCATGTCAGGGATGTGCATCTTTAGTGTTGGTCTTCCAGGTCAAATTCCATGGTAGTGAAAAACTGAGCTTTCCAGCAGTAGAGGAGAATTTGGCTGTGTGTTTTCAATTGTGTATGCAGAGGACAGAGTGTCAGGAGTGCACTTAGAATGGCATGGAACACTCTGGATTTATTTCACCTGCAAGTGGCTGCTCACAGTAACATTATGGAATAGTGGCTTTTGGGACAGAGGAATGATTGCATGCCACTTTGAGTCTGCAGGGAAAGAGGAGGAAATCCCAGGTCTCCCTAGTGAGGTTTTGGAGGAAAAAGGTGAAATTATGTTTCTGAAGGAGAACAGTCAGTGGTAGGTGAGGTCTTTTAGAAAAGGAAAAAGTTGCTGAGTAAAGAGGAGCTTGGGGTCTGTGGGGATTGAGGGCATTGCAGTTTGCAGGAGAGGGAAGGATTTTTCTATTGCAGATGTAGAGGACTGTGGAGCAGAAAAAGACAGGCTGGAAAGATTCAGTTTGAGTGTTAATGATGTCCCTGAAGAGGAACCCAGCAGTAATCCCATTCTCCTCATTCAGAAACTTCTTATTCAAGAGTCAGAGCTTCCTGGCAAGGAGATTTTGGAGGAAAGGTGCTGACTTCTGAAGCTTGGGATTTGCATAGGAGTCTAAAGGATTTAGGCTCTTTTCTTTTAGTAGGAACAGCTTAGCAAGTAGCCTGGTGAGTACTCCACCTTGATTTCAAGTGACATGATTTAATTTCATCCTCAAAAGGGATTTCTGTGCATATGGGGGAGAGAATATTGTCAGGAGCTTGTTTGGGACAAGCAGTGCAGCCTAGAGGTACCAGACAAGCTAATCCAAATCAAGGTGCTCCAAACCAAGCCAGGATTTTCTTATCAATCTTTGTCATGAGAAAATTTTGGTTTGACTTTGATTTTCATACTGATAATATTATAAAGTTTGGACTGCAGTGTTGGGTTTTTTTGGATCTTGTTTTTCACCTTCCTTTTAAGATGTCTCAGAAGTTTTGGTACAGAAAAAGGAAATCAAGTGCTCCCATTGATATGATCTCATGACTCTAAAACCAGGGGCCATCCATACTGGAAAAAGGGAATTTTCAAAATTCTTTTGTGTAGTAGAAGTTATATTGTGGCAGTTAATGCTCAAGCTGTCAGTATGGCCAAATGCAGGTGATGATTCAAGGATTATTCTGTATTCTGTGTATCTTGCAGAGCATGATTTATAATGGGCAATACTTTTTTTAAAAAAAAGAGTTCATTTTTCAGTATAATTTTTCTTGTTTCTGTAAAACTCAGATGTGTGCAGTGATTCTAAATGGACCAGCACTCCCCTGCAGCATGACTATTTTTCCTGCTCCCAACCTCCCATATTTCTGTTTTAATAGCCTATAGAAATTGAGCTGTTCTCCACTTTACACATCATTTACTTTATGCAGTGAATCACTCAAAGCAGCAAAACTGAAAAGTAATGAGCCATTCACATGATTTTTACTGAAATTAAGACTTCATTACTGTGCTGTTAGTTTCTTGTGATCGGAAGTTGAAGGCTTTTCTGATCAGAAAATAATCTTAAGAACGGAGTGGGGAAGGGGCTGGAGCACCAGGAGCAGCTGAGGGAGCTCATCTGAAGAAAAAGAGTCTTGGGGGCACCTTCTTACTGTGCACAGCTCCCTGAGAGGAGGCTGGTGATCATGGAGGGAGATGGGGTCAGTCTCTTCTCCCAGCTAAAAAGGGACAAGAAGAAGTGGCCCCAAGTTGTGTCAGAGGAGGCTTGAATTGGACATTGGGGAACATTTAATTAATTATCAAACATTGGAACAGGCTGCCCAGGGCAGTGGAGTCCCCACCCGTGGAGGGGTTTAGAAGCCATGGATGTGGCACTCGGGGACACTTGGGGTCATTGTTCACTGGAGGAGCTGGCAGTGCTGGGTTAATGGTTGGGCTCAGTGACCTTAAAGGTCATTTCCAGCCTCAACAATTGATGATTATAGGGTGTTTCAAGCCCCAGCTACACATGTAGATGCTCAAACAATGCACTGCTCTTCCTCCCAGCAGCAAAGTGTGGCTGGTTTGCTGAAGGACAGGGGAGAGCTCCCTCAGCAGCCTCTTGTTGATAAACTTTGAATGTTTTGGAAGAGCAAGATGGACTTTCAGCCTTACATAATTATGGGTTAGCAAATATATTTAAAGAATTTCATGAAGGCTCTGATGGAAATAACTTCTGGTTCTTGCCTCTTCACATGAAAGCAGGGCCAGGGCAGAAGCATCTGTCACTAGAGATTGCTGGCTGTTGAATTGGGTGCATTTGGAAAGTTGTTGAGAATCATGGTTTGTGACCAAGTCCCACAGAATGCTGCTCAAGTGCAGAGATTTTACAAAGAAGGTGTATGCTGTGTGATAATACAGTATACAGGTAATTCCTGTAGCCTTTAAAGGATAAATAGTTTTTTTTAAATACATAGGAAAAGATGAAAATAGCTCTAGATTGATACACCTAGGTTGAAGCTGACCCATCACTAGTGGAGTTCAGGCATTTTCTGCCCAGTTCACTCATACAGAACCTGCTCTTCCTGCCTTGGAGAATGGCCTTTCATATCCATGAGAAATTTCCAACCCAGAGGATAAAGCCTAAGGTGAGAGATTGGCTCAGTAATTTGCACTTGGAACTCCTCATTGCTCCACAGGGCTGGAATCTGAGGGAGCATTCATGTTACACTGCTGGCATCAGGACTTGCAGCCCCGCTGGGAAAAGGGATGAAAGTTCACATTTTCACTTGTCCAGAGGGTTGAGTTTCATGTAAGTTGTCCCCCACAAGACATATCCTAGCTGAGAGAACTGCCAGAGTTGTGCAGTTTCAGACAAGGATGTGTGTATTGGTATGAGAGCAGTTCTCAGCATACTGAGTGTCAGACACGGCTTTATTTTCAGAACAGTGTAAGGGAGTTATGAGTTATAGGAATAATTAATGTTTTCTTTCAGCTTTTTGAAAAATATAGATTGACTTTTTAAGTGCTTAGTGGTTTGTGTTCAGTTTTTCCAAATTAATATTATAGTGGGTAATGAAAGTAAAACAATCTTATTTTCCTTTTGGAAGAGATTATTTGACTGGTTTGGGGTGCTAGAGATGTGTCCTAGTGACCAGAAGTCTGTTCTTTTGTGCATTCTGACCTCTGTGGCTGTAAATTGCAGAAGCTGTAATAATACTCCTGTAGTTAAATTAAAGGCAAACCTTCATAAAGTGGTTTAAGTCCTGAAACATTAAGCATTGTAGCTTTATTTGTTATTTGTCCCCACTGGTAGGCCTTCCAAACCCCAGTTTTGTATTTGTGGAATTGTGAAGAACATTTTTTGTTCACATTTAATCTTGCTCAGACATCAACTTCAGCCCAGTCATAGGAAGATGTGTAAGTGTTCCCTGAAATCCCAAAAAATGTACAGTGGAAAAAGTCAATCTATTTCTTTGTGACAATGAGGAGACCCCTTCTCATAGAAATGTGGGGAATGAGTATTTTTCTAGTCATGAAGAGGATGGGTCATTAAATAATGTTTATTAAACATGGTCCTCTGGAATAAGTAAGATATGAACCATGCTCTAGTGTTCAAACAAATGCAAACAAATTTAGCATTACTAATGTCAGTAATTTAGTGTCATGTACTTAATTCTTGAGTGTTTGCATCATTTGGGCCTTTGGATAGCTACCAGAATCTTTCACATCCCTAGGGAAGCCTAACCTTGTTGTTTCTCTTCAGAAGGTTTAAATTGGAATATCTGATATAATATATTCCCATCCTTAACATTTGCTATTAAAATGACCATTTAATGTTGCTGATGCTGATGACCAAAGAGCACAAGTTTTTTTTGTTGGAATAAATTAGGGTGAAAGGTAACTTTTAGGTTACTAACTTGGAGTCTGTTCCTCAGGTGAATGGTAATATGAAATATGCACAGGTTTTGATAAATTTGTCAAAGCAAAGGAGTTTCTTTAATATTATACGTAAGCAGAAACAAATATATAAAAGCCAAATCTTAAATATTTATTATATCTTTCCAATTTTGGTAAAGTAGCTTTAATCTATTGGATAGAGTGTAGGCCTCTCAGACTTTGGAGTGAAGCTGACATATTGATATATGATAAAAGATAACAGGGGTGGGTCCCTCCTGATAAAAGAGAGCAGGGGTGGGTACCTGGCCGTGCCCTGTCAGGAGCTGTGAGCAGCACCTGCAGTGGAAAGCACTGGCATGGAGGAGGTACAGGAAATATCCCTGTGTGCTGTAAGGAAAAAAATCACCAGGGTGATTCTGGGCTTGCTGGATATGTGTAATGAATGAAGAGGTTATTTTGCAGGGTTTATTTAAGCTCTCATATGCAGGAAAATGGGAAATGTTGTATTTTCTCCTGTTACAGTAACTTATGCAGGCACTTTATGTAGATCTCTTGACCTCTGCTGAGCTCCTTGTAAAGAATGGCAACACATTTTTTCAGACTCAGGGCTGTGTTTGTTTGAAATGGTATGAGAGTTAAAGAAATTAGAGTGAGATATGCATGTAATGGCCAGCAGCCAGTCCTTTTATAACCTGGGTTATGCTGAGTTCTTTGAGATAATCTGCAGAGGGCTGATGGCTGAACCCTTTTTTACTTCTAGGAAGTATTGGTGTCTTTTGGTACTGTTCACTTCTCAGGGATTGAATCACTCATACAGCATCAGACTTCATGATCTTCCACACATTCACATGAATTTCAGCTTTGTGATAGAAATGTGTTGTCAATGTTGTTTAGCAGAATGGATTGCAAACCTCCTTGGCCAGTTCAGGTTAAGGTAAGGTTGAGGGTGAATAATTTGGTCTTGGTATTTTTTAAAAATGAGACTGAAATTCATTTCAAATAAATGCATTCCTGTGTTTATATTGTTGAGGTGATACAAGTGCAGACCTACATCACAGAAAGCCAAATTCATTCTGTCTCCTTGTGGAGATGATGCAGTGCTTGATCCATTAGTGGCAAGGTGCTGCTCTTGGTACCTTTTTGAGATGGCTTTACACATTTCTCCTTGTGGCTGCTTAGCCAGTGACACAGAAGGATCCATGTCCAGAGGATGTTCTTGTCAGCTGAGCAGGCAGGAATTCATGGCCTGAGCAGTGTCAGACCTGCCACTGGGACCTTTGAAAATGGTAGGCTGAGATATTTTGGGGTTTTTTTTTGTTCTTTTGGTTTTGTTTGTTTGATTTGGTTTGGTTTTCCTGTACAGACACAGACTCAGCAATTGAGGAAGGAGGAAATAAAATAAAACAAATAATAAAAAAAGGGAGCAGCTGTACTTTAGCATCAGTGTTTAGAGACAGGGAGTGATCCATGGGAATGGATCTTCAGCTGCAGGCTGCCTGCAGTGATTCACCAGCAGTTTGTCCTTGGTCCCTCAGCCCTGCTGGTCATTGTCACTCTGTCTGCTGTCATCTCAGGTGGGGGCAGCAAGAGCCCAGCCCCACTCCCTCCTTTAAAATAACTGACTTAAAATTTAAAGGGGTATTTGCATGGCAAGTAGTTGGGGAACTAGCAGAGCACAAAGACTCTGTCAGTGAGACTTAAAGAATTGCTTCAGGCAGGAAGCTATGGTAGGTGCTTTTTTAAAGAAAAAGAGGTAAGAAAAGAAGTTATCTCAGTCAAAATCACCTTTGCTAAATACTGGAGGGCTTAGTGACAGGTATAAATTATTATTAAAGTAGATATTATTGAAATTAACTCCAGCTTTTGTAATACAGAGGTAATTTCAGAGGAAGCTCATCTGTGTAAAGCCTTGGATTTAATCTCTAGTCATTATTTGAAGACCTGTGATTTATGTAGAGTAATGCACTCAGGTAAAGTATCTTAAACAATACAGTGTGGTGTAAGTTTGTACTTATTTTGAATTGTGTGCAGAAATTTGGTATCAAAAAAATGTATTCCCCAAACATCTATCATGTATGTAGAGATGGCATAGGCTAAAAGCAGAGACAGAATATTCCCAGGGTCCTGAAAGACCAGAATGTGCTTAATTTAAAGAGTATTTCCATCAGGTCCCAAGAGATCATTTGCATTCTCAAAATTAAATGCAAGCTTTTATTTATAGAATAAAATGAAATACAAACTTACATATAATTTGACACAAGCTAAAGCAAAAATGAAGATAAATCAGTGTGTCCTGGTACAGTGAGCTCAGGGCTCTTTTTCCCTTAAATGATTCACTGCAAGTTGTACATGCAGCTTACTTGAGGGAGACTTAAGTACTTACAGTAGCTCAGTAGGAGACGGTTGTGTACATATGGGTTTGATAAATGGGCAAGAATTAACAAACATTCATCCCACAGTCTCTGTTCTTCATAATTCTTATCCGTGAGACTGAGACCATGGTGGGACTGGGGTTCAAACATTCAAGGGATTCCCAGGAAAACAAACACTGCTTCCTCCTCCAAGTATTCTCATCTCAGTCTTGTTTTCCAGCACTCTCTTGTGTTCCAACACAGCAGATGTTTAACAAAAGGACTCAAAGTGTTATTTTTCACCAGTGATGCTCTACAACCAGCAAGTTCCATTTGCAAGATCTTGTCTTAAACCATTTAATCTGCTACAAATCCACGTGTGAATGTGTCTGATACCCAGGATTTCTGATGAAAATTCAGCCTTTCAAAAAGACTTTTGTCGAGTCTTGATTGAATCAAGTCAATTACTTTTCTAGCATCTAGCTGAGTTTCACATTTGACCTACATGAGTTTTTCTAAGAGGGTTTGGACTCATAAAATCTTCATGTCTCTAATAAAAGACGAGGCAGGAGCCTCATTAATATTATTGCCATGACCACAAGGCAGATTCTCAGGCAAAGCTCCCATCCAACAGCCCCTGCTTACTTTGGAGCCAGCATTCTTTTCTGAAATGCTCAATATGATCATGAAAGGCAGGATACACCACGGAGGCTGGTAGGATCTGCACTCTGTGGTCTTGAGGAATTTCCTAAATCAATATAGTAGGTATGAAAATTTATTTTAGATGTCAAAACTTGTCTTAAAAATGCATTTTCATTTAAATTGCGACAGTTTAATCTAAAAATATGTCCAATGACATTTTCCCCAGTGTTTAGAAACTACACTTTTTTTTGCATGTTAAACTGAAGTAGTATTTTTAAAAGCAGAAGATTTAATGCCATTTTAATGCCTGTAATTTCATCCCAGTTACTGTTTTATTATGAAACTTGCTTTTGTGTGTGGAGGTAGGTGAAATACTTGTTTTTTAACACTTGTAGGATAAGGGCCTCAGTTCTGAATATTGTCAGCTTTTGATTATTCCAGGTGGTAAAAGGGTCAGTTTATAACCCAGATAGGCCAGATTATTCAAAACACATGTAGCTGGGGTTGTGAGAACATCCATGGAGGATGTAATGGGGAGAGGAGAGGTCAGTGACACTTGCCTGCAGTTCAGAGATCTCTCAGCTTGTCCTGACCTGATCAGGTCAGTCTGGCAGCACAGTGACAAAATAAATGCAGCTGTATTGCTTCCAGACACCAACTGTCTCGTGCTGGGTGAACTTGGGTGTCATTCTGCTTCTGGCACCAGGGAGCTGCAACCTTGAGAAGCCACAAAAGGATGATTGAAGACCAATTTTTTTCTTCTGTAGAAGCTTAAAAGCTTTATGGAGGCAGCTCATCATGAGCTGCAGGATGAAACAGAAATTAGTTCTTTGCAACAGTTGAACGTGATTTGCCAGCCCACCAGTTTCCTAATTAGTCTTTTGCAAAACTTCAAAATAATTTAAAGTTCTGCAAGTATCAGTAGATTGGAATCAGCATTTTAAGTCATTTGTGTAAAGTATCTGTTCCAGCTCGGGCATGAAGGCACCTGAGCTGCAGCATTTGGTTTGCAGAGTTCCCAGAGATGGGGTTGAATTCTCCTTTCCAGGCAGCCTGCAGAGCTGGGGTGCTGCACACGGGCAGGGGCAGTGGGAATGGGCATTCCCTTGGTGGAGCAATTGTGGAGCTGCAGCTTCCAGCGAGTTCTCCCAGCTGGAGTCAGCAGCACTGAGTGCTGTGCAGGGCCATTCCTGCTTCTTTCATCAAGAATGTTTTTAAGTGGTGAGTTTTAGATACTGTTTTGGGAGAAATACCTGAATCTTTCAACTTTATGACCGTGCTGACAAGAGTTTAGTTTCTTTTAGGCCTTTGCTTTTTGCAGTAGAGTTTTGCCAAAGTTCAGTTCTGCATGCATGGATTAAATTTAGTGCTGTCTTCTCTCTTTTACCCCCTATAAGAAAATCTGCTCTGGTTTGGGAGTTATTACTGTCCTGTGTTTCTGTCCTGTTCTCTCCCTTTCTGCTTCCATATCTCTGTGAATCTCCTGCTCTGTTTTTCCTATTATTTCTGTCCTGTAACAGCTCCAGCCCAGCCCACAGTCCTGTGTTAAGGACAGAGGGTTCTGTTCATGGTGCTGGTACTCAGACACTGTCACAGGCTCCAACTTTACCACTGCAGACCTGGGAGAGGAGCAGAAACTCAATGCCTTCAAGTCTTTGTGTCAGGCTGTGTGTAGATGTGGTATTTGTGCTCTTCAGTGCTGGCAAGGTTCTCCTTTATTGCCATGGAGGCTGGGACTGATGGAGAAATGGGTAGATACTGGAAAATTAGGGTGGTGGCACAAACCCCATATATTCACAGCAATTCTGAAACTTTTGAGGGGGTTTGATGAATGTTCAAAATCAGCTGAAGTAACTGTGGAGTTAGTGTCTTCAGTTGATGCATGTCCCATTATTTCTGTTTAAGGTGAGATTTGGGCAGGGTCTTTGCCATATCCTGTGAACTTGGTCCAGGCTTTCAGCCTCCTTTCAAACACCTGCCAGCAGAGCCATGTGCTGGTGACATTCCTGTCCCCAGAATGAGCAGCAGTTCATTACACTGGTTTTCAAGTAAATGCTGGGTATCAGCAGTGCCACTAAATGGTACTGCAGGGTCCTGTGCCTGGTGTCACGTTGGCCATGGGATAATGTGACAGTGTTCAGTGAGGAGCCCCAGATGAGCAGGGTGTCACACTGGGAGGGATCACGTAGCTGCTCATGGCATGAGCTCACTGTGTGACACGGGTTTGTGGCCACAAAGACATTCTTTCACACAGACCATCTGCTCCATTTCCTAAACTCTGCATTCTCACAGTGCCCTGAACCAACCAAAATCCCAACGTGAAAGCCAAGTCCCAGTGCACAGAGAGGGAAACAATGCAGAACTCAGGAGCTGTGAGTGTCTGGGTTCAGCTGATGCCTCAGGTTTTGGCTTTTATATTTTTCAGGTTCTGTGCTGCTTTAGTGTGTATTTCTGAGCTTCATATGAAGGGATGGTGAGAGAGTAGGGAGACAAAACAATTCCTGCTCCAGCTGGGCACCAAGGACAAATGATCCAAATCTCAGCCCCAAGAGCACAAACCCCGTGGGCTGGAGAGAGAAAAACAAGAGGGGTGGGACTGCATGGGCTAAAGCTGGAATGGGACAATGAACTGCAAGGTGCAAATGGAGCAGAACTGATCAAAGGGAGAGACCCTGTGAGCAGTTGTGCATTTTGTGCCCATTTTGGTTCATCTTGGGTGCAGCCCTGGCTGGGCTCTTGTGCTGCCCAAGGTGGATCCATGGAGGCCTTTTAATAAATCCCTGCTTTATTCTTTAGCTCTGTCTGACCTCTGTTCTAGGTCAGCCTGCACAAGGCACCAGAGCACTGAGGTGTGCAGCTGAGCAGTGTGGGTCACAGCAGAGCGGCCGAGTTTGAAGGAGGGGCTGCTGCACTGGTGTCCCCAGGTGTCCCCACAAACCCTCCTTGTTTCACACCAGCCCTGGGGTGGGTGGCCCAGAGCCAGCCCCTCACCTGGTGCAGATCAGCCTTGCACCCCAGAAATCAGTGCTGCCACTGAGATCTGCACCCAGGCTCTCAGGGTTCACATTTTGTCTTGTAATTAGGCAGAAAAAATCCCTTCCTATGAACGCTTATTTTGTCATCTTTGCTAAGGCTGCAGCAGAATTAATTGTGTATTACTGATGTAATTAGCTTAATTAGATGATTGGTTCTGTTTATGTTATACTTCAGAAACTGTACAGATGAAAAATGTTTTTAAACTTGGCATGCTTCCAGTACATTTCCTTTAACTTTCTCAGCTTTCAAAATCTCCCCCTTTTTCATCTAAGAACTACTATTTTTCTGTCTTTAAACCTTTTATTTACAACCTGCCTTAAGTGTGTGTTAAATTGGGGTCTTTATTACTACTAATGTTGATCTTCCATTGTAAACCCTTAGGAAATCCAAGTTGCATTTTTAACCCTTTTTCAAGCTATCAACATGCAACTCTCCAGACACTTGTGAATGAAACAGTTTTATTAAGTAACTTATGAGAACCGTTGTAGAACCCTCTAGGTCATTTGTTAAAGATTTGCTGTGCTTGTTGGTGGTGATGGGAAGGAGTGATATGATGCTGAGAAGTGCTGGAGGAGGAAATTAAAAGTTTATTGTTATGTGGTTCTGTTAGGAATGGGTCATGTGGGGGTCTAAGATCTATTTGAAGTGAAGCACTCTGACCAAGGTGATTTTTTTTTTTTTACATTAAAAATGCCTCAGTTTTTCTCCCTGTTAAGGAGGAAAATTATGTAACTATATTAAAAACTATATAAAATTACATAAACTATATTATTCTATATTATCTATAGAAGAGACAGACAGACTGTATTTACACAATACTGAGATTGCCCAGATAAAACCCAGTAAACACAAGAAATACAAAGAGTAATGGGTTCCCAGAACATTAATTTGGCAGTATTTCATAGCATCTGAAATGTGTGTTATCAGCTTTATGATATGAGCAGGAATATATGGTGCTCTGCTTCAGATATTCAACACTCCTGTTGCTTACCTGGAGCTGGGTGGAGCTGCACAGCCCTGATCCCAGTGCTATTTAAATATTCTTCTCTGGCATAATCAGACTGGGATTAATTATTAAATGTGAAGTTTTTTCAAATGGGCCTAAGGGAGTTAAGTGCTCATTTCATTGGTCAACTTTTTAAATAATCCCAGCAGAAAAGCCTAGCTAATTCTCTCTTCCTAAATTCTCTCAAAACTATGGATTCAGTTGCAGACTAGCATCTCTTCAAAGGATTTGCAGCTCCTTTTGCTTGACACCTGCTTTACACACAAGATCTCTGAGTTTCTCCTAATCCAAACATCTAGTTTGATAGCAGGAAATAAAACACCTTTTCTGTTGTATGCATTTGTACAGCTGAAAACGAGAGAAAAATGTGCCTGGGAATGAATAAATGGTGGCACAGGGAGAGTGGAATGATAGGGTCAGGATGAAATGGATCATGACTCTCATTGCCACACTGATAATGCAAGATAAATGAAGGAAAAATCTAATTCCTAGACTGAAATGAGGGAAGTTAGAGAAGGGTTGGATTTTCTATGCTTCATTAAGCAAGGGGAAGAAAGCAAGGTGCCAGTGTAAGTGGTGCAGTTAAAGTGAACATTTCTCAAGTGCGTTAGGAAGTTCCTGTGTCCCCCATCCAGTCTCCAGGTAACTTTTGTTCACAGTTTGCAGAAGCCCTGGCAGTCACTGCACAGTCTGTGTCAGAGCAGGGGCTGTCAGTCCCTGTGCTCCTTGGCCTGGTCCTGGTACCTCAGTGGGCACCTCAGAGCAGAGGGGCAGCAAGGAATTCCTTTTGCTGGCACAAAGGAATTCCCTTTTCCACTCAGTCAGCCTCCCCTGGCTCAGCTACTGCCATTTACACCTCCAGCCTCCTCTCCTGAGGAGATCAGTTCCATTTCCCTCTCACCAAACTCATCACAGGTGGTTTTGTGACTCCAGCACTGTTACGAGGAAGAAACAATCGAGTGTGGGGCTGGTTGAGAGAATTCCCCCCAGGAGTCCCTTCTGGTGGATGTGGATTTGTTTTATGGTTGGGTTCTTCCTCCCAGTAGTTGTAAACAGGTCAGCTACAGATGGGAGGGAGGTTCTTTTCTTCTTCATGGGTTTTTTGGGGTTAAAGATCCCCTGGAATTGGAGGAACCATCTGGTCTGAGGAGTTTCCCAGCAAGTGTCAGTAGATAATGTGAGGATGCCCACTGGGCAGTTCTAAAAATATAGAACTACATATTAGTTAGTGGGATATAACTATATATTAGTTATATAGCTGGGAGAGATGATTAATTGCTGTTGCCTCCTGTTTCTCAGATAGGTTTTGATGCAAAATTCAAGCCAGCAGACATTGCCAGGTCCCTTACACCAGAATGATTCTTGTTTTCCAAAATGATGGTTTACCATTTTTCATGGAGGACCAAGGAGAGAATGAGCATTCTTTGCCAAAAAAAAAAAAATAATTGTGAAACAGTTTACTCCCTAGGTTGCTTTTCTGGTTTCATAATAAAATTCCAAAACCTTGCAAAGCTTTAAATTAATATAGCTTGTAAAGGAGAAGGAAAAGGGTTAGATACTTGAAATAAATATGGTAAACATTAGATACACCCAAATGGATTCATCCAGCTAATCCAGTGGTGATTAGAAAAGATTACATATTTGTTTGGACCCATTCATGGATTAACCTGGCCAGTTGAGGTTGATCAAATTAGACATTGTTCTTCTAATTGGTCCTTCCTACATCCATAACAGATGGACACTATTCTCCTTAATTAGAACATAACCTTTTAGTTACCATTTCAAAGCATCAGCTGAGCTTCCTCTAACAAGAAACTATGAAAATTATACAAGATGTGCTTTTGAAAAGTGTTAGTGAAATCTTTATGTACTTCATGGGAATTGAAGTTCTTTTGGGAAATGATTCTCCCAGAATGATGATTCTTTCTCTGAGATTATTCTTTTTCTGTTGAGGGTGTTCATTAGTTAAGCTGGCTCCCTAATTTAGTCTGGTTCTCTAGTGTGAAAAACACACCAGTTAATGCAATTTCAGTTGGGAGTGCTTGTAAATCTCAGTACTTCAGAGCATCTTCTGTAGTCTTTGTGCAGTAAGGTTGTGTTTTTGGACTGGTTAAGCCCTTCCCTCAGGGGCTGTGCTTGAGTGCCCTCTTCTCTCCCTGGACCATGTGCGCTTCCTCTGCCAGGTTCTTGCCTTGGTGTGGCCCTGACTTTCCCTGGCTTCTTTTTTGCCTTTCCTGTGGTGTTCAAGCCCCTGTTGTTGTCCCTGGTTTCATCATTGCTGCAGACCTTGGCCTCCAAGGTTATGAAGTCAGTGGGTGAAATTCCTGGGCATGTCCATCATGTTGTGTCAGGAGGTGGGGAAGGGAACAGAGCAATGTTTGGAAGTGTCCTTGTTTCTTTGCAAAGTTTTGTCACCCTACATGTGGGAACATTTGGTAGCTTGCTTTGAGGTACTGTCTGCTTGTAGTTTTGGAAAGGTCATTTCCCTAATGGGATTTTTATCAGGGCCTAAAAATAAATTTACAAAAAATTCCTTCATTTCTGTGCCTGTTCAACAGTGAGTAACTCCCAGTAGTACCAGTAAGCATTGTGTGCATACAGGGCACAGTTTTCATTTTCATGACAGTGAATTGACATCCTGGGACCAATTCTTTAAATCATAACTCTGCTTTTACTCAGTCGTCATTCACAAGAGCTTGACTAATTTCAGTTGGGAATGAATGACTGGCTGTGCATTAAGTAAAAACTGGCTGAGCACTGCTGGGATGAAGCCTCTGGGATTAGCAGAAGCTTGTAAATGGCAGTTGTGTCTCATTAACTTGGTAATTTTTAAGCTTTTCTCACTCCTGAGAATTCTCTAGTGCAGGTGTAGGTTTTTGAACAGTGAATATGAAGGCATCTGGTAATAGACTTTTTCTTATTTAAACTTCTGGACTCCCAAAATGGGTTCATCAATTCTCCTCTCTCTATAGAAACTCCTCCTGTAGACAGATGTGTCTGGGACATTTCCATTTGTGCTGTTCTAAGGGGTAGAAGTCCCATCACATTCCTGGGGCAGGTTTTCTGTGCAGTAGAGAGCTTTACCTGCCTCCTGTGGCAGAATTTCCACATGAGAGCAGGGGACAGCATGGGAGCAACAGTTTAACACGGTGTCTGTTGTGATAGAATCTGACAGCTGCATCATCAGGGCCATGCAGAGATCCTGGGCCATTTCTGGTCAGGATTTGTTATTCTCTTGGCTGTGTTGTGTGGAGTTTGTGTGTGCTTTCCCCCTTCTCCATGGGTGTTGTTCTGCCTGCAATAAACTGATTGTGTTTAGGCTAAGGAAGCCAGGTTTGTTGCACTCAAACAGGTGTGTATTTTTTGTATTCAGGAGAGATAGCCTGGAGTTACACTTCAGATTCCCTAATTTGGCATTTGGGTGGTCAGTGCTTTAAACCTCTCAAGGGGCACAATGGAAGCCAACTATTTCCACAAAGGAATTTCAACATTCTTATGTAAATACATATTTTTCTGGCCTTAGTGGCTTTTAGCCCATCATTTAACAGTTTTTAGCTGTTGGTTGCTTTTTGTTTTTTGGTTTGGGTTTTTAATTTGTGCAGAGAGATGCTTATTGAGAATGTCTTAAATGATTCTTCTTTGCAGGTACAATTTGTGCAGTGCATTGTTTAAAGGTGGGTGAGGTGAAAACAAACACCCCAGAGCCAGTGTGCTCCATCCTGCCTGGGGCTGGTCCTTAGGATAAATGCTTGAGAGAGCCTTGGAGCAGCTGCTGTGGAGGTTCCCAGCTCGGGCAGCCTGGGCACACAGGGCTGGATCCAGGACTGGAGGCACCCAGAGCATCCAGCAGCTGCTCCTGGCTGGCACCATGGCATTTGTGCTGCTTACATGGCATTTGTGCTGCTTACATGGCATTTGTGCTGCTTACATGGCAGGCTTCTGTGGAAGGAAGTCACTTCCAGAAATAGGAATGTGTAAGAGAAGTGATGAACTACCTTAAGGTTTTTTGTCAAAATATTTTTCAATGAACAGTGGCATTTGAATCAACATGTGAAAATTGTTTTTTTCTGCTGAAGATGTTAATGAACATTAAGTGTTTGTAAAGGCAAAGTAACTTCTGCTGAATGTTTTGAGCTTTGTCGTTGAGGAGGCAGAAATGTTCGTGAGAAATGGAAATAACCAAACAAAAGGCAACAGCAGCCACTCAGTTTTCTGAGGAGGAAAAAAGTAACTGGGATTTTAAAGCTGGTTCAGTTTCATTTGGGACTGGGAGAAAGGAGCTGAACCTTTTGCTGCTCCTAGTTTATCAGCTGAAGTCAAGTACAAGATCTGTGTAGTGGCTTTGATTTCAATTTTTCATTCTCTGCTTTCCTTCCTACTTGCATCTCAAGTGCTGAGGAGGAAATTAAATCCTGAGATTGAAGTAATAACTGAACAACAGTGGATTTGTACAGGAGAAACTATATGACCATAGGGAAAAGAACCTTAATTGAAGCGATGCTGTTTCTAGATTTCTCTGTGATACCTATGATGAATCTTTCATTTTCACATTTTGTTTTACTCTGTTATTCTTTTGTGGCAGTAGGTTAATTGCTAGCCTGTCAGTAGAAAAATATCTCACCTGTCAGGAAGCTGGTGGTAGGGGAATAAGGCTGCAGAAAAAATAAAGGAAAGCTCAGAGTACAGTTTCAAATCTATACAGTAGCAAATTCCAGTTAAATTACAGAATTTTTGGAAGCATTTAAGGAGAAATTGATCTCAGGGTTTATATCTTAAGTCTGTGCTGTTCAGTCCAAACCATGGTGGTACTCAAAAACACATTGAGTTGTGTGCACGTGGCTGCTCCTCTGGGCTCAATAAGGCTAAGGATACTTAAATTAGGATTGCTTAATTTCTTAAGCAATTCTTAATGGCTTAATTTCTTAATTGCTTGATTAAGATTGCTTTTTTATGGTACAGTTTGGGACTGTATAATGTAGGTGTTTATAGCAGGCAAACATTGTGAACTCCAAAGTTGTTTATTAGCTTTGTGCACCAGACAAACAATCAGCATTGAGTGTAAGGAATTTTGCTCTAAAGCAGAGAGAGACCTGAGCTGAGAGATGAAAAATATGTGTTTTACCCCAGTTTTCAAGAAATGCAAACCCCATTGACCTCAAGGTATGACTTGTGTATCAAAGGAAATGCAGAGAGATAAAGGAAATGTGGAGGTAAATCAGAGATGTGGGAAGAGCTCTGCAGGCTTTGCTTTCTGCCAGCACAGATAACAGACACCTCATAAAACACTCACTCCTATTCACTGTGGCCAGAGCAGAATTTCACACTTGCCCTCAAAAAACATCTTTCCTTATGTGGTGCTGGAGTCAGATTTCCAGGGAATCAAGTGCAGATGTGGCCATGCTGCTGCAGTCTCTGGGAATGCTCCCTGAGTGGGATCTGCTGCTTTTGGTAGGGTCAGATAATGTGAGAGGATCTGTGACCTTATTCCTGTATCAGATTCTGCTCTTTGAAGAGACAAACAGTTCTATTCAGTTGATTTGAGGTGATAGCTTATTCCATGCTGATGCTTGCTCCTCTTTTCTTTTCAGAATGTTTTCTATATAATGGTTCATATTTGCCTACCATTTCTGTATTCTTAAAAAATACCCCTTTTTTCAGTATTATTTTATTTATTTGGTGTAGTAGTTTCTTTGTCATCAGAAAATTAATTTAGTTTGGTGGGTTTTGAATGAAGATTTTAAGGAATGCCTCAAAAAGGGAAAAAAAAAAGATTTTTAAAGGCATTACCATTTTCCCCCCCAAAGCCACTTATGCTTTCTTATCAGATTCTGAGAATTATGATAATACTTGAACTCTGGGGCTCCAAGTTAACACTATTCCTGTGTTTGCAAACCAATGTCCTCTTGCTGGAATCCTGAATATTTTGGAAAATGTCATTTATTACGAATGTCTAGGCCAGTTGCACAGCATGACTTTCGAGAAGTCTGATGCTTTTTGGTAGATTGAGCCCTTGTGCTCAGCAGAGCAGCACTAATGCAGTGTTCCCTGGGTTATTACACACAGCACAGGGACCCAGCTCCAGGCACGTGTGTGCAGCTCAGAGCTGCAATTCATCAGTGCTTCTCAGCAGCTCCAGCAGAGGCATGTGAGGGAAAAATCTGGACAAATCTGTAACTCTTAAATTCAAACTTAAAAGAGGAGGAGGAAATGTCTGGAGGAATGATACTCCAGCCTCTGATTTCAGTGATCTCTGAACTGGACGCTTCAAAGAATTTGAAGCTTGGTTCTTTTTACTGCTGTGGTGGGTTTTCTGTTGGTGGTGGTTTGTGTTCCTTTTATTTTATTTTATTTTATTTTATTTTTAAATATAGCAATCTGTATTCAGCAGCTGGTCTGTCCTCAGAAAAAGGAGAGACTATTACCCACAGGAAAGGTTCAGGCTGATACTCCAGGAATACTCTGCAGAGTGGCTCCTGGCAGAAGGGAGACAATGTCATGGTGGGCAGCAGCTAAAGGACTCACAGAAAGAAAGGCTGGGTCAAAGACACACAGAAAGAAAGGCTGGGTCAAAGACACACAGAAAGAAAGGCTGGGTGGGACACCCACAGTTTGATGCCCTTGAACTCCCTGAAAGCAGATACAATTGGTCAGTAGTTATGATTGTACTGTGCAGTGTGTACAGTATGTAGGCTGATGGCTGGATAAAGCCAGAGGAGTAATTTGAATTGTTGAATAAGATGTTTCTCATGTAGTATTAATAATCTAATAATTCATGAAAAACTGCAGAATTACCTGCAGTTGTTTTCTCTAAGCCCCCTAAGCAAATGCAGTTTGCAGTGACCTTTGCTGACGTGTCCATTCCAGAATTTTGAGCAGTTTCTCCCTGCTGTTGGAGGTGTCAGGCAGCAAATGCAGCTGGGAGCGCTCAGGTGCTGGGGCAGTGCAGCTGCTGCTCCTGCTCCCTGCTTGCAGCAGTGTCCCTGAGCAGCAGCAACTGCAGCTTTGCCCTGGGAAAGCCATTCCAGCTTTTCTCCTGGCCCACCAAGGGCTGGCCTGGCACTGTTCCACTGCTGCAGGCTGCACAGGCATTTTGTGTTTGCTGATAGGTGTGACAGTCCCTCAATAGAAGCTCCTTCCTCTCTCTGGTACAACGTGGGAAGTCTTTATTCCTCACTGTAGAGCTTTGTCATGCTTGTGTTTAGCAGGCAGCTGTATTTGTTTTATGTGCAATGCTAAGTTGTTGGGAAATATTTTTTTTTTCAGAGGTAGCTGTAAAATGGACAGGATTTCATGCCTTTATGTCTTTGTATTCACTGGAAATGGGCTGCTCTTCCCTCCTACATTTTGCTACATAAGTAGGACTGAAATAGGCAGTACATCTTTAAGATTTTTAGAAAGAGCCAGTACTTTTGTCTTTGTTCAGGAAAATTGTACATCTATTAAATATTGTTCATTGATGGTAAAACAAAATAAAATGTTGATATAAATGAAAATTTACTATTTGCTTGTGTCTTGAAGATCTTTATTTCAATCTTTTTGCATGATATAAAAGTGTGGTGTTTGTGAGGGTCCCCAGGACAAGGTGAGAGCTGAGAATCTGACTCCAAGTTCTCAGAAGGCTTATATATTATATTATATTATATTATATTATATTATATTATATTATATTATATTATATTATATTATATTATATTATATTATATTATATTATATTATATTATATTATATTATATTATATTATATTATATTATATTATATTATATTATATTATATTATATTATATTAATGCTATACTAAAGAAAGAGAAAGGATACATCAGGGGGCTTAACAAGAATTAATAATAAAAACCTGTGACTGACTCAGGGAGTCTGACACAGCTGGCTGTGATTGGTCATTAATTAAAAACAATTCACATGGAACCAATCAAACATTCCCCTGTTGGTAAACAATGTCCAAGCCACATTCCAAAGCAGCAAACACAGGAGCAGCAATCAGATCATTATTGTTTTCATTCCTCTCTGAGGCTTCTGAGCTTCCCAGGAGAAAATCCTGGGCAAAGAGGATTTTTCAGAAAATATCATGGTGACATAAAAGTTATTTTATGTGCTGATCAATGAATTCCAAAGAGCTTTCTAAAGCAAATGCATGCTTAAAAGATAGCATGGTAAATTACATTTATATTTATTTCCAAGTTTCATATAAAAGCTTTAATCCCCAATAAGTGCATTTCAGCCTACTTGCAGCCTATTTACAGCTCAGTTGGGTAAATATTATAAACTTACTGCTTTTTATTGGATGGGTAAGTTCTGTGTTGTTCAGTGGCTGAACACAAAGCAATGTGAAATGACAAACTTCTGGTAGGAAAAGACTTGTGGAGGACATCTGGCTGTAGGAGAATTGTCTGGAGAGAGGGATTAGCAGAGTTGAGAAAACTGTTCCAAGTTTGCAGCAGAGATGAGAGAAGTCTGTGGTATAAGGAGATAGGGAATCAGAGTGGGAAAGAGCCTGATGGATGGTCTGCAAAAGTGGAGGGGATTAATTCATAGAGGCTGAAGGAGGCAAATCCATGGAGGATACTGGAGATGTGAGAGGGATGATATATTGCTATTTAATTTTGTCATTAATCTGTGGAGGAAGTGATTGATTGAGGGAGACCCCTGAAACCAGCCATGCAGGGGTGGGGGACAAATTTCAATACTCTTTGTTGGAGGAGGACTTTCCTCTAGGAGCTGCAGGAATGGGATGGTTTCTGTGGCAAGGAAATCAGTCTCTAATTAATTTTTAACTTTGTGCTGTCAGGTTAGTTGAAATGGAAAGCAAGTCCCAGATGGCTAAGAACTCTGGGCTGAGATGTCTGCCAGCATCTCAGGAAATGAAGTTTTTTCAAGTTGTATTTGTCACTTACATGCAAACTTCTAAGATCTTGATGGCAATCCTTGCCCAGAAGTTTTAATAAGCAGTATTTCCAGAGATACTGTGCTTTTTGGAGCCTAGGGCACTTGGAGAGTTTTGCTATCTGAACTTTTGCACAAATACATGTAGCTAAAACAACCCACTGCTTATCCATGTGATATGGACAGATTTTGGAGATGCCACTGCTGTATTTGATTGAGTACCAATATTACCTGCTACCTTTAGTGCTTCAGCTGAAGAGTAGGTCTGGTTTGTGGGGACTTGCATTTAAACCTGCAGGAAATTCATGCTCACAGTGGAGTTTTACAGTTGAAGTCCAATGTAGGTTATACAGAGACAGGAAAACATAATGACTGACATTCTTGGGGTCCCCTCTTGATTACTGGAACAATGTGAACATTGTTTAAATATATGGCTGTGATTAAGTATAGAAATTAAAATCTTAGTTTAGGCATGGTAGCTACTTCAGCACTCCACAGCCTGGCAGTGCAAATAGGAACAGCACCCTTTGAGAAAAGGAGCAGAAAGGCAAATGAATCCATATGCTTAAACACAGAGTTCAGGAGGTTATTTGAGCAAAAGGAATGGCTGTCAGAAACTGGAAATCCAACACTAGTGAATCCTAAAGACGGGGGCACAGACCAAAGTGGGCACTGTGAGAAGGAAACTGAAGAGCCTGAAAGGGAATTTGAAGAGCAAAGAGTCAAAGCCATAAAAACAAACAACAAGAAATTCCTGTGGTATGTTAAAGACAGGAAGGGCTGTGAGAGGTGGGGCAGGTCCCCTGGGCACACTGCCCTATACCCTGGAGCTGGCAGCTGCAGGCCTTCATCCTCTCTCTGTGAGGCAGCTGAGGGCAGCCTGCAGAGCTGGCACTGCCTCCCTCTCTGCTTTGTGTCCCCAAAGTCCCTGCCTTCCCATCCCAGCTAACCACCAGACCCACAAGGCATTTCTGAATACTCCCTGGAGATTTCTGTGATATTTGAGCAGCGTTCAGTGAAATCAAATGTCAGATTTGAGGAGCAGTGGCTGTACATTTTTGCATCCCTCAAGGGCCTGCTGTAATACCAGGCATAAGAAGATGTAGATGGATGTTTATCTTGGCCAGTGGGACAGACTGCTTGGCTTTTGTTCTCTGTGTGGTCAGGATTAGGAAACAAATGCTCAGGTATTGTAGAGAAATTTATAATATTCCTGAGCCTGCTTGAAGAACCAGCATTGCCCAAAGTATATTAAACAACCTCAAATTTCATAAGGCTTGTAAATACTGATTAGTTCTGTCCTGCTCAGAGTCAGATCAAGGGCTCCTATGAATTTCACCTTTGCTGAGTGCTCTGCTCCTTTCATTATGCTGAAACTCTCCAAGTGACAAATCTCCAACACCTTGTCTCTGTAGAAAACCAGTCCTCAAGGTCATATCCTCTAAATTTGGAAACCCCTTCACCTGATGCCACTTTTACTGTAATGGTTTGTGTCTCTTGCTCAGTGTGTGTTTGCTAAATTACTGTTTGGTGTGCTGTCTCTAGCTGTGCCTCACTAAATTACAGTGCAGGCTTTTTAGCATCAGCGAGTTTTCATTTAAGGGAAGCTTTGACAGTCTTGAATTGGGAAGCTCTTGGTTCTTAAAGAGCTTCCCTCCATCAGAATGGGGTAAAAAATGTGTTTTGGATGGCATTTCCACAAGATGGGAGAATTTTTGGTCAAAAAGTTGGTTCAGAGCTGTGCCAGATGAGGTCCAGGCTGGGCATTTTGCATTTCTTTAGCAGGGAGGGTGGCCAGAGCCTGGAATGGGCTTCTGGAGGTGCTCAGTGCCCCAAGGCTGTCAGTGACTGAAGAGGTGTTAGGACAGGGCCCTTATCAAGTGATATAACCTGATCAGCCCTAAATTGGTCAGGCAGCTGGACTAGATGTAGTCATTGTAGGTCCTTTCTCACTGAAATATTTTATTCTATTACAGAGAGCTAGTTCCTAACATTTCCCAGAATAAATTAATCAAGTCAACATCTCTTTTCATAATCTTGTGAAGAGTATCATTATACAAGATTGATCTGAAAGACAAAGGAAAACTCTTCCACGAGCTGACCTTTGTGGAACAAGAAGGCAGGAGATCTGTCAGAGGAACAGAAATGGCCTTACAGAATTCAAATTATTCTGCAAAGTTTAAGGCCCCTTTTTACAAATCCACTTTCTTGGCAGCAAACTGAAGTGAGCACTGAAATTCTGTGGATCACGACCAGCACTGCACAACTGAGATAAACCTTGCCTATGTAAAAATGCTTTTTTGAACAGGGTCTGAAATGCAGAAATGTGCTTTTCTTCAGGGCCCAGAATTTCTTAGGAATTATCTGTTACCCTCTTGTTTTCAGCCTGCCAGTAATTTCCTTTTTGGTCGGGTGGTTGTTCCTCTCTTGGTTTCTTTCAGGGCTTCTGAAGGGCTTGATCCCATTTCCAGGGTTACACAGATAAAGTTTCATGCCAAAGGGTCTCTTTTAAAATAAGCAATCAGTTCTAGGGCTTCAGAGAGTAGAATTTAAACAGTGGGAGGTGTCTATTAAATTTAAAAAGACAGGAAAAAAAAAGGGGAGAATTTACTTGTTCATGAAAATAGCTGAATCTTGACATTTCTCCTGAAACAAAACCAACAAATTGCTGTCAGAATATTTCACAGTTACTCTCCCACCACCACCAACTTTTTAAAACTTCATGTTTACTTTTAAAATCTGACTTAGGTTAGAAGTGTGATATCTAAATGAGCAAGGTACAAAAAATTATTCTTTGCCTTCTAGTTAAGCATCTGTTTGCTCCCTGTATTAAGTATTCTTAATACAGTGTAAATTATGCAAATTAAAGACAGCACTCAGTGATTAAAATCAACTCAGTTTATAGGATAGAAGAGCAAGAGTGGCCATACTGTGAAACTCTCTGTCTAGAATTAACTTTTTTTGTCTTAATGAGAGAATAAAAGTAATAGATTGGCTTTGCTGTGTTGAAAACCCCTGGTATTGAAAAGGCAGGACTGTAATGAGAATTAAGAGACTCCTTAAGAATGAAGAGAGGCTGGGGCTTGTCAAAGCTTATGGCACCATTTCTGTAGATCATAGTTTTGGTGCTTTAGTTCTGAACATTTGTTTGCTGCACTTCCTCTGAAGCTCCTGGAAAGGGAAGCTCTGAATTGGAATTCAGGAGAGCATTCCAGTTTATTGCTGCAGTCAATCTCGGCGCACTCATTCATGCTGGAGTTCTGCTGGAGCAGAATGCCTAATTTGCTTTCATTACCAGATTGATTTATCTGCAGCCTTTATTTTTCATTAAGTTGTTGAGTCAAAGATTGCAAAACTTTAAACAGAACTATAAAAGCTGCAGGTATTTGAGAGGTTTTTACAATTGCATATTAAAACTTCAGCGTGACAGATGTGATGGATGCTTTGGCCCTCAGTTTCAAGTATAATATTTCTGCACTTGAGTTCCCATCACTAATGACCCATGTTTAACCAGAAACCCTCAGTAATTCACAAAATAACCCTAAGCAACAGAGGAAGCAATGCAATCATTACTTTGATAACACAGTGTGAGAAAGTAGGAGAAGGAAAAAATGCATTCCCACAAAAATCTGCCCTTGAACTCTTCTGGGATGCCAGTCCTGAGAGAACTGGCACATGTAGTGGCTAAGCCACTATCCATCATATTAGAGAAATTTTAGCAGTCTGGTAAAGTTCCCACTGACTGGAAAAGGAGAAACTTTTTTAGAAAGGAAAACAAGGAAGACCTGAGGAGCTGCAGGCCAATCATCTCACCTCAAGGTTTAGGGCCTGAATAAGCAAGCATGAGGTTGCAATGTGCAACTTGTTGAATATAAGCAAATTCTGTGATCTTGTGAACCCTGCTCATCTGAAAATGTGTCTGTGTGTGTGTGTGGCAGTGTTGAAATACAGTGTCACAGTGGTTTTATTTTGATCAAGGACTGTGTAGTTTTCTGCACATAAATTTCATGTTTTCGGTGTGGTGGGGACTTGCCCTGTAAAATGTCTGTAGCTGGTGTGATTAGAAAAACCTTACCTTTGAGTATTTTCTAAGGAATGAATTTCAGGAGAAAAATAGGTGTTCTGATTGATTAGTGCTAAGGGGTCTCATGTGCCTTCCCTCAGGAATAGCTGGAGCTAGTTCTCCACACACATCTGCTCAGCTATCAAATCACCAGCATATGTATTTCTGCCAGCTCTGACCCATGTGTTGAACACATGCCAGTCACTTCACTTGAAGGAATTTGGCAGATAAATTGAGGGGAAAATATTCACCATAAAGAAATATGTGTTCTGTTTTTATAGGATTATTTTAGCTATTGATCCACCTTTAATTTTTTCCATCGAGTGAGCTTTTGTAAGCATGGGAAATTTTAAAAAGCAACACCCAGAATATTTTCCTAAATTGACAGTGATTTGGATTCAGTCTCCATTGAAATCAGTCATGGAAGTCTTGTCCAGTGGTTTTTTCTATAGTCTAGTGAAATTCTTTGTTCAGAGTGGAACAAAAGTCCGTGGACAAGGTGAGATTCTCCAAGCAAACACGTCCTTTCAATTACCTTACAGTGTTATGGTATCAAATATGTCTTCAGAGTAATCTACAAGAGGACACAGCCAAAAATAGATGCTGCAGGAGTGGTTTCTGTTTTTCAAGCATTGCATGCCTGTGTCTTTTCTCCAAGGGCAATACCCCTGCCTTTAATCTTAGATGAGTTCAATGGTTTTGGGGTGCTGCTGAGGAGCCCAGTGGCCCTCACCCAGCTGGTCTGTGCCACCATGCCAAAGGGTGTTTCCAGCTCAGGTCTGGGTGAGGATACTTTGTGCTGGTCTGTTGCTGGTTTTTGTGGGTAGGAGTTGTCCAAGGGCCTGAAAAACACAAGAGCCAATTCATTAAAACGTTTGCAGAAGATGACTTGTACAAAAGAGCCTCTGCACCAGTCTTAGCTATGGTACTTCCATGTTTTCCTTAGTTTGCTTTGCCAAGGCTCCACTAGAAGCTTGGAGAGGAAGGCTGGGTGAAGTGCAAATGAAGTCAGTGTTGGTCAATCCAGAATGAGAAGAAACAGCAGCAAGGTTCTGTGGGTCCTGCTTTTGGACACATGGGGTACACCATGGTTGTGCAGGGCTGAGGGAGCTGAGCTTGCTCAGCCTGGAGAAAAGGAGACTCAGAAGTGACCTCATCACTCTCTAGAACTCCTGAAAGGTGGTTGTAGGTAGGTGGGGTTGGGCTCTTTTTCCAGGCAACAACTGACAGAAATCTAGGGAAATTTGGGTTGGCTGTTAGGAAAAAGTTTTTTGCTGGTTCTTGGCTTCTTTGTCTGCCTCTGTTAAGGTTGGGATTGAAGGCACTTGGGACGATAAGCTCGTGTTTAGGCTTAGATGTTTATTTTTTCCCATCTGTGTTACAGTCTTTCACTGACAAGGTACAAAACAGCTAACTGTCTATCTTTACAAGGTCTTTTAAGGCTAAACCATCCCACTAAGAAATGACACCTACATTATCTTCACTTTTAACCCAATAACCAATCTCTCAAAGTCTGCAATGTGGACTTTTCTGTCCAATTACAAAACACCACCCAAGCCCATGGAGAAGAAGGTGAAGAAGAACAACCAGCCACCACTCTAAAACCTCCATCTTGCCCCACATATTTCTATATCCTAAAACCTTCAACTCTTAAGTTTTCCACCCTGTGATATCACACACTCCTATTCAAACTACACACCCACAATCCCAGTGCTGTCAATCGATTTTGGAAGCCTTCTCCATGGCCTCAGGTCAAATGCAGTGTTCTCTTGTGAGTCTGTGCCCTCCAGCACAGAAAGTTTAAAATTCTCAGCATCCAGGATTCCAACAGTGTTTTACTGAAAGAGTGATAAAGTTCTGGAATGGCTGCCCAGGGAGGTGGTGGAGTCCCCATCCCTGGGTGTGTTTAACAAAGCCTGGATGTGGCACTGGGTGCCAGGGGTGAGTTGAGCAGTTGGGGCTGGGTTGGACTGGCTGATATTAGAAGTCTCTTCCAGCCTGGTGGTTGTGTGGGAGCCCTGCTGCTGTTCCTGGGCAGCTGAAGGATGTGCCCACACACACTGAGCGTGGCACAGGGACCGGTGCTCGGGCCAGCTGGCACGGCTGGGCTGCACAGGCTGCCTCAGTGCTCTCCACACAGAGAGCTTTAGAGCTGTTGATAAATACACATTTAATCTAGATATTTAAAACTTTTTTAGTCTTATTTATGACCTTACTCTTTAACGGAACTTGGACATAATTTCTTGTATTTCTATGTTAGTGCCCAAACAAAAATATGAAAAATAAGCCATGTCCCCCCATACTTCATTTTTGTTAAACTGATCCTGTCTCTTGTAGCTATTTTTTGCTTAGATTTTTAGAAATAGATCTTAATGGACCACCTAACTAATTCAGCTGGAAATCATGAAATAGTTCATGACCTTATGAAACAAACATATTAGCTTTCCTACTGCCAGTTGAACTCCTTAATCAAAGGGTCGAGAAAATTCTCTCCAGAGACCCCTGTCTTGTTGCTTTTCTGTTAATGAAAAGATTCCCAGAAGATTGAAAAGTCTGCATCTTCTGCTTTCTCCTGATTAGCTCATAAGATGGATTTTTCATTCTTTCTTCCTAACTACTGCAAGTCTTACACTATTTTGTACTCTCCTTTCTTGATAGTATTTAATACATCAGATATATACAAATAAATACCTCAATTTCTTGGTATGCCAAAGTTACTGGTGACTCTGAAGTGTGTTTCTTCAGGAAACATGAACCTGCAGTGCAGCAGTGTTCCAGAGACAAGTTTTAGAGTGTCCTGGGTACCCTGGTCACCTCTGGATTCTAAAGATAGTTTTGTATTTTATATTTCACAGGTAAGTCCCAGTGCTCGGTGCCTCAGGAATCACTGGTGCCACTGTGCAAGTCAAGCAGCTGATACCTTTTGAAACTACCTAAAAACAGAGGCCAGATAAAATCAAGGGAATAAAACCAGTTCTATTTATTGAAGGGCCTTCAGGTAACTTTAGGGCAGACAAAGCCCCCCAGGGGCTACACCCAAAAATGGACCATGAGTCACAGGTTTTCACACTTTTATAAGTTTGGTCCATTTGCATATTGGGGGTCAATCTTCAATTACAGCTCCAGGTAATGAAGCCATGTACCCCAAGTTTGCTGCCCCCAACTCACTTTTGTTTCCATCTCTGGGGCCTGAGGCAGTGAGGTGTCCTTGATTGCCAGGCCTGGAGAGGAATTGTTGTGTCTGCCCAAAATGGGAAAGCAGCAGCTCACACTCCATATAGAGTTCATGGAGTTTAGAGTTAGACACTAAAGAACTGTAGGATTACAAATATATGAAAAATAGAAAAACTCCAATGCTGAGGCATCCCAAAAGAGAGCAGAGTGTGTGCAGTGCTTTGGCAGGGCTGGCTGGGCCCTGGCCAAGCCCCATTGTGTCCCTGTGCAGTGTCTGAGCTCCCAGGGACCACCAGCGTTAAATGCCCTCTGTCTCTCCAGCCATGGCATCTGCTCTCCCTGGTATTAGTACCTGGCACGGGGCACAGTTGGCACAGCTTTTACTTTATGGTTTTCAGTTGCAGGAAGGCTGCAGAAGCAATCTTTGGCCTTTTTTTTGGCTAGTATTTATTTGAATAGTCCCTCTCCTCAGGCAGTGTAAACCAGAAATATCAACCAGCAATATCTCTACACAGCCACATTTTACTTGTACATGAGCTGTGTCCACAGTTGCATTTTGGATTTTCTAGCCACAGTCCTTTTGCTTGCTCCTGGATATTTGTGTGTGTATGCCTTACACATGTTGTCATTTAAATGTTGTTCTCACCCTTACCTTGGCACAGGTTCCAGTTAAGAGGA
Source organism: Agelaius phoeniceus (assembly GCF_051311805.1). Classification (NCBI taxonomy): domain Eukaryota; kingdom Metazoa; phylum Chordata; class Aves; order Passeriformes; family Icteridae; genus Agelaius; species Agelaius phoeniceus. Next base: position 3,586,809 of record NC_135274.1, on the reverse strand, counting down.
TTTTTTGCTCCATAAAGGCCCAGAGCATTTGGAGGGCCACAATAAAGGATGTGCTGCCTCAGGCACTCCAGCCAGCCCATACAGCAGGCATGGATGTGCAGAGATTCTCCCACAAGCCTGGTTTAGTTCTGGAAACTACACTGTTGACACTAAATAGTTCATTCCAAAGGTCCTTTTGATAAGAGTAGTTGAGGAAGTCCAAGGAGCAGTGATTCCCTTTTGTTCTGTCCAGCAGTCTGTGGGAAGAGATTACCTGAAAGTTGTAATCCTAGAGATTGCAATATGGGCATACACATGACAATGTGTAGTGCAGTGATTCTCAGCTCTGAAAAACTGCTTAACATGTGGCAAAATAAAGACTGTGGAACCCCAGGAAAAACATGGTAAGGGTTTTGCACCATCTCCCAGTGGCAGTGGCATTTTTGGGTGCCAGAGTGTGACACGTGTCATCCCCAGGATCAGTGTCACCCCTCAGCTCACCCCAGAATCAGACATCAGATGGTCCCTGGAGCTCCACCCTTCACTGGGTGCTTGGGTACCAACCCTGTCAGCTTTGAGAAATGTGCAGTTACAGCTGAATAAACCACTGTGTGTTGAAAATTGCAACAAAGAGTGTGCAGGCCTCTGGTGCTGGCAGTTCTGCTCACTCAAAGGAACCACAGGTGTCTACTCCAAAGAGTCCACACTGAGGGCAGTCCATTTTGTAGAGCCAGCATTCATCCTGTCTAGGGCCATGCAAGTCTTGGATTGCTAGGCCAGCATACTTTTAAAGGCTATGTTTTAATAACAGTGCTAAAATTTGTAAAAAATCCAACCTCACCCCACAGCAAGACACTCACTTGCAAAGCCACCAGGGATTTACCTCATCCCCTGAGCCATGGTTCATTGCTAAGAAAATACTGCTCAAGCTGTTTCTTTTTACCAGAAATCTTTATTTTATAAGGAAATAGGCTGTCTTCTGAGCTGATGGTGCATCTTTGCAACAGTACACAAGGGTGTAGCCTGGAAAAACAACACTGGATGCTTTTTTTGTGTGGCAGAAACTTTGTTCGTTAGACTAATTAGATCAGTCCTAATTTAAGCAGTGTAGACTGTTCCCATGGGTCTGCCTTGAAAGAAAGTGATGGTTCCAGAGTTGTCATTCAGAGCTGCTTTGCAAGTGCTTTGTGCCAGAATCCATCCTGGGAATTCTGTGCTGCTTGCTGTGGCTGTGACTTCTGTCAGCACTGTCCCTGTAAGTGACTGATCAGATAAATCAGGTAACTCTGGCCCTTGAACCTCCAGATAACTTCAGATGGTTACAGTTGTGTGACCAGCTGGCTCCCTACAGATACACAACTGCTTGTGGCTTTCCCCTCATGGATTGTGAGAAGTGTTTTTTATAAATCACTTGTCCTTGGAAAGCCAGTGGAGGGCACAGATGATGGTGTTGAAGCACAGCTGTGGTTCTTTCCTCACTTATCTTGGTGCAAATCCTGTTAAAACTGTGGATTGATATTATTAAGTTACAGCTGACAGGTTTGAACTTGGCAGATAAGGATTTTATGGATCATCCTTAGGAGTTCTGTTTTGATGAGAGGGAAATAGGAGCGATAGCCACAGCTCTGTCCACATCCAGCCATTCTCCTCAGGGCTTTCCCTGCTCTTGTGGATCATCTCACCATGCTGCAGTCCATCAGCCTGCTACTACTGCACAAACACTCCCAGAGAACTCCTTGCTTTATTTATCTGTCAGCAGAAGCCCAGCAGTGTCACAAAAGGTTAATTCCACATCTGGCCTCCAGCTTTCTGCAGCCACCTGACTCAGTTTTACTTGAGACTGCTCACTTGAAAAAAAAGTAATTTTACCCCATAATTACAGTGTATAAAATAATGTACAACTGTACTGAAATCGAGTATACAGAAATAATAAAGGGCTAAATTTAATTACCAGCTCATTCATTGTGTTCACAAAAAAGTTTGAAGGTGAAATATGAACAGTCGAAGTCAAGCCAGCAAACTGTAACTGATTCTGTGAAGTGTAACAACTGAATTATTTTCTAGAAACTCTTCCATGTAGTGTTTTCTTTAAAAAGGGCAGTTTTGCTTTGGGGCAGCAGAGTGTAAAGCTGTCTCTAGTCTGGTTTTGGCCAATAGTTTTGCAGGTAGTTGTAACTTGCTAAGCATTGCTGGTTTGGAAATGATGAAGAAATTATGAAGCCAAGGCCGTTAAGTCTGAAGAATATGTGCACTCTGGTTTCCTCTTCCAGCAGTTGGGATACATTCCCCAGCACAGCCTACAGGAACCATTATTTGTGATTTCATGGCAAACTGACCAGAGCAGAACAAATTGTGTTTATTGCTGGCCCATTCTACTGTTATTAAGGCATCTCCTGGGCTTGTATATCCACTGCCTGTTTTTCCTTTGCCTCACCAGCCTCTGAAGCAGTCAGCCTCCTTTAAACCTGGTGTTATTTCTATTTTTGGTAGAATAAAATAATAATAATATCAGAATAACCCAAAGTTAGTGTACCTCAGTGGCACAAAAATGAGCTGCATTTTCACCCCCCTTTTCCCTGTATAAGAATGTATAATAAACTGCTTAAATTTACAAAAAAGTAGAAGAAGAAATAGTAAAAGAAGGAAGTGTCCTGTAGGAATGTGTTAAGGAGCAAAGGGTGTGGGTTTGCTGGCTGGGGCAGCAGTCTGAGGGGGGTGGTTATTTCCTATAGAATTGCCAAGCTGTGCCAAGGCTGCAGAATAGATTTGTGCATGTAAAAGAAGCAAGACTAATCTTCATCCCAAGACAGAAGCTTTCACATGGTCTTTCAACTGTGTGTTTGCTGTTGCTGCTCTTGGAAGTCAATCTTCCAGCAGAACATTTGGAAATGGCTTTTCCCAGGTGCCATGGCTTTGCCCACATTCCCAAATTCCAGCAGGGATCAGCTGCTCTGACACTCAACAGCATGAGGCAAACCCCTGTGGCAAACCCCTGTCCCAGCTCCCAGCACTGGAGGAAAGGCCAGGAAGGAAAATGTTCTTATGCTCCCAAAGTTTCACTTCTAGAACTTTTTAAAGCCCTGACAACTTCTCATATGTTTTTAAAAGTTAAAAACAATATTGAATAACATTTGGAATCAAGCAGTAGCTGAAAGGAGGTAACAGCAGCCTGTAAATAATTCTGCTCATTGATTTCTGGTTAATGAGCAGTGTCCATAGCTGTTAGGTGTGAACAGAGGAGGCACAGACTTCTCTCCAGCTTGGGCAGAAGTTTCTATCAGCAGCTCCACAGCAGGGTATTCATCTGATGTTGTCAATGTAGACAACAGGAGACTGTTAAATAAAGACCTCACCCCAATGCACAGTAATGGAAAGCTGCTTTTTTTCCCATCTGGTCTATATTGTGAAGGACTGATGAACTCCAAAGACTGTCAAGGTGAGTAAATTCAAACTTCTTTTTCCCCCCTCTTGCCAAAACTGACTTTGCTTGCTTACTTCTGAAACTGTTTTGGCCCTGCCTTGTTCAAAGCAGCTTCAGGAGGTGAGTAGGCAGCAAGAGGTGCTTCTGTTCAGCCCAGATTCTGAGCACTTCCAGGGTGTTCTCTGGCCCAAAATGGTTTTGGAGCAAGGTTGCTGTGTTTCCTGCAAGTGCTGGTGATGTGGCAGCCAGGATCTGGTAGACATCATTCTCTCATTAGGCATGTTTATTAACATGTGTTTATTAACATGTGTTTATTAACATGTAATTTCTCATAAGCTTCATCAAGAACAACTGTGTTTATGTGTAGGGAGACTGCCATTCTAAAACCAGCAGGGCACATGGGAAAGTAGAATATCAATAAAGAGCTTTGGTCCTGTGTTCTGCAGGAGGATAAATAAGGAAGATAAATAGGAAATGTTGAAGGCTTGGAAATGTTGCTCCTAGCAAAATGTCACAGAATTGAAATTAAGCTGAAAGCTACACAAAGTTGTTTACAAAAGCAGTTGAATGAATGAATGAATGAATTTTGAGTTCTGTCTTTGCAAACATGACACAATTTCCTTTGCACTTACATCCTTTTTTAAAGCAATCTGAAAAAAGCCCAAACCCAACCTCTTGTTCATCTCATTTAATGATGATTTTTAAGCGCTCTTTGTTCATATCCTTTTAAACTTGTTTAGAAATCATCATACACCCAGAGGCAGAGCCATGAATTTTATTATTTGTGTGCCATGTAGATGTGTGTCTGGGTGTGATTTTTCTGCTTTGTACATTGTTCTCTCCGTAGCACATTGCAAACACTTTGTACTTCATTTCTACTGCTGCAAAATATTAATATGTTGTTCTTTATTTTGGCAAGCTGTAAAGATGCAGAAATCTTAATGGATGTGAAAGCATGAAAAGGAAGCCATTGTTCAACCAAGGGTAGCTTTCATTCATTCTGGAAGTCTGTAATAAATGCAAGATGTTGAAAGGAAAGGAGCCAAATATTAGTGTGGTCCTGAGAGACCAAACAAATAATGGAGCTACTTAAATTTGTCATTCTTCTTTCGTCATTACAGTCAAAATCTAAAATGTACACAGATGTTATTTCTGTATAGAGTCTGTATAGATAGGTTTGGGTTTTGAGCACTGTTAAATCTTTTCATGGTGTTTATAATGTAAAAGTTTCCTTTTTTTCTTTTTTTAAATGGAAGTCCAGCAGGCAGTGAGTTACTGCAGAGTGCAGGAGTCACAGATTCCCTGGAGAGCTGCTGTTTTGGCAGGGTGGCCTTAGCTGGGCAGTTCTGTGGGCAAGGTGCCAGCTTGGAGTGGCACACAGGGTCTGGTGGCAGTGGCTTTCCTTTCACACAGGCCTGTTGTGGTTTGCAGGGAGTGTGAGGACTCTGGGTTCAGGCATTAATATCTAAGCCTCAGCTACTCTGGGGCAGAAATAATCCTCTGTGGGCAGAGGTGTCTGGTGTTTAGGTTGCCTTTGTTTTGGTGAAACTGTTTCCATGCTAATATTTCTGTGCTAGATCTCTGGAGAGAAAAGAATGTAGGTTTGGGGTAAATCATAAGCCAGCAAGGTGGACATTGCTTAACCTTGCCTAATGCTCTCCATCTGAGCCTCACAGCTGCTTACAGAATAAGGATCTCAATAGTTTGTGGAAGTCTTGCAGGAGTGAGGAAAGCAAAAGAACCTGCTCTAAGCATGGCTATCATATGTCAGTCCAGATTTTCTTGGAAAGCTCCTATCTGTGTGTGTTCCTGAGACCACACCTGCTGCCTTCCATGCTCTGTAAGGAATCCAGGGCTCATGAGATGAGGGCAGCCCTGAGTGCAGGCTCTGACACCAGCTCTGAGCACTTCCCTGGATCCTCTGCTCACATCTTTCCTTGAGCTTGTGTTGCTGCTTGTCTCAGAGCCTGACAAAAAATAAACACACCCAGGAGGATTTTTGTGGCAGAAGGAGTGGCAAATAGATGTGTGGCACTTCTGCATCTTTGGTTCTTGTCTGGAGGATGAGGGTGCAGGAGGAGAGGTGGACACAAACTTGGAGAGCTGTTGCACTTGATTAGACTAAAACAGAGGTGACAGCAGTTAAAAACTCAAGCAGCTATTCCTGCTGAAAGGAAGTCATGCAAGTTGGTGAATGTGGTGTTTATGTGACATGAGAAACTTAACACCTACCTGGTTTTCCCCAGATAGATCCCCAGGTGGTGGGCAAATGGAGGAGGTATTTGGAGAATGCTGGTACACCAGCACTGAGCACATTGACACATTCCTCCTGCATTTGTTCCTCCCTGTAGCACTATTCTTCAGCAGAAACACTTCCATCCTTGCAGCATTTTGTGACCTGCAGTGGATTTAAACCAGCATTAAATCCCACTGAAGAAGTCAGTGGTGCTACAGTGCAGAAGCTGGTGTGAGATAAGTCAGGAATTTTTGTGCTTCTCATTGCAGGAGAAATTTGAGGTGTAGCTGCTGGCTGAGGAGAAGAGAAGTGTGCTCTGGGTCAGGGTGGGTGTGTTTTCTGTCTTGCTCCAAACCAAGCTGTGCCATGCTTGGGATCAACAAGCACTAGTGCTGTGCCTGCACAGCAATGTTTGTCCATCTGTGTGTGAATCAAGGGTTTAAAGAAACTGAAAGAGTTAAAAAATTTAGCTAGATTTAGTAGGGGAGATAGAAACAATTAAGAGTAAAGCAAGAAGAGTAGAAATAATAAGGGATAGTAAATTATTAGCAGATAAAGTAGTTAAGGCTAGGGTTATATATCACCTGCCTGTCTTCGTGTGTTTAAAAAAGCAGGATGGGATGGAGATTTAATTGTAAAAGGGAAGAGGACCGTGGCTGCACCTGGGCCCCGAAACTTGGGCTAGAGCCAAGGGGTCCAAAGCCTGCCAACAAGGCAAAAGGAAAGGATCACTCTGGCCTCAGCAGACCCATTCCAGAACCTATCGACCCATTCCAGAACCCATCCACCCATTCCAGAACCCATCCACCCATTCCAGAACCCACTGTCCCATTCCAGAACCTATCGACCCATTCCAGAACCCACTGTCCATTCCAGAACCCATCCACCCATTCCAGAACCCATCCACCCATTCCAGAGCCTAGCCATCCCATTCCAGAACCCACTGACCCATTCCAGAACCTATCCACCCATTTCAGAACCCACTGACCCGTTCCAGAGCCCACTGACCCATTCCAGAATCCACTGTCCATTCCAGAACCCACCGACCCATTCCAGAACCCACCGACCCATTCCAGAACCCACTGTCCCATTCCAGAACCTATCGACCCATTCCAGAACCCACTGTCCCATTCCAGAACCCACCGACCCGTTCCAGAACCCAGTGTCCCATTCCAGAACCCACTGTCCCATTCCAGAACCCCCCGACCCATTCCAGAACCCAGTGTCCCATTCCAGAACCCATCCACCCATTCCAGAACCCATCCACCCATTCCAGAACCCATCCACCCATTCCAGAACCCACTGACCCATTCCAGAACCCACCGACCACCATTCCAGAACCCATCCACCCATTCCAGAACCCACCCACCCATTCCAGAACCCAGTGTCCCATTCCAGAACCCATCCACCCATTCCAGAACCCATCCACCCATTCCAGAACCCACTGTCCATTCCAGAACCCACTGACCCATTCCAGAACCCATCCACCCATTCCAGAACCCACTGTCCATTCCAGAACCCACTGACCCATTCCAGAACCCATCCACCCATTCCAGAACCCATCCACCCATTCCAGAACCCACTGTCCCATTCCAGAACCCACTGACCCATTCCAGAACCCACTGACCCATTGCAGAACCCACTGTCCCATTCCAGAACCCACTGTCCATTCCAGAACCCACTGTCCCATTCCTGAACCCATCCACCCATTTCAGAACCCACTGTCCCATTCCAGAACCCACTGACCCATTCCAGAACCCACTGTCCCATTCCAGAACCCACCCACCCATTTCAAACCCACCACCCCAATTCAATCAGGATATTGCACAGGCGTAAAAGGAACTTTGAACTCATTTAAATACATTTTAATACAAAGCAGGGATAGGTGGGGTTAGGTAATGAATATGTATTAGGCATTTTGGGTGATTATATGGGTATGTAAGACTTTTTAGATAAATAGAGAGCCGGTGCCTATGATGTTTTGCACATGCTTTTGGGAAATTATTCCCTTTGTGCCCAGTGCTGTCAATAAACATTCCCCTTTCTGACTTTAACTAGTTGGGGAGTTCTGTTCTACACTTCATGTGTCTGTGTGTCCTGGTTCAGGGCAAATTTTGGACAGAACCCCCAAAGGGGCCCCTCCAGAAAAGAAGATTCAGTTGGCCTCTCCCCCCACCAGTTTGGGAGAAAATACCTCCTTGGAGAAAAGTGGAAAAGACCTGTTTATTAAACAATAAAACCTTAACAATATCAAACAATAAAACCCCTTGTTGCTCCAAAAGAGATGACAAACTGAGAAAGTCCCTCCCCAGGTCTCAGCTCAGCTCACTCAGTCTCTGATCAGTCCCTCAGTGCTGGAAATGTCACAGGCCAGGCCCAGCCCGGTGGCCACAGGTGGAGCTGCCTGTGCTCTGCTGGGGTTCAGTCCAGAGCAGGTTTGAACAGCTCCAAAGAAAAAGGAAAAAAAAACACCCCACAGTCCAGGGAACTTCTTTGCCTCAGCTAGCTACAACTAACTAAAGCAAAGGAGAGCTCTGTCCTGCTGTCTGTCCATGCACAGACAGCACAGTGCAGGAGCAGGAATGTGGAGGAGTGAGTGCAGAAAACAAACTGCTGCTTCTCTCTTCCCTTCACTCTCTGGAACAAGTCCTTGTGAAAAATGCTAATCACTTGTTTTTAAAATTTTAAAAGTTTGATAGTAATAAAATGGTTATAAAAAGAGTAATACAATTAGAGTAATAATAATTTGGACAATATGAATTAGGACAATAGAAACAAAGAGTTATGGATGTCTGGGTACCTTTTCCTGGGCAGCACAAGCCCGAAAAAGGACCCACATTAACAGAGGATTAACCCTTAAAACAACAGCCTGTTGCATGTTCATCCATCTCATACAGGATGCATAAATTCCATTCAAACACAGGATTCTGTCTGGTCAGTGTCAGCTTCTTCCTCTGAATCCTGATGGTGCCATCAAGATAGGAAGAAGTTCATTTCTTCTGATAAGGGAGCAATAAATTCTCTTTCTCTGAAAGATTCAGGTGTCCTGTGGCTGCTATCTCGCTGTGAGTCCTTTCTTTAAAAAAAGTATCCTACATAGCATAGTTTCTATTTTAACATTTTTTATAACCTAAAACTATATTTAATGCAGTACTTAAGAGAAGTAATACAGCATTACTTTCTAACACAGCACATCTAATATTCATTTTAATATTTGTGAAAAGCCAATCATAAAATACACAGTTTTAACATCCTAAAGGTGCAAAACTTCTTATTTAGCATAAACAGAAGGGACAATTGGGGATAAAGCATCACATAGCCAAGGCAGGACAGAGTGTCAGGCTGAGCATCATCCAGTTTGGGTGCATTGAGGGCTGGCAGCAGCTGGAGCCCAGCACAGGGGATGCTGCGTGGCCCAGCAGGGTCAGTGCTGCCATGGGAGCAGCAAACCCAGCATGGATCTTGTCAGGGCTGGGCTTGTCCCCACAGCTCATTCCATGACCCCAGCAGGACAGATGGGAACTTCCAGGGCTGAGCTGTGTTTGAGCAGCTGTGCTGGAGTGTCCAGGCTCATCAGTGCTGGAGTTAAGTGACTTTTGACAAGACCTGTGCTACAAACCATTGACAAACAGTCAGCAGATTTTTCATCCCTTGGGGGAATACCCTCCATTGATAACTTTTATTGGGGTTCAGCATGATTTGTGGAAGGCACTGTAAAAGCAAATTTTTCTTGGTCTTGCTCAGCCAATGGAATAGTGAAGAAACAATCTTTCAAATCAATGAAAACTATTTGCCATTCCTGTGGAATCATTGTGGGTGTAGGAAGGCCTGGTTGTAAAGCTCCCATTGTTGCCATTACAGCATTTATCTGCTGTAAATCATGTAAAAGTCTCCATTTTCCCGATTTCTTTTTTATTACAAAAACAGGGGTATTCCAGGGGCTCAATGATTCTTCAATGTGTCCCACTTGCAATTGTTCTGTGACTAATTCTTGCAGGGCAGTAAGGTGCAAGCGTATCTGCATTAATTACACATATTAATTGCATTACCTCTGAGGAATTAATACCAAACTGAGCCCCTTTCTGTTGGAGATCTTGCACAACCTTCCAGGCAAAGAGGTGATGACCATCATCCGTGAGCACATGCTTTGAACAAAATTCTCCTCATGGAAGGTGATGCTGCCAGACTTTCATTAAGTGGTTGCCAGTGTGGGCGTTCAAAATTCAAAACTAATTGTCATTTCACTTTTCCTGTAGTCTTAAATCAAAAAGGGATTTTTCAGCAGCATGGGAAGAAACCTTGCTCTCCACCTTCCTATTTGTTTTAATACAAGTGAAAGACAAAAAGCTTCTGAATTTGATATTTTCATCGAGTGTTGGATTATTTCAGTTAAGGCTTATTGCTGTTCAGAATTGATATATTTGCAATATATTCCATGCTGCTGGGTAGGGTTGTGTTGAAGCCAAAGGCCTTCACTGTTGATCATCAACAGTGAAAGATGATCAAATAATTCTCCCAGTGTATCTTTAGGCATAGAATTCAGCTTTTTGTGATTTCATAACTGTCTGAAGTTTGCTGTATTTGACAGCATAGATGAGAAGCTGGTCTTGCAGATTGTGGTGAACCTTCCTTGGAGTTTAGAAACTTTGTACAAAGTACCACACAAAGAGCCCTAAAAAGCAGATTATTAATCACCTCAGCAGCTCCTGCCCTATACAGCCACAACTCAAGCTGTCCATTGTTGCCAAATTTGACTGCATGAAGCCCCTTTAAATAATTTCTGGTTTAAAGGCCTAAGAACAGTAATTTGATTGTCTCAAACACCTCTTAATGCCTTAAAAATGGAAAAGGACCTGCATATTTCCTTCTGAAATGTAATTACCCTCAGGCACAAGCCACGTTTCGTGTCTGACTAGTGGTTATAAGGAAGCAATGATGGGAGGAAGCAAACAGGGGTTTGCAGCATATCTATAATCCCAAGCAGTATTTTTGTGCCATGTTTTTGGTATGAGGGCTCTTCTTGCAGGAGGAATGAAGCTATTTGTTATCACAATTTTTCCCTTAGGCCATGAAAAATAAATGTCATTATTACATATCATGATTTCACGCTTTTCTCAGAATAATGCAGAATTTTATTTAATAGAATGCAGAATTTTCACAGTTAAGAGGTTTGAAAATAAAATACTACATGGTTTCTAGCCTGCAACTTCGTATCCCAGGAATCTGCTGAAATCTCTTTTTGGGATGTATGCTGCCAATGGATGGTTTGCTTGTATGTTTCACTGAGGCTTTTATTTTCTTGGGAAAATAATGACACTAGCACATTGATAAATGAATTTTATTTAGTTTTCAGGTAAGGAGAGTGATGCCTGCAGTTGTGCCTTTATGGACATGGAAGATAAAGGAAGAGTGTGAGATTGGTGGCATTGTAGACAGCAGTCCCTGCTCCCATAATTTAATAATAAGCTGAATATCTGTAAGGGACCATGCATAGGGAGGAAACTTAAACACCTGATTTTATGTTTTGTAATATTTCTACCGAGTTTTTAGTATGATAACAATGTTTTGGTTTCCTTTAGAAATGAACATATAGAGGTGATGTGGCAAACAAAAACCCCTTTTACCAGTGTGCAGTTGTGATGGTGTTCACAGGGGTCTGAGGATGAGGGAAGAGATGAGAATCTGACTCCATGTTTCAGAAGGCTTGATTTATTATTTTATTATATATATGATATTAAACTATACTAAAAGAATAGAAGAAAGGATTTCATCAGAAGGCTGGCTAAGAATAGAAAAAGAAGGAATGATAACAAAGGTTTGTGTCTGAAACAGAGAGTCTGAGCCAGCTGACTGTGATTGGCCATTAATTAGAAACAACCACATGAGCCCAATCCCAGATGCCCCTGTTGCATTCCACAGCAGCAGATAACCATTGGTTACATTTTGTTCCTGAGGCCTCTCAGCTTCTCAGGAGGAAAAATCCTAAGGAAAGGATTTTCCATAAAAGAGATCTGTGACATGCAATAGCACACAACAAACCACAGTTTAGGTTGTGTCAAGATTCCTATCCTGGATCCAATTTTCAGAATTGTTGTCAGCTCTGCTTCAGTCTGAAACTTGGCAAGGTGTTTCCCTGCCAAGTGTACTGTCATCTTTTTCAACTGGAGTATATCTGCTTCCTTAATTTCTAGGATTTTATAAACCCTTCCAAAGTATTAGCTGCTGTAATCCCAGTGCGAGTGCTGAAGGGATTTTTTGCAGCACGTGTGTGCACAATGCTGCTGATGGCTGTGCAGTGAGATGTGCTGTTATCAGTGTAGTTAAAGCACACTCTGTGCTAAAAGGGATTGCAATGCAATCATAGCAGGAGTCAGCTGCCAGGAGCTGTCCCAGGGATGGCACAGTGTGCAGGCTTTGCTGCAGCACCTTGCCAGGCTGTGCTAATCTGCAGCTGTGCATTGTTTCTGCTCTTTGTGGGGCTGATCTCTGGGTGATTTGGGGCTGTGCTGCAGAGCAGGGAATCACACAGCCACGTTGCCATGAGTGGAGAGGAGGATTAGACCAAGCCCCATTATCTGGCCAGGCCTCAGTGGAGTGACAGATCTGCCTGGCCTGGAGCTGCTTGCCACCCAGAGGAGTGCAAGGATGATTTATGGCAGAGGCTTTTTGTTGGAGAGCTTCCAAAGAAAGCAGTGGCAATGGTGTGGATTACTGTCTTCTGTGTCATTAAAAATAATCTGGAAAACTGATCCCTTCCTTGCCCTGTCCATGAATTCTAGCACCCCAGTCAGTGGTTTGGGTATATAATACTTGCCATGTGCCCCTTGAAATGTGTTAACTGTGGAACTCCTTAAATATTATTTTTTCTTAGGCCACTCAGAAATGGTGTAATTAAAGGAGATAATGTTTTCCTGATTTGTTTATTTCACTTTGGTTTTGGGTCATAGTGGACATGATGTCAAGTCCTCCCCAACCACTGGCTGGTGTCCAGATGTGGCCAATGTTATGGGGAGAGAATTTATTCACACAGCAGTATTCTTTTCCTTCATTTTGGAGTTGTACTTTGCAAGAACTGTCTGTCAACCACTTACTCAAGAATTATGAAACAAAACCTTCAGCTTCTGTGTATATTCAGTTGCCTCACAATTGAGCTGAGGGATGCTTTGGAAGTGTACCCATCTGAACTGCCCAAATGCAGTGTGAGTTCTAAAAACCACCTTACACAGCCCTGGACTGTGCTCCAGCCCTGGCCTGGAATCTGTGTGAGTCCTTGGTGGATCATGGTCTGGCTAGTGAGAACAGAGTCATCTTTTTTTTAAGAAAACCAATTGTTAAGTGTTGCCTTCATTACACACAGGGTCCTTTCAATCACATTACTGCTGAAAGCTGTATTCGTATTATTGCTTTGATATTTCAGATTCCATGTAACTATTGGTGTTCCTGTTCAGGGTTAGTCCTGTGACTGAGATTTCAGGTGCCTGCCATTAACCTCTTGTTCTTTCTCTCCCCTGCCCCCTTTTTAGAGGCCTTTGAGTCTTTGCTTCGCTTTGCTGAGAACCGCACGAGTTCCCTGTTTGAGACAGCGTACAGACCTATGGCAAAAGAAGCAGCAGAGCCCGTTAAGGAGCTTTTTACAGACATCTCTCTCTACATTCTGGGTGCAGAGACCACCGTGGAAAGTGCAGTTCTACGGTTCTTTGACAGTCTCTTTCCTCTGGTCTACAGCCGGCTCATAAACCCAGGAATTACAGATCTGTCAGAGGACTACACGGAGTGTCTGCGCCTTACAAGGCAAGACATCAATCCCTTTGGACACTACTCTAAAAACATGGTTACAGAGCTGTCAAAATCCCTTTGGGCCAGCAGGATGCTGAGCCAGGCGCTGAGCCTGGGCATCGAGGTGATCAACAGCACGGAGCACGCGGCTCTGAGCAAGGAGTGCAGCCGGGCCCTGGTGAAGATGCAGTACTGCCCGCACTGCCAGGGGCTCACCCTCATCAGGCCCTGCGTGGGCTACTGCCTCAATGTCATGAGGGGCTGCCTGGCCAGCGTGGCAGAGCTGGATGCTCAGTGGAGGGAGTTCATCTCCACGCTGGAATATCTCACTAATGAAATGGCTGCCTCGCACGAGCTGGAAACGGCCCTGGCGGGGATCTGGAGCTCCATCAACGAGGCCATCCTGCATGCACAGCTCAATGGACCACAGCTCTCTGCCACAGTAAGTGCTCCCTTGTAATCTGTCATTGCCATTTATCAATTTCCTCCTTCTGTGGATAAACATTTAAACAAGTTGGTGTTGTCTTTGCAGCAGTTTTTAGACTTTAGCTAGATGTGTGTCTAATAGTCCATGCAGACTTTACACAGAATTATGGTGGGGTTCAGTAGAGTCTGCTTTGAAATGAAAAGGTTGGGCGGATTTGTTTCTTTAGAAGGAGCCCAGTAAAGCAGAGCTCTGCCTTGTCTGCACAGTTTTCTAAACAAAAATTGATACTGGATATCAATCAGGTGTTATCCTGGCATGGAATTGTAGCATGTGAGAACATCCCACTGGATTTTCTATAAGGGCCTAGAAAAGTGAGCTTTAAAATAAAGACAAAAGAATTGATTTTCACAATTTTGTTTTCTAAACAAAAATTGATACTGGATATCAATCAGGTGATCCTGGCATGTAATTGTAGCAAGTGGGACATCCCACAGGATTTGGTATAAGGGCCTAGAAAAGTGAGCTTTTAAATAAAGGCAAAAGAATTGACTTTCACAATTTTAGACTCCCTTTTGTGTTGACTGAGACATCAGGAAGGTAGTACAGGTAATGGGCACATCTATCATACAGAAGTTGGGAAAAGAGCATGAAAACATTCAGAGTTATTTGGCAGCATTTACATAAGTAAAGGATAAAAATGCACTTGAATTGGAAACAGCTTTGTGAGTGGTGTAGATTAAGGGAAAAGAACTAGGATGGTAGAACTGTCACATAAATAATAGCAGCATATGACTGGCAGGTGTTCTCTCAGGGTGTTGGAGATTAGGCTAGAAATTACTGAAATGAAGATGATGCAGCTGATTATGTCTATATGAAGTTAACACAACTGTCAGTGGTAAAAAATGTAGCAGTGTGGCCTTAAGTAGGGTATAAAGACTAATCTAAAAAATGCAGGTAGATCTGCCTGTCTTTAAAGTAAAGGAATTCTTGGAGAGAGCACAGATGGAAATGCACAAATTCAAATATTTAATTTCTGTGTAGAACTTTGGTCACCACATCATGTAAGAGAGAAGGTAGTCCAGAGATTCCACAGAAAGAAGCTGTGGCAGAGTCTATTCTAAACAAAGGAAGGTTTTTTTAATAGGAGAAAAATGCTTCTATGTTTGCAGCCTTCCAGAATCTCTAATATTGCAGCTCCCCTCACTGACATGAGCCATACTAGAGTCAGTTATAACACATAAATTATAAAAAACCCCAACCACTTGCTGTAATCTGATAGAATTTCACTTTGTATTTTAGTTAAAACTCAGTTCGTGTTGCCTCAGTTTTCCTTTTCATGAATGGCAAACTTGCTAGTTTATCTGACATTTAGAGATTAACATGGAAAACCTTTATGAAATTTTTCCAGGTTCTTGGGTAGAATAGTGGGCACTGGAGCCTGCATGTGCTGCAGGTCTGCATTGGGTGGTGTCACAATGTTCCCCATGGAGAAGTGTTAAACTTAGAACATGTTGTGTCCAATGTTCCTGCCTCTGGCCCTATTTTCACTCAGAAGTTGTTTTTAAATGAGTCTAAAAGGGAACCAGAAATCAAAGTACACCATTACTGTATATTGGTTTTATCTGACTATAGATGGATACTTCTAAAATCACTGTAGAGCTTCATTGCTGATTTCATGGACAGAATGCTAAAACACAACTCTGCCTTATCAGCCTCATAATTAACATGCTCTTCCTTAGCTTACTGGGGGTAAAATTCATGGTCCAGGTGAATATTGGATAATCATGGGTGAACTCAATGAGTGTATTGCTTTTAGGTGATTTGGAAGTAGCATTCTCTCTCAAGTCTCTTTCAGGCTGCAGACTCTCTTTAAAGATTATTCAAATAATTTTATTTGGGGCCTTCTTAGTTCTCTAGCAATACCTTTAAACATTTGCCTTCTTCCATTTGGAATAAGCTCAGAAAATGCTGTTGTGTTTGAAATTCCATTAATTCTTTTTTCCCTGAAGTTATCTGTGCTTTCTGTCACTGGCAGAGCCTCCATGTGCAGAAGAAGGTGCTGTTGTGTGTTGTTCTAGGGGCTGCTCAGTAGGATGGCAAAGGATGTTTGAAGATAGCTGTGCCTCAGTGTTTGTTACCCTCAATCCTTCCAGGTGCCTGCAGAGTAAGATGGTGTTTAGAAGACAGAGCATGTTTCACTATTTGAACAAGCATTCATCTGATACTGGTTTAAAATTTTCCTGATTAGTTACAGAGGAGAGGATAGCCATTATTTAGAAAATTGAGCCTAATTAGGCTTTATTTTCTCCTCTGAAGAAGCAGAAAGGAGTTCAGTGCTCAGGTTCAGGATTTGCTGCTGGAGATGGCTTCTGGGAATCCAGGTTGGGATTCTCAATTACACTGGGGCCATTTGATGTGCACCCAGTGTTTTACTGTTGGTTTTACTTACAGGATTCTTTGTTTTCCCCAGCAAAGTTACATTCTCTTTTTCTTTCCCAAGTGTTTGGGGACCTTTTTTTGCTTGCTCACTGTACTCCCCAGCTTCTGCAAAAGTGGAAATGTTCAGCTTAGGTAGTTTCCATTACAAAGGCAGTAATTGGTTTCATTTGATTATAATGGAAAACTCATCCAGGAAAGCAGAGCACTCCTAGTAATCTTCATTTATCCCGAGGCAGCCTTAATTAATGTGCTTGCCCTTTTAGAAAACATTTTACATTTTTAACAGACAATATGGCTAAAAATTAGGATTCTTTTTTTCTCTTGTTGCCTGCCTGGATGATAATGAATAATGGAAAGTTAGATTATGTTTTCTTTAAAATGGGGAAGGGCTGAAATAAACCAATAAAGCACTTAGGATACTTTGCTCAAATGAGGTGCAGTCAATTGATATTAAATCTAAAACTAAAAATCCTATTTGTATGAGGCGTGCATAACTTCAGGAAAGTGGCCTCTGCTGATCTTGTCCATTAGAGCCAAGAGAATTGCCTGATTTGCTGGGATAGCAAGTGTGAGAGGTCACCTTTAAGATATTGGTAATGTCTCCTCAGATTCCTGGGGATGTGCCATGCCATTTGTTCAATGATGCTGGCTTGCATCCAGCTCACTGAGCCTAATGCAGGCCAGCCCGGCTCTGCAGCACCAGCAATCAGCAGCATTGCTCTCATCTGCTCAATCTCATTGTCCTTCCCCTGCTAGGAGCCCTGGCTGCCTCGTGGTGCCAGCCACACACACCAGCTTGCCTTAGCCTTCCTTAGCATCTTCCTCTTTGTTCATTTCTTTTTCTGCCTTTATGTTTTACAGCTGGTCTCCTTTTTTCATGTGTTCAGTTTCTGTATTGCTGTACAAGCTCTGTACTTACACATCATTGCTGATGTTAATTTTGTTTTTGGTTCAGAGGGAAAGTAAACTGCTCTCAGCTGAAATCAAGAGAGGAGGAGGAGGAGGAGAGGCAGTTCTGAAGTGCCTGTGGTGCTGGCACTTGAGGCAGGTGGGGTAGCAAACAGTGCCCACGCCCCTGGAGCACATCCCACTGAGCTGTTCCTGGCAGGGAGCTGCAGTCCCACTCCAGCATGAGTGGATGGGGTGGCTGGTGGAAACAGAGTGAGGATTTCTGCTGGATCACAATGGCTGGAATCTCACCAGTCCCTCCAGCTCTCAGTGCTTCCCTTTGGGCCTCCAGTGAGGCTTGGCCTCCTGCCCCACAGTGGCACTGCTGCTTCTGCCAGGCACCCCTGATCTGTGGGATGGCTTTCCTGCTGGACCAGGGGGCACTCAGGAGCTGCTGCCCTGCCCAGGCACAGATTTCCTTTAGATTTCCTTTCATTTCCATTTCCATTTCCATTCCCTTTCCTTCAGATTTCCTTTGCCAGTTCATGGCTCCAGAGGTTCCCCTTTCCCGTGTCTGGATCAGAATCCCTTTGCCTGTGCTGGGAATGCAAAGGGCTGGGAAATGCAAAGGGATGTGTGCTAGCAGAATATTTGGAATGTGGGAAGGCACATCTGGTACTTCTCTGTGTTCTTGCTGCAAGGAGCTCAAGTATTTATCTTGTTGCTAATGTTATAATGGCTGAGAAAACATTAAATGAGGAGAATGTAAAAAGCCACAGACCTGCTGTTTTTAGGATGGATAACTGTTAGGCAAGAGCAAAGTCCAGCATATTGTGTTTTGTGATTTTAGCAGTAAAAAAAGCAAAAGCTAATAAAAGGCTTGATAGGGATTATAAAACTAAGATATGATCAGAGATTAAGCACTTGGAGAAAGCAGAAAGATGTGCCTCAAGGCAGTTAATTTCTTGGAGACAAGCTCACCAATTAATGGGATAACAGTGATATAAAAAAGTGATAGAAGAATAAACTTTGGGAAGAGGAGCAGATTGAGGCAGGAAAAATACAGAAAGGGATGTTTAAGATGCAAGATGCATGGAATTACAGGAGTGTCAGGAAGCACAGAAATAGTGATTGTGATCAAAACTGGATCAAAATCAGTGACAACCTTTCTATGACATCGAGGAGAAAGATGGATAATATTGAGAAAAGATCCATTAAATACCATTTGTATTTTAAAGGCTCTGGTTTCAGGTTGTAATGAAAGAGACTCTCTGATGCCTATTTTTGGCAGATCATTTGAGTGTTGTTTCTTAAAAGTTCAAGTGGTTTAGAAGAAATGCAGGAAAGGCATGAGAAGGTGAAAAAAGCTTCTAGCAAGGTCTGCTGTCCTTGCTGACAAAGAAAATCCAGACAAAGGAGCTGGGCTTTCCATGCCTGTCCAGCCACTTGTGCTGTGGCCCTTTGCAGCTGGGGGTGTCACTGGGACCTGGCAGGCAAATTACACAGAATTAAGAGCAAATTAGAGCCCAGGGGAGTGAAGGAAAAAAAAAAAAAAGACCAAACAGAAAATACACGTAGATAGATGGTTGTTCTTGGTGGCTGGTTGATCAATCTCCTCCCATCAGTGGGTTTAAATGTTGCATTTAACCAAAACAGATGATCCCTGCTGAGAAGCTGCACATGGGACCTTTGCACTGAACAAGCAAACTGTATAGATTTCTTCTAGATTCAGTTTAAGGACAGAAGGGGGCATCTGCCAGTGGAAAAACATACTTGGGGTATCCTGGAATGCCTGTGTTACTGCAGTGGCCTTGAGCCAGAACTTACAGGGGAAGGGGTCTTTGGGGAAAACAAATATAAAATCTTACTATAAATTTTCTGGTAAAAATTCAGCAGTGTCTGGAAGGCTTACAGAAAGTAACTCAGGTGTCTTAAATTATGAGGAATGCAGAAATAAAAAATAAAAGACCCAAGATCTGTTAAATGGTCACCTTTAGGGTAAGAAAAGCTTAGAGAAAAGAGTGCCAAATTTGCAGCAGCAGGAGGCTGATGCACAGTAACCTTACAAATTTGAAAAGGAAGTGGCAGTACTATGAACAAAATAACTTTGTGCTGAGTGAGTTCACAGCAACAAAGAGTTTCTGCCAGCCAGTAATGAACTACTTGATTAATGACATTGAATGGTATCATAAAACACTCCTGGAGGCTTTGGAGAACACTCAGGGCTGAACTCAGGTGCTTCCTTCCTGCAAGTTTTCCAATTCAAATGATCAACACCAGCTGTCAATAAGTATAAAAACTGTACTTAGCAGAGGTTAAAGCAGTATATTCAATTCCTTGTGGTTAGATTGCAGAAAACAACTATAAAAAAGGACAGGGAAAGTTATGTTATTTTAAATGACATTTTGCTTTTTCCAAGCACTTAGCAGGAAACCTCCTCTGAAAACAGAAACTGGAGGAGCCCTCAGCTGTGCTGAGGTTTCTGTTAAAGATCTCCAAGCAGCCCTGTCTGATTTAGCAGCACTTCTTGCAGTGCTTTCATATCTGGTTCTCATGAACCCAGGTTCTGTGAATGTACATGAGGTTCAAATCCTTTGTGAATGCTGGGGCAGGAGGAGACCTTGTAGAAAGCAGGGGAATTGCCCTGAGGGCACACCTTGCAATGACCTTTTTCTGTGGGAAAGGGAAGAGGATGGCTTTCACCGTGCTGTACACATGCAAAAAGAAGTCTGCATTAAATTTTTGGTTTATTTCTCTTGGGCTTTATACTCATTAAGATACTGCTCTCATGTTATGGTCAGTCATGGGTGAATTTTTAAAAAGCAGCAGTGGAGCTATATCCCTGGAATCAACTGAATTTCATGGAGTGTAAGCATCTAATTCTTGCAGGCAGCTTTGTAAGTCTTGCCACGTGCAATTTGCTTGATTTAAAAGCATTTTGACACTTGAGTCCTGTAGAAGTATTTCTGGAAATAATAATCTAAATTGTTTAATGCATTTGCCTTATTTCCATCTGTTACAGAAGT
Source organism: Agelaius phoeniceus (assembly GCF_051311805.1). Classification (NCBI taxonomy): domain Eukaryota; kingdom Metazoa; phylum Chordata; class Aves; order Passeriformes; family Icteridae; genus Agelaius; species Agelaius phoeniceus. Next base: position 3,566,617 of record NC_135274.1, on the reverse strand, counting down.
CCTCTGCAGAATTAGAGCTCATGTAGCCTTGAACAGCTCCCTGGGGGGATACAAGGAGCTTTCTGGCCCCTGTTGGGTAATGACAGTTCTCTTCCATGCAGGTGTTGGATGCCACAGAGTAGCCTGATTTCCTGGTGGTAAGGATCCTCTCATCTGTAGCAATGGAACTGCTTGAAATTAAGTATTTATGTCAAAGTGGAGTAGGTTAAATTGAAATACATATTTCCAAAAGTCTGTTATCGAGTGGAGCAGGAATAAAGAAACACCATGTAATTACAATTGTGTTAGTTCTGAGAATATTTGCTGGGTGTTATCCAGCTGTCATTTGTTTGACTAAACATGTAGCTAAGAATTGGATTTGACAGAAATTGTGCAGCTTTCAGTTGCTTTTGCAGGAGTGATGATGCATTTGCATGGATGTGTCTCTCCCTTCACAAGGCCCAGCTTGCCTCCCCACTGGCTGCTGACTTGCTGATAGTGCTTAACCACACTATTAATGACTCATTAGTCTGTAGTAAGATAAAAAGCTCTTTTCTGCCTGCTGGAGCAGTACTCAAGTTCCACTTTTCATTCCCTAAATCCTGGATTTTGTGTGAGTATGTAACCTAAAAGGCTTATGTTAAACATTGATATCAGTGGAATTGATGGATGTAGCTTTTTACCTGCTTTTGGTCTGAGACCAGCTTTATCTGTGATTCATCATTTGTGGTTAAGATTTTGGGACTATTTGTGTTTTTGTGACATTTTTTCCTGTTTACAACCAAGGTACACTTGTTTGACACTTGTGCCAAAGCGTTTGTTGAAAATGTGTCAGGTATTTATTTGTGTGTGTTTGTGGGGTCCCAGAAATGCTGTTAGGTGAGTGTTTTCTGGAGATGTGTATGCATGCTGCTTCAAACCAGGTGAAATTGTGCATAATTTGGGTAGTTCTTCTCCAGTGCATGTGCTAATGAATGCTGTAGGGCCAGATGTAGAGAGTAAGGACAACAGGTTTATGATGAGTAGAAAGAAATAGTACCCTGCTTTCAGAGCAAGAGGCCTAGTGCTAGTAGAGGCCTAGTAAAAATGAATTTTAAAAAATTAAAATTAAAAAAATTAAAAATTAAATTTAAAAAATTCTAGTGTTGTAAAAATGAATTTTAAAAATTAAAATTAAAAAAATTAAAAATTAAATAAAAAAAATTCTAGTGCTGTAAAAATGAATTTAAAAAAACCCCACTTTTTATTAAGGATACTACCTGTATTTAGGTAAAATAATTCAGTGGTGGTAATCCCTGAACTTTACATTTTATTACTTCCTTGTTGTTTTTTTTAGGCTTAAAAACAATGATACCTCATTGATGCTGCTTCTAAATGCATCCTTAAAAGTGCATGGCTGATGGAGCAATGTCCCTGAGCATTGCAGGGCAGCCCAGCCTGTCCCTCTGGGATGTTCAGTGCTGTCAGCACCAGCACAAGCACCCACAAGCACTTGTGCACACACTGACACTCACAGCCCCCTGCTTTTCTTCACTCCTTCAAAGCTGTGTCTTTTTCATGTGGGTGATCAGCTCAGCTCTGAAAGTGCAGCAGCAATTTTTATTCAATAAGAATGAGCTCATGAGTTCTGCTGTGGACTCGAGTTTAGTTTTTCTCAGGGCTGTTTGCATGATATGGCCACTTTTTCTCAAAACAGCTGCTTTGCTTCACTTTGTTTTACAAAGCCAGGCTCTGGAATTTTTCAGCACCACCTTATGGGTTCCTAGAGAATTAGATGCTGGGAACTCTAGCAGCAAGTATAATTAAAAGTAAACCCCAGAGTCATCAGCTGTTTGAAACATGGTGAGAATGGTGCTGGTTTTCCCCCAAAGCTGAAAATGCTCAGTGACACCTCCATGGAAATGTGTGTGTCCTGTTTGACTTTAGCTTGGTGCTGCAGCAGATGAGGATGTGCCCAGGGCAGGAGATGAGCTCCAGAACACAAGGCCTGTCAGAGCCATAATCATAAAGCTGCCAGGAGAGCAGAGCTGTAATTTCCCAGAGCCAGGGCTGTCACTGAGCACTCTCTATCTTCCCTGCAATGAGAGGCTGGTGTCAGCACTTCAGCATTATTAGAGCTGAAAGATGAAGGATGTAAATATGGTAAGAGTCCAGGATTCTGCTTGAAGCACAGCACTGAGCAAGGCAATCAATGGGTGGGATAATATTTATGGAAATGATGATACTCAGGATGACAGATGATGTGCTTAGTGTTTCAACGAGAGTTGTGTACACTTTATTCATTCTTTCTACTTCTTTCTTTTTTATTCTGTGCACTTACTGTGAGCCTCCCCAGATTATGGAAGTCATCTGCTGAAACTGAGTGTTATTTTCTATTATGAAATCAATTTAAACTACAAAAGAGAAATTAGATGTGCAGGTTCTTTTTACGAACCTGACTTTCTGTATTGTGGTTTGTTAAATATGATGGGGTTTGTAGCTGCAACGCTTTAGAATTTTGGCACTTCTGTTTGTTGTGGGTAATTTTTGGTCTTATAAATTAACAAGGCATGGAACAATGAAGTTGGAGTGTTGCTGGGTTGGGGTCCAGTCCCTGGTAAAAAATGCAGCTCGAGCATATTGGCAGCGAGGCTGCTTGTTATTCATTGTGAGGCGTCTGGCTATGGGAGTGTTAGATGTTTGACAGCATTGAATAGATTCCAGTCAGCCATACAAACTACCTCCACTGGAGTGGAAAGGACCATAAAATTGTTTTAGCAACAGCTAATTCTCCTGAGTCTTTTAAGGCTTTTTTCCCCTTATTTTTTCTTTAACCGTTTGGTTGCCGGCAGGGGATTTGCCAATTCAAACAATAAATTTTCCCAGATTAATTTCATTTTGAAGATAGTTCAGAAAGCTTTTCATTGATTTTGCATTTAGCATAGTTGAGATTTTGGGGGAAAAATGACCAAAAACCCCAAACACACACCAGCCATCTAAATTGTACCTTGAACAGTGTTACATTTTGTTGAATATAAAAACTGAACTATAAAGTAACTTCTAGCACTGCATTTTCTATCAATAACTTGCAGTCCTGCTTTTATCAAAGAGGCATTTGGGAGCTAATCTGTTAACTTGTAGGTCTTTGTTTCATTCCCTGCTCACCTTTTAGGGGCTGCAGTGCCAAACAATCTTAGTGCTTCAAGTTCTTTTACAAACAGCTTGGGGCATTGTCTGTTCAATCTCCAGCTGAAGTTGTGTGATAATTCTTCTGTCTTTACTTTGAATTCCTTTCATTTTTATTTTTGATCCTAAGTAGGTTTTGGTGCAGCCTTAGAAAGGCCACATGTCTCTCTAGGCTTCAAGTTTTTAAAAGGAATGCAGGTCTTCTCTAACTGCAGGTACAAGAAGTCCAATAACTACCATTTATAATTCCATTTTCCCTTATATAAGCTGTGCCCACTTCTCTGGTTTATGCAGACATAGGTGGACTGGGGAAAAACTCAGTGAAGGCTTTGTATAGATGGACTAGAAGACTGAAATACAAGTGGAGTTGTGGACATTAGCGTGTGAAAGAGAATGAAAATGTGTTCTTACCTATCAATATTTGATGTTACCAGTGCTGGCTGCCTCCCAGTGTGCCACAGCTCAGTCATGAGCTGCAGCCATGTCTGGAGACACAGGGACAGCACCTTTGGGTTGTTCAAGGCAAGGTGGAGAGTGAGGAGGTTCTCAGCTGTCACAGCTTCCCTGAAGGCACTTCCAGGAGCCTGGAGGTCATGTTCAGTTTTTCCATTTGTCTTGAGTTCAGGGCTTCAGCCTGCTGGCACTAGATGGGCCATGAGATTGCAGTGAGAAGCCAGCTGGCTCTGTTGTCACCTTCTGCCCCAAAAGAGGCTGCCTCTTGTGAAGAGCTCTGTCTTGTACACTGGGAAAAATGACATATTCATCCAGCTGAGCACCAGCTTTCCTTTTCCTCTCCTGTTTCCCAGGAAATCATTCAGTTAGGTTAACATTAACTGGAAAAATTGAGGAAAAATGACCACAATACCAGCATTTGGTGTTACAGGAGAAATGCTGTAATGCTTCCCAGCTGTGCTAATGAACCTGGGGCACAGCTTGGAAACAGGAGCCTGGTGGCTCATGGGGTGTGTGCCCTTCTGTGCCAGATGAGCTGAAAGGCCCTGATGATTTTATTGTGTTTCTCTAGGCTTTATTAATTATAGTGAAACTTTGCTTTTTTTTTTTTTTTATTCTTCTAGTCCATCTATACAAAACCTTCACTGAGTTTTCCTCAGGTCCACCCATGTCTATATAAACCAGAGAAGTGGGCACAGTTTATAGGGCACAGGGTTATGTAAGGGGAAATGGAACTATAAATGGTAGCTACTGGATTTCTTGTACCTGCAGTTAGGGAAGACCTGCATTTCCTTTTAAAAACTTGAAGCCTAGAGAGAGATGTGGCCTTTCTAAGGCTGCACAAATGTCTTTTCTGTAGCAGACAGATGTTTTCTGCAGCCATTGAGCCAAGTGGAGCCAGTGTCTGCCCTGATCAGCTCAAAGGGACTCTGCTCACAGCAACATTTGCCATTTATATAGAAAGATACACACATTTTTCTGTGACATCAAGCATGTGTTGGATTCTCTGTCATTAACTGGAGATGTTATAAAATACCTGATTTTCCAAGTCAGGACAGAGCCTGAACATTCTGACAGCTGTGTTACACCTGAGTTACTGGCAGTCACTGACACAACTTCCAAAGCTGATTTTTACAGTACTGAGAGCCTCTGTTTCCTTACCTGAGGTGTATATTGGTGCCTCTGATCTCTGTTTCTTTGCAAACCTGCTCTGCTCTGCACTTTCTCCTGTACTTGTTTTCTGGGAGATCAAACAGTTTTAATCCTCTGGAATGAAATTGTGTTGCTTTTATTACAGACCCATAGCTCATGAGCTATGGCAACACCTGAATCCTCATTTTCCCAGAGATGGGCCTCCTTGTTGCAGAGCTCCCTAGATGGCATTTACTACTGGAAATATTAATAAGGACTGGAGGATAGGGGAAAGAGAAAAAAATACAGTAATTTCCAGACTGTTTCAAGCATTCAGGTCTGTGCTCTGTTCTCTGGAGCTGGGGTGGATCAGGAATGCAGTCTGAAGGATGAGCACAGAGCCCCGGTGTGCTGGACTGGCAGGAGCAGCAGGAAATTGGATGTACAAGAGGAGGATTGAGGGGCAGGTGGAAGAGGAGATTGGGGCATTTCTGCCCATCACTGTGCCCTTGCAGAGGGATCCTTGTTTGCTCCCATGGCATCACAGTGGGAGTACTCAGAGATGTGCACAAATATATATATATATATATATATATATACACACACACACCTATATAGATATATCTATCTATATATATAAATACTTATTTATTTTTTTATATATATATAGAGAGTTTGAAAGGTCTGTTGGCTCTTTTTAGAGAGATGTCCATGCTTTGTCCCCTGTTTTGTTTCTTTGTCAATACTTTCTGTTAAGATCTTCACTTAGTAAGACTGTTTTGACTCAGTGCTGTGCTTGGTGTATGAAGTTTACCCTTGGTTCTCATTCCTAATATGTTCTCTATATTGTAATTAGATGGTTTCCCCTCTTTTTTTTCTAGTGAGTGAGTGTGACACAGATGAGAATTTGGAGAGAAAGCTCAGACTCAAGGAACACATCTTTTAGGGAACAGAAGATTGCAGGAAGAAGTTAAACTAGGCAAATTCTCAGGAATTGTACATCATGTCTGGGAAGGCCTTTATTTGTGACAGGACTTTGTCATTTATGTTCTGAACTGCTGGACACTGGCAGAAGGGAAGAGAGGCACACAGGAAGAACTGAAACAATGATTTGAGGTAACAGAGGAAAGTTACACTGTTCATAGTTAGAATGAGACAGGCAGTGGTTTTGGGAGAATCTTGTGTGTGTGGAAAGAAAAAAGAGCTAACCCAGGAGAAAGAGATGTAGAAGAATATGGAGGCAATGCAGTGGGAAAGGAATGTAAGAAATTGAGACAAAAGACATGGAAAAGAGCTGGAAAAACAATTATGGACACCCCCACCCCCCAGTATTTGAAAACTCTGGAATGCTGGTGAGGACCTCTCAACATCATCTGTCTTCCTCTTAGACTGTCCTGCTTGACTAATCCTGCCATTGACCAATCCTACCATTTCAAGCTGCTTTTAGCCATATTTGCCTGTGCTGGAGGGGGCTTGGCTGGACTGATCTGTGTGTGGGTTCTGCAGAGCACTCAGCCTGACCCTCTCAGGTGTTTCCTTCCCTGCTGCTGATTCCTGGGGAGGGACAGGAGTGTGTGAGTGACACACACCCCCTTTCACACCCACACAGCAGCACATCTTCAGGGCTTCTGCTCAGTTTCTCTTGCTCCTCTCCCTTTAATTGGTCCTGAGGATTTTACAAAAAAAGTCACCTTGTGTTTTGTTGGGCTTTTTGTGAGGTATGTGGTGCATTACTCTGCAAGCTTTAATCATTAAGTATATATAATCTGTACTTCTCTTTGTCTAACCTTGCCCAGGATACACCCTCAGCTGTGGGGCTTCATCCCTGATGGAATGATGAAGTCAGCTTCTTGCAGGATTTGAGCTGCTCCACTGGTAGACTCTGAATTTTGATATGAGCTTAATTCTTCATGATGATTAGCTGAAGTGACATTTATCATGATCTGACAGAAAAAAAGAATGGCTTGTTCATTATATTTAACTGTGAAAATGTCTAACCAGTCCATGGTTCTATTTTGAGACTACATGTAGTGACCCAGGATTTACAATTCATAAGACATGATACACTTTAAAAAGTCTTTTCATGTTCCTCCCCAGTGCATCTGAACTCATGAAAATGTTTCATCACTTCTTTACAGTATTCTGTAGTATAAATACCATTTTTTTACATCAGATTCCAAAGAAGTTGTTTTTGTCCCATCATTACTTTGTGCACTAATGGGTGTGTGAGACTTAAAATATTATCTTGTCATTGCAAGGTCTGAGTGCTTCCAGTTTTCCTTGTGCACACTGTTTGTAAAATGCTTTGTGAAAGGTTGGGGACAGAACAAGAAATTCTGTGCCTCACTGGTTTGCTGCCAAAGACCTCATGACCATTTTTGCTTTGGAGCATCTAAATTTTCTTGAGCCGAGCCATAAGGCCGTAAATTCTTTTCCATTTTTGCTCTATTTTTTTCACACATTTCTTAATTTTTTGATGAGAATTTCTCTAAGGGAGTGCACTTACTCAAACAGTAGAAAGGAAACAAATATTTTAACATCTGCTTGGATTTCATAGCCTTCAAAGCTGTGTGGCCTTGCAGGGTTTGTGGCACTGAGCTCAGTCCTGTTCTGTTCCCCACCTGAGCCTCTCCAGCCATTGCTGCCACCTGGGGAAGGTGTTACAGACATGAATTTCCCACAAAGTTCCTGAACCCAAACTGTCTCTTGCTTTGGTTTTTGAAGCTGATTATCTTTGGGTATAAAAGTTTAGGGTTATTTTAGGGTCGTTTCTCACCAACACATTGGTCATGATTAGGAAAATAATCTCTCTTTTTGAGTGATTTGAGTGGTTTTGCTCAAGTGTTTTCTTCTGAAATCTTTTTCCAAGTACTCCCTTGTTTCCCTTTCTCTTTCATCTTAGAGTTTTAGATTTTTAAAATACACAGAGAAAAATTAGGTACTGAAAGCATAAACAATCCAATGCTGTGTTACTTGGACTTCGCATTATTTAATTTACTTTTTCATCTACATACTGTCTGTTGTTTCACAGATTGCATGGGGGAGCCCCACTTTCACTTATCCCTGTTCTGCTTTGCTTGTCCCTTGCAGAGTCAGGGACTAATAAACTGAGCATACTTCATAGAGCTGCCTTTTCAGTAGAAAGTGTCTTCAACATATATGGCAATCAGGCCACTGTGCTTGAGGTTAACCCCAGCCCTCTCTGAGCTCAATCCTGAAAAATAAACAAAACTCTGGGAAAAGAGGTTTCCTTGGCAGAAGGATTGAGCTAACATTATGGATATAAAAACACAGTTCTGCAAGAAACTGAGCAGTCTGGCCCCAGTCCCATAAAGCACTTAAGCCCAGGTTTCATTTTCAAGTGAGCAGGAGATGGAGTGGCAGCTGGAAAGGCTGAACTGCCACTGCCTGACCCTGCATCTGCAGCAGGACTGGGGCTCCTCACTCAGCTGTGCCCCAGCCAGGGCTGCTCCTCCATGCCCAGCTGGGATGGCAGCTCCCAGGGGAAATAGGTGGGATGGCAGCTCCCAGGTGAGATGGCAGCTCCCAGGTGAGATATGGCAGCTCCCACGGGAAATAGGTGAGATGGCGGCTCCCAGGTGAGATGGCAGCTCCAGGTGAGATGGCAGCCCCAGGTGAGATGGCAGCCCCAGGTGACAGCACTGGGCTTCCTGGGAATGGGCTCCTGGGCAGTGTCAGATGGTGCTGCCAGAGCCTGCTGCTTGCACGGGCTGGGCAGAGCTGCAGAGCTCCCTGATCTCCCTTGGGGGAGAGGAAGGAAAAGGGGTGGAGAGGGAGTTCCCAGCCTGCAGTGAATCCCCTGTGAGGGCTCTGTGCCCAGCCTGTCCCTGTGAGTGCCCTTGTGAGGGTTCTGTGCCCAGCCTGTCCCTATGAGTGCCCTGTGAGTGCCCTGTGCCCAGCCTGTCCCTGTGAGGGCTCTGTGCCCAGCCTGTCCCTGTGAGTGCCCTGTGAGGGCTCTGTGCCCAGCCTGTCCCTGTGAGTGCCCTGTGAGGGTTCTGTGCCCAGCCTGTCCCTGTGAGTGCCCTGTGAGGGCTCTGTGCCCAGCCTGTCCCTCCCTGTGAGTGCCCTGTGAGTGTTTTGTACCCAGCCTGTCCCTGTGAGTCCCTGTGAGGGTTTTGTGCTCAGCCTGTCCCTGTGAGGGCTCTGTGCCCAGCCTGTCCCTGTGAATGCCCTGTGAGGGCTCTGTGCCCAGCCTGTCCCTGTGAATTCTCTATAAGGGCTCTGTGCCCATCCTGTCCCTGTGAGTGCCCTGTGCCCAGCCTGTCCCCTGTTCCTGAGGCTGCTGCTTGCAGCCCTGTGCCCAGGAGCTGGGCTGCCCAGGAGGAGCAGCCATGGAATCAAAGGGGCTCCTCTGCAAGGGGAAGGGAGCGAGCCCAGTGCTGCTGTGTCACTCAGCTGTCAGCCATCCTGGCATTTTCATGATCAATTAGCCTCTGTAGATGCTTTGTGGCTTGGCTAACAAAGAATTTTTTCTTCTTTACCAGATTCCCCAGTGCTGCTCCTACAGTACATGATTTTACCAAGATGATTTTTTGATACTTTGGAAATGTAATACACAGCATTGAATGAAAAGAGAAACCATAAACACAATTTTATCATGTGCTTTTTCTTTGGTTTAAGATTGTGATAAAGCTGCATTCTTGATACATCCCCAGTGTCTGCTTAATAAGGTTTTCTAATTTTATATGCTGGTTTTGTGTGCTTTTCCTTCAGAGACTGTGGGTTGGTTTTTTGGATTGCAGGGTACTTGTGCATGTGTTTTATGGTTTTATAGGCATTTATGATGTTTAGTGAGCAAGCACTAATATTTTTTGTGTGTGTGGTGTAAGTTACAGGTACTTATTCCTTAAGAATATTGCTTTTCTGTAAAGTGAAGTGACTACTGTAGTCATCAATCTTTCTTTGCTCTCCTTAGTTGTGTTTCTGTGTATCACCAGTGCTGACTTATTAGGGTCTTTCTTCCTTCTGAAACTGATTTGCTGTCAGAATCTTGCTATTCTGATGGCATTGATAACTAATGGAAATCAGTCTTCTGGTCTTTCTTTTTGGACCCTGGTATCAGTTGGTGTTACACTATGAGATGACATTCCCTTTATTTTTGCATTGATGAGCATTCACAAAGTGGAGGTGACAAAGTTAAGGCCACACATTCCTGTGTTCTGCAAAAAGTCCTGATTGGCTTTCCACAAAACCATCAAACTTCCTTATTTTGAACCAGCTTGGAAGTGAATTACCTAAAAGACACCAAGGCTTCAAAAGTGTATTTTTTTTTTTTTTTGAGGTGGCTGCTGGTGGCAGAAAGTTGCAGAGAAAATGAGTGGAACAAAAGGTTAGTTCTGATTCGATAGACATGGCTGGCATTGCAAGCAGCCTCACCTCCCACCCAGCATAGCAATGAGCAGGCAGCTTGGTGAGAAAGTTCAAACTGCACAAGATTATCCTCTCACAAATAAATTCTTCTAAAAGGCCCCTGTTGAAAAGGGTAAGATTATACCTCTGAGGAGAAGTACCTCTCTGAAGAAGTGTTTATGCCACTTACAGCTTTTGGAAACGCTCAAATCTTTTTGAGTAAAAGTAACAAACTTTTCTTCCTTTAATAAATGCACATTTTCTGTCAAGAACAGGCCTATTAATTGTGAATTACTTAGGGACCTAATACTCTTTGGAGGAAAAAAAATTGTGAGATTTGCATAGCAAAATATTCCCTTTTTATTGCTGTGCTTTTTTAGTGCCTGAAAGTTTCTTCAGCTTCCAAGCCACAGCACATTTTTATACTTCAGCTCATCTGCTTGTTATGAGGGTGCAATTTGCATTCTTTTGACACAAAGCATTGAGTTACAGTGCCATCCACACTCAAAATTATGGACTGGGAATATCCAAATAGAGGCTGTCCCAGTAACTTGTTCACTACTCCAGTGTAAATACAGAAGCTCTCTAAATGTACTGAACATAGGCAAGATCTTACTCATAGAGTTTACTAGAAGTGGAGATGTAAAAAATTTGGTTAAATGAAAGTATTTTGATCTGTTTCAAATATATCACCTAAAGAAAGCAGTAAGGGTTAAATGTGACAGTGATGATGATATGCCCAAAGTGTATATATTGAATTTAAGTGCAAATTTGGAAATTGATGTAATGTTATTTACAACCATTAAACTTCAATAAGGTCCCACTTCTGCTCCAGGTAATGAATCAAAAGTGAAGTATGGTGAACCCCAGTGGTAGGAGCCATGGTGAATGTGTTTCCTGGGACATTTTGGTGATGTGACATCATACATACATATTTTTATGTGTAACTGATCAGTTTGATGTTTGTGACTTTTCTAAATTCACTTTTGCAAAACAGATGTTATGTCCATTTACTTGAGGCGATTAAACTTTTTTGAACGTGAAGATATTTTAAGCTAAAACAAGCCCCTCTTATATTTTAAAATAAAAATTAATAATTTTAATTTTCTGCAATTTTTCATCTTTTTCTTTGTCCAGGCAAACATAAAATGTTTCTAATAAAACATGCTGACATGGTTGGTATTGTGCTCTTGCACATTTTTTTTTAATTGGAAATTGTCTTGCTTGCTGCTTTAACAAAATTTGCAATCTTTTAATTCCAAGGTCAGTTTCTTGACAAGGTTTTATTTCTTTATTATTTTTAGGTTTTATTTAGTACATAGATTCTGATACTGACATGTGAGTAAAATGTCCATAATAAGCTATGGGAAAACATGGAAAAATGAGAAAGAGAATGGGATTTTCTGTGCCATTTCACCTGAGCTGTATGGTCTCCATGTGCTTGCCAGCGTTGGAGGGGGAGCTCGTGTCTGTCAGGTGTTGCTGCCATCATTGGGACTGAGCTCTGGTGCTTTGCTGTGTGAAGATTTTGCTGGATGTGGTGAAAGCAGTGCTGTCCTGCACTTCTGGAAAATTTTATCTTCTTGTGAGTTGCAAGGAAGGAGTATTTTGACCACCATATAAAAGCCTGGGTGCTGCTAAATATTCCCTAGCAAGCCCCATTTCCTTCTAAAACCATCACTGCAGCCTTCCAGTTGCCTCTTTTTTGTGTTTCCTTTGGAAGGACAGTGGAGCAGGAACACAGGACATTATGGTTTGGTATGATATTTTCTGAAAAATCCTCTTTGCCCAGGATTTTCTCCCGGGAAGCTGAGAGGCCTCAGAAAAGAATGAAAACAATAATGATCTGATTGCTTGGGAATGTGGTCTGGAGATCGTTTACCAACAGGTGCATCTTTGATTGGTTCCATGTGAATTGTTTTTAATTAATCACCAATCACCATCAGCTGGGTCAGACTCTGAGGAGTCAGTCATGAGCTTTCATTATCATTCTTGTGAAGCCTTCTGATGTCTCCTTTCTCTATAGTTTAGTATAGTTTTTAGTATAGCATTTCTTTTAATATAATATGATATAATATCATAAAATAATAAATCAGCCTCCTGAGAACATAGAGTTAAATTATCATCTCTCACCTCATCCTGGGGACCTCACAACACCACAGTTTGGGGTTTGATTGGAGGGATGGAGACCTTAAAGATCATCTTGTTCCAACCCCCTGCCATGGGCAGGGACACCCTGCAGTATCCCAGGTTGCTCCAAGCCCTGTTCATCCCAAGTGTCTGCACCTGATCTGGCTACAGGAGTTGGGATTGATACAACTCCAGAATTCCACATTTCTCCTTTCCACCCATTAGCATGAGTTTCACTCCTCAGCCTTCCCTGACACCCTGACTTGTTGAAGGACCTGCTGGCCTCTGACTGCCACAAGGCCCAGCTCTGCAAGGGTGACAAAACATGAATGCTTTGGGTTGGAAGGGACCTTAAAGAGCATCTTGTCCCACCCCCTGCCATGGGCAGGGACACCTTGCACTATCCCAGGTTGCTTCAAGCCCCGTTCAGCCTGGCCTGGGACACTTCCAGGGATGGGACAGCCACAGCTTCTGTGGGGACCCTGTGCCAGGGCATCATCAGAAGAATTTCTTCTAATATCCAATCTGAATTTACTCTCTGCCAGTTTGAAGCCTTCCTGTGAGGGAAGGTTGAAAGAATTGGGATTGTTGAGCCTGGAGGAGGGATCAGGGTGAGCTCACTGTGCCCTTCCAGAGCCTGAAGGGAGCCTGCAGGAAAGGGGGAGAGGGACTTTTTCCAAGAGCCTGGAGGGACAGGACAAGGAGGAATAGCTTCAAACTGGCAGATAGTAACTTCAGATTAGGTATTAGGAAAATTTCCTCCCTGTGAGGGTGGTGGGGCCCTGGCACAGGGTCCCCAGAGAAGCTGTGGGTGCCCCATCCCTGAAGTGTCCCAGGCCAGGCTGGATGGGGCTTGGAGCAACCTGGGATAGTGCAGGGTGTCCCTGCCCATGGCAGGGGGTGGGACAAGATGGTCTTTAGGGTCCCTTCCAACCCAAAGCATTCATGTTTTGTCACCCTTGCAGAGCTGGGCCTTGTGGCAGTCAGAGGCCAGCAGGTCCTTCAGCAAGTCAGGGTGTCAGGGAAGGCTGAGGAATGAAATTCATGCTAATGGGTGGAAAAGAGAAATGTGAAATTCTGGAGTTGTATCAATCCCAACTCCTGTAGCCAGATCAGGTGCAGACACTTGGGATTGTGGGGGTAGGCAGCTGTTGGAGCTGCAGGATTCACTCCTGAGGATTAAACACAAATAAAACTCCATTTCTTCTCTCATCCTCTGTGTGCCATGGCTGTCATGGAACAACTTTATGAGTAACTTGGTTACCCAAAACCCTTGAGAATTACCCCTGCAGAAAGCAATGAAAGCTTATCTTTGTGCTGGGAGGCATTTTCAGGAGTGGAGCATGTGAACTGTATTGGGCTTTGATTTTTTTCCCCAGAATATGGGGAAGTCTTTTCCTACTGTCTCCATCTGATGGCATTTCAGATTTATGGATAGATTCTAAAAATTATCTTCTGGTCTTTAGGTATGGTTAATATTGCCTTATTTTGGCAGTGGTTATGGACTGATTTTAGGCTAAAGAAAACATCTGGCTTTTCACTCAAAAGTGTTTTTTGAGACATGCACATGCTACAAGGAGATTAAAACAAAGTGAGAAAGGTTTTTATAGGAATGGCTTTTTTAGGATGTGGGTTATTTTTTAAGATATTCAGGTTTTAAAGGTAAATGAATATGGGATAGAAAACTTATTTTTGACTACTGTGAAATTAATTTTTCAAATTTTTTCTGTCATCCTGCCAAGTGCAAAGAAAACAATACATACCCATGGTTTATAGTTTTATCAACAAAACCATGGCAAGTCTGAAAGTTATTCAATTCACAGTGCTGCAGAACACTCTGTGTTTTTTATGTCTCTTGAATTTCCATAGAACCTTGTAGATTTGGGAATGGAGGGGTCAGATTTCCAAATAAATGGTATTTCAAAGTTTATTTGATTAGGGCATTTCCACTGTGACATGGATATCATTTGTTGGGTAATTCAGTCACAAGTGGAAGTGAATTCTATACATCTTGTTAATTTTGCCCTCTGGCTAGCTGTGCTGGAATAAGTCTTTTTCATATGTTTATTAATAGAAGTGATTTCTTCTCCTGTGTCTCTTTTCTCCTGTATTGTTCCCCCATTTCTCAAGCTGAAAATCTGTTTTTTTTAATGGAACAAATCTTTTTCATACAGGAAAATTCCACTTAGGAATCCATTTGTTTTGCTCTTCAGATTAACTCTTAGAAAAATTAATTAGCTGTCTTTTTTCCATATGATTATTTGACTTTGAAGGGTTGTCATCAGAGCAGTAGGGGGAACTTCATGAACCTTAACAAAGTCTTTAGGCCCTGTTACACACAGAATTGCAGCTACCAGAGTGAATAAATTTATTTGGTGGTGTAATCCTTCACCAATGGAAATAGCAGTGGTTCTGAGTCGTCAGGCAAACATTTATAAAATTAGATTGGCTTAACTGGATGCCAGCAGTAGCTACTGTACTGTGCTTCATACTGGAGTTGAATATACAGAATGCCAGTGAAGTTTGAAAATCTAAAAGAAAATAGCCAACAGCAGCACGTGTTCAGATGAGGAATTTGGTCATGCATGTTTTCCAGCAGCTGTTTTTATTTTAGGTTTAATTTAAAATACATTCAGCTTAATTCCATGTTCAGAATCATCAAAGCCTACCAAAAATCCTCAGATTTTGTTTCACAGAGATCATTATCAAGTTCTGAGCAATTGTATGTTTATTACTTTCATATTTTGCATTTCTGGGGTTTCGTGTACTACCCAAGGGCATGGTCCAGCTCAAAGAATAACAGGAATCAGCATGCTTTTCATTTACCCTTTTTCATTATTACAGCCATTCTATATTAAGACCTGTTTTAGTAACAAGCCAGTTTTACTTTTTAACCTCCCATGTGTTTTACTAGGTTGCTGAGATTTTAATTTTTTATTTTTAATGGTTATGAAAAGAAAATGAGTTCAGTCTTGATTCCCATTCATGCTATTGCAGACAGACAACTTTATATAAAAGTAGCAAAAAATGGATGCTACAAGCACTGCCCAAATTATATTTCTTATATTAAGTAATCTCAACCCAAGACATCTGAGATTTGGGCTCCAAGAGACACTGAAACATCTGGAATTCAGGAGAGTTTTCTCTCCCTCATAGTTCAGTTTTCTCTCTCTGTCTCATTATGGTGACAGGTTTTGTCATGTCTGGTTTTGCCAATCAGAAAAAAGTGGGACTAACAACTTTTTACAGTTTTTGCTTAGGGAAACAAATATCAGCCTGCTGTTTGCTGGTGTTTGTTAAACTGTGGCTGAAGGGTTTGAATCAGCTGCTTGCTGTAGACAAATTATTATTCCATTTATCCTGGATGTATATTGAATAGTGAAAGTGGTTGTGTTTACAGGACTCTCAAGATCTGTCAGCAGATTTTAATAACCAGTTCCAATTAGCACAAAACCAGGCCAAACTGGCCCCCAAGTGTACAAGATTGTACAAGTGTTTTGTCTGGATCTAATCACGTTGTCTTGCAAAAGTCTAACATTGAAAATAAAATTGTAACTATGGTAGATTATGTGGTAATTAAGTAACCCCAGGTATGTATCTATTTGCCAACTTTAATTTTTTTTTCTGCAACCAAATGATGACTTTTATTCTCACTGCTCTACCATGCTCTTCCTTCAAGAACTTGCTCCTAAACAAGACCCTCAGTTCTCTCCCAGTAGATGCTGAAAATTCAGCATTTGAAAATTTAACATTTGGGAGAATATACCTCAGGCAAGATCAAAACCTTGATGGATATTTTTAAAGGAATTTTTGTAGTCATCCTGCTTAAAGGAGGAGGCCTCATGAGGGGATGAAAGCTGAGTGAGCTGTGGGCACCAGGCTGTGAGGATGGAATAAGGAGGATGTGAGGATGCTCTGCTGGTTTGCAGTAACCATCTGCAAATGAGATTTAGTTGGAGATGTCACTGAGGATGCTCTAAAGAAGGCAGTGCTGGGCTCTCCAAGACTGTCAGTTCACAGGGCAGTTCTTTAGGAGCTGGAATTGCTGTTAGGGCTGTGTGAGCAGGGTGCTGTGCTGTGTGAGGGCAGGGCAGGGCTGAGTGCCCTGCAGCTCTGTCTGTGGCCCTGCTGCCTCCCCACCCTCAGTGCAGCTCACTGCTTGCACAGGGATGCCCT
This sequence comes from Agelaius phoeniceus, assembly GCF_051311805.1. Taxonomy (NCBI): domain Eukaryota; kingdom Metazoa; phylum Chordata; class Aves; order Passeriformes; family Icteridae; genus Agelaius; species Agelaius phoeniceus. The sequence goes on along the minus strand of NC_135274.1, from coordinate 3,550,213 downwards.
TCAAACTAAGCCCCCTAAACACTGCATTACTTTTTCCTCTTCTTTTGTTTTACACTGTTGTGGGACAGCTTTCTGAGGGCAGTGTCTCTTGGCACATGTATTAAAAGGACCAGTTGTCACTGTCATATTTTCTGGAAAAATCCCTTTGCCCAGGATTCCTTTCCTGGAAGTTGAGAAGCCTCAGAGACAAATGAAACCAATAATTATCTGATTGCTTCTCCTGTGTTTTGCTGCTTTGGAATGTGTTTGAAGATTGTTCATCCAACAGGACACTGTTTGATTGGTTTCATGTGAATTGTTTTGACTTAATGACCAATCACAGCCAGCTGTGTCAGACTCTGGAGAGAGTCATTAATTTTAATGAGTATCTTGTTAAGCCTTCTGTCTGCATCCTTTCTCTATTATTTAGTACAGTTTTAGTATAGCATTCTTTTCTTTAATATAATCTAAGTACATAAAATAATAAATCTGCCTTCTAAGAACATGGAGTCAGAGTCTCAATTCCTCCTTCGTCCTTGGGACCCTGAAAATACCACAACCAGTGACTTAATTTAGCTTCAGTTTGAGCCAGTAGTGCTCAAGAGACTAGAGAAAAAGGGAAATTAAACTCTTTTCTGCTGCACTGAAGGAAATAAAGAAATAAAGGTTATTAATGAAAAATCCAGTGCATGTTTTGAAAAGCAGATGAGCACAGACCACATAGCTGAAATCAACCGCTTCCAGTTCCTGCTTTGGGCAAGTGAAGCAGTGAATGAAGCAAGTTTGCATATTGAGGGCAGGTTAATTCCAGCCCTGAACAATGAGCTGGCTTGCAGGGGTGAGTGCCAACTGCTGTTGCTATGCTGGGCTCTGGGTGGTCTGGGCCATGAGCTGCAAGCATCAGGCCTGGATTGTCTGCACATTCAGGCTGCAGGGCAGCCCTGCACCCAGGGGATGTTTGTGAGACCAGCTCTGGAGATTGTGGCCCAAATCCACAAGTTAGAGACGGGCCAGTATCTCAACATGCAGGCAGCTTGCCAAAGCTGTGCAACTCAGAATGTGATTTAATTGTCAAAGAAGGAAATTGGTTGTCAGGAGTTGGTCAGTTCCAGGCCCTGCCTATGGGGTTTCTTCCCAGATTTTTTGTTAATCTCACTGCTTTAGCATCCTTGTCTGAGAAATGGGGATAAAAATACCAAGTTACTGCTTGCCTTGAGGTGAGGGCTGTAAGGTGGGAAGGGTGCAGTGTTGATAAATGCCATTAAAGGCTGGAAGTGAACAGAGTACTTCCCAGAAGTGTAGTGGTCCCATAGAGCATGTCATTGTGCTGGGAATGCTGCACTGTGGTGTTTGCTAGGCAGACAAGTCTTGGCAGGGAACTTTCACTGTGCTTTTAGATGTCAGGACCCAGGACATCCCTCTGGCTGTCCTGAGCAGCCCAGACCCCTGCCAGGGGGCTCAGAGACCCTGGCACAGAGCCCAAAATGCCCCTGGGGTTTTGGTTATGACCCATGGAGCAAATTACCAGCCTCATATGAAGATCAGCAAGCCACAACAGTTTAGGTAGAATAATAGTGAAGTTATCATGGGGTGGAAAAGTAGATTTTGGGGTTTTTAGAATGGGGGTTCAGGAGGCAAGATGGAGAGAACTGGGCATGTCCAGCCTTTCTCCTTCTTCTTTTTCTTGGCCTCCATCTTCTGCTGTGATGTTGGCACTTTGGGATTGGTTTAGAGTAGAAGCTCACTGTCTAACACAGGTGATAGGTATAGGAAAGTAATTGTAAACATTGTACACATTGTAGTTTTTAGTATAAAGACATAACCCCACCCCAGGGGCAGGCAGAGTGCCTGGAACTGTCCTGCTGGATGGACCTTGGCAGGGCAGGAGAAAGAATTTTATAGATAAGAAACAATAAACAACCTTGAGACAGAGAAATGAAGAGCCCTGACTCCTTCTTCAAGCCCTGGGCTGGGAAAAGAGACTTTCTATCTTTTCTCGGGGTCACTCTGACAAGCTAAAGATCCCAACATACAGATAGTGTTTTGTTTAATTTTTTTTTTTTATTATTGTTCATGAGCTTTCTGAATTTAACTAAGTTATTTTCCCCTCTGCAGTTCAGATTGCTTTTTCTTCTCTTTGGAAGTGCTTAGAACTGGTGTTGAACAACAGCAATTTACACCAAATTCCCATTGGTCTGGGGAGTTCTCTTGCCTCCAGTTTTTATCTGGTATTTTATCCTGATGCAGTGGCTCAGACACTCAGTGTGCTGTAAGGAAGGGCAGCCCTGTGTGCCTTCCAGAGGTTGGAAACAAAAGCACTGAATCTTCCACTGTTGATTTCAACAGGGGTGAGGTGAATCTGCAGTAAATCACTTAAACATGGGAGAAAATGTAGAGGTTTGTGGATACTTCTGTACCTTTTGTTGTCTTCTGCTTTGGGTGCTTGCTTGGCTTGGGTCCCTTCCTGAGATTTCTTGTGCTGCAATTAAGGATCCACACATCCAGCAGGAACATCCAGATTTTAAATTCCCTGCTCTTAAATGTTTTTGGAATGTCATCTAGTCCAGCCCCCTGCTCAAACAGGGTCAGGCAGTGCTCAGGACTGGGCACAGTGTTCTGGTGTGGCCCTGGCAGTGCTGGAGAGAAGGGCAGATCATCACTTGTAAAATACTCTGGGCTACCTTTAGCCTTCACCTGTAGGGCTGGCTCAGGTAAGGTTTTCTGATCCCCAACCCAGTGCCCTTTTGGGACATCTTTTCCATGCAGATCCAGGTTCTGTGCTGGGAATCCAGATTTTCTGTCAGTTTTCTGTGTGCATTCCGTGGGCTGAATGTTCCACACATGTTCACCGTGCTGCTTTTGATGTGATCTGATCCTAATGTGCAGCTTTACTGCATGGTTGATAAAGCATGATTTATTCTTGACAATGTTGCTGGCATTAATTCTGCTTGTAGTCAGAGCTGGTAACTCTTTTCCAGTCAGTCACTGCTGAAAGGTTTTTATGAAATGAATGCAATTATTGATATTGGTGTGACTGTTTCTCACTGCTGACTCCACTCTATGTCCCTTCTTGAATTTGTCTCTCTTTCAGAAAGACATAACATTGTAAAAGGAGACCTATTTTGGATTATGATCTGTTTTTAAAAGTAATAATGTGAAGTTTTCACTACCTTCCAGCTCAAAAACATCCGGTCTGACTTCCTTCATGTTCTTTGAGATTGTATAGAAAGTCTGAGGAATCTCAAGTTAAAAGAAAGGCTATTTTTTGTTTGGTCTTGATAAAGAACTTCATCAGAAATGGGCCAGAGAGGTACATGAATGCATCTCACAAATTTCAATGTGACATCGGTGAGGAAATCATTCCTAGGCTTGTGAATAATGACAAAACTCCTTGACTATCTATAAAAATACATAAAATGGTTTCAAGTAAATCCTTCTGTTGATTTTGTTTTAAGAAAGCATGAATCACAAATAAGGTTTAGAATTAAAAAGGCCTGACAACCATAAATGAGGAGTTGCAGTCTTGGATGCTGCACTAAGCATCTTAATTCCTTATTTTCAGGCTGGTCTGTGCTCCAGCACAGATCTGGCACTGTGGGACATTCCTGCACCTGAGCACAGCCAGGATGAATCCTGCAGAGCAGGCAGGCTCAGGGTTTTCTTGGGAGTATGTTTCCTTTATTTAACAAGTGGTTTATAAGTTCAAAACAAGATGCCCTCACTAAGTTAAAACAATTCACATGTTAAATAACCAATCTCCAACCACATTCCAAAGCAGCAAGACACAAAAGAAGCAAACAAAATATTATTATTTTCATTTCTCTCTGAAGCTTCTCAGCTTCCCAGGAGAAGAAATCCTGGCAAAAGGATTTTTCAGAAAATATGACAGTGACAGACCTCTACTGCATGAGGAGTGATTTCCTTGGGAGACAGGAGAGGAGTCCGAGAATTTGCCTATGAATTTGATGTACTTGTCTCAATGTGAAAAATGTCTTCTAAGTATTTTTATAAAAGGGTGGCTGCTGCTGCCCTGATAATTGTGCTGCCTAATTGCTACAGGTCTTGGATAGTTACTGAATTCTTCAGAGTCATCTAAAGTCACTTATTTGTGTTCAGGAAAAAAGGCGTGGGAGAATATGTTTATTTTGACAGCAACTGTCAGCAAATAGGGGTGTAAATTGTAATTGAAATTATGTATCTCATGAAAAAAGAATTGAATGTGTTTATCAGTCTTTTCAAATTATTATATTAGTTAAATGCAAAATGGAAGATTATTCTTTCTCTGTAGGTGTTGACATTATTTATGACATGTTGATTTAATGATTGCATAAACTTAAAGTATTATTTTGTCTAATAGGACAATGTGAAAGTATATAATGACCCTCTGACTTCCTACATATTTTTGTTAGGCAGCTTCCATAATGATGTTTGGAGAAAGCTCAGGCATTTTGCCTGTCCAATGAAATGCTTACAGTAATGATGAACAGAAAATAATAATCCTAGAAGGATTTCAAATTTCTGCTGGAAACGGATGGTTTTTTCTGCTCTTGATTGCTATTTTGGCAAATGTTTTCAGGGTTGATTTATAAATGCTCTTATAAATACATGGGAGAGGCATGACTTCATGTATCTTGAATACTGGTTTACATTTGCACCATCAGCCATTCCTAAGAGGAATGCTCTTATCCCTGTCTCAGGCATATGTATATATGTAATAACCAATATTTGTTATATGAATTATAACATATTTAATTATCCCCTGAACATACTCAGATGTCAGTTTTAAAAAAGCAGAAGCAGTTTATCACAAGGGATTTGGAGTAAACTCTTTCACTTAGAGAATGTTTCCCCCATTTATTTTCCTGAAACTTCATTCTTAGGATGTCTCTACCTGCAGAGAAAGGGGAGATTTTGATCAGGAGCTGTCAGACCTGTGAGCCTGACATCTGTTTTTGCTCTGTGTTGCTGTTTCTTACCTTCTTTTGGATTTCCTCTATAATGCCAGTCATTAATGAAAACTGCTAAGAAGCAATTCTGCTTGTATTCTGTAAAGCCTGGAGACAAAACACTTCCCTGAGAGCTGTCTGTTGTACCAAAAAACCTGTTAGGATGTTTGTTTTGTATGTCTGGGCTTGTGCCTGAATGCTTGAGTGGTGATGGCCACCTACAAAAGTGTGTTAACCTGAAAATGAAGCTGAATTGCAGGTTCAGAGAACTGTGTGACTGAGTTACCCACAGATCAAACCTGGCTCAGGTTCCTCATCATACACTGCAAATTTTTATTTGTTCACAGATGAGAAATGAGTGTCAGTCAACTCAGCCAGTTATTTAAAATCATCGCTGCTGCAATTCTGGTGTAATTACAACTGCAAGAAGTTTGACTAGAGGAACATGAGGCTCCAGGTGGCTCAGATTAAGGGTCTGTCCTACCCAGCTGTCTTTGGCAATGCCAAAAGAAGGTTCCAGAAGAGAGAGGAACACTCCCCCTTTCAGTAACCTCCCCTGCATGTTGGTCCCTGTGAATTCTGCTGAACAAAGGGGACTGACTGTGTTGAGGTGGGGATTAAACTGGCTGCATTTAGGGAAAAGGGGGCTGGAAAGGGATCTTGTCTTGGGGAGCTCTTGGGCATCATCAGCAGGCCAGGTATGCCTCAACATGGCCAAAATTAATTTGAGAAAACCATGGCTCATCTATAGGGACTAGAAGGGTGGCACACTCATTTTTGACTAAAGATGTGTGGGGAGGTACCTGAGCCTAAGGAAAGATGGGAATTTTTGGAATTGTCTGAACCATGGGTATGATCCCTGCTGCCTGTCAGCCCTGCCCTGCAGCTCTCACTGACTGGGCCAGCTCAAACTGAGCCTGAGTAGTTCAGGGTCTGGGTTTGAGCAGACAGGTGTCTGCTAGGGAAGGCAGGAGCCTGCCCTGAAATGGAAAATAGAAACTCCCTCTCTCTGAATTTTTATAATTTTGAAATTAAGAGGCTCTCAGGCAAATATATGAGAATAGGAATAACAGTTCTTTACAAGGAAAATTAAAAATACAAAAGCAATAGTACAAACAAAAACAAACCACTGCCGGAGTCAGAGCATGCCCTGTCCCCTGTGTGTCAGGGGGTGTCCCAGCCCCATCCCATGGGGGCTCAGCCCTCCTGCAGTGCCAGCTGTGGCTCTGCTGGAGCAGGGATCCTGCACAAGGGGGGAGTTTTCCTCTGCAGCTCCAGGGCTGCTGGAGATGGGCCTGGGCTCCCTCTGGCCATGCAGGGCAGCAGAAGCTGCTCCTCTGGCAATGCACTGGGCAAAGGCTGCTGGGCTGTGCCAGGCTCACATTGGATCCAGGTAGGAATGCTTGGCTCCTGCCCTGGGCAATGCAGCATCTCCCCATGGGATGCTGGAATTGGATCAGCCCTGCAGGGACACTCAGTGGCCATGGACAGCAGAGATCTCCTGCAGGGAGGAGTGGCTGGGGGAGAGATAAAGAAAAAACTGCCCCATGAACAGCAGAGAACTGCCCCAGCTCTGACAGATGGGGACAGAACCCACCCCCACCTTTGAGGCTCACCCACCCAGCTGTGACACCCACCCTCCCTCTGCCGGGGGCTGCTGTGGCTCTCAGGGACCAGGGCACAGCCCAGGGGAGGAGCTGGTCCAGCCCCGCTGCTGGGCAGGGCCAGCCGGTGCCACTGGGAGCCGGTCTGTGCCAGGGGCACCAGCAGGGATTGCTGCCCAGCTATGGGTGCCCCTAAAAGGATTTCCTGATTTTGTATTTGTTTGTGTGCTGATACAGTTTCTCTCTGCTACTTCTTGTACTTGGTTATTGAACCTTTGAAAAACAAACTGGGAAGAGTTTTTCTCTGTTACATTTTAAGCTTGCAGGGATAAAAAGAAATTCCAGGAATATTGGGATAATTGCTTTCCTTTAAGAAAGGGTATAAATACTAAACACAATGCAAGGCAATATCATTTTGATATACTGTAATTAATTTGAAAAGTGATTAAAAGGAAATTTTAATAACATCTTTTAATTGATTTTGTTACACTATCTTTAAAGTCACCTAATTTTTCTGAGAGCTCTTAAAGTGGCTCACTTGGATTGGCTCCCAATGGAATTTTCTTTTCATGCTAGATTATTGTAATTAATTATAAAATTGAGCCTAACCTTTGTAGGTTGTCAATATCTAAAGACAAATGTCACAAGTAACAAAGGCCAGGGAAGATTAGTTCTGAGTTGAGGGGGGATTGTGGAGGAGAAGGGGAGATATCATTTGACCTCTCAGGTGCTGCTGGTATTTTTTTGTTTTTTGCTTTATAAATAATAACCACTTTTCAGCTGGGTAAATATATATGCAGTTAGACCAAAAATGTTTTGAAAAAATCCTGACAAAACAGACAAAGTTACTTACTTGTGTGTGCTTAAAAGATTCTAGCTCTAGAGATGCACTGTGGATAGTGATACACTGAGCAGAAATGTGCAATTTTAAAAGCCAGTGAGAACAGAAAATACCAGCACTGTAATTTATGGTAAGAGTTTGTTAGATACAAACTGGGGAGAATTCTTGATATGCCTGGTGCTCATGTAAAGAATTTATTTTACGTTTTTGCAGGAATTCTTGCCTGCTCTCCCTGTGAACAAAGGCTGTGTGTGTGCATTCAGATGCAGCTTTGTGGCATGCCCAGCACAGGTTATCTCCCCACTCTTTGTTAATGGTGTTACAGAACAACACTCCACATCCTCATCCTTTGTATTTTATCTGGAGTAGAATTTGATTCATTTGAAAAACTGCTGCAGAATTTGTCCATTCCCTGTGCCCAGTGTTGGTACCTGACAGGATCTCTTCTGCCACAGACAGAACACACAGAACTTTATTTTTTATGGATTTAGGTTCTATGGCTGAATTCTTTGGTGTCCAGGTGTGAAGTGTGACAGAAGGTTTTTCTACCCCTGAGGAATTATAGCACAATTCTCTTTGGAGGAATCTCTACTGTCTAAGGGTCAGCTTCTCTAACTGCCAGATTTCAGAAGATTTGTAGGAAATTAATTTAAATTGAACTATTCAGTAGATTAAAGATGAGAGAAAAGAGAATGCTTCCCTCATGAGTGAAAGCCAACATATTCCTGTAGGAAAATGAACAAATAATCCCTTAGTTTGCTTATGTTTTGCTGAACTCTGCTACCAGCAAAATGATCCTAATAGGAAACATATTCCAAAAGGGAGAGAATATTTAAAAAGAGACAAAATCAAAGGTTATTTGCTTTCTTGTCTGATTTTGTTCAATAAGATAGAGGCAATGACAATGAGCCATGAGCCCTGACTGGCATTTTATCATATGGGCTCCCACTTGGCTTTGGAGCACTGGAAATTGATGTTTTACAGCAATACTGGGGTAGCAGGTGACAGCCACCCCAAGGGGAGGATTCTGTGTTTCCAGAGTAAACTCTGGTTGATGCTTGGACAGCATAAAATCACAAGTGATACTGGTTGGTTTCTGTTGCTCTGGGTGATGGAGTGATGGAAGAACATCTCTGACCCTGAGCAATGAGAGCTCCTGGTGACCAAGCAGGTCTGAAAACTCAGACCTGATTTCCCCAGCATTCAGCATTTCTCACTCCCTCACTTCACTTTGTGCAAACCCAGGGCACACAGGGAATATTCATTCCTGTGTCTGCTCTGGGCTGCCCTGACCCCCAGGGCAGCACTGACTCTGACCCTCATCCATGGAGAAAGTTTCCCAGACTTCAAGATAGACTGGAACCCACAAAAGTGTGCAATAGATTATAGAGAGCAGTGCAGGTGCATCACTGGGTGAGAAATTGAGGTTTGGGGTTTTTAGTGTGTTGTGGATGGCAGCAAGATGGAGGCACAGGGTGTTGTCCTGGGTTTCTTCTTCATGCTGCTTCTTCCTTCTTCTCCATGGGTTTGGGTGGCATTTTGGAATTGGGCAGAAGAGTCTGCACTGGGGGCTCTGTGGGATCAGTTCTTGGGTTCAAAGGGAAAATAATCCAGGTGTCAGTTCTTAACTGGACAGTTTAGTCTTAAAAGACCTTGTACCAAGAGATTGTTGACCATTTTGTGCCTTCTAATGAAAAGCTGCAGAACTCACAGTAGTGAGACTGTTTGACTGATAAGGAATAATAAACACCTGAGTCTGAACATGAAACTGCTGTCTGGAGTGCCTTCAGTGCAGAGCCAGAGGAACCCACAGCTGGCACCATCACAACTGGGACCCCCACATCACTTCAAACTTGGAGCTGGAACCTGGATTAGACCAAACTCCAGTCCTGCTTTGCAGGGTGTTTGTGGCACTTGTGGGGCACAGCAGGGCTGGGGATGTCATTTGCCAGAGGGATTCTACAGAGCTGGACTGGGACAAATCCAGGCACAGAAACCTGCAGGCAAATGTGTTGTGGTGTTGGGTCCTCAGGATGACGTGAGAGATGAGAATTTGACTCCAAGTTGTCAGAATGCTGATTTATTATGATATTAGAAAAATATCTATTTTTCTATACTAAAATTATACTAAGGAAAGTGAAAGGAGACGTCAGGAGGCTTAACAAGAATGAATAATAAAAACCTGTGACAGACCAGAGTCCTGACAGAGCTGGACTGGGATTGGTCATTAATTAAAAACAATTCACATGGAACCAATCAAAGATGCACCTGTTGGTGAGCAACCTCCAGACCACATCCCAAGCAATCAGATAATTTAATTATTGTTTACATTTCTTTTCTGAGGCTTCTCAGCTTCTCAGGAGAGAAATCCTGAGGGAAGGATTTTTCAGAAAATATCATGGTGACAGAAATGTGTCAGCATTTTAATAATAACCACTCAAAGCCCATCCCTGAGAAAATCTTGTACTTTTAAACACTAATCTTTCCATTACAAACTCAAAGAAAATTACTGTTCTGGACTAGTGAAAAGGTCTCCTGCTTTAGAGAGATAAGATTCTCTTGGTATCCAGAAGGGCATGACATTTTTTCCCATGTTTGATTATATCAAATATATTAAATATGACCTCAGTGTTTAAGGTTAGTCAAGCTGTAAGAGTTCAAGAAGATTCTGGATGAGAATTTTTCCATTTATTTTGTTAAGCCTCTGTAATAATTGTAAATAGTCATTCTTTTAAATAACAAATAGTAAGAGGTCAAAAAATGTGTATATATGATTCTGCTTTTCATTACCAAGAAAAACTCACAGCAGAAAAAAAAATGTAGCTATGGCTAGAAAACCAGATATTCCTGTGTAAGAAAAAAGCTTTAATATGAATAAAAATGTTAGAATTGTGAAACATGATTGGTAATTCAGAAATTAATGAGGCAGGGGGAATACCAGTTTGCAGCTGTAGATGTTCACTGTTAGAAGATAGTGCTGAAATATCGTGGCAGAGAGAAGAGGAATGACATGGGGGTCCTGCCATTAATGAGGGATGATTTTCTGTCAGTTTGTAATTTAAGATTGGCAGACTTATTTTAAGTTTAAAAATCCAAGAAATGGGCTCAGTCATTCTTTATGTTGATTCCTGATTATTCCTAGTCCTACACCTTAAAATTAGGATTTAAAAAAAAGTAATTAATTGAAAATTGAATTTAAATAAATTTAATTTTAAAATAATTAGTTTTAAGTTAATTAATTTTAAAATTTATTAATTAATTTGACATTCCCATTTCCAGGTGCACTGAATTTGCTGTGTGTGCTGAGGCTTGATTCAGGAGCTCTGGGTTAAACTGGCAGTGCAGAGGAATGACATGAGGGTTCTGCCATTAATGAGGGATGATTTTCTGTCAGTTTTTAATTTAAGATTGGCAGATTTATTTTAAGTTTAAAAATCCAAGAAATGGGTTCAGTCATTCTTTATGTTGATTCCTGATTATTCCTGAAACTAGGATGAGCAAAATAAACTAATTTAAAGCAAATAAACTAATTTTTAAGCAAAACACCTTGAAACTAGGATGAGCAAAATAAACTAATTTAAAATCAAATTTAAATAAATTTATTTTTAAAATTAATTAATTTAAAAACTATGAATAATTTGACATTCCAGTCCCCATCTCCAGGTGCACTGATTTTCCTGTGGGTGGTGGTGGATTCAGGAGCTCTGGGTTAAACTGGCAGTGGAGCTCTGGGGTGCCCTTAGGATGGGAGGAAGCTCTGTGGCCCTCACTGTTCACACACAGGGAACTTGTGGCAGGAGATTGCAGATGTTGCAGTTGCAGAAAACACCTTTTTGGATTTTTTATGGTGTGCCTCAATGCCTTTCAATTTACACAACACTACCTTATTTTTTTATAAATGACCCATCTGGAAGTTGAGATGGTTTTTCATACATGAGTATTCCCATTTGTGCCATCAGCTTTGTGACTGCTCAAGTAAGCTGGTAAAATTCAGGCTTTTCTGTTTTATTTTGCAGAGAAATACACATTGGAGAGATGTGAAAACTAGCCCACATTCAAAGAAATAAATTAAAAGTCAGATTTCTGTTTAACTCATTTAGAATCTGAAACAAATATGGGAACCCCCCAAGAGGGGCTGCTGGCACCAGCTGGGGCAGCTGGGCTGAGAATGGCACTGAAAGGCCTGTGTGACAAAAGAAGTGTGGTTGGCCCTTTTATTTAACAACTTTATTCTTAATGGAGTAGAACTGGTTAAAATCTTCCACTGAGAATATTTTTTTCCATCAAATATGTGTGGTTTTGTTTGATATGCTGGAAACTGTTAGTACTGCTTAAAAAGCAAGCTCTGAAGCAGAGGTTTGGCATAGGAAATAGTGAAACCTGGGCAATCTAAAGAGTCATTCCTATAGTATCAAAAATTCCAATCAAAACAAAGTTGGTGTTTTCAGTTGGATGCTTAAACTGTTGATTCACAACAGAAATGATGACTTCAGTATCTTTGAATCTTCTTTCAGGAAAAACAAGAAACTTGGGAGTTCTCCATTGGTCATGTATATGAGAACCACGTTGCTTTTGCAAACCACTCTGATTTGAGTTGGTAAAAACCTTCTCAGATGCATAGTGACAAGGTTTGAGGTGTGTGTAATTTGAAGCCATGAACTTTAGTGACATGATGAAATCTGAGATGGATTTTGCAGAGAGCTTTGCTGGGAGTTGGGTTCTGTGTGCTGCAGGGGACCTGGGCAGCCTGGGGTGCAGGGCAGAAATCATCCTGTGCAGGAATGTGCTCCAGCTGTGTTACACCCTCTGACCAGCTCTAAAGGGTTCAAAAGGCTTTTCTGTTTGGTATTTTCATTTGCATAGAGTGTTTTTATTCCTTTTCATAAGTTTAGAAGGGACTGGAATGGACTATTTGGTTTCCCAAAGTTGGATTTTAAACCAGTACTGCAGTAGTCCCTGGTGAGACCAGAGCAGTGCCTGGTGTTGAGTGAGGCAGCTGGCTCCCCCCCTGCTGCTGGAGATGTGTCAGGATTAATCCAGTCTGTTCCATCCAACTGCTGCAATTTTAGCTTCTTCACAGCATATTGGACTGGTCTGGGCTGGAAATCAAACAACCAAAGCTGACTGTCACTGCCATGCCTACAGAACTTCCAGTTCTGCACACTGTTTGTTTTTTCAGAGGAGGATGGCTTAGCTTCACATAACTGTGGTTCTCCTGGAAGAAATGGGCTAAGGCAGAGAAAATTGCCCTGTGCTGGTGCTGACATCTGTGTGATAGTGGTGCAAAGGGACAGAAAAGTTACCTGAAGTCACCTGTGTGTTGTGGTGTTGTGGGTCCCCAGGACGAGGTGAGAGAGGAGAATTGACTCCCAAGTTCTCAGAAGGCTGATATATTATAATATAATATAATATAATATAATATAATATAATATAATATAATATAATATAATATAATATAATATAATATAATATAATATAATATAATTTATTATATAGAAAATGCTATACTAAAACTATACTAAAGAAAGAAAAGGAGACATCAGAAGGCTTCACAAGAATGAATAATAAAAACTCTGACTGAGTCAGAGTGTGACACAGCTGGGCTGGGAGTGGTCATTAATTAAAAACAATTCACATGCTGGATAAACCATTATCCAAATCACATTCCAGAGGAGCAAACCATGGAGAAGCTGAGACTCTCATCTTGCCAGGAGAAGAAATCCTGATGAAGGGATTTTTCAGGAAATGTCATGGTGACACCTGTGGGTGAAACACTCAGCAGACTCATGAGGTTCTGGGCTGCAGGAAAGGGCCCAGGGCAGTCAGAATCCATCTCCCCCTGGCTGGTTGCTGTGGGACCTTGAGGAAGGGGTACCAAGCCCAGGGCTCTGTGGGATGCTGGATTCTCTGTGATTCAGGTCTTTGGTGGTACCATGGCCAGAGCAGGATTCCCTTTGTGGGCTCTTTGTGTTTGCTTGGGGATTTAAGTGTGGGTAAAACATCACAGGGTAAATCCACATTGGTGGATTAGAAAGGGAAGGGACTTGTCTTCCTCCTGTCACTTAAAGCTGTTACAGCAAATAAATGTGTCAGGATACATGAGCAGTGTCAGATCCACAGTGCAGAAAGGATAAACACCAGCTTGCTTTCTCCTGGACTGATACTAAATCCCTGGGAGAGGCTTCAGGAGGGGCAGTGAGGACTGAGTGATGTTAGATGGCCTGGTTACAGGCTGGAAGAATTGGTTATCTGCTCTTTACAAGCCCTTCAAACTCTGGATAGACTCTGCTTTTCATGCATGAGGCAGAAATTCCACCAAAATCAGTGTAACTTTGAGCTCCAGCTATGTTTCTAAATCAAAGTTCAGCTTGCCAATACTTCATCAGTCACTATTTCAGCCTTTCCAAGTGTGCTGTAGTGCAGGTAGCCACTGGGAAAGCCATGACTGCTGACTTTCTGCTGTTCTTTGCCCTGCCATGGAATTTGGTCCTTCTTTTGCAAGGCACTTGTTCCCACTGGCTTGAAGGAAGAATCCTTTCACAGTATCTCGTGCAGTGAACACAGACTGCAGGGAACAGGCAGACTTTGGGGGGTTGGAAATCCTTTTTTTTTACTCACATCCTGTTTCACTTTCCCTCCCTTTCTCACAGGTTGATAAAGTGTGTGGACAGCCCAAACAGCAAGAAGGGAACCTGTCATCAGCCAGTATTGTGCCAGTGAAGGAGGTGACTGGAACCCAGACATTTGTGATGGCTCACACCAGCCTGAACAACAGGAGAAGGTAACCCTGGGCTGCAATTGCTTTGAAACAAACCCTCAGCTCATCATTTGTGCTGTTGGTTCTTGGCACTGTTCAAGGCAAAGCCACAGCTCTGCCACCTCCTCTGTGTGCTGTCCAGCCACTGCCACCCCTGGCAGTCACACAGGTGACACCACACAGGTGGCTCACATTGTGGGTCTCTCCAAGAAAGGCCAGGCTTGGTAGCATTGCTTAACACCAAGGGGTTTGTTATTTCCAGAATCCTTCAGTGGAAATGGTGAAAGCTTTTCCTCTTAACACCAAGGGGTTTGTTATTTCCAGAATCTTTCAGTGGAAATGGTGAAAGCTTTTCCTCTTAACACCAAGGGGTTTGTTATTTCCAGAATCCTTCAGTGGAAATGGTGAAAGCTTTTCCTCTTAGCACCAAGGGGTTTGTTATTTCCAGAATCTTTCCGTGGAAATGGTGAAAGCTTTTCCTCTTAGCACCAAGGGGTTTGTTATTTCCAGAATCTTTCAGTGGAAATGGTGAAAGCTTTTCCTCTTAACACCAAGGGGTTTGTTATTTCCAGAATCTTTCCGTGGAAATGGTGAAAGCTTTTCCTCTTAGCACCAAGGGGTTTGTTATTTCCAGAATCCTTCAGTGGAAATGGTGAAAGCTTTTCCTCTTAGCACCAAGGGGTTTGTTATTTCCAGAATCTTTCAGTGGAAATGGTGAAAGCTTTTCCTCTACAGAGTCTGAGGAAACTGATTTCCACAGCTGAATCTAAAACACTTAAAATGTAACTGCCCAGGCCTGTAAGGACATGAGCTTACCCTGGGGCAGAAGGGGGAAGGAGTGAAAAGGAGAAATCCATTGCCCTCACACCAAGTCAGTCCCTGATTGTCCTGGACTGGGCAGGAGTGATAAAATCCTTTGGAATCTCCTTGATTTGTTGCATAACAAAGAGCTGAAGGAGCTTTTTAGCTTCTTGTGTCCTTCTTGGCTCCTGTTCTTCAGCTGTGCCCCATGTGAGACACCTACAGCTGAGCACTGCCACTGGGCTGGACAGGAGTGTCCCTGCTCCCACATCTCCTGAGTTCTTCTCTCACTTCACCTTGTGTAGCTCCTTCTGTACATTCTAGGAGAGGATTTTTTCACAATCCCACTCACAATACACGAGTAGATGTCAGACCAAGCTGCCCATAAAGTCCCAGTGCCTGTTTCTGGCTGGGGCCTTGTCCTCTGTAAGAGCAGAGTTAATCTGGAACAGCTCCATCAGTGGAGTTGTGCTGGGCTTACCTCTGTCCAAAAGCAGCATTAAACTGCCCAGGCAGCCTGTGTGTATCTCTGTTGGGTAAGTGGATGACTTGAGCAATGTTTAAAATTGTAAAATGTTAAAATTTCCACTGTCTGGGTTCTGGTGTTTTAGTTGTGAACATGAGATTTTTATCCATTTCTGGTTTAATTCTCAGCTTGCATGAATGGAACAAAGACTGTTTTAAAAGATAAAAGTAATAACAGCAAGCAAAGTGTGTTGAGTGATAGTGATAATTTTTTATTCTTTTGTAATTGAAAGGCAAACCATAACAGTTTATGCTAGTGCTTGGAGTTAATCAATTTTTACCATGCAAATCAGAAAAAGGGAGCATTACAGAAATTAAATTAATAACTTCAGCAACAAAAATCCAAAGAACAGTTGTAGTACAATTATTGAAATAGGCTTTTGACAGCACAGAGCCCTGGGCCATCTTCTGTGTAAGTCCCTGACTTGGCTGGGGCTTAGCACAGGCAGCCCAAAAGCCAGAACTGCAACCTGTCAACAGGTGATCTCTTAAGAAGTTGCAGATTTGTGTCTTCAATGGCATGAAAGCTGCTCTTTCTCACCTGATGATCTGCTTGCTCCCCTTCCCAACCATCCAGAATTATTTGGATATTGACCTTTTAAAATGGAAGGCTTGTAGATGGAAAAGAAAATAATGTGCTCTAAATTAGAAAGTTTGCTAGAATTGGTCTGCACACTGAAAATTAATTTATCCAAAAAAATCTAAACTAAGTCCCTGCTTATATAATTAGCATGAAAAATTACTGAATTACAGTGTTGATAGGTATTGTGGAGAGCCTGTGCACCAAAAATGAATGATGGAAATATGCCATAAATAGTAAGAAGTGGAAAATCTGAAGCTATTCTTCACAACTTCCTATAAAACACATTGCCTGAAGCTTGTACTTCTGCTTCTTGGAAACAATTGTGAAACCATAGAGTGAAAGACACAGTGGTTGGCTGCATCACTGTGTTCTTCATTCTTCATCATTTAATCACATATGATATCAATAAAAAATCAATTTAAGATAATAAAAATCTGTAATACATGGGTTAAATAATTTCTGCAGTGGGTTGTGTAAAATGCACTTAGAGTGACAGAAAATTGCTCCAGGGGAACCAGATGATGAGAGTAATTACATGAATCTCTTGTGAAGCCCCTCCTGGTGGTGCTGAGGAAGGGAGAGCAGTAATGTCAGCTGCTGTCAGGTCAGGTGCAGGGTCACCCTGTCTGGAGGTTTGGCTGGTGCACATCCTTCCAATGGTCCTGTAATTCAAGGTTCAAGGGGAGGCTGGCACTGGCTCCAGCCTTTCAGGGTAAGGAGGAGAAAGAGAAGGAATGAGCCAACACTCCCCAAGTAAACAGAAAAGCTGTGGCTTCTTCCCTTATGTGTCAGAGCATTCCTGAGCTCAGAGAGAGCCTCTGTGGAGGAGAAACCACAACCAAGTGGCCTCTCCTGTGTAGTGCAGAACGTGCTCAGAGGTGCCCTCAGAGCTGCAGGTGGGTGTTTGCTCCAGGGGTGCTGAGTCTCTGCTGGGCCATGGGGAAGATCAGGCTCCTTTTCTGAGGAGCTGGAGAACCTCTGGTTTCAGCTGTGGAGCAGAGCCAGGGCTGCTGCTGCAGGACAGGGGGGACATTGTTAAATGGTGTCCCTTGGCCTGAGCTGGTTCTTCAGGGGAGGTGTTTGGGGTCTGGCTGCAGCCAGCCCTCCTCACCCTCCACTCTGCTGCAGAGCCACATCTGCAAGGGCTGCACACAGCAACTGCATCCTCTTTTGCAGTAGTTGAACCCTTTTCTTCTCCTCTTGACTCTCATGAGTTCCTGGGAGATTTCCCATCTCTCTTGATTTTACTCTGCATTCCATTCCTGCATATTTTTTGGTATGCATCATTTAAGTGTCAGGGACAATAATGAAAGAAGCTGAAACTTGAATAAATGTTGCATGATCTTGCAAGAAACCATTTCCTATGGTTAAACTGGAAAGCATAAAATTGATTATTATTTTTTTTTACCATTACACAATCGTAGCCAGGGATTAACTGAAACTGGCAGCGTTGCTGCTGGAGTCATTTTTTCAATGTGGAGGTTACTCTAACATGTAATAGAGATGACAAGAAAATTGAAACCATATGATGGTCCAGGGAATGGAAATGGCATGTAGAGAATCTCAGTAAATTGGAATGTTATTGCTGAGTTCAGCACAAAGAGCTGTTCTGCTCAGGGTCTGGTCTCCCAGCAAAGTTGAATACCTGCCTTTAGCATCTCTGCTCCATGGAACATTTCAAACCACCAAACACTGACTGCTTACAGAGCTGTATAGAAAACATCTTTAACAAAGAACTACAACATATTAGGTCCCTGACTGGAGAAAGAAGGCGTTGAAATTCTATTTTGTTGGGATTTCTTTATGCCATGAATTCACAGATCTTTTAAATCAACAATTTAGTAATTCCTTTGGGAATGTTTAGAGTCAATAATATCTATTTCATTTAAAATAAACTATCTGTTGGGTCAGACATCACATGATTTTATTAACATTTGAGTAATCAAGTGCTAGTACAAACCAGATTATTAATGTCAGATGCACATGAACCACTGGCCAGGGCTGCAGTTTCAGTTGATTCAGATTGTCCCTGTTACAAAGTTTCATTTGGTTTTTTGAGCGGCTGTGTTGGAATTCCTGCAGGCAGGTGCCACTCACCTGATGGCCAGGGCAGGTCCCTCCTGTCCTGTGGCCACTCCTGCCATCAGTGCCAGAGCTGTGGGGGCAGAGCTGCCTCCTCTGCGCGTCCTCAGGCTGCTCTCTCCAGTAAGAACATGAAATAGTCACCAGGGTTATTGCCACAGTTCTTCCTCCACTGTAGCCTGAAAGTCTGTGTCTCCAGTTTTGCAGAGTTGGGTGTTTTTTTCAGTGGTGCAATCCCAGAACAGCAAAAAATACCTGTATTTATATTATTTATTAACAGGCAGTAAATTGCTCTGTGTACCAGAACATGAATGCTACTGGTTTGTATCCCCCTTCCCGTGGTTCCCATCCTAAACTGTTTGCCATTGTTTTCTTGCACAGCTTCATGTATTTACAGCCCTTCCATTTGGTATCAGTTACACTTAATTTAAGTACCACTGAATTTATTTTCAGCTTTCTGCTGCGTGCACTGCATTTGTAATTCTGCTCTTACTTGAAAATGATTGTGACAAATAGTCTCAGTTGTACTTTTTTTCCAGTATTGAATTGACATTTTTGATTGCATGTATACTTGGCAAAAGTCTCATGATAATTTTCCTCCTTATTTATTTTCTTATATTGTCCTATGCATGTGCTTGATGACCTTTCCTTCAAATAATTTTTGCTTTTCTCTTTTGTTTTTCATTTCTTTTCCTCATTTGCCTGAATTCCTGCTTCTCCCCTACTCCCCAACCTCTCCTGATTGATGCTTATTCTCCCTGGCCTATTCCAGTTCTCTGCCTCTGAAAGCTTCAAAGAATGACAAATCAAGAAGTTTGAAAAAAATCTCTCGGTAAGAATGAAAACAAGGTGACATCCTTTGTTGTCTCTACACCTAGCTCACCTCCAGCTGTAATCTGGGAGCTGGAACACTTTTGATTTTTTCCATTGTGGGGCACTGGGAAACTCTACATTTTCTCCCCTAGTGTGTTCAGTTTTATAATGATGAAAAGTAAATATTTTCACTCAGTAAGACTGGGAGTCGAAACAGAGAATTCTGCATTTGCTAAGGCGCTGCTTTGAAATGTCAAAGCCCCACTCTGCTGAGGAGGCAAAGGAGTTTAAACCTCTAGGGGTGAGCTGAGCAGGGCAAGCTTTAGGCTCCTAAAAGGGTGCTGGTTTCCTCTTTCAAAGAAGACTCTGATTTAGAACCTGTAAAATCCTTGGCATCTGTGCTTCCTTTTGGAACTGATCCTCTTGGGTTGTTCTGGCTGGGCCTGGCTTTACTCTAGGAATACTCAGAGCTCATATTTGTAAGTTGGTACTCAAGAGGTAGAAATGCTGATTACCTCTTTGTAAGCCCCTAAATTCCTGCTTTTTCTTTGCTTTAAATCCCAGCTTTCCTCCTCTATTAGGCTAAGTTACTTTCTTAGGAGCATGAGATGACTGATTTATCTAGAGCAGGATTTCATCACAGAAGGTGAATGGGATGGTTAAACACTTTTGAGATGGTATAAAGAAGGTATAAAGATAGCTGTGGGGAGAGATGGCAGGGACAGAGCTTTCCCAGTGGTCCTGGATGTGTTTGAATCCTGCCTGCTTTGTGCTGTGCCCCAGGCTCCTCTCCAGTGCCTCAGACACTGCAAAGCAGGAGGAGGAGTCCTTTGGGCTCCCCAGGGGAGCTCTGGGACAGGCAGAGAGCTCAGACATGGCTCCAGCTCAGTCTGGGTCCTGAACCTTGCAGCACACCAAACAGGGCTTTCTAAAGCAGAGCAGCAGGTAATTCCTCATGGTGCTGAATTAGCCCTTGTTATTTTGGTTTGTTTTTATGGCTACCTCAGCCAGGTATATGTTACAGGTATAATCAGATTATAAAAGAGGCAGCAGTTGGCCCTCAAGGCATTTTTCCATAGACAGTCATCAGAAATACACTGTCTGTACTGGCCATGCCTTTTATGATGATGTTTTCTCAGTGTTTTTTAATCTGTTTATAAAGAGTAGGTGAAGCTTTTTGTCAGATTTAGTGAGAGACACATTACCACCATGTGTTAAAAGCACCCTTTAGGTGAGTAATTATCTGTATTGACACTAGACTAAGTAAAACTGGATGATCTATAAGGAGTAAAAACACACTAGAAGTAGAAATTAATTCAGATTACTTATTTTCCAAAGCCTTGATGTGATTGAGGGTTGGGCTGACAGGGGTTTAACTGAGTGCTGAGTGTGCTGTTGTGTTGTTAAATGTGCTCTTCCTGCCTTGCAGAGAGTTCATCAGTTACATGAAGAGGTCCAGAACCTTTTATGCCTCCATAGCAGAAAGGCTTTGTGATGGAGACCTGGTGATGAGAGACAGCTCAACCTGCTGGAATGGAGAGGATGTTGTGGAAAGGTAAAGTTCTAAGTAAAAATTTGCTGGCATGGTGTAGTGGTTTTGGTTCAGCAATTAGAGATTTCACCAATTTTTAGATTTGCCAGCCAATGCACCAATGACTGTGGTGGCTTCAGTGCTGGCCAATCACTTCCTGCTGGAGACAGGATTAGGGGAAAGGCAAAGCAGGCTCAAAACTTTAAAAGGGTGTAAAGGAAATGTTGTTAACAGCTGTTGGGACCCAGGACATTCTTCTGGCTGCTCTGGGTGATTCAAGACCCTGGCAAGGGGCTCAGAGACCTCAGCACAGAGTCAAAACCACCTGTGCCTTCAATTTTAGTCCATGGAAAAAAATATCAACTTTGTGTGAAGATTTACAAGTCACAAGAGTTTGAGTAGAATGATAGTTAATTTGTCACAGGGTGAAAAAGTAGAATTTCGGGGTTTTAGAATGGGGGTTCAAGAGGCAAGATGGAGGAATCTGGGTGTGTCCTGTTCTTCTCCTCCTTCTTCTTGTCCTGCATCTTCTGCTGTGATGGTGAGAAACAGCAACTAAAACTAAAAAAAAAGTAGTAAGAATCAAAACAAACCCTTCAGAACACTTCTCCTCCCTCCACAACTTCCCTGAACTCCTCCCATGCAAAACCAGGACAAATGGTGAAAAAAGGTCTCTTCACATCCTCCTGATGGTTCAGCAGCATTCTAAGGCACTGTTGCTGTAGGTGCTCTGCAGGGTGAAGAGACCTTTCCAGTTTCCCAGCTAATTTTTTTCCCCCTCTGTATTTTATCAGTGTATTCCCCATCACCTTCAGACCCTAAACTGGAATATACACTTGCATTTCCACGGGCTAAACTTGTTGCTGTCATTTCTTTTATTCTGTATAACATGAGGCTACATCACCCTGAGGAGGAAAGAGATGTTTAGAACAAAATTCTGTCTTTACTATCACTGTCAAAGTATACATCAGTTTTTGCAGTGAGAGCTGCTTGGAAGTGTGCCAGTGAATGTTCT
This sequence comes from Agelaius phoeniceus, assembly GCF_051311805.1. Classification (NCBI taxonomy): domain Eukaryota; kingdom Metazoa; phylum Chordata; class Aves; order Passeriformes; family Icteridae; genus Agelaius; species Agelaius phoeniceus. The sequence goes on along the minus strand of NC_135274.1, from coordinate 3,528,736 downwards.
CCAAAAATTTCTTTTTTGCAAAACAGAGAAGTTCCATGGGATTGTGTTGGCTTTCATTGGTGTTTCTTTTTGAAGTGGATTTTGTGGTCTGTAGCAATTACAAAAGATAAAGTTCTAGAGTTGTTTTCTTGCTTTAAAACAGTTTTCATGGTCACAGGTTGGTTTGTTGTTTTTACTGAACAATTCCAATATGGAGCAAAGATGTGACACTCACTGTCTGTCCCATTCATGGGGTTCTGACTCCCACACAGCTCTGTTGAGTTTTCTCATGTGTAAATAACTTCAGCTTAATTTCATCTGAGCTCTTTGGAGATAAATGCATGTCTAACACATCCAAAAATAATATTTCAATATATTAAAATTAATTTTAGGGCATATGCTTTAATATTATGGCAACAAAGCAATCTTCCAAATATTGATGTGCAGTGATTGCAATACAAGTTGAAGTTTTTACTGTAAAAGTAATGGAGAGGAAACAGGAAGAGTATCAGTATTTCTAATCAATGTTTCCATATCAGAATCTCTTTTGCTTGTGGCATGTTGCTGGATGCACAGATAACTTTCAGAACAAACAGATTTCTGGCCAAAAAAAAACACAAGAAAAGCCAAACAAACCCAAATCTTTTCTGTATCAGTTTCCTGGGGGAGAAAAAAAAAAAGTTACTTTTAATTTTTATCTTACTTTGTTTTAAAAAAGCCCAAACCACTCAAATTGCTGATACACATGTTTTAGAAAGGCATGGAGGGGAAAGCTGTTGTTACTTTGCCAATCTGCAGCTTTCCCAGAGCTGGAGACACATGAAATAAATTCAAGTTTGAAAGGAATGGGAAGCAGGGAAAAGACTAACAAGATCCCTCATATGTTGAATTACAAAGGAAAAGTAAAGGAAAAAGGAAATCTAAGCAGCCTATCCCCAAAGATGACAGCAGAAAAAACCCCAACCCCACCACCAAGCCTAGATATGTGTCTGTAGTTAACATATTAAATGGGCAAAATGGAAAGCTAAAAGGTTAAATTCATGTGTTTAATCAGACAGCTATAGATAGCTAGCAAACGATTATAATTTATATAAAAGAATATGTTTTTATAATGCAATATAGAATTTTAATATAATTTCTATATAATATAATTTTTATATTAAAATTTTAAAAATACATTTAAATTTTAAAAATTTATTTTAAGTTCTATATAGATTTATATAATTTTAATATAATATTTATAGTATAATGTATATATCATTAGAATATCATGATAATAATTATAATTTATATAATTATAATATATAAATAGAATATATTTATATATTATCATATATAAATATTATTATAATTATAATAAAATATAACTATATTTATATATGATAATATATAAAATATCATATATATATATATAAATATATTCTCTCCCAGTATTGGTTGCCTTAAGAGGGGGGGACTTTCTGGGCAGCCTGCAGTGGCACACAGCAGCACCCTGAGATCTGCTGGCACCTTCTGCTCCTTTCATCACCTCTTTTATAGGCTGGCCTTGGCCCAGCTGGGCTTGGCACAGCCCTCCCCACGTGGCACATGGACCTGTCCTGCTGATGCCTGAAGGTGAATTCCCCTCTGCTCTCCCTCCCCTGCCAGGGCATTAAATAGCAGCAGCAGTAAAGAGCTCTGAACTCCCCCCAGAGCCTTTTTACTGCCTGTGGGTCAGCAGATGGATCACCCATGGGTCTGCTGAGCTCCAGTCTGGGGTCACTGGGCTCTGGGCTGGCATTGCTGCACTTGTGTCTCCTCCACCCTCCTTGCCTTTCACACTGAGGGCTGAGCTTTATTTATTTATTTAGTTATTATTTATGCTCTGTGCTAGCTGCCATGCCAGCTCTTCAGGAAAAACAAACTCGAGCTTTAAAAACAATTTGACACACAAATGCAGCCTGAAACAATATGAAATCACTACTCAGAAATGAGTAATAATTCATTCAGTTGGTAGAGAGGGCACTTGAGGTCTGATAAACAGGATTAGAGTTGTGCCTTTTAATTTTAGTTCAGTTCTTTGGATTTTGTTTCTCTTCTGGATTTTAGTTCTTTGGGTTTTGTCGTGTTTAAATCATTGTGTTAGCAGAAAAAAGATCTTTGAGCTGCCAGTTAAATACACCATAAAAAGAGATTCCCACTGGTTTGAGACTCTGCCTCTGGCCTGCTCTTCAGAGAACAGGAAGAGATGGCTTTGCTAGGAATCCTCCAGTGTCAGTTCAGGACAAAATTAGAAATACTTGCACTGGGAGTGCTTTCTTTCTCTTAATTGCTCTTTTGAACATCTTGTTCCTGAAGCAAGACTTCATGTAAGAAATCATCCATGCACTAATGAATGGTCTCAGCTTAATGATTGTTGGGCTGTAGCCATTTCTAACTTGGATCCTCCACAGAATTGTTGGATCAGAAGATCAAACTTTGATTTATTTGGAGTGAAGAAAGAAAAACCATTCTGAAAATCACTCTGGGCAGTTCTGTGTTTGTTGCTTCTCCATTTCTAGAAGAAATTTTCTGAGTTTCTAAATGAAGTGGTCTTTTTCTTAATGCCAGTTAGCTTGATCTGAAATGTCATTGTTGATGGTAGAAGCAGAAATGCTCTGCTGATCAGACCCAGCTTCCCATTGCACAGGAGTCTCCTCAGGTGTGCATGGGTGGATTTTAGCTACAATGGGTTGCTCTGAATGTGGCACACTTCAGGTTGGTATTGCAGAAATATTTGAGACATGGTGAAGTGTTCATTCTCCTTTCTCCATATCTGCTGTGGTTTTGTAGCACTTGAGGAGTTCAAGGGCATAAATTCACACTCCTGTCCCTGCAGAGTGCAGGTTTGATGTGTACTACCCTGATTGGGTGGGGAACAGGGGAAGAGATATTTTACAGCAACTGTTTTTGCACTTGGAGTCCCTTTTGCAGCAAACTTGGACATGTAAATGGTTCTTAAACCAGGTTGCCTGGAACAGAAAAGAAGGATGTTTTGTAACAGCTAGTGGGGACCCCCACTTCTTTTCCTTCCTTCTCTCCTTCGTTCCTTAACTTGTTTTTTTTGGGATTTTGCACTGAGAGGGGGGATTATGGGACACCTGTCCATGAGCTTGAACAGATCTTGTCATGGGTTGTTAGGCTCTCAGGGCCTGTGAGAGCTGGCTGAGGAAGGAAGTGGCAAATCACAGTGACTTTTTCTCAAAATGTGTTCCTTTAGAGACTCTCAGTTTTTATGAGTTTAGCACTTTCATTGTCCCCTTTCTCATTTCCTTAGGCTCTAGCAAGCAGCCATCTGGATATGGAAAACACAGACACTCATTTAGCCTCAGCTCACTTAAAGCATGTTTAACTTCTGTTGTTCTCATGCCATCAGTGTAAACAATTTCTGGTGATCTCCTTGTGACTGTAAACTGCAAAATGCAATCTCTCTTTTTGCAGCATTTTTCAGGTTTTAGGGTATTTTCCAGGACTTGGGATGTTCTGTTGGTTTTTGTTCCTTTCTTCCTCAACACAAATTTCAAAAAGGTCAAGGCAGGTCCTCACCATGACCCATATTGGAAAAAAGGTGTGAAGAAAAGTGACAGAAAGTCAGTGATGTTTGTACATGGTATCTAACCCACAGATACTTGTGTCAGACCATTTGGCTGGATTTCATCTTTGTAAGATAAACTGATAAATCTCTATGCTTAAGAACTTTGGTTTTTGTTGGTGAGGATGTGGAGCTCGTTTCTTTTGTGTTTTTTTAAAATGCAGTTATCAAGGAAAGACAATTTTAAGGATTCCAGTCCTGGAAACTATCCACAGATTGATCTCAGAGTAGGCATTTCATTAAATGTAATTATGTGCCACCTATTGGGAGAAAATGTAACCCCAGAAGGAGCAATGTGTTGAATTCTCCAGCCCCAGCTCCAGATGGGAAGTGGAGTCAGGAGGGAGGCATGAAGGTACAGAGAGAGCCAGGAGCAGCTGTGGTACCACAGAAAAGAGCCCAGGAAGCCTGATGGAAGGCATGAGGAGCTCAGCCCAGGCCCTTGGGGAGGTTTGATGGAATGATTTGTGTCCTCCTGGCCTGGAGTGCTGAGGAGTTTGGGTGACAGATCCTGGTTGGCAGCAGATCCTGTGTCACTGTGATATTTTCTGAAAAATCCCTTCACCAGAATTTCTTCTCCTGGCAAGATGAGAAGCCTCAGCTTCTCCATGTTTTGCTCCTCTTGAATGTGGTCTGGAGATTGTTTATCCAAGCATGTGAATTGTTTTTAATTAATGACCAATCACAGCTGTGTTGAACTGGTCTGTCACAGGTTTTTATTATTCATTCTTGTTAAGCCTCCTGATGTATCCTTCCTCTTTCTTTAGTATAGTTTTAGTATAGCATTTCTTTTAATATAATATCATAAAATAATGAATCAGCTTTCTGAGAGCTTGGAGTCAAATTCTCATCTCTCACCTTGTCCTGGGGACCTCCCAACCCCACAGTCCTGGAGCTCAGGCTGGCTCTGGTCACTGTGGAGCTCTGCTGGCAGCTTCACCCAACCTCCTGCAGTTCAGCCTAGGGGAGCAGCACACAACTTCCAGTACTTTGGAGCTTCTCTCTAAAGGTGGATTTTATCCCACTTTTTATTTTCAAATTGCATTTTAGGTTGTGTTCTGTGCATGCTGTAGTTACAAATGACTGGGATGTAGTGAAGTTCTCTGGATGACTCATGGAGACCCCACTGCTGGTTAGGAATGACCTGACTGTGTGAATCCTCCTGCTGTGAAATCACACTCTCATCTTCCTTGCAGTGACTGACTTTCTCCTTTTTAGTTCATACTTAGTTACTGTGATACATCCAGGCAATTGGAATGGAGGGGTTGGGTCAGTAGTTGAAAAGCATTTCTGTAAATGCAAATGGACATTTGACTTGCAAAGGCATTTTTTTTGACACTGCAGCACTCAACATTTTCTTTCCGGTTAAGAGACTTGAACACAAATAATTAATTCTTGATTTCAGCGTTTCTTCAGATTTGGTACCTACTCAGTGTCTGCTCCTTTGAGCAGAATTCATGAAAGAGTAAATCTTGTCATCCAATCACCAGCTTGCTCCAGTGGGACAGTATTTTGCAGATGCAGTGTAACAGGGACTAATTTGATACTATCATAGTAAGAAAGGAAAGTTTGGAATATTTTTTACTGCATAAAATAATGGGCAGGTACTCTTTCTTTTGTATGATTTTTTTTTTATTATTCAGAAGGAAAGAGCAGTCCTTATTTAGTCAAAAACCTGAAACTTTCCAATTAAAATACTACAATATTAAAACAGTAGTGCTCCAATCATTTAAGCTCTTGTAACATGCACACTCTAGATATGGTTAAAGTCTGTGGGATATCTCCAAGATAAAGTTTATTTTATTGTGCAGAGTCCAGCAGAGTGACTTTGTACTTGTTCCTCTTAGGAAAGGTCACACTCAAAGCCCTGTTGAAAAGATAGAAAGTGGAACTCTTATCTGATCCTTCAGTCTGTCTTAGCCAATGATTCTTCCTGCAGGGAAGCAAAATTCATTTTCTTTCAATTGCAATGGGTATGCAATACAGCAATACAAACAAGAAGGATAAATCCTGTCAAGGCCTGGAGATATTGGGCTGGGAATGTATTCTGCAGAATCTCAGTTAAATGAGATATCAGTGAGAGTGTTTTTAATACTGATACACCAAATCCTTTCTCCTAAAACTATAGGGCAGGGTTGGAACTGTGTGCCCTTGTCTGTTGGATAAAAAGGATTCCCATATGATGTTTGGATTTTGGTATTTTTCAGGACATTGAATTTTTGATTCTATTTCAAGTTGAAATTGGAGACTTAAAAGTAGCAGTGTATTTTTAAAAAGTAAAGTGAATTGGAAGTGGATTTTCTCATTCTCCTTTCCTTGTCCTGTGTCCCAGCAGTGATGAAACAGCATTTGTAGCAGGTCAATGGAAAAAAAATTCCATTAAATTCTGTGGACTTTGAAGCAGGAATCCATCAGTGTTGTAACACAGCATATCAAATAATAAATTTTACATTTTTCAAACAGAAGGGAATTACGTGAGGAAGGTATTGCTGAAATAAAACCTGTTGCTTAAATGCAAATCTTTTAGTGGAAATGTAAACAAAATTATCTGCATAGTTCTCCAGCCTTCCTCCCACCTCAGTGTCTTGTTCAGTGGAATATCTCTTATCTCTCTGTGTGAAATAATTTAGATATGTGTTGAAATACATATCTATATCTACATACACATATATGCATACAGATATATAGATATATAGATATATATGCATACAGATATATATATATAGATATATATATATGGTGTTGCAAGCTTCTCTGTAACAATTCTTGCTTTCCTGACAGATGCTTTTTGAGACAGAGAAGTAGAGATGAGTGGAGATGGCAACTGGATGAGAGTATTGGTGTTAACTGAACTGGGATATAGATATATATGGAGATATACATATATCTATATATGTACACACACATATGTATGTATGTATATATATGTATATATATGTATGTGTGTATATATATTTACACACTCCTGGCAGTTTGATGCAGGTTTTACTGTGCTAGCAGGATGATCTTGCTGTAAACTGTCATGAAGTTAAATTAGGCCTTGGGGTTGGTTTTATTTGTCTTGCAGCTATTTTGTATCCAAAGGGTGGGGGAGCAATCTGTTTCTGCTGCTCTCCAAGCCTTAAGTGCCAAAAGACACAAAATAATCTCCTGTTTGCTGGTTTGTATTCCTTGCTGGCAAAATATCTTTGATGTAGTGTGATGTGTGTGTGATTTAACACATCCAGCTGCAGACAACTTCTTAGAGAAATTTCTGTGGCAAGGTGGAGTCGATTCCAGAGTTGGAGCTGGAATCATGAGAGGCATTTTTATTTTTTTTAGCTGGTTTTCACTGGAAACATGTTGATTCATTGAAATGGGGAAAAAAATAACCTGGATTGTGGCTTGGAGGGCTGAAGAGTGTCCCAGGTTGCCAGCAAAGCTGTTGTGCTGTGGGGAGATTGTCCCTCTGTGCTGCTGGAGCTGCTCTGGCTGTGAGGGATAAAATGAGGGATAACAGAAACCATTTCCCACCCTGTTGTATTTGTGGGGTTCCCCAGATGAAGGCAGGAATGATGAATCTGACTCCATGTGCTCAGAAGGCTAATTTGTTATTTTATTATACTCATATTAAAGAATACTATACTACACTAAAGAATACAGAAACGATACTTACTGAATACTAAAAAGATAATAATGAAAACTCCTGACTCTTTCCAGAGCCCCAACACAGCTTGGCCCTGATTGGCCAAAGAGTGAAAACAACTCCCAGCAGAATCCAATGGAACAATCACCTGTGGGTGAACAATCTCCAAACACATTCCACATGAGCACAACACAGGAGAAGCAAATGAGATCAGAATTGTTTTCCTTTTCTCTGAGGCTTCTCAGCTTCCCAGGAGAAAATCGTGGGTGAAGGGATTTTATCAGAGAATGTGACAGTGACACCACCCCAGTGAAGGGTGCACAGTGTGGAGCTCTGCACTTGGGGCTGGCTGGGCTTTAAATCTCACCTGTGGTAAGGGAGGATGTGGGATGGGCTGACCTTGTTCTCCTGTGTGAAAGCTTTTGTGTTTTCCACCACAGACCAGGTAAACTCCTGAAATGCTGATATTTGTGGCAGAACAAACCCCACCCAAGTGACCTGGCAGTGGCACAGGGTTACCTCAGGGTGTTCACTGGCTCCAGGAGGGCTCAGAGCCCTGCCTGTGCTTAGAGGCAGATTGGCCTCCATTTGCTGAGCAGACACAAAGCTTGACAAACATTAAGTGTCATTTAAAAGTGGTTTAATTTATTCATTGTTTATCCCACAGCCTCTCCATATTATTGATACAAACCCCTCTGGCTGGCTCTGTCCCTGCCTGGTGTGCACTTTCACTGACCTCCCCAATAATGTTTTATAAAATGAGCTTTTCTGTGCTGGGAGTTGGTAGTTTACACACAGCCACAGAAACAGCCCAGTGGATTGATGGGAATAAAGAAAATAAGAGCTTTGGTGGAGTTTTGCCTTGCTCAGCTGATGAGTCAAACCTGAACCTTCCCTGTGTGAGAAATGAATTTCTAAAGAATTCCTAAAGTTTGATAGAAAGTTTACATACAAATACATTTATATACTTACATTTACTTACAAATACATAAACAAAAGTTTACAGACATACATTTACATTCAAATACATAAACAAAAGTTTACATACAGACATTTACATACAAATACATAAACAAAAGTTTACATACATAAATTTACATACAAATACATGAACAAAAGTTTACATACATACATTTACTTACAAATACATAAACAAAAGCTTACATACATACATTTACATACAAATACAGGGGTAATTTTAGATGATTGGCTTTAAGGTATTTATAGCGTGGTGTGGCAAAAGTTGATAGGCCAAGAAGTGTTTATAATGTATTGTAATAAGGAAATGATTGGTTTTTGATTGTGATGGTGTGAATTACAACATCTGTATTGTCTCACCCTTCACATGAGACTGAAAATGGAATGAAAGTGTTTAAAACACCTCTCAGTTGCTCCATCTCTGGCTCAGAAAAGGGTTTAATCCAACATCCTGCTCTGTCCAGACAGCCTCTTGCCAGCTCAGTTGAATGCTGTGATCATATTTTCAAAGTGTTTTCTCACTCACAGTGGAACCAGAGATCTTGGCCCAATAAGATCTGTTAATAACCCAGCAGCTCTTTACATTGATCAGTTAACAAACAGAAATGGCACCCAACCTGTCAAAGTGATTGCTGCAAATATTTCACAATTTAGGAACTGTCTGGCTCATCTCTGTGTTATTCAGAATAAAAAAAATACAAATATCTGAAATTACCAGCACCATTTTTCCATGTGCTAGATTTAAATTAATTTCTTACAATGCTTAAGTAAGGAATGTTACATCTTTCTCAGTTCTCTGCTGCAGTTCTCTGTTTATGTATTTGTCTTTTATTTCCTTCTTGACCCGGATTTGTGTTTCTTTGAGTCTTTGCTTTACTTGGTGTAGAAATAATTCTGTTTGTAGAGGTGTTCCTGGCAGCCCTGCTCACTTTGATTTGATGAGAGGGGAGAACTGGGGTCTGCAAACATCTCAGTGTCTTTATTGGCAGCACTCACTGGAGAAACATCTGAAATGCTCTTGAAAGCTGCTGCTGGAAAAGCAAATTTGAGCAGGATGAAAACTTTTCAAAGCTGGCTTTTAAAACCAACAAAATTCCCCAACTATCTTATTTTCTAGGCCAAAAGGAGGCACCACATGAGCTTTCCTATGAAAAAATTCTCAAGACTGTTGGTAAATTTACTTCATTCTTTGAGCAGAATGTTGTCAAGTAGAACAGTTTATTGTTTTGTAAACTCTTCTGACATGAATGTTGTCCTTTAATTAGAATAAATACAATTAAACATTGAAGTGCATGTTTAATAAATGTGAAAAAGCAGAAATCTTTTTTAAGGAAAATTGGTCCAACATTGCAGATAGTTTAGGAGGCCCTGATGAACTTCATGACCTCAAGAGACAGAGTTGGTGATCAAGGCCCATCTGACTCACCTGTGATTTTTTACTTACTGCAATAATGCCATTTCAAAGCATATTTTAAATAAACACTGAATAGTTTAGAGTGAATTGTTAAAACTCTTGACTGAACCAAGGAGTTAACTTTGCCTTTCAGCTCATGGATTCACACTTGGACAAATTAGTTTTACAGTGAATAATATAATAATATAATGTAGCAGTGGTCTGGATTGTGACCTCATCATTTTCCCAGGGTCATTTTTCAGACAATAATTAAGTTATTTATAAACACATTTATTTAAAGATGATATTTATCTATAAATACTCAGTTATTATTTCTGTTCATACCCAGCACTTGGCAGTTTACTTCCACTGAAGAATTTGGGGCATGATTTGAACAATATGTTTGTGGAAACTTAATGTAAAAAAGGCAAATCATCATTTCTGTTTTTAATAAGTGCACTATTTCCACATACAGAAATTTAAAGCAAGTTATGTATTCCTTGCCCAGCTGTGGGAGTCCTTTCAAATTCCTTGTACTAAACTGCTTGGGACAAACACTGTAAGTTAACTTGAAAAATACAATGTTCAGTGTTAACCTCTGACCTTGGCAGGCTCTTTGTCTAAAATCAGAATTTCACCTGGTTTGCTTCAGGAATATAGAAATAGACTTGAGTTTTGAGACTCAGGAGCAGCAGGGTTATTCTAAGGAAATGCATTTAAAATATTATCCTTGAAGCACTGAGGAAATTCAGTGTATGTATGGGATTTTGAGTGCACATCAGGAGGTTGAGTTTCACTGAGGAGAACCAGCAGACCTTCCAGTATCTTAAATGTCTGTGGTGGATTCATAGGGAGTCTTCATCAGCTAATTGGAAAATGCTTTGGCTAAAGCAAGACAAAAAGGGATAAACTGCTGCAAAAGCACCTGGGGCCAAAGCAAAAGCAAGTGCAGTTTTATTTTCTGGTTTTGCAGAGGCAAGCACAGTTAGTGGGATGTAGCACACTGCCACGGTTACTGCAGGATTTTGCACATCTCTTCAACCTCCTTCCAATGTGTGCAGGAGAAGAAATGCCACCAAAACCTTTACAGAGTCAAAAGTTAAAAAACAAGGAACAACTGGAATCTACTGGTGCTCCAATGCCAGCTTCTCTTTAGGTGTATTTGCAATACCTGGAATCCTTTAAGCTGTTTAATTTTGAATAGAACTGTGCCATTTTAAACCAGAGACAGATTTGATCCATGATATTTGGTTAGATCCCTTGGGACAGAGTGCTCTGTGGGAAGGCTTGGGTGGCTGCTCTCCCTGGGAACCTAGAAAAGGCTTTTCAATGGATTTCAAAATACCACAGCATGCTCTAAAATTCCAGGTGAAGTGCTACAGACTAAATGTCTTCTACAAAACTCTCTGCTGATGCCTTGTCTGTTCCTTGGCTTAGCTCTGTGTTATTCCCTGGTAAGGCAGCAGAAAAGTGAGTATCATCTAACATTCAGTACTTTTAATTTTAAAGCACTTTTGGGTAGCTGCCTGTGAGAGTTTTCATCAGAAGGTAAGGTGAGCTAGAACTAAACTGAGAAGAATGGAGACTTCTGTGTAGGGTTACCCTGGCAGGGATAGTTTTACAGAAGTTTAGCTAAATTCAAGCCCATCTGTTCCCCTGGCATGGCTGGCTCCACGTGGGGATATTCTGACACCTTGTCTGCTTTTATTGCAGGTTGGGGCTGGGGGAGTTTATTTGCAGCTGGACTGGAAGGAGAGAGGATTGAGGTCTTTGCTGGGTGGTGTCAGACAGCTCACCCAAGATGTTTGAGTGTGTTTTGTGGAGACAAACAAAACTCTACAGTTTTCTGAAAGTTGTAAAGCTGGTATGTTTATTACAGTGTTGGATGCATGTGGAGATTACTTTTTTTAAAAGACGTGCACTTTTGGGAACTTTAGATTTTTTTTTTATTTTCTTTTTAAATACATATGTATGCAATTTCACAAGAGGTTCATGCATATTTATTTTTATAACTTTTGCATGACATTTGTTGCTAATTCTTCTTTAACAGAAAGAATTTTTAGGTCAGGTAACTTGTTCTTCCAGCAGTCTCTCTGTGTCTTTGTTTCTCTTTCCTTATCTTTGTCTTTCAGCTGAAGCACAGCTTTTTTTTGAGTTTATGCTTTTTACAAGAACAGGCAGTCAGACTAAACAGCTATGTTTTCAAACTACAGACTTAACTCAAAGATGTACATTTCACTTAAATAAAAATGGATTTCTACTCTGGAAAATTTCTGCTCTGTCTCAAGTGGGTGGTACAAACCTTGCTCTTTAAGGAGAACTTCACTACAGGGAAAAGACAATAAAAAGAAAGTTGTAATTCAGAGGTTTCTGTGGCAAATTAAGAGCAGAGATCATGGCAAAGAGCAGATCCTGGGCTGTGCTGAAGTGTGACTCTGCCCTGTCAGAACATCTCCATGGTTTGGGTGTGAGGACCCAGCTCCAGCAATCCCTCTCAGAGTTTGTTCAGCTGCCTTGCACCTCTGCAATGTTCTTGGGAACGTGGCTCAAATGTGCAAAACAGAGCTGGAGCTGCCCCACACCTGCAGAAAGCACAGCACAGGTGGCAGAGCTGTGCTGCTCTGACAGCCCTGTTAAAAACGCCAGTCACTTGTTTTCAAAATTTTAAAAGTTTAATAGTAATAAAATGGTTCTAAAAATAGTAATACAATTAGAGTAATAATAATTTGGACAATTTGAATTAGGACAATATGAGACAATAGAGACAAAGAGTTACAGATGTCCGGGTACCTTTTCTGGGCAGCACAGGCCCGAAAAAGGACCCAGGTTAACAGAGGATTAACCCTTAAAAGCAATAACCTGTTGCATATTCATACACCTCATACATGATGCTTAAATTCCATTCAAACACAGGATTCTGTCTGGGCAGTGTCAGCTTCTTCCTCTGAATCCTAACAGCGCCTTTGAGGCAGGAAGAAGTTTGTTTCTTCTGATAAGAGAGCAATAAATTCTCTTTCTCTGAAAGATTCAGGTGTCCTGTGGCTGCTATCTCACTGCCAGTCCTTTCTTTTTAAAAAAAGTATCCTACATAGCATAATTTCTATTTTAACAATTTTTATAACCTAAAACTATATTTAACACAGCACTTAAGAGAATCAATACAGCATTACTTTCTAACACAACACATCTAATATTCATTTTAATATTTGCAAAAAGCCAATCATAAAATACATGGATTTTTCACAGCCCTGAGATCAGAGCTGGCAGCCAGGACCTGGGGAGCCTGCAGGCAGGGTTTGATAACCTGAATGTTGCTGGGAAGTGGCAGTGATCTCCTGTCACTGATGTGTTGGGGTTAAGAAGTTGAATTCTGTTTGTATTGCAAAGCAGGTGGCAGCTGCTGGGACTCTGCAGAGGTGTAACTGCTGTCCTTGGTGTCAGGCAGGCAGAGCTGGACAAGACCAGACCTTTCTGAGGGGACAGAATGCCCTGATGCTCACCCAAAATAGGGTGTTTGCTTCCCAGCCTGGTCATTCCAGAAGCACAGCCCTCCTGAAAGGCTGAGTGACTACAGGAACAGCCAAGGGCTCTCTTACCTGGAGGAATGAGTTCTGTCACTAAAAGTCTTTACAAAGACTGATCTTCCTAAGGCTGATTTGTAAGTTCTGTTTCAGTTTGGCGTGACTCCTGACAATCTCTGATTGATTTGGGGAAGGGAATTATCTCTCATCCTGCCTTAAACATCTGTCAGGAGCAGGCCAGGGTGCATTGCAAGGGAAAACTCTGAGAGCTCTGCATTCCTGAGAGAAAGCACCGTGTTCCTGTTGGTGCCAGCTCCTCCTGCAGCCCTTGCAGCTGAGCACTCCTGGCAGGAAGGGTCCATGGAGCAATGTCTGTGCCTGCTGAGCTCAGAGTGGGCTGGGGGTGTCCCTGCCTGGCACCCCCTGGCTGGTGCTGCCTCAGCACCAGCACAGGAGTTGGGGATGTAAAAATGCAGAGTTCTCTGATGGAGGTGAATGTTTAAAACTTCCTGCTGCACTAATTTCAGCTATGTGGAACTAATGTAGTTTTTGCTGATCAAAACCACAGGAAAAATGCTTTGTGGTTGATTCTGTAGGGCTGGTCTGGCTCATAGTTTTCATCCTGAAGATAAAGAACTACTCAAGTAATTTTTAATTTTTATTTTATTTTATTTTTTACATTTGATAATTAGAGTCCTACAGTTCAGAATTCAGGTTTAATTAGAAACTGTATTGGGCTGTTAGCTGGGCTTTAACCCCTTCCATTTTAATTCTTGCAAATCCATCTAATAATGTATTCTCTTGAGTTTCTTTGTTATTCCTTTATTAGCAATGAGTTCTGTCTAGAAAGCCTTTTCATTAGATTTCAAAATACCACAGCATGCTCTGAAATTCCAGGTGAAGTGCTACAGACTAAATGTCTTCTACAAAACCCTCTGCTGATTCCTTGTCTGTTCCTTGGCTTAGCTCTGTGTTATTCACTGGGTCATGCAGTGAGTATCATCTAACATTCAGTACTTTTAATTTTGAAGCATATTTGGGTAACTGCCCATGGGAGTTTTCATCAGAATGTATGGTGAGATGGACTGGGCTGGAAACAGACTGGGTGCAGAACTGCTGTGGGGTTTTTCCATGGCTCTGACCCAAGGTTCAGAGAAAATGCTGCTGAGCTTCTGTCAGCCCCAGTGGGTTGTGCTGCTTGGTGTGGAAGCCACATCACAAGTGATGTCCAGCAGCTCCCTGCTCCTGGGCCCAGAATGTGTCAGCTGCCATGGGATCACCTGCACAGGTCACAAAAGGAAATTTAAAACAAAAGGAAATTTAAAGCAAAACCATAAAATCATGAAGAAGGTAGTAGCATTATTGAAAAAAGGTAGAAAACAAAGTGAGGAAGGATATGTGTTCCTGGGGCCCTTCCTTTACAAGTGGAGGGCTGCTAAATCAGATCCTCTTCCGCTGCCACCAGAGGGCTTGGGTTGTGAAATTTTAATTCCTGGTTCTTTCTTGATAGGCAGAACACTTGGAAAACTTTGCCAGCCCCTCCTAAGTGGCCTCCCTTGCAGCATTCCCTGTCAGCATTTGTTTCCCTGGGGCAGATGTTGGCTGTGCTGTCACTTCCATGGATCAGCCCAGCCAGGAATGACAGGAGGAAAACTGCAGCTGCTGGAATGCTGAAAAACTCTGGGAACTGATGCTGGAGCTGCCCATGGGGCAGCCTGGGAGAAATTGTCTTTGCCAAGAAATGGAGTGCAGGAACAGGCAAAGGTGTGTGCAGGCATTTGGGTTTCTCCAGTGCCATTGCACTGTGAAGAGCATTCTGAGCATTCTGCAGCTGTAAGATTGTCTTGGTTTGAGCAGATAGGGGTCTGCTAGGGAAGGCAGGAGCCTGCCCTGAAATGGAAAATGTAAAGCTCCTCCCTCTGAATTATTATAATTTTGAAATTAAGGGGCTCTCAGGTAAAGATGTGGGAATAGGAATAACAGTTCTTTACTAGGAAAATTAAAAATACAAAAGCAATAGTACAAAAAGCCCAACAGTCACAGAGTCAGACCATGCCCTGTCCCCTGTGTGTCAGGGGGTGACACAGCCCCATCCCATGGGGGCTCAGCCCTCCTGCAGTGCCAGCTGTGGCTCTGCTGGAGCAGGGATCCTGCACAAGGGGGGAGTTTTCCTCTGCAGCTCCAGGGCTGCTGCAGATGGGCCTGGGCTCCCTCTGGCCATGCAGGGCAGCAGAAGCTGCTCCTCTGGCAATGCACTGGGCAAAGGCTGCTGGGCTGTGCCAGGCTCACATTGGATCCAGGTAGGAATGCTTGGCTCCTGCCCTGGGCAATGCAGCATCTCCCCATGGGATGCTGGAATTGGATCAGCCCTGCAGGGACACTCAGTGGCCATGGACAACAGAGATCTCCTGGAGGGAGGAGTGGCTGGGGGAGAGAGAAAGAAAAAACTGCCCAATGGACAGCAGAGAACTGCCCCAGCTCTGACAGATGGGGACAGAACACACACCCCAGCCACATCTTGCAGGCCAGGACAAAGCTGATGGTGGATAATGGAATGTGAGCTTTAAAGCTCTCCTCACACCTTTGGAGTGCAGCTGTTGCTGGGTGTTACAGCCATGGAAGCAGTGAGTTTAATGTTTTACAGCCTTTCATAAAGTCATGCTGGAATTAGCCCTGAGCACAGCTGATGCTGACATACCTAAAAGTGAAATGGGAACTGAATTAAGTTGAATAGATGTAAAAAGTAAAAAAACAGAAACGGATGTAATGTGCATTTTACTACATATATATTAAATACATCTGAATCAGGCAAGTTCTTTGGAAATTAATGTCTGGAGAATTCCTAGTGCATTGATTTAGTCAATTTTATAGAATGACCACACACTGAGATTTGGCAAAGGACCTAAACCACCTTATTGCCTGCAAAGAATGGCTGATTGCAAGCAGACTTGGATAATAATGAAGTTCCTTTTTAATAGGAAGGGGGTTTTTGAGTTGCATCTTCACAGGCTGATGAGAATTATTTACAGAGTTAATAGAAGTTCTCTATATAAGGGTCTGTGTTAGGTAATATAACTTGATCCAACTTAAAACTGCATTCAGTTTGTATGACAACTTGTGTGTCTGTGGTTTTTAAGTATTTGCAGAAAATTCTATGTGTAAACCAGAGCTTTTTAATTAACCAAGATGCTCACATTGTATTACTAATGCTTTTCTGAGCTGTTCTGTGTGGCAGGGTTAATAGCTGTGAAGTCTGAGTGTTCCCAAAGCAGCAGTGTGTGTGTCAGCAGTGCTGGATGCTGTCAGCTGTCCATTCATAGAACATGTCAAGTGGTTCAGGTCACTGCTTGGAAGAAGAGTGAGAAAAGGCTTTATTTAAATATTTTAGGTGAACCTTTTTAGATTGTTAAAGTGTTTAAGTGATCACACACTGAACATAATTTATCAACAATGCCATGGAAAAACAAAGATTGGTTATTGGACACCTTCTCATTATAAATCTTCTGTTTGTTAAAAAAAATCATTAGCATTTACTTCCATCAACCTTTTTTGCAATAAGATCTGTTAAGTAGCAGTGAGGTTTCAACTCAAGCTTGGTCTGGGGTAACTCACACAGATTTTAAGGCTGCTCCAATGTTCCTTCAGTAGAGTTTTTTGGGAGCACTGCCCATTGTAGTGAATGGACAGTGACTCTGTCCCTTCAGCTGCTGCAGCTTCAGCCTCGGTGGAGCTGCACCATCTCATACCAGCAGAAAATGGAATTGTTTTAGTACATGATGGCTGTTATGTAGTAGCTGTTTGTTTTGACAGATGTTGTTTTAGTTTCCTGTCTACCAAGTATTCAAAAATTTGTACTTCACTACAAACTAATGCCATAGGCTGCTTAATTTTATTAATTAGGCATAAAGAGGTTCAGAAATTAAACTAAGACTCTACTTTTTTATTTTAGCTTATTTTCCAGTATCTAATTGGATAAAAAAATTGTATAAACAAATACTTTTGCTTTGCAACTCATTCTTCATAAACCTTGGAGTCAGAGTTCTGAATCTTTGCAGAATTCTGCTTTGACTCTGTGTCATCTCATAATGGCACTTTCTGAATTTCCTGCCTCTG
Source organism: Agelaius phoeniceus (assembly GCF_051311805.1). Classification (NCBI taxonomy): domain Eukaryota; kingdom Metazoa; phylum Chordata; class Aves; order Passeriformes; family Icteridae; genus Agelaius; species Agelaius phoeniceus. Next base: position 3,511,517 of record NC_135274.1, on the reverse strand, counting down.
TTCATTAAGAGAGAAACTCAGAAAAAAAGCAGCATGGCTGCTTTTTAGAGCAAATTATACCTCTGGAATGATAGCTGAAGAGAATAATGAGTCTTCACTTTCTCAGCCCTCCTAGCCTGCACACAGGACAGAACAAAGTTGCCAGGGAAGTTTTGAGTCTGCTGTAATTAACTGAACAATTCAGAGTGTGCCTGTGAGTGCCTGCTGTCTGACAGTTGTTGTCTGGAGCTCTGCTTACTCCACTTGTGAGCTTTGGGGAAAGTTAAATTTATTCCAAACAGCAGCAACTTTGAGTTTCCTGCAGTTTATGGCAATGGAGTTGCATCTCTCAGAAGCTTTTCCCAGCCTGGAGCCAGGATTGTGCAGGTTGGTAGCAGAGCTCCAGATGAAATTCCTTTCTGCAGCTGGAGCATTTGGGTTTTAAACAACAGGTGAAGGCAGAGGTTGTGTTCTCATTGGGGCTAGAATGATCATCCCTGGGTGAAAGGACAGGTCTGACAGGGCCAGGATTTACTGGGCTCATGTTTGAGGCTCTGATTCTCAAAGGCTGTGTCCACAACAATGTTTACTGTTGTTTTTTTAACCAGCACTGGGTTTTAGGGCCACCTCAGTCTGTGTTTTCTTGTTGCTGCATTTCTTTTGTGAAATATGATGAAAATGCTGTGTGATCTGTCTCTGGAGATAACTCAGTGCATAAAACCAAAAGAAAACAAAAAGCCCCTAAGTTCTCTTGATGGGTCAATAATGTGTCATTATTGCAGGTTTCCTCTTTTTAAAAATCACTCTGTTTTGTCTGATGGGACAAGCTGGAAATGTCAGGGCTGGCACATGAGGTAGAAATCTACCTTAGGAATAGAATTCAAACACCATTCTCGATCATCTGTAGTAAAAAATTGCCTGAGTCTAATTCATTTGCTGTTGTCAACACACATGCATGAGTGTGTGTGAACACACAGCATGGTCCTGAGGCTGCTGAGAGAGTAATTACAGAAATGCTGTCATTAATAGGGGGACAGTGCTGAACCCAGCCAGGGACATGGGTGAGTTCAGTGACAAGCAAAAAAACTGGGACCAGGGGCTGGGAACAAAGCATAGAGGGCCCTGAAGGCTCCCTGTGTTCCATGGAGGTGGAGAGAACAGAGCAGAACAGTGGCAGAGCAGCAGGGATGGCTCAGGGCAGTGGGGATGGCAGAGCTGGGAGGAAGGCACTGCACATCACAGCTCCAGGCAGCTCTAAGGTGTGGCATTCACATTCTCTGAAAAAATCCCTTCAGCCAGGGTTTTCTCCTGGGAAGCTGAGGAGCCTCAGAGAAAAGGAAAACAATTCTGATCTCATTTGCTTCTCCTGTGTTGTGCTCATGTGGAATGTGTTTGGAGATTGGTTACCCACAGGTGATTGTTCCATTGGATTCTGCTGGGAGTTGTTTTCACTCTTTGGCCAATCAGGGCCAAGCTGTGTCAGAACTGTGGAGAGTCAGGAGTTTTCATTCTTATCTTTTTAGCCTTCTGTAAGTATCCTTGCTGTATTCTTTAGTATAGTATAGTATTCTTTAATATAATATAGTATCATAAAGGAATAAATGAGCCTTCTGAGAACATGGAGTCAGATGCATCATTCCTGCCTTTGTTGGGCATTCCCAGCAAATACAAGAGTAAGGAAGCTTGGGGATGTGTGGATAAAGTTGGTGATGCTGCTCTGTGTGACAGAAAATAGTGCAGAGAGGCATTAATGGGCCCAGGGCAAAGGCAGTGGCTGAGACAGGCAGGGTCAGCTCTGGCTGAATTCAGGCTGGGGACACAGGGACAGCCTGGCTCGGGCAGCTGGACAGAGTGAGGGCACTGAGGGGCTCTGGCTGCTCTCTCAAAGGCCTCACCATAGAGAGAAAAGTTATTTAAGTGTAAAAGGTTATTGGCAAAGGCCTGCGAGTGGGTGGAGACTGCAGAGTGGGAAATCTAGTCTGGGACTCAGATGTCAGTGCACTGGAGAGCCAAACTGCTGGAGCAGTTCATTAAGAGGAGTAGGGAGGGTCAGCTAAGCCATGTTGTTTTAATAGGAGCCATTTTAAGCATGACTAAAGCCTGGAGCTTGGGGCTCAGGAGTTCAGTTTCCATCCTGTGTGCTGGAAGGAGTGCTGCCATCTGACAGAGCCCCCATTATACAGCTGGATGGAGGAGAGCAGGGATTCCTGAGTTACTCTGGTGTGGTGTTTGTGGGGGTCCCCAGGATGAGGTGAGAGATGAGAATTTGACTCCATGTTCTCAGAAGGCAGATTTATTATTTTATAAGATTATATTATATCATAATACTGATGATACTATATTATATAATAATATATATTATTATCATAAATACATAAATATATATATTATATTATCATAACTCTGTATTATATCATACTATATATTATTAAAAGAAATTATATATGAAAACTACTAAAAAAAGAGAAAAGATACATCAAAAGGCTTAACAAGAATGATAATGAGAACTGGTGACTAATGCAGAGAGTCTGACACGGCTGGACTGGGATTGGTCATTAATTAAAAACAATTCACATGGCACCAATCAAACATTCACCTGGTGGTAAACAATCTCCAGACCACATTCCAAAACAATCAGATAATTATTGTTTTAATTCTTTTCTGAGGCCTCTCAGCTTCCCAGGAGAAGAAATCCTGGTGAAGGCATTTTCCTGAAAATACCATGGTGACACTGTGGTGGGACAGAAACCCTCATCTCATCCACTCTCCTTGTTCCACATGCAGATCCTGGAAAGGAAGGAGGAATGTGAGGCAAAACCCCCCAGGATGTCACTGACCATTGCTGTAGAGTCTTGTAGCAAGTCTAATAACCAGGAAATTTTCCCTGGAAGCCTTTTCTCCCCAGCTCTGCTGTGCTCAGGTTTCTTCTCTGTTCATGACTCCTTCAGCATCTTGGTGTGGTTAATTGGCCCTCCCGGTCTTTTATTTTTCCCTTGCTCAAAGGACAATAAATCTGAACATTTCTGTAGATTCTTGTGCTGCAAGGTACCTCTAGCTGCTCCTATTGAGTGTTCCCTGTCCCAGCCAAGGCCCCTAAATCTCACCCCTTGCTGCCCTGGGCTGATGGAAGAGAAACCATTGGAAGAAATACTCTTCCCCTCTTTCCCTCAGCACAGATTTACTTCCTGTGGGAACTGCTGACTGTAGATCACAAATAGCTTGTTAAAATGATCAATGGTTTCCCTTATTGAAATGAAAATCTGGTTATAGGATGAAGTGTGGGTTTGTCAGATTTACTATGGTGATAACCCACAAAAGTGTTTAAGAGATGGTTGCACCAATTCATTTTCTTTTACAGCATAACCTTGTGGAAGTTGACAGTTACCATGGTTTCACATTGCTCAACATTAGTTCCCCTGGAAAAAAACCCAAAACCAACTTGTCTTGTTTTTTCATAGGTAAAAATGAGGTATCGTGGTGTAAATTGAAATCCAAACAGATAAAGAAATTTGAATTTAAAAGGAATTTCAACAAAATACTGACAAAGGGAAGGAGGAAACAGGATAGTTTGCAGAAACAAGCTAACCTGGAGATCTGCACTTGAGTAAATTCCTGGGAGCAGCCCAGGTGTGCTTGCAGTGCCAGGGCTTTCCCTCCTGCCAGCTCTCACTGCCTGAGGTGCCTCCTGCCAGGGCTGTGACAGAGAGGGGCAGTGAGTGTCCAGGCAAGCTGGAAAGGCTGCACTGTGTGTGTCTGCCCTGGATGCTTTTCCTGGAAGGAAATAGCTGCTCTATCTCATGCAGAAAAGTGATTATTTGTACAGTTTACATCAAAGGAGCAAACCCAAGCAAGCACAGTGATCAGTGTGGGCAGGAAACCCCCCTTGGCTGTGCTGTAATTGCTGGGCATGGGTTGAGAACGAGCTGCAGCCTCTGTTTGTTGGGCTGGCTCTGCTGTTCTGGGGCCCTGTGGGTGTTCCCACATCTGCCTTTTCCCCATGAGCCATTCCTGGCACTGCAGATCCCAGGGCTGGGCAGCCTGGGGCCTTCAGCTGATAAATTTGATGCCTCCTAATTGATCTGCTGTTGTCAAAAGATGAATTGCACTGCTGAGTCAGGCTGCAAAGAGTGGTACAAAGCTTCAGGCTGCTTTCAGGTAGATTAGGTTTTGATAACCATTAGGGTTAAAGGTGTCATTTTAAAAAAGAAAACCATTTTTTGAATGGTAAACTTGCTATGGGCACTGTGTGGTATATATTTTTGATATAAAAAGATCTGAGAAATTGGTTTAAAAATGTTTCAGTAACACTGGGTGGACTAATTATGAGAGGATACTTAAAATCCTTTAGAAAGTCAGCCTTGTAATCTATTTATAGATTTATCCTCTTGGCTTTTACGGTACATCATCTTAATGTACTATCTACTAATTCAAATTCAAGAGTTGCCTAAAGCACAATAGAATTTGTAACACTCTGCTTGTCCTTTTTTTTCTCTAGTCTTTCTAAGGAGATGAAGTACAGGGAGTTATGTTGGTAGATGTAACAGGTACATAGACAGCATCTGAGTACAGATCTGTTAAATAGTGTTTGGTATTATTAATTAATAAATGTCGAATTTACTAAATTATATATTATATTATAAGATGATATATAACATAAATTATATCATATTATAAGATGATATTATCTTTTTGAATTTATAAATTATTAATAAATTAATACTTTATTGATGATAATAATATTGATGATTGTAATAATAATAATGGTTATGGTTGTAGGTAGTAGAAATCAGCCTTGTTATCAGCAGACACAAACAGTGATTGTGTTGTTTTGGTGCCTGGCTGTGTGTGTAGGAGATGGTGAGTGTTTGATAGCACTGGGCAGGAGGGGCTGGAGCTTTTTGCCATGTGCAGTGACCCTGCTCTGGGGGAGAACAACTCCTGGGGTGTTTGACTTGCACTAACCCTCTCTGTCCTGTGGCTCTGCCCTTAGGAAGAAGCTTTTGAGCCTGAAATCAGACTTCTGGTAGAAAAATAGGAATACCACTGTAAAACCCAGGTGTTACTTTGCTGTAGCCAGTGGGATTGCTGTTGGAGGTTCAGAGGGCTGTAAAAAAGACAAACCCAATGCAGGGATGGGTGGAACACTTTCTGTGAGCAAGTTTAAGTGCTGCTGTTCAGAGGAGGAGGTTTTGTTGTTCAAAATACATTGTCCATCTCCCCTTGAGTGGCTGCAGAGCCTGCAGCTCTGTGGGGAGGGCAGTACCTGTGTGTGTGTTAGGAATGACTCTCTTGGTCTCTGCATGCTGCCAGTCTATGTGATATAACCAAGGATAGTCCTGTTTTAACCCTGCTATCTGATAGCTTAATTTAATGTCCTGTTCCTCCACAATCACCCTGAGACTGTGTAAAAACCAAATTTCCTCCTTTTACTGGCCATTCATGGATTTTATTGACTTTATCATACCACTCACAGCTATTTCCCACATTGAAGAACCTTAATATGTTTAGCCTGTCCTAGGATTCCAGCTACCCCACATCTTTAAACTATTTATTGCCATTTTTATACCTCTCTGTTCTCAGGCAGTGTCCTCTTTGAGGTGGGATAACTGGAATTCCATGGAGTGTCCAAGACACAGCCTTACTGGGGCTTTGAAGTGGTAAAAAAAAAAAAAAAATATATGGGAGGAAAACAAAAGGGGGAAAGAAATCTAAGAAAGGACAAACATGATTTATTCTTAAATTTTCTTTCTGACAGTGGCTGAACAGTGAGCTAATGTTCCCAAACTGACCATGACAATCCTGTTCCCTGTCCTGAGCAGTGTGGCTGATTGTGTGCCCCCCATGTGATGCTATTTAGGGCAGCTTTTCTCTGGCTACATCTGGTGATGTCCAACTTAATCCCTCAGTTCTTCTGCCCAGTCACTCAGTGTCATGAAATCCCCCTTCTAGGACTGCTGTGATTTTCCACACACTGAATAAATTTGTATTATTGGTAAATTCTGCTACTTCAGTGGAGTTAACTCTGAACATGTTCTTGAGCTGGTTCTGAAGAGGAGGTCAGAGCCTGTCTCAGTGTCATATTTCTGCCATGTTCTTTTGCAAGAATAATTAACTGTGAAATTGGTAAATTTGAAGATGGTGGCACTTCAGGGAGTTTTGCTGTTTTCTGTGGTTACAAAATGGTGTCAGTGCCAGTGTGGTAGTCCTAGTCCCAGTCTGAACTGATGCCTCTCCTCAGTGGGGACAGGTAACTCAAGGAATTACTCCCTCACTCAAACACTTACATGCATGGTTTGCACAGCTGACTTAACAAAAAGCCAGAGGAACACAAACAAGTTGCTTCTAATGCTTTCAGTTCTTTGAGCAGCTCTGTTCCCTTCCATTCTGCAAGGAATTCTGTGCTGACAGCTTGGCTGACTTCCTCTTTGTAGTTTACTTGCCTGTATATAGATTTAGATTTCTTCTCTCTGTGTCTGCAGGCACATAAACACATGTGCACCTCCCTTGGTCAGTAGTTGTTTTGTTGGTAAAATCAGCAAGTTCTGCCCTTAAAATGCTGGTTCTTACTCAGCTGGTGGGACCAGGTGTCACAATCCATCTTTATAGACAGGTTTTGTGATGGTTTGTGGGGTGATCTCAGGGTGCAGAAAACCGACACGGCACAGGGGGTTTGCAGTGATAATCTGAACAAATGCAGCTTTATTGAATGACCACAGCAAAAAGATGTGTTGGGGAGGGAACCAGGGAAAGAAAGAGAAAATAAGGGAAAAGAGGGAGGAAAAGAGAATGGGTATATAGCTACCAAATGTAGTACTGCAGAGTCCTTTGATATCCAGCTGATGGAGCTCACCAGGCCACGTCCAGGGAGATCTCAAAATCTCTCGCTAACTCAGAGGTTTTTATTATGATAACTCTATTGGAAATTGTGAGGGGGGGAAACAGATACAATAGGGAATAGATGTAACAGGTAGTCAGTCCATGCTCTCAGCAGTAAACCAGAGCCATTGTTTTTGTGGTCCAGTGGTCACAACCTGCAGGCACACATCTCGCTTTGGTCAGCTTTGGTCCCCCACACACCTGCCCCGGGCTGGGGGGTTCAGTCCCAGTCCTTGGGAGGAGCAGAGGGGCCTTTTCACATGGGGGTTCCGTGTCTCAGTCCTTGGGAGGAGCAGAGGGGCCTTTTCACATGGGGGTTCTGTGTCTCAGTCCTTGGGAGGAGCAGAGGGGCCTTTTCACATGGGGGTTCCATGTCCCAGTCCTTGGGAGGAGCAGAGGGGCCTTTTCACACGGGGGTTCCATGTCTCAGTCCTTGGGAGGAGCAGAGGGGCCTTTTCACATGGGGGTTTCATGTCTCACTCCTTGGAAGGAGCAGAGGGGCCTTTTCACACGGGGGTTCCATGTCTCAGTCCTTGGAAGGAGCAGAAGGGCCTTTTCACATGGGGGTTTCATGTCTCACTCCTTGGGAGGAGCAGAGGGGCCTTTTCACATGGGGGTTCCATGTCTCAGTCCTTGGGAGGAGCAGAGGGGCCTTTTCACATGGGGGTTCCATGTCTCAGTCCTTGGGAGGAGCAGAGGGGCCTTTTCACATGGGGGTTTCATGTCTCAGTCCTTGGGAGGAGCAGAGGGGCCTTTTCACATGGGGGTTTCATGTCTCAGTCCTTGGGAGGAGCAGAGGGGCCTTTTCACATGGGGGTTTCATGTCTCAGTCCTTGGGAGGAGCAGAGGGGCCTTTTCACATGGGGGTTCCGTGTCTCAGTCCTTGGGAGGAGCAGAGGGGCCTTTTCACACGGGGGTTCCATGTCTCAGTCCTTGATGGAGAGGCTCCTCACATCTCAGTCTGTCTCTCACGGTGGTTGTAAAACAGGTGAGGCTCTTCTGTGGGGGGACCACCCAGAACTCAGGAGAATCCAGCCAGGCTGAGAGGTGGGACAGCTCCCAGGGCTGTTGTTGCAAACAGGGCACGGTGCTTCCTTCTTCACCTCATTGGGCTCAGTGTAGCATACAGCAAACAACACCTGTGAAAACAAAAAACAATAACTCAGCACTGTGCTCTCAGGTCTCAGGCACGTGACTTTCCCCTTTGGAGCCAGAGATTCCAGACAGGGGGGGGGTCTTCTCTTCAGTGGTCCCCAATGATGATCATGAGGCAGATGAGGGAAAATTCAGACAGACTCTCACACCAGGTCAACCCCTTCAGTGCCCTGTGCAGCTCCAGCCAGCTCTTGTGGACCCACCTGTGGCAGAGCTTTTGGGCTCTGTGTGGCAGAGCACCTTCAGTACAGTCCCCCACCCTCCTTTGGAGCTATAGGGTGGGGTTGTGACATGTCCTAGCCAGAAAAGGGAAGAATATTTCCTTTCTACAACTCTCAAAGGTTGATTTAATCTGTCTTTTAGTGCAGTAATTGTGAGGGTATCATAACAGCACTGACCATTTGGAATGTATTACAGACCTCAGCACACTTACCCACAGGCATTTAAGCAGACATGAACAACCAACTTGAAAATCACTGAATTTCAAGTAATGCTTTGTTAACTCTGTACTTTGAAAATAGGCATACATCCTCCCACCTCACTTTTTTTTCCCCCTCAGAGAACTGTAAAATACAGCATTCAATGTTTCCAAAGCTGAATTCTCTTAAAATTTAATTGAGGAAACTGTGATCCCATAAAAAAAAAATAAAATTCCTGCCTTACTTGGTCATTAAAACCCAATTTTATACATCTGGAAAGTGCTGTTCCTTTCTTGTGCTACACAAAATTAGCATGTCAGCTGAATGGAAAGGAAAACATGGGATGACACATTCTGCCAGTTCCATTTATCCTGAGCTGCTTGTATCAAATAGAAAGAAAAACACAACACAAAACATGTAGGAGCACAAGGAACACAGAAATCACAGACCACTGAATTTATCCAAACTGCATTTGTTCCTGCAGTCTGTTCTGGTGAAGATCAGGTTTCCCAGCAAAGGGGGATCCTTTCTCCATCCCACTCCCTGGAATTGTGGCTATTTGCACATAAATCCCTTCTCATGACCTGTTGGACAGGTGCTGATGAATTGGAGGCATTACCATAGATACATCACCATTGGGCACAGAACTTTGGTGATGTTTTGTGCCACCTTCTTGCTTGTAGGATTTGTTCATAATACTGCAAGCAACTCAGCTGGATGGAGTGAACACCAGGCAGTGTCTGCACTGTGGTTATTGGGTGGTGTTCCAAAGAGTGATGCTTGTTCTCTTCTGCTAACAGAGATCCTGGTAAAAATATCAGGGAGCTTCCTAAAAGAAAAGCCACTGGAAGGATGAACTGTGGGAGAAAAAAGAGGACCAGAGAGGACTGTGTTTAGTGCCTGTGTGCTGGGCTGGATGGGTCACAGTCCATGAGCTTTTGGCACCTTTCAGAGGGTAGCAGCAGTGGGAGATCCTTGGTGCAGAAGATCAATGCTGTTACAGAGAAGCTCCCAGTATTCATCAGCCACTGAGGCACAGAGCATCCTGTGCTTGTACCAGGCAGCTCCTGACCCAAACCAGACCCAGAGCCCAGAAAATGGCACTGGAATAATAGAATTGGAGGCAAGATGTGAAGCTAATGCAGCTTCTCCACAGAAAAGGAGCAAGCAGCAAAAAGAAGATGATGGGGTGGCTGGTTCTGCTGGTTCTGCTGTCTGTGGTTCCAGATTTAGGGCACTGGAAGCAGTAAGGGAGTCAGAGTCAAGGAATCCCAGTTAGGTGTGATTCCTAGGATGTTTTCTAGTGAATATGGCCTTTATGCTTCTGTCCTGTCACTGGTGGGCCATTTGGGAGTGGAAAGATTTCTTTGTGTTCCTGGTGTTGCCATGACCTAACTACCACCTCAGTCAGATACCTTAACTCTCATCTCTGTCTCTCATCCCCAGAGTTTGGCCTCAGGATGTTTTTTCCCCAGTGCATGTTTATCCTGTGCTTTCTCAGGACAGCCATGATCTGCTCATTGCAGAAGTGATGCATTGCTGCTCTTAGAATTGGCAAGAACACTTACAGGGGGCATTACTTAAAAATCCCCACTTCCACACTGGAACACTCATTCAGCTGCTCAGAACACTGTTGTTTGCTCTGCTGGCTGTTTCTAGTTTCAAAGTTGATTCATATGGCTTTAGTATAAATGTTTTCAGATGCCTTTGCTGTTATATGATTGCATCCTTGTGAAATTCACAAATTTGGTGTGCATAAAACCATTTAGCTTTCTGTTAAGGCTATGGAATTTAAGTGGATTATTGGTAAATTGTAGTTTTAAGAAGTGGTGTCAGAACTTGGATTTCCTCACACACCCTGTAGGATCAGGGACTGAGCTAAAGTGGTATTTCATAAAACATCCTCACTATCAATGTTCTGAAGAAGTTGATGCCTCTTTGTAACTCTTCACACTATGTCTGAAAACACCTTTTGTGTCAGGGCACAAGAAAACAGGTCATGATATTGGTGGAATTGCTGCACAGCAGAGCAGGCTTAGCAAAAGATGGGGGGTTCAGGTTTCCAGCTGGGCTTCAGGGCAGTGATTTCCACCCTGCTGCTCCTTTGCTGCTCTCCAAATGCTGTCCTGTGGGGGGGAGCCAGCATGGAGAAATTAGAACAACTTCTGAGAGAGCTTTAGCACAGGTTTGGGATGCTGGGCATGTTGTAACACAAGAACAGCACAGAGAGGGGGGTGCTGCTGTCTCCTACTTCAGTTGTGTCCCTCTGAGAACAGATTAACACAAAAGGGCTTCTATTACTTTTAATTTTCTGTTAGCACCTGTGGGGTGCACTACACTTGTAAACATACAGGATAAAACTCAGTCAGTCCTGAAAATGGAAGAAATTTATGAGAGGAAATATTTGAAGCAGTATTTTATTACATTTGTTAGGAGAAAAAACTTCCTCAGAAGAAACAACAGAATTTAGAAGTGCACACATTCTCCTTTCCATGATTTTCCTTGTTGTCTCTGTTGGTGTATTGTTTTTTTTTCTTTAGTGCAGCTGACAGAAGAGAAATCAAAGGGTTTTTTTCTTTCATTTCAGTATGAGTGAGCAAAAATGATTGCCTCTGCAATTTTCTGTAAACTTGATTAAGCTGGGGTTTCTGCAAGCTTGATTAAGTTGGGGTTGTGGCTACCAAGAAGCCAGAGAGAAATAAGAGTGGAGGGTCTCACACCAACCCCAATGAGTCTGTGCATTTGGGAATCTTTCAGCAGAGGAAAAGAAGCTCCTTTTTTTGCTATGTTAGCTGGACACACTTTTATGGGTAAAGCATATTTTTAGGCTAAAAGAGTAGGCAAAATACTGCAAATGCATCAAATGTCCCAGAATGTGTAATCTGACAGCATTGGCCAGCAGTTGGTGTGTGAGGTGAAATGGCATTCATCTGAAAGCAAATTTTGAAAAATGTCTGCTCAATTCTGCATCTGTGAAAAGTTAGGGAAAATGAAACCATTTTGTAAAATAATCTGAACTTTTCCTTCCAGAAAATATCCTTCTACTATTACATGCTTCTGAAGGCAGGCAGCTGCCAGCATCCCTGCCCACAAAGCTGCTGTTGTACACAGCTGGCATTGCAGCATTTTGCCTACTCTTTTAGACTAAAAACATGCTGTACCCATAAAAGTGTGTCCAACTAGCACAGCAAAAAGAAAGGAGCTCCTTTTCCACTGCTGCTTTTCCTCTGCCACCCCTGGCAAGGCTCGCTCTGACTTAGCAAGGCAGAAATGTTATTTATAGACCACAGGAGTCCTCAGAGATAAGTAATTCTATTTCATCCCTTTTTTATGAAGAATGAACCTGGAGCTTGCAAAGCAATCCAAGGCTGAGCATTTTCTCTGGCACGGGGCTGATGCTGACCCTGGGTTTGGCAGTCAGGGCCTGTGGCCTTGGGCAACTTGTGGGAATATCAGTTTCTCAGGAAAATGGGAGGTTGCTCTGTTTACCTTAGAGATGCACTTTGAAGTACAACCAAATAGTCTTGGTTCAATTCTAATTAAGTGCAGGGTGACACTCAGAGCAGGGAGGTGGCTGGCCTAAGGTACAGCATGCAGAAATTCCTGCTCCACCATATGCTTTTAATCCATACTAACACTTTGCTTAGATTGAGACTGCACTGAAAGAAGGCTGCTGTCATTGAACAGCCAACATTGGATTTTTAATAAGATGAAAAATCTGCTTTGGGAAAAAAATCAAAAGAAATGGTAATTTCTGTGGCATAAAAAAAAGTTTCCTGATATGAATTGTCAAAATGAGCTACAGATCTTTTTGTGAGATTGTTTCCATTAGACTTGGGCTGATAGCATTTATTGGACACCCTGTCTGGAAAGGGATCAAATGAACTCCAGCTCCCATCTTCCCACCAGACCAGAAGCCAAGATTTCCCAGAGCAGAGGTGTTCCAAACTATCCTCAGACAAAGCAGTATTTGGCATTTCCTTAACTCAGGAGCTGACAAATAGAAACTTTGTTCATTTTTCCAGTTAATAACTTCAGCTCAGGTAAGATATGCATACATACATATATATATATATATATATATATATATATATATATATATGCTAATGTTAACTGTCACTATGAGAAGGCAGTACTGGGAAACATCTTGGTTTTGACCAACTTTATTTGTTTAAAAGCAACTAACCCAAAAACAAAGTCCCCAACAAATCAAACCAAAGAAAACAACAAAAGTTTGTGGGAGTTTTAAGGACATTGCAAAAACTTGGATATATTTCTTTTTAATTATAATCTGGTGTTTTATTAATGCTTGTGCATATAGTAGAGTTAAGCTTTTTCATAAAAGTATGCTTCAGGCCAAATCATATTTTATCAAAAATCTTTTATGCATTATATTAGACACTAATGATATGCCAGATCCAAAAGGGAAATAACTGTTCCTGTACTTCAGGAGGGAAGTGAGAGCTGATAGGAAAGGCTGACACATTTCTTTGCTCCTAGTGAGAATTTCTGTGGAATGTGCCAACCAGAAGGGAAACTGGGGAGGGGATGTGGTGCCTGTAGGGTCTGCCAGCCACTGGCCCTGCAGACTGGGGCTACCCAGGCTCCCTGGGAGTCAGAGGAGCTGGAATGCCAGGATTTGCAGCCTCCTCCTTGCTGTGGGCAGGAGCAGCACCATGGGCCCTTCTCTGGCTGTGCTGGGGGGCAGAGGGCTGGCTCTCCTCAGAGCCTCTCCAGCCATCCCAATCACACCTTCAGCTTTAGCTTTTGTGTTTTTCAGGTCCTCTACTGCATCAGTGCATAACTCTGAACCCCCTACAGAGTGTGAGTTACTGGTCACATTTTGGTCAGACAAAACAATCCCTCTGGGCCTGAGATCCAAGGATACCCTACAGCCTCAGGCCTCAAAAAGTACAGAAAGTACTTTTGTTTGTACAAAAGTGAATGGGGGGACCAAACTGGGGGTAAATGACTTCATTAGCTGAAGCTGTAATTGCAGAATTAACCCATGGTATGTAAATGAACCAAACTTACAATTGTCTGAAAAACTGGTGCCCATTGTCCAGCTTGGGTGTAGCCCCTGGGAGGCTGTGACTGCCCAGAGTGAATCTATCAAAGGCCTTTAATAAATCCCTGCTTTTATTCTCTTAACTTTATCTAGCCTGTGTTCTTGGGAGCCACTCCAAGGCATCCCCTTGTCCTGCTGAGCCCCACACTGGGAAGAGCTGCAGTGCTTGTGGAGCAGCTCAGGCTGTGCTCACCCTCCTTTGTTTCCATTTAGGGCTCCTGCTCCCTGTCCCATTTCCCATTGCTCATGGGCAGGACCTGATCCCTTGGCAGGTCACTGCTGCCCTGTGGGTGGGTGCTGGCCTTGCTGTTCCCTGTGCACAGCCATCAGAGCAGAATTGGCACAGTGGAGATGTTAATGCTTGATTTGTGAGCCCATCCCCTTGGTTCCTCCAACACAGGTTCGTTCCAGGAGCCACTGAGGAAATAGGTGGAACCAAATGTGTTTGTCCAGGAGTTCATGCTGCTCCCTTCTTGTGAAGGGATTTAGGACTCTGTTGGCCTGCAATATTGCAGCAGCCAGGAAGGCAAATCTGCCATCATTTTGTGCCATGCAAGGCCAGCTTTCCTGTCTCAAACACTGCAGCATCGTTGTGCTGTCCTGGATGTTGCCTCAATTCCCCTTTCCTAATATTAGCAGCTTATCTGAGGCCAGTGATTTAGGAGCCTGCTGGCCACGGTCTCTGTTTGCTGTCAGCAGAGAGCATCAGACACTTGGAGGGGGTGATTCAGCTCTGCAGTTGGGCTCTGCTGGCTGCCAAAAATGCCTCCTCCCCTGAATGAGGGGCCAGGCTCAGTTTTCTCCTGGCTCCATCCCACCCTGCCATATGCCTGCTCCTGCAGGGGAAGAGGAGTTCCCTGTTCTGGCTAACTGGAGCATTGCCTTCTCTGAGATGTCTGCCTTTACTTTTGCCTTTTTTAGCTGTGTGGGAAAGGGGATATTTAAATACAAGGTACCATGAGGACTATGAGACATTAAGAACAGAGAAAAACCCTCCATTCCTTTTTTGCTTGTACCTGCTTTTGGTTCTGTTAGAAACAAGAAATAGTTAAAAGTAAATGAAACAAGAAAACCTCCCTCCAAAGCCACCCCCCCCTTAATAATCCTAAAAACCCCTCAACAAAACCCAAAACCAATTCCTCATTTTCCCATCTGTACTGGATATTTTTCTTTTAAAGCTGGATTACTGTTTGCCTTCCATATATTGGCTCCCTGACTGCCAGGTGAGCAAGGCACATTTTATGTTGTTACCTTTGTAAGCAAACACAGAAATGGGTATTCCTCAGCAGTTCCAGCAGGATTTTCAGAACATGGAACCTGCCTGAATGTGGCACTTAATCCTGACACTTTCAGGCATCTTTTTCATGTGCCATACAGTCAGACTATGCCTTAATATAATTTACAAATCTGTTGTGTGTTTAAGAAAAAAAACAAAACACTTTGTTTTAAAGGTTACTTATTTGATAAAACATTTATCCACACCACTTTTGTATTTTCTTTGTTTCCTTTTTCTTTTTTCTCTTTTTCTAATTTCCTTTCTTTCATCAGGGTCCAATGGGCTCTTTGCTTCCAGTCTGTGTAAAAGTTGTGTCATCTGGAGGAGAACACATGCTTTCAACATGTACTGTCAGTACTGGGTAATATTGTTATTGTTGTCAGCAACATCTTAGGGCCACTTGCACCAGAATCAAGTACCCTTTCAGTAAACTTTGGCATTAATTTACATTTTCCAGCTTGCTTCTGCTGGAAAATGCAAAATAAGGAGGAGAAGTTAGAAAAATACTGCTAGAAATGTTTGGTCTGTGCAATTACTTCATGATTTTTCCTTTTACATTGTTTGCCTTTTCTGCCCCTGAAGTCTGGGCTGTTTATGAACCCCAATTTTAGAGTCTCTATTTCCATTCAGGGAAATGGCCTCACATTAGCAGCCCCACTCAAGAGTGACCTACAGGACCTGAAGAGAAAGACCTACTCCAAATTACCATTTATGTTTAATTACCATTTATGTTTGATCACCATTATGTTTAATCTGTGGTGTTTTGCAAATCTCATGGAGTGGTGCTTTCAGAGTCAGTAACATTGGGAGGATGCTGATGTTTTCACAGATATTCCCTGACTGAAATGACCAGAAATGAGTGAATTGATGGAGTTTAATGGGAACAGTTTTTCATTACAGCCCATTTTATGTGAAGTCTCACATGCACAGAGTTCTGCAGTCTTGGGTTGCAAACCACATTCTAGTGCTCAATTCCAAACCAAAAACTGTTTCCAGGCACTCTTTAATTAAAAGCTTTGGCATTCTCTGTTGATAATGTTGCAGGTTCCAGAGGCAAAGCAGAAGAAGAGTTTTACCCTCGAGGGGTGTTTGGGAATTTCCCTTCCTGTGAGGTTGGTGTGGGAGAGGAGCAGGGGGCAGAGGATCTGAGCCCTGCACCCCAGCAGAGCAGAACCAGCCATGCTCCAGGAGCAGCAGAGTCCTCTCAGTCTCACAAGCACAAACTCAGAGAGGCTCAGTGCCTTCTGCTGGCTTTGAAAGTTTTGGTGTTTTGTTTCCAGTGTTGGGTTCAGCTGTTATGAGAGAGGAAAGCAGAAATAGATGATTCTTTACAGTATCAAGCCACAACTTTCAGCAGAAAATGTTCCAAAGAATGAGAGATTCAGGCTTTATTGGGTGTGTTTTAAGAAGCCACAAATGTCATGACCTAAATAATTCCATTTTGCTGATTTTTATGCTGGAGAAATGTGTTTCATTTGTGAATGTGAAGGAGAGAAACAAAAACTTTAAGAAACAAGAAACACTAAAATGATTTCTGTTTTAGGTTATTTAGCATTCACTAATTTTCTGAAAGATGTCAAAGCATTGCTTTGTCCATCCATCTGCTGGTAGAATACCCTTACCTGGTTTACTATCACCTGGTTTACATATATTTCAGCAGAGTTTGAAAAGATTCTATTATTTGTGAACTGGAAAGCAGAGAGAACTCTTACTCTGCAACTGAAATGTTAAAAATAAATCTTTGTGACATAATGTTAGAACTGCTTTCTAGATCTCACCAGTAAGAATTGTTTAGCCCTCACAGCCTAAAGATTATTTTCCATGGCCCAAAACAAGAGCTGTAAATCAATGCTGCCCTGCTCACTTCAGAGCAGAGATGTTGATTTATTTGCTTGGCAAGGTGACCTCATTAGCCCAGCTGAGCAGAGGTCAGGTGCCACAAAGATTGAAATCAAGAGCAGGTTATTTCAGTAGGAACTTTATGTAGCTTTTCTTCAGGAACATCAGAACTTTAAAGCCTGATTGTATGGACTTTTCTGGGGCAGGCAGGTTGTTCTGAGACATGTTTGGGATGCCAGAAAAATCTCTCCAGTTGTATCAAGCTCATATTTGTTGTACCATTCACTTTAGGGTGAAAGGTTGTGGAGTTTGGTTTTGGTTTTTTCTCACAGAAAATTTGTCAAGGAGACTGTATAAATGCTTGTCTGCTTTTGGGCCATAGTCAAGGATGACCTGAAGTTCACTGTTATTCTACTTTTCTTACAATTCAGCAGTTAGAGGCTTGTAATGGCAGGGGGATTGGAGCTTCATGTTCTTTAAGGTTCCTTTCGACCCCATTCTGTGATTCTATGTAAGAATGAGCTGTTGTGAGGTAAATTGGTCAGGACCTAGTGCTTTTCTCGTTTATTCTGTTTATCATCATCCAGTGCAGTGTCTGTGGCTTCCTAGGGTTCAGCTGTGCTGAGGGGAGAGGCCCATGAGCAGCAGGAGGGCACCCATTGCCTCCTCTCTGTCTCTGCACTGAGAGTCAGCCCCACCTTTTTCTCTTCCACCCTTTCCACAGGGATTTCTTGGCAAATAGTCCCTGTGTTGTCTCAGATTATTTTTTCTGTGGATCCTCCCTGATGGATAAAAAATCCTGTAAAAAGTGTGGACGTGCTTCAGTGTGGGACTTGTTCTAAATTAATGGTTTGACTTGATGATCTTCAGGCCCTTTTCCCTCCTAAGTATTTCCCTGATTCTCTGGGGTTTTTGGGTGGAATGTCTGATGCCCAGCTGTGGATTATGAGTTGCTGGTGGGGTATCAGAGGAGCCAGGGCAGGCACAGTGCACTGAGCTCACCCTTTCCATTTCCTGGTTTCCATTTCCTCATTTTCCAGTCCCAGTTCCTCGTGAGCTCAGGAAATGTGGAATTGGGGAATGTCAGTAAGGGACCCAAGCAGTACAAAAGAAAACAAACTGCACCACCAGGGCCTTTGCCCATCCCACCCCACAAAGGACTGAAACCCTTCTCCATCAGAGCTCCCAAAACACCTGGGATGGGAGCAGCAGGAGTTGGAGACGCTCTTTGTGCTGTTCTTCACACCTTGCACCCTTGTGCAAGCCCTTTCCCAGGCTCTGAGCATGGCTGTGACCCTTCCACCCTGGAGGAATCCTCCCTCCCTGTTACCTAACAGTTCATAAGGAATTGTTGGTTAACCAGGAATTTTACCCCACACTTCACATCCAGGAACAGATTGGAAACCGCTATGTCCATAATAGGAGGGAGAGGCTTGGAATTCGATGGAATGCATGGTAATAAAAAGCAAAGCAATTGTCACATGAGTTTTGGCTTGAATCATGACAAGAAGCAGATGTGTGGCATGCCTTTTCCTTCACTTGTATGCAGGCCAAATGGTGCAAAATTCTTAAATGTTTTCTGCTTTTTGTTGCAATTTAATCTTCTCCTGAATAAACTGAACATGACAGTGAGCCCATCCAGAGCAGTTGCACAGTTTGACATTTCTGTGACTTTTCAGAAAGAGCTGGATTTACATTTATTTTGAAGGAAAGTAGGGGAAGGATTATATCCATTCTGTATTGAAAAGATAAGTATGTTTTCAGGTCAGAAACCATAAAAGCACACTTGCTGTTTACAATAATGACTATATTTTAGCAGCTCAGAGACTCTGAACTCTCTTGTACAACTCTCAGCTTTATTTTTTTTGGTGTGTTTCAATGCATGAAGTCTGCTGAAAAAGCCAGGTTTTGTAAAGCTAGATTTTGGAGTGTAAATGGGGGTTTTGCAGTGAGTGCAGTATGAAGGTTGTGGATGTGCACAAACACCTGTGGGTGGCACAGAGCTGTCTGGAGCATGGATCCTGAGGGTTTTCAGACAAATCCCAGTGAGTGCAGGTTCCCTCTGCTGCATGAATGTGTCATCCTGGTCTGAGCCTGCCCAAGCTCTTGTACTCTGTGCCAGTGATTTCTGCAGGCTGTTTGTGTGTGGGGTAGAAGCTCATTTCCAGTCTAATCCTGTGATAAACAGGGTGTGGGGCTTGTTCTCCTGCCAAAACCTGCCTGGCCCTTTGCAGAGAGTCAAGTGAGGATCAGGACAGTCCTCAGTCCTTCAGAGACTTTGTAGATAGCTCACAATTTAAACAACTTGAGCCCATTAAGTGAAGGAACTTCCTTTAACCAAATAAAGCTGGGTAATAAACTTGGAAACATTTTCAAGATGCTTCTTTTGAGATAGTTGTGTAAAAGATGCTCTATTTTAAATGTCCAAAACAGACTTGTAAAATGGCTGTAATGCTGTAAAGTGTTTCTGAGATTAAATTGCACTTCAGAAGAGAGCAGCCTTTCTGCAAACACAGTGTGTGTGATTGCCACTGCTTTCAATGCTTTTCTAACTTTCCTAGGCAAGAAAAGTAAACTGTGGCTCTCTCCATCCTCTGGCTTCAGTGATTGCTTGAGATTCAAAAAACAGTGCAGAGATCAGCTGTGTGCAGGGATTTGGTTAAAAAGGGAAGCTCTCACATCAGGAGGAAAAGTCACTAAATATTGTAATGCTTGACTGGGAGTGGTCCAGCTAAAACTGGATGAGGAAAGGTTACAGAATCCTTCATCCCTTTAAGCTTTCTCTCTGTGCCCTTTTGTTGATAATAGCAATAATAAAACAAGATGGTTTTCAGTCACCTGGGAAGGGCTCCTCACCACAGTGAGGGCTGGATTTTAGCACAGGCAGCTGACAAAATCTCCTTTTTCAGAACTGTTCTCAATGCTCTCATCCAAGCACACCTGGAAGCAGTAGATTGGCTTTGGCTGTTGCTCATGTCTCAACTGCTCACGTAACTCTGAGAGATGCTAAAGAATCCTTAACATATGTTCAGTGTTCTTAGTGTTCATGTTTTAGTGAGATTAGTGACTTGAAGCTTTTCTACTGAAAACCATGAAATGGTATTTCAAATAGAAGTCTTGCTTTAATCGAATTACCAAGCTGAACAGAAGTTTTCAGAGACCCCAGTTGTGTTAAATTCAGTTTTACTGGGGGGTGTAGACATCTTGGGACAGTAACATGTGGAGACTAGAGCTGGTTTCTTCTTTTGAGTTCATTAATACCTGTTGTAACTTCTTTTTCTGGTCAAAGTGACCTCATTCTTCAGACAATTCAGGAGAAAAAATTGAAAAAAAAGCAAAACTACATCACATTAAGGCATTTTATATTGTAAAATGTTGTCTTCTTGCTGTTGTATAAGATGTTTCCATTCTGATTCTGTCCATTAAAAAGTATCCCAGCCTCCACAAATAATTCCAAGAAAATGAGGACCATGAGCAGAATTTACTGCACACAGCATAGTTGTGGATATCATCAGTTCCATATACCAGTATTTTCTGTTACTGAGGAGAGCAAAGATACAAATTCAAGATTTGCTGAATGGTTCCATTTGAGCTGTGTAAAGGTTTTTGAAGTTTTGAGGAGACATTCTTGGCTTTGGGGGAATTAAAATCTTTTAATTGCTCAAGGCCACACTGTTTTTCTGTCCTTTTTTCTTTTAAGGGATGAATTTTTGTAGGTATAACTGAATGCCACTGAAATTCTTAATGTAGGGCAGTCAAACAGGATCTCCTGGTCAGGTGAGAAATCCTGTAGGAATAACAAAATCCATTCAGCAGTTATTTAAAGTAAGCACAAGATTTGTTAATTGCATTCCCAACAGAAATGGTAATAAGGATTTCTTATTCCTTGGTCCCAGAAATAGTGTAATTATAGCTAGTTTTGTGAGAAGCTGTAAGAATAATTGTCTGAAAAAATCTCCCTGGAAAAGAAAAGATTACAGGTTAGTCCTGGAGTTGTCAGCTCAGCAATCCCAGCAGAGGCAGCAGGGCTGAGGAGGATGTGGAGATCAGGCAGGCAGCAATCTTTCACACTGATGGGAGATGTGTGTTTGCTGTTAAGCATTCAAACCTGAGTGCTGTGAATGTGCTGCCCTAAAACAAGAAACTCTTGGCTGGTGGGAGATGTTTGGGAGGGTAGTTACAAAGTTTAGATTGCTTTTCCCCACTTTATTCCCACCACACATTGCACTTTAATATTGTTCAGATGGGTTTGGCTTGGGTGTATTTTTCTGCAGGATGTGCACAATTTTGTAGTGGGTTTTTTTTCCTTTTTTTTTTTTTTATGGGGCTAAAAATGCCACTACTGAAAAAAAACCAAAGCCCTAAACCTAAAAGCAACTTATTTGATGAATAAGAGCAATCTGTAAATTCCTGAGGTTTTTGCAGAGGGGGCAAGTGCTGACCTGATTTTTTGTGCCATGCCTTCCCCCTGTGCCTTGCCCTGAGGATGGATGGAGCAAGGAGCTCCTTGTGCTCCCAGTCACCCTCCAGGCTGTCTGAGAAGGGGGCAGGAGACACTGCTGAGTTCCTCTCTGAAATCCTTCCATTTTTATCCTAAATACCTTTAATTCTTCACCTCAGACACTTCTTTAAAGAATTGACTACATGGAACAACATTTCCCTCTTACCTAGAATGCTGGTTTGGATGAAAATAAAGAGCTGTTGTCATGTTTTTGGGTTTTTTGGGGGGCAAGCAGTCAGCTGGGTAAATATGCAGTATGAGATGATAGCAACTCAAAAAGGTTCTAGCAGAAATTATTTCTGCAAGAAATTGTAATCTGCACGATTATTTCTCAACTTTGTTCTCATTTGCCTTGTTCTCGGTGTGAATTGTTTCAGAATTTCTGTCTGAAGTTTCCAGCATTTAACAGCTCTGGCTGTTTAACAGTAATGATCACTAATTAAACAAACACAAGTTGCCCCTCTTCCACGTGGGAAAGTCAGTGCTGCTTTTTCCCTGTTCCCTTGGATTTATCCCAAAATGTGTAAAGCCAGAGCGTGCACAGAGGGTGCAGCTCCCTGGGCAGCACTGCCTGAGTCACATCTAAGGGTTCTGAGAGAGCAGCTCCCTTCCCATGGAGCCTGTGGGCTCTGAGCTTTGCTCACCCTTGCTGGGGTAATGCTGAATCAGAAATTCCTGCTTTCCTGTGTTGCTGTGGTGCTGGGAAATGCAGTGATCCCCTTGCACATCTCCCTCCTGACACTCGGGCAGGCCAGCTCCTGCTCCTGCTTCTTGATGCACATTCCACTTGTCTCCCAGAGGAATGGGAGACTAATATCTTGTCAGTGCTTTGATTTATGATGAATTGTTAAAGGAGCACATTTTCTGCAGTAACAGAAGATTTGGGAGTGGAAGTATAAATTACTGTATTGTTTGCTCTGACACAAATAGCTGCTTTGGCTTCAGGGAGTTTTATCTTGCTGTGTTTAAGTCTCTTAATGATACTAGCAGGTACTTTTTCCTGCAGAAGATTTATTGCTTTCCAGTGAAGAAAGGGATGACAAAAGTATTAAAAAAACCCCAAGACAAACACAAACCTCTCTCCTGTTTTTGCTCTGGGGTTTCCTACCTTTTTTTTTCCTGTAAGTCTGGACATCTGTGTGGAACTGTTGCTGAAGCAGCTACAAGCTGTGCTGTTGCAGTTTTGCACCCAAGTTACCTTTAAAATTGTTTAAAGTAATTTCTTTTTTTTGTTTGTTTGTTTAATTGATGGCTTTGCTTGGTTTTTTCTTTTTTTTTTTCTTTTTAAGACAAGCATCATTTTCATTGCCAGAACTTTCTTTTTCCACTTTCACATGCGTGGGGAGGAGAAAGAACAGTGGGGCTGTGCACTGGGGGGTGAATTGCTCTAAAACTTCTGGGCATAGATTTCAGATTCCAGTTCCCTTCATGTCTGTTAGGTAACATTTTCCTCTGCCTTGGCAGGGTGAGCTGTGTGTCAGAGCTTCAGAGCCTTAGCAGCTCCAGCAGGCACCCACAGAGGCACAGACTGGTGATGATGCTGATGGAGGTGACAAATGAGACTGTGCCACTGTGCCTGTTGACATGGCACTGGGCTATAAGGAGTTGTGGCAATTATGATTTAAGGACAGCACTGAAGAATTACAATTCATCTTCCAGGAAGGCTCTCTAAAGGTACATGTGTGCTGGCTGGAAAAAAAACTACTGAGGGACTTTTATAGCAAATGTGAAGATGAATCCAATTGGTTCTTCCCAATGGGACAGCATCATTTTGATAAACTAATTAGCAGTGACAGACTCTGTCCCCAGGGACACTCTTAACCAAGTCCTGGATCGTTTCTTTGAGTCAGCCCCAGAAAATGTTTGGCTGTCAGCTCCATCCTGATTGCTGCCAATCAGCAAATTTCCTTCCAATGAATTAATTCCAGGCACACCCTGTTGGCTTGGCTGTTCTCTTTCAGGCTCTCTGCTAAGATCAGACTTGGAGTGACAAACACCTACAGCCTCACAGGGACATCTCTGCTGCTTCTGAAGCCCAGCTGCAGTGCTGGCTGGATGGATGCAGTCCAACCCCTACAGGGCTTTTCCCATTTACCTGCAAACTCCTGACTGTTTTGGCATTCCTGCAGGGTTCTTAGTTTACTGATCTTTCATGAGGAAAAAAAAAAAATCACTCTTTAATGTATAAGATTTTTCTTGGGGCTTTTTTGGGAGGGGGGTTGGGTTTTTTGTTGGTTTTGTTTTTCAGGTTTTTTTTAATCTCAAAGGAAGCTAAGAAGTCCTTAAAGTGTTGATGTAAGAGAAGTTACTTCTCACTTTTGCTGACCATCTGTTTGCTTCCCTGTGTAATTCTCAGTTTTAGATATGGCTCAAAATGTGGGTTTATGTAGTTCCATGCTTAGAAAGGCTTTGGTTAGTTTGGCATGCAGAAAGGTGTTTGTAGGATTTTTTGACTTCCCTCATAGTTCTGAAGGCAGAACATCAAATAGCTCAGAGGTACAGAGAGCAGGGCTGGGTGTTCTTTGCACCAATGATTGCAAAATAAAAATAAGCAGTAGAAATGTTTGTCTGCTTCCTCCCCTGGAAATGCACCTGAGGTAAAGGAGAGGGAAGGTGAAGGTGTTGGTTCCTTCCACAGAGCTGCCTGTGACTGGGAGTCATTCTAAGATGAGACAGCATCTAAAAAAACCCTAAAAAACCCAACCAACAAACAAAAATACCTCCCTAGAATATTTTGTACCCCAAACATGAGGGGGGAAAGGAAATGTGCTGCTCCATGTCTGTCTCCCTGTGTACAGTCAAGGCCTTCCATGGCTGGAAGTGCTGTGAGCCACTGGCACAGCTGCTCTGGAGTGACAGCCTGCAGTAAGTGCTCTGTGTTTTCCAGAAAGACAACCTGTGTGGTTTTCAGGGAGTTATATCAAGAAAGAATGGAAAGATTGCTGTCCCTTAAGCCCTGCGAGGCCAGGAGTGCTCCTGTGCAGCCCACCTGGGAATTTCAGCTACACACACAGAAAAGTTTTCATAGGATGTGGAGCAGGAATGGCAGCAATTCCATGGTTTTGCAGAATCTTTTAAGGTGCTCCACTGATCTTGTCCCATTCTTCCAGGCTGTTTGATGATTCTTTTTCATTATACAGCAGCAGAGAGTGCCCCTCAGTCAAATCTAGCAAGTGACAGCAATAACGTTAGCAACTACCAATATCAGTAAAGTAAGGTTCCTCAGACCAGTATTTCTGTATAAAATAAAGAAATACATTTGCACACACCTTCCCTGGAACCCTTACTTTGAAATGACTGCATCCCTGACCCAGCAGGCAAGGCAAGCTCTCCACAGCCCTTGAAGAGGATATGAGAACATTTCCCAAAGCACCACTTAATGAGCTGTAAAATGGTTTTTATTTACCAAATCCCAGCAACCCAACCACAGCCTGAACAATATAACCAGCTCCCTGCTCCCTAGAGTTTTGAAGCTTTTGCTGTACATAGAAAACAGGGTTTTGAGAGAGAATTCTTTACCCTCTGCTCTCTTGGGGCTGAGTCTTTCCCCTTTTCCCCCCAAGCCCAAGTAGCTGTGCTGTTGTGTGTGGGGCCCTGCCACACTGGAGAGAAAAGGCTTTTCCTCCCTAACTTGTGTGGCTGCTGTGTGATTGTTGCCATGATCCTTAGTCTTCAGTAGCCCTGATTCCTGAGGGACATGAATGAGAAGGATTCCTATTACATGCATGCTTTGTCTGTGCCAGACACAACAATGGTGAGGGAGGAATGCCAAGCATTCTTGGATCAGTGTGAGCTTTGGTTCTCAGAGAGCTCAGTTCTTGTCCCATTTGCACCAGCCATGGTTAGCAATAGCTGCAGTGAGGTTCAGCAGCCAGGTTTTCAGCTGCTGTAAATGAATATCTCCCCTGGCAGGCACACACTGCTGGTGCTCTGTGCCCACTGTGCTGGCAGAAAGACTGAGGCTCCTGAGGTGGAAACTGAGTCAGCTCCTGTAGTTTCAGAATGGATCATCCTGTTCCACATGTGTAAGCTTGGAGGGAGCAGTGAGTCCAGGGATGGCTCTGGGTTGTGATTCCATGGAGGAATTCCTGGGGAGCAGTGAGTGTGTCCCAGATGTTCCCTCCCTGGGACTGGGGTGGCTGCCTGTGACCAAAGTGAGAGCCTGAGGGGGAGTGAGGCTGCTGTAGGGTGAGGATAACATATCCTCTGCTGGTGATTTCAGTTGGAAAAGAGGCTGATAATCCTTTTGAAAGTTGCTTGCCATTGGTAGAATTGAAGAAAATAGATTGGCAGAGGACCCAAAAACCCCCAAATGCTACTCAGTATAGTATTTTCAGCAAATTTAATGCATTTAGTGCCAAGAACTTTTTTCATCTTTACCTCCATCTTCTACAAGCTTCTGTTGGAGTTTGAAGCTTTTTTTGGCTCCTTTGATAGTTTATGATGCACATGTCTTTTCTATCTAATATTCCAGCAGGAGCATCAAGGTAGGAGAACCAATATAAGCCCTAGCATTGCATTAGTGTAAGTCATGATGGAGTCAGTCATCTATAATTCATGGATATGACCTTTTGCTCAAAGCACAGTGTGCTGTGAAGTGGTGCTGGGCTGTCCATCACTCTCACTGTTGTCATCATTGAATGACTGCAAAGCAATGCAGAAGCCATACTGATAACATATTCTTCAGTTCTGCTTCTTTCCCTCCCCTTGGATACATATTTTTGCCCTAGTTGTTTTTAAACATGTTTTGGAATTCTGGTCCTATTGGATAAAATTTCTCAAACTGCTCATCTGGTTTTAGATCCTGTTAGGAGGGTGACAGCCAGGGCCTGATGCTGACACCCAGCAGGGTGTGTGAGCACAGAGCTGAGCGGGGCTGGGGTGGAAATTGAGGGCTCTGGAGCTTGGCCTTGTAGAGAAAAGGCAGAGGGGAGGGTGGGGAGGTGGTGGTGCCAGGTGGTAACTCCCTGAGTCAAAGACGCTCCCAAAAACCATCAAGGCTTGCATTTCTTCCTTCTTATGAGGAGAAGAAGGAGGAGAAGGAGGAGAAGAAGAAGGAGAAGGAAGAGAAGAAGAAGGAGAAGGAAGAGAAGAAGGAGATGAAGAAGGAGAAGAAGGAGCAGAAGGAAGAGAAGAAAAAGGAGAAGGAAGAGAAGAAGGAGAAGAAGAAGAAGGAGAAGAAGGAGGAGAAGAAGAAGGAGAAGGAGGAGAAGAAGAAGGAGAAGGAGGAGAAGAAGAAGGAGAAGGAGGAGAAGAAGAAGGAGAAGAAGGAGCAGAAGGAGGAGAAGAAGAAGGAGAAGGAGGAGAAGAAGAAGGAGAAGGAAGAGAAGAAGGAGATGAAGAAGGAGAAGAAGGAGCAGAAGGAAGAGAAGAAAAAGGAGAAGGAAGAGAAGAAGGAGAAGAAGAAGAAGGAGAAGAAGGAGGAGAAGAAGAAGGAGAAGGAGGAGAAGAAGAAGGAGAAGGAGGAGAAGAAGAAGGAGAAGGAGGAGAAGAAGAAGGAGAAGAAGGAGCAGAAGGAGGAGAAGAAGAAGGAGAAGGAAGAGAAGAAGGAGAAGAAGAAGGAGGAGAAGAAGAAGGGTGTGGCTAGTCTGATGTTTAAAGTGTGGATCTGAGGAGATACAGGAGTTAAGCTACAGTTCCTGCTCACAAACATGACTTAGTCTCCCTTTGTCCCAGTTTCTCGTCAGTTGAACAAGGGTAACAACTCTGCTTTTCTCCCAGTTTGGATTTCTATTTCCATCTAAACCATTTCAGGAAAAATGAAGCAGAAAAAGATTTCTGTGGGAGCCAGCTCAGGTGGTGACTCCCAGAACCCCTTTTTCTTGTGGTGAGGAGTCTCTGGTGGCAGGAGGGATGCAGGAGGGATGCAGGAGGGGCAGCCAGGAGAACATCACTGGAGCAGCATGCTCCTGCCTGTACCCTTGCTGGTTTGTTTTGTTCAGGTGCTTCCAGTTGCCCCAGGGTTGAACTGCTCTGCTGCTGTCAGGACTGGGTATCAGAGAATTATCTTCTAACTCAGAGGTGTCTTTGAGGTGTGTGCTTCTCCATGCCAGCACACAAGACCATGATTGTGCTCCAGTAACTCTGGTTCTGCCCCCTCAGGTTGGGAAGGACCTTGGGACACTGAGCACATCCAGAGGGAGCAGCGAGGCTGGAGAGGGGCTGGGAACACAAACCCTGTGAGGAACCCCTGAGGGAGCTGGGGGTGCTCAGCCTGGAGAAAAGGAGACTCAGGGGTGCCCTCATCACTCTCTGCAGCTCCTGAAAGGTGCCTGTGCTCAGCTGGGGCTGGGCTCTTTCTCCAGCAGCACTGACACAACCAGAGCACACAGCCTCAAGCTGTGCCAAGGGAAATACAGGTTGGATAGCAGGGAAAAGTTTTTCACTGAAAGAGTGATAAAATTCTGAGTCCCCATCCCTGGGTGTGTTTAACACAGCCTGGATGTGGCACTGGGTGCCAGGGGTGAGTTGAGCTGTTGGGGCTGGGTTGGACTCGATGATCTTGAGGGTCTCTTCCAGCCCAGTGAGTTGTGAATTCTGTGAATTGCTGCTTCTCAGGAATGTTGAAATTGTTACCCCTATTCAGGGGACTTTTTTCAGGGCTTCTTCCTAGAGGTTGAATTAGCTCTGTCCATCTGGAGGTGCTCATTGTGTCCCCTTTCTCCTTGCCATGAGTAAATTTTCCTGCAGTGCATTCTCAGGTTTGGATTGCTCGTGCTGTCTGGTTTTAGTTGTTTCCAAACCCTCAGTGCAGCACCTTGGCTTTGGGAAGGGGCTGCAGGGATGCCCTCAGGAGGATTTGCTGAATCCCTCAGGGACCCCGTGGTGCCCCCATCCCTGCCCAGCCCATCCCTGCCCAGCCCTTCAGCTGTGCTGCAGCAAGAGCCCGTGGACACTTGGCTTTTGCATCACTGGTGGTGTCCATCTCTGTGCTGCTGAGGATGTTTTCTCATCTCAAGGAGAAAAAGAATGTTAAAATTCTCACTTCTGCTCTGTTCCTAAAGTCTAACAAGAATTTTCCTTACACAACTTCAGTGCAGCTTTCAAACAATATTGTTATTTCTTAGGGGAAAGGAAGGAAAAGGTCAACTCCAAACACCTATACCAGCAGAAATTCTGCACAAGGTGCAGCCACAGGTTTTTAATGACACATTTGCCTACTTTGGAGAAGCATAAATGATTACACATGGTACAAGGTGATGGGTAACTGAGGCAAAGCTCAGCTACATCTCTTATGGACAGCCTGTCAGAGTTTATTGGTGCCAGTTCATACCTTGGGGGGCTGGGGAGGTTGGGGTGTTTAAACATCGTGGTGAGGGCACACAGAGTCCACTTGAACCTGGGTCACTCCCTGGAAGCTGTGGCTCTTTGAAACAAGCCCAGCTCCCTTTGCTTTCCCACAAATGCTGGGAATTGGTGGAAATTCCCAACAAATGCTGGGAATAGGTGGAAAGTTGACAAACTCTTCCAGCCACTGGTACTATTTACTCCAGTTCAGCAGCTCAGCCACCATTTTCCCTCCCAAGACCTTCTCCCTTAATACTTCCTCCCATAAATCATTTCTCAGCACCATCCTGATTCTCACCTTTTCTCTAATATCCACTTTTCTCACCCAAGGCCTACCCTAATTTTCTCATTCTTCAGTGGACAAGGAAAAAATGTGGCAGAACTTGCTGTCAGCTTTTTCCTCTGCCTGTTGCTTCCAAGTAAGGTGCAGTGTACACCTATAGCACAACTACCAAATACAGAATGTGTGGGAGGAGGAGCTCAGGTGCCTGCACTGAGTCAGAAAAGGGCTCCATTTGTGGGAAAGGCCTTCAGTGAAGGAAAGGAGGGTTCCAGAAAAAAGAGAGAATTGTCCAGGAGAGCAGCAATCTGGAGAGAAGCTGCCCTACACCCCTTTTCTTTTTGTAAACACCCCTCTCAGTTCTGCTGTCCCTTTTCAGAGTAAAGAAGTAACCAAGGCTGGGTGTGACAGGCACATGAGCAGCACCTAAACCCCTTCTATCGCAGCACCTCTCTGCTGGCTCATCCCTTTTCCTCCTCCCCACAGCTCTGGGAAGAATTTTGTAGCTCACAAAGAAATGATTGAAGCCTTTAGGCTGACAGCAGTCAGGTAAGAACACTTTTAGTGCAGGTCTACAAGGACTAAGCCATCTCTTTTATTCATAAAAGTCATTTCATTGAATAGTTGGTGCACTGATTGAGGGCTTGGTTGTTCTGTCATCTGTATGTATGTGGGGTGGTGCTTTACTAACAAAAATAAATTAAACTAATAATAAAAAATAAATAAAATTAAATATTATATATATTATATACAATATATATAATATTATATATAATATATAATATATATTATATATAATATATATTTTATATATATATATAATATAATATATAAAATAAATATTATTTAAAAATAATAAAAATAAATAAAAATTAAAATAAATTAATCAATTTCTTAATCCAAAATGTTCTTGGAATTAGCATAGCCCTGCCCCTCCATGTTGGTACTTCCATCTTTTTACTGGTTTTCTTGTGTAAAATCTCTGTTCATTGATCAGTACAAGCAAATTCTCTCATTTCAAATCATTTTTTAAGCCTAAAAAGGGCTAAAAATGTTCTTGTGCTGATGCAGCTTTGACCTCAAAGGTTGGGTTTCACACACTATTCCTTGACCTGGCCTGAAGACACCAAAATCTTTGATCAGACATTTCAGAAGGAGAAATCCTGAAACAGTCTCACAATTATTAAATGTTTGGAACAAATCTGTGTTTAAAACCTGAGCAGAACTAGCCAGGCATTTACAAGGATCCCAGCTGAATTGGGTTTTTTCCCCTGCAGTTAAACATTATTATTAAAAAAGCCTTTTCTTCTTCTTTTTATTGGCATTGTTTCCTATAGAAACAAGGTGCCTGCAGTCACACACTGTTCTCCTCTGCTTTAACTTCTCAGTTCTTGGAGAACTTCAGTGAAATTTGAACTTGTCTAAGCCCATTTGATGGAAGGGAAGAGCTCTCAACAATATTCTTACAAGAATAGGAAGCACAGAGAACCCATATTAATATTTCCATTCATTGAAAAGCTGTGAGTGCAGCTTTATTAAACATGAAACAAATCCTCAAAGGAAAGACTTTGACTCACAGCACTACCTGTGTGTATAGCAAGAACACTGAAATATTTAGTCACAATGTTCATAACTGGAGTGTGAGGCAGCAAGGGCAAGGCTGGGACAGTCTGGATGCAACTTCTGGAGTGCAGAGGTTCCTGAGATGTTGAACCAGGGAATTGTTACAGAGGTGAGCATTGAGTGTCACTGATGGCTTTGGAAATTCTACCCTAAGTTGTTTAAAGAGAGGAAATAGTAGAAAAGGGATTCATATGAAGAATTCATGTATAAACTCATATCCTTGATTTTGATTAAATGACCAAAAGATTTTGCCTAATGTGAGCACTTGCTTGCACGAGAGATCACTTTCAATTGACAGCCCTTTGCAATTCATTAGCTAATAAATATCTTTTTATAGGACATTTCTATGGAAAACATAAACTCCTGTTGGTAAGGGACTCTCAATTTCTCTTCAGTCTGGCAGAGTCCAGGGAAACCAACATTTGCAGTGGCCTGACAGTTCCAAGTCCAGTCCTGAACACTTCATCACTTTTTATTCCCTTTGAGGGATGTAGGAGATGTGGATTTGGGCTCTGACTCCAGCCAGTAGCAAAACTGGGAGATTTCTGGTTCCTTTTTACACCTTTCTACTTTGGGTGTAACATCATTCATGGTGCACAAAAAGGAGGCTGAAATCTTGCTGTGCCCAACACCACAGAGCTGTGTTGATTTTACTTGTTTGTGTCCAAAAGGCAGGGCAGTTCTTAGCTCAGCATTATAAATTCTGTTTCTCAGTAAAAAGGTCAACAGAAAGGTGGTATTTGCACACTCAAAAAGAAATTGCTACCTAGGGTTCCCTTGTGTTTAATATTTTTCTCTTATGGGTGATAAAGCTGGATTGAACATACCAGTCTAAGCTGTTCTGCCTCCTGTTATTTTCACATTGTTTTATCTTTTTGCTTTTAATTCCTAGAAATTTTAGGGGGTTTCCTTCATGCCTCAAAGGTCAAACTTCTACACCAAGTACAACCAACCTTTCCCTGAGCCATTACACTGCTCCTAGAGTACCCCCATCACATCACTGTGGTGGGAGCCAAGACCAGGGCTTGTTTCCTCTCTCTCTTCTGGAAGGAGATTGATTTTGATCTCCCACACAGCCTTTTATTTTTCAGCCTCATTCCTTCTGACTGGATTTTGACCAGAGCTGAGCTAACAGTTTTGAAGCACACAATTCTCACAGTGTAATCAAGATCCATGGAATTTGTGGTTTGATTTTTCTGTGTGTCATGCCCTAAGGAATTATTTTCCCCCAGAAAAGATCTTTCCCTTTTAATAGCACTTGGGTTTTCTAGATGACTTTTCAAGCTGCACAGATCACACCAGAATGAAGGCAGCACTATTGTTCTGGTTCCTGGGGTGCCATTGTAAAAACTCCTTTTTTTTTTTTTCCCCTGCATATTAAAGGCGCCTTTTGCCAAACTTTATTTCTTAAAGATGTAGGGGAAAAAAATCAAAATGCAAGAATCAGGACTGTAATATTGACTGTAAATATGTGCAGCTCTGGGGTGGGAGAGCTTTTCCACTTCTTTTACCAGCAGGTAGGTAGATGGAGGTATTGCTAAATGAGTGTTATTTATGTCTTCAGGAAGGGTCACCTTTGTGAAGAATATCTCAGCTGTGAGGAATATCTCACCTGAGAGGGATATCTCACCTAGCATGTGGTAAATAATGGGTGCCTTGAGAGCCTCTATTTGGGTGGGTCAGACCTGGGCTGTGCCACTCAGCTTTTCTCAGATTTGTGCTGCAGGAGCTTCACAAACCTGGCCAGGAATGAGATTCTTGGTGGGGATATTCCCTGGAAAAGCCTTGCAGGCTCTGTGCATGCTGTTCCCCCTCTCCAGGGCAGGGGACAGATGGTGGCCTGGGGCTGTGTCACCTCCTGCAGTCCTTGCTGGAGCTGTTGGGGAGATCCATGGAGTGGAAGGAGCTGTCTGTGGACAGGACTCCATGGGAGGGCACAGCCATTGTCCTCATGTCCTCATTGTCCTCATTTGGCTCCTCCATCCCCTCAGTCTCCACCAACAGGAGGAATGACACAAAATTTGCTGTAATATTCCACACTGAGCAGTAGTTCTGTGGTAGTGTGAGCTGGCACAGTTGTGTGGGCCCAATTTGGCAGAATTACTGGGATCTTTTCTTGTCCTGTTTCCAAACAAGACCATTTCCCTGTGCCACCTGCCCTCAGCTCATCCTGAGACACTAATGGGGACCTGCAGAGCTGCTCAGAAGGGATCTGCCAGCAGTGCCCTTTCTGCCTTTGGTATCCTGCAAAAATACATTGGATTGAATTTATTTGGTTAGGACATCTGCTTTTTGTCTGCTATAACCAGTCCCTCTGACTAACCACATCTGGTCTAAGCAACATGCACTATATTTATGTGGCTGCAGCAATTTCACCCTCATTCTGAAGTTGTAGAATTTCGTTCATTTATGAATAAATGCTCAGAATTCTTTTCTAGCACTTCTGTGGAATGGCTTTTGTTCAGGTTACCTTGATAGATACTCAGACGCTGCATGCCAAGAACTGGCTTTCAACATGACTCAGACTTGTTCTTTGGCAGCCTTATTTAATTACAGATCCATCCTGAAACTTGCTTTGTCCTCACTGGAGAAGTCATTTCTGAAGGTAGCAGCAGCAGCTCTGGAGGATTTAATGACATTGTAAAGAGGTGTTCATTTCCAGGGTGAGACTTGGCCTCAAGTGATCCTTCTGAGACTCTGATCTCAGCCTGGGACCATTGCCCTCAGTTCCTGTGCAGATTCCAGGAGTCAGCATTGATGTGTGATACTGTGTCAGCCTGCCCCACTGACAAGCAGGTACTAATGCATTTTCCCCTCTGCAGTTTTGTTTTCCAGTCCCTCTGACACCCAGGGCTCGGGATCAAGGCCCTTGCAGAGCTTGGCCTGGGACTCTTTGGGTACAATAAATACAGCCCTGGCAGGCAGCCAGCCTGCAGGAGCCAGGGACTGTGCTCCCTCATAAATAATATTAATATTTTGAAATACTACCACCTTCTGGCAGCTGGAGGAGAGGATATTCAGACATTTCTCAGTGCAAAACATTACAATGTCCTACATTACAAGGAGATGTACTGGTGTGAACTCAGAATCCTATTTTGAATTTTAATTCTGGTGTTAACTTTGAATTTTACATTCCATATCTGAATCATAGAATATTTTGAGTTGGAAAGGACCCCCAAGGATCACTGAGTCCAACTCCTGGCCCTGCACAGGTCACCCCAGGTGTCTGAGAGTATTGTCCAAATGCTTCTTGAACTCAGACAGGTTTGGTGCTGTGCCCAGTGCCCTGGGGAGCCTGTTCCAGTACCCAACCACCCTCTGGGTGAAGAATCTTTTCCTGATATTCAACCTAAATCTCTCCTGAGGTCATTTTCCTTTGGAGCTCTGCTCTCAAAGACCTATTGATCTGGATTTCCAGCGTGTTCCATCAGAGAAAATGTAATGTGCCTGTTCTCCTTTATTTTCCAGCTCAGACATTTGTTTCACTGATGTCATTGGGAAGAGCTATTCCTTCCATGCACCCCCTTTTCCATTGCCCCCTCCAGTATTGGCATAGAAGTTTTGTAAATATAAGCTGAACAAAGCATTAACAGGATATAATCTCACTATTTTTACCCACCTTTGAGGCTAACAGTTTAGATTTTGGTACTTTAAACGTTGGTTTAGCTCCCTTGAGTGGATCCTCAGCGTGTGTCTGACAGCTCAGAGACTCAGCCATTTGTTGGGATTGCATTTGTTTGCAGTGCAGAAGGGACTGGGAAATGTTCTCCTCATGCAAATCCATCCAGTGGATTCCCAAAAGGTGCTGTGTGGCATTCACATTCTCTGAAAAATCCCTTTGCCCAGGATTTCTCTCCTGGGAAGCTGAGAAGCCTCAGAGAAAAGGAAAACAATTCTGATCTCATTTGCTTCTCCTGTGTTGTGCTCATGTGGAATGTGTTTGGAGATTGTTCACCCACAGGTGATTGTTCCATTGGATTCTGCTGGGAGTTGTTTTCACTCTCTGGCCAATCAGGGCCAAGCTGTGTCGGGGCTCTGGAGAGAGTCAGGAGTTTTCATTATTATCTTTTTAGCATTCAGTAAGTGTCCTTGCTGTATTCTTTAGTACAGTTTAGTATTCTTTAATATAATATAGTATCATAAAGTAATAAATGAGCCTTCTGAGCACATGGAGTCAGACCCATCATTCCTGCCTTCCTTGGGACATTCCCAGCAAATACAGCAGTGCTGCTGTTCCTGCAGGGCTTTGGGACAGACACAGGCTCCCTTCCTCCACAGGCCCTGGCCATCAGCTGGGTTGTCCTGGCAGAGCTGCACCTCTCTGCTCTGGGAGACAGTGGGAGAAATTCTTCCCCCTTGCTCATTTATTTCAGTCTGAAGTACAAAGGCATTGAATAATCAAGCTTCAGGAAAGGGGAGGATTTCTGTGTTTCAGGTTCTGTTCCTGTGGGCAGAGAGAAGTCCACTTACTGGGTTCACATAAAAAAGCTGGCAGTTCTTCCTTTATGGGGAGAAATTGGTATGTGTTACATACCAATTGTATGTAACACATACAAATATACAAATATATAAAATATATACGAATATAACACCAATATGTTATATTTGTTTGAACTTGAGGGTTTCTTCTGTGTATTTGGGTTTTTTTCCCCCTGAAAAACATTTCTTGTATAACAAAACAAGAAGTTAAATTTTTATATTCTTGGTTTTTATGTCTTCTGCTCTGGACAGCCTTACAGAAATCTTTGTTCATTTTTTGATCAGGCGTCTGTGTAAATAATCCATTTCTACACTACTTTTGAATTTTTTTATGCTAAGCAAGAAGGCAAATCAAAACCCTGTACTTCATACCTAGCAGTTACAGGGTTCTGCACAAAAGGCTGCAGCATTGGGTAAGTGCCACCTGAGTTCCTAAGAAGGTGTTTAAAATACAGGGGCAGCCTTATAAAATGGGGGGAGAATCCAGGTGTCCTGACTGTGGTGTGCCTGCAGTAGCTCATTTTTATTGTATTACAATCCAGTAGCAAAGAAATTTAACTTTAAACATTGTGATCACTTGTTTATTTCATCTTGTTTAAATGGTGAATATAATCATTCTTCATCAATGTAGATATTTCCATGCTGCTGAGGTATAAGGATGGTGAATATTTTCTCAGAAGGAGTTTGAATAATGGCATTTCAATGCTGTGATTATGCTGACTCCATGAAAGGTGCAGGTCCCTGTGTAGGTAATTAACAACTAAAGAAAAAGATGCACTCCAGGAAACTAATTATCTTTATTTCTATCTGGCTGTGATTAATTTATAGCTGAGCAGATGCTAAACAATGTTTAACTGCAGTAAATTCTGTCTTGAGCTGGCAGGCCCAGAAAAGGAGACAAACAGGAGACAAGCTTATTAAGAGAGGGGCTAAATCCCATTTGAGTTCCAGGGCTGTGAATTTGGGAGTCTCAGGGAAGTGAGCTGGCACCTATGATTGTTGCAGAGGTTACAGCCTAAGGGTCATTCTTTATTTGGTCTGCTTTTTATTAAAACTGGCCTGTTTGCATTTTGTTGTTCTACACAGGCAAAGCACCCAGGAGATGTGGGAGCAAGTGGCAGTTCAGTGTTGAGAGGAAAACTGAAATATAATTGTAAAAATTCCCAGCA
Source organism: Agelaius phoeniceus (assembly GCF_051311805.1). NCBI lineage: Eukaryota > Metazoa > Chordata > Aves > Passeriformes > Icteridae > Agelaius > Agelaius phoeniceus. Next base: position 3,475,566 of record NC_135274.1, on the reverse strand, counting down.
TTAGGGGTCCTTGAACAAACCTGGTCCCTGGGTGCACAGAGTCTGTCTGACATCCTGAGCCTTGGCAGCTCTCTGGCTTTTCTTCCCTGAGTTTTGAGTGGACCAAGAAAAGAATGATTCCTTTAAGCTCTCCATACCTTAAAATGTTTTTCTCTCAACTTTCTAAGTCCAGAAGGAAAGGAGGAATGGAATTTAGCATTTCCCCACTTCACAAGTCCTGCCTTTTTTTTAACTTTCCCAGGGGAGGAGATAATGGAGTTGAAAACCCATCACTACTTTAGAGCCCCCTTGATTGGATTTGTGTCCTCAGTGCTTCCTTACACAGAACTGGGGCTCACATTCACAAGATTATTTCAGTTTTAGCCTATGACTGCAAATTTCAGGAAGAAATGTTATTGATGTCCTACAGAGTCTAAGAATTTATAAGAACACACCTGGAGAAGGGGCAGCTGTAGATCTGTTGTCCCCAGCTGGTGACTTCACTGGAATTTCATGAGAGAAAGGCAGCAGAAGTCAAAGCAGGCTGTCATCCCTTGCAGTCACCTGGCTGTATCAGTCTCCTGGCTTACTCACTTGGAATTAATTAATAATGATGCAATTAATGGGGTCATTCCCAGCAATCAGAGGAAGTCCTTTTGCACAGGAGCTGCTCTTTGCCTGTGGTTGCTGATGCAGGTGTGAAAAGGCAGCTGCTGCTCTTGTTTCTGGTGCTGAGCTGTCCTGCTCTGCCAGTCAGCACTGTGGGCAACACAGGACAGGGAGAAACCATTTCTCAGGAAAATAAGGTGGGGTAAGAGAGGTCAGCTAACCCTGGAAGTGGGAAAAGCTGCTCAGGGTCACAGAGAGCAGGTGGAAATTCAAGGTTGCATGGGACCCAGTACAGAGGCTTTGTCCAGCTGAGGTCTCTGGAGCTGTGCTGATATTCTCATTATTTGAGCACTTTGGGAGCAGGACCACAGAGGTGCCCATTCAGAGATTATCTAAACAGCAGCAGAGCTGAGCATGGCCCCAAATGCAGCTTTACCTGAGCAGAATGTGCCTGAAGCTGAGCTCCCTCTCACCTGCTGTGTTGTACCTGGCCTGGGGACACAGGAGATGAGGCTTTGTTTTACCTGCTGGGAGCCCAGAGCTCCTCAGGAAGGGCTGCACACCTGAGTAACAGAGGAGAGCAGCCAAGGAGTGCAGTGTGAGCTGGCTCTTGGAGCTGTGCTGGGACCAAGCATTGTCCATGCAGTCACTTGATGGGCACTGCCTGCTGCTCCTGGGTGAGTGCCTGAACCAGAGCAAAGGGCACAGTGTCCCCACAGGCACTCTGCTGTGGAAATCAGCTGAACTCTGGCTGGGAGGAGGCAGCTCTGGCATGGGGGCAGTGCAGGGGGGGTTGTTGCTCCTGGGGAGCTCCAGAGGCAGAGAGAGAAAAGAGGAGACAGAGCCTTCACAGTCTGCAGCTCACAAAGATGGGGAGATTGGACATTCTTCAGAACCACTGTGTGTAAACTGAGTCTGATTTATTGGGGTGTTTTAATGTCCCGCAGAGTTATGAATTTCAGTTCTGAAGTTTGTGTTTTAGAAATGTTCTTGAAGATCCCTCCTGAGGGGTAGGTGAGAGGTCAGAGATGCACTGGTTTTTAGTGAATTATGCTCTCCCATGGGTATCTGGGGTTTTGTCTGTTATTAAGAATCTGAGTGAGCTCATTTTGATGAAGAGAGGTTGTTTGCTTGCTAAGAGAGCATTTGATGCACTGGATATAATACACTGCATGCAGAATAAATATCCAACATCCAGAGAATTTGATGTTGTTACTGTGGAGCATTTAGTGTGGTGGTTTCCTGCTAAACTTGATGAGTTCAGCAAGATTGGAGGATGGGCTTGAGCATTCATTGGGAAATTTTTCAGTGGAAAAGCTCCTTTTAGAATAGCCTGAAATTGCTTAATGATTGTTGCAGAGGTTACAGCCTAAGGGTCATTCTTTATTTGGTCTGCTTTAGAATTAAAACTGGCCTATTTGCATTTTGTTGTTCTACACAGGCAAAACACTCAGGAGATGTGGGAGCAAGGTGGCAGTTCAGTGTTGAGAGGAAAACTGAAATATAATTGTAAAAATTCTCAACAAAGACATTCACCCATAACCCCCTCCTTCTTTTTTAATAAAACCTTGTCTCTGCCCCTGGGACAAAGGGGAGGCTTATTCTTCTTTTGATAGATTGCTTTTTAGGGTTTGTCCATATGTGAGATTGCATTATTGAGCCAGCAGACCAGTTGCTAGCAGTTCTCCACTTCATCACTGCCTGCAATTATCAGCAGATAGCACAAAAAGTAACAGGAGCTCGTAAAAGGGCCAAGAATAATAGGAGAGATGGCCGAAGAAAATTAGTGAGAGCAAAAAATTCCATTTGCTGGCAGTTTCCTGGTGGTCTTGGTGCTTTTTATCCACTGTTTCTGTAACTCTTTTGTCAGTTTGTGCAGAATGTGGCTCTGCCACTGCCCAGTGCAGAGCAGCAGGACACCAAGCACAGGGTGACACCACTGAGACACCCCTGGGTGCCTGTCCCAGCACACAGGGCTGCATTTTGGGGTTCACAGAATCACAAGGTTGGAAGAGACCTTCAAGATCATCAAGTACAACCTGCTCCTGACACCTCACCTAAACCCTGGCACCCAGTGCCACATCCAGGCTTTGTTAAACACACCCAGGGATGGGGACTGCACCACCTCCCTGGGCAGCCATTCCAGTGCTGTTCTCTCTGTCCCCCACTGCCCTTAACCATGGGATGGGCAGCCTGCCTTGTTGGGGGCTCTGCCAGAGGTGTTGGCACCCCCACACCGTGTGTTTGATCTTTCCTGTCACAGCAGAGCCCTGTGGGAGGAGGTGAGGGGAGGGCAGCATCCCCTCCCACGGGCAGGCAGGTGTGCCTCACCCACAAGGTGTGGGGCACCATTCTGGGGACAAGGACACCACAGCTGCTGTTTAAATGTATTTTCTGGTACAGGAAGGTGGCACAGCCACTGTTGGTGTGTTCCACAGGCAGTGATTTGGTGTAGGCTTGTCGTAGTTGAGATGGAGACAATACAGAGTGTCGTGTTGTGAGGTCCCCAGGATGAGGTGAGAGATGAGAATTTGATTCCAAGCTCTCAGAAGGCTGATTTATTCTGATATTATATTATAAGAAATGATACACTAAAACTATACTAAGGAATGAGAAAGGAGACATCAGAAGGTTTAACAAGAATGCTAATGAAAGCTCATGGCAGAGTCACAGAGTCTGATACAGCTGATGGTGATTGGTCGTTAATTAAAAACAATTCACAGGCTTGGATAAACAATCTCCAGACCACATTCAAGAGGAGCAAAACACGGAGAAGCTGAGGCTTCTCATCCTGCCAGGAGAAGAAATCCTGGTGAAGGGATTTTTCAGAAAATATGGTGACAACACACTCCATTTTCAGAAGGCTTCAAACCCGGTTTTAGTCTAGCATGCATGCTTTTTACACATTCCTACAGAACTCCTAAGTTTACACTTTACTCATTGGTCAGGAAAGACAAAATGCTCATTGGAAGGGCAGTTGCAGGTTTCTCTTATTTATCTGTCATGGTTTGATGCTGGTGCAATGCCAGTGCCCCCATGAAAACACCTTCTCCCTGGTGTCTGCTGTGAGATGTGACCAGGAATAGAGCAAAGCAGGCTCTAGCTTAGGAATGGAAGGAAAAAAAAAACCTTTATTAACTTACAGTATATAACAAGAAACACACAGAACTCAGGATGAAAACCTTCCAAACATTCCTCCTCCCCCCACCAAATTCCCAATACATCACAGTCAGACAAAACCTTGGATTCTCAATTCAGTCACCACCCCTCAGATCACCAACTCTCAGTCCATCACCACCCTTTAGATAATCAATTCTCAGTTCACCAAGGAGAGAGGAGTCCTTCTTGTGCCATAGGCTTCCCCAGGAAACACAGTTGAGACCTTTTGTGTTTCCTGTCACACGTGGCACTGCCTGGAGATCATTTGCCATCCTGACATCTTCCTTCCATGCCCAGTGCTCTCACCACTGCACATGGACCAGAGCTGCTTCTAGGGTTTCCCTTTTAAGGATGCTTTGCCCAGTTCCAAAAAAAGCACAGTCTCTCACTTTTGGGACACCTGTCCCTCCAAAATTCACCCCCTGGGGCCGAGGGGACTCAAGAACAGAGATCTTCTTCTTCTTTCCTGAAGATGAAGGGCACCACCACCCTCCTCACCCATCGTCTCTGTTCATGCACTCCTTCACATAACATCACTGCACTCCCTTGGCTCCAAGCCATTGCCTCCCCCTAAATGCAGTCTCTGTGTCAAAGTAAGAATTGGTTCTGTCCATGGCTATACAAGAAAAGTCCAGCCAAAGGCCACTCTATCATCTCCTCCTACCTAGGATTCTTCTCCACTTCTCTCGTGGCCCATTTTCTCTTATCTCATCTCTATTTCTCCTCTGATTCAACTCCAGGAGGATCAGCATTTGTAAGGTTTCCATCATGCAAGAAAAGGGTTCAAAATCTCAGGCTCTGCCTGTCCAGAACTCCCACGCTGGCCCTGCTGGGCACCTTCTCGCTGCACCCCCCCTTCTCCTTCTCAGCCGGCCGTGCTATCCAATTTCAAGGTGGCACAGGCACAGGCACCAGCTCTCTCTCTCTATCTGGGGGGGGCTGCCCCATGCCTCTCAGTGCTCCTCCCCCCTTCCATCCTCAGGGGCCTTCACCTCCCCTCTCTGTCCCAGGCCCGGCTCACCTCACCCGGCCGCATGGCTTCCCCTCCCCTGCCAGCCCGCAGCCGGGCAGGGCAGCTCTGACCTCCTTCAGGGACTGAACCAAGAGAGCTTCCCCTGGGAGTTCCCTGCTTTTAACCCCCTGAGCCGGGCAGGGCAGCTCTGACCTCCTTCAGGGACTGAACCCAAGAGAGCTTCCCCTGGGAGTTCTCTGCTTTTAACCCCCTGAGCTGGGCAGGGCAGCTCTGACCTCCTTCAGGGACTGAACCCAAGAGAGCTTCCCCTGGGAGTTCCCTGCTTTTAACCCCCTGTGTTCTCCGAGGCGTATCCATGTCCCCAGTGGCCACACCAGGTGCCAATATTCAAATCTGAGCACCCATTGGTTTGACTGCAGCATCCCAAAAAACTCACTTCCTCTCAAACCAAGACGTTATCCTTTTTTTCTTTCTTGGTTTCTATGTCAATGACCTTAGTAGGAAATTCTTTCAGGGTGAACATGGATCCTCTTACCAAACTTCTCTCTGGCTCACAGAAGTGGCTGTAAAACCTCTTCCATGTAGGGTTGGTGCCATTTTCCTTTTCAGACTTAAGGCACTAGAGTGCAGTGACAGGCAGAAATATGCAGATGTGTTAAAAATGTCTAAAAGCACCTGCTCTGTGTCTAAAAATATCAAATTAGGGCCAGTATGCAAATCTGAAGGTAAGCTATTAGACTTGGTGTGGAAAGGTGCAGTGTCTGCCCAGTTTCAGGTTTAATGTTAATTTTCATTGCTTTCCTCAAATCCACCATGAAAGCTTTTTGCATTGTGCTGAGAATATATTTCTTACACAATACTTATGGTAGTAATTCCTGCCAGCCAAGGATTATAATCAGGCTTTGAAAAATGTATTCTTTAAAGTAAGAAGAATAAAAAAGATTTTTCCATCTACTCAGTTCCTGGTGCACAGTAGTGAAGCTGTGTAGTCTAATCCAAAGAGCTGATGAAATAAAAGAGAGATAACAATAGATTAACTTTGATTTGTTAGAATGTATTACATGTTTATCTCCCAGAAACACACACTCTGGAGCTGAAGTTTGACAAGTTTAATTTCAGTTTGTATGTCCAGGCCATCCAATGGTCAGCCTTTTTCTGTGCTCCTCTTAGAAAGCACAGGCACTTGATCATGTTTTTTAATTTTTTTATCAAAAAACAAATGTCTGAAAATAGCACACATCTTCAACAGAAGAGATGAACCTGCTCCCCAAATGGTAATTCTTTTTAATTCACTGATGTGCAAGCTCAATCAACAGCAGCAATAGATAAAAAAAATTTCAGTTTTGGAGTTCTTCATGATGAGGTTTTGGGAGTTTATTTTTCATTTAGCATTGAACAATAGAGCAGATAGAAAATTTTAAACAATTACTTTATGTAACTTTATTTTTCTGTAGCTTTGTAAGCACTTCTATTTTCTTTCTTCTCCTTCTCTAGTTTGCTGTGGAAAATAAAGGAGAAAAATTCTTTTTTAAATCTAAAAACTCCTAAGTTTTTGAAATGTATCCTCTGATCTTTTCTTGCTGAAATACATCCTCTGATCTTTTCTTACTTGTGTAAAGTGAGTGTAAAAAATACACTGCAGTTGTGAGGGCAGAATGAGCAGTGGGAAGAGAGGTGGCACTGGGAGCTAAGACATTCTTCCTTTTGTTGCTTAGAGGGGGTAAGAGGAGTGTGCTGGTTATATTGAAATATTTAAATATTCAAATCTGCACGCTCACCAGATTTCTTGAAGCTTGTAGCAGTGAGGATACATCAACCTATTTTTGCAGTGTCTGCTGACCACATCCTCCAAAGAATGGTTGTGCTTAGGAGCTGGGGCTGCCTGCTCCTGATCCTTCCTGGGGGCAGCATGTGGAGCACAGAAATTCACATTCCAGCTGCTTTCCCACCAAGGACCAGAGGCTCAGGTCACACATCCCAGGGAAGGGTGGAGAAAAAGGTAAAATCAATCAGGTGTTGCCAGGTGTGTCACTGTCATGTTTTCTGAAAAATCTGAACGTTTTCTTCTCCTGGGAAGCTGAGAAGCCTCAGAGAAAAATGAAAACAATCCTATCTGATTGCTTCTCCTGTGTTTTGCTGCTTTGGAATGTGTCTGGAGATTGTTTATCCAACAGGTGCTTGTTTGATTGGTTTCATGTGAATTGGTTTGACTTAATGACCAATCACTGTCCAGCTGTGTCAGGACTCTGGTGAGACTCATGAGTTTTAATTGGTATCTTGTTAAGCTTTCTGTAAGTATCCTTTCTCTGTTCTTTAGTATAGTTTCAGTATAGCATTCTTTAATATCATAAAATAATAACTTAGCCTTCTAAGAACATGGAGTCAGAGTCATCATTTCCTTCCTGCCATGGGGGACCCCAAGAAAATACCACACAGGTGCCCTCCTGATCAATGCAAGTCTGACTGTCTGGGTTTTTACAGCAGCAGAATTAGGCTAGGATTAAATTACTTTGAAGAAACACAACAAATTTGGTTTAAAGGGAAACAGCAGCTTTGTGTGCAGTAGCACAGGCCTGACAGAAGCTGCTTTGATTTGCTGGAGCTGTGGAAGATGGGTGGGAGGGACCCCAATTCTGCAAATATAGGGCAGCCTTTGGGTGGGTGCTTTTGCCCTTTTTCTTTGTTTCTGCACACAAAATGTGCCACCACAGGCACAGCTCAGGTACAAATCCACCTGTAATTGCTGAGGGGGTGGAGCAGGGTGTGACCCTGCTGGGGGCTGTGTCTCTCCAGGGACTGCTGTGTGGGGACAAATCCCATCCCTGAGGTCACAGAAATTTGTCAAACACTGCGTGGGAAACCTGGGAGGAAAAGCTCAGAGGGTGTCCCTGTTCCACAGTCAGTGATGTGGGATGCTCAAGCAGTTGATAATTGCAGTGAGGAGAGGTCACAGGGGACCTCAGGGTAGAAACAGAATTCCAGGGAGCACTGGAATAAAAATCCTGGTTTATAAACAGGATTTTATCAGGCAGTCTTGGCGCTGGGTTTTTGTTGGCACACACAGAAGTTTGATAAAGTTAACTCTGTTAGTACATTTGGATTTCTGTAAGGCATTTGACATAGTGCCAGGCAACACTGTGAGTAAAACCATGTGTGATTATTAAATCCATATTGCCCATATCCACTGGATTAAGACTGCCTGAAAGATCACCAAAAACCTCCAAATTGGAAATGAGGAATACTCATCTAATGAAGCTGCTTAATTAGTGCTCATTCCATGGGGATCTGCATTCAGCCCAGTGCAAATCAGTGCCTGCATCTGGGAAAAAAATATAAAACTAGTGTCATAGAAAATTATGGGAAAATTAAGGAAATTATTAAAACAAACCAAAATAAACCGTCAAAACCTAGGAGGATATTTGAAGGTTACTCATGTCAACTCCTTGCCCTTATGCTGGGAACCCCTGGTTCAGAAAGCAGGGCAGGAGAGTGGAATCAATCTCAGGAAAAACAGATTTACAGCAGAGCTGTGCTCGAAGGCCCAGAAAAACATCAGACCACAGACTTCTAATAAACACATCTCTTTCATATTTCAATATAAATGCAATTGCTAAAGCCTAATTCCTCTTTGGTTGTAAGGTGAGCAGCATTTCATCTTGATACAATCTCTGGTGCAAGGGAAATTCTTGATACACATCTTTAAGATGTATCTTATATGTGCATTAGTTTGGTTTTTAAGCACTGCCACCTTTAAGTGGTTTTTATTTGTGTGTGGTTTATAAGCTAAACTCAGTTACAGGCACAGATTTTCCATATGAGAAAAACAGAAATGCTTCAAAGCAGGGAGCTTTGCTTGAAGAAACACCTTCCTCTTGGTGAAATGGGTGATTGTAATTCCTGGAGCTCTCAGGTGTCAGCATTAGTTACCACAGTGGAGCTAATGTAACCAAGCAGTATTTTCCTTATCAATTCTTAGATGAGATATTACTCCAGAGGAAAGGAATAAATCTGGAATGGGGGTTAGAATGACTGGCCTTGAAGCAGTCTGATTTCTTATTTACACACTTATTGCTTCTCTGTCTTTAAAACATCAGACTGGCTCAGGCTGGAGGTGCACTTGTTTTTCAGAGGTTATTTCTTGTACATGCCTCAGATTATGAGGATTCAGGGAGGAAATACTCATTGAAAAAGGTGTCACAAGCAGTGTTCTGGTCAGAAGGAAGGAATCCATGAGGGGTGAATGTGGATCCTGCATTTTGCACCATGGATCACATGCATGAGGCTGCAGCTGCATTTGGATGTGGCAGTGGCATTATGAAATATTCATCCTTTTGTGAGCTGAGCACAAGTACAAACCCCTTGTTCTCACCTTCCCTCGGTGTTTTTCCAGCCAGGGGCTGTGTGTGATGTTAACCCCTCGTGTGGGGATGGGCTGGGCAGGACTGCTCCAGCATTCATGGAGCCACTCTCCCAAAATCCCCTCCAGCCAAGCCTGGAAATGAAATCCCAATTATTCTGATGGTGATTTGGCTGCGTGGCACAAGGGGGAGCTCCAGGTTCAAATTGCTGCTGAATATTCATAGATTGTACAGAACATCCCCAGCCAGGTTCTGGTTTAAATTGCTCAGTGTATTAGACTTAACTATAAAATTACAATTTCAAGAATGTAACAGTTTAATGGAACTGAAACTACTTGATTTTTTCCATTAGAATCCATACAAAGTGGCTTTTTCCTCTGTGCTGAGTTGATACAGTAATTCACAAAGAGCTGCTTTTTTAGGAACCTGCTCAGCTCTAACAGTGATGTACAAAACGCAGTGTGAGAACTTCAGGAGTGATCACTCCACGAGCTTTAGCAGAGAGCTGAACCTGAGCAGTGATGCTGTGCCCCTAACTTGTGATGGGAGTGCTGGTACTGATCACTCTGCAGCAATAATGTGCTGTTGTTACTGATAATTACATTAAATTGGAGCTGGGGTTCCTCACCTGTTGTGATTTGCCTGTCAAATGAGCACAAGGAAGTGACAGAAAATTCCTGCACTGCCTTTCAAATTAGAACTGAGAAGTCTTGAGCTTCTTTCCTGCCCCAAAGCAGTGTTCAGTGCTAATTGTCAGTGTAGTGTTTCCCTCCCTGCAGTGTGCTGAAGCAGCAGCAGCCTGTGTGCAGCACTGTCTGTGGTGGCTCCAGGAATGTCACAGCCATCCAGGGGACACAGCAGCCCCTGTCCCTGCCCTTCCCAGGTGCCTTGGGCACTTTGGGACTGGTGCTCTGCCACAAAAGCTGGAAGTGGCTTTTTTTGGATATTGCCAAGCTTAAAGTTTTGTTGTTTGTTTTGCTTTTTTAAATCAGAAATTGCTGCTTGTTTGCTTTGTAAGGAAACCTGGTAATCCACTCCTTTGATATAAAACCATAGCCAAGGCCAGGAGTTTGCTAGAGAATTACAGCTGTAGGTGGAACTGCAGTCACCAGGTGCTTTGGGTCTCTCTCCTGTAACTCCTAGAAGACATCCCAGCCTTCTGAAGCCTGGCATCTGCCTCATGACATCCCTCTTGTTGGGGGAGAAATTCCTTCTGTGTCTCGTTTTTGGGAAGCCAGTGAAAGGTACACAGCATGACTGGAGTGTAAAGGACAATAAATATTTAGGGAGGAAAGGTGGGGGCAAGGTGTGAATTGAAAGCTTGGGGCTACAAGCTGCCATCCTGGCTCAGAAAAATACCTTTTGTTAGCTTTACAGTGCAAGTTAGAAGTCAGGCAGTTGCCAGAGGCAGGAATTCAGGGCTAAATGTGCTGGTGAGCTGATCTTCTCTGGCAATTCCAATGTGCCTCCTGCAGGTGGGAGAAATTACAAATGAGGCAGATTAGAGCTGCTGGAGACTAAGCAAGTAAAGCTGCAGGAATAATTTAAGCAGCAGTTCTGCCTTTCCCATCTCCCTGAAAAGCACAGAGTGGGGAAAGGTTTGTTTAATTCTGTATTGGATTTAACTCTGCCATTGCATTCCCAATCTCTTCTATACTTGCAGAGATCTGTGGAAGGAGCAGTGAATTTACCTTCTCTTTGTAAAAATAAAATCTGGGGGCAGTTTACGGCACACTGGGCTCTAATTATCACTAAATAATGAGGCTGCCAATAAAAGGCTTTTCATTTCCACTCCCACAGCATACAGCTGTGTGGTTAATCCCTGCCTCTTGCTGGAGGTGCAGCTCTGGTGCTCCTGAGGTCCTGCTTGTGAGCCCAGCTCCCTTCTGGGGGTCCCCAGAGCCTTTGCAGGGCACATGGGCTGGGCTGGGACCCTGAGCTGCCCTGGCACAGCTTGCAGCTTTATTTCCATGTCAGTGCTGTGCTGGCAGCCTCTGATTGCTGCTCTGGCTAACCTGGAGGAAACACAGGGCAGGTTTTCAGTGAGGCAAGTGGAAACAGGTTTTATGGTTGAAATACTTCCTCAGCATTAAAAAGAGCCGGCATGGAGCAGGTACAGAGATGGTGTGGTCACCAGGAGCTGCTCTGAGTCACAGAGACCCTGCAAGGGATGCTCAGCCTTTGTTGTGTCCTGTAGCCACCAAAACTCTGAGACACTGTCCCTGCTGTGCCATCCATGTGTGTGACAGATGCTGCTCCTTCCCTGCAGGGACAGCTGCTGCTGCTAAGAGCTGCTTTTTAAATTTCCTTCTCTTACAGAGGTTTGTTTTCAGCAGTCACAAGCAGTTACCCACCAGCCCCATAAACGTGGGAGTCCCTGAACCACAGCAAAGTGCTGGCCCTGCCCTGGGCTGGAGGGGCTCTGTGGCTGTGGCAGTGTCACTGCAGGCTCCAGCCATGCTGCTCTGCCCAAGCTGACCATCACATTGGAAAGGTACAGGGATCAAGCAGCTTTCTGTGGGATAGGTGAGGTAAGCAGGACTTACCTGTTGGCTTTCAGCTCTTTCCTTGCACTGGTTACTTTCTTTTCAGTCTTTTTTGCTCCTTTGATTGATTCACAGAAGTTTAAGACAGGGATAAGCCATGGGATTCTTATTCCCTTCTAAGGCCTCCATGTGCTAAGTGAAGTGAAGAACCAGGATGGAAAATGTGCAGAAATTTGCTGTGCCTCCTGAGCAAGGCAGTCCTGCCATTGCTCCCCCTCTGCTCTAGTGCCAGGCTTGGCTGGGACACCTGGCAGGGCTTTGGGCATTCAGCAGAGAGCCTGGGCTGCTCCTGAGAGCAGCCTGTGCTCCCAGGCTCTGTGGTGTTTAAGGTGAGTGATGCCTCTCAGATACACAGCACAGACCCCTCAGTTCCTCACTAACCTGCCTGGGGAGCTGTGAGCATCACAGCATCATCCTCCAGCTTCTGTGGCTGGGCTCTCCATCAGGGGCTGGTTGGATGTGGCATTCACATTCTCTGATAAAATCCCTTTGCCCAGGATTTCTCTCCTGGGAAGCTGAGAAGCCTCAGAGAAAAGGAAAACAATTCTGATCTCATTTGCTTCTCCTGTGTTGTGCTCATGTGGAATGTGTTTGGAGATTGGTTACCCACAGGTGATTGTTCCATTGGATTCTGCTGGGAGTTGTTTTCACTCTTTGGCCAATCAGAGCCAAGCTGTGTCAGGACTCAGGAAAGAGTCAGGAGTTTTCATTATTATCTTTTTAGCATTCTGTAACTGTCCTTTCTGTATTCTTTAGTATAGTTTAGTATTCTTTAATATAATATAGTATTATAAAATAATAAATGAGCCTTCTGAGAACATGGAGTCAGTCAGATGCATCATTCCTGCCTTTTTCAGGGCTTCCCTGCTAATACAGTAGTTGTACTGAGGGATGTGGTCTGTCTGTCTGTCTGTCTGTCTGCATGCCCAAACAGTGCCCAGCTTACATCCAGGACTGTTCCCCATGGATCTGTGCACACACATGACCAGAACTGAGGTTTCCAGCCCATGAGTGTGGGAACCCCCCTGTGCAAGGGCAGAGAGCTTTGTGAAGGGGAAGGTGCCAGCTGGGAGCCAATTCCCTGGCACTGGGGTGGCACAAGGACAGAGGAATGCAGGTCCCAGCTCTGCTCAGAGCTGCAGCTCCTTTGGCTGCATCCCCCTGGTGTGACCCCCCTGTTGTGCTCTCACTGGTGCCTTGTGCAGGCTGACCTAGAGCAGAGACCAGACAGAGCTAAAGAATAAAGCAGGGATTTATTAAAAGGCCTCCATGGATCCACCTTGGGCAGCACAAGAGCCCAGCCAGGGCTGCACCCAAGATGAACCAAAATGGGCACAAAATGCACAACTGCTCACAGGGTCTCTCCCTTGGATCAGTTCTGCTCCATTTGCACCTTGCAGTTCATTGTCCCATTCCAGCTTTAGCCCATGCAGTCCCATCCCTCTTGTTTTTCTCTCTCCAGCCCACGGGGTTTGTGCTCTTGGCTGAGATTTGGATCATTTGTCCTTGGTGCCCAGCTGGAGCAGGAATTGTTTTGTCTCCCTGCTCTGTGCACAGAGCTCACCATCCCATAATGTGAAGCCCAGACCCACACACTAAAGCAGCACAGAATCTGAAAAATAGAAAAGCTGAAACCTGAGACATGATCACAAGTGGTTCTTAGTTCTGCTTCTACAAGTTCCAGGCTCATCCCTTGTAGAGCAGTGGCACTAAGCCACAGGCTTTGATTGCCTAACGAATTTGGCCTGTGCTGGGCTAATCATCCAGTAATTTGTAATAATTTTACCTTATCTTTTTATGTGGATCATATATTGCTCTATTCAAGATGAAAACCAGTAAAATACTGATTAAATGGTTTTTTCCTCATGCAATTTGCTGTGTTTGCACCACTTGCCAGGGGGAGAGCTGTCATTAGAGTTTCAGATGCTTTTCCAAAATAAATGAGAGACCATTATTGCTGAGCATGACTGTCTGCATGGAGGAGAGTCATTTTTGGTAGTATTTAGTCTCATGCCAAACAGAAACTTCTAAGTGTATGTAAAACTAGACAGACACATTGGAATATCCTGTACACCTCAGGATTAAGGAACTCTTAGTTTAGACTAAGAGTGAAAATCAGGTGAAATAGTTCACCTTTTGCCAAATTGATCCTTATTTTTTGATTAATTTTTTGCCATGGTAAAAAGGCATGATTCATCTAAAATACAAGCAAAAAACTACTTCCTCACCCCTGCACCTCTTTTGATTAATTTTAATCTAATTAAAAAACCTTTTATCATTTATCAATTGTTCTTTAAAGTAGAGGATTGACAAGTTTAACAAATATCTGCAGGAAATACTTTGCCATTCCCTGCAGGGCACACTTGTCTTGTTTTAATGACTTTAAACCAGCTTGGTTCCTAGCTTGTTAACCTGGTTGCTCTGTTGAAAGATTTTCTGTGCACTGGTAGGACGTGACAGTCAATGCTTCCTCCTTCTCTTGCTCCTCCTGCCTTTGTCCAGCATAATTTCCAAAGCCTGTGGATTTGTGCATGGAGTGATTTCTCCCTGTAAATCTCTGTAGAACAGCTTCAGACATAATTGTCCATCACCAGAGTCCTTGTGCTATGCTGGCCATCATACCCAAAAGAGAATTAAGTATCCAGCAGCATCAGCTGTGCAGACTTGCAGGGTTTTTCCCCCACTGAAAAGCAGCTGTGATATTTGTGTGCTGTTCCCAGTGACTAATGCCTGCTCCATCTGCATTCAGCAGTACCAGCCCAACCCACCCTCTGTAAGTTCCTCAGATACCTCCAACATGGATGAGGCTGCAGACAACAGGAGTCTGTTCAGATCCTATTGTAAATGTTGAAATGTCACATGCTTTCCTTTTTTTCCCCATCCTTACATCATTTATTCTTCTATTATTTGTTTTCCCCTTGGTCCTTGCTGTTAATCATGGCAGTATTTTTAGCACACAGATAACAAGTGGTGCTTTGTAGCCCATAGTTGTGCCACAACAAACTGCCTGCTATTCTCTCATTCCTTTTGTCTTGTGTTCAGAATTACTTTGGTTCTCTGTGTTCTCTAATACTGTACACATCTTAAAAAAGAAAAAAGAAAAAAAGAGACTTCCTGTCTAATTTTTTCTCCTTTTCCCCCCTGATTTTTTGGCAGAAAAGCAAAGCCAGTTCTCTTGTTGTGCTTTTTTTGTCTCCCTGCTATCTGCAGGCCTTTCCTGATGGCTGAGTTTGTCCTTCCCATGCTGGGGGGTGTCAGCCCCACTGTGTGTGGTGGGCAAAACCTCTCAGCAAACACTTGAAAAACCCACAGGTCAGGGCAGCTGTGAGCTTGAGCAGAGACTTCTCTGTCTGCTCAGCCAGGGGCAGCCACTTGAAGCTCTCAGCTCCTTTTTGAGCCAGGGGTGCTCCCACTCAAGCCCTCAAGTGCTTCCTGATGTCCACAGAGAAGATCAGGAGCTGCTGGGTGGCTCCTGACCTCTGTGCCTCGCCCTGGAAATTGGGACAGAGTTTGGTTCCTTGTCCATTGGAATCTTCCAAGTATGAATTTACATTTTTTGGGCCCAGATGATCAGTGAGAATGGGATGGAACAGGGGCCTTTTAGGATCTCTGCTTAAGGCACTGTAACTTCATCCCCTGAATGTAAACTGGGAAGAGCAGAATTATTGCTATTACTGCTGTTACAGAATTATCTGTTACAGCTAAACAGATTATTTGTGATTGTGCCAAAAAAGGCTTTCTGTAGGGGAGGGCTGTAAGGCCATCCCTGCAACATGACTTTTGTGTTGTGTGCAGCACTGAGTCCTGTCAGGCTTGGGTTTTTCTCTATTATGACAGTAATTCTATTTATTTTTCTCTTTTCAGCTGTCTTCCCCTTTTAGCTAACAAGTAAACATGCATGTTTGTGAGTGTGCTACATGATATGTGTGAGGGGCAGATGGTTTGAGTTTACCTGGCCTTGGTGAGCCTCCTGACCTGCCCTGTGCTTGCTTGCTTGGGGGTTTTATACTGAGGATTTTGAGTTTGTCTGCATCCAACACAGAGGGTTGCAGCTCTTGCAGGGGTTTGAGGGAAGGGAATCTCTGCAACAGAAATCAAAACTTTAGAGGGAACCAGCCACTAACTTGCAACGATGTCAGAAGTGGCTCCTCTTCCCATTTGCTATGGTATACCTTAAAAGTAACTACCAAAAACAAGATTGTGCATCCCATGACTGAACTGGCAGCTTGGATTTTCAAGAAGAGGACATTTGTAGCAAGGGGAAAGGGATTCCTTGCCCTTATTTTTCTCCTTAGCTCTTCTTCTGCACAGTATTTTGTGGTGGAAGCATTTGTGTGCATTAAATGTGTTTCCCTCAACAATGTGGTTTTGCTGTTGTTAGTCCTGCAGTGAACTTGTGTGAATTTGTGTTGCTGTTTGTCTCTCTGTGGCAGCAAAGTATGGAATCATGAACTCAGGATTGTGACCTTTCTGCAAAATCAAGGGAGAGAGGTGGTAAATTGCAGAAGGGAACAGCTTTAACCAGACATAAATCTCCAGCAATATTAGCAGAAAAATTGAACAGTATAGGTCAAATAAATTGATTTTTGTATAAATATTCTCTGTTCCAGATTTGTGATGACAGGAAAATCTTTCTACATTTGACCTCTCTTCTAGTGCACTTATTTTGTGAGAAGTACCAAACACTGGAGCAAGGCAAACAATGCTTTGTGTTTAACAACAAAAACATGGATGGAGGCTGCTCAGTTTCCCACATTTCTCTAAAGCTCTTCAACCTTGACCTGGGTAAACATTTGTCTTGGACAAGTGCAAAGACATTCTGGTCTTCAGAACTAGACCCTACTTGCCCTTTACCACTACTGACATTTTCTGCAATGTTTTCAGGAGGAATAAATACAGTGATTTTTGCTACATACTGAAATACTGCATCAAATAGTGAGTTAGGGAAAAGCTAGAACAGATTAAAAGTGCTGCTTTAACAATGCTTCTAAGCCATGAAGCTGCCACTGGAAGGGCTGTGCTGAGCCCATCCCCTGTGGTGCCAGGGTGGCAGAGGCTTTGGTGAGCCTGTAGCAGTGAGGAGGGCCCAGGCTGAGCCCAGTGCAGTGCCTGGAGCTGTGGGAGCCCATTCCCCACCTTTAGCCATCCCCAGTGGCTCCAGGCTGAGCCCACACCAGTGCCTGGAGCTGTGGGAAGCCCATTCCCCACCTTTAGCCATCCCCAGTGGCCCCAGGCTGAGCCTGGAGCTGTGGGAGCCCATTCCCCACCTTTAGCCATCCCCAGTGGCTCAGGATTTGCTGAGTGCAGCTGGGCTCTTGTTTTGCTCTCAGGGGCACAGAAAGTGTGAGCTGTCCTGCCCCATGTCAGGCAGTTGCAAATGGAACAAACTGGGTGAAATGAGTAGGGCTGCTGGAGATGAACAGGCAGCTTCTGCAGTAAAATACAGATTCCTCTACCAAGAATAAAACTTGGGGGCTTTGCAATGATGATTTCAGCTACCTGTCTTGCTGGTGGAAAAGGTGAAGCAAAAGGGAAGGACTTTCAGAGCCCTTGAGTCAGGAGACTTGGAGGTCTTGGTGTCTGATCTCTTTTTATACAGCACCAAGATCTCCTGTTTGCTTTTTCTTCTGCAAAATTTAGCACCACCATCTTTGTGATGAAGTTTTTACCCTGGAAATAGGAATAAACTGGAGCTATGTACCTTGCACTAGTGCAGCCCAGAAAGGTAAATAACTTTTCCATCTGGGAATCCAGGGCCAAACAGCTGCTCTGAGGTTTTAAGGGTGGGCAGAAGCAGAGATAAGAATTGCAGTGAATATATTGCATCCATAGATTGGAAAAACTGTGTAAGGGAATGAAATCTGGCCAAAGACAGGGGATCAGCAAGGGCTTGGAGGGCAGAGTTCAGCCCCTGAGCTGAGCTCATCCAGAGCTGCACTTCATGTACTCATTATTGGCAGCTGTTCTCTAATCCCCCACGTGTATCCACGTGCATTTGGAGAAACTGGCTTCTGAGGAAAGCTGGAATTTTGACCTCACTATTAATCTATCTCTGTTTTGTTTTGTTTTGCTTTGCTTTTAATGAGCCACAGGCAAGGTCTTCTCCCTGTGACATATGTGGATAGTGTGCAAATTAGGACATTTTCCATTTTGCTTCATAAAAATTCCTGTGCTGGGATCACAGAATATCCTTTTGTATAGCCATGCTCATCTGCCAAGGCTAATTGTTAAGGTCTGCAAGCAGGGTTTTCAGAAAAGCAACTGGATTCTTGCTGCCTTGGCCTGTCTGAAATCCTGTCAAGCAAATAATGTGAACTCTTGCTCCATGCTCATTCTTTCTCCTCTGCTAAGTTTGGTTTTTTGTTTTTATTTGCTTTCTGCTATTATTTTCTTCTTGTAAGAGTTCAAATCCTCTCCTCTCCTGAGGGTGTACTTTTTGCTGAGTCAGTGCTGTTTTCCAGCAGTGTTTTCCCTCTGGCAGGTTCAGAAGTTGGGCATCCCCATTTGCTGTGCCCAGCAGAACACAGTGCAAGCTGCCAGCCTCCAAGAGGGGCAGCATCACTTTCTCCCTCAGGATTTATCCTGGCTCTGTTCTCTTTGTACTCGAGTGTGGTGGTGTTCACAGGGGTCCCAGGATGAGGGAAGAGATGAGAATCTTGACTCCATGCTTCAGAAGGCTGATTTATTATTTTATGATAGATATTATATTAAAAGAAAATGATAGATTAAAATTACACTAAAGAATAGAAGAAAGGATTTTATCAGAAGGTTAGTAAGGAATAGAAAGGAATGATAATAAAAATCTTGTGACTGATTAGAGAGTTTGACAGCTGGACTGTGATTGGTCATTAATTGAAAATAACTACTTGAGATTAATCAAAGATGCACCTGTTGCATTCCACAGCAGCAGATAACCATTGGTTACATTTTGTTTCTGAGGCCTCTCAGCTTCTCAGGAGAAAAGTCTTAGCAAAAGGATTTTTCATAAAATATATCTGTGGCACTTAAGGAAGGTTCTGTCCTGGCCTGGGAATTGCTGAGGAAAAGGTGCTTCAGATGAGCTTTACTTTTCCCTTAGGAATGGCCCCAGATGTTACTTTGATAAGTAAAGATTTTTTGTTTACTGCTCTATTTTCTGTGCTGTTTCTTGAGTCATTATAGTGGGGAATGCTCTTTATGCCTCCAGTTCCCAGTTAGGTTATCAGCTTTTGGGTTTGTATCATTTTCATTGCTCCTTCCATTCCCTGTGGTGGGTATAGAGGTGCCATTTGTGTGGCCTGAAGAGTTTATTTCACTTGAAACTAAAGAGCTTTCCTACCTGATGGTATTCCAGGCAAGTACTTTCTTTCCCTTGACATAATAAAGATTGGCCAATAATTTCTGCAAATTTCAGTGCTGGGCCTTGAGGTAACTTTTCCTACAGCTAGGAGAAGAATGAAGGCTTGTTCCTCCAACAATCTGGAATAATAATCTTTTGAACACTCTTCAAGCATTTCCAATACTCTGTGAAGCTCCAGTCAGTACATTTTCAGCATGATTTTGGACAAACTGATGAACACATCTTTTTGGAGGCTGACATCTCTTACATGTACCCTCTCTTGTTGGTTTTCACTGATTTTCAGGGTGTTCATGGGCTGGCATCATCCAATCACTCAAAGCCATCTGGTAACTTGGTTTTATAGCTGCAGTCTTAAAACTGTCTTTATAATCTAGAATACAGGAGCTCTTTTTCAGCCCTGTAGAAGTGGAGAAAGACCATTTTAAATGCTATTTGGCTTTGAGATTTTCCTTTTCTAATTATCCCATTAGCACATCGCATTTGTCTCATCGTTTTCCATAATTGCTAATAAATAAGATTATTTGTAAAGCTTCCACTGGAGCCCATTAGAATAGTTCTGGCAGAGATGAAATTCTCATTGTGTCAGTTCTGCTTCACAAAATCTTCAGGGCAGCTAAACTCATTATGTGCCAGACTTGAGCTTTCTTGTAATCTGTTGGCAGTTATTTAATATTTCAAAATGAACTCTTTCTATAGGTATTTTTCAAAGGAGAAACTTTTCTCTCAGAGAATGCTGCAGCAGTTGTGCTCAGCTGATTGTGTAGAATACATGAAATCCTTTTGTTTTCCTTTGTGCATCCAGATTTTACCCTGGTGACTGCAGCTCCTCCAGAATTGTACTCTGGCATAAATGCCATGGTTCTTTCCTCAAAAACAAATCATGGCTGCTGATTATGTGCCAGTAAACTTACCAAAATGTGTTTCTTTTATTTTTTTTTTCCTTATTTTTTTCAATAAAGTGTTTATTTTTGCAGCTTAGTTCCTCAGAGAGCAGTACAGGTCATGGGTTGCTCATCCCTTTTTGGAGATCTCTCAGCCATGTGATGCTCAGTGAGTGTAACCACATTTCAGCTGGTACAGAGATGACAGAGTGTGGGACTGGGGAGGTTTTTGTGAGCAGTGCCATTGTGGGAGTTGCTCAGGGATGAGCACAGCCTGTTGGTCACAGTGTTGGTCACTTTTAGTGCCAAAGCTCAGGAGGAGGAGGAGGATGGGGCTCACCCCTCTGCAGTTCATTGTGGGCAGCAGCTCAGGGAAAGCTCAATTTGAGGGTGTCCTGCTCTGCCTGGCTTTTCCTCATGGAGAGTTGTGTTCAAACTCAGCAGCAGCTCAGGAAAACAACATTTTCTTCCCTTCCTTGGAGTTCCCCATGGGTGACAAGCAGCTGTAAATCCAGGGGAGGGATTTGTGTTTGTTATGTGCTCTGCTTGTTCCTGCCACTGTGTGGAGGAGTGGGCAGAGGGGTCAGTCAGATCAAAGCTGATAATCCTGATGAATTATGTCACATTCTGCAACTCTGCAGCTTATGTCACTGCTTTTACTAGTTGGTGCACATTTCTGTGTTCCCTGAATTGGGAAGAAAACAAGGATTGCAGAGCCCTGTAGGTCAGAGGGTCGCATGCTCCAGGGGCTGCATCTGAAAACTGCAAAGGGAAATGTCCAAAAATTATTAATTTGGGGACACCACTGACTGCTGCAGATCATCAATGGATTCACACAATTGAATTTCAGGCAAACCATTCCAGCCCAAGGGTCAAATTATGAATAAATATAAGACAAAACACACCATCTGGTGAACCATCCTGATGGAACTGAATTAGTTTTTCAGGGGATCTCAAGGCTGGTTGAGTGGCTTCTCCATATTTCCCATTGCTCCTCACTAAATGGCACATGGAGAGCTCTTCCCTTGCCTCTCCCCATCACCTTTAACCCCTGAGTCACTCAGGGGGTGCTGTTTGCTCTGGGCTGTGCTGAGGGTTGTGCTGGAGTGGACAGGCTGTGCACCCAGGCAAGCACAGGGTAGAAATTCAGCATTTCAGCTCCCTCTGGTTCTGGCTGCACTGTGCCCTTTGCTCCTGGGGGTTTGCAGCCAACTCAGATCCCTGAGATGATTTCCTGCTTAATAACTTCTGCCCAAAGATAAAGAAGCAGAGCTGATGTGAAATGATTGTTGTACCATTTCTCCTTGTCTCAACACTTCATGATTTTGCTAGAAAATGACTGAAAAAAAATAAAAATGAGACAATTAGTCCAGAGCTCCCTGGCTTTAGCAGGTTGAGTTTGAGAGGGCTGAGAAAGCAGATGTTTTCTTTTAGGTGCTCCAGTCTGCAGATTTCAGTGTGTTCTTTTCTTAATGAATGGTTTTTACATTTGTACAGAAAATAGGACAGTCACATTTTTATAACACCAAAGAAATAAGTGGTGAGATGTGATTTTTCAAGTCTCAGGAAGAGTTTGTCCTTCCCAGTGTGTCTCAGAAAGGTGTTGCTGCTTTAGCCCTTGCTGATCACAGTGGAATCATTCAACCAGTACCAACAAAAATGATGAAAAAAATCCTTGGCAGGTGACAAAATATTTCTGCTTAGATACTGCTGTCTTGATGTATAGTGTATAATTTTTTTTTAATGTGATCACAAAATTAGAAACATCTCTGCAAATATATATTAAATTTTCTGAACAGTGAATTTTATTCTTCTTCTACATATATGGCAACTCTTAAGGTTGTATGACAAATTATTTCATCAAAAGCAGATTTTGTTCCATGGAGATGTTTGCTGCATTTCCTGGATTCCTATGAACTGACTCTCAGGCTCAGATTTTCAGCTTTGCCATGTGATGTCTGATGTCCCATTCCTCCCATAATGAAATAAAAATGAAATTAAAATTTTGGTGCCTCTTGCTCAGTGGTTTTGGGTCAAATACTCAAGCAGAGAACAGAAAATTAAAATGAAGAGAACTGTCTTGAGATGAAGTTCATGTTCAGGTATCCTGAATTTCCAGCACAGACAATCCTGAATTGCTCAGTGCCTGTTCCCAGCTCTGTGGGATGTGCTGGGGTCTTGCTCCATAATCCCTGGAGAATACTTGGAAAAGCTGCCCACAGCACCCTGGCTGCTGGGGCCTGTGCAGGGAAGGGCTGTGGAAACAGCAAGGACAGCACCCTGTCTGTTGGGCATTTGTGGCTAAATATCACTGCTGGTTATATACATATACATATATATATGGATATATATACACACATATACATACATATATATATATATATATATATATAAAATAGTATATTATTAACATGTTATTAATATATATTTACATATTATTTATTTGAGTGATTATAATTTATATATTATTTGTTTATATATTATTTACTTATTATATTATTAATATATATTATATAATTAATACACCTTTTATTATAGTTCTATTATATATATTAATATTATATGTATTTTATATTGTTTATGTAGAGATTTATATACACATATATATTACATATTTTATACATAATATATATTATATATGTATATATATATCTCTAGATAAATAAAATATATAAATATATAATATATATTATAATAATATGTAATATAATTATATATATATATAATATATATGTTTTATTTATTTATATATATATATGTGTAATATATATATTAGGTATACCTGTCCCTAATGCAGCTCCTGCACGCATTTCCCCAGAATTTGAAGTTATTTCTATTTTATTAGAAAATATTTTTATTCAGTTATTGCTATTTTATATACTTGCTTTTTTTAAGGTATATTTATATATGAGTAATTTCTATTATTAATATACTATTTATATATTATGTATTATATAATTAATACATATTTTATTATATTGTATATAT
This sequence comes from Agelaius phoeniceus, assembly GCF_051311805.1. NCBI lineage: Eukaryota > Metazoa > Chordata > Aves > Passeriformes > Icteridae > Agelaius > Agelaius phoeniceus. The sequence goes on along the minus strand of NC_135274.1, from coordinate 3,452,734 downwards.
TAAAAATATGTATTTTGATATATTTTATATATTATATATACAGATATATATATACACACATATATACATATATATATATTATCTATATAGCTGTCCCTAATGCAGCTCCTGCACCCATTTCCCCAGAATTTGAAGTTATTTCTATTTTATTAGAAAATAATTTTTTATTCAAAGTTATTTCTATTTTATATGCTTGCTTGCCTTTTTTTTTTAAAGGCGTATTTGACTTTGAGAAAGCTGTACCTTGCTTCCTTTTCATTTTAGGAATTTAAAAAGACACATTTCAGAACAGCATCTGGCTTTTTAAAATGTTTTTTTTACTCAGATATCTTAATTTATCTTTATTTATTGATAAAATATAAACATATGCCTTCAGTTGAAATGTAGTCTGCTATGTAAACAGCATTTCACTTTTTATCTTTTTTTAAACTTGAGATGTGCTTTACCTAAGATCTAAAAAATTGATACTGTTTTTGTGAAATACTGAAAAGCTGGGTTTGGGAGGCTGGGTTTTTGTTTATGATTTGCTTTTGGTTTTTTTTAAGTATCATAACTTAGCCTGATCAATCAATGGAATAACATTGGCCTGAGGCTTGGATGAAAATCCTGTCTGCACAAGTGTTCCCTGGGCTCCAGTGTAACAGTTACTTTCAGGAGTGCCCCAGTGACAATATTTTAATACAGCTTTCCTGGACATTCCTGCTGACATTTCTGGGTTTAGTTGGAATAAAGTACTAGAGCTGTAACCAGAGTTAACAATTCTGTACTACAATATTTCAGTTAAATTGCAGGTTATTAAATAAAGCAAGCCAATTCCTGATCTTACTTAATGTACATTTCCAGTAATTCAGGATCTGATGTCAACAAAAAAAAATGGTTTAGATAGTGCAAAGGAGTAAAATAATCAGATTATATTTCAGGAAATGTATAGTGTTTATTTCAAAGCATTTTAAGGTGGTACAGAGGTAGTAGAAAGCTCTGCAGGATGGTGCTTTGGGTCAGATGGACAAAAGGGCTGTTCCCAGTGAGGCTTTGGCTCTTGGCTGGGGGATTGCTCCCTTCTTGCTGGGGGTGCAGTTCTCCTGCAGTTCTCTGCCCTGTCTGCTCCTCCTCAGGAGCTGGAGCCCCTCTTGTCTGAAATCATCATCTCCTCTGAAATCACCATCTCTGAAATCACCATCTCTCAAATCACCATCTCTGGAATCACCATCTCTGAAATCACCATCTCTGAAATCACCATCTCCTGTGAAATCACCATCTCTGAAATCACCCTCTTGTCTGAAATCACCATCTCTGAAATCACCATCTCCTCTCAAATCACCATCTCTGAAATCACCATCTCTGAAATCACCATCTCTGAAATCACCCTCTTGTCTGAAATCACCATCTCTGAAATCACCATCTCCTCTCAAATCACCATCTCCTCTCAAATCACCATCTCTGAAATCACCATCTCCTCTCAAATCACCATCTCTGAAATCACCATCTCTGAAATCACCATCTCTGAAATCACCCTCTTGTCTGAAATCACCATCTCTGAAATCACCATCTCCTCTCAAATCACCATCTCCTCTCAAATCACCATCTCTGAAATCACCATCTCCTCTCAAATCACCATCTCCTCTCAAATCACCCTCTTGTCTGAAATCACCATCTCTGAAATCACCATCTCTGAAATCACCATCTCTGAAATCACCCTCTTGTCTGAAATCACCATCTCCTCTGAAATCACCCTCTTGTCTGAAATCACCATCTCTGAAATCACCATCTCCTCTCAAATCACCCTCTTGTCTGAAATCACCATCTCTGAAATCACCATCTCCTCTCAAATCACCCTCTTGTCTGAAATCACCATCTCTGAAATCACCATCTCCTCTGAAATCACCATCTCCTCTCAAATCACCCTCTTGTCTGAAATCACCCTCTTGTCTGAGATCACCATCTCTGAAATCACCATCTCCTCTGAAATCACCATCTCCTCTCAAATCACCATCTCCTCTCAAATCACCATCTCTGAAATCACCCTCTTGTCTGAAATCACCATCTCCTCTGAAATCACCATCTCTGAAATCACCCACTTGTCTGAAATCACCCTCTTGTCTGAAATCACCATCTCTGAAATCACCATCTCCTCTGAAATCACCATCTCCTCTCAAATCACCATCTCCTCTCAAATCACCATGTCTGAAATCACCCTCTTGTCTGAAATCACCATCTCCTCTCAAATCACCATCTCTGAAGTCACCCTCTTGTCTGAAATCACCCTCTTGTCTGAAATCACCATCTCCTCTGAAATCACCATCTCCTGCTTGCTCGGGATTGTTCCAGCAGGGATCTCCCAGGGAGAGCACACAGGACAGCACAGCTTGGAATCACATTTTTAGAAAATAAATTACACTCTATACATCACCAAGACAGCAGCATCTAAGCAGAAATATTTTGTCATCTGCCACACGTTTTTTCATCATTTCTGTTGGTACTGGTTGAACAATTCCACTATGATCAACAAGGGATAACACAGGTTATTATGGGAAAACCCAAGAGCTGCCTTTGTGCCCTGCAAGTCTTTTGCCTCCTTTTCCATCAGCTTTTTACCCCCTTCATGGGGAAGATCCCATCTGTTTCACCACTCTGGTTGCTTTTCTGGGCTTTTCCACTTGGGCAGACTGTTGTATTTGCAGGGGTCCCCAGTGAGGGGAGAGAATGATGCATCTGACTCCATCTTATCAAAGGGCTAATTAATTACTTTATTATGCTATATTATTTTATACTATATTACACTATGTTACATTACATCTAAACTGAATCTGCCAAGCACTCAACTGCACAGAACTGCCCAGAATCTGGTGACTGTCACCCAACAGTCCCCACACACACACACACCTGGGCCTGACAGGCCAAGGGAACAAAACCCCATCACTGTGGGTGAACAATCTCCATATTGCATTCTGCTGTGGCACAAACACAGGCACAGCAAAATTATAAGAACTGTTTCTCCTTTCACTGATGTTCAGAGAATGTGAAACCCAGCAATATTCTTGGGAAGAATTGTGCCTTGCTTTTCTGTGTGAAGAGAAATGTGGGGCTACACCAGACCAGAGCTGGGCCAGTGAGAGAAATGGTTGAGAGCAGTCTGCTGTTGCTCAGGAAAGCAGGATTGGACAGAGGGAATTGCTGTGTGTGGCCCATGCCTGGGGAGGGCCAGCACAGGTGAGGCTCCCTGGGGCTCTGGGGAGCAGCAGCTGCTGCTGTGCAGAGTCCCCAGAGAGTTTGTCCCCCACGTCCCCACTGCTCTGGCTAGAGCACTCCAATTCACACTTTGATTATCAATCTTTTTCAAATCCCATCCCCCTTTCATTGGAATTTATTTCAATCTGATAAAACATCATTTCTGTCTGAAATGCCCCAAGTTTCTGCAATAACCTAAGAGTGAATTTTTGGAAGCTATCAGCTTTGACTGCTGCATGGAAAAACTTGAGAATGTTAGTTACAAAGGTTCAAATATTAAATTATGAATGAAACAAACCTCTCCATGGTTTATGAAATTGCTGTTGGTTCATGACTTGAATAGTTTAAAGTGGTAAATGATACTGCAAGAAACTGGGACTTTTATTCTGGTTGGTGTATTTTAAAACATAAATATTTATAATAAATTTCATTCCCATCTGCAAAGCATTTTCTTTTTGTAAGTCCCCTGTAATATGATTCTTGATTCTATGGATGCGGTTCCACTCACTGATCTGTTATTTCTTCTGTTTTTCAGTTACACCAGCAGAGTTGTTTCCAATGGACTGAAAGCACAAATTAATAATCCAGAGCTGAAAGTCAGAGGATTGGACCCACTCATCAAAAATTTAATTGATAAACTTCAGCACTTTAATCAAGTAAGTTATTTTTCCAAGATAAAAGCATTTTATTATGGAACTGAAGGTAAAATCTCCAGGTGGAGATTGATATTGATATTCCATCATCATATTGCACCTTGCAGGACTGCAGGCCTGAGGTGGCTGTGGTGTGGGTTTGGCTAAAGGCAGCTGCAGATGCCATGGTCCCAGCTGGGCTGTGAGCTCCAGGGAGGCAGAATTGCCTGGAAATTGCTGCCCCAGGAGCAGGGAGCTCCTGCTGCAATTCCCTGGGCCTGGGCTGCAGCTGCTCCTGCTGGGCACTCCTGCCCTGGGCACTGCCCTCTGCTCGTGCAGCTCCTGCTCCTCAGGGGGATTGAGCCCCTTTCTGACCCAGAGGGGTTTTATGCACTCTTATTCCATTTTCAGTCTCATGTGAAGGGTGAGACATTACAGTTGTTATCATTCACACCATCACTAGCAGAAGCCAGCTGTTTCCTAATTACATTATAAGTGTTTCTTGGACTATCAGCTTTTGCCACACCATGCTGTAAATGTCTTAATCATCTAAAATTACTCTTTGTGGATCCTACTACAATGCTTCTTTCATAGTTCTGTTTCTCTAAAGTATCCAGTCTTATTTACAAGGCCATCCTTTGAAAATTACTTCGAGTTCCATTTCTCTGTCAATAGTGTCTGTCCTATTCCATGGCATTTCTAAATCAGCATTTCTTACCTCAAGGTTTGCATACACATACACACTATGTGAGCCTGCTGTCAAGCTTTGAAAATTCTCTACAAATCCATTTCCCACCCTCAGGGGTGTAGATACCAACAGATCAAACCCAAAATGAGCCTGTGAGGGTGTGACAACCATACTGGAAATGCTGAAGTCAGGACACAGGGTGCTCCAAAGATGAATTCACCTTGCCCCTAGAAAAACATTTCCTTCACAGGCCTTCTTCTACCCAAAAGGACAGGTAACCTGTGGGTTTGTCAGAGATGTGGTTAAGCTGTGCCTGCCTCTGCCATCTCTGTGGGTCCCACAGTGGCATTGGAATAAATCACATGGGACTCTGTGGGGTTTGCAAGGTCCCCAGGACAAGGTGAAGAGATGAGGAATCTGACTCCATGTTCTCAGTAGACTGATTTGTTATTTTATAATACATTATATTATAGAATGCTATACTAAAACTATACTAAAGAAAGAGAAAGATACTTACAGAAGGTTTAACAAGAATGAATAATAAAAACTTGTCACTGACTCCTCAAAGTCCAGCACAGCTGATGGTGATTGGTCATTAATTAAAAACAATTCACATGGAACCAATCAAGCATTACATTCACCTGTTGGTAAACAATGTCCAGGCCACATTCCAAAGCAGCAAACCCAGGAGAATCAGATAATTATTATTTACATTTTTCTCTGAGGCTTCTCAGCTTCCCAGTGGAAGAAATCCTGGCAAAGGGATTTTTCAGAAAATACCACAGTGACAGGACTCCATTTTCTTCATGGTGGAAAAAGCTGAGTTTATTAAAAGCCACACACTTTAATAGACAGTTATGATACAGGGGGACCTGGTTGGTCCTCAGTCAATATCCCTCACACCAGTGGCTCATTAGACACACCACCCTCATTAAACATTCCTAGGAGAAAACTGCAAAGATTAAGAATTGGTTTAATTCCTTCTCTGGTGTGGTGGTGTTCACAGGGGTCCCAGGACGAGGGAAGAGATGAGAATCTTGACTCCATGTTTCAGAAGGCTGATTTATTATTTTATGATAGATATTATATTAAAAGAAAATGATAGATTAAAACTCTACTAAAAGAATAGAAGGCAGGATTTCATCAGAAGGCTAGGAAGGAATAGAAAGGAATGGAATGAAATTTTGTGACTGACCAGAGAGTCTGAGCCAGCTGACTGTGATTGGCCATTAATTAGAAACAACCCCATGAGCCCAATCCCAGATGCCCCTGTTGCATTCCACAGCAGCAGATAACCATTGGTTACATTTAATTTCTGAGCCTTCTCAGCTTCTCAGGAGAAAAGATCCTAGCCAAAGGATTTTCCATGAAATATGTGTGTGACACTCTGGATTTCCCAAAGCTTCCCAGAGCAGTGCCTGGGGTGTTGGTCTGACTCTCCTGTCTGAGCAGTTGTCAGCTGTGGCACTGCTGGTGCTGCTGCCATCCCCGGAGCTCAGGGTGGTCCCTGTGCCTGAGCAGCTCTGGATGGATTTACAGGATTGATTTTCATTTAGAGCAGGCATGTTCTGCTGCCAGCCTGCAGGGATGCTCTCAGCAGAGCTGTGTGCACATCAGTCTGCTCATCACCTTCCACTGTTAAAGAGGGTGGGGATAGGAATAGTGGGGAACACCCTGGTGGGTGTGCAGGAGAGGAGGCAGAATAATCTGCACAGGTAAAACTGGCGGGAGTTGCTCAGAGAGGATCTGGGAGGTTGTTAAAGCTGTGACTGAGAGTCAGGAATTTCTCTATTTGCACCTAAAAAAATGCTCCTTACCTCTCATCAAGCAAATCTATAAATCCATAATCTAAGCTGTAATTAGTGGTTTTGTTAAATCTTGCTGGTCTCTAATATTCTCCTGTTCTGAAGGCTGCAGTTTAGGGATGCTTTGTATTTGATTTAACTCACCGTGGGGGATTACAACCAGTCTGGTGCAGTGCTTAATATTGCACTGAAATAGGCATTATGTGGTCAGATTGATGAAAAGGATAATTCATTATTTATCTGTCTTTGCATGTTCTAAAGTAGGGTGTTAATTTACTTTATAAATATTAGATATATCCATCTGTGTAATAGTGCTCTATAAACACTGACAATAGGAAATAGTTAGAAATAGATTAAATCAAAAGTAGTTGTGTATTGGAAATTCTATTTCTTTGTCTGCTGTAGAAAAATAAAAATCTGCCTGGTCTGAGCTGCATACCAATTTTCTTAAATTACATACACTTTAAAACCAGTCTCAGAAAGCACTTTTTGGCCAGCAGAATTAAAATCCAGCTCTTGGCTCTGTCTGTAAGTTGCAGGTGTTGCTTTTTGGTACTTGTAACAGTTTCAGGAGAATATCTTCTTTAAGTGAATGTAACTCCCATCAGATTGAGGTGCTTAGCAAGAATGGATTCCAAGGGTGAAGGATTAAACAGAATACTGATTATTGCCCTAAGATGGTTTGTTCTTAAGTACTTAGAATAATATAAAATCCTTTGATCATAATTTTAGTAAGATTTCTTTGGAGATCAAAGCATCAAAGAAGTTGCTAAATATCTGAGGCTTTCACATACAACATCAAACACATGTAGCTGTTTTCTACTTCTTGGATTTTTGTTTCAGTTGTGATATTATTGTACAAATAAAAACTGACACTGAAAAGCCAATTAAATCAGGAGTTTAAAGTGACATCAATAGTGTGTGTAGATCGCAGAGTTATACAGAATTCTATTCCTAATTTTATGGACAAATTGAATTTTGTCATAAGAATATATTTTTGATTTTTTTTTGGTGATATGTAGGGTGAAATGTAAACCCTGGTCAAATAAGGGGTTGTGTGTGTACCTTTGAAACATTTGCAGCAATGTTGGGAGCAGTGGTTGCTCACAGAAGCAGCCCCAGAGGGGCAGGAAGCCTGGGGCAGAGGGCAAAGCCATGCCCAGTGTGCAGCAGAGGTGATTTGTGTGCCTGGGCCCCAGCAGCCTCCTACCCCTTCAATAATATTGCTGAGCTACCCAGAGGAAAGCATATCCCTGGGTAAGAGAAGCTGTGATGAGATTTTTAAAGGAATAACATTTCTGTCTCAAGGAAACGTGCGGGGTCTGTCCCACAGGGAGCCTGGACCTGCTGGATTGCACTTTCTCTCTGGTTTTCAGAGTGTTTGAAATCAGAATAACCTGCTCTGGATCAGTTTGCTGAGGCTGGGGAGAGCTATGTTCAAATCAACATTAATTTTCCTGAAAGATTTGCCTTAGCTCAGCAGTTCCTAAGGATTTCTGGAGCAAATCTCCTCGCTGCTGTCTGTGATGGTTTCTCTTCCTCCTTCTTCTTCCACTCCTCCTCCTCCTCCCTGAGCAGCCTCTGTCAGGCCAGCAGGAATGGTTCTGGCCAGGCAGGAGCAGCCAAAAATTCCCTCATTGAAATCCCACCCTTTGCTCTTCCTTTGTGAGCTCCATGTCATGTCCACAAAGGTAAAAGATCCAATAACTCCATTGACCCTAAATCTCTTGTCCTGCTCCTGTTTTAGTTGGTGCATCCCAGCTCCAGCATGTTCCAAATAATCTGTATGCAAGGCATCTTCCATTCCTGCTGTCATTTAGGCTGAAATGCCACTTTGGTGGAGATTATAGCAGCTCCTCATTTTTATTTTTTTTTTCATCTGGGACTTAAATCCTCAGCACATCGTTGTTGTTTTTTTTCCTAAAATGATTATGCAAATAGCAGGCTATTTTATATCCACTTGGCAAAGTGGAAGTAAAGTGAAATTTAGGGAACATTATTCAACAATTACTGTTATTTGCATCCCTGACAGATAAGGTGGTTGAAGGGTTTATTGTTAGTGGCTGATTCACATATCAATAGAATTACTGAGCTACAATTTACAGTAACTTCTAGTAATGCAAAAACAGATCAAGTGAAGTCCCAGGTTGATGGGGAAAAAAAGCAGCAGAAATAACATCTTTTCCTCCCTCTTTTTTGTGAATAGAGCAGGTGTGAACCACAATTGATGTTAAACACAATAATCCCCCATTGCATCTTTTTTGAGTGCTGCTTCTTGCCACAGAATCACACCTAAATGTTTCAATGTTTTTCTTCAGCCTGATGCTTTTCATAGTTCAAACTAAACTGGTTCTCAGGCCAAGGTTAAAAATGCTCAAGGATCAATTGCCCTGAGCAGAAATGAGAATGCTGGGAAAAGTGAAAAAGCTGTGACTGTACCTTCACTAGCAGGGAGGTATCAACATTCTCAAGGGATTATTGTATAATAAGCATTATACAGGTTTGACTTATTTGGTTTTTGTCAGCCTCAATCTGCTCCTGACAGGTTTTGTGAATCAGTTTTGTGTTTTGCTCTTGTCAGAGATGAATGCTCAGGGCATGGCTGGAGTTCAAGGCATGCAATAACCTAGTGCAGAAAATGAGAGTAATGTCAAAGCAAATCTTGCTGAATGTGGACCCATGTATTTTATTTCTTTTCTCTCTGCCAAAGTCTCATGGATCTGCCAGCTGAACTAAGAAATGCATGGAACTTAATTCCTTTCAGACTTCTGTACAGAGGATTCTGTTAGAGCAGAGTTCAAAGCAACAGCACTGAGATGTTTCATTCCAATAACATGAGCTAGCCATAATTTAATCTTGAAACTGAATTTAGTTGAGTTATACAATAGGGAATAATACAATAAATCATTTAAGTAGTACTTAATTTAAAAGTGTGTATTTTTTTAGACATCTATAAAATTTATTACCTCGTAGAGTTTTTATATGAGATATGAGTGGAGACAAGTTGGTTTGATTTTTAGCCAAAGTTGTAGCTGACTTGGACTAGGATTGAGAATTTTCTGTTCTTGGTTTCATCCATGGAAGGAAAGGCATCCCTGAGGAAGATTGATGCTTTCCTGCTTCTGTCCCCTGGCATTTCAAAGCCCCCACAGGCTGTGAACAGGTACCAGCTCTGGTCCCCCACAGCCCTGCCCAGAGCTGTCACTGGCACAGAAATGGCATTTCCCCTCCCAGCAGTGACAGCTGCTCAGGACACACAGAGGGGTCACTTCTCCAGGGCAGCTCAGAGCAGCCTCAGAGGTGGATCTTGTCTGCAGTCAGCTGAAAGGCAATTTTCCACTGAAGGAAGCAGCTCTGCAGCTCTGCTGGTCCTTTCTGAATTCACCTCTCTGGGAAGGCATTAACAGCCCTCAGCACCTTTGTCTCCCAAAGCAAACAGCAGGGATAATTGAATTAATACCACATTTATTGGCTGATTAATGAATAGCACCAAGACATGCACATACTAGAGGAAAATAAAGACACAATTAATGAAACCTGAAACAATTATGTTTAGGATCTTGTGAAGACCAGGAAAGACCAAATGAACTGTATTGTTTTGGGTTTTTATTTCCTGCTCTGCTGTATAAAAATTGTTCACCCTTATAGTCAAATAAACTATCATCTCAGATTACTTCAGCAATTATACAAAGTTTGTTTCTCATCCTGTTTTTTTTTCAATATGTTTGGCCTTATTGAATTCATGGGCAGTTTTTCTTCTCCCCTGCTAAGTTAAAAATGTCTTTGCTTCCAGATATGGATGCTGAATGTTCAGCTCTGAGATAAGTTATGATCTTTTTCACAATCCATATGCAATGAAACAATTCATCCCAATGCTTGAAATAATCCAGTTTACTCAAAGACTGAGAATGATCTTCCTCAGTGTGCTCTCTTCTGTATGGTTTTCTATTTCTTAGGAAATAGGTATACATCTGTTTATCTATGTAGATGTAAAAGCAGAGCAGCTGACAGTGATTTGTCACTGGGCTGTTCCTCTGGAGGGCTGGGCAGCTCCAGGCTGTGGGCAGTGGTTTTCTTCTCTCCAATCCTCCTGGATTTTGAAAAGAAATGTGGTTTGGAAGCTCTAACCTTGGTTGTGTTGTGGCACTGAAAGTCCTGTCAAAGCCAGAGGTTTGTCCATGAATCAGAACAGGAGAGCTCTTTCCAGTGCACTGAAAAAACATCACTGAACATTGTTTTATGGGCAGCATATGTTAAAATTGTAATTTGGTGCTAATTGAGATACATACCATCCCTGGCTGAAATCAGTGAACTTCTGCTGGTCTGGGGGCTGCAGGTTATTTGTTTGGTTTGGTTAAACATAGTGACTTGAGATAGAATTAAATAATTTTAATTAGAATTGAGAAATTACCTTTTAGTACTAGAACCAGCATCAGGATTTCAGTAGAAACAGTAATGTGAAATACTGGCTCCACTAAAGTAGAATTTAGCATTTTAAAACAAGACAAATCTAAACCTCAGTGTAAATCCAGCATATCTTATTATATGCCAGCAAATATATAATGCTAAAATGGCCCTTTTATTATTCATGTGTTGTGTCTCAGAGTGTGCTGTGCTATTTGTCTTGCAAGCCTTCTCAGAAATTATTTGCCCAGATGGACCATTGTATGTGTTTTGTTTTGCTCATTGTGGGAAATTAGTCTTAATAAATCAAGATCACATCTTGAATCTCAGGAGTGACTTGAGCCAAGTGGGGGAGAGGAGGGCAGAGCTACTGTTCCCATCTAGAACTGATTTCACACACAAAAACAAAGCTGGGAGAGTCTTACCCTGGGAAAACACAGATATGGGGTCTGTCCCTTGGGGTGGGTGCCCAGCCCCTGCAGCTGCTGAGGGAAACCTGAGCCCTGGGAGGTGTTTGGGGTGCTCTGGTGGAATGGCTGAGGAGATGGGGATGTTCTGTGAGCTGGCCAGGGCAGGCTGGGAGCTCCAGGGCTGCAGAGAGCACCAGGGTCAGGAGCTGTCACTGCACTTCCCTTGCTGGGGTCTCACAGGGGAGGGGGACTCGGGGCCTGGCCTGGTTCTTTTGATGGGAATTGATTTTTTTTATAGACAAAAGGCAGCAGTCATCGTTGAATTAATTAACTGAAATCACAAATTCATAATTATTTTCTTCTTTTACCTATATTTTTCTGATCACTCTAGTAATTCTGAGTTACATGCATTGTTTAAGTAATTACCATTAGAAGTGAGATCATGGTATTTACTTTTGATCTAATTCCTGAGATACAATAATGTGCTTATTTTTGGAGGTGGTAAGTTTAGCATAATAGGAAAAGAAAGCAGAGCTTTATGGGTTTATCATTGTTTTCTTTAGGGTAGAGTAAAGGTCTTTAAACAATTGATTGATCATTGTCCAAAAGCAGAGCAAGGTCATTTTCCTCTCTTTCTGTTCTGCTGCTGAAGGGAGCAGGCAGGCAGAAAAAGCAGGAGAGGAGAGAAGGACCAAGGCCATCAAACCCAGCCTTATTGTGTGGAGCCCAAGTGGAGCTGCACTGCTGGTGGTGAGTGGATTCATCTGCTGAAGGATTCAGCCTCTTCCTGTGGGAAAATGTCCTGGTTTGGTGCTGGTGCAATGCCAGTGCCCCCATATATAAAATATATTCTCCCCAGTGGCTGCTGTGAGGTGTGACCAGAAATAGAGCACAGCAGGCTCCAGCTTAGGAATAAAGGAAAGAACTTTATTAACTTACAATATGAAAAAAGGGACAGACAGGACTCAGAATGAAAACCTTCCAAAACCATTCCTCCTCCTCCCCCCCAGTTTCCACCACCACACAAAACAGAACCTTAGATTCTCAATCCAGTCATGATAAGATTTGATCCAGGACTCCTGAACAACTGACCAATGTGAGCAAGCAGAAGCCATTTATTGTTTACAATACACACATATTTATAGATTCTACAAACTACCAAGTGCACACTTCTTGATGGGTGCCTTTGTCTTGTTCCCTCATTTTCTGCCTGCATTTCTCACAGTATGTGACTCGTCACAGTCCAGGTGCTTCACAGTCTTCTCCAATTCCTGCAGTCTTGGTATTCAGTTTCTCAGCCTCTTCTTTCTTAATTTAACACAATTTCTGTTCCAATATCCTTGATGACTTCCTGAGGCTTTGATTCCAAACTCAGAGGCAGTGCTGGTGCACACTGTGGCCTAACCCCTGCAAATACATTGCACCAACTTCCCAGCTACAGCAAACCAGGTGGTTCTAGCAGTAATTTGGGTTGTGTTGCAGCACAGCTTGATGAATCAGACCTGGGCTGGAAGCCAGCTCAGGTGTCCCTGTGAGCCTGGTTTGGCTGCCCAGTGCCAGCCCCAGGAGCTCCCTGCACCAGCTGGGGAGCAGGGCCTGGACAGCACCTGCAGCCTCAGATTTGGGTTACTGAGCTGTGGCAGCTTTGTGGGAGATGGTTCTTACCTGTCTGCCCCTCTGAATCTGTGTCCTCAGTGTGGGGAGTTGAAACCTGTGGATGTTTGGTGCCATGTGAGCAGTCATGTCCTCCTTGGAGAGCAGAGGAGCTGATGGTGGCTGTGAGGTGAGGTTGTCCAAACTTCCCAGTGGAGTCTCTGAAGGAGAGAGCAGGACCATGAGCAAGGCACAGGAGTTCTTGCTGCTCTTCTGTCAGTGTCCATTGCCTTACAGTTTGGAATTTAGAGAGCAAGGCTGAATGCTGGGGAGAGGCTGTGCCAGCAAGAGCTTTTCTCTTCTACTTAGGAAAACATGCACAAGTAATTAGTGAACAGGAGGACTTAAGGAAACAATCCTCTTGTTTCAGGCAGAACCACTGCTGTGAAACAGCATTTTTTGTCACTTCAAAGAAATTCAGTCTTAAACCAGGTTGGTTTTGCTTCTGACACTCTGGCAGTGGTTTGGTGGTGTGCATAGTACTTGTAAAGGTTTGGGTATCTTACATCTCACACAGCCCTGAGCCAGGCTGGGAGTTCACCAAACCCAGAACTGATCCTAGCTTATCAGACTCTCATTTTCCTCATCTCTTCACAAGCTCCTCTGCCAAGTTGGAATCAAAAAAGCAAGATGTGTGTAGGATCAACCTAATTAGTAAAATCAAAAAGCACCAGTCAGACACAGTCACTGCTGCTGCTGCTCTTTTACCCAAAGCAGGATGCAGGTCTGAAATGCTCCTGGAGCTTCACTGCAGCCTGTTCCCCAAAGCTGGGGCTTCTCAGAGCTGTGGGTGCTGAGCAGGGCTGGGCTGGGCTCCCCAGGTGCAGGGAGGTGCCCTCTGCCCCATGGCAGAGCTGGGAGCCTGCTGGGGTCCCAGTTGTGGGGGTCCCAGTTGTGGGGGTGCCAGCTGTGGGTTCCTCTGGCTCTGCACTGAAGGCACTCCAGACAGCAGTTTCATGTTCAGACTCAGGTGTTTATTATTCCTTATCAGTCAAACAGTCTCACTACTGTGAGTTCTGCAGCTTTTCATTAGAAGGCACAAAATGGCCAACAATCTCTTGGTACAAGGTCTCCTAAGACTAAACTGTCCAGTTAAGAACTGACACCTGGATTATTTTCCCTTTGAACCCAAGAACTGATCCCACAGAGCCCCCAGTGCAGACTTTTCTGCCCAATTCCAAAATGCCACCCAAACCCATGGAGAAGAAGGAAGAAGCAGCATGAAGAAGAAACCCAGGACAACACCCTGTGCCTCCATCTTGCTGCCATCCACAACACACTAAAAACCCCAAACCCTCAATTTCTCACCCAGTGATCCACCTGCACTGCTCTCTATAATCTATTGCACACTTTTGTGGGTTCCAGTCTATCTTGAAGTCTGGGAAACTTTCTCCATGGATGAGGGTCAGAGTCAGTGCTGCCCTGGGGGTCAGGGCAGCCCAGAGCAGACACAGGAATGAATTTTCCCTGTGGTGCCATGGGGTTGCACAGGATCCTTCTGCCATCCTGACCCTGACCCACCTCTCCTCAAGTGCAGCAATTCCTGCTTCTGCAGGGAAACCCTTCTCCTCAGCAGCATCAGTTCTGTGTGGCTCCCAGCCTGGTTTCTCCTTGCAGAGCTCAGTGCTGCACACTGATCCCACTGATCAGAATTCCCACTATTCCCATCACACACCAGAGGCTGAGTTCCCTGCCAGCCTTACCTGCCTGCTGGCTGACACCAGTGAGCACACAGTGAGCACAGCAGGGAGTGCTGTAGTCTTTTATTAATAAGGTACAAAATGGCTAATTGTCTCTTGTTATAAGATTTTTAAAGTTAAACTATCTAATTAAGAAATGACACTTAAATTATTTTCACTTTTAACCTAATAACTAATCACTTGAAGTCCCCAATGGGGACTTTTCTGTCTACTTATAAAGAATTACCTAAACCTATGAAGAAGAAGGAAGAAGAAGGTGAAGAAGAAGGTAAAGAAGAACAACCACTCTAAAACTAGAGTTTTAGAACTACCTAGAACTGAACTCTAGAACTACCTCTCTAAAACCTCTATCTTTCCTTATATATCCTGCTATACTCTAAAACTCCAAACTTTAGGTGTTCTACTCTGTGATATTACACACTTCTAATTAAACTACACACCTGTAATCTCGGTGTTATCAATCAATTTTGGAATCTTTTCTACAGCTTCAGGTCAAATGCAGTGCTCTCCTGGGGATCAGAGTCTGTCAGTACAGAAAAATCTAAAATTCTCAGCATCCAGAACTCCAACACATCAGGTGTGAGAGAGCCATCTCATAGGGAGCATCACTTCTGTTTATAACTGTTTGTTTCTTATTTTTTGTCTCCTTGCTTTTGTGTCAGTTCTTAGAGATTTGCAAAGAACATGAGCTCAGCAAATGTGAAAAGGTTTAGCAGGAATTTTACAAACCCTACCACGCTCTCATTTTCACCATCTGTGGCTTTTAGGAGCATATAGATTAGTCTTTACCCTTCTTTTTTACTGGCCTTTCTTACCATATTGCAATGTTTTCTTTCTGCAAATGAGCCTCATTTGAGTCAATTTTACAACAATTGAGTTAGTTGCATTATTTAAAGGCACGACAAACTGAGTGTAGCAGCTGATTTCATTCCACTCCAGACAGTCTGTGCAGTTTGCTCCTAACTCAATTCAGCCCTGTGCAGCTACCAGGGCAGCACTTGGGCTGAGGAGGGGAACCTAGCAAGGAATGGCTTTGGTCCTAGGAGACTTCGGCACAGTTTTCCATGAACATTCTTGGCTGGTTCTTGGCTTCTTTTCTCTGCTTCTGTCTTGGTTGGGATTGAAGGCACTCGAGATGATATTTTGTGCTCAGACTCAAAAGTTTATTGTTTTTTATCTATGTTACACTCTTACAATTCCTGAGTTCTACAGCATTCAACTAACAAGCTACAAATGGCTGTCACTGTCTTCCTCTACAAGGTCTTTTAAGGGTAAACTGTACAATTAAGAAATGACACCTAAATTATTTTCACTTTTAACCCAATAACCAACCACCCATGCCTGCAATGGGGACTTTTTTATCCAATTACACAAAACCACCCAAACCCATGGAGCAGAAGGTGGAGAGCAAGGAGCAGCCTCCATCCTAAAGGCTCCATCTTGCCTTATATATATTCCTATATTCTAAAACCTTAAACACTTGTGATGGTGTTCACAGGGGTCTTAGGATGAGGGAAGAGATGAGAGTGTTGACTCCATGTTTCAGAAGGCTGATTTATTATTTTATGATATATATTATATTAAAACTATACTAAAAGAATAGAAGAAAGCATTTCATCAGAAGGCCAGCTAAGAATAGCAAAAGAAAGAATGAATAACAAAGGCTTGTGTCTGAGACAGAGAGTCTAAGCCAGCTGGGCTGTGATTGGCCATTAATTAGAAACAACCCCATGAGCCCAATCCCAGCTGCACCTGTTGCATTCCACAGCAGCAGATAACCATTGGGTACATTTTGTTCCTGAGGCCTCTCAGCTTCTCAGGAGGAAAAATCCTAAGGAAAGGATTTCTCATAAAATGTGTCTATGGCAAACTCTAAGTTTTCCACTCTGTGAGATCACACACTTCTATTCAAACTCCACACCCACAATCCCAGTTCTGCCATTCCATTTTGGAAGCTTCTCCATAGCCTCAGGTCAAATGCAGTGTTCTCCTGCCTGGCAGCACAGAAAGTCTAAAATTCTCAGCAGCCAGGGTTCCCACACATTGTTCTGCCTGGATAGTTAGGAATGGTAAAAATCAGACCTTCCTCAGCCTCTGTACAAGTCCAGGTCCAGCACTGTGTGTGTGGCTCACATGGTGCTTAAATGACAAAATGCAGAGACCCCCACAGAGCACTGATGGGAATGGCTGGCATGTAATAGTCAGCTGAGATTAAAGGCTTTTTTTTCAAAGTGCATTAGCAATAAAACTATTTTTAGAGGCATATATTTTAATTCTGAGTCTTCTAGCATCTTGTACCAGCATTTAGTAAAGTTACTACATAGTAGATAATTTGAGATTGGAAGGGACAGTCTGGAGACAATCCAGCCTTCTGTTGAAAGCAGGGCTTTAGATTAGGTTATCCAGGGCCCTGTAAAACCAGGACCTGCATCATTCCAGAGGGAGAGATTCCATCTCTTCCCTGGTGCCCTTCTGCTTTGTGTTTCCTTGCTTGCTTATCTCTATGAAAATAAGTGTACTACTTTTAAGTGCCTCACTCCTTCCTGTTTATTGTGTTCTCAGGGTCCTGCTTGAATTCAAGGACAATAAGTCTTGGGCATAGAACAGGCACTTAATACCTTTATACACTGCAATATGTTCTAGTGTGTAAAGCAGGAGCATTGATGTGGCCCAGTGAGACACCTGGAAGTTCCTGCTTCCTATAGGAAAACATCCAAAGGAAATGACAGCCAAGGCAGACAGAGTGTCTCCATCTCTTGTGTGAAGCTGATTCCTGTTGGGACCTGGATTCCCAGCAGCCAGGTGGACATAAATAAATGGAGAGTACTGATTAAGCAGCAGCCACCTCATTTCCAGAGCACAGGATTTGCATATCCTGGCGGCTTGGAGGAAAATTTACTGTGCACATGTGCTGGGAAAGCCTGGGGTGTTACAGCAAGGAGCCATTTGCTCATTATTTTGAATAGCAGTGAGGTGTGTGCCACAGCTCTGGTGGGTTTGCAGACAGCTCTGCCTCCTGAACACAGATGGGATTCCTGCCTTTAATTGTGATTTCATGGTGGGAAATGCTGCCTAAAGATTGGAGCTCTGTAGTCCTGCAATTGTCCAGGCCCTCAGTTTCTATGCCCCTGAGCACCTCAGGCTTTGGCTGGCTGGAGTGTCTTGCATTGCAAATATGATTTATTTACTATGCACTGTTCAGTGACACCTCCAATCTATCCTGCTTCCTGGGACTGTATGCATTTTAAATGAGATAATACATTTATTTCACTTGCCTTTTTGCTGCATCTGAAATGAGCCTGTGCCTCAGTACAGCTATGTGGGAGTGGCTCTACTTGGAGCTGAGGATTCCCAGTCCCAGATGCCATGGATGAACTTGGCATTATGCAGAACAGGGGCCCAGGAGAGCATTCTGAGTCCCTTCAGAACTGGGGAGCTGTGGTGTTTGTGAGGGTCCCCAGGACCAGGTGAGAGATGAGAATCTGACTCCAAGTTCTCAGAAGGCTGATTAATATTATATTATATTATATTATATTATATTATATTATATTATATTATATTATATTATATTATATTATATTATATTATATTATATTATATTATATTATATTATATTATATTATATTATATTATATTATATTATGTATTCTATACTAAAACTATACTAAAGAAAGAGAAAGGATACATCAGGAGGTTTAACAAGAATGAATAATAAAAACCTGTGACTGACTCAGAGAGTCTGACACAGCTGGCTGTGATTGGTCATTAATTAAAAACAATTCACATGGAACCAATCAAACATTCACCTGTTGGTAAACAATGTCCAAGCCACATTCCAAAGCAGCAAACACAGGAGCACCAATCAGATAATTATTGTTTGCATTCCTCTCTGAGGCTTCTCAGTTTTCCAAAAGAAAATCCTGGAAAAAGGGGATTTTTCAGAAAACATCATGGTGACAGGGAGCCTTGGTGTTGCTTTAACACCAAGAGCCAAGTGAGGAATGAGAGGCAGTGATTCATGTGCAGGAATTGCACACCTCCATCACAGCTCCCCAGGCTGCCTTGGGGGCTGTGCAGAGCCCAGGCATCTCTGGAGGAGAGCCATCCTTTGGGCATCCTGTATCAGCTGCACCTCAGCCAGGTGAGATGGGCACTCTGTTATCAGCTGTGTCTCAGCCAGGTGAGATGGGCACTCTGTTATCAGCTGTGTCTCAGCCAGGTGAGATGGGCACTCTGTTATCAGCTGTGTCTCAGCCAGGTGAGATGGGCACTCTGTTATCAGCTGTGTCTCAGCCAAGTGAGATGGGCATCCTTTATCAGCTGTATCTCAGCCAGGTGAGATGGGCACTCTGTTATCAGCTGTGTCTCAGCCAGGTGAGATGGGCACTCTGTTATCAGCTGCACCTCAGCCAGGTGAGATGGGCACTCTGTTATCAGCTGTATCTCAGCCAGGTGAGATGGGCACTCTGTTATCAGCTGTGTCTCAGCCAGGTGAGATGGGCACTCTGTTATCAGCTGCACCTCAGCCAGGTGAGATGGGCACTCTGTTATCAGCTGTATCTCAGCCAGGTGAGATGGGCACTCTGTTATCAGCTGTATCTCAGACAGGTGAGATGGGCACTCTGTTATCAGCTGTATCTCAGCCAGGTGCTTCCTCCAGCCCAGAGGTTTGGGGTGAGTGCTCAGGGAGCAGGAACCTCCCAGCAGTGCAGGAGGTGCCTGCAGTGGTGCAGGGCAGCTCTGTCTCAGCAGTGGTGCAGGCAGCAGTGCAGCTCTCTGCCTCTCTCAGCAGTGGTGCACAGCAGTGCAGCTCTGTGCCTCTCTCAGCAGTGCAGCTCTCTCTGCCTCTCTCAGCAGCTCAGAGCCCTCAGAAGTTCACAGCAGCCTTGGGAGTGTTTGCAGATGGTAACATTGGTGCAGTAAAGCAAACAAGACCCAGCATGTGTAACTTGCTCAAGCCCAGAATCAATCTTTACCTGTGTCCATGACTTGAAAGATAGAAATAATTCCACTGGCTGTTCACTCTGTGTGGAATTACACCTGGATGGATGCTCAGAAACAAGAGATGCAGGGCCTGTGAGCCTTCTGAAGTTGAACTCTTGGTGCATTTGTTGCCTTCTTTGAGAGGATAAATCAAACCCCTGAGGCTTTTACCCCATGGCCCTTCTCTGTTAACAACAAAGGGAATTAAGGGGGGTCCTCTGGTGAGGCTCCTTTAGCCCCCCAGTTTTGTTTCATGTGCTCCTGCCCAGGTGTCTGTGTGTGTCAGGCTCTCAGGAGTGTGCAAACCCCAGCACACACACACACCCCCAGAGGGACAGGTAACAGGCTTGAATTGTTTAGAAGCAGCCACAATGTGTCCTCAGTCTTACACAGTTCAGGCACATCTGAAGATGAATTTTAGGTTGGCCTCTACATGATTTTAACGTGTGTAACTAAAAGAAAAATACCCTGATGCACACAATCTGTTGTTTCCAACATTTAGGAAAGGTTTCCAGCTCTAATTTATTAATAATTCTGATAGGGAAGATTATTCTTCTATGTGATGAGGACTTTTTCACAGTTATAAAAGTATGTCTAATAACTAATTGAAGTGGATTCAAGTGATAGTCAAATTTGAACAGAGCTTTTAATAGCCAGAAGCAAATGAGCAGAATGCAGCCTGCTGATAAGGAAGCAGGGAGTGTTTTGAATGCTGCCATATGTCCAGATCCAAGTGATCAGCCTTGCAAACAGAATCAGAAAGTGCTCAGCATCCTTTCAGGGCTGTGCCTTGTTTGCTTTCAGGACCTATAAGAGGAGCCTCTGTGAGCAGTTTTTCAAAGTGACATGTTCATGGGAGTGAACTGGAGACAAACAATCTCCTTATTGGGGAGCATAATGAAATATGGCTTGTGCTTCACTGCAGGAAAATGAGGCTGAGCTGTATTTGATGTGGCATCTGAAATAAGAGAATCTAATAATGTCAAATGGGTTTCAGAAGGGTAAATGGAAAGCTTGAGGTTTGTCTTAGGCCTTATAATTGGGGCTGGATGAAGTCATCCAGGGGCCAGGGGCTGTGGTGAGCTGCAGGCACTCTGACCCCCCTGATGAAGCTGACCATTCATGCCAGCCCCTCCAATAAAAGTTTAATGTTAAGGAGCTGTGTTGCATGAAGTTCTGGTCCCAAGGGTAATTCTGAGTCATGCAGCACCATACAGAAGTTCCAACTGAGGTGTATAAAATTAATTACTTTGAGTATTAAAGTTCAATTTTGGACTTCAGTTAGAGTTTTTATGAACCATATGAAACAATATTATACTTCCTGATTATAAAGATTATTTTAGTTATGGGTTAAAATATTTTTGAGGGGTTTTTTTGTCTAGCTTTGCTAATCACTTCCAAGCACTTGGTAGACTACAAATTGCACACCAGTAACCAGCCATACAGAATACTTTCTCTGTTGGTAATATGATATATTAACTAATAATCCAAACAAAATATAATAAATTGCTACTTAATTCTGAGATGGTCAAGCAGAACTAAATATATTCCATTACTTTGAAAATGTGAATAATTTGTTTTGGAAATAAGAAGTTTCTCTTTAGCTTCTAAGTGTAATGGTAAAAGCCAGAAAGTCATGAGTGCACACTCAGGAAATGGGATTAGCTGGTCATAAACCATCCCAGGTCAGTGGGCAAAGAAAAAACACTTTGCCATTTCAAAGGTAGCAAAAGTAAGAAAAGAAAAATACTGAAGTGAATGAAGGAGAAATTATGACATGTAAAAGTCAATTAGAAGAGCTAAATGGTGCAATGTAAAACCTGTGACATGTAGGGCCCAGGAAAATAAGCAAGGGCCTTATTTAATAAGAAGGCAGAAAGTGGCTCTGAGCACCATTTCAGATCAGGAAAGGCTCTGCCATTTCTGGGCTGTGTTGCTGTGGGCAGCCCAAGCTGTCCTGTCTGTTCCTGCTCATTTGGAGGTGGTGCAGCCCCATCTCCTCAGCCTGCTCAGCTCTGCAGGAGCTTTCCCTCCTTGCCCATTCCTCCTGTTTCAGGGCTTTGGGGCTGCTCTGGCAGGGTAGCACATATGGCAGCTTGATTCCTGGGCAAGATTCATGGAAGGAATGCCTGAGTGATGCTCTCTGGGCATGAGGGGAGGGCAGGGGATGCAGGGCACTGTGTTCAGCCTGGGAGCTGTGCACAGCACCAGCTGGGACTGGCCTGCTGCTGTTCTGATGGACTGAGAGCAGTTTTGGGTGTGGATGCTTTTTTTTATCAGTTCAGGCAGGGAAAAATGGGAATGTCTGTAATCTGGGGTGAGCTAAAATAGTTCCATATGAGCTGTCAGGCTGGAGTTAAAGTGGTGAAAAGGAGCTAAAGTGTGTGCAGTTGCTGTGCTGCCTGCTGTTAGGCTCTGGCAGGTTCAGAGAGTTCATGTAATCAATACATTTGTTCCTCTGGCTGGTACACAGAGAAACAACAAGATCATTTGCTGCAACCTCGAACCCAAAGAAATTTTGGTCTGTGGAGAAAACCTGAGGAGATTGGTTGCATCCCAGGGCAGATTTCAGCAAGATTTTTTATAGGGGATTAGAAAATATCTGAAAAGAGCAAGTCTGGCCTGATCCCCATTAATACTGTGGGTTTGGGTGTCAGAGGATGGACTAAAAATGGCTGTGGACAGACTCTAGAGGATAAGGGAAGGCACTGGTTCTCTCCTACTCTCATTTTTTCCTCTCCTTTCTCGTCCCTGCTGCGAATGCAATGTTTAATTTTGCCTGTGCTAAGTGGGTGACAGGAGCAGGGTGGAGCAGAAGCCCCACGTGTGTGAAGCAGCCCATCTGCCTGTGGCTGTGGGGGAGCCTTGCACTTGCACTTGCTTCTCCTGGGAAGAGCCAGGTGGGTGGAGGATGCAGCGTGGGGATGTGCAATTCACTGCAAACCCCAGAATCCAGGGCAGCCTCAGCATCCCTCTGTTCTGCTTGTGTCAACCACTCAAAGTGGTCAATAAGGTGAATTTAGCAAAGCTGGAACCTCAGTGTGTGTCAGAGGGAAGAGCAGGAAGAGGGAGATTTAGCAAATTCACAGTTAGTCCCTGGCTTGTGCCTTGGGTGTGGGTTAAAGCCTTGACAAGCACAGCTACAAGCACAGAACAGTTCCATTGCTGCAGTTACATCAGCCAAGTTTCTCCCACCATTTTGGAAGCCCCATAAGAGAAGTGGGAGAAGGCAGGGTTAGTCTGGCTCCTGCAGAAAAAAAAGGCATTGATTTCTTAAAGAACACAAAATCCTGAAAATTCAACATGCTATATTTTAATTTTCCAGCCTAGGACTAAACAGAAAATTGCAACATGAGTCCTGACTGCATCAGGGACTGAAGAGGAATTTTGTCTTTTTCCTCAGAGTCCCTCCCTCACCCCGAAGTGCTCATTAGCACCTGCAGGTCCTCAGTGCTTGGTGGCAGCTCAGTCTGTGGTTGGAGATGCTGTTCCTCACTGTGGCTGTGTACAGAGTTTGGGATGAGACAGAAATCAGATAAATATCTCCAGCAGCTTGAGCAGGCTCCCATCATATCTGAACCTCGGTGGCTTTCAGAGAGCTGTCACTGTTATCTGCTGGGTTGGCATCTGTGGATGTGTGGATATGTTTGGAAATAGTTCTGAGCATCACAGACTGAAAGCAGCAGAATCAGAAGCTGCTGGCTCAGCTGGATGCTCACATGCCTTGGCAGTAGGTGGTTACCTGTGCCTGGCACACTGATGGATTTTTCTCCCTCTGTCTCTGAAAGAAGACAAGGGGCTGGTTGTCCACAAAATGCCTTTTCCTGCCATCTGCTGTGCTCTTTGAGGGATGCCTGGAGAGGCCCACTGCAGTTCCATGGTTGGTGTTTGATCCTTAAAAACCTTCTTATCCCTCCCACCCTGCCCTCTGCTCACCTTCATGTGTAGTTTATTGGTGCCTTGGAGGGGCTACCTAGAACAGAGGTTAAGAGAATTAAGAGAATTAGTTAATTGAGAGAATCTAGACAATATTTAGAGAATAAAGTGGGTGTTTATTAAAGGTCTTCAACAGCCACACCTTGGGCAGTCACAGCCTCCCAGAGGCTACACCCAAGCTGGACAATGGGCACCAGTTTTTCAGACAATTTAAGTTTGATCCATTCACATATCAGGGGTTAATTCTCCAATTACAGCTTCAGCTAATGAAGTCATTGACCCCCAGTTTGCTCCCCCCCATTCACTTTTGTTTGTCCTTTTTGGGTCCTGAGGCTGTGGGGTGTCCTTGGGTCCAGGCCCAGAGGGATTGTTTTGTGTGACCAAACTGTGAACTCTGTATGGAGTTTGGAGTGATGCACTGATGCAGTACAGGCTCTGAAAACCAGAAAAGCTGAAATCCTAAGGCATCATTCAATAACTATGATTTCAAATTCTAGCCAAGGCAACATCCTCTCTTTAGGGTTTCTAAGCTCACTGAGTGTTTAGGCTGGGTGCCACTTTTTGTAGCACTGCTCTAATGTGAGACAAAAGTCTCAGCAGCATCTGATGGTGCTGCTCAGGTTCATTTGTTCTCAGGGCATGGGAGCTCCTGAATAAGGCAGAGGTCAGAAATGCCTTTCCACGTTTCTGGATTAAAATGTGACTTCCCACATCTAAATGTGCCATGGTTATGTAGAACTACATCTGCAGGGGACACAGGGCTGTACATGACTGTGGCAGACAGGTTCTGGCTCAAGGCTGCCCTTTGTGCAGGGACTGGAGAGGGCAAATCCCTCCAGCCCCTCTGAAGCAGCAGCTGAGTTCTGGGTGTTTCTTTGTGAATGCTTTTGAATTTATACACCCAGTGCCCTACACATCCCAGTGGAAAGAGCCAGTATAACCAATCTTACGGCTTTCTGATACAATTCAGTGGAAATTTTCAATCTGCAAGCAAGAATTTATGTTGTTGATTGTTTTGGGATGCCAAGTTTCTGTAACTTTACCCTTGCCAAGTGTGACCTTTACAAGGGTGCAGATCTGAAAAGGATTTTCTGTCCTTGAGATCTATCTTTTTCAGGTCTTTTGGGAGGTTTTCAGACACACTTATTGTTCTGGATTCTTTTAATTAAAAATGTGTTGAGGGCTGCCCATTAATTCCTTGCTATTCTCTGTTGGCCTGCCCTATCCAATATTCATTGTGCAGTAAGATTGTACCATTTAAATTTGGATCTCTGCAGCTTCCCTGGAGCTGGTTCCTCTCCAAAAATGAGAATTATGTGGCTAATTTTGTGTGGTATCTTTAAATACAGGCATCTTGCAGCTCATTATTTTCTTTGAAGATAAAGGTTCCCTTCCATCTCTCCTCAGATTGTGAGGGTAGAACTGCAGGCAAACGAGTGCCTTTCAAAGGCTTGGGTGCTTGGGTTGTTTTGTTGGGTTTTTTCCCCTCACCATTGCAGAAAATGGCAAATTGTTGTTGCTGTTAGAAAGCAGATAATCTTCTCTTATAGCTGCAAGTTCTTTGTGTTCTTTTAATAACAATTGAAAAAGCTGGAAAGGGGGGAAATGGCTGCAGCAGAAATAACAGGGAAAGTTCACTGGTCCAAATGCTGCTCCCCTGGCATTTCCACGTGTCAGAAGCTCAAGTGTTTCTTCTGGAAACCAGGACATAGGCCTGGGAAAGGCTTGCAGCAGATGCCCAGACTGGAGCAGAGCTTTGGGGAGCTCCCCTTCACTCCTTGCCTTGTGAGCACCGGGGGAAGCCTGACAAGTGCAGGGATTTCAGTTTGTCCCCTCTGTGGGGCTGGCACAGGGACAGGGTGCCAGCTCATCCTCAGCTTGGTGCCCTGCTCATCCTCACAGAAACCCTTCAACCTGGCAGCCATTTCAGCCACTGTTCTAGCCTCAAAAAACAAAATCAAGTGAGACTGTAGGAGTTGAATAGGTGTTTGGAGAGAGAGATCCTGCTCATGCCCTGTTGGGAAGGATAAAAGTTTGACAAGAAAGTCTCACAGATATGTGTGCTTAGCAGAAAGATTTTTAAATGTGGAGTCTGATGAAGGAATAGAGATGGAAGCAAGTTTTGATAGAGAAGAAAAGAATTGCTGAGCCAGTCTCACTGGCTAACCAAGGAGGCAAAGGGTGTGTTAGTTAGAAGGGGTTTTATGGCTTAGAACAAAGGATAAACCCACCCCAAACAAGAAGATGTTTCTACCAAGCAGAAAGAGCACAGGCAAACAAGGCAGCAAAGTTACAAGTAGAAAAAAGGTCTCAGGTTTTTCCACTGCAAGAAAACTGAAAAACAACTTCTAGCTTAAACTAGAAGTTGAGTAATAGTTTAGTTTAGTAAACTTTAGTAAAAAGTTAGTAATGTACTAACTTTTAGTGATTGGAGAACAGTAACATGAATATGGTAATTACAGTAGTTATGATAGGCTATAGATAATAGTTAAGGTATAGATTGGTTCTGTATTAAGATGCTCAGCAAAGAAAAGTCTGTAATGCATTTGTAACCAAAAGAAAAGTCTGTAATGCATTGTAACCAAAAGAAAAGTATAGAATGCATTGTGACCAAAAGAAAAGTATAGAATGCAATGGAACCAAAACCAAAGGGTCTGCAGGCCTGCCTGCAGCTGGAGCTGACAGCTGTGGGCACAGCTCTGTCACCCACAGCCCTGCACTGCTGTAACCTCTAGGATGGAGTAAACTGCATTTTGTATACATAAGCTGCATTTTGTGTACAATAAACTGCATTTTGTGTACAATAAACTGCATTTGGAGAGCCCCTGGAGTCCCACATCCCTCATTTCAGCTCTTACAATGCCCCCCTGCCAGAAAGGCTGGGCTGTGTTCTGTACCCCAAAGAATCCACATCAAGGGGAAGGAAGGAGAAGTCTCCACGTGGCTCAGCTGTGAGAGGAGCCTCAGTCAGGTCTCCTGCTTTAGTACAGGTGTGATAATCCAGCCATGAACACAAAGCCAAAGGTGCTCAGGCTGCTCTGCTTCCCACAGAACATCTCATTCCATGTGTGTCTGTGTTCAGTTGTGCTTTCCTGTTACACTCAGCAGTCTGGTGAACAAAAATCTGCTTAAACTTGGCTGTTTCCTGGGCTGAGAGTGAGAACAGTTAAACTCCTTACTGCCAAATAAGAAACTCCATGTGCCTCTTCTTTCACTTTCTGCTGTCTCTTTGGGGAAGTGTAAATTGATCTGCAACCCAAAATATTGAAGATTTGTGTGTTGGGTTTGTATTTGCATAACTAACACAGTAATGAGTAAGAGTTATTAAGAGCTTCCCTTCATTGAAAGGAAAATGTTCTCTGTGTATTTTTCAGAGCAGAATTTGAGTTTCTCACGTAGTGTACAGCAGCCTAATGTGTGATCTTGGACCATTGTGGGGTAATGGTTACATGCTGAAAGTTAATTTCATTTCAGAAGGGCCTTGCTGTGCTAAGAACTGCTCATTCCCACTGTTTCCAGAAAATCCAAATTAACAGCTCAGGAAGGAACCCTCCCCTGGACTTCACCTTTAAGTTTCTGTACTTTTCTGTGGATTGTTCATTTTATTGAACACATTAGAGCATAAATTATGATATTGTATAACTGAGGGCTGATGTCATATATTTGACAGCTGTCAGTCATGTATTGTGCTTTTTGGATGGAATGACTCTCAATTATTAATGTTTCAGATGCCACAGAGCCTCTTCAATGCTTCAAATGCAAGAGAGCTTTGTTAGAAAAGTCAAAAACCTAGCTACTGTTTTTCACATAGGCCAACAACGTGGCAATAATTAGCAGTGACAGATGATTTCACACTGAAAATGATCTTCAGAAAGCCAAGCCCATGGAAGTGCAGTTCCCAGCTGAAAGGAGAGCTGAGGTGTTCAGGCAGGCAGGAAAACCAGCAAAGCAAACCAGCAGAAATTCCCCTGAGTTACAGCTTGTGATGCTGCAGCTCTCAGCTCCTGCTCAAGAAACCACCTACTGCAGCCTGTAGCTTTTGGGGCAGATTTGTACAAAAAATGGGCAAAATCACAACTTTTTGAGGAAGCCCAAGGTGGGGAGAAGGGGAATGTGTCTGAAGCAGCCTTCAAAGTCTAAGCAAATGTTTCTGAGTGTTTGCCAGTCACAATGGGATTGTTTCTGTAAGTCCCTGTGCCTGCTGTGTGGATAGCCATCCTCCTAAAATCTGATTTATTGGCTTGAGAATAGAAGCTCATTCTTTCTCCAGGGCTTTCCTGAGGGAGTTTGTCACTCCAGAGCCAGAGCAGGCCTGGGGTGGGGAACACAACTGCTGAGCCTCCAGTGTCCCCCCTTGCAGGCTGGCCCAGGGTTTGCTCTCTGCTGGATTCAGTGCTCTGGGCTACCCACAGCCCAGGCTGGGGGCTGGAATGGGCTCTGGGAAATGGCTCTGGGTGGAGGAAAGCAGCACTTGCTCACCCATGTCTCCCTAACACAGGAATCTCTGGCAGCAGCCAGATATCCATGAAGTCAGGGCTAAGTTAGGAATAAGATCAGGGCATCAGAAGGATTTTAGTTCCAGGAAAGAGCTCAAAAAGTGCCCCAAGTGCCTCCTTGCTACACAGTTTATAGGAGATACCAAGATACCCATTGTAATCACAATTTTACTGGAAGCTGTATGTATGTGACATGTTGCTTCATAACATGATCTGTTGAAAAATTCAGAATTCACAGAAGTTGCACTCTGATGCTCTTTTACCATTTTTTTGAACATGCCTGTGCATACTTAAATAGAGGCTTGGGACATGTAGATGGTAGAGCTCCAAACCAAATGCTGATAGTTTGAACTCCCTTGGGTTTAGATTTGCATTTCTTTAGAAAAGAGTTGGTTTGAGTCATGCTGAAAGTCAGGGAAAGGAAAGGAAAGGAAAGGAAAGGAAAGGAAAGGAAAGGAAAGGAAAGGAAAGGAAAGGAAAGGAAAGGAAAGGAAAGGAAAGGAAAGGAAAGGAAAGGAAAGGAAAGGAAAGGAAAGGAAAGGAAAGGAAAGGAAAGGAAAGGAAAGGAAAGGAAAGGAAAGGAAAGGAAAGGAAAGGAAAGGAAAGGAAAGGGAAAAGGAAAAGGGAAAAGGGAAAAGGAAAAGAAAATGAGAGGATAGAGAGAAAAAAAAAGAAAGAAAGAAAGAGAAAGAGAGAGAGAAAGAAAGAGAAAGAAAGAAAGCAAGAAAGAAAGAAAGCAAGAAAGAAAGAAAGAAAGAAAGAGAAAGAAAGAAAGAAAGAAAGAAAGAAAGAAAGAAAGAAAGAAAGAAAGAAAGAAAGAAAGAAAGAAAGAAAGAAAGAAAGAAAGAAAGAAAGAAAGAAAGAAAGAAAGAAAGAAAGAAAGAAAGAGAAAGAAAGATTTTTTTTCAAGCCTGTGATGACATTGTGGGTGCTGCTGACATTTGACAAGTTTGCCTATTGCAGATTAATGGCAAAGGTAAAGAGTCAGAGAAGAGGAGATGAAAAAGGGATAGAAAACTGCGTCACAAAAGGAGGCAAAAGGTTACCCATAAAAAAGAAGAAAATAAAGAAATAAAAACCTTTCCAAGGAGGGGGAAAGCTCCAAGTTCTGATGAATGAGCTGCCACAGTTCCAGGAGTTCACATTGCTGAGCATGCCTGGGTTGGGACTGGTGTAGGAACTGTCCAGTGTGTTTGTACCCACAGGACTCTGGTAGGAATCTTGTGAAAACAGTTTCCCTCCTGGTGTGCCCATACCTCTGTTTCTGGCAGTTTTCCAGCAGGGGAAATGCCAAGGAAGCAATGGGAACATATCTTATCTGCATCTCTCTGCTTGGTCCTCCGAAGATTTTCAGCTTCCTTGACATTTTTGGGAATCATTTGGCACTTCCCAGTGGAGCAGGGGTTCTTTTCAGGATGCAGTGGTATTGAAGCCTTATACTTAAACCTGTATCAAAGATTGTATTCATTGTTTGTGCTAAGAAGAGGAAATGCTTCAGAGAAATATATGTTCTGCTAAAAAGGGAGTTCCTTCCTCATTTTTTGGTTTCTATTGTTTCATGATTCATCCAGTGCCCAGCCTTTGCACAGAGCACTGGATGCCAGCTCCCATTCCCATGTGGGAGTGGAAGGAGCCTGAAGTGTCTGTCCCTGTCCCACTGAGAGGAGAACAGCCAAGGCACTGAAATGGTGTTTTCTTCCAGCTCTGTGCTCTGTGGGTGAGGAGTAAAGGTCAAGAACTCCCTGCTGGCCTTGCCTCAGGAGAGACACATGGAGCTCTACAAGGTGCTTATAATGTATTGTATGGGAGCTGTAAACTGGTGTGGAAAGGGAGGAGGAGGACATGCAAAGCCTCTCTTGAAGCAGTTTCACAATTTAAAGATTGTGCTGTCAATGGTAAATGTTGCTAAATGTAAACAAAGCAAGTTCTCTAATTTTAATTTTGCTAATCCAGACAGAAAGAGTTGATCTTCCCCAGTCCCTGAGAAAGGCTGAATAGGTTAGCAGGGAGAGTTCTCATCACCACAGCTCATGATTATTATTACAAAATATTCCACGCTGAGGCTGAGCTGCTAACAGCTCATTTACTAGCAAGGTGATCAAATAAGGCTGGGCACTCAATATCCTGACTGCTTTTTTATAAAAGGCCATTTATTGCATCATGAGCATCTCTCTCAGCATTCAGCTGGAGGGAGGCAGCCTTGCAGGAGCTGGGGAAGTCAAATGGAAGCCAAGGACGATTATCTGTCAGAGATTGAGAAATTTTCAGGGTGGATATAGAAGACAAATGAGAATTCAGTTTTAATTACCACCTTGGAGACAAACCCCTGGCGTTCCCAAGGATGTGTCTGTCCTTCACAGCATTTCCTGTGGTGACAGACAGACAGACAGACAGACAGACCCTTCCTCCTGTGCTGTTCTGGAGGTCAGTGATTGTGCAAGACCAGCTGTGGCATGGAAGGAGAGCTGGAGATGCTCAGGCTGTGCTGCTGGTGGGGCTGCTCAGAGCAGCAGCTGTGACACCTTGAGCAGGGCTGGGGACAGGGCACAGGACCCCTTCAGCACCCCCACCACACTGGCATGGGGCTGAACATGCCCCAGCCTTGCTGGGACTGGGTAGGAATTGATCCCATCCCATCCCATCCTTTCCTTTCCTTTCCTTTCCTTTCCTTTCCTTTCCTTTCCTTTCCTTTCCTTTCTCCTTTCCTTTCTCCTTTCCTTTCTCCTTTCCTTTCTCCTTTCCTTTCCTTTCTCCCTTCTCCTTTCCCTTCCCATTCCACTCCCTTCCCTCCCTTTCTCCTTTCCCTCTTTTCCTTTTTCCCTTCCCTTTCAGTGTTCATGGGCAGAATATTCTAACAAGGCAATAGAGATTTTGAAGGCTCAAACCTGAGTCATACTGAAAGGGAAACCAGATTTCATGGGAGTTTGAGTGGCTGTGCTCAGGCAAAATGGGGTTTTTCTGAAATTTATCTCCAGGCTCATCAAATACACATCACTTCAGCCTTAATGAAGGCTTTTGAAAAAAGTAAGTTGGACAAAATCTATGATCAAAAAGAAAAAATGGAGATTAAATAGAGAATTAAGAATCATCATTTTTCACTGGAGGATCATTAGATTGTTTGTTGGAAATGCTGTTGAAGCAAGGGAGAACAACGTGGTCCTTGGAAAACCACTGCCTTTATTTGTGGGTTAGAAAGCAACAGTGGGCACTGTGGTGGAGGAGGAACACTGGACTGGACAGATCAGAGGACATGTTTCATAGAAATCACCTTTTCTTTGCCAACATTTCTAGCCTTGCAAAATTCTAAGCTTTCCTGGAAAGCTGGGAATTGGAGGAGTAACTGCAGCTCCCTCATTTACAGGGCAGTGTGATTCCTTCTGATTTGAGGGAAGGGACTGTTTGCACTAATTAGTCCCTTACAGCATTTTGTAATCCCATTGTTTAAAGATGTTTCTTTTTAAGAGTATTTATTTCAAAATACAGATTTTTTTTAGAGAAAAGTGTCCCCTGAAAATTAAACAAACTTTCCACTAGTTGAAGATATTTCTTCATCTCACTTTCCTCATAACAATGATAAATTCAGCAACAATTAAAGGCAGAACGTATTTTTTTTAATGGTACATGCAGAACAATGCTGTACAATGGCTATTCTGTGTACACATATATTTAACACTAGAATATTTATTTAAAAGGACACACTGAGATTCTTCTCTTTGTCTATACCTGAAAAAACTGAAGGGCATCTGTCAGGATAATATAATGGATAGATGTTGATAATTAATTCTTGTTGCAAGAAACAGGCTAAGATGAGGAATTCAAGCAAAAACATCATGATCTCCTTTTTTGTTCCAGGCAGATAAAGTAGAAATAAATGAAGCATATCTTTGAAATGCCATTCAAAGCTATTTATTTTGTACAATGTCTGTTTATCAGGTAGAAGCATCTCCCAGTGCCTTGGACAATGGGAGTATCTGTTTGCAAATAAATTTTGTTAGCATCAGGAAGATAGATCTCATTCATTATCTAGACAAATATAAATGAAGCTTGATAATGGGAACTGAATTCATTATTACACAGAATCTGTTCTTTAAAATGTACTTTTGATTTACTTTTCTCAACTCAGTTTTCTTAAGTCGCTTCAGGAGTGGTAATAAGATGTACAGAGTTTTTGTGTGTTCTGAGCATTTTACCTGGGTCCAACAGCAGCCTGCCCACCCAGCTGCTGAGCTCAGCCTGCAGAGAGGAGTCCAGGCTCCCTGAGTGCTGCTCTTGGGTGTGCAGGGAGGAGCAGGAGCTGCCTGAGCCCTCTGGGGCTGCCCTGCAGTGCTCAGAGCTCTGCTGCAGCCCTTTCCTGCTTGTTTGGAGGGACCCTGCACTGGCAGCTGCCTCAGGTCAGAGGTTAATTCCTGCTGGCAGTCCTTTGCTTCTGTAGAGGCCTCAGCATGGCAGGGTAATTGGTGCTGTCTCTCCTGCCTTTAATCAAGGCTCCTTCCATGCTGATGGATCCTGGGTGGGGAAGCTCAGCTTTGCACAGCTGTGCCCAGGCAGGCACATCCTGCTTCACACAGGAGAGAGAGCTGCTGAAGCTGCTCCTGATTGCAGTGCAGCAAACACAGAGCTTGGAATTTCACACCCTTTTCAAACCAACACACTGCAACTGATAATGCAACATTCAGGATGTTTTAGCTGACAGATGAAATTGCAGTGTAGAGCAAAGTGAAATAGGCTGATTTACTGTTCCCCAGCAGAGCCATGAGTTCCTGGGGTGTCCCAGCTGTGGAGTACCTGCTGAAGGGGTTTCATCAGCTTGGGGTTTCATCAGCTCGGAGCAGGGTTTCACCTGCTCAGGGTTCTCACTCTCCCTGCTCACAGCAGAACCTGAGTTACTTAAGATTTAAATTAGAGGTACCAGTAGTGTAGAAGCTTAAACTCAGCAACTGTGTTCACATGTGTTGCACCCTCACAGGCTTTGAGTTGTGATTGTGGTTTTTTAGGAAAAAAAATTCGCTGAAAGAATAATAAATCACTGGAATGCTCTTCCCAGGGAGGTGGCAGAATCACCATCTCTGGGTGTGTTTACAAAAAGGCTGGACATGGCACTGGGTGCTATAGTCTGGTTGAGGTGTTAGGGCACAGGTTGGACTGGATGATCTTAGAGGTCTCTTCCAACCTCATTATTCTGTGATTCTGTGTTTCATGAGGAACCCTAGGACAAGAGAAGCCCAATCAAGTCTGGCTAGAAGGAAATGCAGAGCAAAGCTGATCTGTGTGATCTTGTTCTGGTGATTTCTAATGACTCTGTCAGATACATCTGTCTAAGGTAATGCATTTCCCATTTAAAGTCTCTGTACAAAGAAAGGTTCTGCTCATTGGTTCTGTTGTTTTCTAGGCCTGGCTGGGAGGAAGGTCCTTAATTCCATTCTTTTCAGCAAAGTGAGGCCTTGTGAAGGCTGACCTAGAACAGAGACCAGACAGAGCTAAAGAATAAAGCAGGGATTTATTAAAAGGCCTCAATGGATGCACCTTGGGCAGCACAACAGCCCAGCCAGGGCTGCACCCAAGATGAACCAAAATGGTCCCAAAATGCACGAGCAGGCACGGGGTCTCTCCCTTTGATCAGTTCTGCTCCATTTGCACCTTGCAGTTCATTGTCCCATTCCAGCTTTAGCCCATGCAGTCCCACCCCTCTTGTTTTTCTCTCTCCAGCCCACGGTGTTTGTGCTCTTGGGCTGAGATTTGGATCATTTGTCCTTGGTGCCCAGCTGGAGCAGGAATTGTTTTGTCTCCCTGCTCTGTGCACAGAGCTCACCATGCCCTCATGTGAAGCTCAGAAGTACACAATAAAGCAGCAAAGAAACAGAAAAATATAAAACCTAAAACCGAGGCATCAAAAGGACTTAAAATAATCTTAATTTTCATCAGTGGCTAGAGGGGGGATGTAGTATCTGCTTAACAGTTAAGGAGATGCTGAAGTGCTTCAGTGCTAATTCAGGGCCTGATCCACGTAGCCCTAAAAACCTGCATGGATTTCCAAGGATGTTTGATCCTAGGTGTGTTATCTGACAACAAAATGTAACCCAGCTGTAGCCTGGTTCAAAGAGACTGGGGATGGAGAAGAACACTGTGTGGAGGGGTTTTTCAAGTTAAAATCATGGTCAATAAAATGAAACATAGAGAGGTTAGCAGAAGTTCCCTCCAGTGTTTAAAACTGTGATGCTAAACCCTTCCTAATCATCTAAACTTCCTAACAAGGCACAAATGTTTCCTGGGAGCAGGCAGGTTTTCCTACAAGAGTTTAATCTGGTTGGAGTTTGCTGCTAATGCTTCCTAACTCTTTCAGCACTTCCATGTCTCAACTTGTCTGCAGATGACCCCCACAAAGTTCATCCCCTGCCCAAGTCCCTGAGTTACTTTCTGGCTGCCTCTTGAAAAGGTCTAATCAGCAGCTTTTTTCTGAGAAGTGTTTCATGTTTCAAATAAATCAGTTCCTGAAACAAGCCCTGATATCTCTGAGGCGTGCTCTCTTCATGTCAGCAAGGATCAGCTGCGCTTTGCAGGGCTTTGAACTCTCACTTGGATAAAATTGCATTCAGCATTTATCATTCTTCCATCAGAGTCAAGTTACTTCTTAATTGGGATTTTTTTAATATTGCTTAAATGTTAAGATCAATCTAAATAATGTCAATTACTCCATCTATAGAACAAGAAAGAAAATTTTCTTGTGTTTACTTCAGATTAATGTTACAAAGTTCGTTTTGTTAATATTTGTAATAAATTTTGAACTTGGAATCTCTTTAGATGTTTTCATCTAATCTCTTTGATGAGGAGATACAGGCATGCTGTTAAAGGCTGATGTTAGTCCTTTTTAGTGTCCACAGCATCCTTCTCTGTTTAGGGTAGAGGAAGAGAAATACCAGAAGAGATTCAGACCCCTTTGAGTTATGTTCCTGCTTTGGCATCTCCCTGTGAGGAAGGAGCTCCTCTCTCCCTTGGCTGCATCAGCACCTTCCTCTTTATGAGCATCTCCTGTCTCCTGGGCTTGGGGAGCACCCAAAGGCTCAAATCTTCAGTGAAGCTTTTAGTACCATTAGGTATTAAAGCATCCTGAACAGGCAGAAGCCATACCAGTTGTGGGAGGAAATGTTCCAAGGGGAATATTTTTTTCCACATGCCAATAAAGACACACAGCATGCATGTATGAAATAAGGGAGCAGCATGCTGGACCACAGGGTGTGAGGGGCCAGCATCATTCCCAGATGCTCCTACCCCAGATCCCTCTAACACCCATTTTTGTGCACTGCTTTGGAGGTCCTCAGGACATGACATTGTGCTCCATGTCAGCACATTCTGGGTTCAGCTGTTCCAAATGGGGCACTTCTCCAGCCATGTTAAAAACATCATACAGTGTGGGTAATGCTGCCTTGCTGCACTGAAATAAATCAGCCTGAATGCTTCTGTTACAGATGCCAGCTGCAATGTAAGGGTGCAATATTGTTTATAAAGAGCAGTCCTAATGCACCATGGCATCTTTTATATAGTCATTTTAATAGATGCTGTTATTGCTGCTGCTGTGTTGTTTTGTGACAGTAACCCTCTCTGAAAGTATCCAGAGTCAATTTTACATTTTGAGAAATAAACCCATTCCTTTTATTTCAGCTGACAGAGTGCTCTGTTCTAAGCTCCAGTTAAACAGAACTCCTTTAACCCACCTGCAGCAAATCGTGTCTCCTTGCACACATGAGTATTGATTTGGGCAGCCAAGGCAGGATGTAGGTGCTTTGTTTGGGTCAGCAGTGCAGATTTACGTTGTGTTTTGAAGGACTCAGACTCTCCTGGAGTATATTTAATATTTGTTACTGTTCACTGCTCCAGCCTGTGCAATTTGCAGTGCTTTCTTTGTGGACAGGGCTTCAGGCAGAACAGTTTGTTATCATTTTGAAGATGCTGGATGCAAATGCTGGTGAAGTGTAACCAAAACCTCACCCAACAGAGTCACTGCAGCCCCAGCTGCACCCAGGGTGCCACCCAGGGTGCCACCAGTGTCACTTGGAGGGAAATGGGCACAGAGCTGGCACCAGCAGTGCTGGGGAAATCCCACACAATTCCCACCCTGAGCTCTGCTCAGACCCAGCTATTGATATGTGTTCCTGAGATCTGGGAGCTCAAAGAGGAGAAAACTTGAAAAATTAATAACTCAGTTTGTGGAAACAGCCTTCCCTGGGTTTCTCACGATTCTGTTTGGAATTATGGTTGTCACTTTGGGGGTTGGATTAGTGCATGATCAGAAATGCCCCCTCAGTTTTCCTTTCTCTGTCACCATTCCAGTGCTGAATTGTCAAGTGGCTTTTTTCCCTTCCCTCCCAGGGCTGCATGTGTTTAAAAAAATACCGAACACCAATTAATTTGTCTAATTTACATGAAAAAGTGCAGAAGATGTCTTTTTTCCATAATTAACTATATTTTGCAATTCATTAAAATTCTGCAGCCCTCCACATAATGGAGCCCTATTCACTCCATAGGAGATAAGTGCTTAATTCCAAAAGGGGCAGACGGAGAAGGCAGAAAGGAAGTGGAGGAGGGCAAGATTAGCATTTTCTATATTAGTTATGCATATTCATGAGGCAAAATGAAGCCCTGCCAATTCATGTTGGCTTTAAGTTTATTTTGTGGGGGTATTCACGACACTTCAACAAATGGTTGGTGTGGATTTTTCCCGGGTTTAATTGAGCAGGAGGGTGGTGACAGGCTTTTTAGTGAACTCAAGTGCATGAGGCATGTGAGGAGCAGGCAGAGCTTGTGTGTCAGGGCATGGATTGCTCCCCAGGGCTCTCCTTCTCTCTGCTACCACCATCCACACAAACTGGGAGAGCAGGATGGGAGCCTGGAGCCTCCAAATGGAGCCCAGACCCCTCAAACACTGCTGAATTATCTTTGCACAACAAACGAGTAAATTTAGACTCAGTAACAGGTGCCTACACATTTTTCTCACTTTGGATTAGATCAGCCCATCGTGCAGTTTGGGGCTTTCTCATCAAACAGGAGCATCACCCCCTTCTCTCACAGCCAGCTGCTGGCTGAGCCCTGACAGCTGGACATGACAAAAGTTTGCCCTGCATTTTGCTCTTCCCCTCCATCCTGGCTCTGTCTCTCTCTCTGATTTCCCATTAAAGAATTTTTCTTCCATAGATCATCTCTGCTGTCAGATGAGCCTGCACTGTGCATGTCAGCTGGTTGAAATCCCCTTCTGAGGGGGTGTTCCTTGTTTCCACTGAGTTGGCAGAATGCTTTTCCTCACCCTGGCAGGCCCAGCCCAGGTGGTGCTGAGCATCTGTTCTGCTCTCCCAAACTTCAGAGCAGTTTTCAGGCAGAACAAGATGAAACAATACACTGAGATCTCAATGGTGCTTAATGAAAACACTGTAGCTGTTTACATGCTTTGCACAATTCATGTTTGAAAGAAGGTGCCTCTAGTAAAGTCCAAGCAATGTGAGATAAAATAGCTGTTTAGTGACTGGGCTGATGGCAATTGGTGTTAACTTAAAGCCACACTGCACAAAATTCTAACTAGCATCTAATGCTGGAGCTCCAGCACCAAACTGTGTCTCCAAAATTGTCTTAATGACTCACTTTGCAATTTTCTGCACAGTATTTAGATAGCATTTCAGATTTCAGAATACATCACCCTGCAAATCATGGGGTGTTTTAATTCAGCCCATAATGTGTTGTGCATTTCTGGCTCGGTGTGTGTCCATACCTGCATGAGTACCTGTGCAGAGCATGGCTGGAATGAGGGCGAGATGAAAGGAAGAGAAAAAATGAAATCCAGAAAGCTTCAACCAGGTGTAAATGGCAAAGTATTTATATCCCTTCAGCTGGCTGTGGTGCAGGGGGAGTCTTGAAATCTGGCAGGGGAGAGGGAGCTCCTTTTGACCAAGTCACACCATTTGCTTTGGCTGCTCCCTTAATTTCCCCTCACATCTGTTTTATTTCAGCTGCAGATCAGGAGGCGAGCCAGTGCTATAGACACAACTTTGGGAGCCACTAATTTAATTGAGTTCCCTTTTTATTTTGTTCCCCTGCATCTGAGGTTTCTGAATACCAAAACTTGAAGCAGGAACATAAAAGAGAAATTAAATTTGAAACAATTCTGCTTTTCCTAAAAGCTTACAAGTTCAGACTTTCACCCCAAAATAAATTGTGCAGTTTCTGTCTACTCCACAACTCTGCAGGCACAATCCCATGCTGTAGGAGAAGCACAGGTCTCTGTCACTACTACAAAATGGGCAATTTAAACATCCCTGGAGGCATCTGGGTTCAAAAGGATCAATACATAACTAGGAAGGAGCCTGATCTCCAGAGTTCAGATCTGGAAATGAGAAGTTTCCTGAGGAACAGTACTGCACAAGCACAGTAATTAGAAGCAGGAGCTGCAGGCTGGGTCTGGCTGCCAGCAGCAGCCAGGGCTGCAGGGCTGGCTCTGGAGGGGACCAGTGTCTGTCCCCCTGTCTGTCCCAGTGTCTGTCCCCCTGTCTGTCCCACTGTCTGTCCCACTGTGTCCCTGCTGCTCCCACCTCGTGCCAGCTGCTCCAGAGCCCCTGAGACACCTCCTGCTGCTGCTGCTGCTGCTGCTTTACTCCTGCAAGTGATGCTTGTTGCTGGGTCAGTTTTGTCCTTTCTCTTCATAATTTGGTGGATTTTCCTCACCTTTTTCATTTTTGTTCGTTTGGTTGGTTTGTGACACAGAAACTTTTGGAATGCAATTGCTAAATTGAAAATTTGAAAAGAGTGTGAGCAGGTGAAGTGTGGTCCTGGATGTCAGCATTCTTGTTTAGCTTGTGTTTAGTCAGCTGGCTGATGAGTGGAGTTCCCTGTACATGTCCTGAAATCAAATCATCTGATCAGTTTTTGTTGGAAGCACTGTGAGTGAGAAGAACAGAATTTTGTATTTTCCCAAAATTAGGCTCAGTTTTGCCACCATTACTGTGCTTGGATAAGTCACCTGCTCTCAGGCTTTCAGGTGAAAAATAGCATCTCTTATCTGATAAAGGCATTATGAGGGAAAACCTCACAGGATCCTGGAGAGGTGAATCCACATCAGTGGTGGAGCTGTGAGGCTGCAATCCCAGTTGTGTTCTCAGCACCCAAACTGCAGAGTGGGGGGTGACCAACAGTAAAACACAATTCCCTCTGCTTTGGGGAAGTGACATCTCCTCCACTGAGAGCAAAGTTACTCTTCCTCTGCATAAACTCAGTTATTCCTCCAGGGAATAAGGGAGGATGTGGGGGCAAAGCCCAAACGCTTCCTCCTGCTGCTCCAGTGCCTGCCTTGGCTGGTGATGGAGATAAAGGGTGATGGTCACCTAAAGGGTCACCCCCCACTCTGCAGGACAGCCAGACAAAGCAGAGTGACAAGGAATGAAAGCCTTTGCTTTCTTGTACTCCTTAAACAAGCCAAGGAAAGCCCTGAGCCCCACAGAGCTGGAAGGCACAGCCATTAGCAGGAGGAGATGCACTGAAGAGAAGTGCTCCATCCTCAGTGACAGCTTGGCTCCCAGCAGCAGCCCTGCCATCAGGATCACAGCTCTGAGCTTCCTCAGGCTGCCCTGGGCTGCTAAACCAAGGCTGAGTGCTTGGAGCACAAGGAGCCAAGCAGTGAAGATTTGTCACCTGCTTCCTCCTGAGGACAGGCCACAGGGAGGGCTGGCAGCAGTGGGGACAGTGGGGACATTCCCAGGAGCAGGGGGGAGCACCCCTGGCTGCCTGGGCTGCCTGCAGCTCCTGTGTGCTTCCCAGAGCTCAGGGGGCAGATTGATTTGGTGCTCACTGGTTAGCTTGAGCATGAAATATTAAATGGATATTGACTGGCATGGAGGAGTGCATCAGGATTATTGAGCCAAGAGTTAAATACTGAATGTTGCAAAAGCAAGCTAATACTTGTACAAGTGACCATTTGACCACTCTAACATTTGGTACGTGTGTTGCTGCTTCCATTTTGGGTATCTTCATTTAAGCATCCAAAGAACACATTCAGGGCAGAATTATTTATATTTATATATATATATATATATATATATATATATATATATATATATATATATATATATAAAATATTTATTATAATTATATTTTTATATTTTTATATTTATAATATTTTATAAATTTATATTTTTATATTTTTATATTTATATATTGATACTTTTATACTTATATTTATTTTAATATATTCATTTATATTCATTTTATATACTTATATAAATGTATATTTTTATATTTATATAAAATTATGTGTACATATATAATATATTTAAGAATATATATTTATATATTATATATACTACATTTGTTATATGTATATTTTAAATAAATGTAAAAATATATGTATATATATAATACATATATGTATATATTTTATATATATTATATATATGTGTGTGTGTTGTATATATATGTATATATATGTGTGTTATATGTATATATATATTATATATATAAAATATATTGGCATATATATAATATGTAAAAAGTAGACCTTGCCAAGAAAAGAAAGAGTCAGGGGCTGGGAGGAACATTAGAAGAAGTACAGCAGTCACTGGTGGGTAAAATGTTGTGAATGTTGTAACAGTGAGCCCAAAAAGAGACCCTTTTAACATCTCTCCTAAGATGGAAAATCTTTGCATTTCTGTGTGGGCAGAGCAATGCTCAGAGTAGATTTGGAGATCTCAGATCCATCCTTTGGGACACCCCTGCTGCCCCATGAGTGTGACAATGTGGAGGGAGCCAGGATGTCATTGATGCATCCTCAAGCACTGTTGTGTGCTGGGTTTAGAAGATTGTGCCAGAACTTCCATGGCTACAAGGAGCTAAAATCATCTCTCCTGCATGGAATGGATGTTGAGCTTATCCATCTAGTAAATTAGAACATTATTAAGGAAATGATTACACGTGTTTCTATTTAGTTTTCATTCCATTCCCAGCTAGGATAATTGCATGTTCCTGAAAAACATTTTAAAACACTGTTTGAAAGGACAGAATATTTTATATTTGTATTGGTTTTTCCAGGGATTTAGTATTGCTAATGAGAGAGAGCTGG
Organism: Agelaius phoeniceus; assembly: GCF_051311805.1. Lineage (NCBI taxonomy): Eukaryota > Metazoa > Chordata > Aves > Passeriformes > Icteridae > Agelaius > Agelaius phoeniceus. Next base: position 3,411,709 of record NC_135274.1, on the reverse strand, counting down.
TCCAGAGTTCCACATAAGAAGCTCGTGTGCTGCTCTTACATGAATACTTTAAAATATTTACTTGTAGGGAAAGCACAAGGAATTCCTTAGATCCTGCATCATGTTATGTAGCTCTGCCTGTCTTAGATGCTGAATTCAAGGGTTCTTGTTCTGTCAGATATGTTTAATACCCTGGTGATGTATAATATAGATATTATCACAAAGTGGTTTGGGTTGAAAGGGACCTTAAAGATCATCTCATTCTTGATTTGGGGTTTTTTTGTTTGCTGTAGATTTTTGTTGTTCTGCAGTTTGTTGCAGTGTTCTGTTCAGGTCATTGTCCTGATGACATCAAATCTGCCACAATTAACATGTATTATATTAAGAAAAAAGCTACTTTTATGGTGTAATAATGTAGATACCATGGGATTTTACCTAACAAAATGCAATTGAGGCCATGGGTCTGTATATATAGTCCTAGCTGTGCTTAGTCTGCATGAGGGTCACATGCCAGCGTTTTGTTAAATTTAACATTACTGTTACTGCATTTCCAAAAATGTAAGATAACTTTTGTGCTGAAAATTGTGGTTTATATTGGTGACAACATCTGACTTCCCATTTAGCTCACACCCCAAACGTGGCACTGCTGTACCTTCCCCAGCACAGCCGTGGGAAGGGGATGTCAGCACTTCCCTCCCAGCCTCCCACCCTGAGCAACTCAGAATTCAACTGGAAAATCTCATTCAAAGCAGAAGCTAAAAGGACCAGGTGTTAACACAATTCGAGGGGGTTACTTCTCATCAGCTGTTCTATTTAAGCAGAGCAGCTTTTTGCATGAAATACAATTTTCATTTCTGCATATAGTGATAAAAACAAGCACTGCTTCTTGTAAGCCTTGCAAAGTCAGTGCAGGGCTGTCCTGAAGTCACCATTGGGGGGGTTTCCTTTCAATGTCTGCCTTGTTTTGGGCAAACTTTTTATGCTGATGAGGGGCTGCTCAGTTCTCAGTAATGAAGAGAGCAAAAGGCAATGGTTCCGTGTTTTCTCCTATTTCCTGACCCCATCTTCTCCCTCTTGTACTTCCCTGCTCTCCTGTGTGTGAGAGCTGCCTTCTGCATAGCTGGGGGGAGCTGTGCCTCCCAAAATGCTGTGCTGGGCAGAAGAGGGCAAAGGGCTCAGCTGCATGGGGAGAGGCAGGTTCACAGAGGATTGCTGCTCCTGGCCCTGCTCAGGACTTGGGAGGGTGCATTGGATGCCCTGTGAAGGCTGACCTAGAGCAGAGATCAGACAGAGCTAAAGAATAAAGCAGGGATTTATTAAAAGGCCTCAATGGATGCACCTTGGGCAGCACAAGAGCCCAGCCAGGGCTGCACCCAGGATGAACCAAAATGGTCCCAAAATGCACAACTGCTCACAGGGTCTCACCCTTTGATCAGTTCTGCTCCATTTGCACCTTGCAGTTCATTGTCCCATTCCAGCTTTAGCCCATCCAGTCCCATCCTTGTTTTTCTCTCTCCAGCCCATGGTGTTTGTGCTCTTGGGCTGAGATTTGGATCATTTGTCCTTGGTGCCCAGCTGGAGCAGGAATTGTTTTGTCTCCCTGCTCTGTGCACAGAGTTCACCATCCCCTGATATGAAGCTCAGACCCACCCACTAAAGCAGCACAGAATCTGAAAAATATAAAAGCTGAAACCTGAGGCATCCCATTGGATTCATCCCAAAGAGAGGCAGTTCTGCACTCCCAGGGCTCAGCACCCAAATTCCAGAGGCATCCACTTGTCTTGAAAGATTTTAGGGAAATTTTACTGTAGTAATTTTGAGTCTTTGCTCATTCTGCACACACAGTTCAAGTGATAGGTGTTCCCCAGTGCTCTGCTGCCACAGCAAGTTTGTCTATACCATCATTTTGTACACTCTCTAGGGCAGGAAACCTCATTTCCTTTATTTCTTGCAGCTTTGTGCATATTTATAGATAGACAGTTAATGATTCATAAAGATGAGGCACTTCGCTTCTTTTGAAAATATTATTACCTCTTTTGATAATGAAAATAGCCAAATAAACTATATTTCATGTTGAAAGAAATATAATTCCTTCCACTGCCATCCCTTTATCTCAGGTGTGCTCTGTAATTGCAACTGGGAAGAATTTGCCTTAGGAAGATTTCCCATAAATCTAATTAAAGTAGGCTTGTATCATTTTTGAAGCAGTAATTCAGCAGTGCAGATAGTATAAGCACCATATGTCAGATAGCATGAATCCTTTGGAAGTTGAAGATGGAAAAGAAAGCTGAGCAGCAGAAATGAAACCCCTTAATGTCTCTTGGAGAAGGCATCATCCTGCAGGACAGTGCAGTAAGTGGACAGTTTGCAGGTAATTGCAGATCACTGTGGGAAGCTCCCAGAGGTAGAAATGCTCCTCTCAGCACCATTGATCCAGCCTAACAGTGCTGGTTCTCAGCACAATTAAGTCATAAACTGGAATGTACTCTGCATGTTCGAGCCTGCCTCCAGCTCTCCCCTGGCTGGTGGCACACAGGTGCAGAGCAGCTGAGTACTGGAAAATTCCTGACCACTTATCCCATTACCTCTGCTGTTCCTTGCAGCCCTGAGCAAGGAGGTATTTTCTCCTAAGAAAGCTTTCAGTCTTGCTTTAATACCATATTTTGCACTTAGTATTGAAGTCTGATGAGTGAGTGCTGATTTAGAGTTCCTTTCCACTTCCTGCCACAGCCTGCTCCATAAATCAGATGGATGGGACCTCAAATGGGATGAAGAGAAACAGGACTCAGGAGTCACATCATGATGGGCAATGGGGGAATAAGCATCACTGAATCCAGGGCTCATTTTTAATGTTTAGTTACATTCTAATGGAGTCTGGTGGAAATAAAAATCAGATTAATATTCAGTCAGCAGCTATGAAAGATGTCTCTTTAACTATGTCATAGTTAAAATTTTACTGGCAAAATACGATCAGTGTAAAACTTACTGACTAGCTAAAGTTTTCCAGCAGTTTAAGTAATGACAAACTGTAATCAAGAGGATGCTGAATGGTCTTAAATGAAGAGTGTGCTGGTTCTGCTTAAGAAATAATTTAGTAGCTCAGAGGCTTAGGGTTAGCTTCAAAAAATAGTCAATGCTTTCAGGCCTAAATTTCACACTCCCCAGTAGAGCAGTCCTCTGGAAAATATAGAATGAAAAGAAATAACATGGCACTGTGTGTAGAGATTGTCCTGATGAACAAAACAGGAAATTCAGCAAAATCTTTGCTGGGAAATGGGCTGGCATTAAGAGCTCTGCAAAAATGACCATTCTTTATTTAAATTATTCCCTCAGGTTTGTTTTTTTTGGTGCAAGGAGTGCTCTAAAAATACCTTTTTATCATATGAGGAAGCCAGCAGGTTTGTGGATGTGTAGGGGCAGATCCTCCCAGGGAAGCAATATAGCCAAACTCACATCAAGAAAGGGGGAGCTGCACTGGGTCTCACTTCCAGATTAATCTGTCACTTCAGAAAGAATGAAGCCCCATAGTGAGTCAAATGAAGAATCAACTGCACTGATGGGGTGTGTTGTGCTTTACCTGCCTCACTGAGAGACACCACAACCACCTTTCCCAGGATGGGGCTGCCACTGGTGACACTCCTGAAATGACAGCATCTTACTATTAAAATTTCTGTGTGTTGGTTGAGATGCAAGGGAGGAAATCAGCCACCCATGTATGCAGAGGGTTAAAATTGTAAAAATGTGCACAGAAGCAGCAGGGGTGAGAAATTCAACATCTTTGCATAAGAGCCTTGAATGAAGTGAATATCCCTCCAGCTCCGGAATCCAGTGCTTTGATTTTCTTGGATCAGGACATTGGTTTCCTGAAGATAACATAGCATAACTACTGCTCTGTGTAGGCAAAACCATCAGGATCAGTTTCTAAAATTAGATTCTCTCTTGATTGAATAGATTAATTAATAATAAGGAAAGAGGAAAGCAACAAGAAAATGAAAGAAACCCCATGTACTAAATCTTCTCAACTGGTTGCGTGATAATTGGCAAAATTATATACAGTATGATATTTGTGTGCTTTCTTGTCCACCCTCTCTCTCTTTTTCATTCATCAAACTGCCTGCTCAGGCTTCAAATAAATAATTGAAATGGAAAAGCTAAGGCAGATCAGTAAAAACTGAATGAGCCTTTCAGACTCACAAAAGCTTGAAGTGCTGGAATTTTTTTCCGTGAAAGGGCTAAACATTAAGATCATGAACAAATCATGTTGTCCAACTAGTGTGAGCTTCAAACACACAGCTGCATGATCCAGGCAAGTGACATATCTTCAAAGAATAGAGCAGCCTGAGTGATGAAAATCAGCCTGCCAGCCTGCACACATTTACATGAGTGCTTACACTATCAGTCAGGCATTTCCTCTACGCCCCTGGTTTTATTTCATGGCAGCTAGCAGGGATTACAAATGGACACTTTAGGTTGCATTTCCTCCCAGCTCCCAGGCGTGTGCTGGAGCAGGACTCAGGCACATGCAGGGCTCTCTCCTGTCTCTGTGTGTGCCCTTTGATGGGTTCTTTGCAGGGTCAGCAGGAGCAGATCTGCAGCTGGGCTCTTTAAAGGCTCTCAGGAGCTCTGCAGGAGGCACCCTGGTGTATTTGGGACATGGGGAGACACGAGCTGCTGGCAGCAGGTGCTGCAGAGCCAGCTGGGCCTGCAGCACAGCCCTCATGGAGCTCTGCTGATGCCTTTTTGGGCTGCCTAAAAACAGAGGCCAGACAAAGTTAAGGCAATAAAAAGCAGTTCTATTTATGGAAGGGCCTTCAGGTACATTTCGGGCAGACAAAGCCCCCCAGGGGCTACACTCAAAAATGGACCATGGGTCACAGGTTTGCACACTTTCATAAGTTTGGCCCATTTGCATATTGGGGGTTCATCTTCAATTACAGCTCCAGGTTATGAAATCATTAACCCCAAGTTTGCTGCCCCCAACTCACTTTTGTTTCCATCTCTCAGGGCCTGAGGCAGTGAGGTGTCCTTGATTGCCAGGCCTGGAGAGGAATTGTTGTGTCTGCCCAAAATGGGCAAGCAGCAGCTCACACTGTATATGGAGTTTAGAGTTAAATACTAAAGAATTGCAGGATTACAGATACATGAAAAATATACAAGCTGAAATCCCAAGGCATCAGTGCCGTGCCGTGCTAAACGTGCCCACTGGGAGCTGTGGCCATGGGAGGACTCAGGAATGCAGCAATGTGACAGGCACATGCTCACCTGGGGGTTTCCAAGAGCTGCATTGAGAAAAACGTCACTGGAGGTGTTGGGCTCCAACCTGCAGTTCCTCAGGGCTCTCAGCTCTACCCAGCATGTCCAGCCCATCCTGGTCTTCAGGGTCCCGGAGTGGGGAGGAATCCCTCAGGCAGCCCTCAATGCTGGGAGAGCAGCAGGCTCCTGAGGAGGAGGAGGAGGCAGTCTGGCTCAGGCTCCTGGAGCCTTGCTGTCACCTGTCCCTGAGAGCCCCTGAGGCTGTCACACCTCCTGCTCTGGCCCATGTCCCACAGTGCTCACCACCAGCTGCAGCTCATCTCCTCAAGGAGGGAGTCAGCAAATTCCTTTGCCCGTTGTCACCAGGATGATGAACACACTTTGCCTGGAGGGGCACAGAGCAGTATCACATTTGTGCCACCATCAGGAGCAGAATACTGGGCTGGATGAACTCCTCTCTCAACCTGTAGGGCCGTTTTTATGGCATACTGATCGTTTTGATCCCGAGCCAGCTATTCAGCAATTCACTCTGGCTCTGAGGACTTGTAGTACATTATCATACACTTTGAAATTCATGCAGAAAAGATGTGATATTGCAAGTATAAATCAGGAGGTGATAATTCTCTTTTGGAAGGTCACGTTACATGGGGCTGTGCTTTGCGTTCAGGAAGCCTCTAGCTTGAAAAGTTTGGTGTGTTTATTATTTTATGAAGAGCAGATGTTGTTTATCTCCTTTTTGTGCTTGACACCTCCAAGATTCAGAAGAGTTTTTTTAATTTTCTACTTGGGACAAAAACCTAAGCCTGCAAATGTGGCCTTGCACTTCCAGACAGTGATGTGGGGACTTGTAAGGGGGGATTTTGCACTTGTGCCTGTGTAGTGGCGCATTTTCTTGATCCAGCCCTTCCTTCTGCAGGAGCACAGGGGGCAGGGAGGTCCTTGTGACCCTTGATGTGAATGAGTAGAAGGGTGTGGACTGTGGGACTCAGGGTGGACATGGCCAAGCTTAGCTTGTGTGTTCCTGTGCTTGTGGAAGGAAGGGGAGAGGAAAGGAAACTTTGGGACACAGGGGAGAAGCCCAGTGAAACTCTCTGCATTGTCTGAATGGTACTTGTAAGAGAGATGGAAAAAATCCTCCTCTCTCTGCCAGAGGCACTGTTACCTACACAAATTGCAGGAGGTCAGTGCTGTCAGTGGCTGAAGGAGGGCAGGAGGCAGTGGTGACCTGCAGCTCCCTGCCTGCTGCACGCAGGGGCGAGGATAAACCCCAGCACTGCAAAGATTAATGCTGCAATAAGAGAGCAAATGCTTCTGTAAGTAATTCACACAAGCCATAATGTGTCTTTTGCTTTGTGTTAGTGTCCCCTGAGAGCATTTCCTCCTTAACATCAGCTTTTTTCTTCTCTGATTAACTCTCTTACCTGTCCATGCTATATGGTATGGGCACGTTTTTGGACAAGTATTTGCAGTACGTTTCAGAATTGCTTAAGAGCTTAACTAAATCCTCCAAGCTCTGTGGTGATGAAATAATCTGCTTAATTGCACAAATAAATAAAGCAGAAGTTTGGTTTAAAGATTAAGGATGTAAATGATAGGAAATAGTAGATACGTCTGCCAGTCTCTTTCCTTTTAGTAGGTTCTTGCTTCCCCCTCAGCTGTCTGTGAGGATCATGATATTTGCTCTAGTACAGCTCAAATTCCAAGTTTTATGTCATCCATTTTAATCATTAGGCCCTGCCCAGTACCCCTGCCCAGTGAGATCACTTTAAAGCACTTTAGTGAGGAGTGAGACTGGGAGCTGTTCCCACATTTTTTTGGTCAGATCTGCATTTCTCAGTTGCTTCCAAGACTGTGGTGTCCACAGTTCTAACACTGAGGACATGATCTGAGGATACTTCTGTCTTCACTCATCTAAACCTGCCCTAATATCAATAGGAAATTTGGCCTTTGGTAAAGACAGATGTCTTGCTTCAGGGTAGGAGTCTTTCCTGAGGATAAAAGCTTCGATTTTAGCAAAAACACTGACAGCAGAGGGCTGTGGACAGAAGCCTGATGGCAGAGACACATCTGCAATGCTCCGTCCACCTAATGACACTCAAGCTTTGTGGAATGGTTTGCTGAAAATGAGGTGGAATTGCTGCGGTGTTAGCCTGACATTCCTGGCTGATTAAAGCTTAGGAAAATCACAGCAAGAGTTTGTAGCCATAATGGGAATGTACTGCCTAAATGTTAACAAGAAGCCCAGTAGAAACTTAGGAGGAAGGATTCCAGTAGATGTAGACAGTAAGTTGTGCTCCTTTATGTTTTTATGGAGACGTCATTTTGCATACAGAATGATCTTCACATGCATGCCACTGTCTGTCGAATTAATTTATTCTGGAGAAGCTGGAGCTAACAAGGAAACCATGTCTGAATGTGTTGCTAGAAGACATCAGTTGCCTTTGATGGAAAAAACTGAGTTAAACATAGTGTGTTAAACTGTGAGAAACAAATGTGACGTCTCCACAGAGGAGTGAATGGTTTCCATTAAGCTTGCTAAATCTGTCTTTCTCAGAATACCCAATATAACCTCATACACTCTTGCTTTTAACAGGCTTTATTATACTGCACCTCAACTACATAAATATAAAGCTAAAATATTTAAAATATTTAACAGATGTGGAACAGTAGAGAGAGACCTCTATGGCATACAGTATGGGATTGGTCCAAATTAAATAGTGATCATGGACCATTAAATATTAAGGTCTGTTCTGGAGGTAGATCATTAGTCCTCACCTTCCATTGGCACTTCTGGCACTTGAACGGGAAATGAAAAAACTCTTGACTAATATGGTCTGTGAAAATGAGTAGCCTGAGAGTGGTTAGTTCTGATCTTGCAGGCTGCACTAACTTCCAGAGAGTTAAACGAGATTAAATCATGCTCCCAGTATCAGGTACACCACAATTTAGAAGACACTGTACAAAGGGAGTTGTAGTACAAAAAAAGTTAACAAAGGCAGCAACTCCAGATCAGCACCCCGAGCACTTCCACTCTTTCATAGCTGAATAAATGGACTGGGAGTAGATGTGAGAAGCAAACTGCAGTGATGGAGGCTTTGCAGGCAGCGAGAGGAGGCAGAATAAAGTGTGTGAGATCAGGTAAAGGGGGAAGAAATAACACCAGAATGGTGGCAGAGGGGAATGGAGACATTTGCTTGTGGGAGCACAGCAGGGATGGGATGGATGAGGAGAAGCCTCAGGGTGTTTATCTGGGATGTGTATTACTCATCAGAAGGGTGTGGGAGAAATACAACAGGGAGAAGGGAGACCATGAAAATTATAGCAAAATGTGGTTGCTTCAGTCAGTTTTCCCTTCCTTACAAGTGAGCAGTGACTTGGTCTGCTGTATGCTGGATATTTATTTTAAGCATTAGATTACTATGAAGATAATATAGGCATGGTTTATTATTAGTTTTGGTTTATTATTATTATTAAATCAACATTTATGAAAGTTTTCTGGTCCAATGATAGTCCCACCCATGTTGTGACATAAATTCCCATTTTTGATAGGATACAAAGAAGAATTAGGGGGTATATTCAACTATTGCTGCATATTTCCCTGTATCAAGACAATTTAGACACATCTTAAAAATGGGAACTTCTGAGAGAGACCACTAATGTAAAACATCCACCGTAGACCCAAAGAAAGGATATAGAAAACATATGTATGTAGCCCATAGTAACAGTTTATTTGGAGGTTATAAACTGCCTTTTTCTAGAAAGCATTAGAGGATGTGTTGAAAGAAAACTCCTGAGCTTCTGGCTAATGAACAGAAGAGAGATAAACAAAACATAATAAAACAGTAAAACACAACCTTACGATGTTGTATCAACCGTCATCATAACTGTTTTCATTCTTTTGTTAATATTCATTCTTTCATTTCTCATTCTTAAACATTTAAATATCAGTGGCTCTAATATCTGACAGAAGACAAAACATTTCTTCATTACGAGACAAAGAAGAGCTGATCAGCAAAGCACACACCATGCTGAACACCTCACAAATAGATCTGAGAGGCACAACAGATTGCAGCAATTAAACAGTCTCTCAGGCCCTTCAAAACACAGATACCTCAGCTGTGTGCTTCACATTAATCCAACCTCCTTGAAGATTAAATTTGACAAGAAGGTCCTTCATTATGGTTCCATATTGCCATCTCTTTTAACAAAAACCAGCTGAAATGAATAAGAATCAGAACACCATGTATTTAAATAATCACAACAAAGCTTGTAATGTGTGTTGTCATGGCATGGCTGGTGTAAGTCCACATTACCTGGAGTGTAATGTGTCAAATGAAGGGGGGTAAGAGGAAGCGTGATTTATAAAAATGGGCACAATTAAGTGCCATTCCCCTTATTAAAATTGCACTTACTTGTCTGATGTATACATACATTGCAGTGGAGAGGTGGTGAGTTCAGATTTGAAAGGAAAAACCCAGCATAGAAATGAAAACAGGAAAAAACCACCTACCATCTGTATAGCAATAAAAGAACAAAAAGCAGGGGGGATATCCTTTTAATTATTATGATTAATCATGTTTATTACAGATGGAATAAGGGACCAGCTCAGAACAGCTCTCTAAGCTGGTAATAAATCCAAAGGAGTAGGCAGTCCCTGCAGAGCTTGCAAATACAGGAGGCCAGGTAAAGCTCTGGGGAGGGTGACAGAGAGCACAACAGAGAGCTTTATGGTGGAGGTGGATCTTAACATAATTCCCACAGTGGCTTTTTGCCCACTTTGCTCTCTTAAAAGGCTTGTAGCACCATTCTCTTTGTGTCCCTGTGAGTGCTGGTGGCTGCCTCTGTGTTGAGCCCTGTGACAGCGCGGGGAGGGCTGGGGACAGCACTGAGGAGGGGAAATGTTTTGAGGGATCACCTTGAGTGAAATCAGTGAGCAGGCTTTGATTTGGTAGTCAGTCATTGAGGACATCAGGGTAATGGGAATGAATAGCCTGGCCTGCCCCATAACTTACACAGCAGCCAGGAAAAGAGACAGAGGGAGCATTAGTGCAGCTGAGCCTTTCCAGCTGCCCCCGCGGCTGTAATCACAGCTATTGCTGCCAGCCCTACCTGCCTGACAGCAGGAACCCCGGCCGCGGCTTTGAACTTAAACTAAAGATAGATCCCTTCTTTTTCATGCCTAATTTGGATCAGATGACCAAATACACAGCGGGCTTCTTGCTAGACTTTATGTTACGTTTCAGCAGCTAAATATAGCTGTATTACCTCAGAAATGCTTCAAAGACCCAGACCAAACAACTCCCCCAGATACAGCAGTGGTGCCGGGGTTCTTTGGGGATGCTGCTCCTTCCCAGCTGGGTTAGAGCCAGCACTGGTTCGTGTGGCTGCTGCCAGAGCAGGCAGGGCTCAGCACAGCCATGTCTGAGCTCCAGGGAGGAGAGGAAGCCGCAGTGCCACAAGGGCGAATTCTTCATGGTCTCTTCATGCCATCTCTGCCTTTTGTGATTCACGCCTAGGAAAACGCCCAGGGCAGAATCAGGGCTCGGTAATGTGATAGCTCAGGCATGAGGTGAGAAGATAAAGGCAGGGAATGGGCCTTTGTTTGCTCAGATCATCCTTTCTGCCATCACAGGCAATGGTTCCTCCCAGAGCTGATGTGCACACACCCACCCTGTGGGATCAGAGGGGCAGCGAGCCAGGCTGCCGTGGGCTGGGAGGTGACAATGCCACGGCTCAGGGGCTGTGAGGTGGCAGTACCACAGCTCATGGGCTGTGAGGTGGCAGTGCCACAGCTCGGGAGCTGTGAGGTGACAGTGCCACAGCTCATGGGCTGTGAGGTGGCAATGCCACAGCTCATGGGCTGTGAGGTGACAGTGCCACAGCTCATGGGCTGTGAGGTGGCAGTGCCACAGCTCGTGAGCTGTCAGGTGACAGTGCCACAGCTCGTGAGCTGTGAGGTGGCAATGCCACAGCTCATGGTCTGTGAGGTGGCAGTGCCACAGCTCGGGAGCTGTCAGGTGACAGTGCCACAGCTCACGGGCTGTGAGATGGCAATGCCACAGCTCGGGAGCTGTGAGGTGACAGTGCCACAGCTCACGGGCTGTGAGGTGACAGTGCCACAGCTCATGGTCTGTCAGGTGACAGTGTCACAGCTCGTGAGCTGTGGGGTGACAATAACACTGCTCGTTCTTCACTGCACTGCCAGGGCCTTGCCAGGAAGGAAAACTGACAGTGTTTGCTGTCAGGCCTGAAATCCAGGGCCTTTCACCCTCAGCTTTTTGTTTGGAAGGCACAGCTTATCCCAGACTGTGTTTGTTTTCTATTGCAGCCTCTCAGGCACAGCTCAGGGGGAGCAGAGCAGGATTTGGGGCAGAACCAGCCCTGGGTGCAGTCACAGCTCAGCTCCCGCTCAGAGCAGGCCCGAGGCAGCAGGACAGGTACCCTACACGGGGTATAAGGACAGGACAGCAGGACAGGGCAGCAGGACAGGTACCCCACACGGGGTATAAGGACAGGACAGCAGGACAGCAGGATGGGTACCCCACATGGGGTACAAGGACAGGACAGCAGGACAGCAGGACAGGTACCCCACACGGGGTACAAGGACAGGACAGCAGGACAGGTACCCCACATAGGGTGTTCAATAAACACAATGTAAGTAAGCTGTCCTAGAGCCATCTTACCTTGAAGAACATGAAAATGTTATGTTACCAAATACACAGGGGGCTTCTTGCTACACTTCATGTGAGAGACAACTGCTCACTTGTGAAAATTTAAAGAGGTTTATTAAACCTTAACAAAAATACATCAAAGGACTACATAAGGAAAAAGCTGCAGTGCTGGGAACTGCCCCTCATGCACACCACGTGGCCAGATCCCTTCAACATGGATGCTCAGTGTTTTATGCCCCCGGGGGTTGCATCAGCCAGCTCTGGCCCCTCCCAAAGGCTGTCACTCAGCTCTTCTTTGCCATTTATCAGTGCAAACTGCTTTCTTGTAACTGCATTGGAGCTCAGGTGTTGCCATGCCCACCCCCTGAGCACCCCCAAGCTTTTCCATTCCCACCTGCCCCATGCCAGGGACACCTGTGCAGCTTCTTTGTACCTGTCTGAGACAGCCCAGGCTGTCTGATGGCAACAATACAGGGGAAAGGGAACTGTGGGGAGAACAGAGACATCTAAACTGCAATAACATAACTGTACATCACTAAAGCTTTTCTTAATATTCACACAATAGTTATCTTTTAATTGTGAGAGCCAATCATCTCATTATCCATCTATAACACTTCATGTTACATTTCAGCAGCTAAATGTAGCTGTATTACCTCAGAAGTACTTCAAAAACCCAGACCATGGGTCTGGTCATTTCATGCCTACTGAAACAAAACATGAAAGTCTAGCAAGAAGCCCACTGTGTATTTGGTCATCTGATCCAAATTAGGCGTCAATCTGGCCTTTCTTGGGACCATGTCCATGGAAATGGGGGAGCTTCCCCAGCCCACACTTCTCCCCTACTCACTGCATTGCTGACAAGCTCATCTGGGAGCTGCCAGACTGTGGGGAAACCTGCTGGTGATCAGTGGTGAGATCCCTGGAGTTGATTCCTCCTTGTTTCCACTGAGAATCCCTGCAGAAAGGAAGATTCTGAGTGGTACAGTGTGGATTTTTTTGTTTCTTTTTTCTGCTAAGGTTGGGGTTAAATCGTGAGACAGTATTTCATGTTTGGACTCAGATGTTTAATAGTTCTTACTTATATTATAGTCTTACAAGCTGTGAGTTTTGTAGCACTTTACTAGCAAACTAAAAAATGGAGTTGTATCTCTTTCTCTACATGTTTTTTTAAGGATGTCTAATTAAGAAATGACACATAATTATTTTTGCTTTTAACTCAATAACTAACTACTCATGCCTTACAACATGGATTTTTTTATCTAATTATACAATACTACCTAAACCTAGAAGGAAGAAGGTGAAGAAGAAGGTAAAGAAGAAGGTCTAGCCTTTGCCCTAAAGCTTCTATTTTGCTTTATATATATTACTATATTCTAAAACCTTAAACTCTAAGTTTTCCACCATGTGATATTACACACTTCTGTTCAAAATACACACGCATAATTCCAGTTCTGTCATTCAATTTTGGAAGTTTTCTCCACAGCCTCAGGTCAAATGCAGTTTTTCTTCTGGGGGTCAGTGCCTGTCAGCACAGAAAGTCTAAAATTCTCAGCATCCAGGGTTCCAATAGTACAGAAGCTGTGAGAGTGCAAAATGAAAAGGCAGGGCAGCCTTGTTCTGCAGAGTCTGAGGCAGGGAGAGACACAGGTGGGAGGATTGAAGGTTCCTCACAGCCTTCAGTGTGTGCTGGGCAGAGCTGCTGCAGCCCACCAGGGATGCTCTCCAGGAGAAGCAGAGCTTCCACATGTAAAACCTGGTGATGCATTCAGACAGAAGGGACCAAGAGCCCTCGTGCTCAGCTGAATGATGGCTGCATTGAGGCAGGAAAGAGGATGATGTTCCATGAGAAAGCAAAAAGAAGAGGGGTGGGTCACGAGTAAGCAGTGAAGAGGGACTGGCAAGAAAGATGAAATACAAATGAAATGGAGGGCATCTTGCTGAGAAGGGGGAAAACAAGATCAGTAGAATGCTTTGTTTTCCACTGACTGTCTTTACACTGGTACTTCTGAGGTCATTTTCCTGGGTTTTCACCTATTCCAAACTAGGTGTTAACAATAGGTGGAGCCAGCTCCAGTCCAGAATTCTCTCTGGTCTTTAGCAGAGCTGACATCTTTTCTTTGCTCCTTTTGAACACTGCTGGAAATTAGGTAAGATCTACAGAGCTGTACAAGAGCAGAATCTAATTTAGACCCATCAATGGAGAAAATAGGATGATTGTTTTAATTAAATAAAGAATTACATTTTTGGTGAAATAAAAAATGGAATGAAGAAATTCAGAAATTTCAGAAGATACATCAGTGAAAATTATTCTATTTGATTAAGTGGGAGCTTAGTCACTTGTCAAGAAAACATTCTGAATTAATAAGTATAAAATAGAAGTGTAAAACATCAGGGCAAGGGATGGTTCCTTGGATGTGCTGAAATGGCTTAAATGAGTCCTGCAGTAAAGTGCTGTAGCACAAGTCTGCAGCCCTGTTCTGAACATTCCTGTTCTCTCCCAGGAAATATCAGTTCCTTTCTATAGTGTGAATGAGAGATAAAGACAGACTTTCAAAGCCACTTTACATCTCTGGTAAATGTGGGCCAGTTCCCAGCTCTGAATCATAGGATATCCAGCATAGGAGGATGCAGTTATCAGTTTCCCCAGTGCACCACGAGAGAGCTTTTGATCTTTGTGATCACATTATCTTGTTAGTGGCTCTCAAAAGGCAGCAGGAGCAGATGATATTCCATGAAGACCGATGCATTGACCTTTTTCCACTTACTGTGCCTGTTCTGAGCCTGAACAGAATTTAAACCTGGGAGGGGAAAAGCAAAGCTGCATCAGACAAAGAGCTCTTCCTGCTCTCCAGAAATTTCACTGCTGGGCTGCCAAGGGCACTTGGTTGTTTGCCCTCTCGTTGTGTTTTAACCTGATTTCATAAACAAACACAGCTTATGTAATGTGCTCTGCTGTGTCCCTGCCTCTCAGCTCTGCCACTCCTGCTGGATCTACTCTTTCGGCAATTTTAATCAAATGTAACAGATCCTGAGTTCTGTAAGGAGAGAGACTTGCTGGTAAAAACACAGTATTGTGAACTCAGTCTTTGTGGGGGCACAGAACCTCCATGGAAGCCATCAATGAAAAGCCATAGGAAAAACCATAAGAGAAAAGCTCCAGGGACAGCTGCTGCTTGCAGAAGTTTATTTTCTTCCCTCTTCTTCCCTTTTTAAATAAAAATGATTTAGCAAAAGCATTCAATCATGTCCTCAGATGTTACCATGAAACCATGGGAGTACAACATCTGGAAAGAGACTCTTTTCTTCTGTCAGGCTTATGCAACATGAAATGCATTTGTCTGTTCTGTTACAACACCATGCTTTCCCAAACAGAAAAAATCTGGGCTGGCCCTTCGTGTGGAAGAAACTGGAGCAGCTCCACAGAATTCAGTTTGCTGATTCATAGCAGCACAGGCTCCAATCCTTTAATTTCTCTTTTTTTTCCTACATGTGGCACTTTCTACATAATACAACATATTTATGATATTCATGATTTCAGAGAAGCGTGGTGGTACTGAGACAGTGAGATTATTTTTATATGTGGCTTTGGGTTGCAGTGTCATTAAAGCTGGTTAGCTTGTGTAGTGAATAATTGGTGATTTAGCTCCCAGCATTGATACATGCTAAATGGATGACAAACATCATTACCCATCTTCTTTCCATATTTTCCATACTTCATTCCATGTTGTATTTTAGTGCTTTATTGCTGTGATTTAGTGTGGAGGAGCCTAAGCAGATCCCTGCTTCTGTCATGTTTTAACACGAAATGTCAAATTTGAAGCCTGGGTCTGTTGAGCACTTCCAAGAAATGAGAGACTTTGATTGTTCACAAGTCTTTCCAATGAAATGTCAAACTTTTCATAGTATGAAAATGATGTTCTCCAACACAGAGCTTGAAAACAGATAATTATCCAAGAACATGAAACAGAATTAACATGCACTGGAGCATGTCATGAACATTTCCCTCAGCAAATAACAAAGGTAATTGCTGTCAGAGTACAAAGCAAGGAGAAAGGTTGGCTCTGTTCCTTAGACAATTGAGATTGGCCACTGTTTACTCACTTAGCCCATAAAAACATGCAGCTTAGCAGAAGGGTGCCATTCCTGGGCTGATGGAGTGTGACCAGCCTGCTGATTGCGGGCACTTCTCATTTCACACTTCCCAAGGCTGAGCAGACACAAGGTCCTTGGCTGTTATTAGGCATCTACACCCTGATGAGTCAGAGCTCATTTGTAAACCATGTTAAGCCCCAGTAATAATTAATACATTTTTTGAACCACATTTTGACTTCAGGCACAATTAAGAGGCTTCATTCTTAGCCTAGAAGAAAGAATGGACATAATTTGCTAGGTAGACACAATTTTCCCACATAGAGAAGCAAGGAAAAAAACCCCACTCCTAATTGCTAATGGTGGGTAGTTCTGGTTTGGGATTTTACAAATCAATTTTCTAATATTAGAAACCAGTGGAGTGTAGAGCTACAGGATAGAAATGTGGGAGAGACTTCCTGAAATACCTCATGTATCTCACTGACATCACAGGCAACTCCCCTCGCCCATTTATTCAGCCAGGGCTTGCAAATGCTTGAGAATTTTTGTCCCCACCTTCCTCGTGGGAGACTGCTCCCAAAACTCATCACTCTGATAGTTAAAATGCTTATTTCCACCTGGTTTTTTCTATGCTTCTTTTATTCTCAGAGATGTCTGCATTGAAGGGAAAGGCAAAACACCTTTTACCAGTAAGAACCAGATTCTTCCAGTCATCTTTGTGCATGGTCTTCTCAGGCTCTTAGTATATTTTACTAAGTAAAATAGTAGTATTTACTAAGTAAAATAGTAAAATAGTAGTATTTTATATATATAAAATATTTCATCTATTTAAAATAGTATATATTTACTTAATATAGTATATTTACATATATACTATTTTATATATAAAAACATTTTATCTATATAAAATATAGTATATTTTATATAAGTAGTATGTCTTAGTATATTTTATCTATACAAAACTTGATATTTGAGCCATGCTGCAGTGAATATCATGCACAAAGAGCTGAGGGGTAAGCAAGAGCCCACTGAAAAGAGACAGACATACCTACAATTTCTGGTCATTTACATTCTTAATCTTTAAACCAAACTTCTGTGGTTTTTATATCATTCTCTCTACCTTATGGGCACTCCCAGCAACCCTCTGCCTCTGAAGCTGCTGTATCAAACAGACCCCCTCCCAAATAATGAACTATTTTGAAGGGTAAAAGGTCTTTTGTAAGCAGGTTTTATTTTTGGAAGTACACTATGCTGTCTAAAGGGCTTTTTCTCCTTTCCAAAGTGAACTACTTTGAAGAGTCTAAGGTCTTTTGTAAGCAACTACTGCCTATTCCTCACCAATAATTATGTTTATGTTACATTTTTATTACAAAATATTACAATTTTATTGCAATTGTTTACCTCTTTTTTACCTTAACAAGATGCAGAGAGTCTTCAGTGTAACACGACAGATTTTTTTGCCATATGCTCTATTTTCAAACGACACGTACTGCAGCTTAAAAAGCCAGCTATGTTTGTGGGCAACACTGGGCTACATTTTCTGTCTAAAGGTGGAATTCACAGCTGTGGCAGGGACTAACCCAATATCTATGTCTGAGTTAGGCATGTTAGATACTAGATCAGAAGGATCTTCTTTAGTGCATCACAAAATACCAAAATGTTACAGCCCAACACCAAGACCAGACATCAAGGAGAGGTTTTGCTGCTCCCTTGCCCCAATTGACTTGCTGAATTTAAATCAGATTTTCTTTCTTCTCTGTAAACATCTGTTTAAGCACATTTTTAACTGGAACAAGTATTTTTTTAACTTGTGCTCACTTTACAATCAGTCACAATTAGTGCTTTTTGGGTGACATTTTACCCAAACTGTTACTATGAAGCTCTTGCTAATAGTGTAAGGTTCTTTGAGTGCACATTCTTGTTGCTCCTTCACAGTGAAATCAGTAAATAGGAGAACATTTGTAGCTTGTGTAACTTAATTCAGTGAATATTGAGCTGCTCCTGGTGCTAGCAGCCTCCTAGCTCTCCTTGGATAAGCAGTTGGAAAACAGAAACCATAAACTGCAAAAATAGAAGCATTAATTGTGCAGTGTAACAAAGTGAATCTCTAAAAAGCATCTTTAGATTCCTGCTGAAACATTTGTAACCCAACCAGGAAGAAATAAATGCTTTTAGCTCCTCTGCTCTTGGGTATGGATCTGCAGTGGAATGGCCAGGAAATCAGAGACACAGCCAGGCTGGAGGAAGGACTCAGAGGAGAAATGAAAAGTAGTCAAAGATAAGTGCAAGTGTGGATTTGTAGGTATCCAGTGTGTCACCTGGCAGTAAAACTGTCTGGAAGAGGGTAACAAGTCAATCTGCATAAACCAGAGGAGCAAAAAGGAATCACAGGTAGAGACAGATGTGGGCAAATACAAAGCCTCAATGAAAGAGGATGGTAAGTGTGTGTGTGTGGAGAAGCTAAGGCTTTAAAATTAGGAGGGGAATATAGAGAAAATAAAGGAATGTTTGCAAGAAACTTCCATTGAAACCATAAGAATCTAAAGCCATTGTAGGAATACAGATGCTGTTTCTGAAAGCAGTAATTTAGTGATTTGATGTGGATAAAAGCAAGTCAAAACAAATCAAAATACCAATTCCAACAGCTTTTTTGGCTTAGAAAAAGATGGATAAAATCAGAAAACAAATCCTGACCTTCCCAGAAGATGTACAGCTCCTACTGGAGATGCTCAGAAATAATGGGAGGGTTGATCAAATAATCAACGTGCTTGGAACAAAATAATCCTAGAATGAAGCAGAAGATGAAAAACAACATGGAAAAGACAGTAGAAGCAGCTGTGTCATTTCCCCTGCCACATGCAGTGATGCCAAGGAAGTTTTCTGTCACTGTGACCCTCCTGCTGCTGGATCTGGAAGCCTGTCCTGCTCCACCAGAAATTGGTGCAGTTTATCCAAAAGTGGCTCTGTGGGGAGCTGCAGTGTCCCAAACCAATACAGAGAGGGCAGGGTTATTCTGAGAAACTTGGTGGGAGAACAAATCAGAAAAAACCTGAGGAAAAAATTGCCAAAAATAGAAAAAGAACTTTGAAATTCCTTGAGTGGAGATACACTAAGGCAGAGGGCAAAAGAAGGTATTGGGTCCCCCTTTCTGAGTCTTGCACTTAGCATGTTTCCATGTGCCTCAAGAGAGCTTTTCTCTTCATATAAAATAAATCTATATTGCATATAAAATATACATATTGCATGTAATATAAAATATGCAAATAAAATATATATTCATATATAAATATATAAAATAAATATATGTATTTATTTTGCATATAAAATAGATATATTTATATATTCTTATATATTTATATAAATATATTATATTTATATATATATTTATATATTTATATATATTTATATATATTTATATATATATTCTATATATATAAATATATTTTTATATAAATATATCTATAAATAGATATATTTTATATAATATATATTATATATATTTATATATTTATATATAAAATATATATATTTATATATATAATACATATATATAATATATTTATATATAATATATTTAATATATATTATATATATTTATAAATATATATTTTTATATATAGATTTATAAATATATAAATATATATATTTTTATATATTTATATATTGTCTGAGCATGGGCACAGACAATAAATCAAATATCAATGTATGTAAATGTGAGGTGCTTAGGCTGGAGAGAAAACCACAGAACAAAGGAATTTACCAGTGTTGGTCCAGTTCCTGAGCTGAAAAGGTCTGCTCTGGAGGGATGTGGATGAAATTCCAAAGCCATTGTCAGCCCATAAGTGTGCCCCATAAATTATGTATAGCTGTTCATTTCAATGATTGTAATGTGTCCAGGTGACTTGTGAAGCAGGATGTGTCGTGAAAGGTTATTGGAAGGATCTGAATAAACAGCAGAAGGAGGGCTGGGGGTGTTGGTTGCTGCAGAAGGTTGAATTTCTGTTCACTTCTGCTAAAAAGGGGATTTTGGAGCTCTTTTGGAGCTACCAATGAGCTGAAAAATCCTTTATTTCCACAGTGCTGCTGTAGGCAGCTGTTCATGGTGACAGCAGCAGAAACCTCCTTGAGCTGTACCACTTCCTGAAGAAACTAGGAGGGGATAATTCATCAGGCCTTCTGGGGTTTCTGTGAAATAGAGACAAAGGAAGAATGAACCAAAGAAAATGGCTGACAAAATTGAAGCTAAATAAGTTTATTTTCCTTACTTACATTGTAATAGATGAGTGCTAGATAATATGAAAAGAAGAAAAAAAAAAAACAACTGCCAAAGGCTTTTATAAAGGAGATAAGAGCATATATGGAGGAGAATGAGCCATAAATGTTATCTCAGAGAGGTCCCACTTGGAATAAGCGTATACATGGCAGTTATGTCTAAAATTTGTTATGTTGCTATTGTTTTGTGAAATGACAGAACATCTGCTCAGTCACAAGGCACCAGTAAAATGCAGCTTTATGCCTAAAGCAGTATGTCAGTTCCTAAGAAAAAATGTATATAACAGGCCAGAAACAAAGGCACATTGTCTTTTCCAGTTGTAGTCATTTCTGACCTAATAATGGTTTAGAAAGGATTTTTTATTTTTATTTTTAAAGAAATGAATGGGAGGATTGAGTCATTTATGACTCTTTTCAAGATGAGGCTTTGTGCATTATTTGTGCATAAGCTGACAAAACCTTTGTCTCTGCAAATCATATTTATGTCACTATTATGTCACTGGAGCACTTTGAAAAAGGCAGCTGCTTGTGGGTACCTTGAGAAAAAATCATGTTTAGCTTAGAGTTCCTAAAGGCAGTGTACAATCAGCTGGTTTTTCCTCCCACTGGAAACACCAGAGAGTGATAGGTGTGCTCACATGGTGAGTGGACACAAGGCACATTTCACATTTTCAGAAGGAAAAAGCATTCCCAGTGCAATCTGTCATGTAGAAAACTCATTACCAAATCCCTCTGGAACAATTATTCTATGGAATTTCTCTCTGAATATTCCAAGCACACAACTTTTAAGTAGCTTTATTCAAAGAGTATCTTTTCATTGTTGTGTTCATTGACTTGAGAAGTCTGAAACTGTGGTGTAAAATATAATTTTTAAAACCTATTTTCTGATAAAATGGGGTTATTATCCTACAGCCTGAAATCATACACATGCATATATGATGCAAATAGACTGATCAATGGAACAGATAGAAATTGGCACCTTTTACTACAATGGTTTCCATGGAGGGAAGCAGTTATTATTTCATTAAAGTGTGGAAGTATTCAAGTGGAACGTGGCTTCATGAAAAACCATGAAAATGAATTTGTATTCTGCCACAACCTGTGTTCAGAGGGAGAATTAGGGTTACACTGGTTGTGGAGAGCTCAGGGGTTCTGTGGCAGGGGCTCTTTGAAGCCTCTGAAGTCTGAAGGACTCTTTTATGTGACTGGGAGTGTGTGTGCTACATCATGAAGTATTAACAGGGGAGAAAGACAGGAGCCACTCTCATATGATTTCTTTCTTCTCCAGAAAACCTTATGTCAGCAGAACTTGGGGGGTTTTTTTAATGTCACTTAAGGCTGGGACCTTTGCTGGAATAAATAAAATCCATGCAGCAGAGTCATCTGTGTCTGACTCAGAGCTGAATAGTAATATGTGATTTTTACTTTCAGCTGAGTCAGATACACACACTAAAACTTCCCCACAGAAGCAGTATATAGCTTCTCAGAAACCCTTCAGAGGTTTATGAACCTGATCCAAAGCTTATTGCAGGGAATAATATTGGGAAAACTCCTGATTTGAGTCAGTTTCCAGTTGGACTGTACAAATCTTATTGATCTATTTATATAACCTTTTCAAAAGGAAAAAAAAATCTTTCACAAAAACTTGAAGACTTAATTTTTAAGCTGTTAAATTGCAGTATTCCCTGGAATCTTCTGCTTTGTGAAGGTAAAGGCACAAGCTGCAGGGCCCAGCCTGAAATTCCTTGCTATTATTTAACCAAGGCATCAATTCTGAGCACCAGGCAGGAGCTGTTGTGCAGAGTTGCCAGAGTGGCTGGATGGCATCATTTGTCAGCTGGCAGGGAAAGAGCCACCAAAATAAGGTGTTTTTAAAGAGTGCCTCTTAAGCAATGCTAGAAATGCCACATCTGACTCTCATCTCTGCTCCCCAGTGTTAAATAGGGACAAGGCACTCTGCTTCTCCCCACAGCCATCTGGGGAAGCAGGAGGATTTGTGCTTGGTGGCAGCAGCCTGGAGAATTGGTCAAGGTTTCTAACAGAGCTGTGTCTGCCAGGCTGTCTCTGAAGATGACCTGAACCTCCAGGGGACCTCCAGCTCCTCTGTGGGGACCTTGCAGTCCCACACACCAAGCACAGCAGGTATTCCCTGCCCACACCCAGCCCCTGGGACCAGAGAACCAAAAATTATTATTAATGTCTTCCATTCTGGTCTTCTACAGCTCCACCATCCCAGTCCATCCTGATGCAGTTGGTGCTATTTTCTGGGTTGGAAAAGACCTTGAAGGTCATCTAGTCCAACCTATGCCCTAACACCTCACCAACTTCACCATGGCACTGAGTGCCTTGTCCAGGCTTTTTTAAACACCTCCAGGGTGCAGTCTCAGGCCTTTGAGACAGGTTTCTGTTATTCTGTGAAAAAAGAGAGACTGGGACATGCTGCCATAAGCTTTGCTATTGCCCTGAAACACTGATCTCACTGGATTCCTGTGGCAGTAGCCAAAGGACAGCTGTCCCTTCAGAATGTGGAAAAGAGAAGGATGCTGGGTCACAAGTCACTGAAAAATGGTGATACTGCCTTCTCAACAGGGATGCTTGGTGTGTCTGGAGCTCCTCACTGAAGGGGCTACACTGTCCCATCTCCTGGAATGAGTTTCTTTATAGATAAAGCTTTTCTGGTGCTCAGAATCAGGCTCTGGTCCATCATTCTAGCTAAGTGGTAGCCACAGGACATAAAAGCCCTGTTGTGAAGAGGCTGGGAAAGGGTATCCAAGGTGAAAGGGGTTAGTAGGCTGCCCCTGAGCTGAGGTGGTCATGGTGAACCTGGATATCAGGGCTCTGGGTCATTTGGTGGCCCCTCTCTGCTGGCAAGCCAAGGAAGGGCTGGATGCACCTTGAGAGGTCCAGAGGAGATGCAGATCCTGGCTCCAGCTCCTCTCTTGCTGCAGTGAAGGCACCAGAACCCAGAAATGCTGCAGTGCACCACGCTGGAAAGCTCAGCTTCCTCCTTGCAGCTGGGGCCCATTTGGTTCAAGTATTGCTCGTTTTGAGCAGAGGTCAGGATTGGAGCCATGGGCAATGAAGGAAATCAGATCTTTGCAAAGGAGGAGTGCCTTACCAGGCAGTAAACATTTCTGCTCTGACTTGCAAACAGTCATTAAAAGCCTTTATTAAATTCTGTGTCTCTTCTGTTTGCCACTTAGCCATTTCTTTTCATTCTGAAGAATTATAACTAAGAATGGATGAGGCTTTTCTAATATGACCACGACACAATAAATTTGTGAAAGAACTGAGTTATCTTTCTCCCTCATAGGCAAAATTTTCCTATTGTTTAACAAAAATGTTGTTTTGTATTGCTGTGACATGGGTCTTCATGGTTGTGAATACCAAGGCTCAACATTAAGCAACTTGTTTATAAAAAGCAGACATGCAGTAACAATTAGAGAGTGCTCAACGTGCTTCCCCACTTGAGTCCATACCCTCTCCTCCCACTTGCTGATCTTCCCAGTGCCCTGTGCAGTTATTTGTGTCTTCAGAAGGGGCAAACTGAGCTCTGCAGGGAGAGGTGCAGAATTTCCTGACTTCTGCCTTGTAGAAGTTGGCATCTGTTGTTCCACAGAACCAGATCTCTGCTCCAAGCGTTGGTCAGCCCCAGAGTGGAGCATGGCAGCTCCAGCACCTGAAGAAGGAGACTGTGCCACAAAACTTCCCACAGCAGAGAAACTGCTGCATCCATCACCATCCTTTCAGCCCAGTTAATGCAGTTGTATTAGCCCTGTGCTCCAGTTCACCCCCAGCTCCCAGAACTGCTCCTTTGTAGAGTTTGAATCTCCAAAGTGTTACATTTCAAAGTACATTTTGCTCAGTACCAAGAATAATCAGTCCTCTGGTATGAAGCAGATCACAAAGCCTGAAATGGATCTGGAGTACTTTGGGAGGAAGATTCTTGTGCTGAAGGGTATTGGATAGATCCAGTCTGGCAGCCCTGCAGAGGCTTTGAGAGCAGTTTTTCCATCTGGTCAGTGCTCCTCAGGTGTGGGGGAAAGGTTCAGGCTTCTCCTGGACCATTCTTGCCTGATCAATATTTGCCTTATAACACAGTTTATTAGTCTAAGCCATTTGGGTTTGGGTTTTTGTCTTTCCCCCAGGTAGTGCTGCTCTTGGTGTGACATGCACAGGCTGGGTTTAGATTCAATCCCAAGGAAACGGGATTTTTCATCTTTTGGAACTACTAGAGAGCTGAAAAATCATTTATTTCCACAGTGCTACTAGTAGGCAGCTGTTCATGGTGACAGCAGGAGAAAGAGTTATCTAAACATCAAAAAGCTGAGTGTTGGGAGGTAAATATGTTGTTAGAGCAAGCATGACCTGGTGTGATAGATTTAAATTTATTTTAGAAAAGGTTTTCTTATTCTGTGCTCAGTCCTGGAAATATTCTAATGAACAACTTTCTGTTGGAACAGTCATCTTAAAAATCATATCCAGGGGCAAGGTTTCCAAGTGACCAAGCCCATCATGAAAAGTAGCAAATGACCTCAGCTGTGAAGTTTGTCATGGTCTTCAACTGTAAATCCCTCAAAACAAATACTTGGACAGCTGGCAGATTGTACCATCGTTAACAAATGTTCCCCAAGCTGTGCTTGGCAAAGGAAAAGCTGTGGTTGGAACCCTGGTTACTGAGAATTTTGGGCTTTCTGTGCTGCCAGGCACTGACCCCCAGGAGAACACTGCATTTGACCTGAGGCCATGGAGAAGCTTCCAAAATTGAATGACAGAACTGGGAGGTGGCTGTGGAGTTTGAATAGAAATGTGTAATAATTTTTTAATTTGTCTCTGCGAATCATAATTAATAATTAATTAATAATTAGAGTTTAAGGGTTTAGAATATAGTAATATATTTAAAGCAAGATGGAGTGTTTAGGGCAGCTCCTAAACCTCCAGGAGGGTTTAGGCTGCTCCTTCTTCTTCATCTTCTCCATGGGTTTGGGTGGTTTTGTGTAATTGGATAAAAAGTCCCCATTGTGGGCAAAGGTGGTTGGTTATTGGGTTAAAAGTAAAAATAATTTAGGTGTCATTTCTTAATTAGACAGTTTATCCTTAAAAGGCCTTGTAGAGAGAGAGAGATAGGACTCCATTTTAGTTTATTACAGTGAGGTGCTGTAGAACTCAGGGTTTGTGAGACTGTCCCATAGAGAAGCACTAATAAACATCTGAGTCCCAACAAGAAATACCATCTCATGCATTTAATCCTGACCCTGGCAGAAAAGAAGCAAAGACTCCCCAGCTGTAGGAGCAGCACTCCCTGTGGTGGTACTGGTAGATGTGATGTTTTCAATTAAAAGCTTGATAAGTGCCCCTGGTCATCTACAGTGCAGAACATTTGGTTGCATACTCTGTTATTCCAGAATATTTGAATGCCATTGCCAGAAACAGCCTCCAGCTTGAGGAGCTGCTCTGGAAAGTGCATGAGAAAGTGTTTGTTGCTGTACAAACCAGATGGGTGCCAGGGGTAGAACTGTGTGAATACTCTGACCATGCTTGCTTTGTCACTTCTTCCATTTCAGCTGGATGCTGAGAAGGCCAAGCTGAAGCTGGAGAGATGGGGACCCCGGGATGCTGGCAGTGGGGCTGGAAGGAGCGAGGAGATGGAGTCAAGTGGAGACTGTGATGATGAGGATGGCTGCCAAGGATCTGGGGACAGGATGCACACAGCAGGTAAACACAGCTTCTCTAGGCACTTGGAGAGCTTAGAAATTCCTGTGTCACAATTAGGTGGACAGAGCTAAGACTTACAGTGCTTGAATTGCTGTCAAAATCCTACTAAATTCCAAGGATTGGAATCTTAATCTGTGAAGGGCTGCAGTAAAAATAGAATGATACAGACAGTAACCCAATAGAATTTAACACTTGGCATGCAGATAAAAGACTTAAATGTAGAGTGAATAATGTCTGCAGTGAAATCTGAATCACAGGAATGCTGAAGAGCCTTCCTGCATAATGTGGGCCCTTCAGATAAATAGACAATTGATGACCTTATAGAGTATGCTCTGTTAACATAAACATTTATTTATTGCAAAATCATACTGAAGGATGATCCAGAGCTGGTTCAATGTATATATTCTTGAAGAAAAACCATAAGGAATACTGTGGGGTTTTTCCTTAGTGGTGAGCTGCTGGTTAAATGAAATTTCTTGACAGTCTCAGATATTGCATTCTGCAATATTTATTCATTAAATTACTTGGATAATATGTCAGCAAGTGTAGAATCAGCTTCAATATCTAACAACTTCCACAAACATACTGGCAATATGATATGTAGTTAAATTCTTTCAGTAACTTAATAAAAAGTAAGATGTTTCTAAATACTTGATATTATTGATTTACCTCATCTCTAAGTTCTGATTCATTTTCCCTCACCAAAATGTGACTGGTTTAATTTACCATAGTGTAAATATAATGTGGATTGGATGTGTAAATACATGAAATACAGGTATGAGAGTGCTGAAAACAATGCCCATTGAGATGGCTGGAGCTCAGGTAGGTTTGAAACTGCTGAGATCAACAAATGCCTTTTCCTTGTCCCTTTGCCCCTGAGTGGAGAGGGGGAGGAGGTGTCTCACACTCAGGTAAGATTTGCAGACATGCTGTGATCAGCTTGTGGTCAAAACTTCAGCTGTCCCTGATGTGAATATTTGTTCAGGAAAACCAAGCTTAAAGGTGTACTTTGGAATGTATGCAAAGTGTTACAGGTAACTGCAGTGCCAGCTTATAAATACTTGAATTTTAGTTTGCACTGATGGTCTGTGTGATCAGGGTATCATTACATAGGGACACTGTTTTTAAAAATCATTAAGTAATTACAACTGACAGATCAAGCAGAGGTTTTCACCATCTACTCACCAATATTTTTGAACAAAGGAACTTGGATACAATGTTATTTGAAAACTCTTTGCCTAACTTTTTAATTGTTTACTGTATTTCATCCATAAGCAAAGAAAAGACTTGTAGAGGTTTCAGACCTTGGGGATTTAGGAAGATAAATACTGTAATATGATTTCCTCTCTGTGTGGAGCAATAGAAACAAAAGCCAGGTGCTTGGTAGTCTTCAATGAACAACCAAACTATTAATACACAATCTGGGGAGGATGTGTATCCATGCTTCCACAGACAATGGCAGTTAAAAAATAAAATCTTGAATGCTTTCAAGACTTGACTTTCAGCTGCCTTTAATAACAGAAAGCTACTTAATGTTACTTTTTCTCCTTTTTTGCAATCTATTTAATTAAAATATTTTATGCTGATATCATCCTGGATTTAAAAGAATTATATTTATATAACTGTCTGTTTCAGAATTTAGCAGGGTGTATATCCAATTAAAAAGGTAGTTAGAATAAATTTTAGAAAATGGTATTGATTCATAACAGAAGAATAAGTATTTCATTGTGTGACAATAGTAATGCTCTATCATAATTAGCTTTAAAATATTGTACTGTATACAAGCCACTAGCAGTAAATCTCTTTTCCATATCTGGATACAATTAAGAGATAAAATGCAGTAATCTCATTATGGAGCTGCTTTGCTTTAATAGAATGTTAAAGAAAAACAAACATCAGATTAGTTGAATTTCCCCTTGCTGCATGTCTGTGAGATGATGTTGGCAGTTGTACAGCCTGTGAACTCGTATTTCCTAAGCTTTAAACTCATCCAGTCCATCTACCCCTTGTTTTGTGGAAGTGGAATATGACAGCATTGCCTGTTCCCTGCTTGCCTGGAAATTGAGTGGTGAGCTGGCTCTAAAGCCAAATGCCAAATGGAGCCCTGGTTTGAAGGGTGGTGAAGGCAGTGGGAATGTCCTTCCAGGTGTGGCTGAGACACAAGGAGAGCTGTGAGATGCCACCGAGCTCTTTGGGGCATGGGGGAGCATGGAGTCACACAGCAGGACAAAAGGAATGAAAAAGGAATAAAAGCCTTTCCAAACACACTTTCTGGCAAAGCAGCCATGCTTTTAACAACAGGCCCATGAAAAACACAGGAAAATATTTTAATGTCAGCCTCTAAATTGCAGAATGGAGAATGTAGTAAATATGTACTACATCTGTCATTTATTCAAAACTATATGAAAATTATATTTACTGTTCTGTGTGTTGAGAGCATTGCAAAAGACTGCTTTTAGGTTTTGAAAACCTACTGAATGCTCATTTCTTTCCACCTCCCAGGAAAGAAAAAAAGCCTTTTCCTTACTGCTAAATGACCAAGAATTTCATCAGTATATGGGTGACCATCATGAAACATTTCTGTTGATAGCTATTGGTAAAGATCTCCCCAGACAGGGTCCCCTGCTGACTCCCCACGTTGCTTTTCCAAGCTGCTAACAGAGGGCTGTGCCCCTCGGATTTGCATTTCAGCCTGTCCTGAGTGGGAAGGCTGTGCTCCTGGGATTTGGATTTCAGCCTGTCCTGAGTGGGTGAGGGCTGTGCCCCTGGGATTTGCATTTCAGCCTGTCCTCAGTGGGTGAGGGCTGTGCTCCTGGGATTTGGATTTCAGCCTGTCCTCAGTGGGTGAGGGCTGTGGTCCTCGGTTCTGGATTTCAGCCTGTCCTCAGTGGGTGAGGGCTGTGCTCCTGGGATTTGGATTTCAGCCTGTCCTCAGTGGGTGAGGGCTGTGCTCCTGGGATTTGGATTTCAGCCTGTCCTGAGTGGGAAGGCTGTGCCCCTGGGATTTGGATTTCAGCCTGTCCTGAGTGGGTGAGGGCTGTGCTCCTGGGATCTGGATTTCAGCCTGTCCTCAGTGGGTGAGGGCTGTGCTCCTGGGATTTGGATTTCAGCCTGTCCTCAGTGGGTGAGGGCTGTGCTCCTGGGTTCTGGATTTCAGCCTGTCCTGAGTGGGTGAGGGCTGTGCCCTGGGATTTGGATTTCAGCCTGTCCTGAGTGGGTGAGGGCTGTGCCCCTGGGATTTGGATTTCAGCCTGTCCTCAGTGGGTGAGGGCTGTGCTCCTGGGATTTGGATTTCAGCCTGTCCTGAGTGGGTGAGCACAGAAGTGATTCCAGCCAGGTCACTGTAACAAACACCCTTTTCCCTCTCTTGGTTTTTATTCCCTTTTGGTTGGGGTTTGCTCTCTCTGTAGTTCAGCTCATCCTGCAATGGACAGTACAGTCCTGTCCTTTTGTTTGTCACTTTCTGGCCTTTGAGACTCATGTCTGCATATCAATTAATCATTTTATTTTATGTCTATAATTAAGGTACATGGCTGTCTATTAGCAAGTGCTGGGATTTTGTTTGTGTTTGTTGCAAATAAGTCTTTGCTTGACCCATCCACTATTACCTGAAAAGATCAACACTTCTTTCATGTTAATGGGCTTAATTATCTATTCTATATCATGTGTGTTTATCCATGTGATTTTTTAAATGAACAAGATAAATTCTCAGGAAATCAGGATTCTCTTCAAATATTATGGATGGTGGAAGATGCTTTATAATGTGCTGTTCTCACAGGCCTTACCAATTACCCTGAGCATCTCTTCCTGGGGAAAGCTGTGGGAACAGCAGTTTCTCAAGCAGGCCCATGTGTTATTTGTTGGCAAGTCCCAACTTTTTAATGACAACATCTGTGAATCATCTTGGAACAAAGCTTTGTTGGGAGAGATTTAAGAAGAGGAAAGCCAGCCATGTAAATCTGGAGCGTGGATGGGGAAGTTACTCTGTGGTTTGTCCTGCTGCAGTCCTGCAGGTTTCTAGGCAGAAGGGCAAAGCAGCATCTTAGGCTGAGCTTTGCTGAGCCCAGCCTGCTCACAGAACCAGTGTCTTACATGGTTCTGATCACAGTGTGAGTCCACTGGTGTCAGTCCTTGTTCTTTAACCCTTACATGAAGGTGGGGATGCTGGAGAGAGCAGGGAGTGCTCAGTGCCCTGCAGGATTGAGGGAGAGAAATGAGAGTCCTGCTGCTCGTGAAAAGAGAGCAGCACCAGGTTCACATTGGGTCCTGCCTCTGCTGCCTCCTTTTCAGAGGAGAAAAATGTTTGCTAAAAAGTGGGAAGGAAGCTTGTGCCAGGAATTCCAGTTCCCAGCTCTGTGTTGGGATGGGGCCCCACCCAAGCAATGACAGCCAACATTAAGGGGTCAGTTCAGGGAAATCACCAGGTGATTCACTCCTAAACAAAGGTGGAGGAAATGTTTAGGCCACAGGAAGGCTTAAACCTGAGTTTAGTGCAAGGCCAAAGCCAGCTGTGTGGAGGTTGTGGAGCCCTGTGGTGCCAAGGCTGTGCTGACACCACTGTGGGCACGAGTGCATGAGCACATCTGCATGCAGGGACACCCAGGTGTTCCTGGATCCCTGTTCTTAGGCTGGATGTTTCACACAGCCTGTGCAAGGCAGAAATTCATCCCATTCTGTCTTGAGGAGCCTGATGCAACATTGTGCAAAATCCCAGGGAGTGGAGCTGTCTTCTGGTGAAGGAAAACACAGCTTAGTCCATCCTTGAACAGAATAGACAACCCCACTGGACAGAATAGATGACCCCAAATGTGTGGTGTTCTTGAACTTCAGTCTTCAGATTCACCTCTCTGAGGTTAGAATCTCAAAAAGCTCAGCCCTCAGGTGGGACAGGTGTTAACCCCACTCCTTCTGACATACCTTGAAACTTGAGATTGTTTGGAAATGGAAATAGGGAGCTTTCCTTTGGCCTGGCTCACTGCCTTGTTCCACATAGAGCTGGGCATCTGCTGTGTCCCCATCCCAAAAGCAGGGGGTGTCCATGGATAACAAGTGCCTGACCCTCAGGCACAGCAGATTTTTTACAATACCTCCAATCATGTCTGTCAGTGCAGGCATTCAATAAAACCACATCCTGGGACATCCCAGGCAGACTTGGACCATGACTGTGGCCTAAATGTGTTTTATTACTGTGATTTTTGCCAAATGCTTACCTAATCCCAGGAACAGTTTTATTCTGTACTTCTTCCTAATTCCTTCCTAATTCCTTCATGAAGCTCCCTTCCTCGAACAAGGACTTTCACATTTTGGACATCCCAGCTGAACATCCTGCCTTATTGTCACAGATCATTGCCTGGGTGGGAACCTACAGCAAATCTGCTTGGAACATTCAGATGATATGATTCCAACTCTTTGCTTTCTTCTTGGCTGTGTAGACAATTCCCAGCTTTCTGCTTATCTTTCAGAGTATCTGAAGAGATTATCCTCCTTGTAGATTTGTTATTTAGGGTTTATGAGAAGGATGCATTTTTGCCCCAGTATGCCTTTACAAGTGCAGACAAGTAAATTTTCTTTTTTCTTACTGTCTTCTCTCTGATCTGTATCTGCTCTCAACAGCAATGGAAAGTTAATGTGTTTCTCTGACTGCTTATGAATGTTTCCATTATCAGTTTTTTCCTTTTGAGTATCAAGATTCTTTAATGCTTTATTATGTTATCATTCTCCCAGCTTGTCAGTCTTTTCTTGGCATCAGTATTACCGTGTGACCTGTCATTTTAATCATCCTTCATTTCCATTCCCCGTGTCACAGGCTGCACTTACACTTGTATTTATCCAAATACGCAGTTGTACAGCTGCTGATTTTGTAATTATTAGTACAAAACATCAATATTCTGAGATCATAATATCTGCTGGCAGTCAGCCATGCTCGTCAGCTTCTCATTGCCACACGTCCTCACAGATGATCCTGGCTCACAGAAATGCTGCATTTTCAGTCTCTTCTATCTTCTGCCTAGAGAAACCTCTCCATCACACCTCCTCCCCATCCTGCTGCCTTGCATTGCCATTTTTCTACATCCTTTGTTGCTCAAGACATTTTATCTCCAACTCTGTTTTTAGAAAGCCTATAAATTCCTAGATTGCCCTCAGCATAAATGCCTCATTCTGTCCTCAGAACAGCACAGTAACATGTTAAAGCCTTACAGAAGTTTGATTCTCAGGAAAACTCCACCTTATCCTTGCCATTTGGGGTGGTAGAGAGACATGAGCCTCTGTCAAGAGGAGGAGAAGCAAACCCTGCCAGGGTCTTCAGCATGTGTGGGGGAGAGTGAGTGGTAGCTCCACAGCTGGCAAATTTCTGGCTGTGGCTTCTGTTTTAGGATACAGTTTGGGAAGAGACATGGGAGCAGAAAAAACCAGAGAAACCAAAATAATCCAGTTAAAAATAGAGATTTTTGATTATTTATTTGAACTTGGGAAGGTCTGGTCCTGAGATGAGTGGCTTTGATGTCACAGTGGTGTCCCACCATTCCCTCCTGGGTACACCTGGCTGAGGGATTCTCTGGGTGGCAGTGGCATTTCCTGCAGGCTCTGCTCTGTGCTGAGGGGCTTCAGAGGAGGGAAGAGAGTGCTGCAAGGGGAGAGAAAAAGAGAAAAAAAAGAGAGACAGCTAGAAGGAGGTTTCCTCATCTCTGTCCCTGGGTAAATCTATTTTATAATCTGCCAATACAGGAGTAAGTTTTGTGGGGTTTTTTTGTCGTTTAGTATAATTTTAACTGAAATGAACACAAGAATCTTAGAATCATTCCTCAGCCTTCCTCAGCCTCAGCGTTGATGTGACAGTTTGAGGTGTAAAGGAATGGGATCTCAGCTCCTTCAGATTCTCACTCCCAGACCTGAGGTGAGAGTTCCCAGCACCACCAGGGCTCCTGCTTAGATCCACTCAAGACAGGAATTTTTGCCAAGTTGTAGAAATGACTTTCTGCACGACCAGATAAACACATCCCCTGCAGGAATTTCTCCTAATGCTGAGCAGAGCAGTAGCTAGAGGAACACCAGACTGTGTGCCAGCTCTGTGACTCTCTGAACAGCTCTGGTGCTATCTCTGGTGCCTTCAAAGAGGCAAAATGGTAACTGGGGAAATGCAGTTTTACCATTTCACCTGAGAAATGTTAATTGCAGCACATTTCTGATCATCCTAGCGGCATTTAGACAAAATTAAAAGGTAAAGCATTTTAGTTGCTCAAGGTACCCTAAGCATGTTCTGTAGGAGGAAATTAAACATTAGAGAGATGAGGATAAAGATATTTGGGGCTTAAGTGTTTGCAGTAGTTCTGAATAAGCAGCCATCAGGGACTGCATTGGAGATCACTGAAGGGTAATGAGCTTTTACCAACTTTCTACTAAAAATATTACCAGTAATCTCTGTCCCTTGAACACATTTCTTACAGCAGAACAATTTTCACTGCCCTTGTCAGCAGTATTTTATCTGGTTACTTTCCACAGGAGTAATTCCATGTGTACATCTATTTCTGAGATGGGTTTTGAAAACAGCCCTAAACTGAAAACTCATTGATCTCATTTTCCAGTGAGTTCTCACTCAGCAGCATTTCTCACAGGTATTAATGAAAAGGAATTCTTTTAAACAGAAGTGTCACAAAGCTGAATGATGCTAAACAGGACCATAGTCAAACCACAGAGAGCATGAACAAAAAGAAGCACCTTGGTGTTTGATGGCAAAAATATGAGAAAGATAGGTTTCTAAGAAAAATTGCACTGCTAAACACATGAAGCAGGACATTTTGATTCAGGCTGTGGGAGCACTGTGCAGGTGGATACTTTGACCCCACAGTCGTGGTGCTTTTTTTTGGGAATGTCATTTTAAAGAGCAGACTGGCACCCAGAGCTCACAGGTGGAGAATAAACCAATCCTTCACATGGAGCTCTCGTGAGGTGTGTGGTTTGCATCCTTCTGACAAGAATGCACCTGAGAGCTCCAATATCTTGGTCATTCCACACAGTGACAGGGTAAATGTGAAGGCTGAGGCAATCTGCCCCCAAAACATCATAAAGCTAAAATTAATTTAGAGGAGTTAACAATGAAAGGTCCTTCAGATTGCTCCAAAACAGATAACTCATATTGTTTAATGGAAGCTTTGTCACCATGATATTTTCTGAAAAATCCCTTTGCCAGGATTTCTTCTCCTGGGAAGTTGAGAAGCCTCAGAGAAAAATGTAAATAATAATTATCTGATTACTTCTCCTGTGCTTTTCTGCTTTGGAGTGTGGTCTGGAGATTGTTTATCCAACAGGTGAATGTTTGATTGGTTTCATGTGAATTGTTTTTAATTAATAACCAATCACAGTCCAGCTGTGTCAGGACTCTGGAAGCAGTCATGAGTTTTTATTATTAATTATTGTTAAGCCTTCTGATGTCTCCTTTCTCTTTCTTTAGTATAGTTTTAGTATAGTAATCGTTTAATATAATATAATATCATATAATATAATATCATATCATATCATATCATATCTTATCATAAAAAAATAAATCAGCCTTCTGAGATCATGGAGTCAGATTCTCATCTCTCACCTCATCCAGGGGACCTCACAAACACCACAGGAGCTCCCTTTAAAATATCCATGCCATTAGATTATAAATTCTCAAAACAATCCTGAAAGCCCAAGAAAAATGTTCACCTGCCAGTTGGTTTTGGTGCCACACAAGGGAGGAGCACTTAGCTGGCCAGAGCCAGGTGACAGGGCCATTGTTTCTGCTCCTTGTGCTGCACCTCTGCCTCCTGCCCTCCTCACCTTTCTGCAAGGAAGGAAGATACTAAAATCAAACCCTGGGCCTTCTTTCTTCCAAAGGTAAATTCTGCCAGGTTAATTAAGGTGAGGTTATGAATTACTGCAACCTTCAAGGCTTTAAGAAGCCCTCTGTCATCTCTCATTGCACACAACAAGTGCAAGGCAGGTGGTGCAGCTGCTTGGCAGTGGAAATAGAACTGAAAGTTCTTGACAAATGAAAATACACTTTCTGTTTTTCCCTGCTGACACCTTCCCTTGTTTTATAGCTCAGAAGGAAAGCCTAAGCAGTTGCTGTTCTTATAGAGGAGGAAAAGAACTGCTCTGGTTTGTTTTCCCTCCCTCTTTTGAGCCAATGTTTCTTGGGGGTGCTTTGTCTTTGCTTTCAGGGAGAAGCTGCCTTGAGCACACCAGGTGCACATTTGGAGGTTTTCTATTCCTTGATTGTCCATTTTAAGGTAAAATAACACTCCTTAAAAGAGTTCTGTTGTGCCTGAAGCCAGCAGATATGCCATCAGAATGTCTCAGCTGAGAAATTTAGGATCAAAACAATAGCCTGAAAGCAAGCACAGTTTAGTTTTACAGTAACAGAGAGCACAGCACAACTGCTCTGTGCTCTAGACTCGATTTACTACAAAAAGAACAGAACTTCAGGCTAAAGTATGTGACATATCAACAGGATCAAGAATTTATAGGGCTGGATCTGGCTGCCTTGAGATCAAGGTACTTTAAAATAACTTAAGCCAGCTGATGATCTTGCATGTACCTAAATACCTTCCCTGAAAAGTGTTCAAAGATTAAGCACATTATTCCTCGGCAGGTGGTTTTGCATCTGGTTTATCCCACAGTGTCTCCTGACTGCTGGTTTTAGGAGTGTTTATTTCTGTCCTTTGATCCTGAAAGCAGCCAAGTAGTATTTTCCTGAAATCTCCAGTGTGGACAGGACAGCTGACACCTTTCAGAGGCCTTTTAGGGTGTGTTGGGCTGTAACATCACCCAGTAGCCCCAAACTCAGGAACCGGATTTAACTTGCAAAACAGGGAATTTAGGAACCTTTTTGGGTTTATATGAAGTGTGGAGCCTCAATCTGTACAAACAGGGTGAAATCACAAATTATGGATGACTGAGGGTCACAGTTCTCAAGGATGGCAAAGTCAGCTGGATACAAGATCCTACAGCACTTCTGACACTGCTGTTAGACTGCTTTCCTCTATTTACCTCCAGTAATTGCCCCTCATGTTTGCTTGTATCAGAAGCTTTTATTTTTCTAAATTGCATTCTATTCCTAGTTCAGGCTCCTAAATGTCACAATCAGAAAATGTTTTCTTTCCTTGTCTTCCTGTCTTTTAAGATTTAGACAGATTGTCTGACATACTTTAGGTTGTCTTCTTTAATCTCCCTATTGTGCTTGTTCTTCTCTGAATGCCTAATCGTTCGTCCAGCCAAATTTGAACTATTTCTGAAATAAATAAAAAAAAAAACATAAAGAACCAACCAAACTTTGAATATGACAAAAAGTTATTTTGAAATTATGAAAATGGTTTTGGCTTGGGGTTTTCTTTAATCTCTTGAGGTATTTTGTGTCACATTAGTTAGCTCATCTTCTAAATAAACAATCCTGTTAGGTTTGCAGATCAGTCTCCACTTCAGCAAGATTTAAAACCATTTCCTGCCTTTATGCTTTCTGAAATTATGCACATTCTTGGTCCAGGTGTGATTTGCACAAGCAAACCTCCCTTGCAGCAGCAACCTGCCTGGGCAGCTCCATTGCCCAAAAAGGGTGAGAAACACTGGTCTGGAGCCCTTTAGGAGAAACAGAATGAGCATTTTGGAAGAGCTGAAAGCTGTGAGTGGATATTCTGGGGAGCAAACTCCAGCTTTTGAATATGCAGGCAGTACCATTTCTGTCACTGTGCAGACCATAAACTCTCACCAGATGAGTGGGAATGTTGAACAGTGGTGAGGCAGGTAGCACACAAGGGAACAACTACTCCTTCAAAGTTTGTTCAATTTACTTGTGAAAGTCATTGAATATTCTCACCACCACAGCTTTAGCCCACTTAGCATGGAATTGCTGCCCACAGTTAGCAGTTAATTCAGAGAGAAACAGGACTGGGTCAGTGTGGGCATGAAAACCTCTTGGGATCACCAGAAGGTGGAGGGAGACACTGAAATCAGCTGATAGAACTGTTCCTTGCACAGAGAACCTTAGAAATGCTCAGCTTTCCAAATTATTTGCCATTCCTCTCCAAATTAAAGAGATTAAAGAGAATTTGCTCCTGCAGCATTGGAAGTGCCTGGTAATAAAACATCATCTGATATTTATAGCCCAGAATTAAGAGTGGTGACTCAGCCACACTGCTGACCATTTGGTAGTGAAGTCCTAATAACCCAATCTGGAGCAGCAGGGAAAGGAATGGCTTTCTGATGTGAAGTCAGACAAGTAATTTCCTATTTAAAATTTGATTAGATAAAATCTTTTGAACATGTGCTTGTAAAGCAACAGCCTGGTTAAATATGTATGGAGCTGCAGCACACACAGGACACTGCTCCAACAGCACAAAGAACATTTGCAGTAACCTGAACGTGGAGGGGCAAGCAGAGTGCCCTGGGCTAAACTCCTTTAGGATAAATCTCTTACACAATAGAAAAACAGTAGAGCTGATGGGGGAAAAGCAGTTTTCTTCCTGTTTAAAAACCCACAAATTTGTTCTCTATTGAAAAGGTTTCATTTTGAAAAATGGAAACATTTGTTGTACATATGCAATTGGAAGAATGTTAATTTCAGGGGATATTTTTTGTAGGTTTTGAACACAAAAGGGAAAATATTGATTCAAGCTGGAATATTTTACCCCTTGCAAATAATATATAGCTTTTATAATAATAATAATGTATAGTAAGCTTGATATTTTTAGCCAGAAAGTTCTTGATTTAAAGGCATTACATTCTAAAATTCACAGGAAAGAATATAAAGGCCAGAAAAAAACAAGATGGGGGAGTTTGACCTGATTCTGACCCAGTAATTATCACTGGGGATTTTGCTTTTGACTTAATGAGACAACAGTTTGAGCCAACAAACAAAGGGTTGGGTTCTGCTGCCCTTCTCCCTCCTGCCCAGGGTGGTAACTCTAAGGCTGCTGCAAAGATGCTGCCCATGGTGACCTGCAGCAGTGAGCTTGGCCTGTGCCACAGCACAGAAATTCCATTGCTTCAGTTTAAACAACTGTGACACTGTCTTCTTTTGATATCCTGATTTATCTATTTACACAGGTCATGGCCCCTTTGAAACTCAGCTATTGATAATAAAATATCCTCTCAAAAGTGGGATGCAGCCCCAAATCTGGGATACAGCTCCATTGCAAGTTCAAGCAGAGAATCCATTACAGTAGTTTAGTACAATTGCATCCAGGCAGGAAGATTTTATCACTTATCATAAAAAGTACTTGCAGAACAGTCCTGGGAATTGAAATATTCATGTTATATTCATGCATTAAAAAATTACTATTTTTGAAAATGACCAACTACTCATGTTCACTGGAAGTAAGTTTTTCTCTTTCTCTCTTGATAGAGCTCTACATTTTTTATTAAAGCCATAGGAACATCATTCCTTTTGTTGAGTCCTCGGTGTGAGAAACATCCCTGTGTTCCAGCAGTCTGGCCACTACCTGCTGCACTTGTGCTCATTCCATGGACCTTAGGGGATTTTTCTTGGAAGTTCTTAGCCTTATCCTTTGCCTTATCCCTGCCTCTCCAACCACTGTCCCTGCAGATTTCATTCCAGCCCTCCAAGGGCTGCACAGGGGCATGGACCCAGCCAGGTGCTGCCTGGGTTTTGCTTTTCCAAAGCAGAGGAAAAGCCCTGAGCATCAGCAGTCATGAGGCTGTGTCATACTCAAAGCCTCACATTTGGAGCCTTTTCTTGGAGCTGCAGAGCAGTTCTGTGGTTGGTGTTGAAACAAACAGGGCAGGAGAGTTTTTCTCTTTTTAATGCTTTTATTAAAAGTGTTTAGCTTAAGGTTGGGAAGATCAACAGGTCCGTGGTCTGCCGTCGAGAAGGATGGAAGGAGAAGAGCAGGAGGAATGTGCAGCTGTGTTCAAAGGGCAGAGCTGGGGGGCCCCATCCTCCGGAGAATAATGGAAATAGCCCCAGGTTTTCCCCCTTTTGGGTTTGCCATCCAGGGTCTTACCTTCAGCTGAAGTCTTCTGCTTAGGGCGAGGGGCAACAAAGGTTTTCAGCATCTCTGCAGGCTCGGCACTCTGTTCTTCACGTCCAGACATCACTCTAATTTCTTAATTCTGTATTGGCTCGTTGTTTTTGGGGTCTTTTTGGTAAGTTTGGTGGAGTTGCCTCCCATGGCATGCTGGTCCTGAAGTTATTTTGCATGCCCTCTGATGCCCCCCCCATGTCCCCTCCCCTCACTGTCTGGAGAAGGACACTTAGCCCCAGGCAGGGCTTTACCCATACAAAAGGAGCAATTAGCTACAAGGACCAGTGATTACAATAACAAACAGGTAGAACTCCACCTTGGCAACAACTGGTCCAATTGGTTCTGCAACTCTTTTTTTCCCAAAAAAAATTGGCAGATTTTTTGTTTATAACAGCACTATCAGGTTTTTGTGTTTTCCCCTCAGACAGGGTGGAATATGGCATTGCTCTGTAAGAGAGCCAGACAGCTTCTCAGCAACCTCAGCTCCTCTGATGCCTTGGGATGGCTCCCTAGAGCAGAGGCTGGACAAGGTTCAGAGAATAAAGTGGGCATTTATTAAAGCCCTTCAAACAGGTTCACCTTGGGCAGCCACAGCCTCCCAGAGGCTACACCCAAGCTGGACAATGGGCTCCAGTTTTTCAGACAATTCTAAGTTTGGTTCATTTACATATCAGGGGTTAATTCTCCAATTACAGCTTCAGCCAATGAAGTCATTTACCCCCAGTTTGCTCCCCCAATTCACTTTTTTGTACTTTTTGTTGCCTGAGGCTGGGGTGGGGTGTCCTTGGGTCCAGGCCCAGAGGGATTGTTTTGTCTGACCAAACTGTGAGGACAGTAACTCACACTCTGTGTGGAGTTTGGAGTGATGCACTGATGCACTACAGGATCTGAAACATATAAAAGCTGAAATCCTAAGGCATCACTTGCAGTCCAGGCATTGCCTCCGCAGTTTCAGTGGCTGCACATGGAAGAACTCTCTCCTCCCTCTCTCCAGCCCACAGCCACTGCTGTGTGTTGTTCCCTGTGGCCTCCTGATCCTGCGGGGTTGGGAATGCAGATTTTCATGGAGCAGTGTCCCCTGCTCAGGTCCCTTGGTGCTGAGAGGGGATTCCTGCCCTGGTGAGCAGCATGTGAGATTCCTCTGAGCACAGCATCCCTCTGTGGTTCTGCCCTGCTCCAGGCATTCTGCTGCATGTGCAGTCCTCCACACTTGAGTAGGAAGGCACTGGCTGTCTCCAAACTGCTTTAAGCCTCAACATAAACTCCACATGGATATCATGAACTGAAAAGAGCTTTATCAAAAGAAAAAAACAAAAAAAAAAAAACCCCACTTTAATCACGTTCCAGAGTCCTGACATGTTAGCATGTCCTTGACAGCTTGTCAGTAAATGAAAAAGATGTGTGACACTAATGGGGACACAGCAGTGCTTCATTTGGGTATCACACCCAAATGCATCACTAGGAAATGCCCCGTGGGAGCCTCCCCATTAATCCAAGAAAAGCCCCAAGAAATCAATGTCCATCCATGGGGCTGTAAACCCCCAATCCTTTTGAGTTCCCACAGCAGCCTGGGCACTGTCAGCTGAACTTCTGCTTTAAAATCACTTTGCATCCTCTTTGTCGAGCACATTTGCATAATCTGTATCACAACAAAAATTGGAAGTGTGTTGTATCAAAGGAGATTTGAAATGAATTTTTTAAACTACAGATTAATCATAAACTTGTTTTTGCAAACTGTATGAAAATGCATTGCAAACTGTAAAGAAGTCTATTCAAAGGAGCAAATACACAACCACAGAAAATATTTTTCTCTCTGTATAAATACACTGAAACCCTATCAATCTGCAGGATACATCAAAAGGCTTTATGAGAAATAAGCAAATTATAAATTCCTAGAGTGCCAATTTTCTTCCACAGATTATGCAAACATTATGTGTGCTTCAAGTAAGGTTGCATTTTATTAAAAATGTAACTCATGATAAAATAGATGTAACACTTGAATAACGATTTCAAATTTATATTATTCTCACCTTATAAGATAATATTGAAAAAGTGAATTGGGCTAACACAAGTGTATTCATTATGCATGAAATCTCTATTTAGTCTGTAAAGTGCAGAGCAGACAGATAGTGGCCATTTTCTGCTGCTGTAATTACTGTGTCACCATTTGTGAGGCATTTATGTAAAGTACAATGCTTCTGACTAGCCATAGACAAACTCTCTGCATCTGGTTAAAAATCAAATCATTGTTTTCCAGTCCTTTATGTTCTGCTGACACTGGAGTGCAATGTAATCCACCACCACTTACATAATCAACCATCCCTTTCTGTAATGTACATTCTTTTTAGATGGACTTATGGATCATACACCTTAATAATGTAATTTTTTAAAAGCAGAAGCCTATTATAAAATGGAGATCCTCCTTTATTTGTTCCCTCCTGTTACAAAGAAGTCTTGAATACTGGCACAGGTGTGTCTTTACTCAAGGGTTCTTTCCCCTGTTTTGCAGACAGGTGCCTTGGTTTTTGGTGCAGGAAACTTCTCTGTGTTTGCTGTGTTCCCCTGAAAGAGCCTTAAGGTTAAGTCTTTGCAATGATCCTTTTCCCCACTGGTCACAGCTGCAGGGTAAATGCCAGCGAGTTTAGAAGGTAAATAGTCAAAAATCCTGCCCTGGGGAGCGTTCAGGTCCTCTGCTCTTTCCACTTCCCCCATGTCACACATGTCAGTGATTCCTGGGATTTGGGACATGCTCATAAATCCCCTTCTGAGACAGCAGGATTTCCCATTCCCATGCCAGTCTTCTCTTTGGGACTCTCAGTCTGCAGGGTCACACTGAGCTCTGGCAGTGCCCACGGAGCTAGGTGGCCATGGCAGAGCCACAGCTGGCAGGGCCACAGCTGGCAGAGCTGTGTGACCATGGCAGGGCTGTGTGACCATGGCAGAGCCACAGCTGGCAGAGCCACAGCTGGCAGAGCTTTGTGGCCATGGCAGGGCTGTGTGACCATAGCAGAACCACAGCTGGCAGAGCTCGGTGACCATGGCAGAGCCACAGCTGGCAGAGCCACAGCTGGCAGAGCTTTGTGGCCATGGCAGAGTCACATCTGGGAGAGCCACAGCTGGCAGAGCTGTGTGACCATGGCAGAGCCACAGCTGGCAGAGCCACAGCTGGCAGAGCTTTGTGGCCATGGCAGAGTCACATCTGGGAGAGCCACAGCTGGCAGAGCTGTATGACCATGGCAGGGCTGTGTGGCCATGGCAGGGCTGTGTGGCCATGGCAGAGCTGAATGGCCGTGGCAGAGTCACACCTGGCAGAGTCACTTGGTTTTGGGTCACACCAGGCAGAGTCACACTGGCAGGGCTGTGTGGCCATGGCAGTCACACCTGGCAGAGCTGTGTGGCCATGGCAGGGCTGTGTGGCCATGGCAGTCACACCTGGCAGAGTCACACCTGGCAGGGCTGTGTGGCCATGGCAGAGTTGAATGGCAGAGCCACACCTGGCAGAGTCACACCGGCAGGACTGTGTGACCATGGCAGGGCTCTGTGGCCATGGCAGTCACACCTGGCAGAGTCACACTGGCAGGGCTGTGTGGCCATGGCAGATCAGTGGGATCCCTCTCTGCCTGCCTGGCCTCTGGAGCTGTCCCCACAGAAGCAGCAGCTAACAGCTGTAATCTGTTTTCTCCTGGGGTCTGGAGCAAGTCACTCCTCACAAATGCTCCTGCATTAGCGCTGCTCTCGTGGAACGGAAGGCTTTTGTTCTTGGAAAGCATTAAGGTGTTATGAGCTTAAGGAGATTTGTCCTGAAAGGAATTTTGAGAAAATTGCCCAGCATTAATGCCTTAAAATGCCCATCATCAAAAGCAGCATGGCTAAACTCCCAGGCAGTAGGTGGTAATGTAATAATTGATGCATCCCTGGCAAGCTCACACCTTTTTCTTGAAAATGCTGCATTAATACTTCTATTTAATTCTTCATGGGGCTAAGGTAGTGCAAATGTGTTCATCTGTGCTAAGGAAATCTGGTTGTTACATGATGTAGATAAATTCATTTTGATTATTGCCTTGGTTTAAGTGAATGCTTTTTAGGAAAAATACACAAATATTGTGAAGTTAAATGACTGCTGATTAATAATACCGTGCACCAAGTTGGGCTTATTTTTAACATATTTGTTAGAGTTGGAGACTTCAGTAATGTAATTTACCAAAGCAAAAGTATCATTTCAAAATGGACAACAGGAAGCATTTTCCAGAAATCCAAATTGTGCCTGTAAATTAACAAAGCCTCTACATGAGAATTGGTCTGATACTTTAAGTTTTATTTAGCTGCCAAAGCAGCTGTCTGTACAGTAAAGGAACTAAATGGTTGCACTCATCTTTTTTTGTTGTTTTTTTCCAGTTCAGTCTAATAGCTTGTCAAATAGTTTTGGGAGTAAATCTCAGGAAGTGGTGAGGTGCATGTGGTTAGGGCTTTCTTGGGGGCTTCCCTTGAGACAATTTCTTGAGGAAGAAAACCAATTGGCTGTGCTGGCTGGAAGCAGATGTGGGAGCATGTGTGCATTAATGGCACTGAGAACTTGGAATACTGGCTGAAACATCAAGGGTTAGGATCAGGGTGTGTGTAAATTTCTGTTTAATGAAATAAATCACCTTTGAGCTGACTCTAAGGAGAGTTTAGAGTAGCTCTGCTGGAGCTACCAAACACCCATGGCATTTTTTAGGTCTGATTCCATGTGGAACACTCCCAAGCAGTGGCACAAAGGGTTTGTATTCCCTCCAGTGCAGAGATGGGAGCCCCTAACCCCATGATCCTCCCAAAATAACATTCTCCTTCTGCTGTCAACTAGCAAAATCCCTGGAGATCTCCCACAGTCATTGTTTCTCATCATGTCTCATGGAAATTGCTGAGAAATACCAATAATTAGGAAAAAGCTGTGCTTTTTCTAATTATTCTCCTCTTTTTCAAAGCCTCTTCCTCAAATCTTCCCTTTTACAGCAGCCAGACATAAAATTCCAGACTCTTAGTATGCAGTATGTTAATACAGCTCCACAGGATCTGTCATCTTAGTTAACATCACCTGCCTTTAGTGTTTCCATCTTTTGAATATGTATTAAAAATATCAGACAAATTTTCAATGCAATGGTTTATTAGCAAAAAAAAAATAATTGCTGTATGTAATGAAGAATGTACATTGGTATTGTGTGCTCTATTAAAACAAATTTACCTTCAACTTTAAATAATATTTATTTCAAAATTTAAAGCAGGTCATCTTTGAAGATGAACAGACATGGCCCCTTGCCAAAAAAAAATCAGATTTTCTGCTGCAGAATATATAGAAAATCATAACAAACTTAATTACCTGTACCACTGCTAAAGGCCCTTCATATCTT
This sequence comes from Agelaius phoeniceus, assembly GCF_051311805.1. Classification (NCBI taxonomy): domain Eukaryota; kingdom Metazoa; phylum Chordata; class Aves; order Passeriformes; family Icteridae; genus Agelaius; species Agelaius phoeniceus. The sequence goes on along the minus strand of NC_135274.1, from coordinate 3,367,336 downwards.
AGCACTCTTGAGATTTAGCAGATTGTATCACATCTTCCTGATTAGCAATTACGACTGAGAAACGAAACATTCTGACTTTTACTGAAATTTTTAAAAAAATGCTTGGTTTTAAAAGAAGACAATGTGTGAACAGCCTTGATTTTAAACTGTAATGGCTTACAAGAAGTGTTGAAATTTCAGTGCATTTTCTCAAACTACCTTAATTGTGCCATGTGAATAGATAGCGGCATAGTTTTCATTTTCTCAGATCTCATCCCTTCTGACCTCTCCAGAGGTCACTGTCTCAGCCTGAGGATTTGGGGCTTTTTTTATTATTATTATTATTATTATTATTTCTTTTTAGGTTTTTCCTCACAGAAAACTTAGTACAATGATCCATTTTCACAACAGATAGCAAGAATCCACTCAGTACTCAAAATCTCTTTTTTATCTGAAATTCCTGGGCACCTTTGTCAGATGAGCATGTCTGAAGATCTCAGCAGTGTCAAATGTGAATTTCTTTGAGGGACATGAGGGCAATGCCTGGGTGCTGGACAGGTTACATGGGAGGAAGGCCCTCCTGGCTGAGCCAAGGGAAGGAGCCAGGACAGCCTTTGTTCCAGAGTGCTGGGGCTTGGGGAGCAGCTGAACACTGCAAAGGGCAAGGCTCTTCTTGTGGCTGTGAGCTGTGAGCCCATGTTTCTGTTTCTGGTCTTTGTTAGCATTCCCTTGGTATTGCTTATGGGTAAAAAGTTAAACCCTGATTTTCTGGCACTGTCTCAGAAGCTGTCAATGGCTTTGGATTCAGGTATTTGCATTTTTCTAGGCAGAAAAGAACATATTCAGTGTATCCCCAGAGTGCCCTTGCTGCTCACACAGCTCTGGGGGCTCACAGAGCCAGCTGTCCCTGCTCCTCATTGTCCCAGCCCCCTTTGGTGTCCCTCTCCAAGCTCCTGCTTTCCTGGGCTCTGTGTTGCCTTCCCTGCAGCTGTCCCCAGGCTGAGCTCCATGGCTTGGCTTCCTTAAACATTCCCTCCTGGAACTGCTGCAGCCTGCTCACACCCATCTGAGCACCATAACTCCATTTCAGCCTAATTCTCTGCTAATTCTTTGCAAGCTTTCAGTGCCTATCAGAAATAACTTTCCAACATCCTCCAGACACTGTCCTTTCTCTCAGCTTGATGGATTCCAGTTTCTGCAGCCTGGAATCCACAAAGGAAATCCCTCTCCCAGCTCCTCTGGCTCAGTCTCAGGTTGACTTTTGGTATCTCACATTCTGCCCTTACACTCCTTGGTCATTAGAATCTGCTTAATCATCTCTTTTTTCCCTTTCTCTCAGCTTGAGAGATTCCAGTTTCTGCAGCCTGGAATCCACAAGGAAAATCCCTCTCCCAGCTCCCTGCTGGCTCCAGCTGCAGCCAGACTGGCCAAATGTGGGGCCTGGACAGCAGCAGCTGATCAGGGCAGGAGCCCTGAGCCCTGTGGACTCTGGCTGGCCAACAGGAGCAGTCCCCAGGGGCATTCTCTTGGTTTGGTTGTGATTTTGGATGAGAGCAGAAATGAGATCTCAGGGGTGTGGAGAGAGCTCACAGTGCTGATCTTACCATTGAGCAGTGCCTGGCAGTGGGGAGGGCAAGGGCAGGGCTGGCTCTTGGCCTTCCAGAGGCTGCAACCCACAGAAAAGCCACTGCAAATGCTTCCATCTCCCTCCTTTACAGCCAGGGCCATTCCTGTGCCTCATTTCAGCTGACTGCTGGCTCTAGAGCAGATGAGAACAAGCTTTGTTCCTTCTGAGCTTTCTCTTGCACCACACCAGGCTTCCATGTTTCCTGCTGTTGCAGTGGGATCACAAGGGATTTCCCCACTGCCTGCCCATGCAGCTCCCTGCTCTGCAGAGCTGTTGTGTGCCAGGGGCTGGTTCTGCTGCCCCTCACTCTAATCTGAAGGGGGAGAGGTAAAGGACAGGGACTGGGGGTTGTTTTTGTTGACTGGTAACTCTAAGGCAGGTTTGCAGTCAGTCTGCTGCCCAGGGTGCTGTGGTATCATGTCACATCAGAAGTCAGATTATCCTTGCAAACCACCTGCTTTTCTGAGCAGGTGCCATTCTGAGCAGAGCCTCTCACTGAGCTGCAGCTCTGGGCCCAGCCTGGCTGGGTCAGGCCTTGCTGGTGCACATGTGCTCACACCTGTGTACAGGCACAGCCCCGGCCTCTCTGAGTGTCTGCATCATGTGGGATCCCAGCAGTGCCTCCTTTGCCTTGTCTTCAGCATGTGCTTATCAGCTGAACTCTCTTTGCTTTTCCCAGGGTCAAATTACTCTTGACTTTAAAAATCAACACTTGTTTAATTAAAAGTAATTTTCAAACTGTCACCGGAGTGCCAGATGCAACAACTGGCATCATCCTGTGTCGCAGACATCTTTTATGGAAAATCCTTTCCTTAGGATTTTTCCTCCTGAGAAGCTGAGAGGCCTCAGGAACAAAATGTAACCAATGGTTATCTGCTGCTGTGGAATGCAACAGGTGCATCTGGGATTGGGCTTATGGGGTTGTTTCTAATTAATGGCCAATCACAGCCCAGCTGGCTACCTTTGTTATTCATTCAGTTTCTTTTCTATTCTTAGCCAGCCTTCTGATGAAATCCTTTATTCTTTTAGTATAGTTTTAATATAATATATATCATAAAATAATAAATCAGCCTTCTGAAACATGGAGTCAGATCCTCATCTCTTCCCTCATCCTCAGACCCCTGTGAACACCATCACAATCCTGCCCCTCATTTCTTCTCTTCTCTCCTCTCTAAAATACCAACACCAATCAAGAAGAAATTGGCAATATTAAGTCTAGGAAAGAGAAAAAAATAGCCAAAGAAAAATGGCATTTACAGGTATGTCAGCCCAATATATCAACCCACCTTAAAGATCTGAGCCCAGAACTCATCCCTGCTTCATTTGCCATCATATTCATAAGTGTCACATTTATAGCTCTGTATTATTTGAAGTTGCATTTTTAATGTTGAGGAAACTATTGTAAAATGTATTGCAATACTTAAACATTACTGTGAAAATGAAAAATGGATTTTTCCATAAAAATATACTCTCTTGTGGAATTATGGTCCTAGTGAAAATGTACTGCCTTTCAGCCTGCTTCTTGGATAGTGTGCTAATATTCTACCTAGATGTATTGTCTGCAGGCACTGGACACAATCCTCTGGGTGTGCAGAAATTAGATAAGGAATAATTCTTATGTATAATAGCATCCCTTGGGTAGTTTCCTGTGCAATACAGTAAAATTCATTCAGGTTCTCTCCATCGAGCTTATCTGCTGTCCCAGCACTGGAGTGTTCTTCTCCTGCCTTTTACCTGGGCAAAGCTGTTTTCTGACTTCATTCTGTTCAAGTCCAGCATGGGTGATTTACAGAGCATCATCCTGGAGTCAGCCTGTATCATCCTAACTGTTTTTGCAACAGGTGACTGCTGGGTTAAGTTGAAGAGTTAAAAATAAATGTGCCCAAAGCAGGCTAATCTGTTTAATATCCTGGAGCACTGCTCAAAGCTTGGACCCCATCCTCAGGAGAGCTCCTGGGCCTGACCTGGCTTGTTTACAGTAACCTGTAATTTAAATACCCTCTTACTCATGGGATGGTGTCTGTATCTTTTTAAATATAAATTCCCACTTAGCCTTCTCTTTGAGGGATCCATGCAGTTAAGGCCTGGTTGGAAGGAGGAGAATCTCTGCTGCTTACTTTGAGCTGAAATGTTCATTGTCCAGTGCTGGGAATTTGATTCCCTTTTCCCCTGTTTGCTGAAAATACCTTCAGGCCCTTGCTGGCATGGTTTGTACCAGAGAAGAGAGAGAATACCAGAGAATACCATTGTATTACCTTCAGCAATACAATCTGTCTCTTGCTCTAAAACCTTTGGAAGGCCAAAGCACAAATCAGTCTTGTGGTTTCCACCCTTATTCCCCTACAGACACCTTGTGCCCTCAGCCAGGGCTTGTTACAGACTTTGATGTAATCACAGTTAGGCCTGGAGTTGTGACTGTTGTGGTTTTCCAGCAGAGACATCACCATGGATGGCTGTTCATGGTGCATCTCTGGTTTGTAGTGCCTCTCCCTGGCAGAGCATGGCACATTGGGCCATTTCCATATCCATTTCCTGCTAAGACATTCCAGTCTCTGTTTCCAGTTGTGCATATTCACTGTCATAATCACAAATAATCCAAAGCTGAGGGACTGTGTGAACCACATGATGAACAATGAGGCAGCTCCTCTGCTGCTTTACTGTTCTCTTTTAACAAATCCAGCTGCAGAACATCTGTGTCATGGGCTGTCACATCTGTCACCAAGTCTCAGGTTGACTTTTGGTATCTCACATTCTACCCTTACACTCCTTGGTCACTAGAATCTAATTAATCATCCCTTTTTCCATTCTTTGCAATATTCCACTTACTTTGGGTGTTCAGCTGGGGTGATGGTTTTTCCTTGGTGCCTCCAGAGGCCCTCAAGTGACACCAGACTGTGAGTTTGTGTATTGCCATGAACACCTCCCATGAGTCCTGTGTGTTAAACCCACACTGCAAAGTACAGTCCTGCTTCTTTGGAAGTGTGCAGTGATGAGGAAATACAATATTCAGAGCAATATTCAGGAGAGAAGGCTTAGGTCCCTTTAATAGGAATAGGAAAAACCGCTGGGAGTGTGGGGCCTGGGGAAGGGTTCACACAGAGCACTCATTTTGGTCCCACTCATCTAAATAAATGAGTTGTACAACTCATCTAAGGGAGTTGTTACAGCTTTTACTGCACTGATGTTTTCTAACTATAGTTATCCTGAAATTTTAAGATGAAAGATCATTTTGAACAGAGTGGGTTTGAGTTTTAAGGCAAAAATTCCCAAAGTGCCTGTGGCCAGTGGTGCCATTTGATCAGCTGAGTGTCACTCGGTGTCACTGAGCCCCAGCTGTTCTGCTCTCCATCTCCTGTGGCAGATTCTTTCCTCACAGTGGATTCCCATGGAGATGCACCTTGCTCATGCAGGGCTTCCCATCAATTTGACACTTTTCCTGGTGTCTGAAGCTGATCCTGGAGGCTGAGGTGAGTGCTGCAGAGGGCCACATAGACCTTGTGTAGCTGACAGTAAATGATGACAGCCTCTCTTCTCAGCACTTCAGACCAGCAGATATTGTCAGTCTTTTCCACCTTATGTCAGAAAGTTCCTTTGATTCATGTGTGCTCCAGGTATTTGGTGTAAAATACCCTGTCTGGTGCAGCTTAGAGCATGTCACAACTTTATCTCTTTCTGCCTGCTCCAAGCTCAAGAAGAAGGAGCATTTTGGCAGGCAGCTCTCAAGGATGCAGTGAGTGGGTGGCAGTGGCAGTGTTCCACACCAGGTTTGCTGTGAGCTCTCAGTGTGGCACAGAAGGTGGGACAGAGCTGAAGGGTGTTTGACTTCCCCAGTGAATCTGCACTTGGGTACTGGATGGCCACGAGGCCTCTTCTAATATTTGTGGTATTTCCTTCCAAACAAACACAATTTTCTAGTGCTTGGATAGTGATCTCTAGCCCACCTACTTACATGGTATCAATTACAGCTCTATTGGAGCTCCTTAGTCTTTCATCTTTTTTTTTTTTCCTCATTGTGCCCCCAAGACTTGTTTTCTTAATTTTACAGCTGGAGAACTGGCATAGGGAGCCAATGGGAAATAGGCCAGTCATTCCACATGAGTTCTGTTTTGCATTGGTTTTAAGTGAGACTCTTTAAAATATAATTAAAAGCTTTATTGTTCTTGATTAATATGCTGCTCTGTTTCTACTATAATGCCACATTATCCATAGTGCTCCTCAGCTATTTTACAAATATTTCTATGCTGTGTTTGTTTTGGCAACTGCTGCCAGATGTTGACTCTATGAAATCTTTCCAGCTCTTTAAAAGCTGCATTGCTTTTCTGTCTAGAAGATGCATCCATGCCAGGATGCTGTGACATGAGGAATTGCACTTTCCCCTGGGGGAGCTGGCCTGTGCCCCTGCTGTGCCAGGCTGCAGGGATGGGGGCAGAGCAGGGCTGAGATTTGTGCTGCCCTCTCCCAGCACCAGGACTAGCACCAGAGCCAGGGTCTCCTGATCCCTGGATGTCACCCCACTGTGCTGCTGGTCACTGAAGTGATAACCTTCTGGAGGGGAGGTGATAAAGGGAGCAGAATGACCAGCTGCACCCACTTCAGAGCCTGATAGGTGATAAATGACCAGCTGCACCCACTTCAGAGCCTGATAGGTGATGAGCACTGACACAAACTGGGATGGGGACCCCTTAAGTGTGTGTTTTAGTCCTGGGGATCTCCAGGTGGAGAGGAGCCTCTGTGGAAGTAGCATGGGGTGTGAGCCAGCCTGCTTTGCCCACTCTGCATGGCATTCCTGAAGTTACAGCCTTCAGAAATGCAGAGGAGCAGCAGGGCTCTGAATCCATGGGCATTGGTTTCAGTTCTACACAATCAACTTCCACAGAAATACCCAGCTCAGGCCAAGTTTTGAGTGATGTTCATTGGCAGCACTCACGCAGCCAGATACAAATCTGGGCCAGACCTTGGAGTTCAGGGAATGTATCAGATGTATGACTCCATGCTTCTGAAGCTTTTGGGGAAACAGTTGGTTTGTGTTGCATTCTGTGGCTTACATAATCTAGTTCAATGTTCTGTGTGCCAGCTGCAAGTCAGGAGTTGTAGCCTCATTTGTTCTGAGTGAGGGATTGTTTCCCCCTGGAAAAGGGAAGGGAAAAGCAAACAGAGACTTCATTTCTTTAGATTTTGGGTTTGGTTTTTTTTTTTCCTTCATACACCTTTTGCTCTGAGCCTCAAGACAGAGAATCTGTCACAGCCTATCTGCTTTCTGTTTGGATCTGAGCATAGAAAAAATGTCTGAAAGATCTGATATATTGGGCTACCTCAAATATTGATGCCCTTCACAGGCTCCATCATATTTTAAATAACCTGTCTGGAGCTGATGGGAAATCTGAGGTTGCCAGGCAAAACAAATGGGACCAAAGTGTCCCTTCCAGATATGTTCCATGGTGTGGCTGTCACTTTTGGGGTTCCAAGGCATGAAGCATGTCCCAGCAATCCTGTGGCTCTCTGACACTACATCAAGCACTTCACTGCTTGTAGTTTTTCTCCCTTCTCACTGCTTTAGGTAATAGAACTTGAGTGAAGAAGTCATCTGCTGCAGTGTGTTCATCTGGAACAGCCTTTTCCACTGCATGTAGAATTAGAAAGTATAATTTGATTGTTGCCAATTAGCAGACCAGCCATGCCTCTCTGGTAGTTGCAGGGGTGAGCAGTCCTTACTCTACATCATCATTTGAGACCTTTCTGTGGCTGACAGGCTGTGCCATGGAGTGCTGCAGAGCCCTTTCATGTTAAGAGATCATTGACTGCTGAAATCAGGTATGTAAAAGAGACCATCTAAGGTTTTGCAGGCCATAATTCAGTGAGCAAATACCATAACCCTCATTTTATTAGAACTAGGGGTTGATTAACAGACATCCTGCAACGTGCCTGAAGGGACTGGAAACCATCTCAACAGAAAAGTAGATTTCACAGACTATGGCAGTCCATGCTTAAGGATGCATTTGAATCCTTACCTGTCCTGTAGGTAATTGCAAATGCTGAAATCCACACGATTTCAGGTTTTAGGCTCATCCCCGTCCCCTCTGAGTTTTATATTGCCCAATTACTCTGGTTTTTTTCTCTAAGCCAAGCTAACATTGATAAACAGCAGTTTATTCCTTTCCTGCAGTGGTTTAAAAACCAAAAACCACAGTACAAAACCTAAAATAATGTTAATCTTTGGTCCTGTGTGCTGTAAGCAATGTTACCTTATTTAAGGGTCCTTTTAAAGATTAGCCTAAACAATTCCCCATTTCCTTTATACACAATCTCTAGTTCTATTATTCCCAGTCACTGGTGGTTGTTGTTGTTTGGGAGGAAGCCTTTAAAAACACAACATGTTTAAACAGGTTGTGGTCAAAAGTTTTGGCACTGACACGAGCCCCATGTGTGACACTGCATGTACTCAGAGAGCTTTGGAGCTGAGCCCTGTCCTGCTCAGACACCAGGGCAGTGCTGTTCCCTCAGTGCTGGGGAGGAAATTCTGTGTCTGTAAGTACCAGGGGTGTTATCTTCAGGGAATTCATGATCCCTGAGCCTGTCTGTGGATAGGCACCCTGCACCTTCCTCCCATCCTCTCTGGCCACACTGCATCAGCCCCTGGCACCGGGGCTTGCTCGTTGAGGGTTCTTTATCCAGAGCAGAATTTTTGTGTGCAGGCCTCTGTAGATGAATGATTTACTCTGGGGGGTTGGAACCTTTAAAGGTTCTTTCCAAGCCAAACTAGGCTATGATTCCATGACTTTGGAAGGGAGTGTGCAGAGGAAGCTGGGGTGATTTGTGACACCTGGCTGGCAAGAATTGGTGCATTTCCCCTGCTTTGACTCAGTAGCTGTTTTTCTTGCAGAGCTCCTGAGACCTGAGGAGAGGAAAAAGGATGCCCAGCCATTTTTTCAGTGTGCTACAAGTTTGCATACGCTGCACATTTTCTTCAAAATTAAGTGCATTCATTTGCAATGTTTCTCTTCCTTAATTAGGTTTACCGATTGCCAGAGTGAAGAAATGTGCTCTTTGGTTTGAGGATGGTTTATGAAAACAGCCTGTGCAATCCATCTCTTGGCATGGGGGCTGCTTCATAGCATTGCTTCCAGGACTCAGCTGCTCTAAAGGAACAGGGCTAAACTCTAACGAGTATTATTTCTTCTAGCTTTGGATAAGTTCTGGCATCTGAAGGAAGGTTCTTTCTTTCTTATTATGATAATGAGTTGATATCAGAGAGATGCAGAGATAATGTGAGAGTGTTGTATAAGCCTGGCTTTTGTTGTTGTTGTTGCAGATCTTTTTGCACCCAGACCAACTCAGTTCCTAATCATCAACTCATTTCAGCCATCAGTAAATGCTCTCTGTGGAGATTCAGTTTAAGAAATAATGATTTCATCAGAAATGAGCAAATATTACTGTATTGGGAAGCTACTCTCTCAACAAAGCTAGTAGGTTCTAAAGCTACTTTTACTGGTTACTATTTTGGGGCTTCAGGTTTTTTGAGCATCTGTGGATGTGTTAGGGGCTCTTTAGGTTCCTTCTGAAGTACATTTGTCCTCTTGCCTGGTTTACAGTGCATGGTTTTCCTGGGTACTCTCTCAGCTCAGGAGTGACTCTGATGGAAGCTGTGGCCAAGGCTTGAGCACAGCTAATCAGGGTCTGTTTCCTTATCACTGGCCCTGGCAGTAAAGCAGGCTGCTCTTGCCCTCCCTGCAGGCAATCCCAGGTGCTGGGAGAGGCAGGGGTTGCTGTGTCCCAGGCTCCTTTCTGGCCAATCCAGACAGGCAGCTCTAGCTCTGCTGGCTCAGAGGAAACACACTGGAAATCAGAAAGCCCAAAGGAAAAAAGGCACAAATCAGGAGTGGAAGCCAACACTGCTGGTCTCGCTCTTTTGAATTCCTAAATGCAGAGCCTTCAGGACAGCCTTTAGGATGGGGTGGTTATAGTACCAGCCTGGATAGGAGCTGTGATGTTTTTCATTTCCCCTGGGGTGTAATGATACCACAGTAACAGCATGGATGAGAAGCCCAGAGACATCCTGTGTACTCTAAGCCAGAGTGTCCAAAATGTGGTGCCTGGCCCTCAGTCCCTTTGCCACCAGCCCAGGGAGAGCTGGCTGCAGTTTAAGTGTTGTAAATTCACAGTGAGCCCCGTGGCAGGGAGGAGCAATGCATCTGACTCCATGTTCTCAGAAGGGTAACTCATTACTTTATGATACTATATTATATCAAAGACTATAATATAAGTACTATACTATATGTCTTGGTTTGGAAAGACAGGAGTCTGCTAAGGAAGGCAGGAGCCTCCCCTGAAATGGAGAATGCAAACTTCCCCACCCCTCCGAGTTGCTATAAATTTTAAATTAAGGGGCTCTCAGGTAAAAAATATGGGAGCAGGAATAACAGTTCTTTAAGGGGGAAGAAAATAAAAGGATAAAATAAACAACGCAGTACACTGGAACAACACTGACAGAGTCAGAACCCAGCCTGACATACTGTGGGTCAGGCTGTTGGCAGCAGTCCCATTGGAATTGTGGCTCAGCCCTCCTGCAGTGTCAGGGGTGGCTCTGCTGGAGCAGGGATTCTGTAGAAAGGTGCAGTCTCTGCCTCTGAAGATCCAGGGGAAGAGGCAGCTGCTGTTCCTCTGGGGAATCCTGTGGAGAAGCTGTGCTGGTGTTCCAGAATCTCCAGATTATATCCAGGTAGGAATGCTTGGCTCCTCCCCCTGGGCTCACATCTCCCAATGGGATGCTGTAGTTCTTATCAGCCATGCAGGGACATTCAATAGCTGTTATCAGCAGATGTCCCCTCCCGAGGGAGGAGTGGGTGTGGAAGAGATAAGGAAAACTGCCCCCTGAACAGGAGACAGCTGCCATACAGATGGCAAATAGAATACATCTTGCCTTGCAATCTGGAACACTATACTATATTCAAGAATACAGAAAGGATACTTACTGAATGCTAAAAAGATAATAATGAAAACTCCTGACTCTTTCCAGAGCCCCAACACAGCTTGGCCCTGATTGGCCAAAGAGTGAAAACAACTCCCAGCAGAATCCAATGGAACAATCACCTGTGGGTGAACAATCTCCAAACACATTCCACATGAGCACAACACAGGAGAAGCAAATGAGATCAGAATTGTTTTCCTTTTTCTCCGACGCCTCTTGCTGCCTTTCACCTTCCCAGGAGAAAAATCCTGGGTGAAGGAGTCGTGTTCAGAGAATGTGAATGCCACAGTTTAAGTGCTGGATTTGCCCTCTCAGAAGTGTGATGGGAACAAGGCACTTCCTGATGTCTGAGACCCTGCAGGTGTGAGCAGGCTTGTGCTTTCCACTGTGGAGGAGGAGGTCTAGGAACCTGGAAATAAAAAGATTCTGGATCTCCAGCCAGCTTCTCTGCTAAATGGATGCCACTCTTTTGGACTAAACTTCTCCCAGTACCCAAAAAAGAGCAAAACAAACAAAAAAGCATCAAACATACAAAAAAAACCAACACCAAAATAAAAAAAGCCTTGTAGTGGGCAAGAAACTAAAGGGTGTTGGCTCAGAGAGCACTGCTGAGCAGCCAGGTGCGTTGACCTTTCAGTGCCAAAACCCTTTTCAGTCCCATGAGTGAAGAATAAGAGTTGCACTTGTTTTTTATGATGCATCTTCTTTAAATTAGGGTCAGTGAATGTTTCTGATTGCATCCTCAGGCCAGTTGAAATGAAACTAGCAAAGGCATTTGCAGTAGGGTTGGTGTCCTTGTGTGTAGTGCTGGAAGTGGTGTGGGAGCCCTGGCAGTGCTGTGGTGTCAGGAGCTGAGCCTGTGCCTGGGCTCTGGGTGGCCAGGGGAGCAGGAGGTGTTGGCTGAGCTCACTGAACACTTGCAGCTGCCCATCTGTGCTCCCCTTCAGGGGCAATGTGTGCAATTATTCCTCACTCCATAGGAGAAATTACCTGAGGAGATAAACCTGCCCTTTGGTGATGGAGCAGTGCAGAGCTTCCCCTGGAATGCCTCCCTCCAAGGGGGAAACAGGGATCCTTTTGACTTCATTTGCTGGGAGAAGAGTGAAATCCATCCTTAACTTGGCTGGGCTCCGAACAAAGCCAGATAAACAAACAGTACTTTTATTTTTCCAAGATGTGCCCAGAGGAGAGAGGGAAAGCTCTGCTGTGTAGGAATGATTTTGAGGCCAGCACAGGTTGGAAGGAGATTATTCCAGTGCATTGACCAGAGGCAAAACCACGTCTCATTCCACCAGTGCTGAAATTCTGAGTGAGGGAAAGGGGTTTGACAGAAACGGGTTATACCTTCACAGGGACAGTGATACTGCTCTTGTTTAGCCCTTTGTACCCAAGAAATTCAATTATTGCCTGAGAATGCATTTGGTTTTACCAGCTTAGCTCTACCAGCTGAAATTACACATTATGATGTGTATTCGCAAGGCATTAAGTTGCTTCCTGCAATTTAACTCTTTAAATACACTCAAGTATCCAGCAGATGTTACCAGGCAAATTCAGTATCAGGGCTGTTCCTGGTGTATTTTTAACTGGTGGAAAGCACAGCTGCTGTAGTGCTGTGTGTGGAGTCAGGCTTTCCTCAGGGTGGGTTTCAGTCTGGCAGCCATGCCAGGGAGAGCCCCTGTGAGAGTGACCCAGCTCCAGGGGCAGGGCTGGGGGCTGGCTGGGACTCTCACAACTGAGGATCACAGAATCACAAAATTAATGAGGTTGGAAAAGACCTTTTGAGATCATCTAGTCCAACCCTGCCCTAACACCTCCTCATCAACCAAACCATGGCACTGAGTGCCACATCCAGGCTGTTTTAACACCTCCAGGGATGGTGACTCCACCACCTCCCTGGGCAGACAATTCCAGTGCCCAGTCACTCTTTCAGTGAAGAATTTTTTTTCTAATGGCTAACTCTTGGTCTAATTTCTAATGTCTAACCCTTGTCTAATTTCCCTTGGTGCAGCTTAAGGCTGTGTCCCCTCATTCTGTCAGTGCTGCCTGGGAGAAGAGACCAACCCCCCCTGACTACAAACACCTTTCAGGGAGTAGTGGAGAGTGATAAGGTCACCCCTGAGCCTCCTTTTTTCCAGAATGTGGCCTTGAAAATTGGCAAAAAATGCAGAATTTTGCAGTGGTGTCTGGCTGAGCCTGTGGGCACATGGGGACAAAATGCCAGCAGGGTGAGCCCATCCAGCTGTGCTGGAGGAAGTCCTGGTAGCCAGGCACAGACACCTCCCTCATGGACACTTGTGTGTGTGCACTCCAGGTGTGTGTGTGTGCATGCCAGGTGTGTGTGTGCACTCCAGGTGTGTGTGTGTGCATGCCAGGTGTGTCTGTATGCATGCCAGGTGTGTGTGTGCACTCCAGGTGTGTGTGTGTGCATGCCAGGTGTGTCTCTGTGCATGCCAGGTGTGTGTCAGTGCACTCCAGGTGTGTGTGTGCATTCCAGGTGTGTGTCAGTGCACTCCAGGTGTGTGTCTGTGTGCATTCCAGGTGTGTGTGTGTGTGCACTCCAGGTGTGTGTGTGCATTCCAGGTGTGCATGTGCGTTCCAGGTGTGTGTCAGTGCACTCCTGGTGTGTGTGTGCACTCCAGGTGTGTGTGTGCACTCCAGGTGTGTGTGTGTGTGCACTCCAGGTGTGTGTGTGCATGCCAGGGGTGTGGGTGTGTGTGTGCACTCCAGGTGTGTGTGTGTGTGCATTCCAGGTGTGTGTGTGTGCACTCCAGCTGTGTGTGTGCATTCCAGGTGTGTGTGTGCATTCCAGGTGTGTGTGTGTGCACTCCAGGTGTGTGTGTGCACTCCAGGTGTGTGTGTGTGCATTCCAGGTGTGTGTGTGTGCAATCCAGGTGTGTGTGTGTGCATGCCAGGTGTGTCTCTGTGCATGCCAGGCGTGTGTCAGTGCACTCCAGGTGTGTGTGTGCATTCCAGGTGTGTCTGTGTGCATGCCAGGTGTGTCTCTGTGCATGCCAGCTGTGTCTGTGCACTCAGGTGTGTCTGTGCACTCCAGGTGTGTGTGTGCACTCCAGCTGTGTGTGTGCATTCCAGGTGTGTGTGTGCACTCCAGCTGTGTGTGTGCATTCCTGGTGTGTGTGTGCACTCCAGGTGTGTGTGTGCACTCCAGGTGTGTGTGTGTGCATTCCAGGTGTGTGTGTGCATTCCAGGTGTGTGTGTGTGCACTCCAGCTGTGTCTGTGCACTCCAGCTGTGTCTGTGCATTCCAGGTGTGCCTGTGCACTCCAGCTGTGTGTGTGCATTCCAGGTGTGTGTGTCTGTGCACTCCAGGTGTGTGAGTGTGTGCACTCCAGCTGTGTCTGTGCACTCCAGCTGTGTGTGTGCACTCCAGGTGTGTGTGTGTGCACTCCAGCTGTGTCTGTGCACTCCAGGTGTGTGTGTGTGCATTCCAGGTGTGTGTGTCTGTGCACTCCAGGTGTGTGAGTGTGTGCACTCCAGCTGTGTCTGTGCACTCCAGCTGTGTGTGTGCATTCCAGGTGTGTGTATGCACTCCAGCTGTGTGTGTGTATGTGCACTCCAGCTGTGTGTGTGCACTCCAGCTGTGTCTGTGCACTCCAGCTGTGTGTGTCAGGCCAGGGCAGAGCTGTGCCCTCACACGGGGATGTGCAGAGGCCTCTGAGCCTCTGATTTATTACAGACTGACACCCCTGGCCAGCAGAGGGTTATCAGCACAAAGGTGGGGATGGAGCAGATTGCAGAAATAGCATCTCTCTTGCTCTGCCTGGTGTATGAATGGTGGGAAAGGCCTCTCGGTTTTGTCACAATTGGTGTCTTTTCTAATAACCTGAAGGGTTGAATTACTTACATGTGGGGCTAAAATAGCTTTAAGTGCATTTTTATTGCCTGGCTCTGGAGCTGCCATTTACAGGTTTAACAGCCTTAATGCTTTTAAATGAAAGGAGAAGGAGTGTATGTGGTAGAGTGTTCAAAAATGATATCTGCCTTGTTATTTGCACACAATTACAGCATTAAAAGTCACATTCTGTTTTCTACAGAATATTTTTCTTTTGCAGACCCTGGTTTGAAATATCCTACAATGAACCAGTAAACATTGAGAGGCTTTGAATGTGTAAAAAATGCTCTTATATAAATCTTATGGTTAAGAAAATTAAACTGTTCATGTACAACCATCTACTGAAAATATACCAATTTTGTGGCCTATTTTAACACCCAGAGTTAGTTTTCTACTTTTTGTGAATTGAATATTATTTTTGCTTTCTGCTCCTGCCCTCTTGTTTTGGTGTATTTAAGAAACTAAAGTTAGGGAAACAGTGCACTGGGGGAGCAGAAAGCTCCAGGATATTCTCTGCATGAGAGAGGAGGTGCTAAAATAGCAGCACATGATTTTTTTAAATTGCTCAAAAAAGGAAAGATTGACTGCTCAACTTCCTCTATATTCTAGATATATATAGAATATAGAGGAATGTATATATAAATATATATATATATGTGTCTATATCTGTATCTATATAAATATATCTATATTTATATATCTATATATAAATGCCAGAGTACTTCAGCAGATATAAGGGTGATCATCTCCCTTCTGTAGATGAGGAGAGTGAGGCATGGTGGCTTTCAATTCTCACAAATTTAATTGTGCAGAGATCCCAGGTCCCTCCCTCTGCATCCCTCATTGCTGGGCTTCTCCTGCCTCTCCTGCAGGGTTTTGGTTGCCCCTCTCAGGGCACAGGGGCTGTGGCAAGAGGCTCTGGCCTTTCTGATCCAGCATGCAGTGCCTGCTGCAGAGTGCAGTTACAAAAGCTTGGAGCCTGAGCTTTGGGCAGGTGCCCGTTGTATTTGCTGGGAGTGTCCCAACAAAGGCAGGAATGATGCATCTGACTCCATGTGCTCAGAAGGCTCATTTATTATTTTATTATACTATATTATATTGAAGAATACTCTACTACACTAAAGAATACAGAAAGGATACTTACTGAATGCTAAAAAGATAATAATGAAAACTCCTGACTCTTTCCAGAGCCCCGACACAGCTTGGCCCTGATTGGCCAAAGAGTGAAAACAACTCCCAGCAGAATCCAATGGAACAATCACCTGTGGGTAACCAATCTCCAAACACATTCCACATGAGCACAGCACAGGAGAAGCAAATGAGATCAGAATTGTTTTCCTTTCCTCTGAGGCTTCTCAGCTTCCCAGGAGAAAATCCTGGGCAAAGGGATTTTATCAGAGAATGTGAATGCCACAAGTGCCAAAAGTTATTATTTTTTTAATATAATGAAAAACATTTGCTGGTCTTTCCTGCAGGTACCTCCTTAAAACGTCATCTTCTTCCTTTTAGATGCAGAGTTTGTTTCATACCTCTGACAACTTGGCAGATGCATTGCTTTTAGGCTTTAACTGACCCCCATAAAATCAGTGAATAAGCAAAACCCTGGAAGTCAAAATCAAAAGCTTTCTATATCAGATGCTCCATGATGCCTCAGGAGTGGTGTCATGTGCACTTACCTTCTGTCAAGTGGCACCTGGTTCAGATTCTCCCACACTCAGGATGCCATTTCTTTTCCATAGAGAGTTTTTAAAAAGCCTCATCAAAAAAGGCTTTGAGTAAATGTAGCATCTCATGCAAAATTATTATTTTTGGTGGAAGATGTGGATGGCACCCTGAATCTACAGTGATGAGCTTTCAAGAAGTATCATCTATTTGCCTTGTTCATCCAAGTGTGCCGTGTGTAATTACTGAAAATATTCTTATAGGTCCCTGATTTGGTGTTGTGGCTTGAGGTTTTTTGCACTTTTCTTAATATGAAAGAGTATCTTAAAACTGAAATTAGCACTGCACATACACTGACCAGAGGTGAGCCTAGAACTACCCTCCTCTCTGTTAGGAAGGAGGGTTAGAGCAGCAGCAAGCTTTTTTCTCTTGTATCTCCCTTTGCAAGAAGTGATCTGTACTGAGCTGATGTGCTAATCATTCTTCTCTGTAGTGTAATTCCTAGAGTATTCTAGCCTTTCCCATTTCCTCCAGCAAAACCTTAATCATGATGTATTTTGCTTTTCTCTTAGCCATTAGATGTCTAATTGTTCTTCCTTCAGTCATATTAAATTATCCAGCTGATTACCTGCTGCAGCAGATTGTGTGGATCCTGCACTTCACCCACCATGAGCAGTCCTGTCTCTGCAGCCCTAAAAAGAGAAGATTCTTCCAAACAAGTATCTTGCAGCATTTTCAGATTACCAGTCATTTATTCACATTCTGTATTTTTTAATGACTCCACATTTTTTATCCTCACTCTCAAAGTCCTATTTTCTTAATGACTGCACAGTTAAACCCCTAGAATTCACTTCCACACTGCATCACTCACAGAGGATGCTGTGCCAGGGAGGTGTTAAGCTGAGCAGAGAAGCAGCTCTTTGAGGCTGCAGTGCAATGGTCACCATCTCCTGGCCTTTTCTGGTGCCTGCTCTGCTCTCTTCCCTGATGTTCCTGACCCACCACTTGGGTCATGTCACACAACCAGGAAAGAGAATTTTTCATGTTTATTGGGCCTCTGGGCATATTGCATTGGACACTGTTTTCCATGAGCTGCTTGTTAGGGAGAGAGCCTTTGATGGTGAATTTGTAAAATATTCCTTGTAAAGAAGCTGGGGTTCCCTGCAAACTCCCAGGGGATCTAATATAATCCCCTTGCCATTCAGCACAGAGTCTGTCAGGTGGGTGAGGCAGGTCCAGCAATGCCTGTTTGCAGCTCCAGTGCTGTGCAGGCTGCAGGTGATGGGCTGAATGAAGAGATCAGATCCATGCCTGGAGAGAGGGAAGGTAAAACAATTCACAAGGGACAGAGCCCACATGGTGGATATTTTATTTGTATGCTACCTGTGCTGAGCTGAGCAGAGCAGATTGGGGTTCTTTTCTGCCTTAAACTCCCAGATCTCATTGTGGCTGTTCCTGAGCAGAGAGGCAGTGCAGAGACAATGAGCTGGGCCAGATTCCTGCCTGGTGGAAGTGGTGCTGCCTCTGCAGCTGAGTGGCACCAGATTGTGCTGTCTGAGAACTTCAGTTTTCTTCAGTAATTTTCACAATCTTCTGAAACAGCATCTCTCAGGATCCTTCCCCAAGCCTGTTTTTTTCACTGCCTCTTTCTCCCTTGCACTAACCAGTATTTTAAAACCCTTCCTCCCTCTTCAGGACCTTGTCTATAAGTGAGCCCCCCCAAAGCCAAGCTGGCTCAGCCTGTCCTGTGAGGAATGTGTGGTGCCCAATGATTGAGGCACAGCTGAGTTTGACCACCCATGTAAACTCCAGGTTTCTGGTACAGCTGATGGGGGCTCCAGTATTTAATCTTCTCAGCCTAGCCACACCAGCCAGACATTAGAGGTTCCAGCAGCATTCAGTGCCAGCTCTTGAGCCAGAAGGATTCCTGTATATCCCTCTGCCTGGAATGCTGCTCCTTGTCCCCACAACTTTCAGGGCTCCCATTTGACTTTCTGTGAAACCTTCCTCTCCCTGGAGGAGGTGGCAGCTCCACTGCTGGGACTGATGTGTGTGCCAGGCTCCTGCCTCAGGACTTTCAGGTGCTGCAAACTGCCTGAGCAAACATCACATGGGGTTTGTTCATTCCTTTTTGTAAACTTCCTCTCACTTTATGTGGATGAGATGTACAGTTTGAATCCCTTATTCTAATGAAATATTCTTTGAGTGTGTGTGTGTGTGTGTGGTGTTGCAGTTCAGAGGGTAAACCTAAGGACAGGACACAGGGAGACAGATCTTGTGCTGCAATCCTGTGTTAGGCACCTGGGTTAGCTACAGGCTGCAGCATGTTCTAGCCCCAGAATTTCAGTCTGTGCAAGTGACAGTTTGGGTTGTAACACCCTGGAGAAGCAGGATTTAACCTGGAAGTGAAGCACTGCTCTTCCCTCATGTAGGTGATGTAGGCTGACTGTGCCTGAAGAACAGCAGACTTTGTTCCCTCTTCTGGGGGAAGTGTCAAAGCTGGTTTGCTTTCCATACCTGGTCTTGCTTGCAATTTTAGTTAATTTTGTATTCTGTAGTTCTATATTTACAGTCAGGAATACATTAGAAAATGCTTGTTTGGCTGTGTGAGGTGTTTTGAAAGTTTATTAGACAACAGAGATTGGTAGGCAATCCATGGTGCTATAAAAATAGAATCACAAAAGCTATTACAAGGATATAATGTGCAAAGAAATTTCTTTCCTTCAGTTATTAATAGAAAGGTTGAGGTTTATGCCTTTGTGCTTTTGCAAGCCACAGACACTTTCCTCAGCCTGAAGCATGGTTTCAGCCACAGCATGTTTTCATCCACTCATCCAGGGCTGAAAAACACCTATGGAAGTAAAAAGGAGGGGGGGGAATCCCAGTGCTCATTTTAAGTCATTGAGGGCTCAAGCAAACTCAGTGTTTCCTTCCTGCAGTCAGACAAGGTTCTGCAGAGGGCAGAAGGATATTTTCTGAGCAGCAGCTGCAGGGATGTGTTGGGGAGTCCTGCTGGGATCAGAACTCACCTCCAATTCTAACCCCAGGTTGGCCAATTTTAATTCCACAGTTTAATTTCACAGGTTTGAAGTGCCAGGAACGTTGAGTGTGCCTTGCTGAAGTGTCACACAAATCCTTCTTGCAGAAGCTGCCCTGAGGTAACAGGAGAACAATGCTCCAGCCTGACAGCCTTACCCAGCTCCTCTCCTGGGCACTGCCAGCCCTCTGGCAAAGCCCAGCAGGGCCAGCCCTGCCCAGGGACATCTGTGCTCCAGGATTCCTCATTCCTTTGGAGTGTCTGTGACGTGTGTGCTTTCTGGAGAAGGATTCCTCAGCTGCCCTGGCTGTCAGGCTGTGCTGGGAGTGCAGGATTTGGTGCTGGCTGTGGGAAGTGGCTCCCAGAGCATCCTCCCAGGTCTGAGTGTTTGCTGGTTCTGGCTGCTCAGAGATGACACACTCCAGAAACTGTTCTGGATCCTGCATAGGCCATGAAATGCTTTCCATATCAAGTAAAATATATTGTTTATGTTGTTTGTTTTAGAAAACATAAATGGCACTGGTGCTGTGGCTTCCCATGGAAGCTTTGCTGGTTGGACAGGGAGCCTGTGACCCCACCAAGCACCTTCTGTCAGAGTTGTGGCAGCTTGAGGCCACAGGCAGAGCCTCTGTGCAGCTGCAAGGGACACCCCCATGGTCAGGGGTTTCTGCATGTGGAAATCCCTTAATGCACACCATGGGGGTTGTTCATGGATTCAGGCTGTGAGGGATGTGCTCAGGAGAGAGAAAGGAAAGGTTGTGTTCAGTGTTGGGAACATTCTGTTTATAATTTTAGTTCCTTTCTGAGGTTTCCATGCCCCAGCACAAGAACCATGAATGTCAATTCCTTTGCACAAGAAGCAGTTTTCCCTCTCTTTGCCTGGTGTATTAATTAAGTCAAATTTGTGCCTATTCCTGTAGTATTGAATTCATCTCTTTTCAACAGGAAAATTCATCCATATTCTAGAAATATTTAAGTAGTTTTATTCTGTTATTTTAGTAGATAAGACTGCTTCTCAATAGCAAGAGCTCAAGTAGTAACCCAGCTTAGACTAGGTTGCCCTCATAAATTATATCTTCCTAGGAGGAAGAGAAAATCAGAAGTAATATAAGAGCTTTATCTAGGGAAAAGGCTAATAATGTCACTAACCTCATGATTTCAACTATGGAAATTGTCTTGCAATGTGAAATTTATTACATTTAACATTCATGATACTGTTGGACCATTTAATGAGAAACAACATAATTGATTTTCCATAATGAGCCATCTACCAAAAATATTGAGGGGGAAATTGTCTGTTGGCCATATAAAGAATTTTTTGAAACACAGTTGGGATGCTGTTGAAATAAGGAACTTAGCCTCAGAAAGATTTTTTTTTAATTTAGAAAATTAGCTGGTATTGCAATTAAATGTGGAAATTAACAGTGGATGGTTAATATTGGCAGCTCTTTGAATTTCAAGCTTTATATTAGAAGCTCAAATGTTTACCACCCCCCACCCTCCCATAATAAGTGTTATTTGAATTAAAATCCCATTTTAGTGTTCATTGGTTGGGTTCATTGATAGCATGTATGATAGCAGCCCCTGTGTGTGTATGGATGCAGTGTCCAGCTGAGGGATCACTGTCCCGGTGATGCCTTTTTCAGGCTTATCTAGAAACAGGGGCCAGACAAAATTCAAAGGATAAATGCAGATATATATTTATTGAAGGGCCTTCAGGTACATTAAGGGCAGATGAAGCCCCTCAGGGGCTACACCCAAGATGGACAATGGTCATGAGTTTTTCAGACAATTGTGTGTTTTGTCTATTCACATATTATCCACCAATTACAGCTTCGGGTAATGAAGTAATTTACCTCCAGTTTGGTCCCCCCAATTCACTTTTGTTTACATTTTTGGGGGCCTGAGACAGTGAGGTGCCCTTGGGTTTCAGGCCTGGAGAGGAATTGTGGTGTCTGAATAAACCAGGACAACAGTAGTGACAGGCTGTGGAGTTACAGAGTTGTACCCCAAAGCAGTTCAGAATTTGGTAGATATAAAAGCTCAAATCCTAAGGCATCACAGGTGGTGATGGTCCCCATCCTCAGGGCTCAGCCACTCATCAAAGGGTCACCTGTTCCAGGTGCAGTGTGTGCTGTGACCCACACAGGCTGGGAGACCCCCAAAATCTCACCTGAGTGCCTGGGAACAGGGTCATGCTCAGCTGCCTGTGTGGGGAACCAAGGAGAGGAGACCCTCAGGAAAAAACAGCTTTATTGCTGCTGCTCTGTCCTCTTTGTCACCCTGGACAAAGATAAGATCAGCCATAGAAAAGGCACTTGGATGCCCCATACCAGTTCCTGATTAAACCATGTTCCAGAGCTGTCAGTAACACTGCTGCACATCCAGGGCTTCCTCATGTCCAGATTCCCATCTCTGTGAAACAACACCTAAATTTGGGTGTTTATTCCTAAACCAGCTGCTAATCTCCAGAACTGCCTGTTCTGGATTTAGCAGCCAAACTGTACACAGAGCACGAGCCTGGAGAGCCCAGCAGCCTCTGTTACCTTGGGGTGCTGGGTACCTTTTCCTGCCCTACCGAGCACCTAAAGTGCATCCCCAGAAGGCAGAAGGACTGTAATAAGGCTAGCAGACTTCAGGAGAGCTTTCTAGTGCACATTAAGATGCTTTATAGGCATTTAGTCTGCCAGTGCTATTGATGAATAGTCCTGTAGTAGCCATTAGGAAGGGAAGGGCTCAGTCCTGATGGCCATCTGACACCTCAGTCCTGTTGGTGCTCAGGCTACCACTCACACATCCAAGGAGACTCATTTTTCCCCACCAATGTAATTTTGAAGCTTGGGCAAGATCTGCCTCCAGCAGACTGGAATCTCACTACCTGAGACTTCTTTAAAAATTTATACATTTCAAGATTAATACTCCTGTTCATTGATTGATTTTGGAAGTATTATACTAAATACCTCTATAATGCAGTGGGTTTCTTCCGTTATGTTTCATTCATTTGTTGAATTTCATGTTTTATTGCTGCTGAAATTATCTGAAAGGGAATCCTGTGGATATCTTTGGGCCAAGTTCCCTGAACTCTGCCACTGGACAGCCACTAGGAAAAATTGGAAAAAGTGCTGCTTTGAAAGCCCTTCAAATAACTTCAAGCATTGCTTTAGTAGTCTCCAAAGTATTGCCCATGCAGGCTGGCTTCCCTCCCTGGCACAGTACGACCCTGTCATTCCACTGGATGGGAGCACAAAAGAGGATTTCAGGAAAATCATGTTTCTGAAGGAAATACTCAGCACACCAGCCACTAGCACTCTCCAATACTGAGTTTTATGCAGCCTTATTCAGCAGTGGCCTCATGATTTTACTGAAATAAAATGTTCTGGGTAAATTGTTTCATCTTTGAAACAGTTGGCAACTGTTTGCCCTTGGGAAAAAACGAGTGTGTAATTTTCTAGCTATTTTAAACCATGTAAGTACCAAGGAAAATAGTATGATTAATTTATTTTGGAGTATGTTGATTACCTAGCAATTAAAGCTTTATAATATTTTTCTTTATGGAACAACAAAGGCCAGTTTAATGCTTTTACTTTAGTTCAGGCTCATTGGACTGGCTTCATACCTGGTACAGACAGATTAATGCTCTGAAAGCACATGAAGTACCTATATGCAGCTGAGCATGGCCCACTTAGCTCAAAAATAGGATGGGTCTTCACAGAAGGAACTTTCATTCATTCACAGCATCTGGTTCCATTACATTCAGCCCAATCAAGGCATGAAATTGAAATAAAATTACTTTTGACAGTGGTGGTGGCAGTGTAACAATGAAAGCAAGGTGGGGGGAAGGAAATATATACGTGGCAGGAGAGGCTCTAAGTGAGGACAAGCTGTGTAAAGTGCCTTTAAATTTTCAAATAAGTGACTGGGTGCGTGGGAAGATGAACTTGGAACTATTGGAGCTTTCCCAAGTGCATTTCAGCTGCTCTTTAAAGCTGGGATTGTGTCTGTGTGACAGGGCAGGGCAGCAGAACCCTTTCCTGCACAGCAGAACCCTTTCCTTTCCTGCACAGGTGCTGCTGCCCAGCCCCTGCCCCTTTGGGGTGACAGGGGAGCACCCTTCACCCTGCAGCACCCTGCTGCTGCCCAGCTCTGCTCCTTGTGGGTACAGCTCCTGCTGCTGCCACCTTCCTCAGCTGTCCTGGGGCTCAGCTGGGTGGGAGCATGGAGGGAGGGAGGATGGCAAAGTGCAGAGCAAAAGGGGGCAGGAGAATATGGGTATTGTGCCGAACCTGGAGAGAACCAGCATGGCAAAAGGGGCTGTGGTTTCTGTCCCAAGGGCCCTGCCACCTCGTGTGTCACCTCTGAGCAGGGGCAAGGTGGGCTCTGCATGTGTGGCTGTGGGGAAGCATCAGGTGTTGCTGCTTTGAGGTCTGTGGTGGTCTCTGCACTCAGTGAAAAACTTGGTGCAGCTTCTAAGCTGTGATGGTGTTCACAGGGGTCTGAGGATGAGGGAAGAGATGAGGATCTGACTCCATGTTTCAGAAGGCTGATTTATTATTTTATGATATATATTATATTAAAACCATACTAAAAGAATAGAAGAAAGGATTTCATCAGAAGGCTGGCTAAGAATAGAATAGGAAACAATGATAACAAATGCTTCTGTCCTGGACTCTCTGTCCGAGCCAGCTAGGCTGTGATTGGCCATTAATTACAAACATCCAACATGGGCCAATCCCAGATGCACCTGTTGCATTCCACAGCAGCAGATAACCATTGGTTACATTTTGTTCCTGAGGCCTCTCAGCTTCTCAGGAGGAAAAATCCTAAGGAAAGGATTTTTCATAAAAGATGTCTGCGACACTAAGCCACCATTACAAGAATCTCCACTCACCACAGCTTGCCAATGAATTGTCTGCAAAGTCCCCTGTAAGGCATGAGGTGAGGGCTTGGTGTTCAGTGCAGGCACATCACACTGTTGCAAACACAAGATCTGTTTTTAAGCGTCCACAAGACAAAAAGTGTTCCCAGCTCCCCAGGCAGTTGGCACTGAGCCCCTCAGGGCTGTGCCTTGTTCTCAGTGTTATAGATAAGCAATGTAATAGCTGGCTCTCACAATTAAGAGATAGATATTATGTAGATGTGTGGTAATGTTATTGAAATATGTCATTCCACAGTCCTCTTTCCCTCCCCCCTTGTAATAGCCTTTATAGTCAAGACATTCAGAGGAGGCTGGCTTGGTACCAGGAGGGCAGCATCACAACACCTGACCTATCAAGGTGTAAAAGGTAATCTCCACAGCAGAGAAAGACTTGGCTGACAAAACTTGCTGAGGGACTAAGGATATAAAATCAGAACATGCATTTTGTAGATGAGCCATGTAGCAGGCAGCCACAGGGGTGGCTCTCAGTGCTGTAATTGTTCCTTATTTAGTCCTTTGTTGTAGTTTTTGTTAAAGTTTAATAGAATGTTTAAAAAGTGAGCAGTCATTTCTCACACTGGTGACACAGCTCTGAGGCCTGTGCACAAGGAGCTCTGCTCAGACACACTGTGCCAGCCTCTCCCACCAGATCAGGGTGGGCACATGGAGTCAGTGTTTCCCAGACTGAGCTGCTGTGTCTGTGGCAGAACTGGACTGTGTTTAGGGAAATAGGTGTTAGAAATTATACTTCCAAATCTTTTTAAAAGTTTATTAAACCCTTATCAAAAATACAACAGAAGACTGAATAGAGAAAATATTACAGCTCTGGGAGCAGAGGATTTTTCCCACTGTGTGCTCACCCACACAATGGAAGTTTCACCTTTTAACCCTTTAGCTCCCCCAGAGTTCTGTCCATTGACTCCTCCTTCTTCAGTGTCCAGTGGTGGAAATCACTCCCTTACCTCTTGACTGGGGTTAGGTGTTGCCATAGTAACAATCCCACCCTCCCAAATGTCCCAAACCCAGGGCACCCCTGATAACAACACAAGGGGGTAAAACATAACTCTAAGTCTGTAAAACTTCTCTTAACATATATACAGGATATTTGCCTTTTTATTGTGAGAATCAGCCATGGCTCATCTATCACACAGGGATGTGCTGAAGGCTGTGGAAACACTTCCCAGCTTACAGGTTCTTGGGTTTCTGTGGTTGAGATGACCCCCAAGGAATTAGAAAGTCTCTAATTCCTTGAAGAAGAAGAAGAAGTCAAGATTCATTGGTTCTGCTTTTCAAGGTTGTTTATTTTCTCTTATCTGTTCCATTCCTTCTCTGACCTGCTGAGCTCTGTCCAGCAGGTTGGTTTGTGGCACACTGACTGCCCTTGGGGTGGTGTTGGCTTTTTATAATGACATCTACGTGTACTTTATTGACAATAATTTTCCAGTA
The DNA here is from genome assembly GCF_051311805.1 of Agelaius phoeniceus. Lineage (NCBI taxonomy): Eukaryota > Metazoa > Chordata > Aves > Passeriformes > Icteridae > Agelaius > Agelaius phoeniceus. The sequence goes on along the minus strand of NC_135274.1, from coordinate 3,341,856 downwards.
TCTATCCCCTATGTTAGACAGTCTGTCTCTACTCTAAACCAATCCAAAGGTGCCACCATCCCAGCAGAAGATGGAGGGCAAGAAGAAGGGCAGGACACGCCCAGATCCCTCCACCTTGCTTCTTGAAGCCCCATTCTAAATCCCCAAAATTCTACATTTTCACCCTGTGACAAATTCACTGTCATTCTACTCAAACCCTTGTGGCTTGTAACTCTTCACACAAGGTTGGTAATTGTTTCCATGGGCTAAAATGGAAGGCTCAGGTGTTTTTGACTCTGTGCCAAGGTCTCTGAGCCCCTGCCAGGGTCTCAAGTCCTCCAGGGCAGCCAGAGGAATGTCCTGGGTCCCAACAACAGCTGTGGCTGTTTGTATTGGTTTTGTATGGGAGGTATTTACAGAAGCAATGTAAAATTTCAGCTATTGGAAAGCTAGACACATTTCTGTGGAAAACATGTGTTAGAAATGAAAGAAAATAGGAACTTTCTCCTTTTTTTCTGGTTTGGGAGCAGGTAACAAGGCCTGGCCTTTGTCCCGGGTGGGCCGGGCCGGGCAGGCTCTCCTGTGGGGCCAGGCCCTGTCCCTTAGTGTTTGTGCCCTGCACAAGCTGTCCCCACATGACACCTCAGTGCTGTCCCTCAGTGCAGTGGCCATGTCCCATGTCTGGGGGCTCATTTCCAGGCTGTTGGTGATGGGGACACAGCCCTGGCAGCCCAGCCAGGCCCTGTGCCCGTGCCCCTGAGGCCGTGCAGCCTGCCCGGGTTCCCCAGAGCAGTCAGGGCTGTGCAGGGAAGCTGGGGTGGGAGCTGTTCCCTCTTGCAGGGCTGAGCCTGTTCAGAGAAGAAGTGCTTCCTTTGATTTCTCTAAATTCCTCATATTGGTTTCTCTGGGTCTGCACTGAAGGCACTCCAGACAGCAGTTTCATGTTGGGACTCAGGTGTTTATTATTCCTTATCAGTCAAACAGTCTCACTGCTGTGAGTTCTGCAGCTTTTCATTAGAAGGCACAAAATGGCCAACAATCTCTTGTTCCAAGGTCTCCTAAGACTAAACTGTCCAATTAAGAACTGACACCTGGATTATTTTCCCTTTGAACCCAAGAACTGATCCCACAGATCCCACACTGCAGACTCTTCTGCCCAATTCCAAAATGCCCCCCAAACCCATGGAGAAGAAGGAAGAAGCAGCATGAAGAAGAAACCCAGGACAACACCCTGTGCCTCCATCCTGCTGCCATCCACAGCACACTAAAAACCCCCAAACCTCAATTTCTCACCCAGTGATGCACCTGCACTGCTCTCTATAATCTATTGCACACTTTTGTGGGTTCCAGTCTATCTTGAAGCCTGGGAAACTTTCTCCATGGATGAGGGTCAGAGTCAGTGCTGCCCTGGGGGTCAGGGCAGCCCAGAGCAGACACAGGAATGAATATTCCCTGTGCTGCCCTGGGTTTGCACAGGCAAAACCTTCTCATTACCTCTGATGAGAAGCTGCATTTTCCCTGCAGAGTTCCTGGGCCTGAACCTGCAGCTGTTGTGTATCCTGTTTGTGCTCATTCACCAAATTAGTCACCTCCACAGACTTTATTCTGTGCTGTTGCTTTTTAAACTGGCTTCTGAATGTTTCTGTGATTGTCAGGGAAGGATTTATTGAGCATTAATCCATCTAGGCTTGCACATCCCCACCTCAGTTGGCTGGTTGGGTCTCTGGCACACTCTGGAGCGAGGTGGCTCCTGTCTGCTGCAGGGCCTGGGCTGCTCCCATCAAACCTGGATATTTCCTGCCTCCTTCAAGCATTCTGGAAGCAAAGTGGAAATGTTGGACATTCTACCATATGTCTGCTGCCCTGTTGTTGAGTCAGGACTTTCCTGAATGTTTTGATAAGTGTAAAAATGATGAAGAGATATCAAGGCAGGAGAGGATGCCAATTTCTGTTCTCTGTTTGGTTTCTCTCTTTGACAGGAGTATGTTGCTGTTTTGTAGGAATTGTTTGGTTTGGTTTTGTGCTCTTTTTCCCCAGTGTGTTAGAATGCACCATTTATTTTTCTAGGTTAGTGGGTAAGATCTCATGCAAATTGTTCCTGAAAACAGCTTGCTTTCCTTGTCCATGAACAGTGTGCCTTTTCATGAATATATTTAGCCTTCTCATAAACATGGATAGTTCCTAAAGCCAATGTCTTTCTCTTTACACATCCAAGGGTGCCAGAAACCAGTCCAGAGAAAGCAATTTTTATTTACCACAACATTTCTCCAGCCTCACTATTTCTGGAGGTGTTTTCAAAGGCAAATGTAGAGAAAGCAGCAGCTGTTTTAGTCACACACATGAAAATCAAGTTAGCTGAGGAATGAATTTTACAACACATCACTTTTACTGTCATACCTGAAATGAGTGATTTAACTGATGACTATAATTTAAATCAAAATATTGCAGGCTTCATTCAAGAAAAGTAGGTGATATTTAAATGAGGAAATAAATCAGGATTGAAACTCGAGACTTTGTTTTCTGATGCTAATTTTGAAAATAATGAACACAGTTCATCTTGTTGCACTCATTGCACAGCACCGCTCCCTGAGGCTCCTGGTGCTGTGCTGGGGGCACTGGCTGCTCCTGCCAGGGCTCACCTCAGACCTTCCCAAGCTGTCAGTGCTGTGCCAGGTGGATTCTGTGTGGCTGCAGCCCACCCTGGTGTGTGTAATTCAGCAAGCCTTGTCCCACTGAGTAAATCCCTGGGGGTTCCAGAGGTAAGAACAGCTCAGCTGATCAGGCTGGGGATGAGTGCTGGGGCAGGAGCCCTCTGTGTGTGAGCAACAGCTGGACAGAAATCCAGCAGGAGCAAGGTGATGCCTTTGGAGGGTACCTAAAACCAGAGGCCAGACAGAATTAAGGCAATAAAAAGCAGTTCTATTTATTGAAGGCCCTTCAGGTACATTTAGAGCAGACAAAGCCCCCCAGGGGCTACACCCAAAAATGGACTATGAGTCACAGGTTTGCACACTTTTATAACTTTGGCCCATTTGCATATTGGGGGTCAATCTTCAATTCCAGCTCCAGGTAATGAAGCCATGTACCCCAAGTTTGCTCCCCCCAACTCACTTTTGTTTCCATCTCTGGGGGCCTGAGGCAGTGAGGTGTCCTTGCTTGCCAGGCCTGGAGAGGAATTGTTGTGTCTGCCCAAAATGGGAAAGCAGCAGCTCACACTGTGGGTGGAGTTCAGAGTTACACACTACAGAACTGCAGGATTGCAAATATATGGAAAATATACAAATCCGAAAATCCCAAGGCTTCAAAGGTGTGCTGCTCTGCAGGCTGCTCTGCTTGAAGGATTCCCTGACAGGGACATCTCCTCCCTCCTCGCTGAAGGGAGGGTCCCCTTCCTGTGCCCACATTTATTTATGGTTTTTAACAAATAACATGTTGTGTAAGTTATCTGTCATATCATATTTCTCTGCAATTAGAGGATATTTTGAAAGGCAGGTGCATCAAGTCAAGCTTGTGACAGGTTTCATGGGTGTGAGGGAAGCTGGAAGGGCCCAGGGCAGGGGAGGGCAGTGGCTGCCAGGCTGCAGGAGCTGCCAGTGAAGTGGGGATCAGGCACGTGGGAAAGTCACAAATCTGATCTGCTTGTCCTTTTCCTGCTGCTGAATTCCATCTGTGTTCCCTCATGGGGTGTTGAGAAGTCACCTTGGTTCTTTTAGGCAAAAGGATTTCTTCTCCTCACGTGCACATTTGATGATGGTTAGAGAAAATGAGGATGTAATCAATCAGTGGAGTTTGTTATTTTACAAAATGAATTACTTTCAGTCTGCTCACACTGACAGATGAAGCTGAAGTTTCCTGGATGCTTCCAGAAGGAGGGACCCAAGTGTCCTCAGGTTCAGGGTAACTTCAGGCTTTTCTGTGCACAGAAATGAACTGGATCCTGAGCTGTGCTACCCTGTTCATGCACAGAAGGGAATTTCTCCTGAATAACTGGGTTTGCCAATAGAGAAGCCTATGGGGGGAGATTTTCTTGCACAGCTCTCTGAGGATCCTCACCATCAGGCTGGTGCTTGTGCTGAGCTTTCCTGTGTATCTTGTCACCTCCCAACTGGAGCAGGTGCAGTTCTGCAAGGCAAAAGGGAGTTTTCAAGAAGCCATGGGCAATCTCTTACTTTTGGACACTTAAGGCTGACTTAGTAGCCTTAGCAGTTAGAGATTATTATGCATAGATACAGACTGGTCTATGCATCTGTTAATTATCTTCCCTGATCCACCAAAATATGGAATATTTTTCTCAGTCACATGTAAGTGATATTGAGGCTGGAAGGGAGCAGGTGATATAAATCACTGCAGTGCTTGGTTCTTGCTTTAGAGCAGAAGAATGGGCTTCTGTTAAGTTCCTTCTCATTTTAATGTGATACAGCTTTCATAGTGGGAGTAGGTTTTCAGAAAGAAAATCAGTCTGGGGTCCCCAAACTTCAGCTGGCAAGTGTAAATCTCTTGCTTTGTTCCTGAGGAAGAAGCAAAAGCCAAGGTTTTGTGGGGAAAGGTACATAATTGTCCTGGATGGTTGTTTGCAGGGGAATTAGTTTGGGATCTGGATGCCAGATCTTTCCATGTGCCTCAGCAGGTCCATTTGCAGCTTCCTTTTTGGAAGATGCCATCCCAGGTGATTTTGCTGTTCACTGACACTTGATGCGCACGAGTAACAAATGAGAAAAAATATTCCAGTAATGATTTGGGGGTGGTAGGGAGGGAATGGAAAAGTGCTAAGACTTATTTTGTCCCAGCTGTGAAGTTTATTTGTAGTCCTTGTTCGCTTCTGGCTCCATCCCATTTGCTACACTAATGCAAAAAGGAGGAAGAGGAGGAGGAGGAGGTTGGGACAGGTTCCCTGGGAAGAAAGGCACAATCCAGTGCCCATGCTGGCAGTGTTGCTCTTGCCAGGACAGGAATCTTCACTTCCCAGCTCAATATCTTTGGGTTTCAGTGAAGAAAATACATCTCATCAAAAGAAGATGAAGATTATCTTAAACCAGTGGGAAGAGATTTCAAAACAAAACCCCTCAGAAATGGGATAGAACCTGTGAGTCTCTGTGCAGCTTCAAATGCACTGCAGACAAAAGAACCTCTGGGTTCCCTGAGCTCTGAAGAATATCATTAAAGTAAAAGAGATCATTGCTTGAAAAAGGAATTCAAGAGTGGCACAAACCCTTCATAATTTCAAATATGAAGTCTCTTCTGGGAGAAGAGTAACTCAGAGATCCTGGAAGATCAACGAGGTTTTTGTGAACTTGAGATTTTTCTCTGTGTTTTTGTGTTGGGGTTTGGTGGGGGTTTTTTGTGGGTTCTTTCCTTTTCTAAAAAAAGAAGGCTGCATCCTTCATCCCTTCTCTATAACCCAGAGGTGATTAGAGAGCTCCTGTGGAGTATCAAACTGCTATACTGAGATGATAGAAAAGTTGTGAATAACCATATCTTAGGAAATATCTTTGAGCTTTGCCTAAAAAAAAGAGAGTAGTAAGGACAAATCAGCCAGAGAGGTAAATGTGTGCGAGAGTTTTGTCACCTGAGATTGAAGCTGGATCCTGCACTCCTTAAAAATAAATAAATAAGTAAAAGTAGGTTTAATCATTCCCTGGAAGTGAGATCCCTGCTGGAACAATTAATTCATAAAGCTGCCTTGCAGGCCTGTGGGAGCTGGGCTGGCAGCAGTGATTAATGCTGGCTGCTGGAAGCAGCCCTGGGGAGGGATCACAAATTACTTAACCCTGCCCAAAAGGGCTTTGCCAGGAGCCCCCCACCAACAGGTAACAAGGGTGAAACTGGAATTTAACAGTGATTGAACAGGAGGATTGAAAGGGGAACAAGATCTACTTGTCATTATGATGAGGACTGTAAAAGTGATTTCATGCCTTGGAAGGCTGCAAGAAGGGTTTCAGCAGGTTTGGTTTTACCCCAATTGCCTTCAGCAATGGCATTGAAACAATTAGATCAGGTTGGATTTTGGCTGAGTAAACAAACTAATGCCACATCCTCTGCAATTAGTGACATGTTGACCAATGTTGACAGTGTTAGACATGCCACCCTTCAAAATAGAGCAGCAACTGATTTTCTTTTACTGGCACAAAGGACATGGTTGTGAGGAATTGGAAGGATTGTGTTGTATGAACCTGTCCGATCATTCTGAATCCATCCACAAAAGCATACAAAAACTGAAAGATTTGACAGCCCAAATTAAAGAAGATGGTGGTCCTGGTTGGATGATCTGTTCCAAGAATGGAGCTTTGCACCTTGGCTAAGGGAACTTTGCAAGATAGGTCTCTATGTATTGGGTGTTTTGGTAGTGATGTTGATAGTGATCCCCTGCATACTTCAGTGTGTGTGTGAGGAATGATGAACAAAACAGTCAGAGAAGTTTTTATCATACAAGAGAGAGAAGTAGGAAGTGGAATCACAGAAGGTGCTCGAAATCTCACGGAGATGGTGGATGAAGGTATAGAAATGGAGGAAGGTTTTGTATTAAGACCCTGGAATCAACAAGTTTTTTTTGAACAATGACTTGTAACTATTGTCAGACGTGATTTATGCCCTTTCCACTGACTGGACCTTCACAGCATTAAATTGCTGTGTTGTAATATAGCAATGCTTAGTGCTAGAAAGAACAGGCTTTAAGCAGACAATAAGCAGAAATATTATAGTAAGGCTATGAAATGCAAGTAATAAACTACACAATTATGAAGGTTTCTTTTTGGGTGAACAGAGAGGGGGAATTGTGGGAATCCATAAAATCAGAGGGTTTTAGGAAAACTGCTGAAGACAGGCCTCAGATACAGCAGAATTGTCAGTAGAGCTAAAAGCAACAGTCATGAGATAAGTCAGCAGAAAAATTATTTTAGCTGTAGAAAAGACGGGCAGAATAGAACAATAAAGCTGGGCTTGTCTGGCTTTCTAAGTTGCAAAAAGTTTATCTAGCAAGATATTAGGAAGGTTAAGCTTATGAATAGAGTGTGTGCATTGCACCTCACAATCAAGTGTTGTATTCAAAATAAGAAAGCATTGTTTTAACCAAAGCCACGTGTGCTTATGGTGATTGGATAGAACTACTGTCAGTGTGCTTTTGCTTTGTGTGATTGGTCTAGAAGGTAATAAAGTATGCTGTAACATTAAGTTTTCCTGCCTGCTTCCTGGATTTGTGAGCTGTTAGCCTCTTTCCATTATCATAATCATGTAATGAGACTGATGCTGAAAAATAAACAGCTCAAGACACTCTCCATAGCAGCCCTGTCCCGTTCATGTCTGTAAATAAATTACTGGCATCAGGGGCAGATGCCTCCTGGGGCAGAGGAGAGGCCTTGGATGGGATGGAAGGGCTCACTCTGTGTCACAGGGCATCTTTTTGTGACTTTTCTAAACAAGTGTACCTGTGCTGTCTGTCCTAGACAGTTAGAATGTAGATTATTGTTATTTAAGATTAACAAACCATCTTTTTTATTTGATATTGCAGATCCATACACTAGATTTTTTTTTTTTAATTTAAGAAGTTTAGCAATTACTCCAACTACCCAGCACATCCATGGGAATACAACCATGGGATCCAAAGGCTTCTGAGCCCTTGCAGCTGGGAAAGTCCCAGGAGAGGAGCACAAGCCCTGGTTTTGTGGTTCTGCTGAAATCTTTTGATAGTGATATTAATAGTAAACCCCTGCATACTTCAGTGTGTGCGACGAATGATGAACAAAACGGTCAGAGAAGGGCTACCTAAAACCAGAGGCCAGACAGAATTAAGGCAATAAAAAGCAGTTCTATTTATTGAAGGCCCTTCAGGTACATTTAGAGCAGACAAAGTCCCCCAGGGGCTACACCCAAAATGGACCATGTGTCACAGGTTTGCACACTTTTATAACTTTGGTCCATTTGCATCTTGGGGGTTCATCTTCAATTCCAGCTCCAGGTAATGAAGCCATGTACCCCAAGTTTGCTGCCCCCAACTCACTTTTATTTCACATCTCTGGGGCCTGAGGCAGTGAGGTGTCCTTGATTGCCAGGCCTGGAGAGGAATTGTTGTGTCTGCCCAAAATGGGAAAGCAGCAGCTCACACTGTGTGTGGAGTTCAGAGTTATACACTAAAGAACTGCAGGATTGCAAATACATGGAAAATATAAAAGCTCAAATCCCAAGGCATCAGTTTCTGTTTTGGAAGGTCAGAGGTGTGCAGTGCAGTGTGTGTAGGAAAGAGCTGATACCAGAGGAGCCCTGGAGGACAGAAGATGTGTGGCCCTGGCTTTTTTAGAGAGGAGGCTGTGTGGAGCTGGGAGGGGTGTTTGTCAGGCTGGGAGCCTGGCACAGCAGGTCCTGTGTGGAGCAGGGAGAGGCCATGGAATTATAACCTTGAGCTGCTGAGAGAAGCATGGCCAGGGCTTGGAAAGATAAACACAGTCACTCAATTGTCTGAAAATTTCACCCAAAGAATTCAATGCCAGCTCCCAAGGGGTACAGCACAGGGTGCCAGGAACTTTAGGTCAGAGTTTTGATTTTGCCATGGCTGCCAGCATTATGATGAGAACTGTAAAAGTGATTTCATGCCTTGGAAGGCTGCAAGAAGGGTTTCAGCAGGTTTGGTTTTACCCAGGATGTCCCCACATCCCTGGGTACATCTCCTTCCCTTGCTACCCAAGGGCTCCAACTCACTGTAATCTGCCTGGTTAATAAAAGAAATGTTCTTCCAAAAGGGCTGTGCCAGTTCCCCACAGATTCTGACAGGCTGTGCAGCTCCCCAGGGAGTGAAGTCTGATTTGTAAAGGTTGGGAAGCTCCTGGATTCCCTGTGCAGGGCACAGCAGACAGAAATCAGGTGTTTGAGGGGGAAAAGTGAGGTCTCCAGCACTCCCCAGCCTGTGTGAGGAGGGCTTGGCATGTGGTGTTTGCATGATCAGGTACTTCATGTGAAAAGAACAGTTTTCTTTAATTCAAACACTAGGTAATTTGAGAGACCATCTAGCATTTCGAGTTGATACAGATCTGGTTTTATGTTGGCATTAAACAATATTAGGTGTAGTTTTGTGTTTAATGCATATTTTAAATGCTCTGTGATAATGGAGTGCTATACTTTTCAGTCTAACCTGAAGAGAATTGGAGAGTTTATACTGAAATTAGAGGAATGCTTAGTTTTGGTAAATTTTTCTTTAAGCATCAGCAAAAGAAAGAAGCTGATGTCTAATGAAGCTCTTTGTGTGCCTCTGAATTCACGACAGCTAAAACAATTCCGTTAGCTCACAGATTAGATTAGAACTGTAAAAATGAAATAAAATGTCATCTGGGTAAATGATCTACTACCACAGGTGTTGAAAAACAATCCTGAGCAGGAATGGCCTAGGCACCAAGTAATGAAATTACGATGACAGATGATAGTTTAATAAGGTGATTGTTATGAGGTGGGCCTGCCATCCTGAGAGCTTCTCAGCAGCACTGCCTGCCACGTTTGGAGGGTGGCAGCACAGAGGATTTGCAGTGAAATTTCTGTGTCATGACTGTCAGTTTTGCTTCCCATAATACTGTCCCTGTGGACATCTTAAGCAGCTTCTTCACATTATATACCCTTTTATATATATATATATACACACACATATATTTTATTTATTTATATTTTTTTAATATATATTTCAATATATATAATATATATGTATATATGTATGTATGTATGAATGTAGCCTTTATATATATTATATATATATAAATATATATATTTTGTATATTATATATATGTACCATTTATATATATTTTATATATATTATATTTTAATATATATAATATATATGTATGTATGTATGTATGTATGTATGTATGTATGTACCCTTAGCGGGTTCAAATGTTTATTTTCAAGGGCTATAAAACAACCAGGTGTATCTCTCCTTTCTAACAGATTAATAGGCCAATGCAAACCATTAAGAGCCAGTCCTGTAACTACTGAGCACGTTGAGATCTGGTTCTCAGCATCTGTGGAGTCTGGCAGAGTAACACAAGCTGACCAGAAGAATTCCCATTAAACCAGAGAAGCCAGGTGTTTGCTCTGCCCTCAGCAGCACCAAGTTCTCACTGTGCAAGCCAGCAAACCTCTCCTCTGAGCTAGGTGAGCTTGCATGCAAGAGGAGGAAAAAGCAGCTGCTGTCCTTCAGCTGGCAGAAGTGTTTCTGTCCTGACAGAGGTGTTTGAGTTCAGAGCCCCAGCCCATTTGCTGGAGGCCCTGCAGGACCACAGCCAGCAGAGCACATTCAATACTTGATATGCCAGTACATCAATAGTTGATAAGCCAGTATATCAATACTTGATAAGCCAGGCCAGTGCCTGTGGTCAGATGTTTTAGAGGCAGAATGGGCCCTGCTGCCACTCTGCTGTTGACACTCCTTCAGGTGTTCCCTGCTTTTCCAAAGATGGGTCACAGGGCACAGGAGAGAGAGAGTGGAAGGGAGAAACTTGTCCTTACAATGCAACACTGAGCCCATAATAAGTGTTTTCTTGGGGAAAAGCCAAGCTTTGAAAAACCCAAACAAACACTAAAGGCCCAAACTGGGTTTGTTTTGGAGTCCCACGTGTTTGCTGTCCTTGTGTCTCTGCAGCAGGCACGTTGTGGCAGCAGCTGGCTCACCTGGGCAGCAGTGGGCAGCTCCAGGAGGGCACTGCTGGCACCAGACATGGCACAGGAGCTGTGCTTGCAGCACCTCAGCACATAAATCACTCTAAAGAGCAGTTCAGCTCTAAAAGACCTTCCTTTCCCACTGAGACAGGACAGGCTGCAGCAGAGGCAGCTCCACTGCCATAAATCAAGCATCAGAGTGGTTTGGGGTTTGCAGTTGCTCTCCTGTCCACCCAGGGGAAGGTGGGGGTGAGCTGGAGATGTCACAGGAGGTATAAGTCAGGGGTGTAAGTAAGTTCACTGCTGAGCTTTGCTCTCACAGCAGAATTAATTTGGGTTGTCCTGTTGCCTCTCGTGGTTGGAATTTAGCAGCTGTAACTGTACAACCTTGAACATGAAGGCAAATGTTGGAACCAGTGGGAACAGAGTAATTGGAACTGATTTTCATGAGCCCTATTGATCTGAGCGGAGAGTGTATTAGTTGGTATCTCTAACACTTTGTAGTGTTAAAATTCATCAATGCTCATAAATGCCAATATGTAACAGCAGGTGCTGCTGTGATTTAGTGAATCATTATGATTTCTATTTAGTAAATCAGTTGCCATCACCGTTAATGTTTAATTTGTAAGTTAGTGCATCACCCAGCAGTACAGGAGGGATGAGGCTGCAAACACATTTTCAGTAAATATGATATAAATACCGTGACTTCTGCTATTCAGTGCAGCCCATATGTTAGCTGTTGATAACTCTGATTTTTCTATAAATACAGCATTGTACCCTGACCTTTAAAGGGATGGGATGGAAAATGGAGAAATTTACCGTGATAAATATCTTTTGAAGGAAAGTGAAAAGGATCTGAATTTAGGATAGAGCAAGGTAAATGGTTACTAGAGATAAGTGTGGGCTTCTCTTAATGAGTTCTTAGGAGTGGACCTGGGTTCAAAGGGAAATTCTGATCTTGAACACATTTGTTCAGGAGCAGTGTTTCTCCTGACATCATTGAAAATGCCAAGTCTCGGTGTGTTTTGCTGGGATTCCAAGGGCTCCCAAGGATCTGGTAGTGTTGTCACCCCAAGGTAAGGCTGTCAGAGCTCTGGGACAGGAGGGACACCTCAGTCCAAGGGAACTGCTGTGGCAAACTGCCCCACAGTGCAGCCACCCTTGTCCCAGAGGGGTCACATTGTGCCAGGTTAATAATTCAGTGATAATTGCCCTGGTGGCCTTGCTTCAGAGGGGCTGCTGGTATTTATAAACCTGCATCCACAGAATCCCCTCTTGAAGCTTGTTGGGAGATGGTTGGGGCCGTGACAAGGGTGTCAGTACTGCCTGGATCAGAGGCTGTAAATGAGTGAGCAGTGAGCAAAACTGCTGAAAGGCAGAACACACCATTCCACAGCAAGGCCTGTGGGGAGCACTGCCTTGGGAACTCACATCTCAGGCAAAACACCCAGAGAGATTCTTACTTCTGTGTTGGAAAAAATGCTTGGAGTGGCTTTTGATCACTGAAAGGTGAGAGATTTTAAAGATGATACCTGAGCAAATGGGGAGACTCCCCCCAGTGTGGCCAAGGTTTTACTGTCTAATTCAGAACCCTGGCCATCTTCTGAGCTGGGGGAGTGTCGTGGACACATTTTATGAAAAATCCTTTCATTAGGATTTTTTCTCCTGAGAAGCTGAGAGGCCTCAGAGGAAAAGGAAAATAATAATTATCTGCTGCTGTGGAATGCAACAGGTGCATCTTTGATTGGTCCATGTTGATTGTTTCTAATTAATGGCCAATCACAGTCCAGTGTCTCAGACTCTCTGGTCAGTCACAAGATTTTATTATCATTCCATTCCTTTCCTTTCAAGCCTTCTGATGAAATCCTTTCTTCTATTCTTTTAGTATAGTCTTAGTATATAATTTTCTTTTCATATAATCTATATCATAAAATAATAAATCAGCCTTCTGAAGCATGGAGTCAAGATTCTCATCTCTTATCCTGGGACCCCTCAAACACCAGCACAGGTGAAGAAGAAAGCCCAGCCTCTGCCACAGGTGCAGGGATGCAGAGATCTGGCTGGCAAGGAGCAGAAGTGTTTCCCAGAGGGATAACCCATCCTTCCTCCAGGCACCTCTGCCTGCTGGGCCCTGCAGCGTTGGGGTGAACTTTGGGGCAGGTTAAACTGTGTGCAGCACAGGAGCCCAACTTTGGGAGTGTGGGTTGGCTGCTGGGGCTGGGGCTGGGCTTGGTTTTTGAGAGGTTCAGGGGTATTTAACCCAAGGCTAGCATAGAAATAAGCAATGTTCTGCCAAACATATTTTGTAAGTTGGAGGGGGAGTCAAACATTTAGCAGACACTGAATCACTTAAGAAGCAGCCAAAATTCAGTTTTCAGAGAGAAATCAAGGGTTGCCAGAACTTCTCTTCAGCTACATGCTGACTCCCTTATCATTGCTATCCACATTTCTGTAAATTTACAGAGGGTCTGAAGTTAAAATAAGCTATTTTACTAGTCACTGCCCAGCTTTGGGGCTTTCCACACAGGGAGGTACCATATCCATTAGTCGTCAGTACAATTTTACTGTAATTCCTGTCATCCTAAATACCCTCCTTCCCCACCCATGAAGAATCTGCCTGGTGTTTGTTAATTCTCTCCAAGTGCAATAAATGGCATGGAAAATAGGCTGGAGTATCTATGTATTTTATTACTAGCTATTTTCAAATTCTGTCAACTTAATCCACAAAAGTTTGTTTATAGTCTTTTGCTTGCAATTTTTTTTTTTTTTCATGCTGAGGTATAAGAGTACTCCAGTATTTGCCAGAATATTCCCCCTTTGCAGTTATCTGGGTGGATGCAGCAGAGGTGAAAGGTGCTTCAGCCTTGCAGTTGTTGCTGTTGAGCTGCACAAGGCACTGGCAGCTCCTCCTGCAGTGAGGGCTTCCCAGGCTCTCTTCTGCTGAGAACATCATTTTGTCTGGGTGATTCATCATTTCCTTCCAGTCACAAACCTTTAGACAAAGGAAGCTACTTGAGCAGTGAGCCCCCACCATGCTGGGAGGTGCTCTCCCATTTGGACTGAGAAGTCCCAAAAAGGGGATTTCCTGCCCTTCAGGAGGATGTCTCTACACAGGCCTGGCAGTAGCAGGAGTGCCAGCATGGCATCCTGGCTCCACTGAGTGGGAGTTTCTTGGTTCATCCCAAAGAAATCCTCTGACCTTTCTTTCCTTTCCATTCTCTGTCCCTCACAGCTGCTTCTCCCAGAGATCCGTTGCAACAAATAATAAAATACTGCTGTCATTTTGGAAGTGACCTACTTGAAGTGCCCCATATTGCAGCATTTTACCGAGATAAAAAAGTACTCAAACGAAATTAAAACCACCTTCCTCAGGTTTAGATCTTATCACTGAAGAGTCACAAAAAGGGCTGAATTGTCTGATTCTGATCGTTTCTGTTAAAAATACTTCTTTGCAGTATGCCTCCTGCTAAGTAAGCCTGCTGAAATAACTGCATGAAACTCAGCTGGGGTGCTGGGGTGGAAATCTCCTGTTTCATTTGCTGCTTTTTCTGCCCTTAAGGCAAAATTCATAACATACAATATGGAAATGCTGGTTCCAGTGACATGTTTTATACCACTATCCAATCTGGTTACAATTTTAATATAAGCATCACATTAGCAAGTGTTTCATCTCCCTAAAATATCTCCCCAGTTTTTTAATTGTAGCTCCTTAAAGCTTTCACGACAGTTCACGTATTTATTATTTCTTCTTTCCCCATTCTTTCCACCTCCTGCCACCCTCACCAGCTTGGCAACGTTTCCTTGGCCCTTTGGTGACCGAACTTTCTCTCACTGGTATGAAATTTTAGCTCAGCCTGTTTTCTCCCAGTCCACAGGAGGCAGGAAGAGACCTCACATATCATGACTAAGTGACATTTAGCACATTGGGTCTAATCGGTTTCAGCCCTCTTCGAGCAGGCTCTGGTAGATTTAAGAAGTCAACACAGTAGGAAGTGTCTTACCCACAACAATCTGCCTACTCAGAAACAGCAAGTTGGACTTTATTTAATCTATAGTTCCTTTAAAGTGACAGGGTTGGTAAATGGGATGCTCGTTTGCATCTCTATTTCTGGAAAGCCTCTCGCTGGTTCTGCTCCGCGGCGCGTTGCTGATCCGGGAGCGGGGATGGCAGGGATAATGTTATTACCAGCAACTCCCACATCTCCCAGGAACTGCTGTGCCTTGTGCTTTCAGGAGACCCTTAACAATTCCTCCTGCACCCTGGAGGCACCAATCAATACCTGCCTTGCTCTGGCTGGTGTCATCTGCACAGGATATTGGCAGCATCTCTTGCAGCAGGTGCTCATTAAGAACACCCAAGCTTTCCCTGCTCAGACCTCCATTCACACAGCATTCTGTGCTCTGCATAATTCCTCATGCTTAACGTTTTCCACAGAGCAAATGAGCTGGTGGAATCAGGGAAATGTGCTTGTGTGAATTCCCCCTGGGGACCTGGGCTACCCCCAGCCCACATGAGTGTGTGTGGTTCATTGTTCACGTGCTCATGTGTGCATGGCCTGCTTTAGAGATAAAATGTACAACAGATAGCTCAGAGAAACTCACATGAGTGTGTGTGATTTGTTGTTCACGTGCTCATGTGTGCATGGCCTGCTTTGGAGGTAAAATGTACAACAGATAGCTCAGAGAAGCTCACATGAGTGTGTGTGGTTCATTGTTCATGTGCTCATGTGTGCATGGCCTGCTTTAGGGGTAAAATGTACAACAGATAGCTCAGAGAAGCTCACATGAGTGTGTGTGGTTCATTGTTCATGTGCTCATGTGTGCATGGCCTGCTTTAGAGGTAAAATGTACAACAGATAGCTCAGAGAAGCTCACATGAGTGTGTGTGGTTCATTGTTCACGTGCTCATGTGTGCATGGCCTGCTTTAGAGGTAAAATGTACAACAGATAGCTCAGAGAAGCTCACATGAGTGTGTGTGGTTCATTGTTCATGTGCTCATGTGTGCATGGCCTGCTTTAGAGGTAAAATGTACAACAGATAGCTCAGAGAAGCTCACATGAGTGTGTGTGGTTCATTGTTCATGTGCTCATGTGTGCATGGCCTGCTCTAGAGGTAAAATGTACAACAGATAGCTCAGAGAAGCTGTCCTGAGGGTACAGCACAGGGGAGTACAGGATAAGGGATAAGTAGGATGGAATGGGAGAGATTTGAACCACGGGTTAAGGGAGGAAAAAAAGGCAACACAATCAAAATCTGGTTGTGTTTAACAATTTCCATAGCAGTCCTATCCCCAAACAAGTCAGGCCACATGCTGCTCCTAATTATACAGCTTTCAGGCAATAGAGAACAAGTGCTGAACTCTAACAGTGACAACTGATGTAGTTAGAGGGTTAGAACAATTAAAGGAGTGGGAAAGAGATCTCCAGGTTGCACATTGAACTGGAGAGGGGCTCACAAAGACACTCCCATGGGGCAGCACAGGCAGGTGACAAAGGCTCACTGGTGGCAGCAGCAGGGAAGAGCAGAAGGCACGTGAGGAAGCAGAAACAAATGGTGAGAGGCAGGAGGATTCCCTTTGTCAGGCATTGATTGCTGCAGCCATTTACACTGGGAGCACAGCAGTGCACTGCACAAAATGTGCAATCATGTTTTCATTACTCAGATTGCTTTCCCCAGCAGTGCCTTTGGTATTGGGGATTACATATCTCAGTGGCTCAGTGTGCATAATGTTGGAATAGTAAACTATAAACTTCAAAAGCCAGGCACAAACGTGGCTTTTCTGGGCCTCTCCTCCCAGTAGCTGCAGTGTCTGAAGTTGTTTGAAGGCTGGAGGAAGAAGTGAACTGCAGGCAGTGTAAAATGCACATAGGAGGATTAACATGTTCAGACAGGTTTACCACGTCACATTTGATTCTGTTCAAGTTTAATTTCTGTAATTGAGATGGGTGATCTGTATTCCTTTGTACAGACACCTTTTTTTCTTTATTTACCTATGTTACCCCCAGGTTTTAGTAGCAGTTATAATTTATTGCCATCTGGAGCATGGCTGGAAGTGTTGGGAAATACAGGGAGACCAGTAACAATTCATTAGGAAGCCCCATTAGAAATCTCTTTAAATGATGATCCTTTGTCAAGCTAGCACTTTAATTTTTTCAGTTGACTTGTTATAATTTGGTTTTAACCAGAATATTATGCTGCACTAAATCAAATCCCCATATAAAAACCTTATCACAATGATGAAATGATCATTATTTATCAAATATGGTCTTGTGGCGTGTAACCAGGGAATTTTCTTTCTTTTTGATTTCTTATTGACAACATTTATTTTGCATAAAAATATGAGCTGATTTTAATTGTGCTTATCTACTCCACAGCTTCATCCTGTGCATTTCCTGCAGGTTGCTTGCAGTGTAGAAGGAACACTTGTCCCCATGATCTAATCCATGTCTGAGAGCTGAGGCTGTGCTGTGCCACTGGAAGGATGTGCTGTGTAGATTATTGATGCCAAAGCAAATCTTTATTTGCTGTGGAAATATAAATGTTTCATCTTATCTGTGGGTATCATAGGAAGCAAGAGGTCCCTCAGTGAGACTCCCTGCTCTCTGTGTTTTCTCTCACAATCTCTAATTTCTGCTCTGGTTGCTGTGTGCATCTCCTGCTCTGCCTTGTCTTCTTTCCTGAATAGGAAACAAAATACAAGAACAGTAAAAACCAATCTGTGACTCGTGCCTTGAGCAATTAAATATTGTCAAATACATTTTCCAGATGGTTTCACTCATGTCCATGGCTCAGGGGCAGCTGCTCCTCTGCATCTTTTGGGCTCCCTGTGCCAGGCCTGGATGTGTTGCAGTGTTCTCCCCTTCCTGGGACCCTGCCTTTGTTCAAAGTTCTCCTTTGTCTCAGCTCTGCCACCCTGGAGATGCAACTGAGTTTTGGGAATCCACACTCCAGCAAAGCACACAGTGACCCAAGCACATTTCTGTATTGGTTTTCCTAACAGGAGCAAGGCATGAAGAGTGAAAGGGTTTTGAAGAGGCAGTTTGCATTTCTGCCTCCCTGTTTACTCCTGTCCCACTCCTCCCTTTCCATTATTTGCACATAACTCTGCCTGTGCACGTGTGATGAGGTTTGAAGAACTGATCTGGGTTGAAAACTTGCCAATTCTCCCATCCCTCTTATCACAATGGACCACAGGCAGGTGCCCTGGGGTGGGCAGGGATTGTCCATGGGGTACAGGCTCAGGGCACAGGGGACACTCACTCTGCCTCTGCCCCCAGGAGCTTTCAAATCTGCCACTTTTATCCAAGAGACACCTTCTGGGAAGCCACCACTTCAGCTGTGGTGAGGCCTTTGGTTGTGGTTTGGGGGGTGGGTTTCAAGGCTGTACCTTGAGGAACAATATAAAATAGGGATGTGGATTCTAGTTCCAATATTTCTTAAGGGATCTTCTGAAAACAGGTTCTTGAGTGCATTTTCCTTTGTTTAGCTAATCAATAGACACCTCTTTGGCTTGTAGTTATTTCCAGTGTTCACAGGTCACTAAGCCTGGGTCACTCTGTGCAGCTCAGCCTGGTGCCCAAGTGGCTGCAGAGGCTGGGACTGACCCTGGGGCTGTGGCAGCACTGACAGTAGGAGTTATGCTTATTACACTGATTCTGCATGGGTTTTGTCCTAGAATGTTTACCACTGCTAGTTTTGATCTCCCTTGATGAGCTGTTAAAGGTATCTTTCCAGGAGAAGAATGTGAAAGATAAGTCATGACTTCATTTATTAGTGCTGGGCACTGCTGGTGGTGTTGATGTTAAGGTGATACTGTCAATACTGTTCACACTTCAGCCCCATCCCAGCTACCAGCACCCTACCTGAGGCTTTCAGCCAGTGCCTGATGAAAATCATGCCTTAGGGAAAAGGCATTTGTCCTTTTTTTCTGTCCTAGATCCAGAGTGAAGCTAAGTTACATTTGTGTCACAGAAACTTAAAGTACAGGGTCAAGGCTCAGGAAGTCAAAAAAGAAGTACCTCTGTCTTCAGAGCCTGATCCAAATATTTTTTCATATGGAGAGTGTTCAGGCATTGAGATTTTCACATGGAAAGTCCCAAAAGCATTGTCCAGAGAGTTACCAGCTTATAGTCAAATGTGAAATCCCTTATGTTCCATATTGACACATTAAAGACTTGTTCTCACTGTCCCCCAGTGCTGTAAATATTCCATGATGCAAGGTATCCCCTCCTCTGAGGTTTAATTACACTGAAATCATCAAAACTGCTGCCTGTGAGTGGTGATTTCTGCAGATTGCAGGATGGAATCCCTGGATTGAGGAGTGAGGAGCTGCAGAGCCAGTTCAGTGCAGGCAGGAGCAGCACAGTTACCTCAGCAAAGCAGCTGGGTTTGCACCCTCTCTTCCTCACAATAAATGAAGGCAGGATGGAATGTGCAAACCAGAAACATGTCCTTGCCAAAAGACTATTAAGTGGAAATTTCAATATGCTCTACCTCTAGATATTAGTGGGACTAATTTGAAAGGGAGATGTGGGAACTGCTAACTTAAGTGAAATTTTAAAAAGAGCAATCAGTGTTTGATCTTCTATTAAATATTTTGCCACTTCTGCTAAGGAAACAGTTGGTAGTTTTCAAGTAGAAAGTTGCCATTTTGCAGAGGAAAAACACATTTGACTGCAAAATGTGCAGAGATGGTGACAGGAGCAGTCATGGTGGGAGCAGGGTGAAATCTGATCTCCAGTCTAACATGATTAACAAAGTAATTTATTTTTCATATGTGTATATGCAGGGGTTTTGTGGTTCTGTTTCAAAGCTTTGTTTGTGTTTCCAAATGGGGTAGAGGGTAATTTAGTGTAGAAGGATGGAAATGACCTCTGATTGCACCTTACCCTGTTGGTTTATATTCTGGTGCACTTGTTAATATGGTGTATTTCACACCTCATTGCTGGCCATATTAAAAGTTTTTATCCTAATTCCTTAGTAAATATTAATGTACAGTATTCACTAGTATCTGTCTGTTTCATTTACTTTCCCCATTTTTCTTTGTAATTCCTTTTATTCCCTTTATTCTATGGTGATTCTAATCAAAGCCAAATCCAGTTGTTTTAATGATCAGTTTTTATTAGTCCTCCAGGCAAACTGCCCTGCAGAGATATGACATTGCAGCCCAGTATTATTATGCCTCTACAGAAATGATTAATTTAAGTGTTTTGCATATTGCAAGAATTCAAAACATAATAAATCAGCAGAGGTTTATTATACTAAGTGATGTATGTAACCTATTAACTATTGTGTTTGTTTTAACTGTTCAGTATTTCTCAAGATTTCTTAAAAATCTTTGTTTATGGTCCTGATCCAAAGGCTGATGTGTACATTGCTGACTCAGATATGAGACTGACAATATAGAAAATTAAAAAAATAATTAAGTTTAACCCAGAATTCCCAGAGACTTCATCTGGGCCAAGACACCGGAAAGTTTGGATTTTCTTAACAATGAGGCTTGGTTAGTTTGTCTCACATCAATGAATGTAAAAGCTCCAATTGCACAGTTGTTGCTCAGATCTCTGGTGTCAAGAGTGCTGTGGACAAAACCATTTGGACAAGTGGCTCTCATGTCATTCCTGTCACTGCAAAATGCAGGAGCTGTTGTCAGGGATCACAGTGCTGGACAAACACTGATCCCTCCCCCCAAAAGCCAAAAGTTTTTCCTCAAGTAAAACCCAGCAAACATGGCTGGCAGCAGGAGGGGCAGGGCAGAGGGTGGGGATTGTCCAGGGCAGCAGCTCTGGCAGTGACCTGGCCCCACCCTGAGCTGTGCCCTGGGCAGGGGTGGCTCCTGGGCCGCTGCCTTTGTTCCAGAATTGCTGGGCAAACAGACCCTGGCCCTCCAGTCAGCAATCAGCAGGGGTACATGGAATAAGTGTGCTGCATCCCACAGGGGCAAACAGAGCTGTTGGGTGAGTCCCACAGATGTGAGCCAAGGCAGGACATGGTGACAGTCCCTCCAGCCTGGGCTGTTTTCCTTAAAATCCCCCTTTGCTCAAAGAGGTGTTTGACAAGCCCTTGTGTCCTGTGCTCCCTGCTCCTGGCTGCTGCAGAGAGTGGCTTGTCACAGGCACCGTGGCTGTTCCAAGGGACAGGGGTTGGCACCTGCCTGCCTGTGTGCTTGAGAGGCTGATCACAAAGGTTTGCTCTCTGAAGGTTCCTCTTTCTGTGGCACATGCTGGAGGTTCATTCTTGACCAGCAGGAGCAGTGGGACAGAGCGCTCCCCTGTGTGTGGGATGGAGCAGTGGCAGGGGAGGAGGAAAGGAGACAGCAGGAGAAGCCCAGCTCTGCCAGTCTCAATGCAAACATGCAAAAAAGTCACTGCTTTTTGGCAAGGAGAAGGGGAAAAATGACAGAGTCGGGGTGTTAGATCTTTCTAGAAGCCCCCAGGAGATGGCAGGAGCCCTGCAGCCAGCCCTGGGCTCAGTGCACTCCACAAAGCCTGGAGTGAAGCTGAAGTGCAGGGATGCTCTTCCCCAGCCCAGCAAGAGGGAGCCAGGGGCAACCCTGCACCTCTGCTCACTGGGAAGGACAGGAAATTATCAGAAATGAGAGATAGCTTCTTGGGAAATTGGACATGTGGATGAAGGACAGCAAGGCACTGAAAGGCATGTGCTGTGAAGGAGCCTGCCCTGCTGTCCCTGTGTCCTGCCAGGTACAATGTGTGTGCACACACACGTGTATCATTAGGGACACGGATAGAAATTCTTCTAAATGAAACTGAAGAAACAAATGAAGTGAAAAAGATTGTGTCTGGCTTAAAAAGATTTCAGTTTCACTCAAAGAAGGAAGCAAATGAAGCTTTTGAGTAGTTTTGTACTCAGAAGTAGAAAGGAGTAGGTTTTGGAGAGGTAAAATGAGCTAGAAACAACATCTATGACATTGAGACTTTTTTATTGAATCAAACAACATTTGTTGAATGCTACAGAGAGAGGAAATGAAAAATCAAAAAGCTAATAAAATTACCTTCTATTCTAGGCTTTCTTCAACTTTGGGAGCTAGCCAAAATTTTACTCTGTGGTATAGTGTATCTTTTAAAGAAATACCCATTTATAATTCTAAAATTATCAGGAATTTGTCCAGTGGTTTATTCCTCTGTTATTAAAAGTGTGTGGCTTTTGCCTGCCTAAATTTGTCTGGTTTCATGTTCTGCCTCTGGGACTGCTGCACCTCTGCTAGGATGAAAAGCCTCTTCTTATCAGTGTCCCTTTCCCCAAGTAAGTATTTACTTGGTGATCAGACATGCCTTAACCTAATCTTTGATAAGCTAAATAAATTGAACTCCTTGAGACTGTCACTGTAAGATGTGTTTTCCCATCCTTAATCAGTCTCAGGACTTAGAGCCATTGGGAATTTATCACGCTCTGCCCTGATGTGTGAACACCAGTGCTGAATATGGGATTTTGCTGGCTGCAGTGGTAACAGAATTGATTTGGCTTCCCCTGGTCTGTGCATGAGCCTCTGTGGTCCCTGGAGCCACAAAGCTGCTCAGGGCAGGTCTGGAATTTGCAGGCAGCCCCAGTGAGGGGAGAGAATGATGCATCTGACTCCACTGATAGCAGAGGGCTAATTAATTACTTTATTATACTATATTATTCTTTATTATATTACACTGTGTTACATTACATCTAAACTGAATCTGCCAAGCACTCAACCCTGCTCACAACCTGCTCTGAATTTCGTGAATTTTCCTGTCAGCAACAGTCCTGACACACACACACACACACACACACACACACACACACACACACCCCTAGGCCTGACAGGCCAAGGAAACCAAACCCCATCACTGTGGGTGAACAATCTCCACATTGCATTCTGCTGTGGCACAAACACAGGCACAGCAAATGATAAGAATTGGTTTTGGGAAGATTTGTGCCTTGCTTTTCTCTGTGAGAAATGTGGGGTTACAGTCAGGGGCTGCCGGAGTGCCTGCAGCCAGGCTGGAGGCTCTGTCCTGCTGCTCCTCAGGTGACCCAGCACACCCAGGGCCTGCTGGGTGGTACCCAGGGTCTGTTCTTTGCTATTTGCCAAGGAAATGATGCCCCAGACAGTTCTCACCTGCTGATCATGGCAGACCATTAACCAGCAGAGATGGGGTTTGCCAGCACTGCTGTGCAAGGAGCTCTTCTGATTATATCACAAGATGCTGTTCTAGCATCCAAACACTAGTTTCACTCAAAGAAGGAAGTGTTTTCTCTGTCAGCAGTTTCTAAAGACTTCTTTTCTTCCTTCTTCATGCTGCTCTGTAGCTGTCCAGAAGGGCTTTGCCCAGCAATGGGCTGAGCTGCCTGAACAATCCCTGTGCACTGACCGTGCCATGCTGCTCTGGGAATTCCTGTTACAAAAATCCCTTTCCCAGCCATAGACTGGAAGGAAGGAAGTGATTAAATGTGTTTGTTTGGGGGCTTTTTTTGCTGCTTGGTTTGTTTTTCTTCTGTGGGATCAGGGGCTGGGGAAGGAGGAGGGGCTGGGGCTGGAGGGTCTAGGTTAAAAGGTAATTATTTTTGTAACAGAATTAAAACCTGAAATACATTGAACCGATTTCTAATACAAACAGGATCAGCATTAGCTTTTAAAGGATTGCTATTATCATTTCAAGACTGCAATGTGATTTAAACTGTAATAGATATTGATTTCTATATTAGTGTTCTTGCTCCTTGTATTGCGTTTCTGCTGCCATCTGCTAAAATAGGAATGGCATTTTTCACTTTATTGACTGGACAATGAGTTGGAATATTGTATTCCTGCATTCTCTGGATCACCAGGATGACCACATGCTTACAGAGGTTGGGACAAGGCAGCTGCTGGGACACTTGCATTTTAAAGTTACAGGAACCAATTAGTAAGTGTATATACAAAGAACTCTTAAAGGGCTTCTAAATCACTTATGGAAAGGCAGAAATTTACTCTCAAGAGCATCACAGCTGTTCCACAGGACACTCAGTTCTTACAAGAAGTAATGGCTGCAGTGTCCTGTGCTGGTGGTCTGAAGCAGCATGGGCAGGATGTCCCAGGCACTCGGGTTGGCCTCAGCTGAGCTCCCACAAAAGCAGCAGGAATCTCACCCACGTGGGCAAACACAAGGGCTGCCATGGGCTGACAGCCCACAAACCTTCCTCCCCAGTTCAGACCAGTGTCAGACTGGGAGTCTCATTCTACTCACTGACCCCAGCTTAACCAATCTCAGTCTAAGGCCTCTCCTGTTGAGTAGTGTTGTGTAGTGTCCTCCTCTCCTCTCCTCTCCTCTCCTCTCCTCTCCTCTCCTCTCCTCTCCTCTCCTCTCCTCTCCTCTCCTCTCCTCTCCTCTCCTCTCCTCTCCTCTCCTCTCCTCTCCTCTCCTCTCCTCTCCTCTCCTCTCCTCTCCTCTCCTCTCCTCTCCTCTCCTCTCCTCTCCTCTCCTCTCCTCTCCTCTCCTCTCCTCTCCTCTCCTCTCCTCTCCTCTCCTCTCCTCTCCTCTCCTCTCCTCTCCTCTCCTCTCCTCTCCTCTCCTCTCCTCTCCTCTCCTCTCCTCTCCTCTCCTCTCCTCTCTCCCAATTTCCCAATTCTCTTGTTTTTCACCCCCAGTGGCAGCTCCAGAGCAGCCCCCAGCCACATCTGCAGGCACAGCTGGGAGCTGGGCCCCTCTCTGCTGTCCTTGTCCTTTGTCCCTTGCTGTCCCCAGCAGCCCTGCTGTGCTGGGGCACTGCCCTGGCTGCACACAGAATATTGGTGGAATGGTGCTGCTGAGGGGCTCTAAAATGAACTTTATTACAGCACACTGCTCAGAGCTGGAACACTCTGAAATGAAGTTGCCTCTAGATGATGACTTTTCCCAGAAAACTGATTTTGCCTAATGATAGAGAACAGTGTTAAGCAGTACTTAATTAACATAAATTAAGTTTACTGGGAATAAATTCTGCTAGTGCCAAGGAGTTAAGAGGTGTTTAATAGAACTGGAATTCTGAGAGTTCATCTTACAGTACCTGAAGGTGCCAGCTAAAGGTCTGTGTTCTCCAGGGCATTCAGGAGTCCTCTGTCAAGTGTGCAGCTGCAGTTTGGTGGGCTTAACTCAGGGACAGCTGGCTAAATTGTTCCATTTCATAAAACAAACTTCTGTAGGAGATTTTTTTTATTCTCTATTTTTAAAGGTAAACATAGAAATTTATTTTAAAAATTAGAATCAGAATATACAAGTGTAAGGGTAGTTTAATTTTGCCAGAGATGTGTCTCTGACAAAAAACCCTTGCAAATGTAAAAGTGACAATTCTCGTGGTGTATTCCATCAGTCTGTATCCTAGGGACTTCCTAGGGCTGCTTCTGTGTTGTGAGAAACTTTATTTTAAATTGTTCTCCCTCTTGGACAGAAATCAGAGGGTGTGGCAAAAGCCTAAAATTGAAGACAGTAATTTTTCCACCTTCTGTCTCCATTTCCTGATCCCTGAATGCTCCATTTCTCAAACTTCAGTTCATTATTGTGTAAAGATAATTACAAGGGTGAAACATCAGCTCTCCCTAATGAGTGAGACTCACCCTGTTCCTCTTCACCAAGCACTGGGGACAGGAATTAGGAGCTTAGGGAAAGGTACCCCACTTAGAGGAATCAATTCCAGAAAAAAAGGGATATTCCAAAAATATCAGTCATGGGAAGTGTAGAACCAAATGAATTAAAATACTACATACTTTGTAAACACAAATAAGAATTTGTGTGTGTTTTGGTTGTGTTGTTTTGGTTTTTTGGGTGTTTTTAGTCTAAAAAAGATAAAAATCTTTGTCTAAAAACTCTGATAATTTCTAAGCCGTTCAGAAAGGTCAGGGAGAGGCCATCCCAGGAGCAGCACACCTTGGCCCATGTGTCAGGAGCTGTGCTGGGAGGCAGGCAGGGTGTCTCTGCATCTGTAGGTGGGAACTGGAGTGTGAGCCTGAGTTCAGTGCCAGGGGAGCAGAGCCCTGGGGCAAACCAGGGATCATCTGCAAACAGCAGAAACCCACAGCATTACAAACAGGGCTTTACTGCATTTGTCACTGTGCTTCTGGGAGACTGGGTCTAAACTTGGTCTCCTATGCTGTGCTTACCCAAAGCAGCCTGACCTATTCCCTGATCAGCTCTAACCATGCTGGTTCAAGTTCCTTCTGCAGTTTCTTATTTTATGTCCTTTTTTTGTCCTGACTTCGACTAAAAGCTTGAGTGTACCAAGTGTGAACTTTGCTCACCTTGCACGAGGCTGGCTGCTGCAGTCTGCTGGCATTACCACAGTCCCTCTGCCATTCTCTGAATAAATCCCCTATTTGTTCTTCAGATTAGGAGCAGGTTTTTTAACTCTGTGTTTGTAAAGCTCATAAGCTTGATGCTTTTTTAGCTCAGGACTTGGCCTTGTGGCTACTACTGTTAAAGGTTGCTTTGAGCTCTGTGTGGGTAGTAAATAACTTGCCCAGGTTTGCTGTGAAAGCTTCTAATTTATAGGCAAATATGTGAGTAATTCATATTTGGATTTTTAAGCAATTAATTCGAGCTGAGCACAAGGGGAGTGCACAGCTGAACTCTACGTGTGCTTTTGCACCTCTCTCTGAACAGATTCTCCAAACAGGGGGTGCTGCTGTGGGAGGGGGGAGCTGATCACTGCCAAAAGCAGGCTCTGGCCTGAGCTGTGTGTTTGGGCTGTGAACAGTGACAGGGGGTGGCTTTGGATCCCCTCTGCACATGGGGCCATGGCAGGGTCTAACACAGCCCAGCTCTGATTTCTCAGAGCAGGGCAATATCTCCTAGACCCTTCTGGGGGGCTAGAGGAAAATTCATAGAAAAGCAGGGTTGCAGTCATAGCATGGCATAAATCCTTAACATTCTGAAGATGTTTTCGTGGCCAGTTGCTGTAATAAAACAAAGCCTCCTCTGCATTTGTTCTCCCACCTGCAGGCTGGGAATGGAGGGACACAGCAAACAGTTCATTTTCCAAAGGCTACAGGGAAAATTGAGGGCAGGGGATGGAATGCACCTCCTGGGAAGCCCAGCCTGAGGTCCTTGCCCTGCAGCAGGGCTGGGCACTGGGTGCTGTGTCCCTGAGCTCCAGTGTAGCTCCTGTTGGGTGGCTGTGCTGAAACAGAGCCTGCAGTTGGGAATGTTTATCATCCTGCTCATAATGAAGCCATTACACTGCAGTCACAGCTCTGAATTGCAGCTAATAGATTTTCATTTTGTTTTCTCAGTTAAGTCATATTTTATAAATGCAGAAATGTGGAGGGAGCAGCTTATCTCAAGTAGACAGTTTCTCTTTAAATGGGCAGCTCGAATGTGCTTTGCATGAGGATTTTTGGAAAGAAAAAAGGGATTCTGCAGGAAATCTTTACAGATATTAAATAGCAAACCCAGAGTATCCACTTGCTGAGTGCAAGTCTTGTCCCTTTCAGGGATGTGTTAACTTGCAGCTGATGAAGATAAACGTTGTTTTCTTTGTGTATGGGTACCTGTGCTTGTGTACTTGGGCTTGTATGCAAAAATTTTCTAGTATTGGCTATGTATCCTGTGCAGTGCATTCTGTTGGCTTTAATGGATCTTACTCAAATTCTTTTACAGGAAACAATCAAAACTCCATTCCTTGCTTCTCAGCAGACAAATGCAAAAGGATGTAGTTTTTCTCTAATTTTTTATCTTTTTCTCTTATTTTGAGCTGAAGTGGAACAGGGTAATCTGGGAAATGACAGCACCAACATGTGGTGTATCTTTGAACTGGGTTGTCCTTCCAGAATTACCCTGAAAAAGTTTTTGGTACAAAGTATCTCAACATATGTCATACAGGGAACTGGAGGTAAATTCTTTCTTTATTTTTTTTTTTAATCCTGGCTCAAAGGTTCTTAGCAGCATTAAGGCAGCATTACTCGACAGACTGAAGCTAAGCTGCTCTCCCAGTGCTGTCCTGGGCAACTCCTCAGCACTTCCCAAATCTGTGTTTGGGGGGGGTTTCAAAGGACCTTTCCAGCTGCACACAGGGTTCTCAGGAGTAGCCAAGCAAATCCAGGGCAGGCTTTTTGCAGCAGGGATAAAATCACAAAGGAAGATCCACCCACAGGGCATTTCAGCCCCGGTTCATTCCGAGGTGCTGGGGTCCAGCTGTGGCAGCAGAGAGCAGGAACAGGCATTCCCAGGCATTTTCCCTGGGGAAGGCTGCAAGAAGCTGTGAGAAAGCTCCGAGAAAGAATTAAAACAATTCTCATCTCCACTTGCTGCACCTGTTGCTGGGTTAATGTGGAATGTGTTATGGAGATTTGTTTACCAAAGGGTGCTGCTGTTTTGGTTGGCTCAGCAGTGAGGCCAAAGCTGTATCAGACAGGCTGGAAGGGGTTACAGGTTTTTTAGGAATATAGCACTACTATAGGATAAAAGAATAAAGCAGTGGTTCAGCCTCCTGCATGCTGGAGTCAGTGCAATCCCCGCTGCACGGGCAGGCATTGAGCCTGGCGGGTCCATGGCCAGAGCTTCCAGAGCCACGTTCCAGCACGGCCATGGGCAGGTTCCAGCTCAGGCCCTGGGTCTGCCCTGGCCCCTGCCCAGCTCTGGCTGCACAGGGCCACTCTGAATGCTGCTGGCTGCATCAGAAGGCTGAGGGGTTTCTGTCACAGCCACCCCTCCTTGGCAACAGTTGTGCCATTGTTGGCCACGTTTTCATCGCCCTTTTTCTTTTTGCTTCCCTCCACTTTTGTCCCCTCCATTTGCCTTCTGGGCTTTCTCCTCTCACCCCTGTGCTGCCCACGTGCTTTCCCAGGGTTTTATTTCTCAGTTCTTTCTTCTGCCTCTGCCAGTAGTTTCTTTGCTGGAATTCTCTGTGCCGTGGTTCCTGCTGCAGGAGGTGAGTTTGGAAAGCACATCTCTCCTTGTCTGGGCTTTGGGCTGCCTGTGCCTTCACCCACGTGCCACATTTGTGCTCTGTCCAGCCTCTCCTCTGCCCTGTTCCCACGGCTGTGTGTCTGCAGGCTGCTGTTTGTCTGTCTATGCCTCCCTCAGTGGCTGCCACTGGCCCCAGGCTGTCTCCAGCTGACCTTCACCCCAGCCCAGCCCAGACATATAAAACAGAATTAGCCCCCATCACACATTGTGATAAACAAGGCAGCCAGCAGGTCATGTAAACTGTGAGCTGTGCACCTACAGTAATATGACCTCAGACCATTAAAATCACATACTTGGGTCTGGTTTAGGATTTGTATATAAATGTTGTACAGAGACACTTTATTAGAGCTTGGTGAAGCAAAATCTGGTCTTGGATTTCCTCAGTACAGGGTTTAAGAGAAAGGAATTAGAAGTTTGAGAGAGTGGTTGTTGAAATTCCTGATGAAGTACACCAAGTCAGTCTGTTTATCAGAGCAGTGTTATCTCTGTAAGAATAAATGATGGGAAATACACACAGTGAAAAATCCCACCCCATGAAAAAGTTGATTAAGCTCTTAAACTGTTCTTCCAAATGTTTTGTTGGAGCAAGACACACACAAAATCGACCTTTTGAGGATGTCTGTGAACTTGAGAGCTCTCTAGCTTACCTGAGAGCTTCTGCAGCTTCTACAGACCATTACTTCCCACTGCAATGCTGCTGAGAGGAACAGGGCACATGTAGAGTTCAAACAGACAGTATGAAAATAGTGCTGAATGTTTTCAGCAGATTCTTCAACCAAAGTTGCATTTCTCTGTATTTGTGATGGTAAAAGCAAACAGCAGTTGCCTTGTTGGAGCCAGACACCTCAGGAGCTGCCAGCATGGGCTTGCAAAAGGGCACTGTTTCCCCAGGCAGCTTGTTGAGTCAGCTGCTGCTTGTGTGCCAGATCTGTGTCTGAACTCTGAACCACTGCTCTCTAGGGCACTGGAGAGGAGCAGTGAGGGAGGGGGGCTGTGTTAGAGACACTGTGGGCATGCCAGGCTTCAGAAATGGATGGGCACAGTCCTGGAGGTGCTGAGACCCCGCTGGCCCCGCTGGCCATGGAGCCAATGCCTCAAAGGACAACCTGTCTGCTTCCAGCCTGCATGCCCTGGCAGGAACATGAAAGCATCAGGCACACTCAGGGGTGCTGCTCATCCCCTTTGGGATGTGCTGTGCTGCTCTGAGGGTCTGCTGCTCCCTCAGTGATGCCCAGCCCATCGTGGGCACACGCAGCAGGGATGAGCTCAGAGTGGCAGAGAGCAGCCACCTCCTCAGTGACAAGGGAGAGAAAAGTTATCTGTCTGAAAAGAAAGCATGCAAAAGTCCCAGGAATTGTATATTCACACCCAAGAGAATCCTAAAATCTTTGGTTCAAAGCTAAGTGGCAAGAGCCTTTTCACTGAAGCCAGTAAAGCTGGCTTAAAACAAATAAGAGGTGATTCAGCCTAGAACTGTCCAATTCTTCTTTTCCTTTCCTCATCCAACACAGGCAATAACATTTGCAGGGAGTGCAGTGAAATGCTTTTTATTTCTGTGCAGGAGTTCATCTTGACCATGCAACTGCAAAATTTTATCATCAGTTGTTTTGCACTTTCCATGGAATTCAGACTTTCTTTGTGCACCTCCATTTTTTTTCTTTAATTCTTCTGTTTCATTAAGAGCAGCTTCCTGAGACTTCAGAAACAAGAGCTGATGTCTCTGCTGGTGGCTCTGAATGGCTCTCCAGCACTGGGACAAGCTTTAGGAGATTCCTCTGGAGCTGGCAGAAGCTGATTCGTGGCAGCAATGTCCCAAAATGAGCAGACTGTCCCCATTCAGCAGGGCACTCAAGTGCATCTCTTTGATGTTAACAGGATGTAAATATTGGCTTGAGGTGTTCGGTGCAGTAAGAATTTTAATTAAAATATGCTTTCTTCAGTAATGTGGCTTAGATAAAATCAAACTCCTGGACAACTGCAGTAAAGAAATGTTTCCCACAATATTTATAAATATGCAGTGGAACTTCCTTAATTTATTTTCTTGTTTCCACTACATTAGCAAATCTCTGTAAAGAAAAATGGACAAGTTTTCTTTTGCATTCATTCATTCATTCATTCATTCATTCATGTTTATCATCACTTTGATGTCTTTTACAACACAGAATCAAATCCATGAGATTTTTTGGTGTATTGATGAATGTTTGCTTCCAGTTGAAAGGTAATTAAGACTTCTCAGCTAGCAGGTCTATTTACATATAGTAAATATCCTGCAGTATTTTCCTGTTAAGGTTTACTATTTCAAAAAACCACAGGAGTTTTAAGGCATCAAACTTTCAAAATTTCTTTGAGGCTTATGAAATTGCTAGAAAATGTGATTTTCTTCTTATGGGTTTGATAAAAGCATTGAAGAATCCCACCTCCCTACATAAGGAATTGCCTTTGACAACAAATACAGACTTTATCCCCTCTTAGCATAGAAAAGTAACCTTTTGATCAAATGTTAACATGAAAAATTTGGGGGGAGATTCAGTAAGACCTTCATCAGTGATCACCAAACACCAAGAATCTCAGCTGTGCTTTTTCTGTTCTATTTTTTAAGGAGGAAAAAGCACAGAAGCCTTTCAGTGTCAGTCCCTCAGGATGAATCTGTTTCCTCTGCAGGAGGATGTAGGACATAAAGAACTGGGTTGACTTGTCACTGTAGCATCTACACTTACACAGTGATTCCATTCCCTCACCAACCTTGTGAAGAAGATAAATCCCTTCCACAATGCTGGGAGTGGGGTCCACAAGGGATCAGATTTGCCAGATTGTGACTGTCAAGGCCTCACCTCGAGTGCTGTGCCCAGCTCTGGCCCCTCAGGTGGGGAAGGACCTTGGGACACTGAGCACATCCAGAGGGGGCAGCGAGGCTGGAGAGGGGCTGGGAACACAAACCCTGAGAGGAACCCCTGAGGGAGCTGGGGGTGCTCAGCCTGGAGAAAAGGAGACTCAGGGCTGCCCTCATCACTCTCACAGCTCCTGAAAGGTGCCTGTGCTCAGCTGGCCCTGGGCTCTTTCTGCAGCAGCACTGACACAACCAGAGCACACAGCCTCGAGCTGTGCCAAGGGAAATACAGGCTGGAGAGCAGGGAAAAGTTTTTTACAGAAAGAGTGATAAAGTTCTGAGTCCCCATCCCTGGGTGTGTTTAACAAAGCCTGGATGTGGCACTGGGTGCCAGGGTTTAGTTGAGCTGTTGGGGCTGGGTTGGATTCGATGATGAAGGGACCTTCAGGTCTCTTCCAACCCTGTGATTCTGTGATTCTGGGATTTGCAAGGCTGATTTTCTTAATAGGTGCCACTTGGGGATGTTTGTTTGGGGAATTGCTTTGCCTTGAAGTCTGATTTTCTAGGGCAGGGTTTGGGGTACAGGAAATGTTTCTGGGGAGAGCAAGTTTCAGTCCTTTTGCATGTGTTCTGTGGCCTTGTTGGTGACACATCCATGGTGGGTGACAGCTTCCCTCTATGAGAGGTGACAGCTTTGGAAGTAGATCTGTCACACGGCACCCTTTAGATCAGGCTTTCCTGTGCTTCCCTGACAGCACTCAAGAGGATATCACCCAGAGGTGAGGCAATTCCAGTTTACAGGACTTCTTTTCTCATCACCTCTTCACCCAAAGACTGTGAGGGAACAACCAGAGTGGTTCCCATCCTGGGGAATTACAGCTCAACCACAGCAGGGATGGCACAGGCAGGGAAGGGAGCAGGGGGGCTCCTCAGCTGCAGCTGCAGCCCTTGCATGGCTCACTGGGGCTGGCAGTGCTGCCAGGCCGTGTGGAACTGAGCAGGGTGACCCTGCCAGTGCCAGGTCTGTGTGCTGTGTTGTGCTCTGCACTCAGATCTCATCCCAGGAGCCCCTGAGCCCTGGGGACACTGTGCCAGTGTGTGTTACTGGGTCCCAGCACATGCAAAGGAACATCTGAGTGCCAGGCAGGAAACCATTGATGTCGAGTCCAGCTCCTGATCAGTTCATTTCTGATGAGTGCTCATCATCCAGGCAGGTTTGCTCTAGGGGAGATGGCAGATTCAGGACAGAACATAATCCCTGCTATCAAATGGTAATTATGAGAGCAAATACCTGTCTGTACTCATTTTGAGCTGCTTGCTGAGCAGGTAACACTGTGCAGGATGTTGCCCAGGGAATACAGAGATCTGCAGGATTTCATAACATCTCTCCCTAAAGGCTGTAGCGCTCTGAGGTGCTCTGTCTGCTTTACAAATGTGTTCATTTCTGAGCCAGACCAAGATGAAAGTTTTATTTCTGATAGGCATGAATTAGCAATAGAGGTTCTAAATATGGTTGGTTTGAGGATTTTCTGCCTGCTGGCACATTCCCATAGGAAACTGAAGCCCACCAAGCTTTGTCAGGGGGACAGCTCCTCACTCTGGGGCACAGCCCAGGATGTTGTCAGGGATATTTTGGTATATGCACTTCTCCTCCCCATTATCCCTGTTCTTTTCCTGCTTGGCACCCTAGGTTATATTTCAAGAAGGATTAAATGCATTGGAGCTTTTTTACTGGAGGATTCTGAAGGTTTATTTCCCCACAGGGACTCTTTGGAGCTGATGAGTGACTTCTTCAAGAGGGGAAAAAATCTCCTTTCAAATCTCTTTTATTTTTGAGGTTCTCTTACAGGAGCGGGCTCCTCTGTCCTCTCTTTTGTGCTCATGCATAACACAATGTGATACCTATCAGAGTGCATAGAAAAGTTGCTGGGTACAAGCAAAAGGTGCCCTCAGCTTTCCTCTCAACAATATTTTTAACTTGGAGCAAGTCACAGGCCCTTATTTCTCCCCCAGATTATTCCAGGCAGCTCTCCAGTAAAAATAAGTAATTTGTATTTTGAGATGCCAGAAGTCTCAAGGGAAAGATTTTTCCATGCAGCCTTTCTTTTGATTTAGGCATTGCTCCCCACATTTTCCTCTCTCTTTGGTTTGCCACTTTGTCACTGAATGAAGTCACCTAGGAGGGAATAATGAGAAGATTATCAAGGGATGGATGGGGTTGGTATCACATCAAGTTCTGTAATTCCTTTGCTTTCAGAGTGCAAAGAAGCACAAAACTGGTACCTATTTTGGGCTTACCTGGGAACAGAGGCCAGACAAAATGGAAAGGATAAAAGCAGATATATTTAATGAAGGGCCTTCATTAAGGACAGATGAAGCCTCCTCAAGGGGCTACACCCAAGATGGACAATGGTCACCAGTTTTTCAGACAGATATAATTTTAGTCTGTTTGCATATCAGGGGTTAATTCTCCAATTGCAGCTTCAGGTAATGAAGTAATTTTACCCCCAGTTTGCTCCCCCAACTCACTTTTGTTTGTACTTTTTGGGGCCTGAGGCTGTGGGGTGTCCTTGATTCCCAGGCCTGGAGAGGAATTGTTTTGTCAGAATACAATGGGAGAACAGCAGCTGCCAGGTTATGGAGCTTTAGAGTTGCACACTAAAGAACTGCAGGATTACAAATAAATGAAAAATATAAAAGCTGAACTCCTAAGGCATCCCAGGAGCAGCCCCACTCTGCCTCCTGCACAGAGAGGGATGAGCAGCCCCTCACTGTCTGTACCCAATGGCACCCACCCCTTCCTCACCCCCACCTGGCTGTGGGTGCCTGATACCCTGGGCTCTGGCAGTGCTGACAGACCCAGCTGCCAAATAAACCTGAGCAAAGCAGGCAGCAGCAATGCACTGCTCTGTTCGTTTGATTTACATTGGAGCTGGTTTACAATGACCAGAAATGATTCTTTTTACAAGAGGTACATAAACAAGTAAAATTGAAATGACTGCTCTGCGTGCTCCTGCACATTCCTCATGCTGTATTTCTATGTGTACAAATGAATTCTTTCCCTTCCAGTGGCTGAAGGGTGCCTGAAGGAGCCTGTGGCTGTGCAGGATGGCAGTCCCTCCTCCCAAGGCCATTCCATCCCCTTCCAGAGAGGGGATATGGATGGGAGCTTTGCCTTTGCTCCCTCTAAAGCCTGACCATCTTTGGTCTTTTGGGACAGATGATACTCAATATTTTTGTGCTTTAATCAGTGTTCTCTCCTGTTCTGAGGCAAGGCAGGTGTAAAGGTTTTACATGCCAGCAGTCCATGAAGGTCCCTTTGTCACCCTGTTCTAAGTTCTTCTCAGCCTTCTGATGTTTACATTTTTGTAAGGGAGTTTCTCACACACTTTTCATATAGATAATGATTGTTTTGCATTCCTTTCTGGAGGAGGAGAAATTTGATGGGCTGTTGGTTTGACCAGTGTGGCTGGAGAGGTGGAAATTTCTTCCTCCAATCCATGATCACTTTTCAAGGTCTATAAATATTGGAGTTTGGAAATAAACTTTTTCTTTTTACCTTGGACATTTCAGCATGTGCTTGTTGTTTATTTTGTGTCCTATTGCAATGTCCCTTTGTGCCAGGAGAGCTCTGCCCTCCAGCAGAGCTGCCTGCACAGATCCCCAGCCCAGAAAAAGGCTGAGCTCTGTTCCTACACAGGTGTGACAGTGACAGTGTCAGCCGTGCCCTCCCTGCCAGAGAACTTGTGCTGTTCCCCTCATCACACAGGGAACACAAAAACACTTGAAGCAAACAGGAGAAATAGCACTTGGACTAGGGGAAGCAATCAGAATGTGCAAAAAGCCAGAAATGTCAGAGGAAAAAGCAAATTGCTTAGAGGTACCTGAGGGAAGAATCTTCATTTCCTTCCAGAAACTTGAGGCAAGTGTGTCAAACTGAGACACAGGCTAATAAATATTGGTCACCACAGGATCAGGGACAAGGATGAAGACAGCAGGAAGATTAGACATGTACAGAGTGGCTTTAAAATGTTAATTGCATTGTGTACTTGGTCAGGCATGAAGTTCTCTTTACATAATCATTCAGTGTATTTCCAGGATAACAATCTAACAGTGGAGCAGGTGAGATAAAAAGCAAACTCCTGCCTGTCTCAGCCTGTGCAAGGTTTGATGTGCATGCTGCGTGGTGATCTCCAGATGCTGAGGCATATGTTGTCATTGGATACATTTATTTTTTTAGAGGTAGGTTGGATGGCTTTGTAACTTCTCACAAGTGCTGAGAATGTCTGAATTAAATGGATGTTTGTAGTCCATCAAATTGTGCTTCAGGAACCTGGTACCGTTCATTTGCACTGTAGGAAGTATAAAAACCTCCAAATCACACACCCACACACAGAAATACTGAACTCACTGAGCCTCCACTGTATCACAAGTGATGACCTGGATCACATCACGTGTGAAACGTGTCACAGGCTGCATGATTTGGGGAAGGCTATTTCATCTTGCACTGTTTCATGTCTGTTTGCTGACAGCTTTCTCCACTGTAACTCTGCTTTGATACTTCCAGCTTGGACTTCCCAGCCCCTCAGAAGAGCAGCAGCTGTTGTGTACTTCTGTCATCACATCTGATTATTACTGTTTATTTTTCATTCCACAGTTTTTATTTTTGATGCCCATCGTGTTTTTAGCAAGGACAGGCATTCAGTTATGGCACACCCTAGCTAATTGCAATAAATGAATGATGCAGATATTCCTGGAGCCCTGGTGTGGGATCAGGCTGTACAAACACAACAAAGACAATCCAATCCCTCATCAGATATTGTGGGCTAAGAACCACGGGCTACATGTGAGCTACAGGCTGGAAAGCCAGCATATCACCACCTACAGTTTGATCTTGATTTGGACACACAGTAAATTAGCTTTTAGTAAATGGCCACATTTGGAATGAAATGACATTTGGCTGCACTGCTTTCTGGACTGAAGATGGAAGTACAGTGCTGACTCTGAAGGCCATTGCAGGTTTCTGCTGTGACA
Source organism: Agelaius phoeniceus (assembly GCF_051311805.1). Lineage (NCBI taxonomy): Eukaryota > Metazoa > Chordata > Aves > Passeriformes > Icteridae > Agelaius > Agelaius phoeniceus. The sequence continues at coordinate 3,305,482 of NC_135274.1, read as the reverse complement.
CCACCTGGATCATTTTAGCCTCTTCATGTCTGGTATTTCATCTGAAAAATGGGAATGATACTTCCCAGGAGTGCTGCCATACTTGCTGTTTGTAATATCTGTTAAGACTTGAACTAAAGACTTTTTAGGAATGCAAAAAGTTACTTCTTCCATTGATTATTCTGAAATTACTGTCAAGACAGTCATGCTTTGATTTAAGAACTGCCAGGGTCTCTTGTTACCTGCTCTGGGGGTCAGAGCACTTGGCAGCTGCTGAAATGGTTTTCCATCTGCCCAGGTCTCTTTGACACGTGTACTGTAGTGCTGAGGAACTCTATTCATTCCAGCTTATGTCATCTTGGGGCTTTCTTCAGGCCAAACTGAAACACTCCTGCTCACAATGAGTAGTAGCACACTCCATAAAAAGTCTCATTGATTTCAGAAAGGCCTTCACTGATACGTTGTACTATTCATTGTTAAGTAAGGGAATAAATATCTCAGTCTGTCTCTGTAGAGTGAGAGCAACAGAAACTGGAGGATGGGGAGTGGGAATTACAGAGACAAGGAAACCTTTCATTTAAAAAAGATGCAAAGAAAATGTGATTCATCTGAATGTCTCAACTCCAAAGAAAAGCTTTCACTGGCAAATGATAGAATATAGTATAGTGGCTGACATCTGTAGTAAAGCAGAATTTAGAAATCTCATAACAAACAAGAATTTAAATTACTTGGCTGCTGCATCATAAATTTTACCTAAACAGTGGAAACTCAGCTGAAGTATGACTTTAACTACTGAAGAATTCCAGGATGTAAAAGATGTGGTGTTTCTGGGAGTGAGACAGGGGTTTGTTTGGGTTTAGTTGCATTCATTTTCTGTCACATTTTACAGGCAGTTCCTTCAGAAGTCACATAATACACTTGCAGCACAGCTTCAGAGCTGTTGAAAAAAACCAGGGGTTTAATTTAGTGGTTTTAAAGGCTACATAAGGGCACAATAGCACCTGAGTCAAAAGTATATTATACCTGTAAATGTTTTGACCTTTGTGGCTCAGAGCCCTGCCAGAACAAACCCAGCTCTCCTGGTGCACACAGTGCTGAGCAGGGCTTGGCAGGCTGGCAGATGTGGTGTAGGAGGATGTAAAGAAGTGGAAGAGCCCCCCAGCTGCATGTGCAAGCTGAGTTTTGAAAAGAAAAACACAACTCAGGGTGCCCTGCTGGCTTAGACCAAAGCACATTGGAAGGTGCAGAAAACAGCTGTACCTTCCCTCCCATCCCAGTGCCATCCCCACACTCTTCCACAATCCCCTTTTTCCTCCACTCACACAGGAAGAGCAGAAACGTTGCCATTTCCACCTGCCCTGAGTGCTGCTGTTAATCTGTGCTGCATCCTGGGGCTGGGATGGGATGGGATGGGATGGGATGGGATGGGATGGGATGGGATGGGATGGGATGGGATGGGGTGGGATGGGATGGGATGGGATGGGATGGGATGGGATGGGATGGGGTGGGGTGGGATGGGATGGGATGGGATGGGGTGGGATGGGATGGGATGGGATGGGATGGGATGGGATGGGATGGGATGGGATGGGATGGGATGGGAGGGGATGGGAGGGGATGGGATGGGATGGGATGGGGTGGGATGGGATGGGATGGGATGGGATGGGATGGGATGGGATGGGGTGGGATGGGATGGGATGGGATGGGATGGGATGGGGTGGGATGGGATGGGATGGGATGGGATGGGGTGGGATGGGATGGGATGGGATGGGATGGGATGGGATGGGATGGGATGGGATGGGATGGGATGGGATGGGATGGGATGGGATGGGATGGGATGGGATGGGATGGGATGGGATGGGGTGGGATGGGGGCAGCTCCCCAGCAAAGCTGTCCCAGGTGCTGAGCTGCCTGGAACAAGTGGTGCTCCTTTATTGCTGTGTGTGCCCCGGTAGAGAGGCATGGAACTCTCCTGGAGGTGTTGCTGCTGCTCTGCTTTGGGGATGCCCAGCAGTGAAACTGCTCAGCTCTGCTCCCTGGCCCTGCCACAGCCCCACAGGGGGATTTTCCCAGAGATGCATTTCAAGGTCTTGATTCTACTGGGAGTTGCAGATACTTGGTGGGTCTGAAAACAGGACAAATTACTGAGACACACCCTTGGAATAGCATTGGGCTGATGTTTGCAATTGCCTATTTCTGATTATTTTTGGCTGTAGAACGATGAAGTAAGCTGAGGAAAGTTCAACAATCATAATCTCATGCCTGCTTTATTATTTCCATTGCTGCTGCTCCCAGAATCCCCAATTAAAGCAGTTATGTTTGTAATTTGGGGGGAGTCTTTCCTTTTCAATAGGGAAGCAAAAAGACAGTAATGAATTTTTTACCAGGCTACCTCTGCCTACTCAGCTTTCATTTAAAGCAGACTATCTCAGAAACAGGAAGAATTAAAGCACTGGTAATTTTCAAATAGACAGGTAAATCAGACTAAATTTAGTAGTGTTTGTGATTTTGCTGCCTTGAAGTTTTCCTGGAGAGCTGGTAAAGCAGAGAATAGTCTTCCAGTACAGACCCTGAGCTTAATCAGTCCTTTTGTGACTCTAAGCCAAGCTCATCTTTCAGTTACATCAAATTCAATCCAGTTAATTTTTCCTTGGCACAAGCCCTTATTAACAGTACTCAAATAATTCATATTTTCATAACATCATAGAATAGCTTGGGTTGGAAGGGACCTTTGTTAAAGGTCATTCAGTCCAAGCTCTGCCCCAGTGCTTAGGGACAGGGGTTTAGTGTAGGACTTGGCAGTGCTGGGTTAGAGGTTGGACTTCATGATATTAAATGTCTTCACCAGTCTAAACAGTTTGATGGTTCTTAAAATGACCAGAAATTCATTAAATTTTTCTCTAGTTAGCAAGTTAAAGAGCAAGGCTCCATTGTATTTAATTAGAAGGAAATAGGAAGAAGGAATGTCGTGAGAAAACCCGGGAAGTGAAACAATAAATAAAAATGAGGCTCCTGGGTTTAGAGAAGATGAGCAGCTGTTGGGCTTCTGAGGACTTCATGCCATCATCTCCCTCTGAGGTGACAATGCACAGGGTGAGGCGTGCAGCAGGCCCAGCCCAGCCCCAGAGGCTCCAGTGTCACCGGGCCGAGGTGGCCGTGCCATCGGCGCATCCCGCCACGCGCCCGGCGCATTCCTCATGGGAACCCTGCGCCTTTGCAGCCTCCCTCTCTGGCCTTCAGCCAAGAGTCCTGAGGCTTTGAAAAGCAGGATTGTTCTGAAAGGGGGTGCAGCTCCAAGCAGCCATTTGCTGTGGTATGGCACATCCATCATCTCCCTGCAATCCGGCGGTGCGTGTGCTCCCATCGCACACAGTGCTCTTTTCACTGCTGAGCGGCTGCAGCGCCTGCCAGAGAGTGAGGGGAACTGGCCAGCCTTCAAGATTTCTTCACAAGGACTTCTTAATCAGCTCCCATGCCTCTGTACTCCCAGGGCTGTGTGTCTGGTAATTTGCTGTACTTTATGTACACTCTGTTCATCATACAGATTGGCTTTTTACTTTCTGCAGCAATTCCTCTCACTTTGCCAACACCTTGCCATTTGCAGCTTTAATGCCTATCGATAGCACTTCATCAGCAATAGCTGCCAGTGTATATTCTTTTTACAAGATGTTCACCCTTGGTTTTTATAGATAGTTAAAAATTTAGTCACCAACTGATTGAATACTTTGTTTTCGTTTGCTTTTCACATGGAGTAGATTAATCAAAATGAGTGGATCATAGGAAGATTGAAAACAGTGATGGAGAATCTTCTCTAGGATGGATTAGTGTCCCAGGCCAGAGTCAGCTGTGACAAACCCATCCCTGTGTGCCTCATCTGGGTTTTAAAACCTTCACCAAGAGGCCTTCAACAGCACCCCATAGGCAGCTGCCTGCATAGCCCTGGTGCTGCTCCTCATCCCACTGCCAACACACAGTCCCTAATTCGATTTTCCTCTGCCCTGGGACCTTCCCTCCCCAGGCTGAGCCATGGAAACCTGAGCAATCACCTTGTCAGCAAAGCCAGGGCAGAGAAGGCATTTGTATATATATATAGATTCAAATAGGAGATATATATATACTCAATACCTCTGGTTTTGAGTGTCCTCTGTTGCCCTGAACCATTTATCACATTTCTCCTGGTCTCCCTTTCACTGGTGATGGGCCTTTCCTGTGGCCCTTCACATCCATGCCAGTGCCAGTGCAATTGGAGGCTTTGCTCTCCTGTTTGTCACCATGTGCCCCATCCCACCATCCTCTGCCTCTCCTTTTCCTGTCTGGCTGAACAGGGGGACACCTGATTGAGCTCTGTGGGGCCACCACTTCCCTGCCTGCCCATGCTCTGCCACACTAATTGGAGACAGCTTAGTAAAATTATTTCTCTCTGAGAGGTGTCAGTTTTAAGCAAAACCTATTACCAAAAAGCATCCCTGTGTAACTGGATAGTGAGAGTAAAGTGCAGAGCAAATTTCAGGCATTTGTCCCAGTCCACTTTCAAACACACATTGATGTAAGGCTTGTAACTCACAAGTCAAGCAATTTGCTTCTAATTTTTTAATGGAAGATGGTGGAAATGTGGCGTGGGGAAGAGATTGTGCATCAGCCCAAGGAATTGTTTTGCTCCTAAGGGATGTTACTGCAGTAATCCTTGCACAAACAAGGCTTGGTATTTTACAAGGGATCTCTGTTATTAGTTCCATTGAAGGTGCACAGAGCTGTGTGACCACTGTCCCTCCACAGCAATTTTTTTCATTTACTATCAATGGCAGAACTAAACTGCCTTTTGATATGCAGTGAGGTGCAACAATTTGTTGCAGAGAAACAGATACAAGATCATATCTTCTCTTGCCTTCTCCCACTCCAGAGCTCAATATAAATGCTCTGAGTGTTGCAGGGTCTCATCTCACAATACCTTCTGCTCTTTGGAATATCCATGGTGGAACTGAGCGGTTTTTGGGGCTGGGTGACACATCACAGGAGTATTTCTGTTTCCTGCTACAACAGCCTTGACTTGCTCTCAGCTCTGGAGCTGTCAGGAGCCTGCAGTGCTTGAGTGTACCAGGTCAGGGATGGTGGGATGTCCCAGTGCATATCCCAGACTTGGATACACTCGTGGTCAGTTGGAGAAGATTCAGTGAAATGATCAGCTCTATCCCATCTAATTATTCTGAATGGTTCTAGTATAAGTTTGTAACTAGAGAGCTGTAGATCTCTGGGGTTTCTAGTTTAGGGTTTGATTGCACCCTTATGGATGCCTGGTAACTTGGTAACTGTTCTGGATACCAGTAAATGTTGGGGTTTAATTGAATGTTAAAATGTCCACTGTTGTTCTTTGCTGCCCTTTAATTACCATTGTTTATGCCTTCCTATTTTTGATTTGACAGTAGTGCACGAGTGCCCCAGTCAAGATCACAACCTTGGCTACTGTAGGTGCACAGGAATTACTGTCCATGTCCTGAAGAGCCCACACAGGCCAGCAAAGAAAACTGCATGGCTGCAAATCATCTTCTGATCTCCTTTTCTTTATATAGTTTGTGGTTCAGGGAGCACTACTCAGCAGCAGTGCTTAGAAAGGCTCCTCCATTCACCTTGCACTGTCTGCCTGTCTGGGAAATTGTTACCTCTGCTTTGTAACACACCAGTCTTTATGGACCTTTGTTTCAGATCTCTAATCTATCTTTAAATTAGGTATTTTTCCTGCCTACCTCAGTTTGCAGTGATTTCTCTATCATCTGGCTCCAGTTATGTGATCCTCACACACTATCTCTGAATAAATGTTCTTTGAAGTTATAAAGCAGAAGGATGCCCTGGGTAAGCAGCTTTGATTTAGCTGCTTCAAGCAGGAAGAACACAGTTGAGGTATAAAGGTTAATTTCACTGATCTCAACTCAAGTTAAATAAGAATTTAATGAAGTCCAACAGATGCTCAGTTTACTATTCCTGAAAACCTGGTTTCTCCAAATTCTTTACCCAAGTAGACAGTCTGGGATGTTTTTATTTCCAGCAAAGGATATATTACTTGGCCTAGATTTTTGTAGGATGTCAGATGACAGGAATGGGCCTACTGGGCCCCAATCTAAGATGTTTAGCATTCTCTGGGAAAAAAAAATCTGTTTATCCAGTTTTCAGATGGGCTAGGGTTAATTTTCATCTTAGTACAGTGCTGTGTTTTGAATTCAGGACGAGAATAATGTTGGTAAGACACTGATGTTTTGATGTTGTTAAGCAGAGCTTACCCTGAGTCAAGGCCTTCTGTTTCCCATGCCCTGGCAGTGAGGAAGTGCAGAGGGAGCAGGACCAGGACACCTGAGCTGAGCTGGCCAAAGGGAGATTCCCAGTACACAAACTGGGAGGAGCTGGCAGGAGGCACTGGTCACTGCTTGGGGACAGGCTGGGCCTGGCCAGCAGCTGGTGAGCAACCGTGCAGGGCACCTCTGACTTCTCTTGGGTTTGATTCCTCTCTCCTTTTCATTGCAGTTATTGTATGGCTTACTCTTTTAGACTTCTTTATTCTCCTGCGCTCAGAGATGGTGACAGGGGGCTGATCCAGCAGCTGTGTGGCACTCAGTTCAACCACCACACTGCTGAGCTGGTTCCTGAGGGGGAGCCCTGAGGAGCAGAGTTTGACCTGCTGGGTCAGATTGGTGAGCTGAGCTCATGGTCCAGCCCAAAGCCCAGTTTGTCTGTGCTGGTTGTGACTCAGGTCTCAGCCAAGGCCAGGAGCAGACTGCAGGGGTGGAGAACCCCTGGAGAACTCCAACCCTTGCCCCCACAGAAGGATGAACCTGCCCTCATGGAGATGTGTGGATGTCTGGCATACAGACATCCACAAAGTAAAATTCAAATTCTTAATTAAAAAGGACAACCCTTCAAAATCCTGAACAAGTGCATACCTAAATTCCAGATGGGATCTTATGGAGCCCTTCTGCAGCTGTAAATTCAAGGATCTCTTATAACCTGTGGTGTCAGTGATATGTGGCTTAAGTAGATTATGACACAGTCAACTTTGACTGCAAATTTCTTCTTACCAAGATGGCATCTGCATGTGAAATGAGGTTTGCTAGGCCTAGACACCCACAGGCTGGCACAAACTGCACAGCAATCCCAAGTACAGGTTCACATCAGAGATCTTAATTATTGTCTCCAAACATCAGGCAAGTAATCTGCATTTTGAAGAGTCTCTACCAGGATATTTACATAATTTATGTTGTACAGAGTCCACTGATGTGTATTTGCATAACAGACCACAGCAGTGCCAACAGATCCATTGTAGCACACGGTGTCAGCTCTCGTGAACTTCCCGTGAGTTTTTCCCTTTATTGCAGCTCCTGTGACAGGAAGAAGTGGCAGTAAAGAAAATATATATAACTGATACATCTCAGAGAGGCTGAAGGCCTGTCAAAGCTTCATTGGCTGGCTGGAAACACACAGAGGTGAAGCCACCTGCTCAGTCACCTGAGAAGTGTTCTGTGTGTTCATGCCAGTTCTGTGCATGGGAGCAGCAAGGATTGTGCTTAATGTTCATCAAAGCTCACTGAATTCCCTCATCTGGGGTCCCCACTGCTCTCCACACACTTCCAGCCCCACCCTGATGCTTGCATGCTCTCCAGCTTCCTTGTCCTTGGAAACAAGCCCTGTTCTCACCCCTAAGCACCCCCCTAAGCCCCTTGGGATGATCCCCTGGATCCCTGCACAGGACCTTGGCCTTTGTCACCAGTGTCACCTGGGCAGTCAGGCTTGAGCCCATCAGTGCAGACAGAAGCAGACCTTTGGGTTCCAGTGCAGGTTTTATCCCTCTCAAAATGGTGATTTTAAGCATTCTCATGATGGGGACAATGCCTCGAGGGGGGTTCAGCCCATGAGGGCTAATGGCAGTAATGCTTTTTCCTTTTGGCCAGGTGAGAGAACCCTGGCCAAGGTAAAGTTAAGCAGAGTTGTTACCTAAGAAAGGGGATGATTTGTAGCCCTCAGTCTGTTATGTACCAGTGTTGGCAGACTTGTTCAGCTCAGTCTGGTGCTTTTGCTGTAGGTGACTCCATGAAAACTGAGGGAGGAGTTCACATCCTTACAAAAACAGAGCAGGGAAAGGGATCATTGCCAGCTCCAAACAAGAATTTCCTTCCTTTCATTTGCCCCACAGCCTGAACACTGACAGAACATAGCCTTTTGCATACCCTAATAGATGGGGCTTCATTTTGTAAGAGTTTCTATTAGGAAAGTTTATTTTTTACTCTGGTTGTATATCTCCTTTCCGTTTGTGTTGATTTGGGTATTCATCATCCTGCTGACTGTGATAAGGGTTCATCAGTTTCACTGCATGCTACTAATAAGATAATGCTTTTAAGCCCTTTGGTATTTCCACATGAAACATGTTCTTGCTGCTGCAGCTCCTCAGCAGAGTGATGGCTCTAATCATCCTCCCTGTCAATAACTGTCAGCTGGGATGGAGCTGTGCTGCTGGCTGCCTGGATAAACCAGCAATGGGAAATAGAGGATGTGCAGTGCTGAAGAGTTGCCAGTCTAGAGCAGGAGAAGACTCTAATTAAAGCTCCCCATAGCAGAGCTGAAGCAAGCCTAATGCCACGATGTTTTTCTGTACTGCTCCTGATGTTCAGGCTCAGATGATTAATCCAGGATAATATCTTGCCACAGTTTCTTTTGATTTCAGTTCTGAGTGAAATGAAATACTGGAAAGATTCAATTAAATAAAAATTCCTACTGATTGATATAAGGACTAGAAGTATTGTTTGGCATTACAACTAATCCTTTTAATCATCTAGATAAAAAGCAATCAGATGCTATGTAGATTGAGGTGATTTCAATGTTTATTCTGTAATTAAACATCAATTATTATTATTATATCCTATTTGAACCTCTTTAAGAGATCTTTAGTATAAGGTTCTGTGGCTGTTCAAAAAGGACAGAAACACAGGAAGCATTTTAAACCCTCTCTGTTGTCATGTGGTGACTTCAGAATCTTAAAGCAGGAATTGTATCTGCCCAAGTTTCTAAGGGAGCAATGGGAATAAGTGGAGGAATTTGACTGGCGTTTAATGAATGAGGAATGATGAGAGCAGCCTGCTTGCAGGGTGAAAAGACCTTTTCAGATATCTTTGAGAGATGCTTGTGATTGTTTTCCTGTGGCTTCCATGCTGGAGCTGCTGTGAGTTGTGGCCATTCACTCGGGGTTTTGCCGAGGTTTCTGCCTGCAGTGCCTGTGCTGAATTCTCTCTGCCTCTCTTTAAAGGCTGCTGAGCTAAAAGGGCTCTGCCCTGAGTCCCAGCCCCTTGGTGGGAGGGGAGTTCTGCAGGGGCTCATTTTCTCCTGCTCCCTCCTTGATGATGTGGGATCTGCTCATGCTAAAATGGGAGAGGATGGTTTCCTGAGCAGAGAGCAGTCCATGCTCCTGCCCTCCTGCCATCCCCTTGGGGAGGCACAACCACCTCTCATGCAGGGACACAGAGCAGTTCCTATTGTCCCTTCTCTTCTGGCTGACACCCTGGTAGTTAATTGATTTGTTCTTTCCAGTGTATTCTGGGCCAGTTTGCTTCCAGGGCAGGCCCAGGCATCCAGGCAGAGCCTGCTTCAGGCTGAGATGCCCTCCCTGCACAACTCCTCTGAGTGGACAGTGCAGGAGAGACCTGGGTGCAGGCACCCCTTGTAAATCACTCACAGGAAGGCTCTGAGCCCTGGTGCCATCTGTCTGGCAGGTTCCTCTCTGCTCCCTGCACTCAGTGTGGTCCCACAGGCTGGCAGGGTCTGGCTGAGGAGAGCAGCCCTGCAGAGCTCCAGGGCTCTGTGTGCAGCCAGCTGCACAAACACAAACCATGGAGGGCTCTTGGAGATGGAGAAGGGTCCAGAGAATCCTTCTGCCCCTGGGGCTGGGCAACAACTGACTGGGAACATTGAGAATCCTTCTGCCCTTGGGCTGGGCAACAACTGACTGGGAACATTGAGAATCCTTCTGCCCTTGGGCTGGGCAACAACTGACTGGGAACATTGAGAATCCCTCTGCCCCTGGGGCTGGGCAACAACTGACTGGGAACATTGAGAATCCCTCTGCCCCTGGGGCTGGGCAACAACTGACTGGGAACATTGAGAATCCCTCTGCCCCTGGGGCTGGGCTGGCTGGGAGCATTGAGAATCCCTCTGCCCCTGGGGCTGGGCTGGCTGGGAGCATTGAGAACCTCACTGGTGCATGAACACAGCTCGGGCAGCAGCCTGGCACAAGGAAGCCTGAAATTCCTTGGGACTGGCCTGGCTGCACACAGGTTGTAGCCTACTCAGAACTCACCTTACTCTCAAGCTAGGTGGTTGTCTTCTCATGGCATGAAGAAACTGTAAATGCTGCTTAGGTAGACCTGGCAGTGTTTTCAGAATTACTGTTCAGTTCTGGACCTGAGAGGCATGCCTAACTTAAGCAGGTGGGTAATAGTATTTATCTTGGTGCTCTAAGTTCTGTTTAAAGTTAAGCAAAATTTAAGGGAACTTCCAATCCTGGCTGTAAGTTGAACTTACAGTGCTGAAGTATAAGATCATATCCAGGTCTGTTACAAAATGGAGCTCTCTGTGTTTATAGCAGCAGAGCTAAATTAAAATCCTCATTACAAATGTCAATTGCAAATACAATTAGCAGGTTATGAAAAGGTGGGATATTCATAAAATGTAAATTTTGAAGCCAGAAAAGATGCAGTTTCTCCTTAAGGCAAAGAGTGCCAATAACACATGCTCCTTTTCTTCACAAGAAATTAAGGAGTGTCTGGGGGAGAGGAGTTGGGATGGCTTTAAATATTTTTGTACTCCCTTCCAAAATAAGTTTATAGTTTCCCCACATACAATTTAATTAAGCCTTCGATTTGACCTTTGTATTGAGCAATAAAAGTTAACTGGGAAAGATGTGGGTAGAAGGAGAGCACAAACAAAGCATGCCCCACGTCAGCCAGTGTGAGAACTGTTTCTGTAACCAAAACTAATGAGATCATCAGGACAAAAGCAAGAGCCAAAGCATTTTCAATTATTACTAATATTTTTCTTCCTCGAGCCAGTTTATATTTTTCTTAATTACAGCTTTGAGCTGTGGCGTGATATTTAGCAGATGCCTTCAGCACTTGGCGTGCTGATCACTTGCACACTCCAGACTGGCAGGGGCACCGAATCTTTGAAGTCTGGAGCTCACATTCATCTTTGCCCATAAAGGTCAGCCCTGCATTCCTGCATCCCCCCAAACTGCCATTAAGTTTAATAGGAGTTTGGACATGTGAGGCAGGCGGGATCAGGATCGCTCTCAGTCTCCCTGATAGCACCACTCAGGCATGTACACAATTTCCAAACTTAGCTAATTAATTGCACCATACAGTGAAGGCAGAAGGCTGTCACAGGGCTTTTGAGTTGTTTCTTTTATTACAAGAAAGTTACAACAAATGTTCCACAGATTTACTGGGAACATCATGTTTTACAGATACTTCCATGCTGTGTTTCAGGATATCATGTCAGCTGTGCTACACTACACACGAGGTATCTGGCAAACTAAACAAGCATAAACATGCAACCACAAACATGTGCCTAGGACCAGACTAAAAACAGATGTTTCCAGGAAATGTAAAATATGTTTGGCATGTTTTAAGCTTATACTTTCAGCTTGTTCTGCATTTGAATAAGTCCCATATTAATATAAACAACATGACAAAGCCTTTTCTTGCAAATGACTGATTGATTAATGGAAGTACTGCTGAATCACACGAGTTTGTTAGGTTGGATTATTTCTTCCCAAGAAAAAGATGGATTGTTCCTGCTTGACAATTACCATGGCAGGAGCAGTTCTACGTGCAGGTTTACTTTTAAACCCAGAACTAATACAGGTGTATTGTGGTTCCTGAAAATCCTGCAGGATGTGCTATGGCCACTGTGTATCAGAAGCCAAACACATACAGGGGCAGGTTTCCTTAGAGCAGGACAGCTGAGATAATGTCCTGCTCTCTCTGTACACGTGTACATTGCACTCAGATGTGTATGGACTAAAAGGTTGTTTGGGAAAGGGGAAGGAGCTGCCATTTCATCTAAGTGTGCCTTCCAGGCACCTGACATCTCAAACTGTCTCATGGCTGTTCCTGCCTTTTCTTTATTGCATTTGAATTAGTTCCTGAAAGTTCCAGCCAATGTTATTTCTTTCAGAGAGTGGGTATGGCTCTCAGGCAGAAGAATTTGCATCCAGAATGTGCAAAATGTGCAGGAAGTAAAGTAGCTCTCTCACTGGTCCACAGGGAATGGCAATCTGCCAAAGATCACATAGAGTTTAATATAGAACTAAAACGTGGAAATAGATAATCCTGGTCCCAATTTATGATTATCCCCTCACTCATTATTTTAAAAAAGAGAAAGTTCTTAAAGAGAGAAATTGAAAGACCTCAGAATCGAACTGGGACACATCAGCTTTCCCCCATAATCTTGTCCCACAGATCTTCTGGAAAGGCTGGCCTGAACCTAATGGCGCTCAGGAATTCAGTGGGGAGAGTAGTCTATGTGCTTAAAACTCCTGGAGTTCTTTCTTTTTCTGATTAAATACTTCTTTTTTCCTCCTAACCCCAGGTTTCCATTAAAAGGTATGTGGGCAAAAGGCTTCTCTGGACACCACGTTCTCAGGCTGAAATAGAAAATGGTAGAACAGTACATACAGAGCTGTTCAGTGCTCCCTTCTTCTGGCTCCACAAAGCAAACATTACACCCACCTTTTACTGACTGGTATTATACAGACCAAAATAACAGACTCCAGAATTTGGAGAACTGCATCACAAGTTATCACACTTTAGGACTTCTCACATTCCCATTTCCACAACATTCCTGTTTCCATTTGTCTGCTGCAGCTGTAACTGGAAATAATTACTGCTGGTCTTAATGTCAAGATAATGGATTATTTGGAAATTGTTGGTACATTTTATGGCGACAGCATTGTTTTGCAATTTCAGAGCTTCTTCCTTTGAATATGTAAAAGTAATTTCAGCTTTTGCTACCCGAGGTGATAAAAAGCTAATAATAACACTGCAGCATCTACTGTAATTTAAGAGCCTGTTCCACCAAGTTGCACCTAGCTTTAATTTCTTATGAAGCTGTCAGCCAAACCCAAGCCTGTGATCGAAGGGAAATTTATCAAGCAACTGAGCTCCAACGTGGAGAGTAACTGCAGGTGCTGACCAGTTCACTTCAGAGCTGTATTCTGGTGTCACTGCACCCGTGATGAGGCATTCAGGACCAAGACATTAATTTGCTATCATAGATGCTGACAGTCTGGCTTTTCAAAGCACAGTGTTTGCATGAAAGTCCAGAAAGAAATGGACAAGAAAAGAAGAGTCTGGATATGGTCTGACTTGATGTAATTAACGTGGGGAGAGCAGAAATAAACAATCTCTGCTTCTTTTGTCTCCCCAAATAGCTGGGTTGAAGGTTCCCTCCAGCAGCTCCAGGTTAAAGGATGGAAAGGTGTCCAGAATCCCCACAGTGGATTGATGAGCATGGACTCTCTGCTGTCAGTGCCATTAGAAGCCAGGCTGCTGTCATTAACATTTACAGGACTGCTCTGGCAAATCTCTCTGTTTGCTTTTATTCTGCCTCCCCTCTCAGGGCTGTACCCCTGTCTGCTGAGAGGATCTGCAGCCTTAGGGACACACAGGCTCTTGGCAGTCACGAGTGCAGTGCCTGATGAGCAGAGGTCATCATTTACTATCACAGAGAAAGGACTGAGCTCAAATCAGATCAAGAGAAGGACAAAAATGGAAGGAGGTTTCTGTTAAGTAGCTGAACTTGTACATCCCTTGGCAGGACAGTAGGAAAAATGAACAGATTAAAGCAGACCCTGATGATATCACTCACTAGAGAGCAATAGCATGCAAGAACACCAGTAAATAGTTATGTCTTTGATAATCCCTAGCAGTAGCAAACTGAAAATGATTTGGCCTAGGAAGGGGGAGCTGACAGCTTGCTGTCAATATGACTTGAACTTCTGTCTGATGACCTGGTAATAAAATATTACAAAAAATATTATAATGGCATTGTTTTGCCCCAGGATCTTTACTGCTTCTGACTCAGGTGTACTCACTGAATGCATTTGAAAAGCATAATCAGCCCTCACTATAGGGGAGGTTTCCTGTTCCTAAATTAGGTGTCAGTGGCAGTTTTGGTTCTCCTGCCATCCTGAGCTGGTCTCTCTGAGGAATAGTATTGATCCACAGAGGTATTTATGAGTAGCTTGGTGCTCTCAGAGCAGCACGTGCATTCCTGGGCAGCAATCTGTGGTTACAGCTCAGAGGTGAAGATAATCCTGAACACTCCACAGCAAGGTCAAGTCATTTTCATTCTGAGCTTTGTTTATATTGTGGAGATGTGAGTTCAGCAGAGTTAACACAGATGAGAGTTCAGCTGAGGAAGTGGACTCAATCCCCTGGACTAAGTGAGCTGTAATCATGGGGCTGGAGGAGCTGTGAGCCATCTCCAGTGACCCCAGCAGACCCTGGCCTGGGCAGGAGTCCCAAAGGGCTGCTCAGAAAGGCTGCTTTGGCACTCAGCTGCCTTCACTAAGCACCCTTTTTGGCAGGATTTGAATATCCTCCCTGAGAGCTGGATGAGGGAACAGCACAGCCACCTCTGCAGTGGCTCTGGTATCAGCACCATGGTGCAGTGACAATAAACAGCTCAGGACAAAATCCATGTGCCAGGCTCCAAAGGCCATCCCCTTGCCAGGCTGAGGGGAGCTGGAGCCTCCAGAGAGTTCAACCACTCCATTTCTGGAATGCAGAGAGGGGCTGATGGTGGAAGGAAGTTTCTAGCAATGGAGAAAGCTTCTAGTGGGCAACCATAAAGCCTTTAAAACTCAGAAGGTAAATAGGAGAACAAACCAAAGCTGTGGGGTTGGGTGGGTTGGTTTTATGAAGTCATACTCTGGGGGCTGAATGCATGGGTGCTGAACATCTGGGGTGTGCTCTGTTGAGACTGAAGTTTCATTTCTGTGCTAGTCTTCACACTAACACTTTTTTCTTTCCTAGCATGATCAGTACTTTTTGCCTTTTGAATGTCAGTAGTAGACTGAGCATAACCATCTCTGACTCAGAGGAAAAGATTTAAGAGGAAAAACTCATTTAACTCAGTCTCTCAGCCAAAATCGTGGAGTGAGTAAGCAACAGGAACTCTGAGGAAACTGGAATAAAATGGGAAATCTTTATACTGCTGAAATTTGTGCCTTAAAAACCAAATAGAGGATTGAAAAAGATTTTGAACTGAATTGAAAGTTAAGCTATTTTTATTTATTTTTAAGAAAGGAGAAAACAGAGCATTATAAATAAAATGCCAATTTTGCACAATTAGATCCCAAATTAGAATTGGCCATGAATAGCATCAGAAGATCCTCTGCTGTGAAGACAGAGAGAGAATTCAGAATGGAGTCCTTCCCCTGGAAAGGATAAAGGCAGTATTTTCTAATGTATTATTTAATGCATGTTATGTAGTGCATTAAGCAGTGACTGAGAGGAAAGCTTTTAAAAACCAACAGTCTCTCTGATAGCATTAAATCTTACCCTAGATTTTTGTTAAAGTCAATAGGAAGAAAATAAACGAATTAATACATTTCAGTCTGCCCGATTTATAGACGCCAATCAAGTTACAATGCTGGACATGGCCAGCTGAAAGAGGGGAATGGATTTACCTGAGTGAGGTCTTAATTTAATCAG
The DNA here is from genome assembly GCF_051311805.1 of Agelaius phoeniceus. Classification (NCBI taxonomy): domain Eukaryota; kingdom Metazoa; phylum Chordata; class Aves; order Passeriformes; family Icteridae; genus Agelaius; species Agelaius phoeniceus. The sequence continues at coordinate 3,289,757 of NC_135274.1, read as the reverse complement.
CTGGCCCCAGAGAGCTGAAGTCAGCAGGCTGGGATGATATAAGAGGCAGCAGAGAAATAGTGCCTTTAGTGCAGTTGCAAAGGAGAGTGACAGTGATGGAAAGGACTCGAGGCAGTGTCAGAACACACCTATTTCCATGATTTATTCTTAATTTACTTTAATGACAGTCTGAAGGTTGTCCATTTTTCTTTAAATGTCCTCGGAATACTGATATTTTCTAAACACTTTGAGCATGCTTTTTCTCCCCCTCCTTTCTGTGAGCTCCACTGCAGGTTGCAATCACAGAGGAGCCCTGCCTGCACTGTGCCTTCAGGAATTTCAAGCACAATGTCAGAATACCCTTTTCCCAAAGTAGGCCTTGCCAGCTGCTGGCCCTTCTCTGCAGTCCCTCTTGAGTCAGGTGTAGGAATCACACACTCCTCTGGGATTAATGTTGATGTTATGGTAAAATGGAGGAATTCATTGCATTTCTTTCACAGTTTATTCTGGCAAAAGAACAATGTGTGCTTTCCCAATACAATAGCTCATTTTTAGTATCAAGTGAATTTATTGATGGTTGTTCAGAACTACTGACATGCAGACAATGATCTCAGATTGCATTTACATTTCTGGAATACTTTCCATCTTTCCAGTTTCTGCCAAGAACTTGCTTCTGTGATTCAGAGTTTTCATTTTAAGATTGGACTGCTGTTTCATCTGCATTACAAATCCATGCCTTTTGCTTTCTTTTGTATGTGCACTGCATTCATTAGTAACACAAATCCTTTAAACTTGGACCTGAACATTTATTGTTAATTATAAATTCTTCCAGGTAGGCATTTGTTCTTTCTGAGCACTCAGGTATGCTTTTACAGATTGACTATAAAATCATCATCCCTTCAGCAGATGAAAGTCTTTTGGTTTGTCTGTTTGTTTTTTCTCCACAATGCCAATGAGAGGGTTTAAGGGCAATATGGTCACAGCAATATTTGCAAATAGCTTGGAAATGTCTTCATAACTGAAGATTTATTATTTTCTCCCTATAAAAAAACAAATCCATGTTTTTGCAATAAAGGGCTACTCCTTTCTTCTGAATCCAATTCTTTATATAAAAATATATGGCATTGCCTCAAAATGCATCTGGAGGGAGAAGCCTTCCAGTGCTTAAAGGAGACTTAAAAAAAGGGGGAGGAGAGTGACCCTTTGCACGGGCAGACAGTGAAAAGGACAAGGGGTAGTGATTTTAAATGAAAAGAGGGGAGATTTAGGTGAGATACCAGGAGAAGTTCAGTACTCAGAGGATGCTGGGGCCCTGGCACAGGGTCCCCAGAGAAGCTGTGGGTGCCCCATTCCTGCAAGTGTCCCAGGCCAGGCTGGATGGGGCTTGGAGCAACCTGGGATAGTGCAGGGTGTCCCTGCCCATGGCAGGGGGTGGAATCAGGTGATCTTTAAGGTCCCTTCCAGCCCAAACCATTCTGGGGTCCTGTTAAGTCAATATCCAATCCCCTGCAGCACCCACCAGCCTGGAGGGCGTTTCACTGTGATGTTACAAATCCACTCAATCCTAACTCCACGTTTTAAAGCATGAGCTGGTTCCCAGCCCAGGTGACAGTGAAGGTGCTTTCTGTGAGAAAAGATCAGGTTCTGAGCCCAGCCACTGCAATGCAGAGCAGCTGTTACTCTGCTCAGGCTGTGTCTGTGAGTAGCCACCAGGCAGGCAGAGGAGACTTGTTGAGCACCACAGTGGGAGCTGAGACAGAGGAGCCACACTGAGCCCAGCTAAAACATGAGTGCAAGTGCCCCATCAGGCTCCATCCATGTTTCAGTTCTTCACAGTGAGTGTACACCGTGTTCCAGCAATGTTGAAATATGTTCAAGCACCATTTAAAAGATGTGTGATTAATCTCATGTTCACTTTCATGTTTTCAGATATACTCAAGGACAAGAAAACCCATGCAGAAAACAGAAATGAACCAAAACCAACCGTGAAAAAGATTGACACCACAACCAGCACAAGCACTGTCAAGTCATCCTCCAAACACAGTGTGCCTGGCAATGGGAGCAGCCCAGCCCTGAGTGCCTCCCTTGCTGTCCTGGCAGCACTGGCAGCTCTGTGGCACTGTCCCCTGTAGCTGCACTGCCCTCTGTGCTAATGCTCCTGCTCACTGTCATTGATACCTGCAGCCTTACCCGCCTGGAAACAAATGGAAATGGCTCTCTAGTTGATGTGATTTGTTAGGCTAAATAAGGAGTGAAGTGCTGGAGTTGGCAGATACCAAGTGTCATCACTTTCAATGGCTGAAGATAGCTTTTGGCAAAGCCCACCCAAGGTACAGCGAGGATGATCACAAGGGTCTGCATAGCTTAAGTTATGGGGTAGAAATAACTGAAAACACAGAAATTGTGTATGTGTGTGTTACTGTTTTTATCAATTTCGTTTGCTAGAAATTGGCTGGCTGTTGTTTATTTGTTTAATTTTTCTGGTAAGTTTTATGAATGGTCAGTCTTCAAATTCAAGGCAATCCACACTTTGTTTTTTTAAGTGAGCAGCTAACAAGCTGTGCTCCAGCTCACAGAATGATAGAATGTTATGGGGTTGGGATTAAAGATTATTGAGTCCCAGCCCCCCTGCCATGGCAGGGACCCCTCCACCAGCCCAGGTACCAGGTTGCTCCCCTGTAGGGTGAAGTGCTCTTTACCAGCTTGATGAAATTCCTCAGTGGTCAAGAAGATCAAAGCATGTTTGAAACTTCTTTTCACTCTTATTGTTTAGATTGTAGGAAGCAACATAAAAACATATGGTGTGTCTAATATATCAGTATAGTTGCCTTAACTGTGGAAAAAAATAGAACCACTTTGTTTACTGAGAGACATAGATAGTGAGTTTCCCTGCCCCACAAAATGTCATTACCAGATGCTTAAGCATATGCTCAAGGCTTATTGGATGAATGTCCAGCAAAGGGAAACATAAATAAACATAATAATGTTTTATCCACCTAAATGCAGCTCTGTACAGAAAAAAAAAAAAAAAAGGAAAAAAAAAGATAATTCAGTTCAAACTTACTTTACCTATGAGATGTTACATAGAAACCAACTTAAGTTTTCCATAAAGGTCCCAGAAATATAAATTATTGGGAACCCCCATTAGACACTAACTAGATTTTGTGCATTATGGATCTCTGAAATCAACTGTTTCATAAACTGTGTATTATTTAATTACATTTAATGTTTAAAATTTTGTATCACTTTAGGTGTAAATGTAAAACATTCTGAAATCTAGAACATTCTCTGTTATGCTTCATCTTGATTGCTACCCTAGAAAATGTCAAATGTGCATTATATTACAAGGCTATTTTTTTTAAGTCAATGATACATTGATGCATTTTAACTTTTTGGATGAAAAAGTACTATAATAACTTCTAATGGGTTAAGAGTTAATGTGTGTTTTCCAACAACTGTTTACAGTGCCATTGAATATATGTATACAAACACAACTGTATGAATACAGTGATTAATATGCTAAATATATGAAACATTAGAATTGTTATGTTTACTACATTTCATAACTATTACAACTGTTTAATGGCCATTTTCATGTTGTAGACTATTCTTATGTACAGTTTTGTAAGATTTAATGTAAAACACTTGCCTTTGGTTTTTGTAAAACATCTCTTTGATACTTACCCAGTCACTGAGATTACTCCAGAGAAGAGCCCTGTGTCTCACTATCCAGCTTCAGGCATTTTATTGCAACTTTGGTTACAGAAGCCTGACTCAAAGAAGGTGCCATGGGCCAGGATTGCTGCTGGGTGTCACCACACAGGAGGTGACAATGGTACAGAACAAGCAGACAATAAAGTGAACAAAGGCTCACTACACTTGCACGTTTCCAGACAGTATCAGTGAACATGTCTAATTATGTTTGCAAACGTGGGGCTTTAGTTCCATCTCCACTTTTGGTTCCTAGATCAGATTTACAACATAAAGGTATGATCAGAACCATGGATGCACCCAGCTGCAAGAGCAGCATCTCTAAAGTGGCAACAGCTAAATTTTCTATAAGATAATTCAACTTTAATGTTGAAACAAGGAAATGAAATGGAGAAGATACTTACATTAACATCAAGTATTTTGTATTTCAACTCTGATTTTTCACAACAGTAAGGATATTATAGTGTATATAATATCCCTAAGGAGTGCTTCCCAGTCCTATCCATGAAAATCAGTTTTCCCACAAGTATTTAAATCCCTGTCCTGTGTTTTCCAGGGTTTGTGAGCTGCACCAATCTATGGAACCATGATTAAAAATGCTGCTTCTTGTATTCATTTTCGGTGCCCTTTGGAAAAGTGCTGTTTTACCTGTGCAGGTCCCATCATTTGTGCAGTGGAAGGACTCTGTAATGCCAGGCACTTTTAGAGAATCCTGCACTGTGATGGCTGAGTCAGACAGGAGCTCAGTGTGCACAAACAGCAATGTACCCTGGGTGCTCACACTCCCCCCCTGCCCCACCAAGCACTCTGAATTCACTGGAGCAATCCCTGTCTGATGCTTGTCAGCCTGACTGCTGATTTAGAGTTCTCACACTTACAGTGCTCAGTCATCGTTCAGGCACTGAGAGTGTCCATCAGGATTCCTATGGATGAGCTTTCAGGGCTGGGCTCCAATCCTGCCAGATGGCAGCTGTGCAGTTGGGAGTTTTCAGATTTTCCTCACCTGCAGAAAGGGAACCTGATCAGCCAGAGCCAGGTGTGTTCCTGAGGTCTGCTCTGGAAAAGATTTGAGCGGCGATCTCGCCAGCCGCACGTTCAGCTGCAGCAGAGGGAGCTGCAGAAACCCCACAGGAGGCAAGTATGCAATAATTCACCCAGGGAGATATTTGTTACTGCTAAATGTCATCATTTTGCTAAACAGAAACCTCTGAAAAATCACAGGTTTGGATTTGGGGATTGGTTGGCGAATATTTGTATTCATCTCTCGAGCTAAACAAGAAAACCCTTTAAAATTTCTGTAACAAAACACAACAAGTTCAAATCGTGGGGTGAGACAGAATCAACTCATTTCATTGGACTCAACCAATGTTTTGCTAGACACAACTTGCTGCAGAATGAGGGAAGAGGGCTCTACATCAATTAATACATTTCATGCAAAAACACTTCTACATTGTAAGAAGAGAACTGGTCAAACCAGTGTGAAATATGTTCACAAGGAGCATCAAAAATTGTGCCATTTTAAAGGGCAGTGCAGTTTATTTTTACTGGTGGTTTTTGATATTTCTTCCCTCAGGATCAGTTGCATTTACATTTTTACAAACAAATGTTTTCCATCAGACAAACTATCTATACCAGTAAAGGTAAAACCACTGGCTGTGTCAGATAAAGGAAGAATTCATTTTCAGATGAATTAGATACCTGCTTTACAAAGTCTTAGTTTGTTACCCAGGACACTCTAATTATGATGTAATAACAAAGGTCTAAATTCAAAATACTTTTGAACTTGTCTGTGTAATCTCAGTGTGAAATAAGGTACCAATCTAAGAGCATTGCTGTAGTCATGCCTAACAGTTATGAATTGTATTTAGCCACTGCTTTCTGATTATTGTTTTGCTATGACTTTCTTTGAATATTTTGTTGTGCCCACATTTGTTAATGCCAGCTTTGGAAAGTAACTGCTGTCATACATTTGTGAGTAAAATCAATGTACAATTTTCTGTTGGAAGTGATGCAGGCTCTTTACCAAATCAGACAAAGCTGCCCTGGGCACAGTGTCAGTTCTTAGTGTTTCGGTGCTCTTCAGGCTCAGGTCTGTGTGTCCCCAGTCCCCTCCTGGCTGTGGAAGCACCAGGGGAGGGTGAGCAGGGGTGGGCAGAGCGTGGGTGGCTGCAGGGTGCCAGGGCATGGCAGCTCCAGCTGGCTGCTCTGAGCCCTGAGCCCAGTGTGCTCAGCTAATTTCAAGCAGCTTTTACACCTCTCCAAATCATCTCTTGGAGACTGGCCAGGCAAAGAGCAGCAGAGAATCAAGAGACTGCACTTTCAGACAACTTCACAGCCACCTGCTAGGAATTGGACTTTTTTTTGCAGTTTAGATGCTTTACAGAGTCTGGCCTCTCGCACTTGTTTCTGGCTTGCACATTGCCAGTGCTGTGCCCTCTCTTCTAGTGCAGCTTCGTTATTGCATAAGGAACTGTGATTCTGATCTCTCACTAATGAACCTTTTGAGGTAAAAATGTCTGTCAGAGCTTGATAAGGGCACACAAATAATACTGTCCAGCTGCGTTGACTTCAGAGGCTCTGTGCGTGGGTATCTGGCTGTGAGATTCACATCTCTCTGATCTCTTCAATCACATCTGCGTTTAAAATAGCCCCATTCCCTTTTGATACCAAGACTGCAACATACAGAGAAAATTTAAATTTGACTCTCTCATCCTCTATGAGTCTTCTTCATGTTGTCCTAATGGATGTTGTGTACAGACTTGATTTTAATATTAGTCAAGCTTTTTTGCCCATATTTACTGAGATATTCAGTATTGCACATTATTAGGTTTAAGCAAGGTCTATTCAAGTGAAAGGAGCTGAAACACACATTGAAGTGAGATACTGAGTAGGACACAAAATCCAGAAAGTTCCTACATTCCTGAATGGAACTCTTCACATTAAACAAAGTTTACAACCAATGTTTAGCATGGTGTAGTTAGCATGGTGTCAGAGGGGTTCCACCTTTTTATTGAAAATTGATCAGCAGTCTACCCATTTTAAAGGGGAAATCAGTTGATATTCATGCTTTCCTCATATCTCCTCATGTGATCAAGTTTAGCTCTGTAGGAGACATTCCCTATCTTGCACATTGTAAGGGCTTAATGTTACAACTGGCCATAAGTACAGAGGATTTATTTTCATTTATTGCATTTTGCTGCTCTCTGTGCTTCTTGTAATGACATATGGCATAAGTGTCACTGAAAAGTGAAACATCTTCCAGTCAATGTCATTACTGCTCTGACATGTGTTAGTCAAAAAGAACACAAGTTTATCTTTCTCCCATTGCCTCAGAAGTCTAGAATTATTCTCAATACTGAATTCTCTTCTGCGTTCCATTGTCACTCTCTAAAACTACATTTGAATTATATTAAATATTAAGCCACAAAAAATAATGGGTGAGAGATTCTAATAAATAGAGAATAAATTCAGAAAAAGATTCTGCATTTAACATGGAGAATACTCCTAGGAAGGAAATCACCATGGACTAGAAGAATTTCTCGAGTCCCTCTCCCTTCTCCAGGTACATCAGCATTGCACCTTCACACAGCACAGCAGGAAGCCTGTGTGCAGGAAGCTGCTCCTGGATTCAGCAAAGTGAACTAAAACTATTGCTGCACAGTGATATTTCCAATACCTTGCTTGCAGTGGATATCCCTTTGCCAGTTGCAGGGAATGCATCCCAGCTGCACGTGCAGCTGCTTCAGTCCTTGCTCAGGAAGCAGCTGCAGTTGCTGTAGCTTTGAGAAGAGGCTGCTGGACAGACCACAATGACATTTTTTGTGTCACTCCATGTCACTGTCCTTAAAATAGACTGGTTTAGGCATTCTGGTCAGTACCAACACTACCAGGATTTGCCCCCCATGGAAGTCCTGTCATACCCTTCCAGGAGAAGAGCACATCAAGGAGAGGCCACTGGTGCTCTCTCAATGTGCTTGAAGTGCTTCATTAAATATCCACTAACAATCACGTTGGTCGCTTTTTTTTCCATGTAGAAAGTGCAAAATTATGCTGTTTGCACTTAATCATTTCAATTAATCTTTAGTAAATTACTCAGTACTTCATAATTATAATATTTGCAGTTAATTTAGTGCCATCTTAAAAATAATTAGTTGTATAATATAAGCAATTAATATTTATTCAGGTTTTTTTTTCTTGCAGGGGGATATATAAATTGTCCTCAGTGGCCTTTCTGTACACCTAATTAGCACCTGTTTGAATTATTCTACAGGCTATGGGCGATTCATATGAAAAATAAATGGCACTGCTAGTTTTGTGAACTTGGAAATACACAGTCGTAAAAATTATTTTTCAGGAGAATGCAAAAGAATGTTTTCATACATCTTCTGGGTTTATAAGCCAGGCTAGGCTTTTAGGCTATTGCACCTAAAATAGTTACTGACATTTTAAATGCAGTTAAGATGGAGGAAGTCTGATACCACTTTCCCATAATTAACTACAGCATCCCAGATTTGTAGCCTGTTTTATTCAGTAATGAAAAAGGAAAGCAGTAAGACTTCAAGAATATAGATACTAGTGTAATTTTCACATTTCTGTATATGCATATACAGTTCAGAAGTTGAGAACACTCTGTTAAACTTGTGGAAATTAAAACAGATTGCTTCCATCTTGCAAGGAAGCTTCTAGGTAAATAGTAATTTTCTATTTAAATGCACAAAATACTGAGGAAAATAATTTGATCTTTCTAAAAAGAAGATCTGAAAAAAATGTTTACAGTCTCCACGCATACAAAATTGAGAAATCAAAAATAAAGATACTTTTCTGGAGGTGTGAAATGTGGGAAGAGACTTTAAGCTCCTATAGATCAGTGCAGTTTCCTTGATTTCAGTTTAACCATGTAAATTTACCCTGACATACGTATCTAGCCCAAGAACGGGAATTCCTGCCCATCTTTTTGCAAGTGCAGAAAATCAAGAGTAACTGCAGGGATTACAGAATGTGCTTAACTTTTGCATTGCCCCAGCCACTGATGAGTAGCACAGATCTGTAAGGCACAGGATGCCCTGAGTCTGCTGGCATTTTCCCCTTCCAGGGCACAGCAGGTTGGTTCTACACCTTGGAGCTGGGCTACAAGGAGATCTTTATTCTGTGAGTATCTCCTAGGGTAGAAATTCTTTCTCAGAGAAGGTTCACTGATACTGATCAAGCTTTGAGGCAGATCAAGCCTGGTTTTTCTGTTTCATGTTAAAACAGGATCCAAGTCTTGAACTGGTCGCAAAAATTAGGTGAGACTCATTGGGGAAGACTGATGGTTGCTTTGATGTCTTCAGGGAAGCTTACACAGCAGAGAACAGGCAGTGTGCTCTGCCTCAGCTGAAGCTTGTGTGTCTTTGTGTTCAGTTTCAGGTAAAATTATCCAGGAGACTCCAGATATTACAAAATGACAAATTCCTGAGTTGCTGCAGTTCTATAGGGAAGAAATTAAATTTCTTCTAACAGAAACAAACATTTTTCTATATTATACTAAACATCCAGCTTGGAAGGAAACCAAAGCAGGATGTTAGGCCTCACAAAGATCCCCCTGAGTGGGGCTGGCTTTGGTGCAAGGGTCAGAGTTTACCTGGTTGTCATAGAAGTGCACATCTACCCTCTAGTTCTGTTTTGGGCTGGAAAAAAGCTCAGGATTATGGCTCACAGGTGACAAACCATGTGTAGGCAAAAGTCCACAAAGCAGGCAGGCAGTCAGTAGGGGCTCATTGGAAAATGAGGAGATTTAACTGAGCTTATTTGAGCTTTTACATTAGGGGTGAGCAACAGGGTTGAAACCTCCTCCCCAAACACTGCAGCTGCAGATGGGAGCAGGCTTTTGGAGCAGCAATACTACAGAAAATGGATTTTGTATCCCATTTATTCTACGGAGCCCTATTGGAATAAAAATGGAAGCCAGTATGCCAAACCTTGCAATTTGTTGCATAATAGAGCTACTTCCTGTTCTTTGGTATCAGAACTAACACAGCATGAATGTTTACACTACACTGGGATAGAACTCTAGTAAAATATGTGCTTTGCCATTTAGCTTTTTAAATAACTAGTCTATGGCCTCCTAGTCTGTTTTAGTTCATTTTACTTTACAGGAATTAATAGGCTGCTCCATTTTTATCTGGCATTAGTTGTATCTTGGGTATTTTAAGTTCCAAAATAGATTGGTTTTGCCCTAGGCTGTATTCAAGCTCTAATATGTATTTCTATTTCCCAAGCACGTGTTTTATTTGCAGTATATCTGCTTATATTTTTATTGCATAAATTTGTTGATTTTCTTCAGTTTGTTTTCAGCATTGAATACAATACAAGCAATTGAAAGAAACAGTCTGAGAACAATGTCTGAAAAGAAGAACAAGGCTACTTTGAAAAGTTAAACAGGATGCTTTGTAAAAGACAGTGAACTGCGATTGGGAATAAAAATAAATAATTCACAGCAGGAAATTGTTGTTGTCTATTAAAATTTCTGTTCTTTCCCTCTGAGCATTTTTCATCATCAGTGATGTAAGTTACAAACCTTATAAAATCTTAAATATATTTTAATCTGTTCAGATGATGCTCTGACTAAAGGATGCAGATCTTGAGAACTGCTGAGGAACTCTGTATTTGAGCCATATTCTGGCAAGGAAAGGTCTGTTTATTCAGCACATAACTGTTACTGTTCTTCTTTCTTTCCTGAAATAAGCACAGTCAGGTGTAAAGATGCCTGCCTGCTCTCCTGGGAGCTCGCAGTACCCCTGAAGAGATGCAATACCTGCAGTGGTCCCCTGGGTAAAGGCCACACACCTCCCACAACAGGTAGGGCTTTTCCAAAAGAACTTCCATTCCTACATAAACAGTCAGAACTGAGTTCTCTACTGACAGAGTTCTTGCAATCACTGTGTGCTCTATTAAAAGCCTTCCCTTTTTCCATGGTTTTGATTAGGAGCACATTGCTGCTCTGTCTTCACATAGGCCAGTGTACAAGGAAAAGGAACTCCCTTCTGTCAGCTTCATGTTCTCATCACTTGTCAGCTACAAACTTTGCAGTTTTCCTTCATTTGAGGGGGTAAAACAAATCTCTTTTTTTTTCAGATGTCTCTTCCTAAAGTGGCACAGCAGAGACCTTTGCTGTTACAAGCATTTCTTAAAGCTCATTTCCATGACCTTCTCTTCACTGCTCCATCAAAACAGATGGGTTTTTTCCTGCTTAGAAATTGATGGGAAAAGTTTTCTCTCTTTTACTTCCTGTTCTGGTGATATTGGTTGAAGACTGTAGACTGAAGCACAACAGTATCATGAACAAAATGCATCTTGATTGTGTTTACGTGACTGTGTGCCTCCTGTTTACCTACCCATTTTTTTCTTAGTCAATTTATTTTTTGATTGCATAATGATTTGCATATTGCTTCCTAAAGCATCCACGACTCCAGCTGTCTCTGATTCTTTCAAAAGGGTTCCTATGTGAGGTCCAGGAATTGCATACAGCTCATCCCACCATGCATGGAGAGTGCTTTTTGCAAATATATTCGGTTTTGACCCAGCTCCAAAGATAATAGCCAACAGCTCTTCTCTGCCTATGCTAAAGGGATACTTGTTCTCTGAAGTGCTGCCTCATAAAAGCCTTTTAAGGATTTCACATTCATCCTCTAATTAAGCAGGTGTCTAAATCTGCAAAGCTGCTTCATTCTGAAATCCAACCTGCCTCCACTTCAAAGAATGTTGTTTCTTTTCCCAAAGATGCTTTAAAAGTGCTTCTTTGACATTTCAAATTTGTAAGGTTATTTAAAGGCTTTGCTTCTCACCTGATTCCATATGTATTTTCCAAAAATACTCAGAATACATCAGATCTGATGAGGTGCCTCGAGGACATTCTTTAATAGTGGTGCTGGATTTCATATCTTGGACTGAAGATCTTTAATTGCAGTGAGTAACTGGCTCTTCTGCTTAGCCTAATGACAAAGGATCCATCTCATGCTTCTCCCATCAGGAATCTAAATCTTTCCTATTTAGATTTTTTGTTCTTCTTGTTTGGTTTTAGTTATGAGCAATATGTAGTTTGGCTTTGAAACATCAGGAATTGGTCACACCCAAACTCTGGGGAAAAAAGAATGCATTTGGCCTACCTTGTCTCAGGGGTTCCAATGTGGAACAGCTCCAAACACAACCACTGACATTCCAGAATGATGTTTTGCCTTATGATACTGAGAGAGGCACTGTGACTTCAGTGTAGGAAGTCTTCCTACACTTCAGTTTTACATCTGAAAATAAACAGTCTTTTTTTGGAAAGAACGCCTGTGAAGTCATGATTAACTCAGGAACCCAGCATAAACTACCACCATCCTAAAAGAGCAAACTGAAAATACTTCTGCTTGTGTAAGAAAAAGACAGGTTTTATTTGCATTTATTATGTTCTCAAGGAGACTCAGAGTTAACTTTAGAAGAAATAAGGAATTCCAAAGGAAGAGAAACCCATGTCCTACACCTACAGGATTATGTCCTACAACGACAGACTACTACTTTCCTATCTTGCATGTTTTCAAGAAAACAACATATGGATGAAAGGGATTTGCCAGAGCAAGCAGAAGGAGATTACACCAGATGTGAGCCCTGTTCACTCACAGCGGTTACTCTGCTTTCTTGTGGAGTTTTGGCTCTGCAGCACAGATCCAAGGTAACTCCCAGAACCTGAAAACCCCCAGAGGAGACTCAATCCTTAGGGGGTTGCCTCCCCTGGTCCCAGGGGGTGAGGACACAGGGTGTCTCACATGGGACCCCATGTTCTGCCCCAGGGTTCTCAGTGGCTCCCACATGGTGCTGCCATTCCCCTTTTTAAGGTACATGCAGACAGTTATGGATGCTCCACAGGTAGCCCACAGGGCATGAAGGAAAGGAGAAGAGATTCTGCTGATCTTCATCCATCCAGGAGGAGGAAGGAATGAATTATGCCTGAGACATCCCTTCAGTGTCAGAGCTATCCTTTAAAAACTAAAGGCCTCTTTTTCATATGACTCATTATTTGTTGATGCAGGCAAGTGCTGGGCAGCAGAAGGCTGCTCCCTTATCCTATTGCACAAACTGTTACAGTGCCTGCTCTCTGTGTTCTCAGCCACAAGTGGGTAGACTTTTCTAGCTGCAAAATCAATATTTTCCATTACAGAGTAACTTGGTCTGCAGAACTAGAAAGTATCTTGGTCCTACTGGGTCTAAAATGTGAACAACCTCAGATCTTTCAGGAATTAGAAACTTCTAAGAGTGGCAGTGGCTTTGCTTTTCCCTGGAAAGCATCCATGGTACACACACACCTGGGATGCACTGCTGTGTTCCTCTGGTGAGGTCACAGTTTAGCACTTGTCTTTCTCAGTTCCACCTTAAATTGGATGTACAGTTCTTGAGACACATTTGGTGCATCAATTTCCTCAGGGAATTTCTTTAATTTAAGGAAAGGTGCAGAGACTCCAATTAACCTCAGATGAAGAGCCCCATAGTTCATTGTCTGTCTGGGAAAATGAACCTCAGGGAACAGCACTCTCCATTGCATGTCAGAACCACAATGAGAACTCATGTTTTTGGCTCCTACTCTGGCATGTAACCTATTAGAACAGTGTGAACAAACACATTCATTAACCTCCCAGAGCCTTAAGTTTTTTTCTATGCAAAGAAGAAATTACATTTGCCATGGGTGAAATCTGGAAAAAAAAAAATCAAAACAAATTAAGACCATCAGCATGTGCTAAGTCACTTCACAGTAGTTACTTCCCTGACCTTTTCTTACAGGCAGGACAGGAATTCTTTGGGGTAAATGCACTGGTAAATGCACTGACTTTCTGATGTTACTCACAAGAAAATGTTCCTATCCACAGACAGGCAAGGAACTGAGTAGCAGCTTGTTTTGTCTGAACAGTCAAAACACAAGGCTGGTACTTGCCCAGAGCAAAATGAGCTAATAGGAATATGATTCCTCCTGTTGGATGCTCCCTGCAAACTCCTGATCACTTATCCCTGGGCAGAGCAGAACTTCCCAATGGGTTCCATCCTTACAGAAACACATGGCAGCACATGCAACAGCAGCAAGATTCAAACCTGTTCTGGCTGAAAAACCTACCTGTCAATGTCACCTCTTTGCCCCATTCCACAGCTGCATTCCAAACTGGGATCCCCAAAACTGATCCTAGAGTAAAAGGTGGCCCCAGGATGATGCAGAGCACACCTAGAGGGTCATTCTCCCTTTACCTTTTGCCCATACTGGGAGCCAGGAGCCTTCTCCAGCCCTGCTATTACTCAGTACTCAACTCTGCCTCTGAAATTAGGTTTGTCTTGAAGGTGGACAGATCAGCAGGAGTCCTGCACTGTTATCAATTTCTCTTTCCATGTATAGCAAATGAGCTGTGCAGAAATACCTGTATGTACCTGCAGGTTTCTTCAGGTCCCTTTATGAGAAAAGCTGGTTCATCTAACAGACTCCAGAGGGCTGGCTCACACAGCAATTTCAAAAGGAAAAATGTATTAAATATAAAAATAATAATGCCTCTAAAACAAGTGGAATATTCCTCTCAGTGAACAAGTTAATTAGACACACCTGAGCCTCCCATGTCTTAGGCAGCCCCTTGGGGTTTGTGTCTGGGCACACCTCTTGCTCCCTGGACAGCAGAAAGCTGTGGGATCTCACAGCAGGTAAGAGAAGAGACAGTCCTGCTCACTGCTGGGTGTTTTATTCTCCTGTAGAAGGACACAGAAACCACTTGAGGCCATGCTTTAAACAGCCAAAAGCACAAACCACCATGGAACATTTCACACTGGCCAGCTACAATGGGCACTCTTCTGTGGATACCTAGGCTTGTAGTCCTTAACATATCTGGGACTTATTCTAGGGAAAAATAAAGACAGGATTTCTGCTGGCATTTCTGGGGAGCCAGACTTGGGGCACGAGGCTGCAGCAAATGTAAAAGTGGCTGAATGACAGACTCTGGGCTAGATATAAAAGGGCTTAATTCATCATTTACTGAGATCAAAACAAAGCAGTGATATAATAATTGATTTCAAGGTGCTTCACTTTAATGATGGTATGAGACAGTACTTTGTGTTGTCACATGAGCAAAGGTCAGTGAACTGTCAGCCCTCATTACTTAGGCAAATGTTCTGTTGTGAACTCCCAAATGACTTCATGGTACATGGTAATGAGTACACGTCTGTAATGGTTATCTTCAAAAATCAATAAGCATAACATTTAGAAAGAAAGCAAATCACTAAATTGAAGGAATCATCATTAAAAGGTAAAAAAAAAAAAAGGCTTAAAAAAACCCCATCATAAAAAGCACAACTCAAAAGAGTCCCAGAGAGAAGACCTAAAGAATTATGCATTCCTGGGTGAACTGGTGGCCCATCTCTGTCTAAATACCTTGTTTCAGAAAGGAAAATAGAAAAGACAAAGGTACAAGGAAAGTTCAAAAAACTTGCAAACTCATAAAGAACAATGGAATTAGTGATGCATGTATATTTCATCTGCCTCCAGGATTTCCTTATGCTCTGTATTTGCTGTAACAATGGATCCAGGGTCCCCAGCACCCTTGTTCCACCCCATGCAGGGCACATTTTCCTGAACCACTGCAACACCCTGACCTGGTTTTGATATCCCTTTTGCTTTGTAAACATTTCCATATTCATACAGCATGTTGAACTGCCTACCATCATGCTCCTAGAGCCAAGCTGTCTTCCAGAACATTTTTTTTCTCATATTTATTGTTAGAATATCAACAGATATCCATTAACTTTTTTCATGCTATTTACTAATGACTCTGCCTTTACAATATCCTCTTATTAAAATCATCACTCTAGATCTCTATTTCAGTTCCACTCCAAGAGGAGTTTTCCTTCTGCCTCTTATCAGTATTTGGCACCTGCCTTTGAAGGGAGGTCTAGACATGAGCAAAGTCATTCTGGAGGGAGAGCACCAGCAACTTTTGATAGCAGTCTTCAACCAGGCTCCTCAGCAGGGTCTGGAGTATGCCCAGCAGGTGTAAGGCAAGTGAAACACTCCCTCCTCTAAGCAACAAAAAAAGAGATGGTGTTTTTCCCCCTCCCACTTTCACCCTATCACTTAAATTCATCCTCACCAAATTCCATATATTGTTTGCCCCAGACTCATCTTCTCTATCTTGGAGGGGAGTAGGAAGAATAAAATGAGAAAGAGCAGCAGATCATAGTAACAGAAAGAAGCAAACTGCACAAAGTCATCCTTATTCATTTGTTTGCCCTGGATAGGGAAAAAAACCAGACTTGGTCTGAGGAAGGAAGTTATAAAATGTCATTTGTGGAGCAAAAGGAAGGTTATACTCTAACATCAGAGAAAAGTCACAGGGCAAAAACATTCTCTGATTTTATTCCTGTTATCAACACCTTTTATTGTTACATATGAAGGAAAATTCACAATCTGTCAGGAAAATTAAAATATGAAATTCTTTGTGTTATTGAAGGGTAAATATTTTCTCTTAAGACTATATTGGGTTTGCTTCTCTGTTAGACTTCAGCTTTTCTTTCTTACCATCCTTTGCAGTACAAATTATATAGAGGAACAAATTTATTATTCCATTCAAGAGGCAGTTATGAGTACATGAGCTGAGGTGAAGGCTTAAATTAATCTTTAACCCTTTCTTTATTGTGTAAAGAATATTTGATAACTACTGTGCTTTCACCAAAGAGAGGCTATCCATGGGAAATTAGGATGTGGTGCCTGCTGGACTTTATGGCCTTTGTGCATGATGACTAATTGATCAATGAAAAAAACAGATTACACAGTTCTCCAGTTCAGGAATAAGTACTTTTTTTCCTGTCTGGGACCTAATGAGAGAAGGATCCCCAAGAGTCACCCACTAAGGAAGAAACAAGCAGTACATATAGTATAATGATGTGAATTCAATACCCACCCAATTTATTTTAAAATACATCTGTGCACATCCTTTGAAGATATCCTCTGGAAGAAATTCCTTTGTAATCTGTCCTGTTCCCCTGGGGTTGGCAAACATCTGCGTGTGCAGCAGGGGAGAAGATGGGGGAATTTATTTTATCAGGTTTTCTCTAGTGAGGTTTAACCTTCCTTAGAGTCTTTCAGCTTCTCTTCCTCTCCTAATGGCTTCCCTCAGACATTTCCTTTTAAGCAGTCCTACCATGTGCAAGATCCACATTTGACTTAGAGACTTAATTCAAGCAATTTATACCAAGGGTTACTCTAATGCCAGACAGCTGGACCAAGCCCACTTCCATATGAAGGCAGATGCAAGTGCCCAAACCCCTTTGATCCTGCTTCTCATCTTCCTCCAGATGCACTAATCAACAGCCAGCAGCCAAGTGAAAACTAAATAATATTGGTTTATCTTTTGCTTCTGCAGCAATAAACCCTCTCATTTGCTACCAAAGGCAAAGATAAGCCCTGTAAAGAGGTCAGAAACCCCAGCATCTGTTGTGTTGATTTATTCCACGTGGAATATAATAATTTATTTGAAGTAGCTTATTAGACAGTTGCATCACGTGGCATTTTCCGTCTTCTAAAAGAAGATTGGAGATGATGAACACAGAGAGAGAAAGAAGATATGCACTACTGTGAGCAGTGGCAAAAGCATTGGGCAAGGCAAAAAACAGGGGAAAGGAAGGTGAGCTGAGGAAACATGAAAAATGATAGTGAAAAAATCCTTACTAAGCTCTGATTTCCAGGACTAGGCTTTCTGAACTCTTTTCACACAAAATTTCACAAAAACATCAATAAAGACTGGAATACTTAAAAAGTACTTAAATAGAGCAGGTGTACAGACCCTATGGGAGCTTCACAGCAATATGGTTTGAGTCTGCTACATATAAAAAACCCATCTAGAGAGTTTGGCCTATTTGAGCGACTGTCAAGTGGAGAAAAAAGAGGTTGTTTTTAATGATGGTTTGGGGCTAGAAAATAGACTGGCTTTGTCCCACCCTTCAAAAAGGTTGGCTGTTCCTAAGGCAGGTTCCTAAGGCAGGTTCCTAATCAGGTGCCCGATTAGGACCTTACACGTGTTCTTGTACACTTTCCACAGGTTCAGGAGAGGACATCTCTCCCTCCTGGACCTGGACCTGACCTGGTGGAAGGAAAGGCTTTGGTGAGTGTTGTCCCCAGTGGTGGCCAACCCCAGGGACAGGGGCAGGACATGGGGCCAGACAATGCCCAGGAACACGGCCCGAGGGCCCTGGGCACTGCAGCCCTCTCAGGAGGAGCTGGGCCCATGTCCTCCTCAGGGGAGCTCAGGAGCCCAGCACAACTCCAGCCCCAAAAACAAACCCTACACGAGGCACCCCTGTCCCTGACAGCAGGGTGGAGGGGACACAGCCCCGGCCACCCTCATCGAGGGAGGGAGAGACACTCAGGGCTGCCAGGCATGGAGCTCATCCCCTCACCTGAGAGCTGCGGCACACCTGGAGTTCCTTGGGTGCATTGTCAGCCCTGCCACCCCCGCTGGTGTGGCGCGGTGGGGTTTGGTGCTTGTGGGGACAGCTGGGGCTGTGTGAGGGACGGGGCTGCCCCAGCCGCCTCCGTGAGGGGAGACGGGAGAGCCCCGGACTGACAGCGACGTGAGGGGAGGATGAGGGGAGGGGAGGGAAGGGGCAGGGAGGTGTCGGTGAGGGGGTGAGGGAAGGGGCAGGGACGTGTCCGCTCGGCTCCTGCGGGCTGAGGGAAGAAGGAGTGCCACGGAGCTGCTCTTCCGGCCCGGCCCGGCCCCTCTGCCCATCACCGCGTTTGCTGGGGGCCGGTTTCTGGTGAGTTTGAGCTGTTTGTCCCGTCCGTGCAGTCGCCTCAGCGAGAGCTCGGCCTGGCCGTGCCTCCCATGCCGCTCTGGGGGTTTGTTTAGGGCCGGGACACCTCCCTTCCTTGCGTCAAGGGAAATATAGGTTGGTTATTAGGAAAAAAATGTTTTACAGAAAGGGTGATAAAGTTCTGGATGGTCTGCCCGGTGAGGTGGTGGAGTCACCATCCCTGGATGTGTTTAAAAGCAGATTGGATGTGGCACTGGGTACCAGGGTTCAGTTGAGGGGTTAGGGCTGGGTTAGACTCGATGATCTTGAATGTTATGAGTAGAAAAGCTGCCCATTTTTTTAAAAGGTTGCAGAGTTCACAGGTTGGGCCAGTTGCTGCCAGGGTGCAGTTCTAACTGTTTGTCACTGTAATCACCTGTTTTCGTTAACTCCCTGTCCTTGATGGTTGGGAATTCCCCCTTTTGTCAGTGACACCCTGCTGCTTCCTGGAGGATGGCACCCGGACGGTGAAGAGGAAGGGACATGGAGTTGGCTGCAAATGACATCGGATCCAGCATGAAACGGGAGGGACCCCTCACCAAACCCAGCCAAAAACCCCTAAAACAACGAGCCAACACAAAATTGATGAATCAAAGCAATGTCTAGATGTGAGGAACAGAATCCAGCATCCGCCAAGACCCTTTTTACCCCTCACCCTAACGTAAAGATGTTGGCTAGACAGAGGATCTCAAATGTTGAAACTAAAATCAAAGGGTTTCCCGAGGTTTTTGTGAGGCCAGGACCCCCGGCTCTGCCCACAGATCAGTGGATGCAGCTGCGCTTCTTCCTCCTCCCCCGAGTCACTGCTGGGAGCAGAGGGGGTGTGCGTGCAGACCTGTCAGATCTCCCCACTCGAGCTGATCACTTTTAATGAAGGCATCATAAAGGAGAGAGGTCTCCTGCCCTGTTTATTTCATTGAATCTTTTCCAAGGCTGTGAGTTCTGGGTTCTGTGCATTGCCTCCCGCTCCCCTCAGGGCCGCTTCCCCTGTGTCCCAGCGGGTCCCTGGGTGCCGGCTCGGTTGCAGTGGGGCCGCGGCACAGCCCGGCGCGCTCGGGGCTCTGTGAGCCGGCTCTGCAGGGTCTCTTCCTGCCCCCTTCACCTGTCCGGCTCTGCTGCTGCGCTCTTCTTCCCTCACTGTTCACCACAACCTCCTTATTAAATATGGGTAAAACACAAACATTAGTGTAAAACTTTGTGTTGTGCATAGATGAGCTGTAAAGCACTCTTGGGCGTGCATTGTTCCAACTCTAAACCTAACATGAGAAAAGTTCTCATGTTGTGGATCTAAAGAGGCAATGCAAAATCTCTCTTATACCACATCTTCTCTAATTTCTGAGACCTTTGTCATCGTTTGCTGTCAGTACTTAGTGCTTTGAAATGAGAGATCACAGTGGTATGTGCTGTGCCTATTCATGGGCAGGGCCTTCCTAAAGATGATAAATTCCAAGTAAAAGTAGAGGGGAAGTAAAAGAAAGAGAAAACAGCTTGTGCAAGGTCATGCAGAGGTCACTGGAAGAAAAAAAAATCATTAATTGTGTGGTTAAAAAAACCAGTGACAATTCCAGTATTTTCCACCTTGATTCCTCGCATCACTGGCAGTGATGACACAGCAGCATGAATAGATGTCAGTGGTGTAGTGTCATCACCTATATCTGGTGTCACAGGCTTGAAGGTTTCTCTGACAGAAATGGTTTTGCAGAAACAGAAATTTTACAGAAGAGCTTCTTGGACTGTGCATGTGCTGGCAATTGTGAAAAGTGATGCTCGTGGCTGTGTGTATCTCTGCATTTCTAATCTTATGGACAGAAGGCTGAAGAGAATTCAGAGAGTGATAACCAAAAGCAGTGTAGAAGCATGAAATTTATAAGGAAGCTTTCAGTCAAGGCAGATTTGTTTTAAGAACCCTTAATGAAAGCTAAAGCTGTGTTATGGTAGTCCAGACAATAAATAAGAGAGAACTAAGTAACACTCCACAAATCCCAAGTACAAAGCTTGTTTAGGGAAATTCACAGAATATGTACTTGGAGATATCTCCATCCCTTGGTTTTTGATTTGAACCTGAGCAAAAAAAAAAAAAAAAAAGAGAATGAAAATAATTTTATCTGAAACACCCCACTAAAAATGCAGAATGCCAACATTCTGCAGTTTGTCTCTTGTTTACTGGTCTCCCTGTTTCCATCTCCCATGTCTCTCCTCTGCATGCAGACATATATAGAAAATAAAATTAATTAGAGAATTTATATTAATCCTTAGCTGCAAAGTTTTCTTGACTTTTTGAGAGTTAAAGGCAGATTTACTCCTCCACAAATATCTAAATAATGTTCACTCTCTAGTCCCCTGTCTCTTCATTAAATTTTACTTTGTCAGTTCTTTTTAAAATTAGTCTTAGCAACTCGCCAATGCATTTTTCCACCATGGTGTAAATATGACTGACTTTTAGTAGGAGTGGTGTCTGCTGAAAGGCTACAGAGGCAAGCCTGGAGTCAAAACCAGGGTAAAATCCTGCTCTGTTAATGCATAATCAGATTCTCTAGCTCCAGTGACTTTGTCAGTACACCATGCTCACTATATAATGTTTCAAATCCATTCCCAAATTTCCCAAATGCTTCATTCACACTATTCAACATTCCAAGTACCATTCCTCCCACCCATCTGTCTGGCACATGAATTGCCAAACACCTTTCCTCAGTTGGGTCTTTGTGAGGGGAATGCAAAAGGAGATGCAAGGTGGCTCTTGCAGAAGTCCTGCACAGCCCCAGAACCCCTGTGCTGAGGAGTGAAATCCCCAGAGCTCACCCTGGAGTACAGCAGCAGCAGCAGGTTTGGTTCACTGGAGCCAGTGCTGCTGTCTCCCTGGCAGATCTGGGGATCTTCATGAAATTCTTTCACCACATGAAATTCTTTCACCACAAAGTAATGAGTGTCCTTTTCTAACTTTGAAACATGCACTTATGGAACCTTTTTTTTATTGCATATTGGATACCTTTTATTCTCATACTTTTCAACTTCCTTTTTTTTTCTTTTGTAGTAATCTGAAATTAAATTAAAAATAAAGTAGCATTATTCATCAGCAGATAGTCAGTGGGCCTCCAATACCAATTGCAAGTAATCAGTGGCCCAGTTACTCCTGGTCATAGGTCGGTCCAGGGGCTCAGCAATTGGTTCAAGTGAATCAAAACCAGCACATTGAGCCAATCCTTAAATCATCCATTGCTTTATTGCTAGCTTCATATAGATTATAAAAGGAAAGAAGACAAAACTGATGATATGCTGTTGGTTAAGTTCTGCCACTGAGCCCTAGAGAGAAGGTTGAAGGATCAGCTTTTGAAGATGCTGTGTGACTAACCTGGAAATACAGGCATTGTCTGGCAGAGGGAGGGTCTACACTTTTGACTTTGTATTGATTTTGATTGCCAGTGCAAGTACTATTTAAGCAAGAAACTACTCCTCTAGGGCCCTCAACTTAACAGAGTTATTGTAGCCTCCTTATCCTGTTAAAATGAAGAGAATCAGATTGCTCTGGGTTGAACAGCTGCTTGAAGTCAATCTGTGTCCACTGTTAAGGGAAACAACGTTAGTGAAGGGAAGCAGAAGGCAGCAAATCAAAATGATATCCTCAAAGCATTTTCTGCAGATGTCTCAAGAGTTCATGGGCTATTATGAAGCATAGAAGACATCTGGTCACATTTTTATAATCTCATCAGTGTATATAGAAAAATCTTCTCCTGTTTACCTTGTCAAGAGCCATGGAAAGGCTTATATATTTCTTTATATGCTTATTTATCTTATTGCTAGGGGAACATACTGATTCTAAACTATCCAAATCAGCTTGATGTGTCACTAAGTCACCAAGTTCTTTCACTGTAACATCTGACTCTCTCCTGCTTATTTATAGCTCTTCATTGAATCACTTTGTGAAGCAGGAGGCTTGGGGATATTTTTATACTGTGTTATGGGGCGTGTTGTCTTTCATCTGCAAGTGCTGTGAAATCACCCTTTCCTGCTCAAGAGTACTATTGTACTTTTGTTCAGTGTTAATGACACCTCAGTGTGGTTTGTGGGAACACTTCACTTCTCCCTTGGAAGGAGAATAATAATAGGCTGATTCTGCAGGCACTATTGCAGCTTCCAAAATCCAGGCATGTTGAATTTTTTCTGGTGCCCTGCTCCCACAGGTTAACATGGAGTGCCCAGCCAGGTTTACTGGGTGCTGTGGAATCCCAATTAGACCAAAAACATATTGCAGAACCTAGTTTTGATGAACCAACATAGCAGACCTTATTTACAGTGATTTGTCATCTTGGCCTAGTTTGATGTGGACATTTCTTTCCTAAAAATTAATTAAAGCAGAAAAATATTCTGGCTTTATTTTGCCCAGAGGACAACATATTGTACTCTGTTGTGACATTTGACAGTATTTCTTAAACCAAGACTTTTTGTTGAAATTGCCAACATACTGGCCAATTTATTTCATTTCCATGATCATGTTTCTGAAGACCACATAAGCCATGCTGCTATCCAAGAGGAGTGTTTTTGCTGTCTGCCTCTCATTACCTGTTTTGACAGAGGTCTCTATGAAATGTCTCCCTGCATAACAAGTCAAGTCTATTTTTTTTTCTTCAGTCTTCCTTTCCACTTCTAGACCAACCCTAGACCTGTATGTGATGTCCAGTCCCTGTCCTCTTCCATCTCTGCCAGGGATAGGAGCAGTTCCTTTGGAGAATGACATGGTGTTGCATGTCAGTGCTCACTGCCACTGTTGCTGTAGTCTGAGGGGGTTTGTCTGAGCAAGGGCCAATTTTCTGCTACCTAAATTCTGCATAAACAAAAGTGGACTCTTAATAGCTGTACCATGAGATTAAAATGTCAGACCTGCCTCATGCTATTCCAATTGTTGGGTCATACCCACAAATAAATATAAGCTGTGTCCTTTACAAAGCAAAATTGTTCTCCCTCCCCACCCTTAATTCTGAAGAGACAGGAGTGCTAATGTGTTGTGTACTTCCTAAAGGAGCAGAGGGGTGGGATCCATTCCTATGGAGGCCACTCCATTGGCAGTTACATCCAGTGCCTCCTTCACAAACTGCTAAAGGAGCCTAAGTGGTAATGCCCTGATTTCAGGGCTGGCCTGGGGTGCTTCCAGGTGTTCTGGCACATTTCCCCTGGACAGAGCAAGCTGTGCTCAAGTACTTGGTGCAGCAGGAGCTGCCAGGAACCTGCCACAGTTCAGTGAAAAGCATCAGCTGATGATGGCCCAATAAAGGCATGAGATTGGATGCAGTAGCCAGGATCAGCAAGATCCTGCCAGATGACTCTGCCTTGTGTCTCCCTTCAGCAGGAGATAAACTTCTGGATCAGGCAGCTGCAGCCTTCCTGGCCTAGGACTCTGCACCACTTTCCTTGGCAACAGCCTGGAGAGGACACTGGATGATGGTGGATACTTGGCTGAGGATGTTGGAGAACAGGCTTCTCCTGCAAGAGGTAGTTGGGAGTGGCTTGTTTGCTTGGGCTGTGAGGATAGACACTAACTGGAGGTGAAGGGTTGCTTGCAGAAGGAGGAGCATTTGGCCACAGTTCATGAGAAAACGTGAGAAACCACTGAGGTGAATTGAGAAACTGAAGGGAGATAAGAAATCAAGCTTAAAGAACATTAAGTCCCTGTTGTTGTTCTGGGATTTAGTCTCACAAGAGGTTACAGTTTAGTTATAAGCAGCTCAGCATGTTGAAAATTCAAAAATGTGGATCTGACTATTTAGCCTTAATATTCCTGCCATGCTTGAGTATTGCAAGAATGATGGGGTCCTTCAGCCTGGAGAAAATGAGCCTTAGTGGGACCTTATTGTTCCCTACAACTACGTGAAAATAGGTTGTAGCAAGGTGGGGTTTGGTCTCTGCTCCTAAGTAACAGGACAAGAGGAAATGGCCTCAGGTTCTTCCAAGGGAGGTCTAAATGGGAGGCTGGGAAAAATTCCTTCACTGAGAGGGTGTTCAGGCATTGGAACAGATGGCCAGGGCAGTGGTGGGGTAACCATCCCTGGAGGGCTGTAAAGGACATGGAGCTGTGGTATTGGGGACACAATGTAGGGGTGGGCTTGGCAGTGCTGGGTTAATGGCTGGGCTGGGTGATCTTAGAGGTCTTTCCAAGCCCAAGGATTATAAGACTCTGTGAAGATCCAAAGTCAAGCTGAGTTTAGAGCATATTTCCTGCCATCGTCTCACACAAAGACGGAGTTAAACCAGCCAAATGACGCAGCTTTTCTCTCACAGTGAGCAAGGCATCTGGTGTTTTAATGAGAGCTGTGCTACCCCAGAAATGTCTCATCTCCTCCCCAGTGCATTGGCTCTATTGCCAGCCCTGCAGCACAGACATGGAATTGAAATGGTGTTGGAGATGAGGCTGGAGTGGGTGGTGTGTTCTGAGAAAGGGAAGTTCCCAGCCATTCTGTGGTGATCAGCTCATGCTATCCACAGGGAGAAGAATGCTTTGCTCCCTTTCTCCACAGGTGATGGTGGCACCATCTGCAAAGTATTCAGTTATTAAATGAAAAATAATTACCTGTTTTGTCACAGTGGGAAGTTGGGGGTTTTTTCCCCCTTCTTGTCTCTACGTAAGCCTGTATGTCCATTGCAAAGGGACAGTGAGCTGGTTTTGTGCCTGCTGTGGTGCCCTGTGGGATCAGTGTTTCTGGAAGGAGGGGCACTGGGCCAGTTAAAGCAGAGCTGTTGGTATTAGGTGTGTGTTGTGCATTTATTTCCTCTCCAGGGTTTTCATGTCAGTACTTGAAAACCATGTTTTGCTGGAGGGATGCCATCTGCAACTCCCAAAAGAGCAGCTAATGAACGTGCCAGTTCCTTCCTGGAGTGGTGCAAGAGAGCCTGTCCCACCTGGGTAAACAGAGCCTGTGCTCCTCCCAAGCCCAGGCCCTGCTGGCTGCAGCTCTGCCTGTGGAAAACGCTTGGACAGCCAAGGGACCTGGCACCGGTGACTTTTGGGGAACGTGTTGGTTTCCATGTTTAAGGTGCTTTATTTTTCCAAGGCTAACACACCCTCACAACTCACACAAGTTACATATTTGTCAATGTGAAAAAGCAATAAATTTCTCCTCCTAACTTACCTGCAGCAAGAATAGTAAAGCTTTGACATAAGGTGTGAAATCATAGTGGAGTGCTTTTATTGACGCTCGCCCTAGAGCTAAATTACATTTTTCCAGGACTTCAAATGGAGCAATTTTAATCTTGTTCTGATTTGATAGTGCAGTCTGTTTTCAGTTCCTTGAAATGGGTTTTTCCAGCCTTGTTCTTTGTTTTTCCAGCCCTGCTCTCTGCTTAGCCAACAGATTGAACTTAGCACTAGTAGGGAGCTTGTCCTGAAAAAGCAGAAGAGAGCAGGAAATCCAGTGCTTCACCGAAAATAGCAACTCACTCATGTTTTAAGAAATCAGATAATTGTATCCTTGCAAGGGGTGACCTACAGGTGAATATGCTTAGTTCATGTTCCTTGTGGGCAAGGAACCACAGGGGAGAGCTCCATTATAAGCAGAGGATATTTACTCAAGAACTACTTAAATGCCTTTCTGGACATACCATTTTTCTATTAAAAGATTCAAGCTTTTCTTAAAAACAAAGGGAAAAATGCAAGTAGCCTTTAAATGCCAGCTTTCTTGTTGCTATGGTTGCTAAAGCATTCTTTGTATGGTTCCCCCAATACATCATATACTTTAAAAAAAAAAAAGCCTTGAAAAAATAGTTCAACATTACTTTGTTATGTCAACATGGGCAGTATTTTTTTAATGCTAGTGTGTTCTAGCATTAAAGGTTACCTCTTGTGTCAACCCCATTAAAAAAAATCAGTTGCAGAAATGCCTACTCTGTCATCTTCTGTGTTCCAAAGTCCATCCTGGCCCACACTCTCTGAAGGTGCTGGATACTCTTGATTCCTTAATGGAGTGCTTCCCATGGAGTCCTGATTAATTTCCTGCACAGCACAAGCATGAGAGTTTCCCATCCCACTTCTGTCTCAGAAGTTTCTCAGACATCAGGCTGAGAATAGAGCTGTGCTTTGTTCCCCCTGTGCTGCTCAGTCATCCGATGTGTTTTTCTGGTTGAAGTGTTTTTAAGGGCCATTGAGGGATCCTGTGGCCATGTTATGTAAAAGAGCTTTAAAGAGCAATCTGTTTCTCTCACTTGAAGTTCCCCCAGCCCACACACACAGGTGCTGATTTTGTGGCCGTAGTGATTCTCCCTTCAGAAAGGGGGATAGGGAAGCTCAAACACAGGCAGCATTTTAAAGCTGTCTGGGAGAGTTCTTAACCTCTATCAATGCCCTCTTCTCATTATCTCATGGATGTTCCTTTAGTTCCTCCTGCTAGAGCAGAGGTGTTACAGCCTGTTTGGGGGACAAGGTGAGAGTGGAGTCTCTGGGCACTGAATGCTAGAGGCAAGTGCTGGTCTGATGGTGCCCTTAGCAGGACTGTGTGTATTAGCTCTATGCCTGGCCCTGTTTTTGCTGGGCTTGGTGTGTTATGAGTGGTGCACCTGCAGTTTCAGTAGGATCCAGTGGTGGACTCTTTCCAGCCCTATGTTGTGCAGAGTTGCCACAGACTTTGCAGAAGGTGCTGTCTTCCTGCATGAAATTCCCCAGGTGAGCCACTGAAATGCAGGTAAGAGGGATGCACCATCAGGTCAGAGTGGTCCTGTGTGGAATTGGATGGTTAAACACAAAGATGGCACCATTCAGTGGCCACAACTGGGGAGCTGTGGGGATTTTTTATGTGCATGTGTGTGTAGGAAGAATAGGATGACATATCTAAGTCATCATTCCCAGGAAAATGTGTGGCTGCAGGATGACTTTTCATTTCATTGGAGATGTAGGCAGGGAGGCAGCATATGTGCAAGTTACGTTTTTTTTCCCCCCCTCCTCTTATTTCTGGCACACAAACAGGGAAAGTCAGTTTAAGAATGCCTGGGTGCCTGTAATTCCTGCTATCTGATTTGACTGCTTCTTTACTGCTGGTGAGGAAACACTTTCCATCCCTGCTCTATAAAATACCATCTAAGGCATACATTTAAAGCAGTGACTAGGTGTTCTCTGCAGTCTCTCATTTGATGTGCCCTGTCATTTTACTGGTCTTCCTTTCTGTCCCTGGTGCAGCCCAACACTAACTGCCTGGTTCATGGGTAGTTTAAGTGGTAAAGTTTGATAAAAGTCCTTATTTTGACTTTTTTGTTTGCTTCTGTATCTAGCTTCTGAGAAATGACTTTAGGTCCAATCCTATCCAATCTGGAGGGAACCAAAGGGATTCTTTGTATCTCAGTGGAGAGTGAGCATCTGGTTTCTTGCTGCTTTGCTGGTGCTGGGGGACTCAAGGGCTCACAGCTGTGGAGATGTCTGGGACATTCAGTCTACCAGAGAAGGCCCTGAGCAGTGATGTGCTTTGACCAGGGAGCTGGAGAAGGTGATCTGTTCTGTGGGATCCCTTCTGGATCTGCATGGGGATCCTGCTGAGGGCCTCTATCAGCTACTGTCTGATGGAATATTAAAGAGCAGAGGCCAGAGGTCCTTTTGTAAGACTGATCTGCTCCCCAAGGGTCCAGTTGAGCAGGGAGGGACATCTGCAGCAAAGAGCATAATTCTGATTCTTTGGTGACAGCTACAGATCTTGTACCTGCTGCTGGTGACTTCATTTTAATGCCACTATCTCCTCTGTTCAAATGCTGGCAGACTCTGCTATGCTGCTGACCTGTGGCAATTGCTGTTTCATGACCTTTCCTTCAGTGGTTATAATTGCTAGTTCCATCCTACATTTTCAGAAATCATTTTAGTGTAAGTAAGACAGTGATTCCACCTCCTGAAGATGACAAAGGGTTGTCCTAGCCATCGTTAGGTGTAAAGCCACTGCTGCTCGATGACAAGTTACAATTTTGTGAGGAGATTGCACCCTCCTAGGGTGCAGGGATGTATAAAACTGAAAGAGAGCAAAGTTCATCACCATTTCAGTAGTTCTGTTAGTGAACTTCTGCCTGCAAAGGTGTCTTCTGCTGTTATCATTAGGTCATTAACCTTAGCAGTACTTCTTAGTATGCAGTCTGCTTGAGCAAAATATGTCAGAGCATCTCTAAACTCAGCAGAACTCCATAACCTGCTGATATTCAGGGAGGAGACATCGTAGTCTGAAGAGCAGGTAGAAAGTGTGTAAAAGTGATTGTGAATTCAGGAGTACTGGCTCTCTTGTGGTGAGCTTAATCCTTTTAATACTCACTCTACTGCAGCTCTGAGATTCATTCATTTAATCTGAAACATCTTGAGGGAAATGAATGCAGGCAAGTTCAGATCAATTATCACACCAAAAAAAAAGAAAAAGCTTGCATTTCTCTGGGCAATCTGTGTGCGCTGTAATGTCAAGCTGTGCATGAGAATGTTGCCACAAAGAAAGGTAGTATGCTTTAATTAGCAGTCACAAAAATGAAATATCAAGGTGTTATTTCGATGACTAAGAGCCAGACATGTACAGATTGTGGTACAGGAATGTTCTGTAGATACACTACACTCAGAGGTGCTTTTCTCCAGGAGGATATTGCGTGCCATTAGACACTCAGCACATGCGTTTGTGCTTCTTTTTTTGTAAGGTTCATATAAATCAAGCTTGAAATGGCTTTAAATGCAGTGCTATTTCTGTAGGTGTATATCACAAGTACACTTGGATGGGAACCTTCCAAGCTTGGGGGGATTTTTCCCCCTTGAAGAGAGAGTCTGCTGGAAAATGTCACTTATGTCGAAACCAAAATGTTTGAGGAAACCTGGCTGTTTGACAACCTATTGCTGACACATTGGTGAGTTTCTAGTAGAGAGCTGTGTGCTTTCTTGCTGCCTTGTTGATGCTGGGGAGCTGAGGGACTCCGTTCAGGTGCAGGCTCCATGTGTGGTCTGAGAGCTTTGAGATCCTCGGGTTCTCAGGTATGGGGTCTAGAAAGGAGGAGCTTTGGGCTCCTGGCTTCAGTGTGAAGTGGCTTACTGTAATTTCCTTGGCAGAGACCCCCAAAAGGTTCAAGGGTTTGTCCTTCTCTGTGTAGGATCCCACTGATGACTTCAAGGACTTGTGAAGTCCCTCAGAGTAAGAAAACAGAAAATCCTCGAGAGCTGGGAGCTGTTAAACTGTTATTAAACTGTTCTGTTTCATTCAGGGGAAAACAAAACAAAACAAAACAAAACTAACATTTTCTTCTCTGATTTTTGTTTTCTTCCACAATGTCCTTAATTCTGGATATTTCTAAATTCTTCTTCTTGTTCTAATTCAGAACAAAGCTCTCACAAAATACCAGAATTTCCCATAGGAAAGAGATCCTGAGTTTTTTCAGTCTGTGTATAATGTCTTTGGATTTGGTCCCTGTGGGGTTGGTGCTTGCAAAGGAGATAATAAGGCTTCAGCAGGCCACTAACTGGGCTTTGCTTTTTAAGAACCCTTTCTGGACCCATTGTTGAGATGAATTGGAAACATGGGTGTTCCTGCTTTTGCTTATTTCCCTCACAGCACTCTGAAGCAGTCATTGTAACTGCATCCTGTTACTCCTTCATATGTACTTTGTGATACACATGTTAGCCTCCTTTGACTTCATTATTCCAGCATAGGAATGTCTCATATTTTACTCGATTACTTTTTAATTAAACTATTTCTAGAATTAGAGTTAACACAGAAAAAAATTTAAAATTAAAGTACAGAAAAGACAATAAATCCTTTCATTGCATTAGGCCCTGTCTAGCTGATTTCTCATTGCCTGTCAGGTCTAGAGCTTAATGATTTTAGATGTTGTTCTGGGCTGAGCTGAGAGCAAACCTTTAGCTGAGGCTATTACCTGTAAGGTATGGGGTAGTATTTCTTCTGCAATGAAAATGAGCAGTTGTCACTTCTGTCTGTGCCAGATATGTGCTCAGTTTTGCCTAGTCTGCATGGATCTGGAGTGTATTATTTACGCTGGATTCTCACAGTATTCTTGTCACAGGAATGGCTGCTGAACAGAGCTGACATTTGGGAAGGAGGAGCAAAGAGGAAACTGCCCAGGCCATTTTTTTACTTATTGCCTCATTAAATTTTAAAATTGGAAAATAAAACAGATTTTGCGACATTTAATTATCAAGTCCAGCAATATCAGTTCTACATACAGTTTATGCAATGGAATATGAGGTGTCTGAAATAGCCCATGAGTACAATTAATCCCCTTTGAAGTCTTATTTGAGAAATTGTTTCAAGGGCAACTAATCCATGTAATCCAGAGGAAAGGCAGGACCACAGGGCCAAAATTCATTAATTGAACATTCATTTAGCCTCTAGCTGAAGTTCATAGTGCTGAAAAATCAGGTCTTCCTTATGTAAAGGTTTTTGAGTTGAAGACTGTGGAAGCATGTATCTGATATAGTGTCCTGAAAAAATGAAGAAATTGTTCAGCCAAACCCCTGTTTAGGGCCCACAACAAAGCATGAGTATGCACAGGGGCAGTGTTAGTGTTGTATTGTATTTGTGTTGCCCCCAAACGAAGGCAGGAATTGATGAATCTAACTCCATGTTCTCAAAAGGCTAATTTATTATTTTATGAGACTATATTATATTAAAAGAATACTAAACTATACTATACTAAAGAATACAGCAAGAATATTACAGGAGGCTAAAAAGATAATAATGAAAACTCCTGACTCTCTCTAGAGCCCTGACACAGCTTGGCCCTGATTGGGCAAAGAGTGAAAACAACTCCCAGCAGAATCCAATGGAACAATCACCTGTGGGTAACCAATCTCCAAACACATTCCACATGTGAGCACAACACAGGAGAAGCAACTGAGATCAGAATTGTTTTCCTTTTCTCTGAGGCTTCTCAGCTTCCCAGGAGAAAAACCCTGGGCGAAGGGATTTTATCAGAGAATGTGAATGTGACAGTGTTGCATCTCATCAGCAGTGCTGGCTATTGCTGAGAGTTTCTCTCTGGTGGCCAAATCATTGAAATGAGCCAGAAGAAAAAACTCCCCTGGTTGCTGTTGGGTGCAGCAAACAGCATAACTTGGAAGAGGTTTGGTTGGTTTGATCTATTCCCTGAGGCAGGAGGAGATGGCACTGAGGAATGGCAGCTTTCAGATCAGCTGGGGCCACCTTGCACATCGGAGCCAGCAAATGCTTTTGTCGACCTCTGAGGGGTCTGGAGCTGACACATGTGTGAAAACCAGGGTAGGATCCGTGCTCAGCAAAGGAGCAAACACTGAAATAGATGTCAGTAAGCTCCACTAACAGCTTTAAAGCATCAGTGTCAGATGTTCTCAGCTGAGTATAACAGGCTTCAAAATACAAACCCCCTGGAAGACAGGTAGTAAGCACAGCTCATTGCTGACAGGCTTGCAAA
Source organism: Agelaius phoeniceus (assembly GCF_051311805.1). Classification (NCBI taxonomy): domain Eukaryota; kingdom Metazoa; phylum Chordata; class Aves; order Passeriformes; family Icteridae; genus Agelaius; species Agelaius phoeniceus. The sequence goes on along the minus strand of NC_135274.1, from coordinate 3,257,849 downwards.
ATGCTTCTGCCCTGGAAAAAATGAGAAGGCTGCCAGCACATGAGTTTCCTGGGAGACTTCTGTTGCTGGCATCCACTTCTCCAGAGGCTAAACTTTCATGTAATTGGAAGAACTAACTTTTCAGCCCATGCAAAAGAAACCCTTCTGAGCATGAATGTTGGCAACTGCTTGACAGCGTACAAATGGTTTCTAAATCTGCCTCAGTTCAGCAGTGAAACAAATAGAGAGATTTCAGTAGCCACCTCTGCAGGTTTTTATTTTGAAGTACTCTACAGAGGCAACCATAGCATGGGCTATTCCAGTTCCTTTTTCTCCTTGGAAACACTCACAGTGTTTGTGCTGCACCTTTAGCAGCAGCAGAGCCTCAAAGGCATGGTGTTGCCAGCCTAGGACATTTCCAGGCTTTTCCAAAAGACTTGAGAGGGAAGTATTTCTCCAGGAACAGACCAAATGACCCTGTGGTTTTGCTGTGCTAAGTGAGCAGACTTAAGGGTGTGGAGTATCTGCTTCTTGAGTGCAGGCCCCAGAAGAGATTTAGGGGAAAAAAAAAAAGTTGGGAGCACCTTGCTCTTCAGATCAAGAATGGTTAGAGGCTGTGCAAGGGTGACTGCATGCCCCCTACTTCTCCCAGAGCAAACAGGGGAATCATTTCTAGTTCCTGTGAATAAATCTGCACATCAAATGTTACAATGATTCATTAAACACATGGAGCTGAGACAATACTCTGGCATTAGTGAAATGCCATACGTAGATGACACATGTCTATTGTGTGGCAGGAGCAGAAAGAAGTAAAATAACAAAAATACAGCAATTGTTAAAACTAAATTGTTGTTCATGTGGTGTGATGCCTGCTGGAACTATAACTTAGTGGCTGCTTTTCTCCCTTTATACTTTCCTCCTATTGCTTCACAAATTTTGCTGATAAAGGGAACCATGCTCTCTCTCTAAGTCCTTCAAAGCACAGGCATTTCTTCCAGGTGGCATGTGGCTTTTTACTTCTTTCTTCACAGCATGACTATCAATCATGGCACATTTCCCTCCATAACTATGTGTCCACAACTCTCCATCCCTCTTCTGTTCACAGTTCTTGTTGTGCTAAAGTACCAGCCTTTCATTTATACTCTTGCTAACCATTCTGCCCAGCAGTAGGAGCATTATAATAATTTATCATTTCTAATCCCAACAGGGGTGTGTTTGACTTTTAGTCATTCACAACATGCATCGGAGGGGGAGTGAAATGAAACATTACCAGTGTGGTTTTTCTCTACACTGTGAACCCTCTGAAGCATTGGGGACAATGGCAATGAGCCCTTGCCAGGTGTGGATTGTTTAAGTAGAACAACAGAATTATTCCATGAAACAAAAGGTCTTAATATAAAAGGTACCTAATTTCTTCCATCTCAAAAGCAGCAGGTGGGTGTTTGCCCTGTGGTTATTTCTTTTTGTCTTTTGTGTTTGTTGTGGGAGCTTAACAAATAATTCAGCACTGCATGTGAAAACAAGGGGTTTTAACAAGCACACTTCCTAAGGCCTTGTCCTTTGTTGGCATCTCAGGGTTCAGCCTGACAGAGGGCTGTGTTCCCTTGGCGCTGTCTGTGGGGCTGCTACCCCTCCTGTTACCTGACAGAGGAGCACAGTATTGTGAAACAGTGGTTCTGAGCAGATTGCTTATTGAAAGGTTTGGTAGAGCTATGGGAAAAAACAAGTGATCATTTACAAAAAAAAACCTGAAAAATGTTTTTCTGGGATCAGGTGCTCAGCACTCTCTGTTCTAAGCTGTACCCAAGTAGCACAGGTTGTCAGTCTGCTGCTGCTGGGAGCGTGCAGAGTCATGATTTTCTGTTACTTCTGGTGTAGTGGAACCTGGAACTGGTGTTACAAATGAGTGTGAGGAGCTTACGAGCAAGGATGGGCTTTCCTTGCTCCCTGCCTTGCCAGGAGGTTGCTCAGATATGCTTTGTAGGGGAAATGGAGAGCTCTGGCAGCACCAACATTTTCCTCCTGTTTAGCCTCTAGTACCAGCCTCTGGCTGTTCTAGAGACAGCAATGGCACACAACATTTCTTACATAGAGCAGGGAAAACAGCACAGCATTGAAAGGAAGACACAAGGAATCTTCCTTTCAAGAAATGCTCTGCTGTTATGGTAATTGATATGCTATATCTCACTGATATCTCACTTACTGCATATGGTACCACACACTCTGATGGGCTGAGAAAACAGGCACAAGCCCTGCTCACTTCACATGGTGTTAGTGATTGCATTTGGTACCCAGAGGCAGCTGTGGCTAATGGACCCCAGAGGTGTGCATGTTTTAACACTGGAAGTATGTGCAATTTAGCTTCACTTTCCTTCTTGCTGTGTGTTTGCTGCCTTGAATGCTTCCTGTTGCCTTCCAGGTTGTGGGAGTAACGCTGCAGTCATTTATGAGCAGTGCTGGTAACTGAGGCAAGGTCTGTATGGAGGGGAAATGCTTAGAAATCCATAGCTCTGAACATTTCCATAGCACTAATGCCCTTTTACAGGGCTGGATATGGATGGAAAGGAAGTCAAATTGGCACTGGAAACCATATCTTCCAATCCCCATTGATGTGCTTGATTTTTCTTGAGTCTTCATCTCTAAATGTGTGAGCAAAAGCAAAAGGTACTGACATAAATTCAATTAAAGCTGGATATAAAGTGAGCTTTATCCTATAGTTAATTTCCAAAAACTAATGGTCTGATATTCACATCTTCAGATATTAATCCTCAAAGCACACATCAGTAATAATAACTGATTAGACTCCTAAAATGAGCCTCTCCTTAATCCTGTTGTCTTTGACAGTCATTTTTCCTTCCTTGGATGCACACATGTATTTTGTGCCTCAGCAAGTGTGCAACCCATGTGGCCCTGCCAGATGGTAACTTCATAGTCAGGATGATGAAGATAGGGACAAGGCAAGAATTAAGTGGGCTGAATGTGAGACAACAGTAGGCTGTGCTGAAGGGGGGAGTAAAGGTCAGAGTAGATTCACAGATGGATTGATCTTGCTTAATATATTTGTTAATGGCATGGTTAGGTGAGAGTACACTTCTAAAGCTGATCAAAAATTTAGCAGATCAAAACATACAGGAAAAGCAGGAGAATTCTAAGAACTGAACTTTAAAAAGTGAGCAGTAATTCCACAGTGCACAAGGCAAGTCTGTGCTGCTAGGGACCAGTGATGAGTTTCTTATATGCTATTGGATCTCTACATTTGAAAAGGAAGAAAAAGGAGAAGCAAGGCATAAATATATTCATTTACCAGAAGATGCCTATCACTGTAAGCAAGATAAGTGTGAACCCCAAATATTATTCTGCTAGAGACTGTGCATAGCCATAGATTCTCTGTTAACTTATCTTAAACAGTGTGAATGATTTCAGGTGTTTGTGTTCAGAAGGGATTCATTCACAGCTACAGGAAAAAGCTACAATGACACTAGGGGGTGGAAAGCCTGTCCCTTAAGTGGAGACTAAGCTGACTTAGCTGGTTTACTTTGGCAAAATAATTGTTCTCCAGGTATATGCTGTGGGGTAGTACCAGAGGCAGGGTGCAGAACAGGTTCCATAAAAACAAAAAAGCAGGATCAGATGGCTGATGTCTGGAACTGAGAGGAAAAAGCTGAACCTAGTAGCAGTGTAGGCATAGCAATACTAAAACCTGTATATTAATCAGGAAGCTAATCCCTTTCCTGATTAGTTTGTGGAAAGATGTGGTGATGAGGTCAGGTGCTGTAGCCCATAATTCCAATCTTGATATTATTTAAGGGGGACTCATGGGATTTATTTTTAAGTGACTTGAAATCACTGGGTTGTCAGATAGTCCTATAAACCCTAAAGTTCCTGAGAAGTCTGTGAAATAAAGTTCTGGGCTTTGGAGTAAAGTCAGAGTGGCTTTTAATCAGATTGCTTGTGGCTGTCACCAAAGACCTGCATTCCCAGATGGAATGTGAAATTCCACTGCACTGTGGTTAATAGTCAGATCATCTTCTGAAGTCACTTGGTTTAATTCCTCTGCTTTCAGTGGAGTTATGCCGATTTCCAACAGCCCAGTAATTTAAAGTAATGGGATTTAATGAATTTTATATTAAGTCAAAGAAAATATTATAGCTAGGGCTCCCTGTGCTATCTGGAGGATTATAGTAAAGAGTGTTTTAAAAAAACCCTTCCTATCAACCTGTCATTGTAGGATTTTGTGATATACAGAGACCACTTGAAAACCTTTAGGAGTCTGGGATTTTAAGTTGTATTACTTGTTCTCAGAGCTTGTTGGCAAGAATCACAGCATCACAAAAGTCTAGAAAAGAAAGCAGTAAACAAGATTGGGGAGGGGACAGACCACACAGGCCACATCTAACTTCTTCCTTGCAATTAGGTGTGTTCATGAGGAAAACAAACTGGTTTGGAAAAAGATAATCTTCACTTTGATAGTCCACAATGCAGACCTTTCAAATCTAAGGTCTTCAGATTTGAAGATCATAAGAGATTTGAAAAGAACTTTAAGATTTTCATACAGTCTTCTAGGAAAATAAATCCAGGAGAATGTAATCTGAGCTAAAGTGTCCAGGTTAAACAAAAATCAGAATCACACAGAATCCTGGAGTTTGGAAGCAACCTCTATAAAGCAGATTGTTCAGAACACGGTCTGCTTGTGTCTTCAGTATTTTAGAGGATGGAGACGCCAATGAACGACTTGTTTCAGATTCGACCATCCTCATGGTAAAAGACATGTTTGGAGCTTTTCCTTGTGTTTAATAGGATTTCATCTGTTCTGTTTGTGTCAATTGCTTCTGGTCCTTTCATTGGGTGGCCCTGAGAAGCATCTGGCTCATTTTCCTTATATTCTTTTACCAGGTATTTATACACACAGACCAAGTCCCACTGAGCCTTTCCTTCTCCAGGATGAGCAGTCCTGACTCCTTCAGCCTCTCCACACCAGAGACACTTCAGTCCCTCAATCATCTTTGTGACTCTTCCCTGGATTTGCTCCTTCCCAGGGATGAAGGTGAGGCTGACTGGCCTGTAGATCCCTGGATCCACTTCCTTAGAAGGAAGATAAAAGGAAGCTTTGCTTTTCCAATCCTGAGAAAAATCTCCTGATGACTTTGACCTTTCAAAGATAATTGAGCGTGGCCTCACAGTGACATTGGCAACCGCCTCAGTGCTTGGAGCACATTCCATCAGGGCTGGGATGTGGCCTGTTTGTTTACATGCTTCCTAGCCAGCTTCCCCACAACAGAGCATAAATCTCCTTTTCAACAGTACCAAACTCAAGGAAAGCCCCAGATAAGCTGCTGTCCTTGCAGTCATTGACCTGCCAGCAGGATTTCCCCAGAACTTTGCTGGGTGCCTGCTGGGATGTGCTATACAGGAGTAGGTGAGAAGCCAGGGCACTCTTGCACAAGAAATTTCCCAGTACAAACCAGTCCTGTGTGGCTTAGTGCCCGTGCATGGAGCAGTGCTGTTCCATGGGTAACTCCACAGCAAGTCCTGAGCTGTGTTTGAAAACTTCTGAAAGGAAATTATCAAGTGAGATAGAGATGTGATGCATAAGGGAAAGGAACAACGTGAAAGCAAAATTTATTATTTTCTCACTTGCATTTTTATCAATTTAAATATCTATCTGTAGTCAACATGCTGACATAATCACCAACTAAATTTTCCTTCAATCAACCATGTGTGTTTTCCTTTCAGAAGAGTTTTCCAATGCCACTTTATATTTCTGATGTCTTTCCTTGTTTTAATCCCTGTTACATCTGGAAATGAAATCCGGCACTCTCACAGATTGCCTGTTGTAGGCGACCCTTTGAGAATGCCAGCTGCAGACTCACAGCTCAACAGACTTTGACCTGACGTGGCTTTTTTCCCTCTGAAACTTACTTCTAAATCACATTTCAGTGAGATCTGATTTTGCCAGTGCTTGGTTCAGTTTATATTTTCTTGGTTCAATATTTGAATCCTATCAGACTGCTGAATTACATACCTCTCAACAGTGGTGGATGATCAGCAAGAGTCTCTGAAAAGGAAAATAAAGAAATTAACTTGTACAGGTTTGGGGAGTGATTCTTGGTATGACTCACACTTGTTCTAACCATGAAATCTGACTCACTGTGTAGTGTAGCAGGGAGAAGTCATGATAGAAATAGCAAAAAAGTCTGTAGTCAGTCATATCCAGCCAGTCTAATCCAGGCATACCTCAGGCCCTAAATGGTGATTCCGGCATCTGGAGTTCACCCATCCCACAGTGGGACCAGCAGATGATTATTTTTGGAAGCTCCAGGCTCCAGTACTACTCAAGTACTATTTGCTACTTTTCTTCTCCCCTGGGCTTCATGCACAAGGGTTTCAGTATGGCTGGGCTGCAAACCCCAGTGTGAACAAGGATTCTCTTGTGCTGCATTTTGAGTGAACATGGAGATGCCACTGCAGCAAATTGGGACTACTCTATCATATCCAGGATTTCTGGTGTACTTCTGCTGCACACCTTTGTTCTCTCAGATCCCCAGTCAGGCTTTGTCCCATGGGCAAGCCAAAATAAACAGTGTAGCCAGTTCACTAATAATAATAAGGATAAAAGGAATAAAACATTCTACCTTCATTTCATGTGTTAATGCCCTTCTGTTAGGTATGAGAATGCATATGTGATATAAAGTATCTTGGAGAAAATTCTATAAACTTCATTGTGTCAGTGTGGCTCAACATCCTACAGAGTTAGCACACAATAAATTTACTTTATCATCAGTGAGAGAAACCCCTTGCTGGCTGTCCAAACTAGTTTGACTGTAAGGCTTCAAACCTTGATGTTTTAGGCTTGCCTGGATGCTGATTTACCATTTCTCTTCTTCAGTATCTCACATGTACAACCTCTGCATCTACTTTAATCTTGCAGTATTCTTTCTGTGTTGCCTGGTTTCAGAAGAGATGGGCAGCCAGCACTGCCCTTGATGCCTTTTTCAGGGCTTACTTAAACAGAGGCCAGACAAAATAAAGGGAATAAAAAGTGCATATATTTAATGAAGGGCCTTCAGGTACATTTAGGGCAGAGGAAGTCCCCCAGGGGCTACACCCAAAAATGGACCATGGGTCACAGGTTTGCACACTTTTATAACTTTGGCCCATTTGCATATTGGGGGTTCATCTTCTAGTTACAGCTCCAATTAATGAAGCCATGTACCCCAAGTTTGCTGCCCCCAACTCCCTTTTGTTTCCATCTCTCAGGGCCTGAGGCAGTGAGGTGTCCTTGATTGCCAGGCCTGGAGAGGAATTGTTGTGTCTGCCCAAAATGGGAGAGCAGCAGCTCACACTGTGTGTGGAGTTCAGAGTTATACACTAAAGAACTGCAGGATTACAAATACATGAAAAATATACAAGCTAAAATCCAAAGGTATCCCCCTGATTCATTTGGGAGGAGTGGCTGCTCTGTCCCTTTTCCATTGGCAGTGCTGTAGAGCTCAGCAGTGTGCCTTGGGATGCTGCCAGACCTCTCCTGGGATCACCTCTGTCCTTCTGGATTTCCTTCTCTTGCCCCTGCTGGGCTGCTGCACCAGTATATCCAGCAGGAGAACTTCAGGCTTCTGTTCCTCTGGTGAGAATAAAGGGGTACCAAGAGATTGTCACTGACAGCTTGCCCAGAATCTGAGCTCTCAGCTTTTACTGCACAGGTGCATTGATTACCTTGGCTGCATTATTGCACCAGGCTCTTAGTCCACATCATTCCAGTGACTTGTGCTAACTAAACAATCCCAGTTTTTGAGGAGATGCTTCCAATACTTTAATAACCTGTTTGTCAGCTGTGTTCATTGTAATGTGACACTGCAAGCAAATACTAAGCAGCTTGGTGGTTTGACCACAGCAACAATTAGCTCAGGAGTGTCTCCCTGCTATAGGCAGTCACTTCATTAAGTATTTATGAAACTGAAATGTTTCTGTTAATAAAACACAACTGGAGCTTCTTAGGGAAAGATTGATATAAGTGCTTTGCTTTGTATATCATTTAATGTGTTCACTGACTGGTAATGTCTCTTGGATAAAGAATAAAACAAGATCAAAACAAGAAATGGAGGCAGCAGCTTTGAGCTCAGTGATGCCTCTTAGGAGAAGAGCAAGCAGTTATTACCACTCTATTGTTTCAACCTCTGTCAGTGCCATGGGATCCCCTGAGCTCACAGCTCCTGCTGGTTGGCAGCCAGAGTCATACAGGTTCTGAGAGCTCAGCTGCAGCCTGGCCTTGTGCTCTTGTGTGAGTAGGGCCATACAGCAGCTCCCTGTCCTCATAAAACCACACATCTCACAGCACAGCTGGTCCTGGGAGCCCCAGACAGCACTTAATGGGCCAGGCACAGAGTTCCCATTAAATGCCAGATAGTTTTATCTACTGCTGACCGAGGGAAAAGAATGCATGTAACAAATCAGATCACCTTTGGATTAATACTGAGATGTTGGGGTCACTTCCTGTCCAGAATTTAGTGTTTAACAAGTGTTCTTTCCTATGAGCATGAGCAATGGAAGGGATCTAGAGACTCAGGGTATCCACAGCCCCGTGTTAGGATGGAGTGTGCCAGTCCAGGGGGTGAGAGCAGCCCAGGGCACGAGGCACAGCTCAGGGCTTTAAATAGAGAGCAGCAGAGAAAGAGAAACAGCCATGGAGTGCTTCCCTAGGAATTGGGCAACTGGGACCTTCCCTGGTGGAAGAAGTTCCCTGTTTCCCTGGATTAATTAAAAGCACTGCTGCCTAACCCAGAGGAAGAGAGAATCTCTTTTTCTTTCTTCAAAGGCTAAGTTTCTCTCAGCCTTTGATGAAAGTGAAGTGTCAATTTTTTTAATGTAGTCTGGCTGAGAGCCTGCTGTGGGTATGGCAGGCAGTGCTCAGGCTGTCAGGAAGCAAGACTAGCTTCTACAAAACCATAATTGCTGAGCTAATTTTAAGCAAAATGAGCTCAAACAAAGCAATGGTGTTCTCCAACAGCTTCCACCTTCCTCCTGCTTCTGCAAAAGAAGAGCAGATGAATCTGTGGCTCTGTGATCAGCAGACATGCTGGGCCTTGATCAGGTAGGGATGTCTGCACTGATCTTTATGCATTTAACAGGCCTTTGGACTTAAATGTGGCTACTCACAGCCACCAGCTGGCCTGGTTGGGGAGCTTGGGTGAATTTAGCTTTGATTCCACTGTAATCTTGTAGGAGTGTTTGTCCTTCACCTGAATGGGAGAAGGGCCTGGCATCACTTTAGTCTTCTTACTCCATGGCAAGGTAACCATTCAGTCAGGGAAAAAAAAAATACAGTCCAACAGGCTACAGCAGTAAAACACCATGTGTGTAGGTTTATCCTTTTAGGAGGTTGATAGAGTCAAATATGGGTGAGCAAGAAGTGCACCACAGGGCAGAATGTCACCATTTACTCAGGATCATTTCAGTGATCTGATGTAGTTACAAGAATTTCCTTAAGGAAAAGAGCAGTATCCAAGGAAGAAGAAAACTGGATTCAATATTAGTACTTTTTTGTGTATTAAAATGATATGATTTGCTAAAAATTTCCAACATTCCTTGCAGCACCAAAGCTATAAAAAGTACTGATTGTAAAGCAGAGGTCTTAAAAGTCTTTAAAAATTATTCCTTCTAAAATAAGCAAGTAAGTGAAATGAGAATTCAACGCACATTGCATTTTCTCCTTTTAGCTTTAGGTAAATACAGCCAGAAATTCAGTTCTCTATTTATTTGCAAACACTGCATAATAAACATAAATGTACTGCTGTTAAGAATAATAATGCAATGCTAATGATTCTGAAAAGTAAGGAGGGAATAAAAGAACCATCTGAAGGAAAGGGACAGGTAATTAGGCAAAGCAGGGAGATGAAATGGTAGATAAGTACCTAAGAAAATTACACAGTAAAGGTGATTAAAAATAAAGGAATATAAATTGTAAATTGTATAGTAGAACAGAAAATACAGAAAGTGCTGGCAAGGATGAGGCACAAAAGGTGAATCTAAACTGCAAGGGTTAAGGATTTGAAATGTAGCTGTCCCCCAGTTCATCTGATCAGAGAATTCACTCTTGGCAAAAGAACTGGGGTGAGACTCTGCATTACAGCTGGGAGCACTGACCACAGGGTGAAGCACAGCAAGCACAAAGGTTTTGCTCCCCAGATCCCCTTTGGCTGAGCTGGCAGCTCCAGCTCTCCCAGCTCCTCCCTCTGGCATTCTGGCCTCCCAGGAGCTCCACTCCTCCTTGCTGGGTGCTGATGCTCAGCCCTGGTTTTTCACTCGGGGCCCATTTCCTGCAGTGCAGTTGGCCCAGATGATTTCCATCTCCTCTTGGATGGACTCCCAGGAAATGGAAATTTAGGGGATGCCACCTGGATCAACTCATCCAGGCTAAAAATACGAGGCTTTTGCATATGCCTGAATGAGGATGGTTCTCAGGCTGCTGACTGCAAGACCTTACAAATCCCAGTGGATCAGCACAAGGGAAGGAAGGTTCCTAACATGTAGTGGCCAGTAGATTACAAGAGTTAATCATGATTTTCAGTAAATTGTTGGTCCCACTGTAGCAATTTTTCCATTGCTTTTGATGGAATTACCTTATTTCTGTTCCTCAGGACTATAACAGGAAGAATACAGACAACTACAGGTTTTATGGAGATGTTAAGAGAAAAAAAAATGCACAGAGCATTCAAGTCTTGAAAAACTATTATTAATTTTATGAGTAACCATAAAAAATATTCTGAGTTTAATTTTAATTCTTCCCCCTTTTTTTTCCTTGTTTTTTGTTTTTTGTGGTCAGCAATCAAAACTGGATTACTTCCCATTTGGAGCACTAGAGTTTGTAATATTTTTCTGCTGAGAACCAGCTCTCTTTGTAATCAGTTGCCACAGAGATGTTGGTGAGGAACAATAGTATTGCCAGTGAATGTCTCTGATTGAAGAAAGCTTTAATCAGAAGTTACAACTTGAAAAAACAGCAAAATTGTAGAAGTTCAGCTTTTCCCTGGAAAAAAGCTCTGACTCCTTGAGTCCTTGAGTGTAGTGCTGTTGTTGTGTGCAGTGAAAATTGCCAGTTTCCTCCTGAGGAAGGAGTGTCTGTGCAAGTACAGCAGCATCCAGGTGCTGTCTGATACACAGAGGTGCAGAGAGCAAATGAAATGGGAAGTGGAGCCATACAGTGGCACTGTTTCACGAGAAAAAAAAGCTATTTTCCCTGCTGCTAATGGCAGTAATTCATCTGTTCTCAAACTTAATTCCTCTGACCATTCCTCTCTGGCTGTTGTTCTGCTATTATGCCTTTACTTTCAATTTTTTGGCAGTAAAATGATTCTGACCAGCCACCTTTATATTGAATAATCACCTTGGAGTATCCTCAGCATGCCAGTAGGGAATGACTGGATAGCTGTAAGCACTCCAATGAAGGGTTCTCTGTGAAGTATCAAATAAAAGGTCAGGAGATTAGACCTCATGAAAAGCACTGCTTGCTTTGGAAGGTATGTGCTGCAGGGTATTGCTTTCCCACCTGTGAAGTGGTTAAGGGCACTGTGATATTTATTTAGTATTTATAGAGGGGAGATTGGTAAATAAGTCTAAACTATACTTTTCACAACTGAATGAGTACTTTCCTCTACAGCAGTGCAAACTTGACTTTTGTCTAAGATTAATGGTGAAGATACTTTGTGAGGTTTAATGTCACTTTAATTTAGCTCCACCAACCAACCACTGTTATTATTATTACTTTAACATTTCTAAGCACACCTCACCTGTACTCCTTAAGCGTGTCATGGTAATGAAAATTTAGTTGATTTAGTGATTAACTGTGTTGATTTAATTATCTTAGGTAAATAATATTATATGCTAATGTAAGGTAACATTTCTCTTTAATCTCTTAGAACTGTATATGCTGCAATCAGATTCTTTAAATATTTACTGAAGCACTTAGATGTAATAAATCTGATAGAATTATTGTGGAGTGACATGATGCCAGTGCCAGCATAAGCTCCTTCCCAGAGCATTTATGGAAAAGATGGGTAAAATGTCCCTGTGTCAGAACTCAGTGCATCCCTCTGGGTGTCCAGAGCTGCTGAGGCCCCTGCCAGGGGGCTCAGAGACCCTGGCACACAGCCCAGAACACCTGGGGGTTTGATTATGACCCGTGGAGCAAATTACCAGCTTTGGATGAAGACCTGAAAGCCACAGAAGTTTAAATAATGTAATAATAAAATTATCACTGGGTGAAGGGGTAGATTTTGGGATTTTTAGAATAGGGGTTTTAGGGACAAGGTGGAGGGACTTGGGTGTGTCCAGCCTTTCTTCTTCTCTACCTCCATCTTCTGCTGTGATGTTGGCACTTTGGGATTGGTCTAGAGTAGAAGCTCACTGTCTAACACAGGTGATGGGTATTGGAAAGTAATTGCAAACATGTTATCTGTAGTTTGCAGTATAAAGAGATAACACCGCCCTGGGGGCAGGCAGAGTGCCTGGAACTGCACTGCTGAGAGGACCTTGGCTGGACAGGAGAAAAATTTAATAGATTAGATTTAATAAACAACTTTAAGAAGAAAACCTGAAGAACTCCAGCTCATTTTTCAGACGTGCAGGCCGAAACAGAGACTTTTCACATCTCAGGGCTGCAATTAACAACTAAACTCCTGAGATCCCTGCTGTTAGAAATGGAGGGAAAATTGGTTTGGAGGCATTCCCAGGCTCTCATTCATACTCTGCAGTTGCCTTTGTAGCTGCCTGGCCAGGGAAGCTGTTCCCAGCACTGCTGGGCTCCCTCCTCCCAGCCAGCATTCCCAGAGCTCCCCTTGGGCAGCGGGAACTGGAGCAAGGGCAGCTGGCCTGGGTGAGGGAGGAGCAGTGGGGCAGTGGGAGGAGGTCACTGCATGCAGTGGGACACAGAGTGCTGGGATCTCCTGTGGGACACAGATTCTGCAGCACTCAGCATCACTGCTGGCTCTGCTGCTCCAACGACTGCCCTGACTTCCCCAAACATGACAGAACACTCTGTGTCCCCAGCCAAGTGCTACAGAGCCCAGTCTTGTTGCATCTTGCTCCGTTTTATTCCTGTTAACATTTATAAAGAAAATGAAATATTTACTGCTTTAATACATGCAGGTCTGAGGAGCCTCATAGAAAAATCTCTGTGGGTTCAGTTCTTTACTAAATTATTATATAAAAGTCTAGAGATCCACAAAGTATCTAATTACAAGGGAAGGTTTTATAAGTCTCTGTCTGCCTTTTATAGCACTTAGAATATAGTTGTTGCAGGCTGCCTGGGCATTTTGTTAGGCAGAACTGTGCATTTTCAGAGGTGTCCTGAGACAGGCAGTGTGCTTTGGCTTCAGCTGCAGCTTAAGCCTGCATTTAGAGCAAAACTAGGGATGATACTGGGCAAGATCTGAACAAGAGTAAGATGCTGATGGTTGTAGTAGCTAATGGTGATGAGCTGTTCTGAAATTCAGACTATTTCAAGCAGGTTCTTATGTGAACATCAAGCCCATTTAAAATGCCTGTCCATCTTTCTGGGCTAAATATTTGAAATTTTGACTCAACATCCACAGAGTTCTCAGAACAGTTTCAGAGTTACTACATGACATTCATAAACTGTAGTGACAGTAGTCTTAGAAATAGCAAAACTTGTATGATTGTATTTAATGTCTCAGGTCAGTAGCAGATTTTCAAATATGCAGACATTTGAAGTGTCCCTTTTCTCAAAAAATGGGTAAAAACATTTAGATGCATTGCAGTCTTCATAATTATGAAGTACATGCTATCCTCTTCTCTTCTCTCTCTCCTCTCCTCTCCTCTCCTCTCCTCTCCTCTCCTCTCCTCTCCTCTCCTCTCCTCTCCTCTCCTCTCCTCTCCTCTCCTCTCCTCTCCTCTCCTCTCCTCTTCCTCCTCCTAACAGATTAACCTCACTGAACAGGGAATACTAATAGCAATCTGAGTACATGCATGTCTAAATATATCACCAAATATTTATTTCATCAACTTAATAGAGATTAGAAATGCTAAAAATAATGATTAAAATTCCTATAATTAATAAAATGACTGGAAAGTAAGATTGGAGATGAGATCCGTTAAAATCAAGATGTAATATTCTTGCACAATATTTAGAAGAAACCCCAAAGGCAATACTTCAACCACTGACCTTTTTACATATTTTCCTGGTTTGCTAAATGCAGGAAAACCCCCAGACTGGAGAACATCAGCAGGATGTGAGCCATCCCTAACTGCTGACTAAGGACTGATGTGAGCAGCCCCTACAGAGCAGTCAGCCCATTCAGCATTGGTGTCCACAGAAATCCTGTCCCACTTGGATGTCAGGTCTGGTTCAATATCCTACACAGAACTCATTTTCAGGCCTGGGCTCTGAAAAATGTGCAACATGTGCTAAAAGAAGTGACAAAATACCCTAATCTGCTGCTTCTGAGCTAAAGGGAGTTCTATAACATGTATTAGGCAGCCATTCCCAGGCACCAAGCTGTGACAGTGATAAGCTCACATGCATTGCTTACAGCTTAGCACTGTAATGACAGCTTATCGATATTTATGTCACATTTTAAAGCATCAGGGTTCTTCACAGTGTTCCCAACATGCACACCTCTATAGCACCATCCAGTCATTGGCAGATAGAGCTAAAGGCACTGTGGAAACCAAAGCTGGTTCCACATTTGTGTGTAGAGAAATCAGACTGGGAGTTGCTTATTTTGGGGGCCCAACAGCCAATTCACACTAGCAGATCTTTAAAGCTTCCATACATCCTATTTGTGGAGGTGGCTTATTTTTAATTTTTTCAGAGCTGAGCCAGGCAGTATTTGGGCCAGTGTAGCCTTGTGACAGTGTTCTCTGGGGTCTCAGGTTGAGGGAAGAGATGAGGATCTGACTCCATGTTTCAGAAGGCTGATTTATTATTTTATGATATATATTACATTAAAACTATACTAAAAGAATAGAAGAAAGGATTTCATCAGAAGGCTGGCTAAGAATAGAAAAGAAATTGAATGAATAACAAAGGTTTGTGGCTCAGCTCTCTGTCTGAGCCAGCTGACTGTGATTGGCCATTAATTAGAAACAGCCCCATGAGCCCAATCCCAGATGCACCTGTTGCATTCCACAGCAGCAGATAACCATTGGTTACATTTTGTTCCTAAGGAAAGGATTTTCCCTAAAAGATGTCTGCGACATAGCCTGTGTTCAGATGTTGAAAACATTTGCCAGGAGCACAAGTCAGAACAACTTTCCTGCAGGAAGACACAAGTTTGGTTGGCTGGGCTGGGAGGTGAGAAGGTGGCAGGGAATGCTGGGGGGATGTCAGAGCTTGGGACAGCAGAGGCCACCAAATCAATAGTCAATAATCAGCACAGGCAGAACAGCTGGAGCCCAGCAGGGCTTGTGGCCTGAGGTGGGGAGTGGGGATGGATGGAGGCAGTCTCTATAACGATGAAGTACATACTATCCTCTTCTCTTCTCTTCTCTTCTCTTCTCTTCTCTTCTCTTCTCTTCTCTTCTCTTCTCTTCTCTTCTCTTCTCTTCTCTTCTCTTCTCTTCTCTTCTCTGTCACAAACCCTCTCCATTTGGACATCTCTGCAGGGATTCTGGCTTGGGAGCAGGCACAGTCCTCCCACCCTCTCCCCGTGCTGCCTTCCCTGCCTGATCCATGGGCACTGTGAGCTCAGGACCCAGAATCTGCTTGGGGTTCAATTGTGCTCTTTCAGCATCGGGTTTTGTCTAAATTTAGGGGTTGTTCATACACACAGGCCTGTCAGCTAAATATCTAATCCCTAACACCACATTTCATTTTCTCTGAACAGAGAACACTGAGTTAATTCACCTTAGCCCTTGGCTGCCTAAAGCTTTCAGGTGCAGTATGAAATAAAATAACAGCATAAACAGAGCTTTGCTTCTACTAGGAATTGCAAACTGAATTTCTGAATTGGTGGTGGGAACTGGAAATCTTTCCCTTGTATCAGTGAGAAGATGTGCCTTTTCAGTCCAGGAAGTGTGTATTTTGAATTGAGGGAGACAAACCCAAATGCTCAAATAGTGCCCTTTTTAGACATAAAGAAAACACAAAGCAGTTCCCTTTGTAACCTCCTGCATATAAAACACCTGCCATAAAACACTGCATGGCAGCTAGAAGGCAAAGTGTGCAGGCAAATGGATTCATTTTCTCTTCCTCTACCTGTCACTTCTGACTGTCAAGTCAAAATCTGGCCCCAGATCAGAGCTTAGGTCAGAGAGGGGCTGTGCTTCCTTGGCTGCCATGAGCTGCTGGAATCCAAGATGAGGAATCCTCAGCCTGGGTGCTGAAGCTGCCTCTGAGCCCTCACAGCTGTGCATTGTTCTGACAGCTTTGGGGGTAGCTCAGCATTTCTCTTGCATTTAATCCTTGCCAGGCTTCACAGCCTCAGAGTCTGTCTTCCTTTCCCCAAAGGATCTTGAGCCTCAGAGCAAATCTGTAGTGGTTTGGTCTCAGCACCAAACAGAGCTGACAGAAGAGGTAATACTGGTTTTCCCTGCTAGCCAGCAATTTAGGACATTTGCTTAGGATGCAGAAGACCTGGATTCACTTTTGCTTTTGTTGTGCCACATGAATTTGTAAGTTTGGGCTACCCTGGGCTGTGTGGGGACCCTCAAGTCCTTCCACTCAAGCTGTTCCACTTTGCCTGACATAATTAAATATTAATTGGGCCAGACTGAAGGAGTAAATGACTTTTTATAGCCTGGCAACTAGGCCACTCACCTGGGAGAAGAAAATCACAAGTCCTAGCACTCATATTTTACAGCTAGAAGCATAGAGCTATATTTGAGCATGTGAATGTTTGATTTCTTTTTAAAAAAAACATTTAGATGTTGCTTCTTTAGACTTCACTATACTAAGTCTTTTTGAGGACCAACCCATCTTATTAGGGTGCCTAATATAAGGACATGCCTTGAAACTTATGGGCCCATTAAAAAACAAAACAAAACAAAAAAGGAAAACCACAAAAAAACAAAACAAAAAACAACCAAACAGACCAAAACAAAAATAAAAACAAACAAAATCCCACAACAAGAGCAACAAATCCACTCAAAGAAACCCAAACAAAAACCCCACATCTTTCAGCTGACTTTGAAGAATCTGAGAACAAATCTGTCAGGTCAGACTGATGCTGCAGGAGTTGATTCTCTTTGGAGATTTTTTTAAAGAAAATACAGGGAATTTCTATTAATCACTGCCTTAATTGTAGTTCAAAACAAAAGGGTGGCCATTCCTGGAAGCCTCATTGTGAACACTTACATTTCCAAACAAATCTTTTCTTTCATAAATGTCAGGAAAAAAATTGTAGCTTCTTATAAGACTCAAGCCTGTATTTCCTGCCATTGTGAATAGCTGCCTGATGAATTAGGGCAGGCTATCTATGGTGTATGTTTATTTTAAAGCTTTCAATGTCTGTTATCTGCAAAGCATTTCTATTCACTGGTTTGCTCTAAAAGCACAATATCAATTATCTCTTCACTGAAACACACTTTTAACTCACGTGAAGTATATAAAATACATAAAAACATAGCTCCTCTAGTTATTCTAGATGCTTACAGTAGATGAAAGAGGATAATATTTTTGTTTATGAAATTAGATACTACAGCATCTGTCTTGTTAAAATGAAAAACTGAGATCCTTGAAAGGGAGGAGATTTTGTTCTTCACCTTCAGGAATTAACTATTGTTATACACAATTTCTAGGCTTTCTCCAGCATTCTGTATCAGAATTCTAATGATAAACATCTGACAGTAAAAACAATGCTGAGCTCATGTAATTCTTAGGGTTTCAGAAATGTACAGACCAGTATTGAAATGTTATTTTTATGACTTCTTTCTCTAATAAAATGTTCTGTATTTGAATAGAATTAGGGAAGGCCTTTGCAGATGGACACAATTCCATGTTCAGGTTTTTTTGCTTTTTCTACAGAGGTTCTTCATTAAATATTCACAAGACATACCTGAATAATTTACATTGCCTTAATTCACTAGGCACAATAGTTAAGGTAAAAAAGACCACAGTCATTCAGGCAACAGAAGGAAGATGTTCAAAGAATTAAATTTAAAAAAAAGAAAAAGAGCTTTATTAGAATTGCTTGCTTCAAATAGCAGGTTCTGTGTGTGTGTGTGTATCTACATTTTAATGTTGGCTCATGCTTGTCTGTTTTCTGCTGGTGGTTTCCCACTTTAAGATGCTAGATTGATAGTGGAATTATCTGCTGTTTAATCAACTCTGAGCCATTTCCACTCCAATCAGTGGAAAAAGAGCCTTTGGTATTTTCCATGCTTGCCTCACGTTGAAGTGAAGGGTCACAGAGGAATGTACCCTTGACCCTGCAGGAGAGACCCCTGCACATTTTCTCAGCCAGTCCCACAGTGATTCATGACAGTGCAGAGTACTTAATACAATATGGTTTTCAGACAGTCATATAATAAAATATATAGCTCATAAACTTTAGCTCTATAAACAGAGGTCACTGCCTTGTGGGAACTCCCATGATTTAAGTCTGTGAAAATACTGCTGTGCATTGTAGATCTGACACAGCCCTAACCAGGACTTTGTGCAGAGGACAGTCCCCAGCCACAGAGGTGAAAAGCTTAAATGGAGAGATTATGCATCCAGTTTCATACAAATATGGAGAGAGTTTTCAAATCCCATGAGAAACCTCATTGCTTTACAGCAAACATGACTGTGTGGAAGGGAATGTACACACATGCATGCTCAGCCAGTGACTTCTGTGCAAATCTGGTCATGAAAATGCTGGCTGCCCCACAAAAAAGGGGCAAAATAGCAGAGAGCAATGCTGAAATCTGAAACCTTAAATTGAGACTTTCAAATTTCAACTTCATGATGCCCTTCTGATTTCCAAGTTGAAAACATGACTGGAAACTCGACTATAATAAAGCATTGTGATTTTCCTACAAAATGTACACTGTAAATGCTGCAGTCCATGCTTCCAGGTGTAATCATGTCTACAAAGTCTATTTGTCCTAGTTAATATTTGATGTTCAGTGTGAAAACAGTGGCTAGCACATTCTGTTTAAAGACAGCAAAATGATCAAGTAAGTGCCTTGACAGACAGCAGGACCAGTGCAGATGTACCTTGTAATCTTCACCGAAGTACAGGGCAATATGTTGACATATTCCAAACAAGAGTGATGGTCTTTTTCCCAATCTATTAATTTCTAAATGAAAATAGCAAACTTCTTATTTGTGCAAGACTTTTCTTGTCCACTTCCTACTGTTGATATATATGACTATAGCCAGATGCAAAATCAACCCAGAAACAGGATTCCCTTTAGCTAAATTCTGATGTTACTGTGAATACATCTACAGAAAATATTACAGCACTGAATGAAGGCTGAATTCTGTTTATATTATGTTCAAGTATTATCTCTCAGATAAGCAAATCTTATTAAAAATATCCTTTGTTAATTCCATCAGAGTAATTATAGCAGAAAACAATAACAATTACATTGTAATTTCTCCAAAAAGTAATAACCCAGAACTTTGTTTGACATCTAAATTAGATTATTGCGAGAAATTGCAAATTAATTAAAGTCAGCCCTTCAGGCTTTCTACTCTGAAAGTCTGAAACCAAAAATTTCTCTTTCATAAGTCACTGGTGCTCTAAAGGCTGGTAAAGCCTCAGTCTATCTCCCATGTTCTTTCAGCTTTCCAAAAAATATTTCCTTCATTTCCAGAAGATGAACCTCAGATTCTTCATCCCACTGGATGTGGAACTGAACCAGCTAAAATACCTGTGTTTGGGGGGTTTTGGGGTGGTCCTGTAAATTCAGGATCAGCATCTTTTGGGAGGAAGCAATGCACTGAATCCATAGCAGCTCATTCTTTTCCATTGACTCATGTGAAATATTTCTCTTTAAGTGGAAGGTCGAGGCCGATGCCTTCCCAGCTTTTGGTGCTGAATCCCCCCATGGGGATAAACCTCTCCAGCCTGCAGGCAGCAGCAGCAAACCCTGTGCCAGGTTCCTCCTGCAGGGCTGGAGAGACTCCCAGGGCTGGGAGCAAGGGCCTGCCTTGACCAATAGAGTGGGCAACTCCTGCAGCCTGGTCAGTGCAGGATAGCACAGCTGGATCCAGGGATTCTGCTGTGCAGGGACAGGCCTGCCCCCTCAATGGGAGCAGGGGAGTGCTCTGCCACCTCCCCAGGGCTGCAGGGCTCCTGCTGAGCCACCACATCCCTGCTGCCACTGCTCGTCTGTTCCCCAATGAGGCATCCTGCTCTTCAAAACTGCTGAGCTTCTGGAAATTCTTACTCATCACAGTGGGAGCTGTGGGATAAGTGGTCTGGAAAATGAAGTGATATGTCTCTTTTCTTGAAATAGCATCTCAGGAGTCAGTTTTGAAATGCTTGTCTGAAATCCTTTTATTTCTCCTTGAACGTGTCTGAACTGCTCCTCAATTTAGGACCTTCTGATTCAGCTGATTGCTGTCCTGACAACAGTCCTGCCCAGAGCACTGTGTAAGGCTTCCAGTGGGCTGCCCCTCAGGGGATGCCTTGTGCAGGCTGACCTAGAACAGAGGCTGGACAGAGCTAAAGAATAAAGTAGGGATTTATAAGAAGGCCTCAATGGATGCACCTTGGGCACCACAAGAGCCCAGCCAGGGCTGCACCCAAGATGAACCAAAATGGGCACAAAATGCATGACCAGGCACAGGATCTCTCCCTTTGATCAGTTCTGCTCCATTTGCACCTTGCAGTTCATTGTCCCATTCCAGCTTTAGCCCCTGCAGTCCCACCCTGCTTGTTTTTCTCTCTCCAGCCCATGGTGTTTGTGCTCTTGGGCTGAGATTTGGATCATTTGTCCTTGGTGCCCAGCTGGAGCAGGAATTGTTTTGTCTCCCTGCTCTGTGCACAGAGCTCACCACCCCATAATGTGAAGCCCAGACCCACACACTAAAGCAGCCCAGAATCTGAAAAATAGAAAAGCTAAAACCTGAGGCATCAGAGGCAGGAAGTCAAGGCATGCAGTGAAATAAAGCCTCTGTTGGAATACACTGGGGTTTTATTCACAATTCTCCAATGGGAACACTTCCTTATAATTCCATTTGCCTTCCCAGCAGTCTGCTGCTGGATTGAGCCTGTTGCAGGACATCCTAAATGCCCTTACAGCAGTGACCACAGACCTCAGTGGGCTGGCTCACATTCCCAGAGTTTCCCCAGTCCTGACTGAAAGACTGGGATCTTGAAAACAGGCACCAGCTCATGACTCTGGACAGCCATCCTCAGAGCACTAGTCAGCCATGTGCTTGGAGTTTTCTTCAATTCAAATCTCTTTCTCTGGTAAAATCTAAGGTTTATTTAAACAAGAGAATTAACTTTCCAATTACATTCTGCCTGTGAACTTTAATGCAGTGGGACTTCGGAGCTCCTGTGAGCTGTAGGCTCCTGTGCTTTCTGCAGCAAGTTATGATGGCTGTTGCTGTCATTTCTTCATTCTGCAGAGTTGATCTCCTTCCATTCACCCACTAACCCAAGCAAAGTCCATCTATCCATTTGCAGCATAGAATACCATTTCTCCCACTTCCTGGCTCTTCTGGCAGCTGCAGACAAATGACTGTCCTGCTAATAGTCCCTCTGTTCCAGAGATTAGTGCTTTAAGCATGTGAAAACAGTATTTCTCAATTTATTCTGACAGAGTTTTATTTGTCAAGTTTACAGAAAGCTTAACCAAGTCATGCTGTGACACCCCTTCCAAAATCATCTTTAACCAGCTCCAGCAAAGAAGCTGGGATTTGCTCACCACCCAGTGTTCTGTCTCCCTGTGTATTCTTGCTGGTATTTTAACCTTCCACCCACTAACACCAATCACACTGTATATTAAAAAAACATTTTCTTAAATCTCTTTCTTCTGTGATACAGGCAAAAAGATTAACTACTACTATATCTGACTGCTGCACAATTATATAGCACCAGAGGTGACTGAGGCAGGGAAATATCAGAAAGTTCTCCTTCATAACCATTTAAACCCAGATTTTTCATGCTTAAGGGAGAGAAACCAATGGGCCTTAACCAAATGCAAATTCTGGAGTGCAGATGGAAGTTTTTACTGGAAGCATGGTGAGCTTTGGGGCAGCTCCCAGCAGGACTGATGGGGGGATGTGATTGTCAGGTGGAAGAGATCCCTTGGTGTAGCTCCTTGGATGGTGTGGTTGGGTGCAGGAGCGGGGTGGACGTGGTGATAAGCTTGGTGATAATGGCAGTTCCTTCTCTGTCACTGGGCAGGTGCTGTGACAACAGCCTCTAAAGCCACCTTGCTTGACTGGCTGTGGTGCTGAGTGCTGTGGAAGGTTCTGGGGGAGTGGGGAGATGAAAGGTGAGTGACTGCAGGGACCCCTGCAGGAACACCCCTGCGTGTGCGTCTGGGCTTGTCTGGGAACACAACAGGTATGGAAGCAAAACCAAACCCTCTGGAAATCAGTTCTATCCTTTAAGTTTCTGTAAACACCCAGGAGCTCTGTTCAAGCCTGTGAGAAAGCAAGAGGCAGCCTGAGGGGAAGGGCAGCAGCAGAGAAACCCTGAGGAGCAGAGCAGTGAGCACAGCGAGCCCTGCTCCACGCTCAGCACGCGGCGCCGATCCCCTGCCGCGCTGAGGGATGAGCAGTGACAGCCTGAGCAATGAGATGTCTTCCTGCAGCAGCAGAAAAATCAGGCCTGTGCACAAAGACTAATGCTGACACCCTCCCCAAAACAGGGCAAAGCAGCAAGGGGCTTGCTACAGGGAATAATGCTGTGTGGAGACTAATGGAGCAGTCATCAGCAGTATCTCTGTGGTGTGTAATAGCAAAAAGCATTCACAAACATTTAATTAAAATGAATTTAATGGCCAGATTTAAGCTGTTATTCCAGAAGTTAAATGCCAGTTACCAATGTGTTAAGATGCACAATCAGTACTGCATACATGAATTCATCCCTTGGTCTCATCTGTAACTATAGTAATGTTGTGCACTCGCTAGATTGTGCTGGGGGCCTCAGCTTTCAGCTGCTATTGCAGGAGCTGTCATCTATCACATTGTCTTGTCATCTTCACACTTCTATTGTTATTCACTGGTTAAGAAGAAGGGACTTTTTGTGTTCTGAAAAACCTTGAGAAAGTAGGGAGATGGAGAAACTAGAAGCCAAAATTTTCATGTTCTAGGTGATAATCCTCGTTAGGCTAAAAAGACAAATCTGTGGATTTTTCAGTTTGGGAAGTTAATTTAGACTCTAGAATTTTGATTTGAAAAGGAAAACAAGACCATTTAGACTCATGGAGCCCATTGCAGGCTCCAAGGCTTTGCAGGAATTCCTTCATGTTTGCTGGCACTGTAGAAACGACCTCAGTAAAGCAGCTGTCACGTCTGTCCAGTCTGGCATCTTGTCTGCAGGAGGGGCTGACACTGAATGTGCCAGAAGATACATGTGCTGCACTTCTTCAGTAAAAAGATTTCATTCTCAAGGTAAAGAAACATGAAACTTATGTTGCAAATGTTCTGAGGGTGTTATCAAACAGAAGTGAATTTTTAAAGAGAAGGCATTCAAATTTTTATGGAGTATTTAATCATAAAAAATCAATTTAAGGAAGCACTTCAATGACTAAGCATTTCTGAATAAAGACCTGAACTCCATAAACAGTGTTAAAGCTGCCAAAATTCTTGGGACAGTGCTGAGGAGTCCACCTTGCTTGCCAGTCTCTTACATTAGGCACACATTTTTCCAAGGTTTTGTTCTTCCTTTAGGATGTAAAATTTATTGTGAAGTGAAATCACTGTGAAACATTACATTATCAAAACTAATTAATTGCTTCCTGTTACTTGTTAACCTTGGAGGTTTCTCTTTAACTCTGAACTAAGCAGTAAGCACAAAACTGTTCTGTTGATTCAAGATGCTGTAACATCTTGCCATGGATGAAATTTAACCTGGTAAGCTCCACTTGGGTCAGAAAATGGTCCAGCTTTTCATCTAGTGGGGAAAAAAAAAACCCAAACAAACAGAAAATGAGTGACTTGAAGTACATCATATGAAATATTAAAGAAATGCAGAGCCAAGTTAGCAGATGTTTGCCCTTCAGTGGCTGAGTGCTGTGTCTGTAGCTGAGACAGGTTCCTTGAGGAACCTACTGAGACCATGCCCCAGTGCCTCTGCTGAGGCTGGGGTCCCACCTCAGTGCTGGGAATCACCCCCTTCCCACCAGCACTGCCCCCTGGAATGTGGCTCTGTAACTCCCAGAGACTCTGGGCTGACTGCCAGCACCTCCCATCCCATCTCCCACAGTCACTGCACCCAGGAAGGAGCCCACCATAGCCCACAGGCAAAGCTGTCCCCCACAGCAGCTGGAGATGGTCAGAAATAGACCCAGCTGCAGGGAAAACTCGAAGAAGTGGGCTTCAGTGATGTCTGCCCATCCCAAAGGGGATAATCAGGTTTTTACAGCATATTGGTGTGAGAACTCTGCCAGGTGTAGGTATGAGAAGAGTGAGTTGGCACATTTTATGGGTCCAGAAAAAAATGGGGCCAATCAACCTTTTTGGCTCCTTCAGCTTATCCTTCTGCTGCACTGGTTGTGTTTTGTTTCTTCCCATGCTTCTTGAAGTATTAGCTGATTGAAATGAATTTGAAATTCAGACATCAGGTATTGTTATGTGCTGGCCTTTGACACCAACAGACAGTGTGTTTGACATGCAGATAGACTTCATGGGCTCTAATCTCCATCATTTCCTGTGTTATAATTCTTAGATGGCAGAAGATCTGATGGAGGTCACCTCAGCCTCTGAGCATTGCCTGTTAAACTGGGGACAGGAAGGGGGAGAACATAAACAGTGCTCATCTGTACGTGAAAAGGTCATTTTAGAGAAACAGAGTCAGAGGCTTCATCTGAAGCAAAGAATTCTTCTATTAGTGAGTTTTTAAAAGAAAGAGCATAAATTGGCAACCCAGTTAACCAAACTGGAGTGTCCCAGACATGTTTTATGAAAAATCTTTTCCTTAGGATTTTTCCTCCTGAGAAGCTGAGAGGCCTCAGGAACAAAATGTAACCAATGGTTATCTGCTGCTGTGGAATGCAACAGGTGCATCTGGGATTGGGCTCATGGGGTTGTTTCTAATTAATGGCCAATCACAGTCAGCTGGCTCGGACAGAGAGCTGAGCCACAAGCCTTTGTTATTCATTCCTTCTTTTTCTATTCTTAGCCAGCCTTCTGATGAAATCCTTTCTTCTATTCTTTCAGTATAGTTTTAATGTAATATATATCATAAAATAATAAATCAAGCCTTCTGAAACATGGAGTCAGATCCTCATCTCTTCCCTCAACCTGAGACCCCTGAACAGGGTCACACTGGAGAACCCAGGTGGTCACTTAGCCTGCACTCAGCCCCCAGGGAGAGCTGTGGCCCTGAGCTGTTGTCACTGCCACCACCCCCCAGCAAGGCTGGTGCTTCCTGCTCTACAGCACAGCTTCCAGCCTGGGATCCCTGGGGTGCTGGGAGCAGGGAAGATGAGGCAGGAGGATGTGACAGTGTGTTATGCCCTCCCTCTCCTAAGTGTGTGCCTGAGAGCAGCCTGGTGGGGGGCTTTGAGTGAAGTTTTGATGGTGTGCAGCTCCAAAGGGCCCTGTAATTGATTGTGAGCGAGGCTGTGAGAGCATCCCAAATCCAATTGCAGTTACTGCACTGGGCCCATCTAAATCCCCCCGACATGTTATTTGGATATTGTGCTGCCTTATAGATTCTCCATAAACTGCCAGGCAGGGCTGCTGTGTGCAGCTAAATTATGGCTGTGCTGTAACATAGAAACTGCCCAGAAACTGCCTGTGCGCAGCAATATACAATTTTATACGGAGTTTGTTTTTTAACAAGAGAGGTTGTCTCTGCTTTTATGATCGTGTATGGGTTCCAGGGCTGGACATCTTCATTAATTTTACTCTGTCTTCTACTGAAAATACCATATATTGCATTTATTGGTTGTCCATTGTGACTGGTTGTGACTGTGACTTGGAGAGTTGTAGATATTTTTTTATTTTAATTCTGTGTAAATCTTCATCCAAGAGTAGATTAGTTGTGAAGAGCAGGTGTGCTGGAAGTGAAGCACTTGAATTGTAGGAGATTGGGAAATGGTGCTTTATTGTCAGAGCTCTTCTGTGTCTCTTCTCATCACCACCTTGGCAGTGTGTTCCTACTTGGAGGCTCATCAGCATCATGACAAATTTGTATCCTTGTGTCTTGTTCCGGACCAGTTTCTTTCCAGTTACTGATATTGATCTGATAAGTGCTGAGAAGAAATTCAGAGTGCTATTAACAGTATGTATCACTGTCTGCTTTTAAATCTTTTGTTCTGTCATGGATGAGGAAGATTTCACTGAAGTAAATATCATGTAATCATATTTATAGATAGAGATGACATATTATACTTTATGTTGTTATAATTGGCTGTGGGTAATCAACAAGAGCTGCCATGTAGTCTTTAATTTAGGCCAGAAAAAAAAAGACCTTATCTGGCAAGAAGAAAACAATCAAATTCCTTAGGATATCTTCAAGAAAGCAAGGGACCAAATGAAGAAGCTGAACAGCTTTAATAAAATTCAGTATTATTCCTTTGGATTATTCAGGACTTTGCAAATGACTATCCAGGCTTAATGGCATTTGCTGACATCATGACAACAGGGGATGCTCCACAGACAGAAAGGGGAATTAGAATTATGTGAGGTTAACTGAAATGATGCTGCTGGTAATAAGTCAGTGGAACTAGACTGTCACTCATCCTCTCCTGCTGCTTTTGGATCCTGATTATCCTGTCAGTTTTTCATATGCTTCTTCCATCAGCTTCAGTAAGAGGAAGGTGGGAAAAAGATGGAGAAGGTGGTCACATAATCAAATAAAATATACTAAATACTGTAAATATAGGGTGTGACATGTCCCAGGTTATGTATATGTTATGACATATCATTTTACTGCCAAATGATCTGAGATGATACAGGCTAATGCAATGTGAAATGACACGGCCTAACTACAAGTGCCATTTGATGCAGAAAGATGCATTTAAGGAGCAATGTGGTGAATCCACTGTGCATGATGATTTTGAGCATCCAGCCTGCTTGTGCTCAGAGTTGTGAAGCTGCTGGACTTTCTCCTACTTTGGATTTCATGGGGCTCTCTTCACAACTTCTAGCCTGTCTTGGTCTGGCTTATGGCTGCAAGCTGGTGCTTCATCTCACTGGTCTTTGACAGGGTGACATGTTTCAACTGAGTGCCAGAAGCCACTTGTGATCCATTACCATAATTAAGGTTAGATTTACAGACTTTTTCCTGTGCATTTTTTTTCTTTCCTTGTTTTTCCAAGCTCTTCAAAAAATTGAGACGGTAGCTAATGTTTGCTGGGAGGTCATTCCCACTTCTTCCCCCAGAAAGTTGACTATACATCTTCCTTCTATCCCTTACATGTTTTCTTTCCATCCCATAACTGCAGCCAACTGTGTTTTCATAGCATAGCAGTGGAAACAGAGGAGAAGAGAGCTGGAACAGCTTTGCTTGCAGAGGTAGAGCCCATCCCATGAAGCACTGCTACAAACACGTAGGACCACACACACACACACAAAGTAGAAGTGTCCACAGGAATCTGAATGGTTTAACAGCAGCAAAAAGCACCCAAATTGTCCTGTGCTACTTACCTGACTGCACTGCCAGGCTGTTTTTCTTGGTCTGGCTCTTGGGGAGGAGAACTGCACACACTGCAGATGTTCTGTCACGTTACGTCTCTCTCGGACAGCCATGGTAACTAAAAGGAAAAAGACCATAGTGACATGTCCCAAAACAAACTTTACCAAGTTCTCTGAAGCCAAGTGAAAGTGGGATTCAAACTGGGATTTTCTTTGGTGTGTTTCAGGCCAACAGCAAGAACAAGGCTCCCCATCACATACGGGAAGGTGAAGCATTCAGGCAGCTTGGCAGAAACTCAAGAGAACAGAAGAAGTGTATTTTTCTTGGTGAAGTTTTGAGGTCCTTGTACAAAGTTGTGGATTTGAGGTGAGTCAGTGAGGCTAATAAGGAAGTCTTAACAGAGTTTGGAGCTCTGGTATTTTCCTAAGTGCTAACAGCCAGACAGCTTGGGAGACGACTGTAAGTGGTACGTGCTAATTGTGGGATGCAAAAGAGTCCTACAGCTCTGCTGCTGTATCCTTCAAAACACAAAAGATTACATCTAGGAAAATTAAAATTGTCAGCACACATTTGCAGCATGAGTAGGAGCAAGCAAATTGCCCTCCTGGCTCTGACTGACTACCTGAACATACATTGTTTCCTGGTAGTTTTCAATCAGCTGCTGTGAAGTTTTCCTGCAGTTGTTGTTAGTTCTGAGTGCTGTACACACTGACAGTGACCTAGGGCAGAACAATAATGTTTAAGGAATCATACTATGAAAGTTGACAGTAATCCATGCCTTGAAAGTTTGTGTTGGGGGGCTGGAGACACTGGGCACTGCTCTGTGCTCCCCATCCCACCTCTCTGCCTCCTGTGCTCGGGCCTGACACAGTGCAGGATCCCAGACAAAGCCCTGCTTTTCCAGAGCCTCTCAGAAAGTCTTACACAGAGCTAAATAAATGTCAGTGCTGGTTTATATAAATTTACTGTATGTGGAAGAAAGGAACCCGATCCCTGCTGTCAGGCACCAGTCTGGGGTGCCAGGGACACAGCTGGGACACATCTGGGTGTCTCTAGCTGAAGCCTGACTGCATTCAGGCCTGAAGCAGAGCCAGTGGGAGCTGCAAGACTGAGCTGACTCTGAGAGTGCTCCCAGGGTGTCCTTGCATTGCTGGAGGGGACAGAGAGCTGCCAACAGTGCTGGCCTGAGCCTGGAAACTGAAGATGCATGGCTGTGTGGAGCTGTGTATGAAGGGAAAAGAAAAATGGGGACTGCCATTACAGGCAGAGCTTTGCCTTTCCTCCTTCCAATGCCTCTGGCTTTACCCATCTCTGATCTGTAGGAAACAGGAGGCAGTGAAGGCTTGGTATTTCCACCACAGCCCAGGCTTGCCAGGATTTTCCTTTCCAGTGCTGGCCAGGAGTGCTTCAGCCCTGCAGCTCCACTGCATTGGGGTGGCAGGGACACAGTGCAGGGCTTGGCCACCCGTGGAGGGAGGCTGAGTGGCCTTTGGGCTGGGCCTGCAATCTCCCTTAGCTGGGTGCCAAGAAGCTGCAGTGCCAGGCAGTAATTTGAGTCTGACTTGTGCCATGGGCTTTTTCCTGTGATTGCTGCTTCTAAGATGTTAAATCAAACCTTTTTTTCATCCTGCTGGATGACAGAGCTACTGCCCTTCCATTTTTCAATAGGTTTATGTCCTATACTTGCCAAATCATTACCAAGGTGTGCCTAAATCTGTAGTTCATGTGGGAGGGAGGTGTTAAAGTATGTCTTTTTATAGATTTACTGTCATTTACTCACACAGTCCATTGTTGCAGTAGACATCAACAGCACTGATCTGTGTACACAATGTTGTGTAAAAAAGGCACAGCTGTCTCCAAGTCTCCACAAAAGCTGCATTGGCCAATCCCTGCTGGAGGGGAGTTTTGGCTGGAGCAAGGGAAGGGAGTAGGGAAGTGGTTTTGAACTCATTTTTTAAGCAGTGACTTCCACTGAAGTTTGAGGACAGGGTAAAGTCTCCCTGCATTACCAACCCTGCTCTGAGTGGGAAAAACTTATGTGCTGCTCGTGACTGTAAAAAGAAGTGTCTCCTTGGCTAATGGTGCACTTTAGCAGGATGGAGCCTGAAAATGCAGGCAGCGGTTTTCAGATTTCATTTATACCTGATTCTTTCTTTAAATTTTGGTCTTAAAGTCTTGCTTCATTAACATGCAGTTAATCATTTGGCAATTAATTTAGCAGACATCTGTGGTTTTGTATATTTTGTAATGTAGTAACAGTTGCAGCCATTGGACAAGACCATTTGCCAATGAGTGAGATAATGTGATGGTGTCAGAAAAACAATCAGAGCCTGCACTTTCATCCTTGAGAGGAGCCTTTCAAGTGCATCCAAGAATTCCACAGGGCAAATGCCAAGTCTGCATCTGTGTCTCCAAGCTATACTCAGACTTTCTTCCATTTCTTTTTGCCTCTGGGGATCCAGTAGCCACAGTGTGTCTGAACTGATCGCTCACCACCAGCATCATCTGGGCTTTGGATATCTTTGATATCTTCAGCTCACTCCTCCCAGCAACATCTGAGGCAAGACTCTAATTAAGGCCTGTTGTCTCTTCTCATGGAGGTTAGTATTCTTGTACTTCTGTGGCCTCTGCTTTGAGGCTCCCTGACTAATGTCAAGGACTGAGCAAATTACTCCCAGCTTCTTGTCAGCAATGTTCCTTTTCAAAAGTTTAATTAGCAGAGAATAACACAGTTTGAGATGAATATAGCCAAACCAAAAGTCAGCTCCTGTGAAGGGCTTAGCTTGTTAGCAGTAAGGCTCTTAGGACTATATCTCTTTTTGAATGGTGAAAGCTTAAGACAGGTTGGAGAACTCCACAATCAATGAGTCCCAAAACTGCTTTTACAAACACCTGCAGTCAAGCTAAAAATATAGAACATCTGGTATGTGTGTATGCATGTATAAAATGAGCTTTTTTTTATTTTTCCTTTGCACTGAGTGCTGCTATGTGGGCTAAACCAACATAAT
The DNA here is from genome assembly GCF_051311805.1 of Agelaius phoeniceus. NCBI lineage: Eukaryota > Metazoa > Chordata > Aves > Passeriformes > Icteridae > Agelaius > Agelaius phoeniceus. The sequence goes on along the minus strand of NC_135274.1, from coordinate 3,227,158 downwards.
GTTGCTAGTGTACTTTAGAACTGAATCAGTCCAAAAGTGTGATTAATTCTTTGATCATGGAGACTTTGAAGATGTTCTGTAGGACTCTGGAATTCTCATGTCTGGAACAGGGACTACATATGTATTTTTACTGTTACCTTGAGATACAGCAGGAATTATTGTTTGAATCCCTTTAAGTGTTCACAAATCTCAGTGGAGCTGGTAAAAAAAGTTTAAAATAGATAAAAGAAAGTGCTTCTTTATGCAGTGGGTGGTGAACTTCTGGATCTTGTGGCCATAAGTGTTTGTATGAGCAGGTGCAGAAAGGGGCTGGACATTCATGGAGCAAGAGCCTAGAAATGGATACTGAGAGGGCTGAGCAATACACACTGCAACATCCTTGGTACAACAGCTTTGGGGGAGTACAGTGTAAATGGAGAGCAGAGAGTGACCAGACTGACAGGCTCTCTCTAAACAGTTTCTCCTGTTGGCACAGTCAGGGTCCTGGGCTTGAGATTCCATTGGTCTCACCCAGAAGCAGCTCCTAAATCCTCCTGTTTGTGTCATTTGTACCTGAGCAGTGCAGGTTGTCAGGTCCAGCCATGGCTCTAGAGGCCATTCCTTGTCCAACCTGCACTCAGAAGGGGCAGTCTCCCTGTGCTTGCCCTCTTGCCAGCCCAGGCTGTTTCAGAACACAGCTGGGGTGTGTTGGCCAGTCTCCCTGGGGAAAATGGTTACCTTGACTGTCCCAAAGCAGCTGCACTTCATCATGCAAATGGCAAGGATCATTTCTCAGCAAGCCTCTTACCTCCAGAGGTAATATATCTCTAGGCATTTCCATTAGTTCATTGTCCTTCCCCAGCACTGTCCTTTGGCTCAGTTGCTTGGCTGCAGAGTGAGGCAAGATGGATCTGAGTGGCATTTGGCTAACATGCTCTGAAACACTCAGTTCATCTCAAAGTCTCTGCAAGTACCAGCTATTTCTACAGCCACTTCAGTTGGAATTAAGAGGACAAATCAAGGGCAGTAAAAGCCTAAGCAAAGGGCTCTCTTTCCCTCATGTAGAGACAATACATGGAATTTATGAGACCCATATCTTGGATTTCATTTCCCCTCATGAATCCCCTCAGTGCTGCAAAATACTGCTTGCTTTGAATGCAAATTTTCTTTTTGTATTCCCACCACTTCATACTGTGCATTCCTTGATATCCATTTCTGCTGTCTGTCTTTACAGAGCTCACACAGTCAGAAATGTCTGTTTAGGGTCACATCATCAGCTGACAGGCACGTGCTGCTCAGACTCCAGTGGAGCATATTGACACTTTTTGGTTATAGAGTAGATAGGCAGTATCTCTGGGAACACCGTGTAAAGTGCTTCATATTTCTTTTGCTGGTTCAATGCTTGGAAGAAATCCAGCCAAAAAACAATGTGGATTAAAAATGGAAACTTCTTCTCTAGCCCTTTCTGCATGCTGGCTTAGTGATCACATGAATTAACTGGGCATGCCTTTTGCTTAGTACAGGGCAAACATCTCCTCACGTGCAACTCTGTGTCAGAATGTGAAAAATCAGTGTTGGACCCGCTTTCTTATGCCCCTGTCCCCAGAGCTGCATTACTTTATCAGGGAGAACACCTTTGGGGTGGCTGTACCCCAATAAAACTCTCACAGGCTTTTCTTCTTTTCCATTAGCTTGCTCTGTTGCATTGATTTCATCATTTGTAAAGTGCAGATCGAAGGCATCTCAGCACATCTAACACACAATGCACACCATTAAGAAGTGTGAAAGAAAAACCAGCCAGTTCATACACAAACTCAGTGTAATAAACCTGAGAACTTGGCACGCAGGCAAACCCAGTAACTGTCAGAGAAACCACTTGTGTAGTAAAAGGGTGCTTCAGATATTTAGAAAATACTGTTCCTAAAGCCTGTTTAGGCACAAAGCATTCTTGTCACACTTTGCAACAGCTGTGATTAAAAACTATTTGAGGGTAAATGTGTTTTCTGGTATTTATCAGTGGGTCATTAACCTTAACAATATCAACATTTCAATTGTCAGCAAGATTAAAAAAGCCCATTATAGCAAAATGAGCACATTGTATGTAGAGATATTGGAGTGCTGATGAATTACTAGCTCTGCTCAGATACAGACTTCAATAAAGGTACAGTCTTCAGTGTGGTGAGAAACAGAGGATGAATTAATTATTGTGTGAAATATAATGCTGAAGTGTTAGAAGCAAACCAAATGAGATGGTTTAGCACATGGAAGGACTTACAAGTTTTATCCACAAGATAAAGAATATACATAAGCTTTTAGTTTTTGTAGGTGATGGCAGTGATGGTGGTGCAGACCTGAGTAATGAAGTCTGGGGACTCAGGCCCTCATTTCCATACAGCTGGAGAAGGAGTCCAGGCAGGAAAAGGCTGATGCCACACACAGGACTGAGCACAGGGACACAGAAACAATGGGTGTCAAAGGGGAGAGGACATGACAAGAAACACCATACTGCATCCACCTGGTCCCTTGTGCAAGGGATTCCTGAGGAGGATAACCCAAAGGACCACCTGGGCCTTTTGGGGTTGGAAATGAGTGCAGGACCTGCAGAATTTAGGGCCCATAAGACAGGAATTGCTAATTGCTACCTGGCAATGCAAGGCAGGTATAACACACTGAAACCTGCTGTGTTCCAGGGATCCATGGGCACAAAACTCCTCTGAGAGGAAATATTCTCATTCCAAAGCCAGTTCCAGTGCCCCCAGGTGAGTACAATGGAATGGACAGCTCAGAGAGGAGAGGCTGTGTAGGGAAAGTGCTGCTCAGGGTAGGAAAGATAAAGGCTCACTGCATATTTCTGTGGAATACTGAGGTAGAAGGGGGACCTGAACCTTGCAGTGACAAGATCTTCCCCATCCTCTTGGTGACAGAGCCTCGGTGACAGAGCCATGACGGGTTTGGTTGGAAGGAAAGCCTTGGTAGGGAGCTCATTCCTGCATCCCATGGCCACATCTCCTCTTGGCACCTGCCTCCTGTGCAAGGAGCAGCAAATGTTTGTGCACTGCAAGGGAAGAAGGGCCAGGGAACAAAGGTCATGCCCCAAACCCAGGCCCCCTGACTGTTTTGCTCTCTAGTACAGTTTTAAGTTATAAAAGTAAAGACATAACGGGAGCCTTTCAGAAAGGTTTTTTTGGTTGCTCTCTTTTCCCTCTGCTGGTTATTTTTCTAAGTGTGTGTGCACAGGAGAATGTTCTTAGGGGTTCATTTATTTCTGTCAGATAACTTTCATTACTCTAATAAAATTCCACTGTCTGACAGCTTTTATTTCTGGATTCTGAGCTGTCACGCTTTTCTGAGGTTTCCCTCTGACCTCTAGGATGTGTAAGGTGAGGGAGAGACACGTCTAGCATTTGTGAATGTTTTAGAAATACCAGAATTCAGAAAAGCCTGGCAGTTCCTGTCTGGTAGATCTAATTTCAAGCTCTAGTAAGACCTGGAAAGAAACTGAAGGTCAGCTCTAGGAGCAGGTGATTCTCTTTAAAGTGAAGCCTCAGTGGGGAGATGACCAGAAAGGTCAGTCACACCTGACAATTACAGATTCTCCCAAAACAGGTGGAGGTCTGACATGCAAAAGCCTCCTCTTCTTTTTATCTCTTCCTTCAGCCTGCTGCCAACACAGGCACCCAGTCCCTTCTGCAACAGCAGAGACAGACTTGTTCCCCTAAGGAAGCTCCAGGGACAGAGGCAGGCTGGTACAAAGTTCTGCTCTTGTAAAAGGAGGGCTGAAATGCATTTTCTGGGTTTTCCAGATGAAAAGGAAAGCCTATGCCAACCCTCTGTAAGGTGTCCTGCAGATGAGTAGTAGGTCTGATGCTTATTGAACAGTTCCTGTGAGGATTTGCCCTACCATAATGTGGGTACAAGTTCACCACTTTGCTGGCAGTGCTGGTGAGTCCCAGGAGAGAAGTGTGTGTGTGCAAGGACACATGGCACTTGTGTGGGGGCTGTTTGTGCAATCCAGCTGGAGCTACAGCTCTGATGGAGCTGCTGCTTCCACTCCAGCCATGCCTGCAAACCTCAAACAGCAGCCAGTGCTCAGAGGGAATGAGCACTGAAAATGTCCCTATAGGGGGATACAGTTTGAAGGTGGTACAGAATGTAATCTTAGCAGCTGAACCTAAAATTACTAAAAATTAGGAGCAGGCCTAATGTTAACAGGCCACAGCTGTAGCAAATAAGAACAGTGGTATAAAAGAGTGGATTGGTGGGATCAGGAGTCAGATGGTTACTGCAGGGACAGTCAGTGCTCTGAGTTTCATGAGAAACATGGAGGAGGGATGAAACTCTGGCAATGTGGAATCCTTGCATTATAATGGTGTTAGAACTCTTGATATATACTACAACAGTCCCTGCATGCAGGGATCCCTGCTCCTCCTTCCTGCTCTCCTCCTGTCCTGGGCCCCTCTTGGAAAGGGGAACTGCTCTCTCCTGTTCCAGTAGCAGAGGTTTCCCTGTGAGACTGCTCAGGAGCCTTGCACAGCATCCTCTGCAAAGTCACAAACACGTGTGTCTTGCACGGGGCTGTAAGAGACCTGACACCTGGATTGTTGTGTAAGAAGAAGGCTTGACTTGATACTAAAGTGGCTTCTGGTGAAATCTTACACATACAATTTAATTTTGAAATATTTTGGAATTCATCAGTGTCTTTTGCTTGCTGACAGGCAGAAGGGAAAGAAACAATTCGAAATAAAAGCAGGGGGTTGAAGATGATATCTAGTTAAATTGACCCCATTCATATGAGATCCATTATTGCCTAGCCTGTTTTCTTTGGCATTTGAAAGCAGATACAATGCCAGAGTGGACTTGGTATGGACACTGCTCAAGGTGAAGGAAAGATAGAGCAGAAAGGATAGGCACTAGATATATGACCTAAATGCCACTGAATAAGAACCTGCTTGGGAAGAAAACAACATGGAGGACATCTGGGAGGAAAAATAACTCCACAGCCAGAGATTCAGTGGCACAGAGGGCAAGAGATGTGCAGCCCAAAAATGATGGTGGGCAGCAAGTGAACCTGTAGAGCAGTGCAAGGTGGCAAATAGGTCAGGTCACTCTGGAAGCACAGGTGCCATCTCATCAGAGCACACAGACAACAGCATTTCCCCAGGTGTGCCCAGGAGGGAGAGCAGCAGCCACAGGAATGCTAATAGGAGAAAGTGTAGGCAACTTAGAGTAATGCCAAAGGCAGGGATGGAAATCTATCACTGTAGTTAAACAATATATATAGAAAAATGGTGTATGGTTTTGCAGTGATTTTCAAATGTGAGAGAACTGTTTAGACTCTCCTGCCCTACACCTTTGTAATTGCAGGAGAATGTCTGGAGCTTGGACATAGCCATAGTCTCCAAAAAGGCATGGTATCAATGCCAGCACCTGCTATAAATGAAGCCAAAGGGGACAACATTTTAGGTTAAGAGAAATCTATCATTTCCAAAGATGATAGGCCAAATTCTACTCTCTTCACATCTCTGCACTTTCACTAAGGTAAATTGAGGTATTAAATGAACCATTCTGATTTATAACAGACAAAACCCTTGATGAAGGCATCATTCACAACAATTAAAAAGATTGAACAATTAACAGTAGGATAATTGAGAGTGTAGTGTCTGATTGATTTATATATAAATGCATCATTATCTGTCAAAACATTTATTGTTAGCAATACAATATTCATGGCATAGCATTGATAATATTCTGCAAACTACCTGCTATTCAAACAGTGCCCATTTATCACCTGGCAAGATCTATTCAGTCATATCTCATTAAGGAGTTTGAAAATATTGTTCAGTGTCCTCCATGATGTCTGAATATCTATTGTCAAATACTCCACTAGCTTTGCTCTTTGCACATCTTGACTTACTGAAATTAGATTGCTTGAACTGCTGATCTACCAATGGAAATGACTGAGGGGATCTGATACATGCAAATGTGAACACTGAACAGTTTTCTGGAAGCAAAACCTATTTTAAGGAATACATTTAACAAGTATCTCGGGAAAAGTCATCTTCTTCTATTTCTCTTGCTATTTTTGGTTGACTTGAAAGAGAGAGGAAGAACTACAGGAAGAAAAGATAATTGTGAGGTGTGAAACCGAGTTCCTCTGTGACTGTGTTTTATAAATATTTGCTATAACCCTCTGCCTAAATGGAGCTTTGTTTGGGGAATCAGGCAGCAGATGTTTGGCCTTACCTGATAGCTACTTTGGCAACAGGTTTGAGTTCCCTGTTGTGTGTGACACGGTGCTAAGGCCATGGTTTGTATTTATAGTCCTGTGGGGCTTCCAGGCCAGATCCAAAAGCTGCACAAGTGACAGGAAGACTCACAGTGACACACTTGGCTCTGGTTCAGCCTTGCTCTTCCTCTGAGCAAGGAAGGGACAAATGCTGTGTTTTGCCATGTAACTATTAGATGAAAAATACTGCTTCTCATCTTTATCATCTTTCAAATAACAGAGTGCCACCCCTACTGTAATATCATGTTTCTATATTAGGACTAAAAACTTAGGAGAGGTTTGAACTTACATCTGCATGTTTTCAAAGTAAACATGGAAATCTGATCATTTTAACCAGAATGTAGTTTCTGTGGCAGCTACTAAAATATTTGTATTGCTTTTGCATTCCCAGGTTTGAACTAATATTGTTTTAAGTACTCTGTGTTCATAACAGAGCCGGCCGTTCCTGCAAAGAGCTGTGCAGTGCCAAAGAACATTTCTTAGTGCTATTTGTTAGTGTCTGCTGGCTAGTTAAGCACCACTGCAGATGTACCAAAGCCTGAACTTGCTAGAACTTAACCTCCAGAAATAAATCCCTGCTATAAACAAAACTTGGCCAAAATAGTTGCTCACAATGAGCTGTAAGCTAGTGAGGAGAGCAGTGGATAGAGGAGATATTTCACTATCCCAACTTCAGAGTGGAAGGGGGGTTTCAGCAATATGTTAAATACCTTGGAACAGGAGCTGTCACTTGACAACAGTTTGAGAACAATCTGTGTACACACACACCTGTGTGCCATGCTGTGCCCTAGCAAAAGACAAAAATTCCTCAGCACTCCTCTGGCCATTCCTCCTGAGTCTTAGCCTGCTTATGGTCTTGTGTGGGTTGTAACTTTAAAAGGAAGAGCTGGCAGCAAATGAGCCAGAGTCACTTGCAGGTTTTTTTCCTCAGGAAGCCTTCTGACCTTGAAAAGCCTTAAAGCTGCATTCCTTATGAAAAATAACTTCTACTTAGTGCTGAGCACGTGTATTGTTGCACAGACAAATAGACAAATAACAATGTGAGTACATGCCTTGATCATTTATCCTCCTCAGAGGGCCATAAACCATGAGTAAATGCAACAAAAGCAGAAGATTAATAGTGGGCACATAATGCTCTGCATTTTTCATAATGATTCTCTACAGATACAATCAGTAAGTGTCACTAATTGGTAGGCACTTGTTCTGCAGGGGGGCCCCATGCTCCCTCTGGGGGGGTTGGAGGGCAGTGCCTGGTGCTGTGTGGGGAGAGCAGAGGAGCTCCTCAGGAGCTGTGCTGTCCCAGAGGCTGCAACTGCAAGGGCTGGGCAGTGCAGGGAGCCCAGCAGCCTGGCTGTGCAGGGCAGCTCTGCAAACACACTGCTGCCTCTTCAGCCTTGAGGGGAAAGAGGTGCTTGGCCCCCAGCCAGCTGCTGAATTTAACATGGATTCAGCTGAATGACTGGGCTGGCATAATAATATAATCCTGCAGTGTCCCGCTGATCTCCTTCAGATCTTGTTGGCTTGTTGGCTGCCTCTGATCCCTGTTCCCTGTGGGTGCAGGGGTGCTGTGTAGGAAACTGCTGGAAAGATTTCCCTACCCAGTCTTGTCCAAACACTGTCCAAAGCAGCAAGTCCATGCAGAGGTATCCATCCTGAATGTTATGAAGGGCTGTACAGGCCCAGGAAAAACACTTTCATCAAACTTTTATCAAATTTGCTTTGTTGCTTGAATTGATTTTTTTCTTTTTTTAAAGTCTTACATAAAGAATGAGAGCATATTGTGTCTATTCTAATACTCTAACTCTGAAATTAGAGATCTGCATGTATGCAGTGTTATGCCAAGTAGAGGTACCCAGGCTTCCTCCCTGGAATGGGGCTGTGTTTGGGCAGGAAGCTCTGCCAGTGCAGCTGTGCTGCTCCCTGTGCCCAGGCACATTTGGCTCTTTCTGTGCACTCTGGGTGTAGTGCATGGGCTCAGGGGGTGACCATAGAATTGGTACCACACCCAGCAGAGCAGGGAGAGTCCCCCCTCAGACCTCCCACACCGAGATGATGACGGGCCCAAAAGCCAGGAGCTCTGGTTTGCGTTGGCCGCGCGACTTCTGAAATTGCCACACACACATTGCAAAGCTGCTCCTCTTGCCAGCTCTCTGAAATGTAAAGCCCAATGCTTTGGGCTATGCAGCCAGAATTTCCCCAAGTGAACTCAGAGAAAGTCATCTTACACAGATTTATCTAAAAAGCTGCCTGGTGGTGAGGATCTTTTTACATTTCCCCAAATCCAGAATTCCCACATCGTGCATGCTCATATTCTCCATAAAACCATGTAGTGTCTTCTGCTCTCATGTAACTCCAGGGATCTGTCCTGCTCCAGTCTGAGAATGCCACTGGAATGGCATCTCCTCTGCAAAAGGGAGGATGTGGGACAGATGGAGGCACAGAGGGGGAGGTATATGTGGCTTTCCAACCTCTTTCTCTCTGCACCCCCTAAGGAAGTTGACTCTGTGCCTTTGTCTTCTCCCCACTCCTAGTTAAAAGCTGCTTTTGTCTTCCTGTGTCCTATGGAAACCTCATTGTCTGTTCCCCCAAGAAGGCAGGAAAATAGGAAAAGCAGCTTGTAGGTAAGGTGAGGCTCAGAGGAGTATCACTGCACAAATTGCTATGGCAGAGGACAAACCCATTAGGGAAAAGCTGTCAGTGCTTTAAGTGCCTCTGCTGACCAGGCATGTGCTCTTTTACTGGTTGTTTTACCTATTGCTGATCCTCTCCATCTCTTCCCCTTTCCTCTTTTGGCTATTTGTACTTTTGTCTCTGTGCAGTGCCTTGAACACAATATGGTTTCAGTCTGGCTTCTTGGCTCTGCTGTAACAGAGGTATTTCTGTTCCTAAGAGCAGTCAAATAAAATCCAGCAGTCTTGGGATGTGAACATTTGTGGTCAGTCTCAAAAACCAAAACCAAAGTAGCAGCTTTGTTCTTTTCAGGCAGATCATCAATTAGGGCCAAAATGGGTAACGTGTCAGCATGACTTACTGACTCCAGGCTGCTTTTTAAAAAGCATCCAAGATACATAGGCCATTACTTGACATGATATAGATATTTGTACAACATTTACCCTACAATTATTGAGAAGCTTCTGAACTCTCTGGGATATCTAACTTCAGAGCTCCCTCAGTTTACTATTTATTTATGGCAGCAGCAAGCAAACCACTGTTCCTTATGTGAGGCAAAGATTTTTAAGAAAATAATGCAGAATATCATGAAATCACCTCCATTTAAGGAGAGTCACTGCCTGAGTGAGAATGACTGGACCCTTCATTACTAAACTCTGCTGTCAGATACTTTTGGGGTAATCAGAGATTACCACCTCTGGAGAAACTGCCTCTGAAAGGAGAGCCTGGCTGCCAGAGAGGCATTTCCAAAGGGGAAGGAGCTTCTCTGCTGCACACCAAGGAACACAAGCTCTTCCCTCTGTGCTGCACTGCATGGAAATGAACAGGAGCAGGGCTTTTAGCAGAGCTGTCCTGCTGCACCAAACCTGCATTTCATGTTCAGTGGCCCCACACAAGTGCAAGAGGAGGGCTTGGATAGGAAACATCTGAGAAGGTATTAACTGAGGCCACCAATGCACTGTGGGTCAGAGCTTGACTGGACTGCTTGGAAACAAAAATTCCTGCAAAACCCTGTTCCCTTTTCATTCAATGTCTCATATTCTGTTATTTACTGGTGCCTTCTACAATTTGCACCACTACGTGTTGGGACTTGCTGAAAATGAAAGGAGAGCTTGAGGGAACAGATTTCAGCTAGTATGTCATATCCAGGCAAGTTTCCTTGATAGGAATGTTCCAAAATTTCTGGACCTGACTGTTGCACTCATTTATCTTGGGAACAGTTTGCCAGTGCCTGTGTACCTGCTGCAGAGCCAGGGGACTGAGAGCTTTCCTCTCCTTTTTGCTTGTTAAAAATGTATTTCTGTGAGCTAAGAGCTGCACCTTTCCAGTTAAAATGAGCTTTGGCCAATGGAGTTTCAGTAGTCCTTCTGAAAACCCCAGCCTAGAAACATGGATCTGTAAGATGGGAATATCTGAATCCTCCTTTAGACATAAACATAGCAGGTTTTTTTGTTAGGTAACATGCTCTGGGGGCAGGGAAACAGCCATTGTGCCATAGTTTTAATTTTCTATGTGTCAAAGCTCTGGAGACTCAAGGTGGCTGCTGCTGTCATTGGTGGGAAAGAATTTCAGACATTGCAGGGTGATAAATCAGAAATGATAGCCCATAGGTAAAGGAGTCCCTAGAACTGTGTGAACCTGAATATAGAATTCACTGGAAATTCACTGGAAATCAGGAACTGACCTGAAAGCCTCCATTGGTTGGGCTTATTATGCAATTGGAATCAGCTGGGTGGGATTGGCAGAGGATTTGCCTTCTGAGGGTTTGTTTTCATTGCTGCCTGATTGAAAGCACCTGGGGCAGGAAGGGGAAGAATTGGCCACACCTGAAAACTCTGGCTTGAGTTTTTCAGCTGGGATGGCAGAAGTCAATAGCAGATTGAGATGATGGGAATATTTGAGGTTGTGGTTCCAGCCTCATGTTCCTGGGAATTCAGGGGTGAGTCTTTTCTGTAGTCTGTCCTTGTCTGACTCAAGGAGAAGTGATTTAGAAGAGCAGTATCATGGGGATTTTTGTGGCAAAGTGTGCACTGTGTTCTGAAGGTGTTTTGTTGTCTAAAGAGGGCTTTTTGAAAGGGCATTTTTAATCTCTAATTAAAGCATGGCTGAAAGTCAGTCTCTAGAAGAGTAGGATCAAAACTTAGTTAGATTTTATGAAGTAATTAGAATGGCATTCCTAAAGCCTGTGGCCAGATCAAAAATGCAGTTTTATCCAAAGCACATCTGCTGTATCTTTTCTTATTAAAGCCCTTTGACCTTCTACTGTGAACAACAGAAGGTTTGGCAGGTGATATGATGTGCTCTAATCACAAAATGTAGGAGAGAGTTGCAATAACCCTGGAGTTCATGGAGTTTTGCTTCCAGAGAGCTTGTTATGATTTCCACTTGTCCCTATAAAAACTTTGCACTGAGAGCAGATTTTGTGTGAGCTCAGAAAGAAAACAACCTAAATGGTCATGTATGCACATCCCTTTCTTCCATGGCTAATCTGGGCTCAGGCCAGGCTAAATTTATATATTTTTTAAACCTATTTACCACTTTTATGTAGATTAGACAGGTAAAAAACCTCTTATACTTGAAGGCTTGTTTTATTTTTTTCCTATCAAAGACTGCATTTTGCCAGTAGTGTTGCCTCATTAAGATCATCCCTAAAATACCACAGTGGCTGTGAACACAATTATTTCATGCTTTCTGCAGGTTGGCCAGAGGCAGCATTAGCCTGTTGCTAAATGGTGCCAGAGGTTGTCCCTGCATCTCCTGCTGCAGTGTCATCCCAAAATGCAGTTCTCTGCACAAGGTCACCTGGATTGTGAGAGGAGCAGATGGAATCCCAGCAGCTGGAAGGGCAGCAGTTGTGTTAGATGGTGGACAGGCTTCTGGGAATTTCCTTTAGAGCCTGTGAAGAAGAGGGGATGATTTTTGTGTTGGGTTTTCAGCATCAAAGCTTGGTGGGGATGGGGTTTCTTCCAGCTGTCTCCTACAGAGATCTCATGCTTGGGCTGATTTTCATCTGTCTCTGTTCTTTTGTGATCAAAAGTAGAAATTTGCATCCTCAAGATAGAAAATCAAAGAATTCCAGTAAATCACAGATAAATTATGTGGAGACAGGTCTACAGGAGAGATTCTTGAGCAGAATAGACACAGGTGAGGTATCCTGTACCTTAGCACAGGGCATGGAGCTCTTCCCCCTCTGTTCCCTCTGTGTGCTGCCAGCACAGTTGCAATTATGAGCATGGGTCCTTTATAGCTCAAACCTGTGGATTCTTTGGGATTTTTTTTGTTAAGGTTGGGATTAAGTGTGTGAGATGGTATTTTTTGTTTGGACTTAGATGTTTATTCATTCTTATCTATGTTACAGTTTCACAAATTGTGATTTCTACAGTATTTTATTCTAATTAACTAAAAATGGAGTTGTATTTTTCTTTCTACAAGGCTTTTTAAGGATTGTTTAATTAAGAAATGACACTTAAATTATTTTTACTTTTAACTTAATAGCTAACTACTTGCGGTCCATAATGTGGATTTTTTATCCAATTACACAATACTACTCAAACTCATGAGGGAGGACTAGTTTCTGCTCTTAAACTTCTACCTTGTTTTATATATATATATATATAATTACTTTCTAAAACTTTAAACTCTAAGTTTTCTATTATGTGATATTATATACTTCTATTCAAATTATACAATTATAATCTTAGTTCTGTTATTTAATTTTGGAAGTCTTCTCTATGGCCTCAGGTCAAATACAGGGTTCTGTTGGGGGTCAGTGCCTGTCAGCACAGAAAGTCTAAAATTCTCAGCAATCAGGGTCCCAGCAGAAACCTTTACTAATGACAATTCTCCACTCCATGGATGTCCCTAAAATTTCCTTTTGAAACATCTTGTAGAGACTCTCTGAAAGGAATGAGAAGCTATCTTGACAAATCAGATCTTTCATAGAATATTGCCAGTGGGAAACCCCAGACTGTGAGGCACATCTGAAGAAAACAGGATGGTTTTCAAAACAAAATAGGGGTTTTATTTTCTTTCTATAAAGATAAGATAGTGAACTAAGTAGGGCCCTAAATAATGTGGTATTAAGTCATTACAATCAGGAAAACATACTGATTTTCTTTCTTTTGTATTTTTATGCAAAGCTTCTTACACGAGAGCCTTGCTTGGCAGCTCAGCTTTCCATGGAAATGGGGTGTGGTGCCAGTACAAAGTTTCCTTGTCTTTTCCAAGTTTTCATCTGGTCCAGAGGGTCAAGTGCAGGCCTTAGACAAAAACACATACCCAGCCTTGTCAAAGCATGGAGGGATGGAGCCCAGCTGTGTGTGGGGGGCAGCTTCTGCTGCAGAGGTAAGGGAGGGAGACTGCTGCTGCTCAAAGGCTTCAAAGATGACAAACAACTTGGTTTTCTTTAAAACAGTTGCATCTGCTTTGACTCCCATTATATTTTCATCCATTACTTTGGGCTCCAGGAAATGGCCTGTCCTGCATTCCCACTGGAGCAGAGACCCCTCAGGAAGAGCCTCACATGCAGCTGTATTTACCTGGGGCATGAAGATGCCCTCAGTTCATGTCCTGCAGGTCCAGGCTGGCCAAAACACACTTTTCCAGGCCTTTTCCTGATCTAAGGCAGCAGAGGCTCAAGCTGCAGTTAGAAGGGCTCTTGGCCATGTGGGACTGCTCAGGGGTGGCTCTGACTCTGATTACAGTAGCAGGAAATCAGAGGGACTGAGCATGTTTGGTGTGGGGGATGGCTTGGTTTGGTTTGGGTTTCTCTTGTACCATCTGCTGGATTCCTGTTGTAGCCCAGCCTCCTGTCCCCTTTCACTGAGAAATGTGCCAGGATGTCCTGGCTGCTGTTTTGGCAGTTGCAGAATGGAGCAGGGTGGGACCTCCTGCACTGCAGGTGTTTGTAGGAGCCAGCTGTGCTGCACAGAGATGTCTCTGCTGTCAGTTGGGAGGTGTCAGCACCAGCCCTGTGCTTGGAGCAGCTGCTCTGCTGCCAGACTGTGCCCAGGCAGGAGCGCCCCTGAGCTCTGCCCTGCTCTGTGGTGCTGCCCATCTCCCAAAGTTTCATTCATGGAGAGTGGCTGCCTCTTCAAGGATACTGCTCAGGGCTTGGCAACTCTGCTACCCTGACAAATCCCATCTGGCAGTGGGATGAGCAAACACTGGCTTTTACTCCCTTGTTAATAGTTCTTGTAAATTAAACAGCCTGCTGGAGAACTTAAAATTCAGGTCCTTGTATTTAAAAGAGAATTCTTTCATTTTATTCCTCTGTAGTCATAAAGTCAAAATAATCCCCGCCCTGCTCTCTGCCTTCCAGGCTCCATGTGAATGGAGAGGGAAGGACAGAAGCTGCTTGAAACAGACACTAATGGCACCAAAACGTGACAGAAGTGACTCTGTTTGAGCCCTGTTTGAAGTCCCTCAGATCTGTCACTGGGATGGCTTTCTGCCATCCTCACTCACATCTAGCTGCAAGCACTGTTTTCCAGCCCTCATCTGTAATTTAGGCACCACCACAAAGGATGTGTGAAGGCAAAATAGGAGGGCTGTCCTTCTTCCAGAAGTGATTTCAGATGTGTCCAATTTCCATAAAGCACCAGGGAAAGGGGGATATTATGGCTCCAATGCAAAGTGCACTGGGAGCACAGCACGACTCTTTAACAGGTGACCACAGGGACATCGATCAGGGTTTGATTTGTTTTGCTGTTGTAGCAATGCTTTTCTGTGCTGCCCTGAACACAGGGCTGGTTTTTCTATTTTACTTTTTTCCTTTTTTTTTCCAAGTTAGAGAATCATGGCAGGCATAGAGTGCAGAGTTATTAACACCTTAGATGCCAAACTCACCAGGATTGGGCTTGTTTCTTTGCCAAAGCATTATCTAATGAGTCTATTTCTACCAATACACATCTGTCTTTGGAAGAGAACACATTGGCTTATTATGATGTTTATTTTTAAAATTATTTAAAAATTAGGATGTTTTCAGAGGTGTAAACTGACTTGTCATCTTCCTTTGGCTTCATCAAAGAAATTAGGGGTATAATATTTATATGGCAAAATGGCAAGGATTAAACATCACTCTTTTGAGATTACCATATTCTTCCAGCAGCAGGACTTTCCCAGAATTTATTTTCTTTCTATGTATTGAAGCAGGTGCATAGGTGTGAAACAAATAAATAATATGGGGAAAAATATATAGAGAGAATACATTTTGAGATGTTTATCTTGGACAAAGTGAATTTCTGCACAATCTCTGCAGCTGCTGAATAAACCCAGCTGCAGAAGCTCATAGAAGTTGTTAATCTCTCATTCTCTTTATGCTTTAATCGAAAACTCTCATTGCATATTCAGAGGTAATATCTTATATAGCAGTGATAGTGAATGTACAGCACTGTGTGTTAAATCATTCACACAGGTTCAGAGATAGTTACCTCTAAAGGACAGCCTGGGTTTATTAAGGCTTTGTTTAGCATCTGGAAGCAGCTCAGGGTGAAGGGAGTTTGTTTTGCCAGCAGCATTGTCATTAACATACAATCTGTTGGAAAATGTTTTGCTGTTCAAAAATAAATTTCAGCATATAGTTGTGGTGAAGTGGACCTGCATCATTTGTATGCATTCAAAGCTGTTCCCTTGATTATTGATTAAGGCACTGTTGTGTGAAAGTCAAGTTTTCAGCAGAGTACAGTGCTTGCAGGATTTCTTTCATTGGAGAAATACTATGGACATTTTTCTCAAGTTTCCAAAGGTGAAACTGAGGCAGCACATGTTGACAGGGTTTTCATGGGTGGTCAGTGGGATCTGCAGAATTAGATGAGAGAGCTGATTGTGTAAAAGCCAGAGAGAAACAGAAAGCAATTTGAAAGCCTTTCCTAAAGGTGTTGAAAATCAGCCCTTGCAGTCTTGGCAAACATGTCTGAGCTGCCCTGCAGAAAATGCATTTGCAGCTCAGACTGAAAACAGCACCAAGGACCCAGACACAGGCTGAGGCTCAGCCCAGCCAGTGCCTGAACAGGCCATGAAAAGCAGGAAGCTCTGTGAGCAGGAAGCTCACAGATTTGGTGCTGTGGATGTCCTTGCTGTGGGCAGAGATGCAATCCTGCTGCTCCTGCAGCACTGAGAGTTCCAGACCCACTGCACACAGAGGCTCCCACAGGCTCTGCAAACCCTCATCCTTCAGGAGAGTGAGCAGCCCACTTTTGCTATTGCTCTGTCCTCTAAGTCATCCAAAATATGGGATGGATTTTTTTTTAATTCACTTTCTTTTGCTTTCTCTGTACTACAGAAAAGGAAGAAAATAGTAGGAAAGCAAACATTTCTTATTTTGAGGATGTCAAAATTGCTTTAAAAAGTAGTTGCAAAAAGTATTTCACATTTTTGCCTTACAAGTTAATCTTCTATCTCTTCTTGCTTTTTTAAACTGTGAAATACACATCGTTGTGTGGACTGAGATAAGACATATTAATTCTTATTTTGCCAAAGCTTTTTTTTTTTTTAAACAAGTGTGAGGGTTTTTTTACCAATTAATTGGTAACTACTCAGTCTGCTGATGCTTCAAATGATCAGCCAGACCCCCTTCAAATCTCATCTTTCAGCAGTCTGATCTGTTGATGTGAACAATCTCACTGGAGCTCTGCAGGAAAATCTCTTCCATCTCACATCCCAGTGTGGATAGGGAAGCAGTGACTGCTGAGGGCATTCAGTGTGGTTGCTGTGTCTCACAACACTGTTTTCCTTGGAAGGAATTATTTCTGCTGCTTGTCCTGCCAGGGAAATGCACTCATTTAGGAAATCATGCCAATTCTCACTGCCTTGCATCGATAGCAAACAAACAGCCCGAGATCAGCAGGCCTGGGAGATGGGAGGTGCCAGCCAGGCAGGCTGGGTGGTGGCACACAACTGCTCTTGTGTGACTGAGCACCTGAGCCAGTGTCACTCCACTGTGCAGGGAATTTCCTGGGCTCTGCACAGAGTCCCCAGTGTTGCACGTGTTGCTTGTCCCATCCCATGGATGGGATTGGCTGGAGATCAGTGACAGACCTGGGTATGGTTTCTGTCTCTTGATCTTGGAGAGGAACCACAGTGGAAGGAGAGGGCTCTGCATCACTTCTGGAGTCAGACAGAGGATGGTTCAGCTGGATGGTTGAAATAAGATCCAGGCCAGGCATACTGTTGACAGCACTCAGGAAAACTCCCAGGGACAGATTGCAGCTAACCCTGGTGTACCTACCCAGCATAACTGCACACCTGGCTGTTAGCAGCTCGAGGTGTGTGCAGAGCACTGAGCTCTCCTGTCTCCTTCCTTTTTCCCCAGAAGTTTCTTTTAAATAGCCCTTTCTTCTTATGCAGGTCTGGTTCCACAGGTTTATAGTAAACAAGGCAACCCCTGTGCTGGGGAGAAATGATGAGGAGGACTCCATTGATATCAGAAGGCCAATTAATTACTTTCTTATACTATAGTATTCTACACTGTAGTACATTATATCTAAACTGAATCTGCCAAGCACCCAACTGCCCAGAATCTTGTGGCTGTCAGCCCACAGTCCCAACACACACACCTGGATTCAATTGGTCAGTGAATCAAAACACACCAGAATCCAATCACCAATTCCCTTCAGGTAAACAATCTTACACAATGAATTCCACTTGTGAACAACACAGGAGCAGCAATTGAGATAAGAGTTGGTTTTCCTCTCTCTGAGGTTCAGAGAATGTGAATCCCAGAAAATCCTTGGGAAGTTGTGCCTTGCTTTTCTCTGTGAAGGGAAATGTGGCTACACAGGTTCTCGTGTTAAAGTCAACATAAGGTTCTAAATAAATCCCTGATGCAACTCAGAGAGCTTCACTGAACTTGGTGACAACTGTGCTGAGCTACAGGGGTGGTGACTTCATTGGAAACTGCAGCAGGAGGAGGAAGCTTGGGTGGAAAAAGGAGGTCTGGTTTTGAATTCTTCTCATGTACACTTAGGGTTGAGTGTCAAGAGATCCCAAGAACATTTAATCCATATCAATTTCTAATGTGAATTATTTCAAATGAAGGAATCCAACCTTTGGAAATGAAGGTTTATAATATGTTGTGACTTCATTTCTGCTGTTTTCCAAGTGTTTAGACAGTGCTTAATGGACTTTACTCAGTACCCCTAGCATTGTCTACCACAGGCTCTCAAAACCTTAGAAATAAACCTGTTTACACACACATTATACATGACATTCCCATTGCTGGGGGCTAAGCAGAAAAACATGTGCTTGTTTTGTTTAGGCATGTTTTTTTATCCACAGGATTTGTGGAATTCTTTCCAGGTGTTGCTCCTCCCTGAGCTTATGGTTGTTGAATTTCAAATATTGGCAATCGATGACAGAGCCTTTAATTTCTTTTCAAGGTCAATCTGTGCTCTGCCTCCTAGGAAATCCCTGAAAAATCTCCAAAGGTGAAAATCCAGTGATTTTAATGGAGTTGTGTCAGCAGAGACCTTGCCTGTTGGATTTGGCAGAGCAATGGAGACAGAGTGATGGCAGTAGCCTCTGTTGTTGTCCCTGCAGAGGGAAATGAGGACATGGATAATCCTCTTCAAAAAGGACTGGGACTCTCTCTGGATTCCCCACACAGAATTTCAGAAGGAATTTCATGCTTCATCTGTATTTCTCTGTAGCAAAATTAAAAAAAAAATAGTTGAAGTCTGGATAACTGTAGTTACTTAAAAAAATAAACTCACACAAAATCACTGGTTGGGACTCAGGAGCAGAACATGAGCAGGGATTGATCAAAGCCTTGGGTTTTTGTGTCCCAGAGTCATTCCCTCTGTCCCTGCTGCAGAAACTCTGTGGATCAGAAGCAGCAGTTTAAATATCTGTTATTCTGCTGAAATCCTGGCAGCTTTTTAGGCCTTGTGAGTCCCCATGCCTTCCTCGTGGGGGGAATACAGCAGCCTTTGTTGTGTCCCTTTGTGAAGAACTCCAACTTCTCCCTGTACAGCTTTTATGAAATAAAACTAGACTGCAGTCCAGTTTAACATATCTGCATACATCCATGTCAGGTCTACCTGCAGGAACCCAAATACATGTTTTGCATATAGTTTACATATGCATAAAATCACACATGCATCTTTTATGGAGAGTTTGTGGATATCCATAATGTGCATGTGTTTGCCTGGATAAAGTACTGGAAAAAATAAGTGAGAATACATTTTTTATATATTTATTCTGTAATACTGGTAGGTTCTAAGAAGGATAAACCCTGTCAAAATTGCCTCACAAGATATCTGGAAAAGATGTCTTTTAAGCATCTTCAAGGTCCCACAGTATTTGCAGAAAAGCCAAATGAAGTGACTTTTTATAGTGATCCAGAAAATCACTATAAATAAATAGATTTATAAATTAAATCTCCAGAAAATTTGAGATACCAGGTCTCCATAAGGTGTAAATTAGTATCAATACACACTTAAGTTAAAGTTAAATCACACACACTTTCCATGCACATATATGTGTGCACTCCTGCAAACTTCATTCAAGGCTCAGCCATGGCTGCATAGAGCTTCTCCAGCTTCACTTTTAGTTTTCTTCTGCATACTGAGAGGGTCTAAATGAATTTTGTCTATGTTAATTGAAATAAAGTATATTTTTTCTCAGGCTCTAGGTGGTTATAGACAGCAAACTGATAACCCTTCTTGTAGGAGGGACAAGGCAAAAGAGTAAACAGTGCTTGCCTCGTGTTCATGTGAAATAAATGCTGCTGAACAAGCCCATGAAAAGTCTCAAGTCAGTTTTCTGTTAATCTTTCATGCAACCAGCAACAGAAGGGTGCAGCAGAACAGCAATTGCAACCTGAGGGCATGGCCAGTGGCTTTGTGTGAGTGAAAGGAGGTAGGCTCAGTGATGTTTCTGCTGCCTAGAAATTATTCATGCCAAATATATTTTAATTAATGTTTATTAAAAAAAAAAAAAACACACAGGAAAAAAGTAAGATTGAGGGCTTTCAAAAAGCTGCCTTCACTTTTCCTTTTTATCCCAAGTGAAGAATATTAACTTGCTCCAGTTACAGGCTGGGAGTTATGTATGCTTATTGCTGCATTTTCTGATAAGCTAAATCTGCTAATGGTAGGTAACATTGGGAGAAAATTAAACACTACTTCTGTGAGAAATACAAATTCTAGCACTGTCTATATTAGCAAACACTGAATTATAATAAGCTCCCGTGCTAAAGCATCAATTAAGCTTTCAGTAAGGAGTGTTTATTGCAAGTCAGGACCACAATTTTGTAATGGAAAAGTACATGAGGATTTTTTTTTTAATTAATAGAATAATATAGTTGTGCCTTAAATGAAAAAACATATTGCATATGTTTATTTTTACAGGAGAAACTAAATGCAAAGTAAGTTTGAGCAAGTGTATTCGAGAGGAAAGGAGGCTTTTGTATGAACAGTCAAACAAAATTCCTTTAAAAAATTCTTATTTGTTGAGTTCCTGAATGACTGTTAGAGAGCAGAGTGTGGGGAGCACTTGGTGAAACCTTCCCATAAGGAGGAGAAAACAGATGCCCATGGACTGGAGGCGTGAACAGTGTGTGCAGGGGGTCAGAGACTGTCAGGACAGGGAGGAAGAGGAGATGCATGGAGATGCATGGTCTACCAAGGCACACCACCTGTCTGAGGCAGCAGAACAGATTGGAGAGCAGGGCTGGGGGGAGAAAGGCATGCTAATACTTAGTGCTTAAACAAAGAGTATGGTGTGAGGAGCCAAAATAACAGGCAAGTCAAGCACTGGGGAGAGAAGGCAAAGTGTTTGACACCTACTTTGTTCAGCTGAACAGAGACAGACAGAAATGAGAGCTTTACACAGGGCAGTGCTGCTGAGCTCAGAGGCTTGTGACAGCTCAGCAGTGCCCATCCTGCACAGGTCCATCAGCACCTGTGTGAATGCCATCACTTAGGGAGCCTGGGTCTGCCAGGAGCCAGGCTTTGCCTCCAACATTAGAGCTGGAGGTGCTTGGGAGGCCCCAGTCTATTTTGTCTAGGGGTATTATTAGTTGTTTTGTGACTAGGTTGATAAATCATAGCTGGAGGTTGAGAGTCAGTTAGTTATTCATCAATTGTCTAGGGAGAGAGCTGGGAATGTTATTGAGATGAGAATCAGTGGGATTCCTAGGAAGGATGGGCTTGAAAATTGGTTGAAGAAGCTTAAGTTCATGGTCAGGTTCAGGGGTAGTGCTGGGAGTGATAGGTGGTTTGCTAGAGGAGGGATTTATTGGTATGAATGACAGAAGTTTGGGTTGGATAATTAAAGAGAAAGTGAGTCATGAAGTGAGCATGATAAAAAATCAGGGGCTAGGGTTTAGTACCTTATTTAGGGCTTAATACCATTAAGGAGGAGGAGAAGCCCTCTGTCTTTAGCTTAAAAGGCTAATGCTGGTTCATAGCTACTAATGATTGGGATGATATTAGAGAGCATCAGCTTTCAAAGTTGGTGAGTGGGGTGGATTCTACTACAATTGGTATGAATTGGCTCTGCAGATTTCTGAGCATTGTCTGTAGCAAACACCAGGTCGGGAGGTGAGGAAGGAAGTTTGGTTGAGGCACCCTGGGATTGCATTGGTTTTTACACCCAGGCTAGGGACAGCTCACATAAGAGTGAAGGACGTGGTCAGCAGTGGCCATGACTCAGTCTGTGGAGCTTACAGGGACGACAGCACGGCAGTCAACTTCTAGTGGGCAGAAGAGTGCCCATTCTCAGCAGGAATGGTGACTCTCTCAGGCTGCTGTGTGCACACTGCATTCAGGAGTGCAGCTCCAAAGCAGGAGTTTTACTTTTTACTGTGAGTGCTGAGGAGTGCAGAGCCCCTGGCTGGTAGGTGAGCAGCCTTGTTGAGCTTGTGGAGATCTGCCCCCAGTGTGAGCTGTGCTGGGCTGGAGGAAGGACAAACTCCAGCCAAGCCTGCACTGCCAGGGGGGAGGCATCCCTTTTCTGCTGCACCAACCACCCTGACAGCACTGCCTGGGGACAGGGACAGCACTTTAGGGACATTTAGGGATCTTTTATGGCTGTTTAAATGTGCCCCAGAGTCTCATCGTTTGTGCTGTACAACGAAGATCTGGGATTGTGGATGACTCCACATTCTTTAAAGGCTCTTTAACTCCAGTTTAACTGCCTTGCCTGACTGGCTGAGGAACTCACTGATAGCCAGGATGAACTTTCTGTCTGTTTAAATGCTTGTGGCTTTGGTGTGTAATGTAATTTGATGCTGTCCTCTGGGACATCGTGGGAAAATGTAAAAACCGATTCCATACACATGTTTACAATATTAGAGAGGCAGCTTGATCAGGCTGGGCAGGCTCAGATTCTTTTTATAGTAGGACAAGTAAAACAAGAGTGTTTCTCAAACTCTTTGGATTAAGGTTTTCTTTCACGTGAGTAAATATTTATGGAACTTACATTTAATGGTTTCTTCACTGCAGAAGGATAGCTTATTTTACTTTTTAATGAGGCTTCTACAAACTGAGACAGCTTGACCCAACTTTCTCCTCATTTAACCATGCATACCAGGGTAAAGGAAAAAAAATTCTAAAATCCACTTCAGTTCTGGTAGTCTCAATCACCTAAAAAGGTTTATATGGATATTTAGGAAGATATTAATTCAATTACACATCTGCCTTTTGCTACATAAAGTAAAATTGAATGTCCCCTCTATGCAACAGAAAATACTTTCCTAGAACTTGCCCAGCCAAGACCAACTTCTATTTTACTGTTCTTAAAGGAAGGATGATGCTCAAGTGGTTCTTTTGCCAAATTATTAGTGATTATAGTGATTTATTATTAGTGATTTACTATTCTTAAAGAAAGGATGATGCTCAAGTGTTCTTTTGCCAAATTGTGAGTGATTTATTGGGGGAAGTGTAACTTCAGACACCTGAAGTGTAGGGTGGCTAAAGGTCAGCCAGAGGGGCACGTGGCAGCCTGTGTCCCTGCAGAGGGGCAGCTCTGCTCCCAGAGCCCTTTCCATGCCTGGGAGAGCCCCTCCACAGGAGGATGCCAGGCTCACACTCCCTGCCTGCCAGGAGGCAGGGGCAGAGCAGTGGGATGTTGGTGCTGCAAGGTGTCCCCAGGTACCAGCACATGGACTCTGTCCAGGGAAGGAAAGGGGCACATGGAGGAAATCCAGCCCAGTTTGAGCTGTGCTCTTTCAGAGTGAACAGAAATAAGTCACAGGATCCTTGCACACATCCATGAACAGTGAAATGAGACATTTGTCTGGAGACAAGAAAGAAAAAGCAATCCTCAGTGCCCTGGGCATGGGACCGTTCTGCTCCTGAAAAGCTTTAAGAGGTTCCTCTTCATTCAGTCCCAGTTACTTCTGCCTATCTGAACACAAACTTCTGCAGCCTCTTCCCAGGCTTCTTGTTCCTGAAACAAAGCCCTTTCCATTTAGAGCCCTCCAAGCCCCATCCACCATAAGCTTTTCTTTGACCTGCTGGGTGTGGACAGTTTCCCCAGAGCACACTGTCCTGCCCACCCTCCCTTCACCAGACATGGCCAACAATTAAGCTAATTAAGCTATATGCAGGATTAAGTCTATAGGGCCAGATTCACAAAAGGACTTTGGTGTTTGAAATGGGAATTAAGCTGATTATCAGCATATCACTCTCATTATACAGTCTTTGAAACCTTCATAGCCTTGTGCTTGTGCACATTTCCCCTTGCAAAGTTCCTGTGTGCTCAGAGAGGGAACAGAATTCCCTTTATGCTCTTCCCTCAGTGAGAACTGCCCCAGGGTGAGTCCTGGGCTGGGGGCAGCCCCCACCTCAGCCATGCAGTGCTTAGGACCCATGAAAAGCTTCTTCCCCATATCCCTGCAATGGGCTCTCCTTGCTCCCTGTCACAGGAAAGCCTCTTTGAACCCCCTCGTTTCACACCTTTATGTACCGAGTCGTCAGAGAACAAAAGACATTTCTGTTTGGAAAGGCTCACAGAGCTTTTCTTTCATGTGTGACAGATGCTTTCAGAATCCGTTTGAGGGAATCTGCATAATTGATACACAACACCAGTGACCCAGCCTGAATGACTTCAAGTCTATTTTCATCTCGGGTGGTTCAGAAGCAGCCAGTGGAATTTGTAAGGCTCCATTAAGATGTTCAGGTCTTCAGGCTCTCTGGCAATGGGGACCATGTGAATACCTGAGGACAAATACCCTGGGTTTCATTAGCAAGATAAAATCCACAGGGTGAAACATGGGAAATCAAATGCAATAAGGAAGTGATTGTGAGCTGGTTATGCATAATGTCAGCCACAGCGGGCTGAGGAATAATGAAAGGAGGGGAAAATGATGAGCTCTAAACTGCAACAATTGCCCTGTGAGCCTTGACTGCTGCAAGACATTTCCTTCTCTCTCTCAGTCCTAGAAAGGCTTAGCAAGCTTTTTAATAAAAGGCCAACATGGAATTTTTTTTGACAATGTACACCATTCAAAGTGTTGTTTCTGTCAGCTGCACGCTGTACTACCAACCCCTCCTTGGATTTTTATCTTCATCAGGGGTAAAGGCTCAGCCCAAAATGAGGAGAACTCACGTGGGTAAGTCTCCTCTTATTGGACAGAAAGTGCTTGAATTGCCCAGACTGTTAGCTTGGTGATTCTGGTCAAGACTTGTGAAGAGGCTGAAGGTTTCACAAGGATGGGATTTAGATAAATACTATTTCACTTTAAAGACATTTTGCAGCTCATTACTTTGCTTATTAGTGGTTTCCTCTTTTATTCTCTGATTTATTTTTTTTTTCCTCATTCCCTAAACCCCATGACTTACTCTAGTGACCATGGTTTAGTTTCCAGGGTATGTAGGACTGCAGCCCTCATGGGCTGCTGGAGTTCTGCCTGGGACCCACAGCAAAGTCTGGCTACCAGAGAGTCCGCAATAGCAGGGGTTTCAGCAATGTTCAGTAGAGGCTGAGTGTTCTGGAAGTAATACATCCAGTGGTTCAATAATCTTTTCCATTTCACTGGGTTTATCCCATGGTCAGCTCCCTGAGTCACCACAAACCACTGGATCTGTTGCTTTCTGTGTCACTATGCTCCATTTAAGTTTGGGATAAAGTGTAGTAGTTCTTCACCTACCAGGAACTTTGCACTGATGAATTTGTGCTCTAAAATAATGGTCAATATAAGCACTTCATTTCTCCAGCCTCCCTGTGCAGTTTTGTGTGTCTCTGCATGAATGGCTCATGCTGGGCACCCTTGGGAGATGGCTGCAGGACCAGCTGGCCTGGATGGAGTGTGGCAGGTCCCAGAGTCCCTGAGGATGCTGTGGCAGCACAGGATCCCTCTGTTCTCTGTGAGTGTCAGTGTTGTGAGCAGTGCCACTCTCCAAGACAATATTTGTTCTCTTTCCCCCTCTTGTTGCAATAATGTTTGCCAACACAGTTGTAGATTTTCTTCTGTTCCAGTTCTCTGTGTAATGACAGAGTAAAAATGTCTCACAGAGAGATTGCATAAAAAAGCTTGGAGAAGTACAGAAATCACATTAAAATCATCATTATTGGTAACCCATGAATAAATTGTCAGCACCATTCAGCCTAACATTACAATCACTCTGAAGCATTTTAAGACACATTTATGTTTAGTGGCTAGTGAGAGTGGGAAGCTGCAATTCAGTTCTGCAGTTACAAAACAGAGACCAGAATCCAACCAGCAAAGGCCACTGGAGCCTGAGCTCTGAGTTTCAGGTCCTCACTTCACTCTTGGCATTGGCCAAGCCCCTCTTCCCCTTCCAACCCAATTCTGATTCCCTACAAATGGGCAAGGTCTGGTAAACTGCTACAACAAATTCTGCAGCTCCAGCCTTGGCTTCTCCGGACATTTTAAACCTTTCCACCCCCTAGCCCGTGGGGTGGCTCACTCCAGGAATTGGGCAGGGCACCTTTGAGTAACAAATTTGCATTTCCCTGAAGGAGCAGAGGGGTGCTGGGCTGCCTGTACAGAATCAGCTTCATTGCTTGCTACCAGGACATATTCTGGGATAATGACACTGAGTTACAAAGAAAAGAAACTACAGAGTGTGTTATCCAGGTTAATACTGAATAAGAGAGGTGCTCTTTAACTCCTGCAGCCTTTCACTTGCTCCTGAGGGGGTTGGTTAGCTACTTGAACCCAGTCAAGGCTCAGTGTGTCCTGCAGAACTCTGCTGGAATGTCTTTCCTGCTCTGGTTGGAAGCTGGGTCTGTGCCACCCAGACCACAAGATTATTTGCTCTTTTCTATAATCCAAATGGAAAGATCCAGCTTTCTTTCCTTGCCCATTCTTGATTCTTCTGTTTGGAAATTTAGGACATCATATGACCCTGAAGATGTTTGGATCCTTTTGTCTCCCCCTAACACCTTGATGAATATTCCTATTTCTGTTGTTTTTCTAGATTACATATTGCCTTCACCTTTGTGCTCTTTCTTGTTCCTTACAGGAGCTTTCAAACACAGCAGCAGGATTTTATAAATCTTGGATCACAACACTTTAGCATTCTACCTGCATTTTAACAACACAAGTAAAAATTACTACCAGCAATCCTTTGAGTTAAAAAACCCTATTCAAACATGAAGGAACTAAAAAATGAAAATGATGCCTCTTATAATTGTCACAAGATTGCATTTAGAGCCATCATAGCATTTAGTGAACAGGAAAATGTTACTTTGGCTGGGAAACACTGCAACTGCATCACTTTTTGTTCAAATCTGCTGCAAAATTAGTCAAGGTCCTTGTATTACAAAAAATATCACTGTGATTAAATGGAATTAGTGGATGATACAGTACTTAATGCAGAGGTAATAATACGATTTCCCTCGTTAGTGCAGGACTGCTATAGCTTCTTAATTGACTTTAATCGGTATTTAATTAGAAAATGTGAATCCCCTGTGGCTAGTTCGTATTTTACACTATTCCAAGGTAGACCAGTATTTTTTTTCTACAAGTGGCATCCCAATTCCAGATTAGGAAAAATATGAAATCTTGTATTTGGCCTCTGAATTTGAGGGTCTCTATGTCACAGATTTGGGCTGTTTATCAGCTCTGAGCCTCTAAAGGTCACCATCACCTGTCTCAGGAGGGAATCCCTTTTTCTGTCTCTGCTTTTCCTCTGGAGCAGATTTCCTAGTGCCAAAGTACCTCACAGATTGCTACAAAGCACGTGTCCAAATATTTCTTAAGGAAATAACACCAGGACTCTGTGTTCAGAAGTCGTGGGAAGATGCAGACAGAAGTTTTTATCATTTCTGTGAGACTGAAACCACCTGTGAGCCCATTTATTGGAAGGGTGGTGACAGCTACTCGGTGTAATTCCACATTGTTTCAGTTTCAGAAAGAATGACTTGAAACAGAGAGGGAGAATATCCTGCTCTTTGAATGAATAGCACAAAGAAATCCCTGTGCTAGCATGATAGGAAAGTTTTATTGCATTCTGGATTTTCAATTGTGCTGCATTAAACCATATTAATATTTGGTTTTTCTAGGGCAGTCAAAAATCATTGGTAATGTTGAATTTTTCATTTACACTGGTGCCAAATGATCAGCCTTAGTGCTCCAAGGTCAGTCAATCATTCCCCTCTGGTGGAACATTTCTGCCTTTAAGGCAAATGAAACTTTTTTCTCTCTATCTCAAGAGCAGATAACTTATGGGACAAACTCACTAATAGTTCATTGTGTGTGCCATGGCTGTT
Organism: Agelaius phoeniceus; assembly: GCF_051311805.1. Lineage (NCBI taxonomy): Eukaryota > Metazoa > Chordata > Aves > Passeriformes > Icteridae > Agelaius > Agelaius phoeniceus. The sequence continues at coordinate 3,199,542 of NC_135274.1, read as the reverse complement.
GCCCTATGATCCATCAACATACCCAAAATGAAAAGTGATTTCCCTGGAGACTGAGGGGAGAGCTGCTCACAGCATTTTTTTTCTTGGGTACCTGAATTTGAGCAGATTCTCTATTAAGCATCCAGCTGAAGCAGAGGCTCTGCACCCAGCCATGGTGTGACTTGCTAAAAAGGAAAAGTTCCCTAGAGTCTGATTCAAAGCTGGGTTTAATATATGGAGATCTTGATTCCAAGGGCATTCAGAGCAGTAATCATTCCCACCACTAGAACAACATGAGCTCATGCTGAAGCAAAATTGCATTTAAACAAAATGATCTCCAAAAACATTAATCCTAATAGTCCATTTTGTAATGGAAACCTCCAGGGCTATTGCCTGAATTGTGGTTTAGCTGGGAGCTGATTTACAGTGTGGATTTAGCATCATTTGCCACGTAGAGCAAAGGAGGAGGCAGGTGTGGCCAGCCTTAAACCCTGCTTACAACATCCCTTCTAAACAAAAGCATCTGACCCTTTGGTTTCTGCCTTTGTTTGGCACAGAAGTGTAACTACAGGGATTTTTCAGTGACATTCACTCATTTTGTCTTTCTTTTAGTATTGCTGCTCTGAGATTGGTGGTGGATGGAAACCTGAGTAATTATATCTGTCTGCACCATGGATTTAGCCTTACGACACAATATTCCTTTCTTTGCTCTGTGTCATTTTTTATTGCTCTGGAGCCTTTGAATTTAGCTCAGACTCTAAGGTTGAAAGCTGTTGATTTCTGAAAGGTAGAAATGAACAAACAAGAACTCCTCCAAAGCTCACTAAATCACCATATTTGTTTCCAAACCAGAACCAACAAAAAGATTGTTGAAGAGACCTGTTTCAATGTGCTTCATTTTCTTGCTGTGTGCCAATCCTGCCTTTTTTGTATGTCTATTGTATGTCTTGGTTCCTTCTTTCTCACCTGCTATTGCATTTTTCATCTGCCTTCTGTATTTGTCTCCTGTACGTCCTTCAAGTTTCTCTCCTCTGAGGCAGCTTCCATCCTGAAGTCTTTTTTGAGAAAATATCTCCCAGTGAATTATCATCAGAGTGAGTTCTTAGATGCCCTGTAGACGTGGAAATCAGACATCTACACAGTGAGCAGGATTGACCAGGAGCTGTATCCTTTTCCATTTGACCAGGAGCTGTACCCTTTTCCATTTGACTTTTGTACTACCCCATTTTCCTTTGACCAGGAACTGTATCACAGACTATTACCAACTCCTATTGGGATGGGCCTTACATTGGGAAAACAATTAATTAAGCACCAAGACCTACTGGGGATCTTTTAATTTGACTTTGGTACTACCCCACTTTCATTTGACCAGGAGCTGTACCCTTTTTCATTTGACTTTGGTATTATCCCACCTTTCATTTAACCAGGAGCTGTACCCTTTTCCATTTGACCAGGAGCTGTACCCTTTTCCATTTGACTTTGGTATTATCCCACCTTTCATTTGACCAGGAGCTGTACCCTTTTCCATTTGACCAGGAGCTGCACCCTTTTCCATTTGACCAGGAGCTGCACCCTTTTCCATTTGACTTTGGTACTACCCCACTTTCATTTAACCAGGAACTGTACCCTTTTCCATTTGACTTTGGTACTACCCCACTTTCATTTAACCAGGAACTGTACCCTTTTCCATTTGACTTTGGTACTACCCCACTTTCATTTAACCAGGAACTGTACCCTTTTCCATTTGACTTTGGTACTACCCCACCTAGGCTGGCAGGAATGATTCCAGTGAAAGGCATGGCATGAAATGCAGTTGGATCTCAGGCTGGTTTAGGGAGGTAATCCTGCAGATCCACTCCAGCTGCAGGTTGGTTGTATTGGACTTTTACAGAGAGCATAATATCATTTTGAATCCATTTCCATGGTGCTTCAATGAGCAAGGTGCCCAAATCTGAGCTCATGTCATCTGCAGTTGTCACTGTTGGTGTCTGCATGAGCAGTTTTTATTTTGTATCTGCTTTACCCTTTGTGTGTGCACATCTCAGGCATTTGAAAGCCCTTCAGCACTGCTCTAATTAACTCTGCTACTGGGGGCAGAGGTAGAGCTGCTGTTGGCTGCACTGGAAAGAAGTCAGACAAGTGCAGGTGGTTTGGAAAAGCCCAGTCAAGGGTTCTGCAGTTGTCCTGCTCTCCTGGAGGGTGTTCAGAGCACTCCCTAAGGGCCCTTTCAGGCTCTCCTGCAGTGCTGGCTGCTGCTTTTGCCAAAGCTGAGGTGGAGAGTGAGCATTGCACAGGAGCAGCACTGCATGCCCTGCTCACACACAGATGCTACTCTGTAGCCATGATATTTTATGAAAAATCCTTTCCTTAGGATTTTTTCTCCTGGAACAAAATGTAACCAATGGTATCTGCTGCTGTGGAATGCAACAGGTGCATCTGGGATTGGTCTCATGTGGTTGTTTCTAATTAATGGCCAATCACAGACAGCTGGCTCAGACTCTCTGTCCAAGCCACAAGCCTTTGTTATTCATTCCTTCTTTTTCTATTCTTAGCCAGCCTTCTGATGAAATCCTTTCTTCTATTCTTTTAGTATAGTTTTAATGTAATATATATCATAAAATAATAAATCAAGCCTTCTGAAACATGGAGTCAGATCCTCATCTCTTCCCTCATCCTCAGACCCCTGTGAACACGGTCACACTACTCAACATGAGACCTGACAGATTTACTTTGAGAAGTGCTTATAAATGTGTGGGAAACAGTAAAGGTGTACATGTGCTTTTAGTGATTAGCTAAAACAATTATCTGTGAGCTTTAGCAGTATGCTATTGGCTGGAAAGCTTTTAAAATTCTCTGTAACAAAGGAATTTTTAGTTGCTACTAGCAAGACAGGATCTGTTGCCATCTTTCAATTGTCCCAACCATGTGATGAACCTGCTGCTGGAATAAAACTCAAGGAATGTATCCCAGCAATCCTGTCCCATTTGTGCAAACCTCCAACACATAAATGCAGTTTGGGAGTGCATGTGTCCAAGGGAAAGTTAGAGTCACACATCAGCTTTGTGTTGTTCTGCAGCAGAGACAACAGGCCTGAGAAGCACATGGGAAATGGAATAAAAATGCAGTGCTTGAATCTGCTCTTGAGACAAACTTGTGAAGTGGCTGCTCTCCATGTTTCTTAACAATGAGGACCTCTTACTAGCCCAAAGTGGAAAAATGCATTATGTTTGTATGTAATAAAATCGGTATGTCTTTGAAAAAATCTATTTATAGGCCTTGCTGATGGCAGCTGTTCAGCCCACTGCCTTATTGCTACCTGCCAATTTCCTCTTTATGCTTCTATTAACTAGAGCTTTGGGATTCACAGTTTATTCTAATTCATTCTTAAGGATAGCAAGCCAAAGTCTCTTGTGTACCCAGTACTTGTGAGATACACTGAAGCACTGGAGTCAAACTCTTTATGAAGAGGGAATTTAAAAAAAAATTATTTCATTTCTCTATACTTCTGGATGCTTTTTGCAGTACATTTGCAATACATTATAAGTATCAGGATCAAGACTGGTGTCAGAACAGAATGTGTCAGTAAAAATAAAGTTCTGCAATCTGCATTGTCTTAAAGAACTTTGACCCTGTCCATCTATGTATAATTTCTTGGTCTCAGGAATATTCTCTAGTCTTTCAGATAGGGGCTAAATAAAGGTTTCTGTCACTTTTACTGAGGCAAACTTTATATTTTTGAGATGTGATTCCATTAAAGGTGTCACAGAGGCTGATGGGAAGTCTGTAGGTGAGTTCAGCACGCTTAAGGCAGGCAGAACAAGTTCATGTGGCTCAGGAAAAACTTTACTCATGAAATATCCTTTTCCTCTATGTGTCTCAGTGGCAAGTGCTGCTGCCTGCTCTGTGTGTGAGGGGGCAGAGATGAGTGCATATTTGTAATATTTAGTTGATCTGTTTCCCCAAACTTGGCTTCATTTCCTCCACAGGGACAGCCAGTCCAAGGAAGATGGATTTAGCAAGAGGCATCCTACTTGAGTTAAAATTAAAACTATAAAAAGAGCTGATGCTTTGAGTTAGGTAGACAAAACAATCCTTTATTGTCCCAACGTGCCTGAAGCATGGCAGAAAGGAAGGGTCAGTATGAATGAGTTATTAACAAGATCCAGTGCCTTGCCATGTTCTCAGGGCTATTTAAGGGGATTGAAGGAGAAAATGAAGTCTTGGTCATGTCACAACATTAAGAGCTGCAATATGGACCAGTGCCCAAGGGAATTGTGCTGTTGGTGCCAGGACTGAGGGGAAAACTTCACAGGTGGTTTTTTTCAGATAAATGCAGTAACAGAAGACTGTCAGAAAATTAAGAGAAAAATTATCAGTGGTTATCAAGACTACAAGCACTTCTATCCTGATTGTATTTCCCTTGAGCAGCCAGGAAAGCTATAAAAGAAAACAAATTGTCTTCTGTAGCAAACTGACTGCTTTAATTTCTGCTTTCATTTAGAGATAGATACTTGAAAATTATTAAATGTTTCTAAGCTGGAAAAAACCCACCACTTCAGTTAACCCCAAAGGAAAAGCAAGAACAATAGGTGAAAATGCAGTGGACTCAAACAGAGAAATTAAATTGATGTCCTGGAAAAATAAACACAGATCAGGGAATCCTCTCACTGATTGGTGCCCAGAAATCAGAGATGCATAAAATTCTCAAATACTCCTTCACCCTCTCCCTGCCTTTTTAACCTGAATTTTTAAAGTTCTCTGTATGAGATTATTTTTCTTCTTTCTCTGTACTGAGTGGTTTTGTAAAAGTGCAGTAAAAATACAGAAAGGAAATGGAGAGTCTGCTGAGGACAAGTGACCTAATTTATGGTTTTATGTCCCAAGTGTCACCAGAGTGGCCAAGGATAACAGCAGCTAGCTTGCTCACAGTTACTAATTATGAGAAAGCTTGGCAGAGAGACCTGAACCTTTTTATTCGAATAAGTAATATAGCTGTGGAGAAAAGGAAAATTCATGGAGTAAATAAGAGCTTTTACAAGTTAAAATATATGATTTGGACTGTTGGAAGGTGCACATCTTTCTGACCAAACCATGCTGGTTTCCATGCAAACCTTCCAGATTGCATTGATGTAAGCACAGCAGCTTTGGATCATTTATTTGTTCATGTTAATGACTTCCAGAGGTTACCTGATTGTTCTGGGGACACATGGCAAACTTTGAGATGACCTGGAGTGGGTTTGCCACTCACTGGAACTGGATCTGTGTGTGCTGGTTGAGGAGCTGGCCAATACATAGATGTGGGGGAGAAATGAGGAAAAGGTGGAAATGTGAGTGAAGTTGCTCTGAAAATGAGCAGTAACAAAAATGAAGAAAATTATCTGAGGGGAGGGAAAGAGGAGAAGGCAATGTGACCTTTTCAATACAAAAGAAAACTCTGAATCAACGCTGGAAAAACAAATGGCAAAGTCATTAGATTGACAGTGAATAATAGGGCAGCTAAGCAGGGCAATTGTGTGCTTCCATTTTTAAGAAAGCCATTTCTTCTGGCAACCAACCATTCCAGCCAGAGACTGGAGTCTTATTAGAGTAGGAAATGAGTTGTTCTGCTGACTTCACGTGTGCAGTGAATTGTCTGCAGAACTCCTACAACAAAGTTCTTTTAGAACAAGTAGCAAATTGCAGATGAGATTTGTTAATATGCCTCACAGCACTCAGCTGTGTTAATACAGACCAGAATGCACAACATATGGAGCCTAGGTAGAGATTGAGACATGTTAAATTTGACTCTCAAATTAGATTGATTTTGTTAGTGTTAGACAAATATTATCTGAAAGGACACAAACACAGCAGTTGTCAAAACAGAGCACCAAGCAGAAAGATGGATGTGGCATGCCCAGGCTTAGCTCATTCCTGTCCTGAACTTTATCAGGAGCTGAAGCTGTGCTGATTTCTCACTTGAGTGAAGTGATTGCTCTGTGTGAAGGTAGCAAAGTCCCAAAGATCTGATTGCAAAGATTAGGAAAAGGCTCGCTGTTACTAAACAGCTGTCATTCCTGCTCCGCTCTCCACAAGCACAAAGAAAGTGTATTTTGATGTATAATAAGAAGAGACAATTAAAACTTCTGTTTTGCCGTGCAGGGAGAGCACAGGATATGCCCCAACTCCTGGTGTATCAGGTTCATGTGAGGCGATCCACCCAGAGAGGCAGGACGCCTGCTGAGAGAGCTCACAAAAGACCATTCACTAACAAAGCCCCAGCAATTAATCCTGGAGTTCTACGGGGCTGTGGGCTACTTAGAGGCCTGGTGTAAATGAGCATAGTCTAATGGTACCCTCATTTACACACAGGTCCTATGGCATTTAAAGCTATTTACAGTACAAGCATTCGTTTTTATAATTTGTCCTGTCAGAGGAGAGATTCTCTTCTGTATTGCAGCGTGTAAGTGTTAAGTGCTGGTTTCAGCATGTGCTGGTTTCAGCATTTGCCAGGAGAAGAACAGTCAGGTCAGCTTTTCTGGCTGGAAACTGTTGTTCTATTGGAAGTAATTGCAGTTTTCATGATAAAATGTTGTATGTATTATATGAAATGTATTCCTATAGTCTTGTATTGAGCAATGGTGTAATTAGGGGATATACCAGGGATTCCCACTGTAGAAACCAACCACCTATTCTGAAGACTTTAATATAGCTGTAAAAGCTGATTAGATGTTGGAGTGTGAGTGTAGAGATCTTGGAGAAGGAGCTCTTTATCGCACATAAAAGACATCTCTGTATAATGGCTTATAAACATCTTCCCTCAAAACCTGACAATATTGAAGGGAGATGATGAAGAGCTACTCAAAAATCCATTTAACTGATAAGCTGAATGCTCCTAATAAGCCAGTTTCAGGCATCACAGTGAAGCAAGTGAAAACACAGTCTGAAGCAATCTGAGCCATAAGGAATCCTGCCCTTGCAGGACAGTTTGACACAGAGTGTGTTCTGTCACGGTGACAGTGTCAGCCCCCTCAGCTGGCACCTGCTGCCAGGCTCTCAGTGCCAGGTACAGTGGCAGCAGCTGCTCTGTGCCACAGACTCCAGGACAGCTGATCCCATTAGGCACTCAGAGGTTGTTCTTAAAAAGGGCACAATTCAATTTCTGGACAGGAGCAGCTCCCACCTCCTGTGGGACAAACGTGTGGCCCAACAGGCTCTGATGCTCAGGGTCTGTCTCTGCCTGAGTTTCTCTGGACTGGAAGTTGTTCTTTGCCTATCACACAGCAGCCTCATTCCTTTTCAGTGTATTCTTCAGAGATTTTTGGCAGTAGTTTATTCAGTAACTAAAATGTTCTGCTTACCAATTCAGTTTCAGAATAGGAATAGAAAAGCAAACAGAGGGTACAGATGGGAACAGCAGCTGAACAGGGCAGGGTGAGCCTCAAGTGAGTGACAGTTCCTAAGCAAAATGCTCTACATTTCTTAAACTCTTGGATTTTTGCTATTCTGGCACAGCCTGTCTAGAAATAGCAGTGCCTGGGATCAGCTCTCCTTGCAGCAGTGGTTATGTGCACAGAGCAGTGAGGGTGAGCTCTCTGTGCACACGGAGCAACCCAGGGCAGGGACCTTGGCTGGGAGCCCTGCCAGATCACAGCCCAAGTTTTCATTGCCATGACCAGGCTTTGTGTTCCAAATAAGGGGCTCTGGCCATCAGGCTGCTCTGAGTTTGAAACTGCCTCACTCTGCAGTCCTGCTCCATCCTCTTCTTGCTTCTGCCTCTTTAAGGGCACAGCTTCAGGCCATAATTTGAGTATATGGTTGATGTAATTATGCATGTAAATTAGACATGCTCTTTTAACTTCATTGCTAATTTGACTACCCCATTAAAGAGATTTAAGGGCACCTTTGGTCAGTGAAGGTGACTTAAAACTCACTTGTTTCATGCCAGGTGAGTACACTTTGTTTTAGCTGGGTCCTGACCAGCAGAAACATCTTAAATCATTCAAGGTTTGTTCTCAGCTCATGTCTGATGGGTCCCTCAGGGCCATTATATTTACATATATATGTATGTATATATATATATATTCATATCCATATCTATATATAAATTCATTTTTAATCTAAGTTCACTTAGATAAAATAAAGGATTTCAAAAATTTAGAAAAGAAAGGAAAGGACAAGTTTCTTTCTTGTGAGAACTGAGTCTTCCTTGAAGACTGAGCACTTTGATAATTTTCTGCAGCAGTTATCTTCAACACCAGATTTTGGCAGAACATGATTGAAATAGGGCCTGAGGGTAAAAATTCCATTTCCAGGCTGTGTTGGATGAAGGAGTCTGCCAGCACAAGGACAGAGGCAGGATCTGCAGTGGGACTTTGGGAGCAGAAGGGGTAAGGTCACAGGAAGGGGGCGTGGTGGGAGGCTGGAGAGGGAGCAGCAGGCAGAAAGCCTTGGCCAAAGTGCCCTTTGGAGAGCATGGCAGAGCCATGAGGGATGGAGCCAAGGCCTCGAGACAGGAGAGGGAGGCTGAGGCAGAGCTGAGCATTCACTGCCCTGGTGGGACAGCACACCCTGTACAGGCTGAGGGAAAGGTGGATTTCTCTCATCCTAGCCCAGTATTTCAACCAAATCCTCCCCTGTCCCTGTACTTTTCATTTACATATGACTTGATTTTACCCTAGCTTGGAATGAGAACATTGTCAGTGAGTGCAAATGGGCATTTTCTTCCATGTGGTTGAAGACCACACCATCAAAACCAGGACCAGGACTTGGTGTTATGCACAAGCTGAACTTAATCCACCCCTGAACTTCTGCTTCTTGCATTGTGCCTGCTTTGTTTGTTTTGAATCACTGTGACAATGACATTATTGTTGAAGCTGGCACATTGGATTGAATGAAGAGCAATCATTTAGTTCATTCTCAGTTTCAGAGCACGGATCTGTGACAGGGTCAGAGCTGGTTACAAACAGAGTCAGTGGCCCAACTCCTCACACCCAGCACAGCAAAGTTCAGCCTTGTGGGAAGCCTGAAGCAAACTCCAGGAAAGGTAAATACCTGGCTGGGTGGAATTGCCTGTAAATGCCAGGGGCATTGGCACCCTGCAGCACAGTGAGGTGCTCCAGGACAAATCCTGTGTGCAGAAAGGGAAGAAGGAGAGAGAACAATTGATAGTTGCTGTAAAGAGAAGAAAAATATTCTACAAGTTTTATCCTAATTTTCATTACTCTTTCTTTTAATTACTATTAATAATTTTTTCTTTATACCCTTTTAAAATTTTAAATCTACTTTACTTCCTCCTAATCCTACCTCACAACAAAAAAATAAGTACACTAGTTATTAACCAACACTAAAACCCACCACACTCATTAATACACCACCCAAGAAATGTCAAAATTAACAAAATCTCAAATTAACAAGCCAAAACCACTACACAAAATTAGTGTTTCTACCCAGTTTCAAACTAAAACCACCACATCATTTTAAGTAACTGAAAGAATTTTTCAAAAAGAATAATTTTTTAGCATAAATGAAATATGAAAAAATCTGTATATATGAATAAGAATATATGTATATATGAAAAAGAATAATATTTTTAAGTAAATGAAATATGAAATATTCTGAATATTAGAATATAAGAAAATAAAGTGCTGCTGTACCCTGGTGTCTCATCAAACCAGGGTATCATTTTGCTTTGAAGACATGCATTGAGGACAACTGTGGGTTCTGTGTTTCTGTCCCCTGCCAGCTGCAGGGAGCTGGACTGCAGGAGCTGGGTGTCTGCTGAGCAGAGTGTGCAGGAGAGTGAACAAGTATTAACCTTTCTCTCAGGGGTCAGAGCCCAATCAAAATGCCCTTCCACAGCAAGTAACAGAATGAGATTAATTGTACATGCTACAGCTATGATTGTCCAAGTGTTATGGGTAAGGCAGGATGAATTCAGGCAGGCAGGGTTTCATTAATTGAGGGAATTTCCAGGCTAATTTCCAGGTGTTCTGGGACCTGACCTATTTCAATTTGAATAATAGCTGATGACAGAGTTCGATATGCACCAGCCTTCTATTTAAACAGAGGGGAGAGAATTGTTTTGGGTTGGAGCTTCTTAATTAGTATTCCACAAATATGGCATCATTTTGCTAAACACAGCTAGCACGTATTTCCTTGTCAGATTTAAACTTAAAGGAAAATCAGTGCATTTCACTTTGCTCCATGTAAAAGACTTTTTAAAAAGCCAAAAAGCAAAACTAAAACACAGTCGTGTGCTATACCTGGTTATTGATTTAGGTTTTAATCAGAATTAGAGGGGAAAAAAAAAAGAAAAACTCTCAGATACTCTTTAAACTCTTCCTTTGATAATTAGACTCTAGTTTCAAGTTTAATTTAGTCAAAGGACAACTATGTTGGCCATTAAGTTTATCTAAAGTGGATGCTAATTAATGCTAAACTACACTTCCTAAGGTGCCACATGTTATACCCCCTGCCTGCCCCCAGTCACTCACCAGTCCCAGTGTCTGCAAGAGGGAAATAATGAAAGAGAGGATGACCAGGAGCCAGGGAAAACAATTCTAATATCAGCTCTGATCTTCCACTTATTTACTGTAACTTGAATTACTTGCTGAGTTTAAAAATTTCAGCTATAGTTTTTAACTGTGAGGTCTTTAGCCTATTTAGAAAGAAATCATCTCCAAACCTCTGAGGAATCAGTTAATATTTAATTCTCTTGCACTCTGATGTCAAAATTTCATGAGTAGATGACAAAGAAATGTGTTTAGCTCACAAATTCCTCAAAACACAGCACAGTATGGAATACACACCTCTAATGCTGGGTTAATTCAGCTGTTTTCAATGTCACTTCTCAGTTAGTGCAAAGCACTATCCTTGCCTAAGGTAACAGTGGCACTGAGCAGCTGCCTCCTGGTAACTGGTGTTTGTATTTCATTATGGTCCTGAGTGCCTGACAAAGACACTTCTGGTCCTGCACGCTGTGCAAATACTTAGAGGAGGAAAGACCCCATCTCTGGGATGTTTGCAGTCTCCTAGATGTAATCAAAAGGCAATCCACTGACTTTGTAGATTGCTGTAATAAGCTTTAAGTAGAGGGAGGTGCTTTAAATGTGTAGTGTCTCACTTAAAACTGGGTTTAACCTTTAGTATGGTACTGCCTGGCAGAGCCAGATTTCCATTAAATCACTTGGATTCCCTGCTGATTGGTTTCCATCCATTTCCATTTCTCTGCTCTGACTTGGCTGTCAGGGAAATACAATATTCACAGAATCACAGAATCACAGAATGACCAGGTTGGAAGAGACCTTCAAGACCATCGAGTCCAACCCAGCCCCAACACCTCAACTAAACCCTGGCACCCAGTGCCACATCCAGGCTTTGTTAAACACACCCAGGGATGGGGACTCCACCACCTCCCTGGGCAGAACATTCCAGAACTTTATCACTCTTTCTGTGAAAAACTTTTTCCTAATATCCAGCCTGTATTTCCCTTGGCACAGCTTGAGGCTCTTGAGATTCCTCAGTGCCTTGCCCAAAATTTTGGCATCAATACTCCTGAGAGTTTGGGATTCAGCCTGCAGCAAGCTGCAGGAGTAAACTGGTGCTGAGGGCAATCCTGACAATCAGAGCAGCAGGAAAATGAGGCAGCCCCAAATGTCACCATCAGATTAATGACAGATGTACATTAGACAACCCAGGGGTCATATCTACTCCCCTGGTGGTTAAAAAAAGAAGAATCTCATCTCATCTGAATCTCTGCCATCCAGGGGATATTGGTTCTTGAGAATAGCTCCTGCTCTCTGTGCCATCATCTCAGAACCTGACATCTCCTGTGGATGGCCTTTCTCCATCCTGGGGCACTCCTGTTCTCACAGACTGCATCCCACACAGTGCCTGTGCCCTGGGAATGGATCTGTGATCCTAAGTGCTTCCCACTGCTCTTCCCAAGATACATGATCTTGGCATTTGTGAAATATTCAGCTTATAAGGAATAGTGACTTCTTTTTGAAGAAATAGCATTAAGCCCTGCCATGTCATTTTATTGCTGTTCATTCTCATAAAGGCTAATAATCTTGTTTAGTTCCTTGTCTCTGCTGTGAAGTACATTTGCAGCTTCTTTAATCTTTTCAGGATAAGCAAGCCAGCCAGAGGCTAAATAATAACTGACAGCTGCTAGGTACTGTCTGTCCTATTAGATGTGTTAATCAAATTTTGTAACTGTATAGAAACATCAGCAGAGCGAGGTAGCTTTGTCTTTTTTCCACCAGATCCATCCAGAATGGTGTATTCTGCACACTTATTCTGCACATTTTTTCTGCAGAGTTTCTCAGAATCACAGTGTGACTTGGAAGGGACCTTAGAGATCATCTGCTTCTAACCCTCTGCCATGGGCAGGGTCCCTTCCACTGTGCCAGAGCCCCATCCATCCTTGCTCCCACCAGTGCTCTTGGGCCCCTGGTGTCCTCTGGGTCCCCATGTCATTGCCAAGGTGATTGTGATTCCTGCAGCACAGGACTGGGACCCTGAGTGGCTCCATCTGCAAAAGGAAGGAGGATAACATATCCCTTTATTCATGCAGCATCTCCCAATACAGTAAGTGTAAAATTAGATTTTGGATGTAGGACACAGCAGAGATTAATATTATGGGTTCTGGCCACAAGGATGTACTCCAGGCAGATGTGGTCTAATGGGTTTAGTAGAAGCAGGCTGTGCATGTGTAGGTATATCACCAGGCCAGGTCCCTCGTGCTGTAACTGCTGCTTACAAAAGCTAATGAGACAAAAATGTTAATTTAATGACCCATCTCCAGGAGTTCTCACAGAGCTCCCTCTCTCCTGGGATTTGGGAGTGAATTGAGATTTAAGGTCAGGCTGCTGTGGAAGCCTGATGTGTTGGACTGGAGTAAAGAACAAAGGCAGTGCTTACAGTGGGTGGTGCTATTATTATGCAGTGACTGAAACAGGTCCTCTCTGCATTTGTCCTGGTGTCCCCAGGCAGGTGGAGCACACAGGGCCTGGCCCTGAGCTGTCTCCATGGTCAGGTTCCTGTGCCCAGAGGGGCTGGCACTGGGGACTTGGGGCCACAGCCTCACACCTTTCCTGATGCACTGATGAGCCTTCAGTGGGCCAGCAAAACTCATCTGCTCTCGTATCTACTTCCCTGGTGATTAAAAAAAGAAGAATCTCATCTCATCTGGATCTCTGAATCTGAATCTCTGCCTGGTTCCTCCCCACCATCACATTCAGACAGATCTTCTCAGACCCACTGGCCTTCCTTGAGGTCCTCCCCTTCCCCCCAGTCATATATCTGAGCTTTAGCTTTAGGAAATAAGTGCCAGCCTAATGTCTGTCAAATAACCCCAGCCAAACTGAGGTTCCTCTGAGTAATGGGTCTAAACTTGTCATATTTCTATATCAGAGATCACAGAAAGGAGTAAAACCAAAATACCTGTTTATTCCTGTTTCATCTCAGGGAATGCTGAACGTGAAATCAGATCTCAGGGAGAAAACCTGGTCACTGCCACTTGTTCTGGCTGTCACTTGTCAATTTTGAGCTGCTCCTGCAGCATTTCTGTGCCTTGCTGTGTCAGTTTTGCTGTGCTCCTTGTCAGCTTCACAATAAAGAACAACGGGAAAAAATTGGCAACTGGCACAGGGAATCAGAGGTGGAATAAATTGATAAGGAGTGGTTAGAGAAGCATGAAGGCCTTGGAGCTCAAGAATGCTGAAAATCCAGCAAGGAACTAAAGATGTATTTTAGGCATGTAGTTAAAAACCACACAAGCTGTAAGACATCAGGAATGGTTCTGAATTAGAACAAAAGGTGAAGAATCTGTAAACATTGCCAAGAAAAGGTAAAATATAAGAGATGGTGCTAAGCTCCAGCAAAAGGAAGCCAGAAGAGGCAGAAATTATGGTAATCAAACAGAAAAACAGATTGCAAGTTTTTGGTCTTCTGCTCTGGTTAGTACAGAAGAAGGAGCTGTGGGATGCCAGGAGGTTTTGCAGTATAACTGCTGTGTGTCTGTCAGTGACTGCAGAGACATGGACAAAATTCTGGGAAGCCAGTGGGGTTTGAGTACCCAGTTTAAGCACATCCTCAACTCCTACTCACTAGAACTGTTCTGAAGGCAATGTCTGCTGCAGCCTGGTCTTGTGTGGATCAGCCACTGCCATGGCATCACTCCCAGGGAAAGGAGAGCTCTGGTGTGCACACTAAAAGGGGAAAAAGGGTTAAAAGACCTCTGACTACCCAAAAAGCAAAAGCCATGGGTTTCAGAACAAAAAGTGTCATGCACTTGACAAGACAGTCATGGAAACTCAGTGTGTTCACTGTATGAAGAGGAACGTTTGGGGGCAGGAGGAATTCTGCAGCCCCCATCCCACACAGCTCTGGCCACTGCACTGGAACATGCTGGCACTGAGCCCCAGCATCTGTTGGAACCAATGTATTTTTAGTTGTATGTCTGCTGGGGATTCTAAGATTACAAGAAATGGAAATTTTAACACATCCCTGAACAGGCTGCTCTGATATCTACTCCCCTGGTGGTTAAAATGAAGAATCTCATCTCATCTGAATCTCTGCCATTCAGAGGTTTTTGTTACTCCTGTATCTCTCAGGTAATGAAGATCCTTCTCTGCCTTGAGGAATTCCCTCTCCACTCACACACTTAGCACTAAACTCACTCTGTAACAGCCTTGGGGATATATGATGCTTGCCCCATGCTTCTCACTGCAGGATTCTTTTCTTACCAATTGCTTATCATTTTGCCAAAGGGGAACCATTAGGTTCATTTTCCAGTCAGGGTTATTTTCCTTCCAAGGTAAGGAAATACTTGTAGTGGTTTTTGGGGGTTTTTTTTCCATGTAAGTTTCAGCCAAAATGATCCATTATGTAGAACAATAAGGAGAGGAAAACACAACATTTGGGTTATTTATTTATTTTTACTAGTTAAAAAAAAAAAAAAAAAAGTAGCCTGGATGAGCATTTGGTATCTTTTTGTGGACATAAATTCCATGATGCTTTGAAGTGCTCTGATACCATCTTGTCACTTAAAAAAACACAATAAAAATTGTGTTCTGTCTTCATAGCTGGGCTTGGTGAAATTACAGTGACCAAGGCAGGGTTTAGGGCCTTGCTTGGAACACCAGTGTTAAAGCAGAATGTTGAATAATGTCCCAATGCCCCAGTGAGTGTGCCTTGGTGTGCCCTGTCCCTTTTATGCCCCAGCTGAAGGAGGTGATGAAGACACCCAAGCAGACCCAGCTGAAGGCTGCAGCACAATGCCTTGCAGAGCTTTGAGGTCTAACCAGTCTGGACTCTCAGGGTGCCTCCATTTGGCCCTTCAACCAGTCTTGTTTTCATGCTGGATTTGCATGCAACGAGCCACAGGTTCACTTTATTTATTCTGTCAGGGTCAGGCAGGTTTCCAGCCTGTGAGCCAGAGCTGGAGCCCTTCTGCATCCCCCTTTGGTCTCGTCCTTTCTCTGAAGGAGGGGATGGAGTTCCAGTAATGCTCACACAAATAGCTGCTCTGTAATTGCCATCATTCCCCTGGTATGTTTTATTGGCAAACATGGAGTGTGTCTGAGGCCTGCTCTCCATGCCAAGGGTTTTTTAAGATGTGCTGAGCACCTCTCTGCCTCACTGAGTTCAGCTGGCGTTGACAGCTCCAAATACCTTGCAAGAGTAAGCACTTGGCATCTAGGGCAAGTGAGACAATCAGCATTTTATGCATGTCAGGATGTGATCATGCTTGTTTTAATCCACTCTCCAGTAAGCTTCCTTGCAGAAAAACAGCTCTTGCACTTAATAAAGCCTGTGCCATCAACCAAACAGCAGCACAAGTGTAATTACAGGCTGTTTATGAGAGGGCTTTTGCATGAGAGAGTTATCTTTTGCTTTAGCCGTGTTCGTAGCCTATTAAATTTTAGATGACTCGAAGAAGATTTTCTTTCTTGTTCATGTAAAACTGTGCCCCATCTCTTCATGCAGGTAATTGCATTATCTAGACACAAGGGCTCCTCACATGTTTTGTCAGAGGGGCCCTCCCAGGGCCAGGGCAGGGTCCCAGGGTGTCTGTACAAGGCACAGATTTTATGGCAGTGACTGCATCACACTCACCTGAGCACTCCAGTATTTTAGAATATTTCAATACAGTGTTCCCCACCATAAGGAAGGGGAACAAGGGTTGAGGTCTCTGTTAATGGGGCTTTCCCCTGTTTTCTGCTGACAAAAAAGGTGTGATATTGACAGAGGAGGAGGAAAGGAATGACTGAAGTGAAATTGGGAGGAGACAGAACTCTTCAATCCTAAATCATATCATCTGTCCCTAAAACAAGCATTTTATGTTGGACCACCACACAAAAGTGTTCTGCTGGTGTTCCACACACCAAGTCTCTCTGTGTTAGCAACAGACCCCTGTGATCAGTGAAAAATAAATACATTTTTCAGTTTAGTTCTCCTTGGCACCAGAGAATCATTTGTATCATCTCACCACAGCAAGGCTGTGCTAGCATCCCTGCCTGTGTGTAGAGAGCATTTTGTTATTTATCACCTTAAAGTGTGTTCTTCTCTGGAGAACTGCTGCTTTTAATGATAGATTTTTGGTGCTGTGAATGTGAAATACATCACAGTTTTGGGTATCTTTTTAATTTTATGGATGGCCCAGCTTAAAACCAGGTACATCAAATAAAATAACTACTGCTGAGAATGAATAAAAGTTGGCAGGTATGGCAGTTTAAAATAGCCCTATTTTCACCCTAAATATAGCCTGGTTTAATTGAAATCAAGTGGTAGCTATGAGACAGCTGCTATATCAAAGACCAGTGACAGCCTGCTGAGGTTAAAAGAATACAGGCTGCCTGTGTCTCTGCTGAGATAAAGTGGCATCACAGAGAGCAGAGCAGCAGTTAGACTGATGAAAAGTTAAGTTTTTAAAGCACTGATTTGTAAAGCCCTTATGCAGTTTTATTTATAGTTTATTTGTCTCTGTCCTCCCAATAAAGCAGGTTTCACTCTGAAAGCAGAAATGTGATGCAGGTCCCCAGCTGATGTGAGCTGATTTAGCTCAGCTGGGAAGGGAGCCACAGGTACAGAAAGTCAGTCAGGTGTCCCCCTGAAACTCTGCCAGTGCAGGAGCAACAATGGTAGAATTTGGACTTTTTTCTGTGTGAGAGTTTCTGAGAAATGAGCTTCATGAGGTCAGCCCAAAACCAGCACAGGATTTAGGGGAGAAGGGCATTAAGGCACCATCTGATGCTTCTGTGTCATTGAGTAAGTGATCTAACAGAGATGATGTGACACCCCACTCTAACTGCACCATGCACAGAAACACCAGAGACTTCATTCCAGGAAGGAGTTGTCTCCACAGTCACAGGTGAAAAGTGGACATTTTTTAATATCCCATTGCTTTCAATATTCTCTAATTAACAAGCACTTCTTTTAATTCTCATGCTTTCTGGTTATTATTATTTTTTTAGCCTAATATAGTCTAAACCCCAATCTCTCAGACTTATCTTCCCTGGTAGCTACTGAAATTCTTTTTACTTGCTGGTACTTAATTAATATTTGCCATGTTCTTACTAAGGTAAGTCCATACTTTCTCATTATATGAAATTAAAAGTAGATGAGCTTAGTTTCCAAATAAGAGAAGCTTTAGAAAGATATAAACACCCTCACATATGGATTTTCTTTTGATTTTGATTCTCAGGAGAGCTCTTAAGACCTTCTACCACCCCTGTCAATCAAATAAATTGATGAACCATTGAGCCATGGCTACAAGCAGTCCTGCACAGCAAGTTCTGAGGTGAGCTCCTGATTCAGATTCATCTTTCCTCCCTGCCATGGGGTCCCTGCAAGTACAAAAGATACCCACAGAAGGAAACTGAGAGTCTGAAAAGTGCAGGGGGAGGGCTCAGAGCACAGGGCTGGCTCTGGCCATGGCCACCAGTGGCTCTGTAGGGAGAGCCCACAACAGAGCTCCCACACTGACCCTCTGAGCCTCCAGCCCCCTGTGCCTCAGCATCTCTCCAGCCAAAAATGATAGCTGGGATAAACAACAATGTGACATTCCCACTGAAGTTAAGTTGGAGCAAAGGGGTTCAGTCACCCCTGCTGCCAAAGAGAATTTTGCAGTTGTACCTCTGCATTTGGCTATCTCAAATTTTGTTTTTTGTACACAAAACCAGTACTTAAAAGGATGACATCAAAACTTTCAAATCCATAAGAACAGAACACTTAATCAAACCCCATAAATGGAGAAAAAGAGGACTTTGGCAGGCTGTGCTGCAGCTCTTGAAGAGTGAAGAGTACATTCATTATGCTTCTTTTTTGAAGGGAAGGATTTTCATCTTCTTTTCAATAGATAGCTTTGAACAGTTCATTTCACAAAACATTAGGAAGGAAAGATTTGGGGAAAATTGTATTTCTCTGCCTTAAAATTGAGTTATGGGCAGGGTGTTTGCCAGCTCATTTTTCTTGTTTGTGTGAAACAGACATTTGTGAGTTGTGGAAAATGAGCAATGGGAGGAGAGAGGAAATTGTCCAAGCCTATGTAAGAAGGTTAGATAGCATACTGGTATAATTTATAAGGATTTACAGACACTGCTGTGCTTCCATAGCCAAGAAGGCCCTTGTGGACAAACTGCATGATGTTTTTGCCTTGTGACCCATCAAACCCATGGCAGCCACTGATCAGCTGGTCAGCTTTTGTGTGCCTTGAGGTCATGGGAGCAGCTTTTAAATGAACAGCTCGAAATTCTGATACTGGCATTGGTGATTGAACCTGAGCTCTCAGGCTGGTGCCCATCACAGGGATGTTGGAGCTGCAGCCTGTATGAGCACAGGGTGTCACAGTGCCAGGCAGGTCACACCTTTATTACAGGCAAGTTCCTCTTGAGCTTCTTGTGGGTCTTGCTTTGAACAGACAGGTGTCTGCTAAGGAGGGCAGGAGCCTGCCCTGAAATGGAAAATGTAAACCCCCTCCCACCAAATTGTTATGATTTTGAAATTAAGGGGCTCTCAGGCAAAGATATGGGAATAGGAATAAATGTACTTTATTAGGGAAGAAAATAAAAAATAAAAATGCAGTAATACAAACCAACCCTGCCAGAGTCAGAGCATGCCCTGTCCCCTGTGTGTCAGGGGGTGGCACAGCCCCATCCCATGGGGGCTCAGCCCTCCTGCAGTGCCAGCTGTGGCTCTGCTGGAGCAGGGATCCTGCACAAGGGGGGAGTTTTCCTCTGCAGCTCCAGGGCTGCTGCAGATGGGCCTGGGCTCCCTCTGGCCATGCAGGGCAGCAGAAGCTGCTCCTCTGGCAATGCACTGGGCAAAGGCTGCTGGGTTGTGCCAGGCTCACATTGGATCCAGGTAGGAATGCTTGGCTCCTGCCCTGGGCAATGCAGCATCTCCCCATGGGATGCTGGAATTGGATCAGCCCTGCAGGGACACTCAGTGGCCATGGACAGCAGAGATCTCCTGCAGGGAGGAGTGGCTGGGGCAGAGATAAAGAAAAAACTGCCCCATGGACAGCAGAGACAGCAGAGACAGATGCCCAGCTCTGACAGATGGGGACAGAACACACAGCCCAGCCACATCTTCCAACCCAAGACATTGTGTCAAGAGTCAGGAGTGTCTGTCTGCCTGTTCCAGCAGGCTGGAGTTAGGAGGAACAGACACTTAGGCAGACAGACACTTCAAAAAGCTCTCCCTGGTGACACTGGGTCAGGCTCCTTGTAAGCAGAGAACTCTGGATGTGCTGGGATCCAGCACAAGCCCTTCCTGGCTAAGCAAATCCCTGCTGTTTCTCAGAGGGTGATAAATTCTTCTCAATGCTCAGTGAGCTTTACAGGTGACTTAGACTTGGTTACCTCAGACTTTATGGACCTTGTTAATGTTATAGAAACAAGAAAGCAGAGGAATTAAGCATTTGATTATGCAAGTTTGGGAGGACAGCAAGGATAATATATGCTGCTTCATTGTAGGAGCTAGTCTTTATTTTCTTAATATCTGAAAACATGAAAGAATAATTTCTTCTCTTATCAACTGCATGTTCCATTAGGAAACCACTTTGTCTTTTTCATTTTGAGCAGCTATAGTTATGAAAGCACTCTGTGCCTAATTGGTTTAATAACAAATTCTCATACTAAAGATATATGGACTATATATATTGTATCAACAAATAATATTTGTTAGCTGCTGCACTGGAAGGAAGAGGGAACACAGCGCTTTAGGCCTCTCCTGTTTTTCCAAACTCATTCTGATAACCCCCAATAACATTTCCAAATTTCTTTATAAAGGAAAGGATGCTCTTGTTTCACTTGGAAACTGAAAGAGTCTCAATCAGCCTCTTCATTTGTTTTATATTCACCTCATATTAGGAAGAAACTAACAGAAGGGGAAGAGAAAAAAGGAATACTTTGTGAGCTGGCAGTCATTGAAAGGACTCAAAGCCACAAAATCTGGCCCTGATTTTAGTCTCAAACCTGAATCTGTGTTAAAGTTTAAGGTGCAAACATCAGTCACACCAGAACACTATGGATGCAAGGTTATTATATTGTAAGCTTTTCCTGGTTTATCTTTTCCTTTAACTCTGACAAGGGAAAAATAGGGGAGACTGGAAAAAGGAGTAGAACGGTGTGGATAGAGCAGAACACAACAGCCACAAATAATCCAATATTTCATAATTTAATTTCACACTCACTAGGCTGCAGAGTCCCCACTAGACTGTGGGGAGAATGATCTAAGAAGGTTATTGGCTTGACAATGGTAATGTCAGAGCTCAAAGACAGGTCTGGCAGCTTTCTAAAAGTGAATGTGGGTCCTTCCTTCTCCCTCTACTTCTCTACTCAATATAGATTAAAGTGACCTCTGGAGGTAAACTCTACTGAACCCCCCCAAGTAGTTCTGCATTGTAGTTTTTATTTGTACAGTACGTGAAAGAAGAGTTCAGATTAAATTCCTGGCCTTTCAGAAAAGTTTTCTCTGCCTTAAAAAAAAAAAGGAAACAAAAAGAAAAAAGGGTATTTTATTTTAAAGCCAAAGCCTCTTTCATGGTCCCATGATCTCATGAGTTCTTTGGCTGGCCTGTGACCTTTCAACCTTGCACTACATGTTTCTTTTCTAAATTAGCTAGTGTTGAGACATCAATGGAGGAATATCAATGTTATTATAAAAGACATCATTCTCTCCCAAAAATGTCAGTGTGAGTGAGTCATTGCACCTAACTGCTTAGCTTTTGTGAGGCAGCAAGGGAGATTTGAAAGTGTGCTCCAGGGTCCCCCAGTCCACCAACTTCTATTTGAAATGCCTTAAAAAGCCATGTCCCTGGCATCTGCTGCAATAGAGGCAAGGGAATGAAGCTTTGCTCCTTTAGCCACAGAAGGAAAGTCCTTCCTAACACAAAATTATGTATGTGGTGTGAAAATACATAACTATCACAGGCAATTTCTTTTGAAGGCTATGCTCAGAAGCAGCACTGTAAAAACAAATCAAGCAACCAACTGAACATCTGGTGGAAAGGAACTGAGTGTCCTGGTGAGTTCTATCATTTCTAACACCCCATGTCTCTGCATCTCCTTGTATTCGTGCTCTCTGGCATCTAGCAGGTTGAGGAAATTAAATCAGATTAAGAGCTCTACTTTTAATCTTAAGAAGATGGGTTTGTGTTGTCTGGCATCTTGAAAAATCCAGCACTGGGTGTTTATGCAGTGCTGAGCAAAGAAACAGTAACAGTCCATGAGGATGTTTAATTAAAGGCACCTAACCTAGAGCCAGGATGAGCTGCTGCACCTGCACTGCCATCACTCTGTCTGCTGGGGGCTTGGTCCTGGAGCACCTTTGAGATGACACAGCCACAGCAGATGCATTCATGTCTTTGAGCTACAAAATGCACAGAATGAAACCACCCTGGCCCAAATCCACTCCAGCTGTTCCTCTGCTCAAGTGCAGTTACACCAGCAGTGAAGCTGGTCCACATTAAAAATGTGTGTCACCTGGTAATTACCTTCCTAACAGTGCATGGGAAGGACACAGCTCCAAAGTCCAGGTCAGATTTTCTCCCCTGTGTGTGGAAAGCTGCCCAGCATTTGCTGAGCTGTCCTGCCAGCTCCCTGGTGCTGAGCCAGGCTTACCTGCTCTGACAGCAGCTGCTGCTTCCTGCAGCACACACAGCCTGGAGTGGGACAGCCTCTGCTCCAAGCTGGAGGTGCTGGGGGCTTTTAGTCCAGCTCTGTCAGTGTTTCCTCACAGTCAGTTTCCCTAAAAAAACAGGTTATGCTGTACCTAACTGAATGTGAGGGGGAAAAAATACAAACTTGAGCAGAACTCAAGGTAATTTTATTAATTCATTGAAATGCTTTAGTCTGTGGTGTTTAATGTAGCAACAGCTGAGGATACAGTGGCAGCTCAGAAGTTCCATTAGGGATGCCAGATGCCCACATTGTGACTCCACACTTTTTATTTTCTTCACTTTCCAGTCTCCCCTATTTTTCCCCTGTCAGAGTTAAAGGAAAAGATAAACCAGGAAAAGCTTACAATATAATAACCTTGCATCCATAGTGTTCTGGTGTGACTGATGTTTGCACCTTAAACTTTAACACAGATTCAGGTTTGAGACTAAAATCAGGGCCAGATTTTGTGGCTTTGAGTCCTTTCAATGACTGCCAGCTCACAAAGTATTCCTTTTTTTTCTTCCCCTTCTGTTAGTTTCTTCCTAATATGAGGTGAATATAAAACAAATGAAGAGGCTGATTGAGACTCTTTCAGTTTCCAAGTGAAACAAGAGCATCCTTTCCTTTATAAAGAAATTTGGATATGTTAATGTGGGTTATCAAAATGAGCTTTTCTTCCTAACTTTTTCTTCTCAAAGAACTCTGGGATGCTTATCCCACACCCATTTGCCTTGGAGCAGTGCTCAGGAGCAGACTGTTGAGCTGGCATTCCCAGGAACACAGAGTGATCCTGCTCCTCTTTTCCTTAGCCAGTGCCACAGACACATGACAATGAGCATGGGGGGGGATTTTTACCTGAAAAATCTCTTTCAAAACCAGTTGGGTTCAGGATATAACCTCTTGAATTATAAGAGGAAGTCTTCTGATTGCAACTTTTGCTTTTTGGAAGTAGGAAGGAATCTTCTGTACATCACCACAGGGGCATGCTGAAAGGACACATTTCTCATCTAGTTTTGGGGGCCATTTTGAGCCATTTCATACTATCAAAGTCTGGTATTTTCTGGGGTCCCCTGTGGCAGGAAGGAATGACTCTGACTCTATGTTCTTAGAAGGCTGATTTATTATTTTATGATATTATATTATATGATACTATATGATATGATATTATATATATGGTATTATAGAATATGATACTAAAACCATACTAAAGAATAGAGAAAGGATACAGACAGAAGGCTACAAAGAATGAGAATGAATCTCGTGAGTCTCTCCAGAGTCTGACACAGCTGGACAGTGATTGGTCATTGAGTCAAAACAATTCACATGAAACCAAACAAACAAGCACCTGTTGGATAAACAATCTCCAAACCACATTCCAAAGCAGCAAAACACAGGAGAAGCAAATGAAATAATATTGTTTTCCTTTTTCTCTGAGGCTTCTCAGCTTCCCAGAGAAGACTCCTGGGCAAAGAGGGTATTTCAGAAAATATGATGGTGACAATCAAAGCTCTGCTTATCAAACATAAATCACATTCAAGTGCCATGTCCATATTCTTTGTTCATTGCTGTGTATATTTTTGAGAGTGGGAAAAGCTTTACTGAAAGTTCCCAGAAAGGATGAAATGTACTTCCTGGGGCAGACCCAATTCACAGCAGTTTCTCTAACAAGTTTATGGCATTTATTTAATTTTTGGCCTTTAAGACTTCTTTCTACCGGGAAATCTCTGACTCTTATATAATAAAAGTACAGTCTAGCAGGGTGGAGTCATTAAGCAATACATTCCTTTAAGTTGCTGCTGTAAAATTGTGTGGTTCAATTCAAAACACTGCACAGAGTGGCAATTACCTGCATTAGCCCGTTTCTCTCTCTGAAATTACTTAGTTGTTCTTAATATTCCTAGTGCTAGCCACACTGGGGAAATGAAAATTCCATTTGAAGGGAATCTGTCTGTTCCACCAAAGGTCAAAGAGCAGCTTGGCACAGCCCTGGCGTACACTGCTGCACTTGTGCTCTGTGCAGCCCCTCTTCCTCTGTTCCTCAGCCGCCAGAATTGGGATTTTCATTGCCTTGGGGCCTCAGTCTGGCTCCCTCAAGACCTGGGAAGAATCCCCAGTTCTGTACATCCACTGAACCCTATTCCTGATTAATTAATCCGAGCACACAAATCCCAAAAGGTCTTGGTATTTTGGGAAGGCAAATGGTGTCTTACAAAGTCAACTGAGATCAAGCTGGATTTATAGATGCCGCAGCAATTTGAAGGGATTGATTTGATATTTTTGGTGATCAAAACAACCAGACACGTGCTGTTTGTGCACGTCAGGAAAGCTTCCTGGGGGAATGTGAGCAGAGGGGAGGAGAAGATGTCAGATTTCCACTGAAGGGAGAGCCAGTGAAGAAGTAAGTAGCTGTAGATAGCAAGGTGTAATCTAGTAAATCCTCTGAATAACTTAATTAGATTTGATTCAGCAAAACACATGTCCAGCTTCTGCTGAACACCAGCCAGTGTTGGGGGGGCAGGGGCTTTCATGAATCCTGCAGGAAACAGCTTCTGCAGAGATTAAAGGAACTGGGCAGAAGAGGTACTGAGATAGTCCTGCTTTGATGAAGATTTTTAATCTAAAGGTGCCAGGTTTGCTGATGCTGCCAGAGAATCAAAAGTATCATGAAGCTG
Organism: Agelaius phoeniceus; assembly: GCF_051311805.1. Lineage (NCBI taxonomy): Eukaryota > Metazoa > Chordata > Aves > Passeriformes > Icteridae > Agelaius > Agelaius phoeniceus. The sequence continues at coordinate 3,174,743 of NC_135274.1, read as the reverse complement.
GCTAAGGGGAAGGGGCAAAGGGTTTCATTACATGAGGTTGGGAGGAGTGAGGGAGCCATAGCCAGTCAGGCTTTGCCCATCTCTTTTCCTTCCCCACTCGCCACTCTGTGTGAATTTTGCACTTGACACATAGGGGAAAAAAGTAGAAACACCACTGAATTCAAGGGAGAACGCACTGTTCTTTTATGTGGCATCAAAGACACAGAGCAATTTTGAAAAAATCTGTGTTTTTTCCTGTTTAGGTTTTGCTGTCAGACTCCAGGTTGCTGTAACTCAGCACAGGTCCATTTTGGAGCCAGCTGGAAGTCTGGTGGGTGTAATTGCATTGCTGCCTGTACAGTTCTTGACTTGCATCAAGGTGAAAAAGAGAGGCAAGTCCACTGCATTGCAAAAGTTTTGGAAAGTGCTAGAGAAACAAAGACATCCCTGTGAAAACAGAGGTTGTAGAAAGCCTCTCTGTTCACTTCTTGTTTTTAAAGGGTAGCTTCCCCCACTTGTGCCAGATGATTTGGCTCTTCTTCATCCTTCTTGCTTCATAATGCTTGGATCAGCTTTTCAGTGGGCAGTGCTTTTTGTCAGGACTGTCAAGAGGTGATCTCCAGAGCAGGATGGATTTTCTGTCTTCCTCTGGCTATCTTGCTGCCTGGCTGTGTGCTTTTTGCCTCCTCTGCATTTTGTCTACTCATCTTTGTGTTTTACTCTGCCTTTTTGTATCTTTCCCAGTTCTAGCTCTATCTGACTGTTTTTGGACAATCTTTTGTTTACTTTTTGCCAAGTTCCATTCTTTTAGCTGAGGATCTTCAGAAACTGGATCTGGTCCTCAGATATAGACAATCCAATTTACAATGGATGCCAAAAATACATTTTCATCATGACACTTTGAAGATGTTTATTTCAATTCACTTAAAATGTGCCTAGGTCAAACCCTGCATGTGTATAAAACTTAACAGCAAAATGAGACGTGCCTCACTGTCATATTTTCTGGAAAAATCCCTTTGCCAGGATTTCTTCTCCTGGGAAGCTGAGAAACCTCAGAGAAAAAGGAAAACAATATTATCTCATTTGCTTCTCCTGTGTTTTGCTGCTTTGGAATGTGGTTTGGAGATTGTTTATACAACATGTGCATGTTTGATTGATTTCATGTGCATTGTTTTAACTTAATGACCAATCATGGTCAGGCTGTGTCAGACTCTGGAATGAGTCAGGAGGTTTTCATTAGTATCTTGTTAAGCCTTCTGTAAGTATCCTTTCTCTATTTGGTATAGTTTAGTATAGCATTCTATAATATAATACCATAAAATAATAAATTAGCCTTCTAAGAACATGGAGTCAGATTCTCAATTCCTCCTCTGTCTGGGGGACCCTGAAAATAACCACACCTCACCATTTAAGATTTGTTTGCTCAGGACTGGATCCTACACAGACTTGCAGGTATCTTCTCTGTTGAAGGGCTCGTATCAGCTTGGGTTCATTTTAAATTTGTCTGCTTATTAAGCTTCTCATTATGATAGTATGTGAGCATCCCAAAGGCAGGTGCTTAGGTAAGAAACACTCTTAGCCCTGTTGGGAGTTAAATGACCTGCTGGTGGTCACTTGATGGCTGAGGTTTGCAGCAGAGCTTGTAGCTCAGCTGTAGCTCACAGAAGAGCCTGGGAGCTGGCAGTGTGGCTGTGCTGGGGCTGGAGCCTGGTGTCTCAGCAGGGAACAGCAGCGAGTGCTGCGCTCTCCCAGCCCAGCGCCCTGACCCCGGCCCTGCCCAGGCACCGTCACCAGCGGGAACTGAGGTGGATGGCAAGAAGGGAAATGCTCTGGGGGAACTGAGATATATCAGAAAAAGGGAAGTACTCTGGCCTGTGAAATGATCTGTAGCTCAGGGGATGGCTCCAAGGGCAGAACCCTAGGGTTGCAGTCCCCTGCCAGCAGCTGTGTGAGTGCACAGAGCTTTGTGCTGCAACCTTGGGGTGCAGCCACAGCTCACAGAGAGCTCTCCCAAAGTCACTACAGGCAGAGTGAAAGCCAGCACTCCGTATACAATGGCAATAAGTATCCAATCCCTGGCTTTGAGAAGGAAAAGAGGAAATTGGGTGCTATTTTGGTCTGTTGTGTCACCCACCCCAAGTCATTCTGTGCAGCCAGACCAGATAAAAGGTTTATGACTCTGCCTTTCTTCTCTATCAAGTACTTTGTCTCTTTGGAGTTTTGCATTCCTGGAGTTCATTCCTCTCAACAGACTCAAGTGAGACTGTTGTTACCTGTGTGTCTGCAAGTATTTGATTTTCACTCTGGTTTTCCAAGAGGAGGAACAAGATCGTGGTGTCAGACAATGTAGGTACAGATTCCTCTGCTGCTTGTTTTCTGCCCTTGTTGTACTCAGATTAGTTAGATGAGACCTCTGACACGGGTCTTCAAGTGAGATGTTCAAAGCCTGGGGAGAGGAAAGGGCCATGGCTATAAAATTAAAATAAATCCCCAGGAGTACGGGCTGAAATAACCTCGTGCCTTACTTGGAATCTCTTATGTGTGCAGTACTTTTGCATTTACAAAAGAGTTTTCATTTAAAAACAGGGTAAGTCAGGCTTTATCCATGGCAGACTTTCCCCCACGTATTTCCAGGAACAACAGGATTTCCACATTCCAGAAAGCTCCCAAAGCAAGCTCCAAGCTGAGGTGTATTTTGGAACTCTGTGAGCCTCGGGTTTCTAAACCGTACATCACTGAGAGATGATGCCAGAGGCCAAAAGGCACAGTATCATCTGTGAGAGAATTAAGATCTGGACTGTATGGGTGTATCTGACTCAAAGCTGTTAACTTTTGGTGGTAATGATGTGTCACCTCAGTCATGATCTTCATTACAAAATTCTCCCTGTCTTTGCAGGGATTTTCCCTGTCCTCTCCATCTGCTTTGTCGTATCTCATAGATAAATCTAATTAGGAAGATTTAAGAGGAAATCATAGGGTGATTTCATAGGAAAGCAACAACTTTTCCCTACTGCCCCCCTTCCACTCCCCGTGGCTCCTACTTTGCAGTCACTTCTCCCATCCCTCAGGAGAACAAGCAGTTCTGAAGCAATGGGATAAACACCAGTTTCCTGTGTAGTTTCACACATCTGGGTGACTGACTAGTCCAGAAACTACAATCTCGGATAAATTTTGCTATGTTTTGGAAGGCACAGTGATGGTGTTTATGTGTGGGGTTTCTCCAGCTGAGGCATGGGCAGACTCCCTCCCGTTTTTGCACAGAGAACAACTGCTCTCCAAAGGCTCAGGAGCAATCGCTGGGTCTTCTGTCTGTCGGGAAACAAGTTAGACGCTGGCCAGAAGCCTGCGAGCTCATTTGGGGAAGCACACGGGCATTGCCTTGACACACAGGTGATCACACACGCCTCAGTTCTATGGGAAGCAGCTCAAAACGCGGCTGGCAGAGCTGCGGAGCACCAGGTTCGGGAGCTGGCAGGCTGCTGTATGAAGTAAACTCCAAAGCTGAGAATCTATCGTAGAGAATTGCCTCTCTTCCCACATCTGCTCTTAAAGGGGCACTTTCAGTCTCCCCTGGACCTTGCTGGGGCTCTCCGGCTCTCAGCTGAGCTGCTTTCTCCTCGCCGGTCCAAGTGTGCAATGATTTCAATCATTTTCCCAGCCGCCGGGGGAACTCCGGCTCCTCAGGTTCAGCACCGGGGCCCCGCCGCAGACAAAGACCGAAGGGTTCTGTGCGCGCTGTCCTTGCCGAAGGACGGGGAGCGGCCCCGAGGCCGTGCGCGCCCCGCCCGCCGGGGATGCTCGGGGCTGCTCCGGCCGCGCTCCGGCGGCTCCGGGCGCTGCGCAGCGCCCGCGGCGGGGGCGCGGGGCGGGGCGGGGGCTGCCGCGGGATTGGCGCGGGCCGCGTGATGCCACGTCCGGCGGGGGAAGCCCTGCCCGCCCGGAGCCGCCCCGCCGCCGCTCGGCGCGCAGGTGGAGCGGTGCCGGCACAGCCCAGCCCAGCCCGGCCCGGCCCGGCCCCGCCGCGGGAGCAGCCCCGCAGCCCGCCCCGCAGCCCGCCCCGCGCCCCGCCCCGCCCCGCCGCGCTCCGCCCGGCCCGGCGGCGCCGCAGCCGGCAGCATCGCGGCGGGACTGCCCGGGGATGCAGCCGCGCTAAGAACAAAAGCCCTCAGCGCGCTCTCGCTCCGGGGCTTTGAAGCGGCGCGGCCGAACTTGGATCTCTGCCCCCCTCGGCCGAGCCGCGGCGGCGTCCGGGGCTGAACTCGGCGGCGCCTTCTCCCCGCACGCCGCGGGCAGCCGGGGCTCGCCCGCCCGCCGCCCTCGCCCGCCCGCCCGTCCCGCCGGGGCTGCCCGCGGAGGGGCCGCACCCCGCGCCGCGGGACCTTGGCTTTGCCCTTCGCACGGCAGGTGGCGGGGCCAGCGGAGAAGGATGCGTGTCTTCCCGTGGGGATTTTGGCTGCTGTGTGTCGCCTCCGCCCCGGCTCGCGGTGACAGCGGCAGCAAGGCGAGGAGCTGCGCCGAGGTCCGGCAGCTGTATGGAGCCAAGGGCTTCAGCCTCAGCGGCGTGCCCCAGGCCGAGATCTCCGGTGAGTCCCGCGGGGGCCGAGGGCGCGGGGCCCGGCCGGGGCAGCCCCGGGGCCGCTGCCAGCCGGGGGATGCCCGGGCACGGCTCGGGAGCCGCGGGCGGGGAGCGCTCGCCGCCCCACGCTGGAGTTTGGCTCGGGTCGTGGGCGGCGAGAAGTCGGAGCGGAGAGGGTTCCCCAGAGCCGGGCGGGCTCCTCTGGCCCCTCTCGGCACCGCTGGGAGCCCTGCCCGGGCTCAAAGGGTCTCCCCGGCGGTGGAGATGCGAACGGAACTGCGAGAGCGGGGGGTGGTCGCACCAAGTGTTCGGCGGTGGTTCTTTCTTTTTTCTCATTGTCTCGTTGCTTCTGTTCTGAGTACAACTGAAACGCGTTTCAGGGTTTTGATTCGGAAATCAGAATAGTCGGAGTGTAATAGGTTTTGGTGTTTGAGCTGGAAAACGCCACGAGGTTGTGAGAGAGGAATTGATTTATTTAAATCTTCTTCTGGGTGGGAAGCAAACGCGTAAATGGTATTTGCCACTTACTAAAAATGAAGCAGGAGTAAAATGACTGTGTCAAACGTGAAGTGCAGAGGAAACCCGTTCAACCTACATTAGAGTGTGTCCTCTTGCCTTGATTCCGGCTTTGGATGAATCTTGGTTGATTTCCTCCTCTTTGTAGAAACAACTGAAATAGCAAAGAATATTCAGGGTCTGGTTTGTGTTGGGTTTAGATTTGATTTTGGTTTTTTTCTCTGAAGGCTTGGGGAAAATATGCTGATGCATTGTAGGGTTTTTTTAAATTCTCATCAAAGTTTTGATGCACCAACTTGTGACCCATATCCAAGAGCGTTCTCCTCACTTGTGGGGAGCTTCCTTCTTCAGACAAAGCATAAAACATGCAGGCGTACGTGCCAGAGCCAACCCACAGGGACACCCCAGTAAAACTGCAGTTTGTACTGCACATCTAAGCTCCACAATGCCTTATGTTGAATATTTCATCAGGTAATTTTTCAGAGAAACCAATTTGTTGTCTGACCAATGAACGGAGAAGGCTGAACTATATATATGCCTCATAAATGTGAATAAATTAATACCTTCTTTGTCAGCTTACAACTGAGAGTAAATTCCCAAAGTAAAACGAGCAGCCCTCAAAGTTAAACAGTGGGGAGTTTCAGAATCGTTTGAACATCACTATTAATGGAACAGCACTTCAGCTGAGCAAGAAAGCGGCTTTTTATGAGTTAGCATCTAATTATTGCAGATGTGAATACATTAGCTGTCGTGTTTCAAGTGGGAAGTTCTTGGAAGGCTGAGTGTTTACAAACAGTGCTGGAGGTGGCTGCAGCTCGCACACGGGATCGTACTACGGGCAGCCAGCGAGGCTCGCAGCAGCTGCGCTCCGAGGAGCGCGTATCGCAGGGCAGCAGCCAGCCAAACACCTTGTACCTGCGAGTTGTGGAGCTTCCAGGAGTGTCAGGACACAGAGTGCCAGCATCCAGGAGCTCTGGGTCCTGCTGTGTGTTGGTACAAGCATGCACGCTGGCGGTCTCAAGGCACAGTGGTTAACATTGGAGTATCAAACCAGGCACCTCTGGCTGTTTGTGTAGACAGGGAAACTCTGTAGGTAAATGCTATGAAAACTTGAGGCATACTGCATGGAAAGTAATACAAAGAAGTGCTTGGAGGAAGAAGGTCCCACACATAAACCTGCTGCTGCTACCATTAGCCTGGTGTATAAAACAGCTGCCAGACTTGATGATTTTCATTGGTAATTACCTCCTGACCCATGCACGTTCAGGAACGCACTTCTGTGTTGCTGTATTACTTGCCCAGTGCAGTTAAAACATCAGTGAGTGTAGACAGAACCTTAGAAACTCCTGGCAAAGCAGAGTGTTGTGTATCCTCTGTGCTTCTTAGCAGCTGTGCAGGTTAGTGCAAAGGTTGATGCCAGTTCTGCTGTCTCCAAGAAGAGGAGTCTCAAGAGCCTCCTTGCAGTATCCCCACACGTACCAAGTACAGGATCATGCAGTTTATAATTCCACATTTGCTCGTTGCTTCAGGCTGGTTTCAGTGGCAGCAGTGCAGCTTGCTGACCATGGGGGTTGTCACCTGCATGGAGCCTTGTCAGACTGACACCTGGGAATGCATCCCCGGGCACACAGCTGAGGAGGGGCAGGTGTCTTCTGCCATGTCTCAATTGAAAGGAGAGGGAAGGGTCTTAGGTTGTGCCAGGGCAAGTTCAGCTCAGATATTGGAAAGAAATGTTCACAGAAAGAGTAGCCATGCATTAGGATGAGCTGGTGGAGTCACTCGGTGTGGATAAGGGGTTGTTATGGTGGATAAGGGGTTGTTTTGATGGTGACTGGATGAAATTATATTGAAGGGTTCTTCCAACTTTGGTGATTCTGTGATTGGGCAACTTTTGGCAAAGTTGATGAAGTGAGTTCAGTGTTGTCTCCAGTTGGAGAGCTTTCCTGATAGTGGCCTTCTCCATGTTTAAGAACTACCCCATGAACCATGTTTTTATTTTATTTCTGAGCTGTCTGGAGACAAAAGCCCTTTCCTTTGTCCCTCTCCTTGCTATTCCTTCTCTCCATTGCTTGCCCTGAACATTCATTTCTTAGCCCTTTGTTCTTGTCCCCAAAGTGGTGCTAACCTTGCTCCTGTCTGCCTGTACCTGCCTCCAGGCACTGCTTGGTGTGTGTTGGTGTCACAGCAGCCCAGCCCAGGAGCCAAACCCCACACTGCACCCCAGAGCTGCCCTGCAGAAGGAGTTCAGCGAGCTCCCAGCACGCAGGCTCTGACTCAGACTGAGATTGGCTGTGTTTGTGTTGGGTTTAGAACACTTACTGCATGCTTTACACCTTCTAATCTGTATTCTTAGTTATGATTTAAGGGGATTATGAATAATCTAGTGTCTCCACAGGTAGTCCCTGCTTGTGGCTGCACGGATCAGTTGGAGAAGAGTCACACAGTTATTAGCTGGCTAATAGATAAGCATCTGATGCAGGGATAGACTCTTGGCTTACCAGATTTCTCATGAACCACCTAGACAGGGTTTCCTGGTTTTTTGCTAATGTTGTACAATGCCTTTAACATGTCTAAGCACTTTAAATGTGTCAGGTGCTGTTATTAAGTGTGTTTAGGGAATACACAAGGTGTTATATCTCAGTACTTTGAAGTCAATGGCAAAATTCCCAAACGTGAAAGCAGTGTCTGCTCGTGTTAGCAATCCTGACAGACAGCATGCACCCAGAGTCTTGGCTGAAGATCTGCCTACCAGAAAGTTTCTAATGCTGGGGGAAAAGCCCCCTACTCCTTGAGTTTGGGAAAGTTACACTACTTGCTCCCATGAGATGTACTACTAACTGGATCAGAGCTTTCCTGCGTGCTGGGGAGTGTTCCCACTCTCCTTTTGGATGACCCACACCCCCTTTCTCTGATTGCTACAAAATAAGGGGAACCAGTTTGAGAACTTCCAGTTTTTCTGTTTCCTCTTAAGTTTTCTGGAGGCAGCAGCTGTTCCTACTGTCTCACGTTCCTGCTGCCCAGACACCGTCACCCACTGAGGATCCCCTGCTCCAGGGGTGCTTCTCAGTGCCTGTGTTAGGGACTGGCTGCCTCAGGCTCACAGTGAGCCTTCTGATAGAAGAGAGTGAGCCTACACCACCACAAAATATTGCCCTGTGGGGGGATATCCACTTATGGGAGTGTCTTGTTGTTACTGATGTTGGATGGGTGACTGCTCCCCAGTGTCTGGAGCAGAGGTAGTTCCCTCATGGACTGGAGAACAACTGAGGGTTGTGATTTGATGTGCTTGGCCCTTGTTCTCTGTTTGGACTTCTGTTTATTCCTGAGACTAATTGTCTAGTCACTAGACATGACGTGCTGTTAGGTTGATCTTGTTGACATGGGCAGTGGGTGCAGGGCAGCCAAAGAAGAGTAGGGTACAGAAAAAAGCCAGCTGGACTTTGCCAGGCTGCCCATCCAGTCACACATCCCACACAGATCCTTCCCTTGCTCCCCAGCTGAAAGGAGTCAGAACAACTGTTTTAACCTTTTAGTCCTTTTAGGCTGTGTAATTAGGTTTTATGATGAAAACACTGTCAAGTGTATGTGTTTGAGCCTTTAGAGAAGTGTTATCTAAGTAGAGAACAGGTCTGGCAACCAGCTGGGACTTGAGCAGGCTCTTGGAAGGGGGTAATGGAGCCTCATCTTTTGGAGGGTATTTCAGCTGCTGGCTCTTCCAAAGTGGGACAAGCCTACATCCATGGTTTGGAACACAAAACCTTGGGCTCCTCCTTTCCCATGGAAAGAGCTGTACCCATGACTAAAAGGGGCACTCCAGCACTTTTTGAGGTGGTCATTCCATTTGGGTTGTATTTCCTCAGGGCAGAGGGATTTCTCAGGATCAGCTCCACGGAGGACTCCCAATACAACAGCACCCCGTGAATGAGCTGAATTCCTTCGGGGCCGATCAGAACGGCCTTTGTAGCCTGCTGGCTTTAGAGTGCTATTTCTGACAAGGCAAAGCACAGGAACTGTGCCTTCTCCTCCATCTGGGAGGTGTTTTGGTGGGACTGTCCGGGTAGGTGGTAAGCAGCACCCGGAATGGGCTGGGCACTGTCCGTGCCCTGTGCTGGTGCTGCTTGGGCTGGGGATCCGTGCATTGGGACCCATCCCTGCACAGAGCCTGTACACTGGGATTGCTGTACATTGGGACCCATCCCTGCACAGAGCCTGTACACTGGGATTGCTGTACATTGGGATCCATCCCTGCACAGAGCCTGTACACTGGGATTGCTGTACATTGGGATCCATCCCTGCACAGAGCCTGTACACTGGGATTGCTGTACATTGGGATCCCCACGCAGAGCCTCTACATTGGGATCGCTGTAACATTGGGATCCCCGCACAGAGTGCTGTACATTGGGATCCATCCCTGCACAGAGCCTGTACATTGGGATTACTGTACATTGGGATCGCTGTACATTGGGATCCCCGCACAGAGCTCTGCACACTGGGATCCCCGCAGAGAGTGCTGCACATTGGGATCGCTGTACATTGGGATCCCTTCACAGAGCCTGCACATTGGGATCGCTGTGCTGCACTTTGGGATCGCTGCACATTGGGATCCCTGTGCTGTACATTGGGATCGCTGCACATTGGGATCCCTGCACAGCGATCAGCCTCAGAGCACTGTGCATTGGGATCCCTGTGCTGCACATTGGGATCACTGCACATCGGGATCCCCGCACAGAGCGCTGTACATTGGGATCGCTGTGCTGTACATTGGGATCGCTGTGCTGCACATTGGGATCCCCGCACAGAGCGCTGCCCTCTAGCGGCATTCCTGGCCTGGGATCCTCCTGCCGGCACCCGCACAGTGCTGTGCACTGCTGGCGTTATTTTTAAGAGAATCTGCTCTTCTGTCGCTGTGAGATGGATGACTAAGCTCTCCACCACGTAATTATCCTTATCAGCTGGGTTTGAAAAAAAAACCCCTCTATTTCAACAGCTTCTTTTGTTGGTGAAGCAAAAGCCTGCTATTTCTTTTTCCAGAAAATTTGCATGGATGTATCGCTGGAGACACCCACCAGCACCACTGTGTGAAGTTCAGAGCTCACTTCATCTCTCCTTTTCCTGTTCCTGCCCTGCAAGTGCCCTGTTTTATTTAAGAACACGTGTCAGTCAGTGTCTGGGTTCTCTGCATGGGCTTGACAGGAGTTGTGTGGCTTTTGGCAGTGATTATAAAACAGTTGGTTTGATGTTCTCTTGCTTTCAGTAGCATTGTCTCACATGGAGGGGACCAGATAGATGTATTCCTCTGGGTGATTTCAATTATTAAGTGTGCTTTGACTTAGCCAAAGGCAGGGTGGGAGCTGGTAACTTCCTTATCAAAAATGTGTATTTAAAGCCAGAGGTTTTCCCTTGTAGGTCACAACAATGATAAGTGGAACAGAGAAAAAGAGTCCCTGGAGCACCTGCCCATGAGCAGCAGCTGAGCACAGGCTCTGTGCCCAACCCACCAGTGCCCACTGGGCTGGGGAGGGGGGTTGAGGATCATCTATTTTTATTGTAGCATCAGATTGCATTAGGCACAGTATGGCAGGGGGAGGTAGGGTGAAAGGATGGCTCCAGCCTCAGAGGGCTGTTGGTCTGAGCAATATCCTGGCCCTGCTCTCTGCAGTGGTCTCAGCACAGTGCTGCAGTTCTGCTCTCTGGCAGCAGCTCCTGTGTTCCTGCCCTTGTCCTGTGGGGCTCTGGATGTGAGGAGCAGGGTGGTTGGGGGAGTGACTGACAGGTGTCACTGGCACAAAGAGAAATTTTGTGCTTGCTTCCAGCATTCAACTGAGAATTTCAGGGGAAGACCAGGGAAACAGACATCTCAATTCTGTGGAAATCCACAGGCTTCCTTGGGGAGAACAGCTTTAATTTGTTTGCTGCCCAGGTCCCTGCTGAATGCTGCATGTTTCTGTATATTGGGTTTCTCTCTTTGCCCCATGGGATGCTGCTGTGTACATGCAGCAGGCAGGTGGCCCCAGGGAGGGGATATTGTCAAAACAGCAGGCTGCTCTGGCTCACAGCTGGCTCTGCCCAGCTTCTGTGACAGGGCAGGTGTTGCCTCCAGACAAGAGTGCTGCTTTCCCCCAGGCAGCTCCCCAGGTGCTGAGTGCCTCTGCTCAGGGGAGCCCTAACAGAAGCCCCTGCAGAGAGCTGCCTTCAGCGAGCTGTCCTGTCCTGTCCTGATGGAAGCACCTCCAGCCCCACAGCAGCAGGGCTGGGCTCTGCCTGCCCTGGGCACAGCACAGGGGCCTCTCCTGTCCCTGCAATGCCCTGCCCTGCAGAGGGCACAGAGCAAACCCAGAGTTTCTGCTCAGCCAAGTGTTAATTCAGAAAGGGGCTGCTTCTGGCTGGGTGGCAGGAAAGTCACCACCAAGTGCTCTCCTCAGCTTTCACCTGCCCCTTGTGAACTGCTGCATACATTGAGTCTTTCTGAAAACCCTAAATCACTCCTCTCTACCTCTGTAAGTTAAGCAAGAGTTGGGCCTTCTTTTTCAGTTTTCCTCCAAGTACTGACTCCCAGGCACAGCTGTGGGAAGGAAGGGGAGGTTGAGTGGGCAGCTGGTGGGGCAGACCCACCACCTGCATGAATGGTGGCTTGGAGCAAGTCCATTACAATCCCTTCACCTTTAAATTTACCTGGGAAAAAGTGACACTTTTGTTTTGCTGTCTGTGTCTTACTGATGGCTGTAAGGGTAACTCTGCCCCAAGGGGAGAGGCCCAGGGAGGGCAGATCCTAAAGCTTTCAGGAACCCTCACAGCAGTTGCCTGAAGTGTTCTGTAGTTTGTTTGTTTGTTATTCCACCGTGTTTTGTAGTTTGTTTGCACAACACTGCTGTAGCTGCCATTGTGTTAGAAAATTTCCCCTCAAAGTTACAAAAAATAGATAAAATTCAAAACTCAGTGAAAGCAGAAAATTCCTCTGTTCTCTGTTAGCTGTGAAGGACAGACCTCCCTCTCCTCTGATGTCTGTATACCCTGACACTGTGTCTCAGAATATGTTTTATCCCTGACAGGTGAAACCTGTCTTCAAGTAACATTTGATTCCCAGGGAATCAGGTTACCTCTGTTGCCAGATTGTTCTGCAAAAAATAATGAAGCTTTAGACTGCAGGCACTTAAAATTCTTGTCTGAACGTGACAGGGCTGTGAGCTTGGTCAGTCACTTCTGCCTGGTAACGTGTTCCTGTTTTACTTGGAATTCTTCAGATATGGAAAACTTTAAGAAAGAAAAGTTCAAATAAGCAGAGTGCTGTGACAGTTTTTCCCAATGCTCTTGCTTCTGAGTTTTAAAAAATACACTCAACACAACAACTGTGCTGCCTGTACAGAAATTATAAAACTAATTTGATTTTATATGCCTTTCTGTATAGTGCAGCGTGAATCAGAAATACAGAATTACCCAGCTGTTACAGGCTCCTGTGTTAGCAACATGAGTAAAACCAGTTTTTCAATTGCCATGCATTCTTCTGAAGTATAAAAAAGAGAAGAAAACAACAACAGAAGTTGTGCTGTAGTTTTGGGGAGCGGCATGGTAGTACTTATGTAGACAGTCAATCTTTTATATTACTGAAATGCAAATATTCTATGACAAATAGTTTTGGCTTGCAAATATTTGTATTTTATAGGATTGTAAAACTATCCTGTATAATTCAGTTGGACAGGCATATTTCTAAAATACGAGTGTTTTAGAAATACATAGCTGTAGTTTGTTACTATAGGAGATGAAATAACACGACATAGACACACAGCTCTCTCAAGGTAATAAAGGCACTTTTCATTTCTGACTCCAACATTTATAGACTTCCCAAAGTGACAGTGGTTTGGAGGTGACAGTGCCACCTCTCCAATGACACTGGACAAACCAACAGTCCATCAAATTTCTCCTCTTCCATAAAAGAATGCAAAGCAATAAGTTATTTACATAAAGTGTGTGAGAAAGTTTGTTACAAGAATGTAAACATCAGAGGGCTTAGAAAAACTTAAAAAATCAGGGCAACAGTAACTTTCATTCATAAATAAATCACAATAAAAACACTGTCAGAAATTAACACCAATTTTACATTTTTAAAAATACTGCTACAAAGAGGCTGCTTCAGTCTCTTCTGCTCTCAGTTCATGTTGCTGCACTGAGGCTTGCAGTGATTCCATGGTGTAACTGATGCTGAGGGGAGTGCCAAGCACAGCAGGCTCCTGGGTGAGGGCTGCTGCTGTCCCAGGCTGGCTGTTCCTCCCCAGATAAGCTGTGGGGTGCAGTCGGGTGCTGCACTCACTCCTAGTCCCCATCTGGGTGCACATTTTCACCATGGAGCTGCAAAAGCCGCTTCACTTTTCTTGTTTCAGCAGTTTCCTCTGCCATAAACGCTCAATTGGAATGAGGGAGCTCGAGTAAGGCACGGGAAGTTTGGTTTATTAAACTCCAGTCCCTCGGTGTGAGAGCAGTGGTCTTCTCCCCGATGCAATTGCTCACTGTGCACAGCTGTGTGAGTTTAAAACAGTTGTAGAACCAGTTTAGATTTTTACAAACATCTGTTTGGCTTTGTGACAGAATACCAAACAGCCCCTGCTAAAAGCCCTTCTCTCTCTCTCCCCCCTTGCATTTGCGGGAGGTCTCAGAGAGGCTTCCATGCTGAGGGAGGAGGAGGAAGCTGGTATTTTATTAGAGAGGCTCTCAAGGCCAGAGCGTAGCTAAGGGACTCATCTGCTGTGCATTTGAGGGAGGGCTGCACAATGGTGGGAAGCACAACTCCCTTGGGCTCAGCTGTGGGCTCCCCCAGCCTGTGCCCCATCCTGGCTGATGGCAGCAGGGTGGGGCATTGCCCCAGCTGCTTCTGCCTTGGGGGATCGGTGTGCAGGAGAGCCTGGGGAGGTCACAGGAGTGTTCCAGTTTGCCTTTTGCAAGTGCTGGGCTCGATGATCCTAGAGGTCCTTTCCAGCCTAAGCAATCCTGTCACTTGTGGCAGGTCTGTTCTGTGCCCCAAACACAAACATTTACAGGTGTGTGTGGCTGCATGCTGAGCTTGTGAGGGGTGATGATACCTGGAGTGTGCCCAGTGCCCACAGACACACCTCTCATGCAAGCAAAGTCCTCTTTGGGGCACAGTGTGATCCCTGGGTTTGATGTACCTGGTGCCTTTGCTTGGTGTGGTTTTAAATGTATCCATAAATGGAGGAATCCAAAGCTGGGATCCATTGCCCTGCTTTCACAGTTGGTATCAAAGTGCCATTGGCATCCAGAGCTTGCCTCTGCCACCCAGCTGCTTTGTCCCACCTGGACAGCAGCACAGGGCACAACTTGCTTTGCCATATCCACAGCTCAGTGTGGGTCCTGCAGTGCTCACCTGGGGGGTCACTGGAGCCCCAAATGTCTGTGCCTTTTGTGTCAGGATGGGCCAGTGGACTGACTGTGCTGCTCCTTGGGGCATTCAGGGAAAACCCCATCTAAACATTGATAGCACTTCTGCAGAACTAATTAAAATGAAATTTTATTGGTGAATCTTCACAGGTGCCAGCAAATATAAATAAGCAAAGCTTAAGCTGTGACTTTATTCTTAAAATAAACAGAGAGCAAACACCTTTTGAGAGGGGGCACATTTTACTTGTAAACCAAGGGAGAAAGGCACTGTGTTGAAATGCAGTATCACTTCTCCCACTATCCTGGATCAGCTGTCTGGGAGCTTGAGTTCTGGTTTAATTAGCAACACTGCTGCTACTGTTTGTGTTGCACTGAAGACATCTCCTGTCACAGTCGTAAATTAAATATTTTTCACTGTTAGCAAAACACTGTGTGACAGGTTTTAGGACTGAAATTCCTAAATGTATCTGCTGATGTATGTGTGTCCAGCAGCACGGTGTCTGGTGTTATCCTGCTGTCACTGATATATTTTGAGCACTTTACATCACTCCAGCTGACCTGGCTATCCTTTTTGCCAGCTACAGAAAAAGACTTGTGAAATGTCCCTTTGCAGGGCTCTTTGGGGAGCAGTGGTTGCTCTGGGAGCCTGGTGTGCCTGCACATGCTGAGACCCCTGGAACAGCTAAAGTCCACAAGTGGTGTGCAAAAATAATGTTCCTGTGTTGTTCTGTAAATTGGAGGCTGCAGGGTTTGTGTAGTGTGGAGTGCACAAAAATACAATAACTGATAAAAGAAAATTAGGTATTTGCATCCTTTATTAAAAAATGGTGTGAAGTGCCTTGCAGTCTGTATTTGGTGGCTCTGTTGCTGCATCTGGAGCACAATGCCCGTTTCAGGGCCCCTGTCCAGGAGAGGCAGGGCTGCAGTGGAGCTGCTCTGGCACAGCCACCGAGCTGCTGGGGGGCTGGAGAGTGCCCAAGGGGCAGCTCTGAACTGGGCAGGTTCAGCAAGTGAAGTGCAGAAGGAAGAGGGCTACAGGAGATCCCATTGCTGCCTGCAACTGCTCAGTGTGTGGAGGGGACAGAGCTGGACTTGGTGCCTGGCAGCAGGATAGGAGGTGGTGGACACAGCTGGAACTGGGGAAATTCTCCTTTCATACATGGAAAGAATTTTTCACCCTGAGTGAACACAGGCACAGGGAAGTGTTGGGATTTCCATCTCTATCCTTGAGGATACTCAGAGTTCATGTGGAGCAGGCCCTGGAGCATCTGCTCCAGTTTGTCCTGCTTTTGAAGGAGGGGTTGGACTAGATAGCTGCAGAAGACCTGTAGGCTTCAGTGATTCTGTGTTTCTGTGCAAATGCTGTAATTGTGTCAGATCAGGTGTAGGCAGAGGACTTTTGTTAATGATGGTCTTCTGAGGAGGGAGAGATGAAAGAAAATCATGCCAGTACTGCCATGTAACATTAGCAAATTTTCAACTTATTTATTAGGTTATGGAATATGACATCTAGTGAAATCAAAGAGGAGCAGCAGCATTCTCCTACATGAGTAAAAACCTGTGCTGGTACTCCAGAGATCAGTTAAATTTTCTGCTCTGGCACATGTGTCTGGCATGACCTTGGGCAAGTTGCTTAATCTGTCTGTATCTCCAATCCCCATCTGTTCATTAGTGTCTTTAAATTACAATACCTTGTTTTTGTAATTTGTCTTTGAATTATCAAGTCTTGGAGTACAGATTCTCACTATTGCTCTGAATTTCGCTATACAGTACTTAGCACAATGGGACCATAAATCTTCATCAGTCCTGTGATACATGAATAATAAACAGTAACAGCATCATTTTGGGCCACATTCTGCCCCTGATCTCATGATGCATAGAGACAGGAGGGTTTTGGTGATGAAAATGCTGTGCTGTTCAGCCTAACAAAGATACATGGGCCTTACTGAACAGATTTTTACGAGCCTGTTGTTGGCTCTTTGGTTTGTTGGGGTTTTATTCTGTTTCATCATTACTCATTGATTGCAGGTATCTAAACAATTTGCTTGGCAGATCAGGGAATAATAAATTCCTTTAATCTGTGTTTCTTTCAGTTTAATTATTGTTAACTCATTACTTAGTGTTTAGTTCAATGGATAATGAACTCTGTTCACTGTGTGGTGAAACGGGGTTGGACTACAGAGACAGAACTGGCTTCTCTGGTTCTTTTGAAGGCACAAACCAAAATTGCAGAGTCACTGAGTGTTTAACTCCAGGCTGGATTGAAGGTTACCAGCAGGCACACTGTGGTTGCATTTGCAGGCTCCATGTAGGTTAACATCATTTCTCTTGGTTCCCTGTCTGGCACTGCATTACATTTGTCACTTTATTTTTAGACAGTTAAGAAACTGGTAACTACAATGTAGGCAGCTATTTTAGTCTTGATTATAAGACAGTGTCTAATAAATCATATGTAGTACAATCCTAATTACTGCAGACAGACTTTACATTTTTGACTGTGGTAATGCTGTGTTGGACTGCTTCCTGCAGAGTTTAGCACTGCGCTCAGACCTTCCCACTTTGGCTACAGCTGGGGGAATAAATCCTTCATTCACTCGGGGTGCTGTGGTCTCTAGTGCCATGCCACTGAGCATCTGGGTTCTTTTAGGGCATTGCCCTTCTCTTGCTCCTTTATCCTGTAATTTTGCTCCTGTTCTGGGAGCCCACACAGCAGGGTTGGCCGTGTTGTGCCAGCAGCCCTCAGGAGGGCACTGCTGCTGCTGAGGGGTCTGTTCCACCCCAGGGAGCACACGGGGCTCAGGGTCACCCCTGTGGCTTTGCTGTCACATCAGCAGCTCAGTTCAGCCCCCAAACCAGCACACATCAGCACAAACTGAGCTACACCTGTGTGGGTTTTAACCCAGCAGGGTTTGGGGGAGACTGCAGCAGCAGGGAGGGGAGCAGGGCATGTGGAGTCCCTTCATGCATCCCCTCTGCTCTGCAGCTATTCACAGCTGTTCACACAGCAATCAGAGTAAAAATACTACCAAGGCCTTCCCCTCATCACCAGGGCTGGCTGGCTGGAGCAGAGCATCAGCCTGCAAACACAGCTGCCCTGGTAGAAATGTAACTTTCCTATCATCAGCTAAAACGAAGTAAAGAAAATAGGGCTTTTGGTGAGATCCATGCTGAATGGCTTCTGAGGGTTTGGCAGCATGTCATGGAAAGCTTGAGTATGGCTATATGTCAAAGATCACTGTTGAAATGTTTATTTTGGGCTTGCTGCTGTATTCTGCTCAGTCATCAGGAGAAGACAGTTTGTAGCACTCACACTGTCTGACCATTTCTTGCACACATTTAATGCAATGAACTTTCTTGCACAGTTAACAAGGAGACAAAACTTGAGAGCCCCAGATGACTGAATTGCTACTCTGGAGATATTTTTCCTCTCCTGAGGAAGGAGTTGTTTTTTGCAGTGTCCTCCACAAAAGGCCTTTAATACAAATGACATTACCCACATTTGCAGAAAGAGAAAATGGCACTTGCCAAATCTGCAAATCACAGTTGTGTTTCTGTCAGCTTTGGCAGCTACATGGCTTCTGGTAACACTAATGAAGGCAATCTGCTTTTAATTTAAAATCCTCCCTGCAGAAAAAAAAAAGTAGCTGGCAGTTGAGGGATTCAGCAGTATCTTTGTGTGAAACTTCTCTTTCTTTATTTTCTATGGCTTGCTTTAGCCAAGGAGAAACTGTTAATTAAAAAATATTCCTAATGTAGCCAAATATGCAGGAATGTACTTATGCAACAACTACCTGTACCAGTTCTGCAGTAAATCACTCCTTTGTTTTCATTTGATGAGCAATTCTAATTAACCAAATAAAAATACTGCTTACCTTGCACTTAACTCAGCATGTTTGCTGCCTCTCAGTGATTGAGGGGCCAGGGATGGCAGGTTTTGTTTGGATGACTTGAGGATTCAGCAGGGCCAAGGTGGTCAGATGGCACAAGGAGAGGAGCAGTTCCTGCAGGGTGGGAGCACCCAAGGCTCTCCCCAGAGCCCTGCCCTGGCTCTGTGCCTCCTGCAGGAGACAGACTTGCTCACACTACCTTTAAATGCAGTTTCTTTGAAGGCATTTTTCCTTAGTTCAGAAGGCACTGAACCAAATAATGGATCCAGCCACATAATTTGGTGCTTTTCAGAGCAGTAAAAGTCTGTGCTTGGAGAACAATGTGAGGAAGGTGCATGTGTGTTGAACATGTACAGTGGTGGTGATGTGGGCCTGCAGCAGACTCATCTGGGAATGATCCAAGTGTGTTGTGGTCCCTTGGTCCTGCCCTGGATCCTTTGCAGCAGTCCAGAGGAGCTGCAGGCAGGAGCTACACCCTGGTATTTTGCTGGATTTGTAGAGCTTAGGACATCTCTGGAGCTGTAGGTTCTACAGAGAGGGTTGGGCAGGAGATACCAGAAAGCTTCCTGACAAGTGTAAAAGTGATCAGACACAACTGGGGTGCTCCAAGTGCAATATTTGCACAGGTCCCACTTGGCAGAGCACCATCAGCTGCAACAGTCTCCCACATATGGGAGCAATGTTTTTATATTTTTTATTTTTTTTTTAATTTATAAAGATAGAAAATTTTCTCTAGATTTAGGAAAACCAGAGTTAAATCTACTGTGGAGTTGTCTTGAACTTGTGTATAACTAGAGTAAGCATTTATATTGTCAAATGATGAAAGCATTTTGCGCTTTATTGGATTGCAGTAACTTCTTCAGCACTGCATTTCATGTGTGCAGGAAGGAGGGGTTTGGCTTGTTTCACAAATATTTCACAATGATTTGAAACTGGCTTGTTCCTTTTTTCATCACAAATGAAAAATGGCCAAAGCTGTTGGGCCTGTAGCTTATTACCCCTGCACACAGAGACTTGTTTTGGAAGGGATGGGGAGCTGATGGAGGCACTGAGACACCCTGAAGCAGATTCTGCTGCCCTTGAATAGAAGGAGTTATTCTATAGAAGGAGTTAATCTAAGGTAATAGAAGGAGTTATTCTATAGAAGGAGTTAATCTAAGGTAATAGAATGAGTTATTATATAGAAGGAGTTAATCTAAGGTAATAGAAGGAGTTATTCTATAGAAGGAGTTATTCTAAGGCAGTAGCTGGAGCTGATGCCTTGTGAAGGCTGACCTAGAACAGAGATCAGACAGAGCTAAAGAATAAAGTAGGGATTTATTAAGAGGCCTCAATGGATGCACCTTGGGTAATGCAACCCAAAATGGTAACAAGATGCACGACTGCTCACAGGGTCTCACACTTTGATCAGTTCTGCTCCATTTGCACCTTGCAGTTCATTGTCCCATTCCAGCTTTAGCCCATGCAGTCCCATCCCTCTTGTTTTTCTCTCTCCAGCCCATGGTGTTTGTGCTCTGGGGCTGAGATTTGGATCATTTGTCCTTGGTGCCCAGCTGGAGCAGGAATTGTTTTGTCTCCCTGCTCTGTGCACAGAGCTCACCATCCCCTCATGTGAAGCCCAGACCCACACACTAAAGCAGCACAGAATCTGAAAAGTATAAAAGCTAAAACCTAAGGCATCAGAGCATATTTTCCTTCCCAAAGTCTGGGTGTTCAGCAGGAGTTGTGACTGCCCTGTCAGGGCTGGTGCAGCAGCAGCTGGTGCATGGGGCTGGAGCTCCAGCAGGTCTTTAAAGAGCTGAGAAGTTGGGCACAGCCTCTCAGGGCTCCACAAAAAGTGGTTTGCTTGACAGAACTGACTCCCTGCTCCCATCTGCTTTAAGGCTGTACACCAGGGACAAAAATCTGGCCTCAATGCTTCCTCCCAGGGGATTTATCTTGGAACTTTGAAACCTAACCTCCTGCTCCATCCCTAAATTTAAATCCAGAGTTTCTGACTGAAGATAGAACCATATGTCAGGGAAGCTCTGGGGCACAGCCGTCCCCTGTGTATTTATAATCTGCTGTTGCTCTGGGAGTTTGCTGGAGAAACAGGAGCCAGAAGAGGGCCCAGCTTGGCAGGAAGGGTTTTGGGGATGTGCACTGGGGCTGCCAGAGCACTGCCCTGGTAGGGGCATGCAAGGAGCCCCCTGTGCTTGGCAAATGAGCACTGGGAGGGGGGCAGGGATGCTTGGTGTCTGATCCAGAGGTCACCTGAGGTGATCCAGAAGCACTGTGGGAGTGCCATGGTGATGTTTCCAGAAGCAGCCATGCTCTTGGCTGCACAAAGGAAGTCACTTGAACAGAATGCTCACACCCCAGCACAGCCTTGTGGAGACTGCAGGCCAGCTGCATCTGCCCTGGTGACCCTGGGGAGGGAGCAAGTGATCTCACAGATGGAGAAGATATATCCTTGTGATTAGTGGGTGATGGGCTCCTTCTAAGCAGAGAAGGTCTGTTCTTTTAATTAATTAGCTGGTTAATATGTTTGTGCAATGGCATGCCTAGCTAATGTGCAGTTTCTATGAATATACACACAAATAGCAGGAATGGGTGCAGATGGCTGCAATTACCCAGGTTGGTTTCTGCAGTAATCACACATGCAACACATCAAGATGGCATAAAAATTGACATGGATTAGGTGATTTGTTTCCCTCCTCCATTGCTTGTGGAGGTGCTCCTGTGGCCCTTGTCCACACACCCAGGTTCCCTGGGCTGACCCCCCAGCTGAGGCAAGGCTTTGAAGTTTGGTATGTGCAGAGGAAACTTGGGCAAGGTGATGACAACTCTAAGTTAGGCTTCCTCTGCAGTGTCCTCCACCCTGTGCTTTGGACTGTGTATTTTGCCTGATGATGGTACAGAAGCTTCTGAGCTCTGCAGGTTCCATATGTGGTGTCTGGTTGGCCTCCATGGCAGACGGTTCTTGCTCTGACAGCCAGCCAGGAGTGGTGTGTGAGGGGCTTAGGGGCCCTGCAGGAAGGTAGGAAATGTCTGATCAAGCTGCAGGCTGTGTCTGACAGTGCTTCCAAGGACACTTTTAGGAACTGAGTGTGGCTGTGCCACCTCTCTGAAGTCTGTCACTTCATACTCCCAAACACCCTCAGCTTCTCCAGAGGGGATAGCAGGGGTACATCTCTGCCCAGTCCTGCACAGACCTTTTGTGCATTAATATTATCTAATCTCTTTGTAAACCTGCTGGAGAAGGTCTGCCCCACAAAGGCCCATGGCAGCAAGCTCTGTAAGTTCATCTCTTATAAAAAATGGCACTTTTCTCTCTTTTAAACTAGCAAAGCCCTTGAACTTGCACATCTCTTCTTCACTTGGATGAATCTGTAAAAGGGCTTTTATTAATAAGCCTAATACCAAGGAGGAGTTGCATTCAAAAGACAATTCAAGATTTGGGGAAGTGATTGCATCCTTTCTCTAAGGGCTGCCTGGAGTAAGGGGACAATATCAGATAGCTGTAGTGGTGCACCTTGAGAAGGGAAATTGAGCTGCTTGGAGTGACGTGAGGACCTGGAAGATCCTGGCTGGCAGCAGCAGTGGGAGCTGCCAAAACCTCTTTTTGCATCCTGGCTGAGTAGTGCTTACTGGAATTGGCTGATGGACTCCCTGTGAGCCAGGTGACTGAGGAGCTACTAATCCATGAGGCTGAGCTCTTGTTTAGGGAATGGCAAAGACAATTTAGGGGAAATCCACATCAGAACAGAGCATTTGTGAGATTGCTGAGCCCTGCTCCAGGTATAAGCCCTGAGCACCATCTGCTCTGGGACTGCTCAGCAGGGAGCAGCAGAAGCTGGGAGAGCTGCTGCCACTCCTGCAGCGTGGATCCAGAGGGAAGCACCTGGGGAGTCTTTGCTTCTTTCCTGCCAGGGTCAGGATTAAATGTGTGAGACAGAATTTCTTGTTCAGACTCAGATGTTTATTAGTTCTTATCTATGGTACAGTCTCACATATCCTGAGTTCTACAGCACTTCACTCTGACAAGCTAAAAATGGAGCCCCATCTCTCTCTCTACAAGGCCTTTTAAGAATAAACTTAAGAAATTAAGAATTCATTTCAGTCCAATTTTTAAGTCCAATTAAGAAATGACACCTAATTTTTTTTACTTTTATCCCAATAACCTACCAACCTTCACCAGCAATGTGGACTTTTCTGTCCAATTACACAAAACCACCCAAACCCATGGAGAAGAAGGTGAAGAACAAGGACCAGCCTTGGCCCTAAAACCTCCCTCTTAGCTTTATATATTTTACTATATTCTAAACCCTTAAACTCTTAAGTTTTCCACCATGTGATATTACACAGTTGTATTCAAACTCCACACCCTCAATCCCAGTTCTGCCATTCCATTTTGGAAGGTTTCTTTATGGCCTCAGGTCAAATGCAGTGTTCTCTTGAGGGTCAGAGTCTGTCAGCACAGAAAGTCTGAAATTCTCAATAACCAGGGTTCCAACAGGCACCCACAGGGAAAAGCTGGTGGCAGCAGCCCTGCATCCCTGGGCATCTCTGGGGGATGGCTGGGGGTGTGTGTACCTGTCTCCCACTGCTCTGGGCAGGCTCTGGGAGAATGAAAGACCTGGGGATAATTCATGTGTCTGCCCTTCTTTGTGGAGTGCCATTAATCTTTGCATCAGGAGGCCGCTGCTTTGTCTCCCAGCACTAAACCTTGAAGGCTTGTGATGGCAGCTAAAAAGCTGGGGGTACAAAGGGAAGTTTAAAGAAGCCTTGGAAGAGAAGTTTGTGTCAGGGAGTGAATAATCGGAGGCTCTGTGCGGTGTAATGGAGAGCCAGGCTCAGGCTGATGGCTCTAACGTAGTCAGTAGTGCAGAAAAGAACTGTAAGTACTTCCAAATCCTATGGCCAGCCTTTCTTTCTGCAGCAAAAACCATCTCTCTTGTGATCAGAGCTTTTTTCAGGCTTTTTTGTCTCTCTCTTAGCAGGTACAGGCCCTGTTAAATATTTACTTTTCAACTAACGTTTTCCCTCTCTGGTTCATTTGTTTTGGGACACTTATTTTTTTAAAGCTTGTTTTTGTTAGGCTGCTAGGTAAAGCCTTCCTTTTTTGACAGCCTTTTTACTGGTTCTTTAAAGCTCTTCTTTGATGTGAGCTCAGAAACACAGATCTTACTCTTTTATCGCTTTCCCCTGTCAGTTTAAAACCAGTTATGAGCAGCACAAACTATTAAAAACAATCTGAGCTAAGCTCTCGAGTGACAGATACTCAGGGCTTGTCTCCTCTTTCCAGGCACATGTATAGGGCAGCCTTTAGTTTTGGGGCAGCAGGAAAGGATGCTGCTTGGTAAAGAAACAGGATTGTGGAGGCTCAAAAAATTGCTTTGGAAAATTCATGTAGAAAAAGGCAGAGCAATGGGATGTCCTGGTGAGTTTAATATTCCAAGAAACTCACTATGCATGAGGTCTTGCCTGTCCTGATCTTCTGTTTTCTGCAGTAATTTCATTGATCCTTTGTTGGTAATTGAGTTACCTGGGTTCATTCCTCCTTCAGCCAGGAATATTGGCCTGACACAGGGAGTGTGGAGTTGGAAAGGACAGCTGGGCCATGGCTTCAGTCCTCTCACAACACCTCCTGCACTGAGCTCTGCTGAAACACCTCCCTGAGTCCCCAGGTACCTGAGGTGCTGCAAAAGCCAATTATGAGGAGAAGTCAAGCAGAGCAAAAGCATCACTGGGGTCCCAGTGCATGTTGGAACTGTAAAGAAAAACTCCCCAAGATTTTTGTTCTCCATGAGAGAGCAACTTCAGGGTTCTCTGAACAGCCCATCTCTGCACCCCATGAGGCAGAAGGCTCAGTTGGTACAAACTAAGTGATGTTTTATCACTTGTCTTGTGCAATAATGGTGCTACTGCTGTTTTCTTGCAAGTAATTCCAGCCTGGAGGGAGCTGTGTGCTGGCAGCCCCTGATCCTGCACACCAGGGCCATCCCTGGGCATCTCCTGGTGCTTCCACCTGCTCCAGCCTCTGGCTCCTCACTGAGATCCACCCAGGAACCTGTCAGGTCAGGACAGGCCACCTGCACTGGAGCCTTGGTCCTGAGGGAGCCAGGTGGGAGCAGAATTGAGGAATCCCTGGGCTCTGTGAGTCTCAGTGACACTGCCCCGTGTTTGCAGCCTTCTGTCCCTCACAAGTGGCCCTGTCTGCCAGGTCCTGCTCATGGGTAGAAACACCTTGGAGAGGAGCACAAGAGGGCCAAGCACAGCACAGGCAAAAGGAAAGCAGCTGTTAAAACTGCTGGGAGAAAACCTGGATACCTCCTTAAGAATTTTTTCTCACTTTGGCAGCCAACTCTGACATGGTAGTGCAAAGCACTGGTGGGACACACAAAAGAAGGAAGCCAAGGTGAAACTATTTAAAAATGCCTTACCTTCACCTCTCACAACACTGTCATAATTTATATTTTAAAAATAGTATTTTTCCAATATGTAACTATTCCCAAATAAATGTTTTTTTTTCTTTTTAGCTGATGGTGTACAATTATCTGGCATTGCTCAGAGGCCCTGATGTGCTGGGAAAGCTGTTTCTCTGGTTCAGTGCTCAGAGGTGCCACTGTAGCTGTGAACAGCAGCAGCTGGGCTGAACTTGGCTAGTTCAGGGCTCTGACAGGCCAAAATGGTGTCTTTTAACTCCATCAGATTGAGTTTCCCAGATCCAGACTTTCAGTAAGGGGGGTTTGTGACTTTGCCCTCAGAAGATCTGCCAAGCCCTTTGCTCTTGCCTTTTTGGTCTGAATTAACCATTTTCTTATGGGCAATTTCCTCATCTTCCTTTTGCACAGCTGCCTGCCAGTCCTTCAGACATCTGCAAAAGCTCCAAGTGTTTGTTTGCAGTAATGCAGGCACTCAAGTCACCAAATCCCACAGAACCCTTTATCTTTTTTACCAGCTGGGGGATGCTTTGTGAGGCCTGTGTCATCCCCTGATGGAGATAACATTTCCTGGTGGTTTGCATGCTCTGCCTGGTTCCTTGGGCAGGTTTTGCAGAGCAGCTGGCAGGAGGAAGGGGCTGTCCCAGGCTGCAGCCCTCCCCAGTGGCCACGTTTCCCTCTCAGCTGTCCTTTCAGCTGCTCTTGTCTCAGCATGGGTTTTGCTTTGTTTTGTTTTAATCTGTCCACTTCATTATGTGCTTGAATTAGAGGCTTGAATCTCTCTTTGAAGATCTAACTGCTTGTCTGCAGCCTTATTGGGGGTACTTTGGAAGTGTGTCCCTCAGCCTCTGAAAGTTTTTCATCATAAACTCACAGCAGATTGGGAAATGAGGTGTTTGCATGGTTTTTCTGCCTCCTCCCTTGCACTTAGCTGAGCATCAGTGTCACCTTGTTCTTCTAAGTTCTTCTAACCTTCTGATGTTTACATTCTTGTAACAAACTTTCTCACACACTTGCTGTAAATAACTTATTGGTTTGCATTCTTTTCTGGAGGAGGAGAAATTTGATGGGCTGTTGGTTTGTCCAGTGTCATTGGAGAGGTGGCACTGTCACCTCCAATCCACTGTCACTTTGGGAAATCTATAAATGTTGGAGTCAGAAATTAAACATTCTTCTTTTTACCATGGAGATCCCAGTGTCTTGTGTTGTTTTATTTCGTGTCCTATAGAGACACATCAGGGTATCTGGCACTTGGTGCATCAGAGGGCTTATCCATAATTCATGAAGGAGAGCTCTCTACCTTGTCCAGCCTGAGAGTTAACAACACCACCTTTTACAAAATGCTGCTGGGATGCAGCCTGTCCTAGGTCCTAACCTCTGCTGAAGCTCTCAGGGCTTTTCTGGCACCACTGCAGCCTCTGCTTTCCCTTTGTTTATGTAAACACCAGCCTCTTGCAAAGGAACCGGGGGTCAAGACAAATTGGAGCTGCTTCCTGCATGTCCAGATCACAGGTTACAGGGCTTCCCAAACCAGCCATCTGCCTGGGCTCCTCTCCTTTCAGCAATGCTTGATAGGGCCCATGAGGGCTGCCCGTGGTGTGCAGTCTGTAAAGACCTTTCCTCAGGATTGACAAGGTGAAAATCAGACTTGTCACACACAGGGGTCAGGGTGCTGAGGTTTATTGAGCTTAGTCATGAGGAAAGGATATGCACCAGTGGCTCTGGGGCTGGAAATCTCTGCAGCAGAGATGCAGCCAGGGGGTTCTGCCTTCCCTGAGCAGAGCACAACCTCAGTCTTGATGCTGCTGTTACATCCTCCATCAGCCAGCAAGGCTCAGGCCAGCCAGGAGCCTCAGTGCTACAGCAAGTGGGGAGAAGCAGCTCGGGGCTTCTCAGTTGGCCAAGGAGCAGCTGCCAGCACACAAAGGATTTTAAGAGTAGGATTTTCAAAGCCACCTTAATGCTTCCATTAAAGCTTCTCTTAAAGCTAAACCACTGGGCTGGTATTGTATTTGCTGAGAATGTCCCAATGAAGGCAGGAATGATGAATCTGACTCCATGTTCTCAGAAGGCTCATTTATTACTTTATTATACTATATTATATTAAACAATACTATACTGTACTAAAGAATACAGAAAGGACACTTACTGAATGCTAAAAAGATAATAATGAAACTCCTGATTCTCTCCAGAGCCCCGACACAGCTTGGCCCTGATTGGCCAAAGAGTGAAAACAACTCCCAGCAGAATCCAATGGAACAATCACCTGTGGGTAACCAATCTCCAAACACATTCCACATGAGCACAACACAGGAGAAGCAAATGAGATCAGAATTGTTTTCCTTTTCTCTGAGGCTTCTCAGCTTCCCAGGAGAGAAATCCTGGCTGAAGGGATTTTTTCAGAGAATGTGAATGCCACAGGCTGGGAACAAGTGCTTTTGCAGTTCCAGTCCAGCCAGAGTCCATTGCCCTTGCAGCCCACTGGCTGGGCTCTTTCTCATCCACTGACACCCCAAATCCTCTCTCAGGACTGCTCTCAATCCATTCTCCTCTCAGCCAGAAAGGGAAGGAGTGTAAAATCCTGACCAAATGAAAGCTGCTCCTCACAAACCGTCCTGCCAGGAACACTGCCTTGCTGAATGGAGAAGAGGCCGCCTGTGCCTTTGTGTCTGTGCTGTGAGAGGCTCAAAAACACAGAGCAGGGGCTTGCAGCAGCAGAGAGCTGGTTGTGATTAGGACTGAGCTCCCCCAGAGCAAGCTGTCTGTGGTTTGGGTGCGTGTGTGTATCCGGAGAGCATTTCCTCTGCCCTGCTCAGTGACACAGGGAATAAAAAGTTGTCCCAATTTGGTGCACATGTCTACCAGTACGGCCCCCTGTTTGTCTAGCAGTATGGCCCCCATTTGATCAGCCTTTGTGGTTTGCAGCTCTTGGCAGCTGCTCCTCTCCTGGATGCGATGGAGCCACGGACAGGAATTTCCCTTGTCTTGGGAGAGCCACATCAGTGCTGCTGATTGCACTGCCTTTCCTCCTGCACTGCCTGCCCTGCTCCAGGGGCAGCAGGAGGAAAACTGGGTTGGGCTTGGTGCCACCTTCACGGTGCATCTCCAGAGCCAGCCATCCCTGAGGGGAGGAGGAGAGCTGAAGAGAGGGGATAACCCATCAGAGCAAACATCTGTGTGGCTTGGCAGTCCAAGTGCAGATGTTAGAGGAAGAGAGGAGGACAAGGGTGAGAATGCTGTGATCATTTGCCCCAGGATGCTCTCCATGCCTTAAGAGGTCTGTGGCTTCAGGTGTCTAAGGGTTTAACAGCCCTTTTGGACTTTATCTCTTCAGGGCTGTGCAATGAAGAACATGTTGGGAGTTTCAAGCACCTTTTCTGTGCTTCACCAGGATGGAGAAACATAGCACATGATTTCCTGCACAAGTTCTCTCATCCTGTCACAGAGTAATGAGATGAAGGGGTCTGCCCATCTCAAATATCAGGTCCCATTTTGTCAAGCGGGGCACAGGAAATAGCAGCGTGGTTTCTGCGCTCTGCTTCAATTTCAGCTCTCCTTGAATTTCATTCCCTCTCAGAGATAAATCTGTTGCAGAGAAGCTCAGCTTTCTGTGTGGTGGGTGCTGGCTGCCCACAGCCTGACGGGGCACTGCAATTACACCTGGCAGAAGCAATCCTCAGGCTCCATGTTCATGGCTTTTAAGGACCCTCATCGTGTGCCTTCTCACCTAAATGGAAAGCGTTAAATGGCCTTCTGCAGCCAAAAGGGGGAAATAAGGATAGGCTCCTCAGGGCACTTCTGACACATGCTGACTGCCTGACTTCTTTATAATTCACATTTCTTTCATTGAGGAAATAGTCTGTCTGGTATGCTGTCATTTTGCCCCATTGCCTGCAATTTCAATTTCTTCATTCACTTTCTGCTTTTGACACTCCAGTTTCTTGGAATTATTCCTTGGGTAATGACTTCCGTTGCTAATTTAGTTCTAAGTGATCCCTGGACAGCCACAACCATAAATGCATGTAGGTGGCTGGGTGATTTGTCAGGGCTCTGCTCTAGGAGATGCTCAGTTCCAGTACTTTTATGAAGTATTTTAAATAGTTATCATCTCTTTTATGTCTGTGTTATAAAGCAGTCCTGAAGTATTGCCTTCTTCATTCTGAAGTCTGAACTTGTTGATTTCTGTTAGCACTCCCAATTCTCTGGCTGGCCTAAAACATTGCCATGCTTTAAATATTTCCTTGCTGGGGGTTTTGCATGGATCTGGGCTGCCTGTCTTTAATGGTTTAGCAAAACACAAACAACTCTTCTGGGAAATAATTTCACAATTAAGCATTTAGGAGATGGGCGCCATCCAGAGCTAACAATTTTATCTGGAGACATTTATGCAATGTTTTGCAGACTTGTTAGGACCTCTGTTCCCACAGGTCATAAAACAATATCTGCAGTCTTCTCCCTTGATAAGATAATTTATTTTCTCCTGTTTGTCCAGGCCCTAAAATATAGATAAGTGTGTTGCTAGTGACCAGCTGGAAGGATGAACTGTTAGCTGCTAAAATGAGGTCCCACCTCACTTACCCAGGCAATTGCACCTGTATAAGGAAGGAAGGAACTCATGCTGTTATGCTTTTGAAAGCTGCCATCATGAGTTAAATGATATTTTCCACTTTCTCATTGCCATTGCTGCTTTGCCTTTGCCATGTTGGAAGCTCAGCACGCTGGGGCATATGAATGTTTCATATATGCATATATATATACATATATATATATATATATATATCCTCATCAACTTCTCCATCTGCGAAGCATATCCTAAGAGACTTCAGAACAGCCTCTCAAATAAAGTAACAGCACAGCATTTGCTCTTCTGTTTTGTGGTTGGGGAAATCAAGTTGCTATGAAGTAGAATGATTTGCTCAAGGTTGCTCTGAGAACTCAGTATTCAGAATTACATTTCCTATTTTCATTAATGTGGTTTCACTCTTTACTGTATTTTAAGAGCGACGCAGGATGGTCAGGGAACAGGGATTGATTCAACCAGGCTAAG
Organism: Agelaius phoeniceus; assembly: GCF_051311805.1. Taxonomy (NCBI): domain Eukaryota; kingdom Metazoa; phylum Chordata; class Aves; order Passeriformes; family Icteridae; genus Agelaius; species Agelaius phoeniceus. The sequence continues at coordinate 3,144,926 of NC_135274.1, read as the reverse complement.
AACAAAATAAAACTAAATTTGTGATATAGACAAAAATGTGATTTCTCTCTCTCTTCCTCTCCTCCTCCACTGCAGCTTTAGGCTTGCTTTTACACTTGTTTTTCTGAGGCTGGCAGCGTGGTTCTTGCTGGCCATGTCACCCTACACCAGAGAGCAGAAGTTTGCTGAGTGAATCCAGCTGTTCCCAGGCTGCTGATCCAGGAGAGGCTGACTGGGCCAGAGGGGCCAGAATGTCAGGGGTGCAGTAAAGAGCCTGAATGGATAAAACCTGAGCTACAAACTAACATACCACAACGTTAAAAACCAGACATCATACAGTTATGGGGGTGTCAATTCAAGTTAATTGAGAATCAGCTCTTTCATAGTTTAGCATGAAATTTATGTTTTTTAGTCCTTAGTGCAGACCATGAATAGATAAAATGACTTTTCACTGGTGAGATGATCAGAACCTGGTTGTGCTCTGGTGCCTTGGCATGGTTGAATTTCCCTGACACTGTGTGGTGCAGGCACACATTAAAGCTGAAGGCTCCTGAAGGCCTGAATGAAAAACAAATGATGTGTCTGCTTCTCCAGGAAAGGTAGCTCTGTACAAGGCTTGCTGCTCTGTGTGCTGTGGAGTGTTGGGAAGGCTGGTAAAAGCTGCATTTGCAGCCTGTAGAGAAAGGAGGGGGACAAAGGTCCTTGTCAGCCTCACATAATCCTCAGTTCAGTTCCCCTCAGACTCCAGACAAAGAGATAATACACCACATTTTCCTAGAGTGTGAGAAAAGCAGATCTTATATCAACACAAATGCTCAATTTGTCATGTATCTTTATAGGATATCCCCTTTGGAGGAGCCCAGTCCTTGCTTGTTCCAGCTGTTGAGGCAGCATGTTATGAAATATCATTTTTGTAAAACAAACAAACACAAAGCTGTGTGTTTCCCTGCATTCATATATTCACTATAATGTGTTTCAAATGGACCTCCAGGGCAGCACCTTGGTGGGAAAACATCTGCTTTTGCACATGGACCTCTAATGGTACAAAATCCACAGCTTGGAAATCCTTCTGATAATGGGGGAAGCTCTGAAGCCCACAGGAGTCAAATGTTGGGTGTTGGAGGGGAGTAACTTGTGTGTGAATTGAAATATCAATGTAAGAGCTAACAGATTTTTAAGCCCAGAAAGATTGTCTTCATCTCAGACTGTGGATTGTGTCCCCTTGAGAGCTAAAAATAGATTTAAAGTACAGTGGGCTGTGAACTTTTATTAATAACCTCATAAGGTGGGCTTAAAAAAAAAAAACAACAACCAAAAAACCCTTGCCAATTATTGTGAAGGAAAACAAGATAAAAATCAATAAAGTTAAGTGGTTGCATACACCTCCTCTTTCTTACCCAAGTGCTGATTGTGAAATTTTACCCATTGTTTGAGCATGCAGTGGGTTTTATGAAGACAGGTGAGCCATGAAGCAAATCAAGCTTTCAGAAAGTTTGATAAATTCTGCCTTTTTTAATCACCTGGCATAGCTCTGGATGTAAAATTTACACAGAATACAGTTTGTAGGTTCAGGGACTAAGTAATCATTTTTCCAGAGCTGTAGAGGAAGCCCAAGAGAGCTGTTAGACATCCTAAAATAAATAAATATTGAGCCCAAGGGAGAGATGAGTATGTAATTACATGAGGCCTGGCTTTTGTGCCCTCTCAGAAAGTTAATTTAAACTTTGGTTAGCTGAAAGCTCTCTGCAAGAGGCGGCACCAGAGCTGGTGAATTGTTTGGTGTGGCATTTTTATCTGTCTGCTTTTTGACTGAAATCCATGCAGATGAGGAAACAAGATGCTTTGGAAGGGAGCCACTGTGGGGTTTAACCAACAGGTGGGACCATGAACGAACGACAGGAAAGAGGAGGAAAATAAAAGGCTGGCTCTGCACAGCCTTCAACAACTTGAACATTTCTGCTTGCCCAGCAGTTTTTGGTTGGTTGGTGTTCTGCTTGGCTTTGTTCAGTGCTGATGGGATGATTCCCATCCTCATGCTTGGGAAAAGATGAACATGGGATTGCTGGGGAGAGTCAGGCTTCAAACATTCAGTTAAACAAAGGCAAGTCATTGGCATGATGCAAGTGTTGAGGATAGAAACAAAAAGTACTTACTAGAGATGAATTGCAGGTCAGGTCTGGGGGGATGTGTTTTACCCTTTGCTCTGTCTCACATCATCGTGAGCTCTCTTACCCTGGCAATCCCATGTGCTTCCGTGGAGTTGCCCTTATCTCAAATTCAGTAGCACATAGGGAAGTTATAAAAACCACTGGATGTTTATTTTCAGTTTCTTTGTTTTTAAAGATCTAGTTTTAGATGTATCTGGCAATGTACAAAGTGATTCCTCATAAATCTTATGAAAGTCTTCTGACTGCAGAAGTTAACCCAGAGCTGAAAATATGAGTAGGGAAATTAGGGTTTTATTTTTTTCCCTTTTCTTGCTGTTTGAAATCCCTCTCCCTTTGCAGTACCCAAGGATGGTCCAGGCACGCACAGGAGCCTGTACAGGTTGTGTTCTTCGGTCACTCCCTCCGCCTCTGTTCAGCCTTCCAATCTTTTTATATTTTGTCTGCTTGAGGCAAGTAGCAGCTGTAGCTTTAGCCCAGTGTGGAGGAGGTGGCAGTTTCTGTATATTGGATGTATAAATACTTGTGATCACTTCCCTAAACATTACAGCAAGCCATGAGTAAGTGGTGTCGTGACTCACTGCTGCTGTAGCTTTTGAAGCCGTGCCCAGGTCTGTGAATCACAGAGCACAGCAGAGCTGGGCTGGCACCAGAGCAGCGTCCTTGGGGCACGGAGCCACCGCTGCCCTGGGCACACCACTGGGGCTGGGATGCCTCAGGATTTCAGCTGTTGTGTTCTTCAGATCTTGTACTGCATTAGTGTGTAACTCCATACAGAGAGTGAGTTAGTTAGTTAGTTAATTAGTTAGTTAGTTAGTTTGTTTGTTCATTCATTTGTTCCCATTTTGGTCACACAAAACAATTCTTATCCAGGCCTGAGAATCAAGGACACCCCACAGCCTCAGGCCTCAAAAAGTAGAAACAAAAGTGAATTTAGGGGGGGAAGCAAACTGGGGGGAAATGACTTCATTAGCTGAAGCTGCAATTGGGGAATTAACCCCTGATAACCAGCATCAGCCTGGTGAGGCTCCATCTGCACACCCCTGCATGGAGCACATTTGAAAGGTGACCCAGTGCTTCCCCACTGAACTTAAATATCACAGGCAATGCTGCAGCTTTCCTGAGGCACAGCAGCCTGCTGTTCCTGGGGCCTGGGGGCACATCCTCTCCTTCCTCCTAGCACCCAGCTCTGAGCCCTGGGCTCTGTGTACTGTGTGACCCCTCCTAGACTGGGAGCAGAGGCAGTGCTGCCCAGAAGGATCTGGTTTATTGTTAGCCCTGGTCTAAGCCCTAGGAGCTCCAGAGAAATCCCAAACCCCACTGCAGCTGATGCCTTGGAATGGCTACCTAGAACAGAGGCTAGATAGAGTTAAAGTAGGTATTTATTAGAGGACTTCAATAGGTACACCCTGGGCAGTGCAAAAGCCTTGCAGAGGCTACACCCAAGGGGTTACACAGCACACAGAGCCCAGGGCTCAGAGCTGGGTGCTGGGAGGAAGGAGAGGATGTTCCCCCAGGGCACCAGGAACAGCAGGCTGCTGTGCCTCAGGAAAGCTGCAGCATTGCCTGTGATATTTAAGTTCAGTGGGGAAGCACTGGGTCATCCTTCAGACGTGCCCCATGCAGGTGTGCAGATGGAGCTTCACCAGGCTGATGTTGTTTTGTTCCTCATGCTAATCCCATTTATCTTTTGGACAGCAGAGCTTTGCAACCCTACACAGCCTTTAGAATCCCAGTTTCTGGGTATGTTGCACAAGGTTTGCCCGTTATTTTTTGCTTTAAGCTGCTCAGGTTTGGGGATTTTCCAGAGGTGTTCTGGTAATTTTGGATGTGAATGTTCTGTACCAACAAAAGAGAAAAGGACAGTGAATCTGCCTTTCTCTTTCAGCTACTGAAGAAAGTGGCAACAGTCCAGTACCTCAGCAATGATACTCAGAGGAGGATGTTATTTTTACCTTTTTGCATTTCAGAATTACCTTGGCTTTTGGAGGAGGTAGCTAAGTCATTGTAAGTAAGGACCTCAGATGCAAACTGTACTTCTTGTACTACGTCCTTTGTCCTGGACCACTTCTGAGTTATTGCTCACAAGGTTTCTTTTTAGTCTTTAGGTCTCTTTTTAGTGCCTTTAAATGCAAATGAAACTACATTAACACCTTCTGCAGTGGGTTTTAACCTTAGGCTTGTACACATCCTAAATCACAGCAAAATATCAAAAAAACTTGGTAAAACCCTGTATCTCAACATGACTATGCAACAAAGCTGTGGGAGATCACTTCTTTTGCATTTTATAGTGCAGTAAATCATGTGAAGTTGCTCAGAAGTGAAGACGAATCCAGAGGAGATGTTTGTGCTGTAGAGATACTTCTCTTGCAGCTATTGGGTGCAGCTGCTCACTGTTGCTCTTGAAGGTGCCCTGTGCCCTTGGAGAAGCAGCCCCACAAATCCCTGTGGTTCCACACTGCCATTCTCCAGGTTTTAACCACTGAACCTGGCTGGGATTTTGGCACCCAAGTGCCAAAGGCACTAAAGCAAACCCTGGTCTTAGAGCATTAGTAATTGAATTATCTCTTCTGCTCTGTATGTGAACAGTCAGGACTGTTCACAGGAGAAACTGAAAAGTGCATGTTTTTCTACACAGATAATCCTGGCCCTGGTTAGAACATGGCTGTTAAAGTCTCCCCTGAACTGGCAGATTTTTAAGGCATTAATCCTGTAGTCTCATAATGCTCTTGGATCTCTCTGCACACCTTCCTTGTTTTTATAAGTGGGGATTTTGAAAGAGTTCTTACATTGTGTGTTCGATGCCTCCTTCACCTGAAAAACAGCCTCAAGTTAAATTCAGGCTGACTCTACAGAGTTGCATAAAACCTTCCTTTTAAAATGCACTTCTTCTAGGAGGCACTGAACTTTAAAACACTGGACACAGACACAAAGTATGAGGGGTTATAAGTCTCGACATAATCACTGTACATAACTGTGCAGAAATAAGGGCAGCTCCAAATGTGTTCTTCCATGTACTGTTTGTGACTGTTCAGTATTGTTTCTGCTTCACTTACAGTGAAATCTCTCTGGGGAAGAGGCAGTGTCTTCTGCTTTTCCACTGCAGGAAGCACAGCACTGTGGTCTATAAATAATAACAGTTTATGTGGTGTTTGCCTTTCACCTTTCCATTCCCTTGCAAATAATTAACTGTACTGCTGTTTCTGCAGTATTCTTTGTATTAAGCATAGGGGAAAATAGCATTATTTAGAGAAAGGCAAATTGCAGCATAAGGGTGCAATACATTTAGTGTGGAAGACCACTACAGTTGTTCCTGTTTCTGGTTCCTAATGAAGGCAGACTAGATTGACAGCTGGTGATTGATGGTTAATAGAAAACTATTGCAGAAATCCTGTGGTTAAAGTGTATGATTTGCATAGATCTCCCTGGACACTTTCCAGGTTTTCACTTTAGAAGGCAGAATTACTTCCCTATAATTAATTTTTCCTGGCATCCCTCATTAGAACATAACAAGGTGCTTTGCAGCAAATATCACTCATCAAGCTCATGGCCAGTGTGAAATTGTGCAGCCAGCACAGACTTTGGCTCCAGGGGCTGCTGGTGGCTGCAGTAGGAGGCTGATGTGGGTTTGTGGTGATGCCCTGCAGGGACATCCCACCCTGCCTGCCCTGCTGGGCCCCCTGGTCACCATTGTCACCATTGTCAGCGTGGCCACCTCCAGCAAGGTCACTCCTGTGCAGGGGGGAGGCCCTGGCTCTGCACAGGGATCCCCTGCCCTTCTGAGCTGTGTGGGCTCCTGCTCAGGGGCACATTCCAAGCCTTTGTGTCAAACACCTGGGGTGAATATGAAAGCAGATGGCTGAATGATAACCTTCTCCAAGTGTTTCCAGGCTTCTCCAGGGGGCTTAGGAGTTGAACAGAGCTGATATATAAGTGATTTAAAGGTTTAGCTTTGGAGATTATTTTAGAGTTTGACCAAATGATGATATGCCCTGTATGGGCAATACTGGAAATACTGAGAAAGTATTAGCTCATTTCCTTTTGCAATAATGCTGGAAGTGGGTGCCCAAAATATCCTTTTGCACGTGGAGTTTCTGCCTTATCAGAGAAAATGAAACTTCAGGCAGTCAGACTGGGACTTTGGAAAGCTGATCTGGAGCTCAAGGGACTCCATGCAGTTCCTGCACAATGGCATACACTGCACAGAGAGGTAATCCCAAGGCCAGCTTCAGGTATTTTACAGGGACCAGCCTGTGTTTGTTCTTGCTCTCCAAGTTCTGGTCTGTCTGCATCACTTATGGAAGGAGATTAGCCTCCTAAGAGAGCCAGGGTAAATATTTATGCAAGTAATGTGTCTTCAGCCTGTATTTAATGTGCAGTGCTTTCACTTGGACTTAGTTCTTACCTGTGAGAATGAGCAGTAGCAAGGAAATCTCTTCTCATGAGGTTCCCATGTACGTTGTGTAATGTGGCTTGCACAGTAAGTTCAATGTGAGTATAAATTTGGGCTCCCAGGCTTTTGAAATCCTGAAATTGCTGCATTTCTACCCACACAGAGCAATCTAAACCCCCTTGGTTTGGGGAAGACTCCTTGAGGTGTTTGTCCAGGGGCTCTGTGAAGCAGCACGTGAACAGTGTTCCTGTTAATTACCTCCAGTCTGCCCTCTAAGGACCTTATTCCATCTCCCAGCAAGTAACTTATTCACTGGGAGAGAGCAGTGCAGCTTCAGCATCCAGTCCCAAACTGCTGAGGCTGCCCAGGGACTCCTTTTGCCAAATACTCTGAGGTGGCTTGAGCCACTGAACAGCCTTGGAGTTAAACAGACTGTCTTGTTTTAAAATATCAGCCCAAATGAACTCTTTCTTTTCACCCAAGAGCAATCTCTCCTCACTGGCTGTATGTTATATCCAGTGGCATTCGTGGCAGCCACACAAAGCAGGAGAGAGGTATTTGACTTTGAATTCTTGGAACAAATGTTGGGAATTAGTGCTTGCAGCTCATAAATAAAAGAGTTTTATTTTATATGCGACTTTATTCATTGGATCAAATGTCTAAAAAACATGTGAAAAAGGTAACTGGTGGCACATACCCAGCTTTCTGGGGGAAATTTCCATTAAGATGAATGACCACATAAAAATCACAGAGGAGGAAAGAAACCAAGAGAGCTGAGAAGTGACAGGAGAGAGGTTTTTTGAATAAAGTTTGGAAGCAGTTGGAGGATTGACGTGGCTGACAGATAAGAGGCTGTTCCAGACAGCAGAGGTAGGCGAGGGGGGATGCAGTGTTATGAATAATGTTAAAATAATCTGAGGGGACAGCACAGGGAGTGGTGAGACTTGAACTGGGAGAGGAAGAAACGTGCTTTGCATTGAGAACAGTGACCCAACTTCCACTGAGCAAACAGGAGCTTCCTGCAAGTGCCCAGAAGCCGATTTGTCAGCTAGCACTGATGGCAGATCACTGGGGGAGAAACCACTGCAAAATCCAGAATTCTGCTCTGATGCTTTTGCTTTTCTGCATTGCTGAAGCTGCGTGCTGTGGGTGGAGAAGAGCTGGTGGCCTTCCAGAGGGCACCTCTGTTTCAGGGTGGTCTCACTGCTGGTCATTAGTTGGCTGGACACAGCTGTGATGGAAGCACACACACAATAATTCCGGAGATCAAATTCACATCTGTCAGGGAGGATAAAACAAACCACTTCCCTCTCTCCTCCATCCATGAGCTGGGCAGCAATGAATAAGAAACCCCAGGTGTCAGGCACAAACCAAGCCAGTTGTGGTGGTTTCTTTTTTTTCCTTTCCCTTATGCATGGCCAACTCCCAATTTCAAGTATTAAAATGCAGTTTCTAGTGCATAGGATGGTATTTTCTTGCTGCTATAAAACTTGTAGTGAACTAATAAAGTGCAGCAGCTGCAGCATTTCATCCCTGAGCAGCCTACACCTCAGTGTTGGGTGAAGTGACCTGGAAAGAGAATGTGTACTTTATCTTGTTAAATTCATAAAACACCAAGATGTTGTTTGAGAGCTGAAGTGCTACATAAGTGCAGGATCTGATTATTTTGGAAAAGATGCTGTGGCAAGTGATCCTGATGTATGTTAGCTCACCTGAGGGCAAAGTGGACTTTGTAAGGCTTTGAAAGAGTCTGTGCAGGAGACCTTGGTGTGGGTGCTGTGGGCAGAGGTGCTGCTGCAGAGCACCTGAGCTGGTGATGGTGCTAATTGAAGTGCCAGCTCTTGGCTGATGCAGGTGCACAGCTGCTCCCTGCACAACAACAGTGCTTCATTTAGTGCCTCCCAAAACTCTGCTCCATCCAGTGCCTAGAGGAAATGGGCTGACCCACAGCTAAATGTGCAGTGGGATTCTTATTTTGGTGTGTCTCTTCCTCCTCTCCCTTCCTGGTTGTTTGCACCTGGATGTGGCATGTGAGTGAAACCCTGCCTTAGCAGACTGGAGCAGTATTTGCTCTGTGGGTTTGCCAGGCTGACTTTAGCTGTGTTTGTGCCTGTGTGATAATGCACTGGGGTGGCAGTTTTGGTGTTTGTCTGAAATCAGGTTTTAGAGACTCCTCTTCTTCTCAATTACACCATTTTATTCCCTTCAGCACTGGAATTTTTGTTTTTACTGGAAATATTTTGGTTCTAAGAGTGTTGTCTAACTGGCAGGAATGAAATGGCACTACCAGCAAGGAGAGGAGAAGAGAAACATTTTTTTGGCTCAATGAGTTTCACCTAGGAGCTTTTCAGAAAACTGCACTTATTTCCTCCTAACACCCAAAGTAGTGCACTTTGTGCTGACACATAGCTTGAAATGGAGGTGAATAGTACCAGATGTTGCTGTGGTCAAATAATTAATTATTATTAATTATTATTGATCATTTGTATGACAACAGCACGTGGTGGCCTGGTTCAGAGGGGGTGGTGCTGTGGGAGCTCTGCCACAGGGAAGGAGGCACCTGGGACCTCAGCTGCTGAGCAGAGGAGGGGTGAGGATCACAAGGGACACAGAAACCTCCAGGTGTGACTTGCCCCGAGTTATCAGCAGGGCTGGGAACAGAAATCAGTTCTCATGAAACTCAATAGGAACAGCAGGTAGGTGATAGCAGTTTTGTCCCTTAATCCCAGTGTAGTGCACTGGTTTATGGGTTTATAAGGTGACCAATCAGTTTGATCCTCTTTAAAGGTTCAGTATCTTTAATCTCAGTGTCTGGCAGTTTATGGGGAAAGCTGGAAATGGAACAGGAAAGTGACAGTCCCTTGAATCTGTCCTAATCCCACAGGTAACAGTAAAGCAGTGGTGGAAGCATATTGCCTATCACTGTGCCATGCATGACTGACCAGCTCTGTCCTTCAAATGCTATTAACTCCAGCCTGGTTCATCCATATTCCTGTGTGTTGAACACAAAGCAGAGCTGGCCGAGGGATTAGGGGAGAATTAAGTATTTGTTCTCTAATCCTGAATGTTTATAAATCAGTATTAATTACTTAAGGTGCTTTTAGAGAGTTTACATCCCAGTTCTGCTAATAATTTCATGATCCATCTGGCTAATAAAAATACTTAATTGCTAGAGAAGAAATAAAATCTGTGGCTGTGAAGTGTAAGCATGCAGATCCTCTGCTTAATGGGGACTAATTGCTGTTATTATGGATTCTGATAAATTAAAATTAATAGTGGGGGTAGCCACATCCCACATCACTGTCTGTAAACATGCTGCCCAGATTGGGAGACAGTCCTGGGAGACAGAAAAAGCTGAACCCAGGCCAGTGGAGCCCTTCCCGTTTCTAAGAGTTAAATTTATGCCTTTGGTGCTTTTAAGGGTGTGTGGGGATTTTGGGGGTGGCATTTTGGGGCTGGGGTGTGTGAGAGACTGGAAGGATTGATGTCTGGAGAGACTCAGAGGTGCACACGTTGTGGGGAGGGGGCAGGTTTGGTTTTTTGGGGGAAGGGCTGTTGAGTGATGAGCACAGGAATTCATTGAGGACCAGGGCATTGAGCATCCTGCAGGGTTCGTGTGGCAGTGGCATCCCAGGCACTGAGCAGTGGTGCAGCAGGGCTGAGGAATGGGGTGTGTGGGCAAACAAAGCCAGACATTATCTTCAAAGGATCATCTTTCCACTGATAAGGACAATGGTCTCAAAGCAAAGAAAAGGGGGTTTGACTGGAGCAGGAAATCTTGCACTAGGCATTAGCAGGGCTATTGATTGCCCTAGATTCAGCATTTAATCCTTCCTTTAATCACAAATCAATTCCACTGTGGCTTTGAGGTTTTTAAACTTTTCATCCAAATACTGCAGAAGAGCAGAGTATCCTGTGCAGGGCTTTGGGGTCCCACAGCCCACCAACACCCTGACATTGCTGCCACTGTGGGCAACCAGAAAAGAGATATTTGGGGCAAGTGAATCTCTCAGGCCCTGCTGTGTTTACATCTTTATCTTGGAAGGGAGGCCTTTCTAATACTTTGTCTCCTAAAGTCCTTAATCAACTTGGAATTTTGCTAGGAAGAGAGTTTGTTTTTCCTTCCTTTGATCTGTGTGCAGCTCACAGAACAGATCCTCTGACAGGGGTTACCCTCCTGTCTGCCTAACACTCCATTTTCTGTATTGGAATCATGCACTCATTTAGCTTGGAAAAGACCTCTAAAATCACTGAGTCCAACCACCAACCCAGCACTGCCAAGCCTCCCTTGGGCTTTTGGGGCTAAATGCAGACATCCCCTGCATTTAGCCCCAAAACTCAGCTTTTGGGCCTGCTGAGAAACAAAAGGACTGGAAAATAGCAGGGATATGTGTGAATGAACATGGCACACCAGGGTGATTCCATCAGCCAGAGGACAGCAGATCCTGCTGGATTCCATCACTCAGAGGGACAGCAGATCCTGCTGGATTCCATCATTCAGAGGGACAGCAGATCCTGGGTGATTCCATCATTCAGAGGACAGCAGACCCTGCTGGATTCCATCATTCAGAGGGACAGCAGATCCTGGGTGATTCCATCATTCAGAGGGACAGCAGACCCTGCTGGATTCCATCATTCAGAGGGACAGCAGATCCTGCTGGATTCCATCATTCAGAGGGACAGCAGATCCTGCTGGGTTCCATCATTCAGAGGACAGCAGATCCTGCTGGGTTCCATCATTCAGAGGACAGCAGATCCTGGGTGATTCCATCATTCAGAGGACAGCAGATCCTGGGTGATTCCATCATTCAGAGGGACAGCAGATCCTGGGTGATTCCATCATTCAGAGGGACAGCAGATCCTGGGTGATTCCATCATTCAAGGGACAGCAGATCCTGGGTGATTCCATCATTCAAGGGACAGCAGATCCTGGGTGATTCCATCATTCAAGGGACAGCAGATCCTGCTGGGTTCCATCATTCAAGGGACAGCAGACCCTGCTGGATTCCATCATTCAGAGGGACAGCAGATCCTGCTGGATTCCATCATTCAGAGGGACAGCAGATCCTGCTGGATTCCATCATTCAGTGGACAGCAGATCCTGCTGGATTCCATCATTCAGAGGGACAGCAGATCCTGCTGGGTTCCATCATTCAGAGGACAGCAGATCCTGGGTGATTCCATCATTCAAGGGACAGCAGATCCTGGGTGATTCCATCAATCAAGGGACAGCAGACCCTGCTGGATTCCATCATTCAGAGGGACAGCAGACCCTGCTGGATTCCATCATTCAGAGGACAGCAGATCCTGCTGGGTTCCATCATTCAGAGGACAGCAGATCCTGCTGGATTCCATCATGCAGAGGGACAGCAGATCCTGGGTGATTCCATCATTCAGAGGGACAGCAGATCCTGCTGGGTTCCATCATTCAAGGGACAGCAGACCCTGCTGGGTTCCATCATTCAAGGGACAGCAGATCCTGCTGGGTTCCATCATTCAAGGGACAGCAGATCCTGCTGGGTTCCATCATTCAGAGGGACAGCAGATCCTGCTGGGTTCCATCATTCAAGGGACAGCAGATCCTGGGTGATTCCATCATTCAAGGGACAGCAGATCCTGCTGGATTCCATCATTCAAGGGACAGCAGATCCTGGGTGATTCCATCATTCAGAGGGACAGCAGATCCTGCTGGGTTCCATCATTCAAGGGACAGCAAATCCTGCTGGATTCCATCATTCAAGGGACAGCAGATCCTGGGTGATTCCATCATTCAGAGGGACAGCAGATCCTGCTGGATTCCATCATTCAAGGGACAGCAAATCCTGCTGGGTTCCATCATTCAGAGGACAGCAGATCCTGCTGGGTTCCATCATTCAGAGGACAGCAGATCCTGCTGGATTCCATCATGCAGAGGGACAGCAGATCCTGCTGGGTTCCATCATTCAGAGGGACAGCAGATCCTGCTGGGTTCCATCATTCAGAGGACAGCAGATCCTGCTGGGTTCCATCATTCAGAGGGACAGCAGACCCTGCTGGGTTCCATCATTCAGAGGGACAGCAGATCCTGCTGGGTTCCATCATTCAGAGGACAGCAGATCCTGCTGGGTTCCATCATTCAAGGGACAGCAGACCCTGCTGGGTTCCATCATTCAAGCGACAGCAGACCCTGCTGGATGCTGCCCAGCCTTCCTTGGCATGAGGACACGTCCATTGTCACTTCAGGGCATGGCATGGCTGAGCCCAGGTCCCTGTGTGCATCCTGCTGGCTGCACATTGCCACCAGCACAACACCTACATGGTTTTTGGGGTTTTTAGGGTGCAATGCCCCAGCCTGCTGATACCTGGCTTTTAGGATCCTGCTTCCAATGGGTTCCTTAGCTAGCACTACTCACATATTGAAATGAAAATGGCTTGGTTGTGCATATATGTCACAGAAGTGCTTTTTAGCAGCTAAGTAATAATCTTCACATGAAAGAGAAAACAAAAGGGTCTGAGAGCGGAAAGAATTTGAAAGCTTTGGTGCCTCTTCTTCTTCATTAAATGTGTTTTGTATAATGGTTTAGGGTATAAATTTGACTGGAAGAACATTACACAAAGAAAGAACTGGAGTTCAAGGCTTCTGAATTTAATAACTTTTTTTTATATAATTTTTTTTTCAATTACATCTACATTTTTCTCTTGAACTGTTGGAGTTGTTCAGTGGGGCAGCTGGATTGGTGGCCAAAGGCCCCAGTCTACAGCAGTGCCTTAAATGTTAACAGAGCTCTTGGGGGTGTCCCTGCCTTCCATCACTGATGCTCTGTGTGATCATTGCACTGCCAGTCTCATCTGAGGTCTCCTTCAGCCCCACCTCTGTTTATGAGCTTCTCCTGAGGAGGTTTTAGCCACTCTTTTCCAGGATGGTGAAAAGTATCAGCCTACCTGCAGAAAGAGGCAGGGGAGAAGGGGAATGTGATGACTGTGGCTGTTAAGAAATGCTGGGTTTTTTGGCTTTTATTGCCATGGCTGACAATGGCACATTACTCACAAGCAGGATGGCCACTGCTGACTTAAGAGTTGCCCCATTGTAGTAAAACTCCAGAAATTTCACACTGCCTCATGCCACTGGGTGTGTTTATGCCACATCTATTTGGTGAATAATTTATCACCTGCTTTTAAAATCTCCCTCTGCTCTCTGTCACCACAGCAGCAGGCATGCTGTTTATTGGGCAAACAGGAGTGCTCCTATAAAATTATATTGGAGATAACATGTCAGTGGAAGGAGAATTATAGGTGGGTGTGGGGGACTTTTCCAGATGTTTTTACAGCTGGTGGCATAGCTGGGATTTGGACTGCTGGATCTCGGTTGCAAAGGAAGATCTCAGCTGATGGTCCATGTTCCCTGAGGATCAAAGGGCTTACCATGGCTGGAGTGTTACTTCTGGTTTACTTCTTCTCTGGTTTAGTTTGAAAGAAGATTATCATCTCTGTCTTTTATCAGGTTATGAAATACCCTTTAAATGTCAGTCTTGACATCACTGGACATGTCCCAGCATATTCTCATTTCCCACTTCTCTGACAGTTGTGTCTGTACTTGCTATATCATGGTGGCTGGCACAGGGGACACCTCACTACAGTACATCCAAGGTGGGAATGAATGATTTTGGACATGGGGGAGGTTTTTTTGTACTTGGCATGGGACTTGGTTTCTGTTTCATTGGGGTTTTTATATCCAGCAATTTTTATTTTTTTTTTACATAATTATGTTCCCTTTAGGTGTTGCTGGCTCAAACCCTGAACCCCAGAGAAGGGGATTAATTCAGTACCTAACCCTGAGTCAGGATCAACAGGATTTGGTCATGGCTGTAGTGAGTTTGATACTGTCCAATCCCAAATGTTCCTGCCAGCACAGTCACCTCACCAGGGTCATTTTAAGAAACACCAGATTGACCCTAAATATTCTCATGTAGGTCAAGGCTTTGCATTCAGTGATGGTTTGTCATTTTCCCCCTGAGCTCCCTCCAGTATTGTTTTGATACTGGACAGGTTGGTGGAGAAGAAAGCGGGCTCTGAGGATAGGCTGTTCCTGACACAAAAATAAACACACAGGGTGGAGAAAAGAAACCATCTTTAGCAAATAACCAAAGAAAGAATGTGAAGGGTGATGAAGGCTGGAAGGTAAGAAAGGCTGGTTTTCAGCTGCTGCATTACTCTGCTAGCATGTGGCAGCGTGAGAGAAGCAATGTGATACATGAAAATAAAAACATTGACGAGCTGAGCTGGAGACTTCGCTGGGAACAGAAAGCGAAGGGCGCCAAATCCTGTTCAATTTTAATGAGATTTCAGATACAACTCCTCGTGTGTCACTGCTTGAAAAACAGCACTTGAGACTGATAACAGCAGAGAGCTGGGAGCTGACACCTGCAGCCAGCAGAGCTGAAATATTGGCCACTCTGGAAGGCTCCTTGGTCAGGAGTGGTGGGAAGCAGCTCCTTGGCTGAGCCATCAGAGCTGTTCTGCTGCTTTTGCTGCCTCTGAGCCCTGTGAGGGCACCTGGGGCTTTCACCACCAGGAGAAGGGGAGGACTGGCAGAGCTGCTGTCCTTGCCCAGCCCTCTGTGCCCCAGCTGCCCTGGAGCAGGCTGGGAAGGAGGTGTGGTATTCAATCAGGATCACCCCTGACAGGGAGAGAGAAATGAGGAGGACTCCATCTTATCAGAGGGCTAATTAATTACTTTATTATACTACATTGTATTACACTATGTTACATTACATCTAAACTGAATCTGCCAAGCACTCCACAGCTCAGAACTGCCCAGAATCTATCTGGTGACTGTCACCCAACAGTCCCCACACACACACACACCTGGGCCTGACAGGCCAAGGAAACAAAACCCCATCACTGTGGGTGAACAGTCTCTATATTGCATTCTGCTGTGGCACAAACACAGGCACAGCAAATGATAAGAATTGGTTTTCCTTTCTCTGAGGTTCAGAGAATGTGAATCTCAGAAATATTCTCGGGAAGAATTGTGCCTTGCTTTTCTCTGTGAAGAGAACTGTGGCTACAGTGTGGAACCCTAATTGTATGTGAACAGAAGAGTGAAACTTCGGGGTTTGTTTTACTGCTGTAATCATAGCTTGGCCAACAGGTGATATTTCAGGTTTTGCTCTTGTTTATGGGTGGTGTAATGCCTCCTTTTTGCTCTTGTTTATGGGTGATGTGATTGTGCATGCCTCCTTTTCCTTTTTGGGCATGTTTTCTTAAGGGGGTGCTATTTTTGTACCAGGCCCATCCCTTCTTCTGGTGGTTGCAGGAGGTGAAGTGTTCTTCAGTCTTCAGGTGTAACAAGTAGCATAAGAGCAACAACATCATCCAAGTGGATGGGATTTGTGAAAACACCTCTTTTTTTAGTAAGTTTTGCAAGCAAGCTTTCATGAAGACTGAGAGGAAGGAGAAGGGGGGGTACAAGAAAGCTAAACCACCTCAAAACATGACTTCAAAATCTAAAGTACCAGTACTTGTTAATTGCTTTGGCATGTATTAGAATAATATTAATCCTGCTGAACTGAATTGGTAGTGCAGATGTCATAAGCACTTCTACAGGCATTCAGCTGCAATTTAGCATCAATTAAATAGATCATTATTTAAAAGGGGTTTTTTAGGACATTAAATTTCCTAGTGTGTCCTCAGGCAGTTGCTGGAGCTGCTGGTAGCTTCTCTTATCACTCTCCATTTTTCTTTCTAGCCCTTGCTGCTGCTGTCCTTTCCTTGGCAGCTCGTGCTCTCTCCAGCCACAGGACAATTCAGGGAGCTTGGTTTCTTTATTCCATGCACAACTCAGTGCATCCCACATTCTGTTAACATAATTTAGCTGCAGGAGGCTGCTGCAACGGACACTCCTGCCTTTTTCCACACCCCCTCCTGATACCCTTTACTTCCAGGGGTAGGATTTTGAAACTTAGCAATTTTTTTGGTCAGTTTTGTGACCTTGAACACGTCCTCTGAGCCCCACAGCTGCGGATGACAGCAGTGCTGAGCTCCTGGTTGTGTAGGCAGCACCCAGGAACTGGCATTTGTTTTTGTGCATTTTTCTGGCATATTTGGTGGCATTTGTTCCTGTCCCTGCATGGAGCTGTGTGGAGATGCTGGTTTGGATGCTGGCAGCTCTGCAGCCATGAGCACCCTGCCTAGGGGACTGCATGGCCTTGTCACAGTGCTGTGACAAAAGAGCTGCTTGGTCAGGAGCTGCCAGGGGAATGCCTGTGCCCCCAGCTGCACAGCACTCATGGGGATTCCTCAGTTTATTTCCCCTTTCATGGGGAATGCCCTGAAAACAGCTTCTGCTTTCAGAAATGGACTCTGATGATGTAAAGTGCCCAGGACAGCAAAGCATTTCTATACATTTCTGGAGCACAAATTAACACAAAGAATCTGACACTGGAGAGTGGAACAACCTTTCCTCCCACATAATGTGTAGGAACTAACCTGCAGTCAGTCACTGCTGGGAAGCAGAAGTAGCCCAGTGGTTTGGGAAGTGTTGGTTGGTGTTTTCATCTCCAGGAGCAGCAGCTGCTGCCTTGCTCTTTCCCCCTGAAGTGTAGGGCAGCAGGGCCAGGATGTGCTGCAGAGGGCACTTCAGACACCTGCCCTGGCCTTAGATCCATCTTCCTGGGGCTCAGGATGCTTCCCAAGGAGCCAGAGGAACGAGCTGCCACTGCCCTGGCAGCTCCCACCCAGGCAGGGAGCTGCATCCAGCTCCCTGCAGCGTGTCAGGACAGGCACAGCTCCCATTGCTACAGAGTGCTGTTAACAAATGCTTCCTTCAACCTCTGCCTCCAGTTTGCTGTTCTCATTGACTCCCTCTGGAAGGCAAATCTGTGTGTCCTCTGCAAATGAGCTTTGGGATCTCCCCTGGTGCCTGCAGAGCAGGGAGGTGGCTCTGTGGCAGCAGCAGCCTGTCACCCATGGGGACAGACCCCTCTGTGTCTCACTGTCTGGAGCAGCATTTCTGTTTGCATTGTTCTCTCATGATACAGGGACACCTATTTTGGACTCAGGAGTTTTATGGTACCTCTTCCCCCAGCTTTATGGTCTTTGCAGTCTTGTGCTCTTATGGCTTTGTGCTCAAAGGCCATAAGCAGGGCTAGGTTGGCTGGGGAGGCAATAACTCCTGTTAAAAGCAGCTGGTAAATTGAGACAAGCTAGGTCCTAGCACTTTCCTTGGATAGAAAGCAGGAGTTCCTCACCTCCTCACCCTCAGTGTTACTACATTAAGCAATTTTTCTGTGGACTAACAGAGGCTTGAGTGTGAGCAGATCATGGCAAATTTAAAATTTCTGAGCAGCTGGCAAATCACTATCAAAACTTCCCGAGTTCAGTAGAACCACCAGAGTCACTGAATTACTATGTCCTGTAGTGCAGTGCATTTTTGGTTTCGTACAAGATGCTTTTGAGAGATTGATGTGGATTCCAGCAAATGACTGAAGAGCTCTGAAGTCATGTAGAGCATGGAAATACCCATTTACTAATAGGACAACATTTATCACCAAACATCCACATCATCTTACTGCTTTCAGGAATTAACCTCACAGGAGAGCAATCAAACAAATCTGTAAATGAAAATGGAGAACTCCACTAAGTGTCTGATTTTTAATTCCAGTAAAGATGATGGGGTTTATGTCACAATTGTATTTTCCACACACACTCCCCAGGTCCCTTCTTTGTCCCAGATACACAGGCACTAATTGTAGGTCTCCTTCCTCCTTCTCCTGTTCCACAAGCACTTTTCTCTTAAACTAGATCCCAGTAAGTAGCATTCTTAATTTGTACTTAGCTTAATTTATGGCTTCAGTTTTAGACTGTAAGGAAGACCTGTGGCTGTGAAGTTTGTCATTTTCCAGCAGTCTGATAATGATACCTCTCCCCATGGTGTATTCCTGTATTTACTTGTGTTTCACTTAGGGCCAGTGTTTTGACTTCTCCATGATAAAGATTTTCCCTTTTAAGCAATCAGAATTCTTTAAAGTGTTTTTCAAGTCTTCTTTAGCAAAGCAGATGATTGGTACGTCCTGATGGTTTTGTTGGCTCTTCTCTCTGTCTGTCCCTGTTGGACGTCAGCTCTGTTGGACACTGTTTAACCTCAGGGCTGTTCAGCAGCCTGAGACTTTGATTTGCCATCTGGCTGCCACATTTGACTGTGCTTTCTGCACAGTGATGTGGCCTGAGATGCCTTAGAAATGATGGCTTTTTGTGTTGTTGTGCATGGATATCTAATCAGTCATTAAGTGATTAAACTCTTGTGACCAGTGCAATGGGTTTTATTTATGCACTTCTTCTTGGCTTTCATACAAGCCTCTGTGATGTGTTTGCTGAAGTGTTTTAGGGTTTTTTTGCAGCCCACTGGTGTCATCCCTGCATCTCCTTGCCTCTGAGGTTCCTCCTCCTGGACTTGTGTAGCCAGAAATGGGCTGACATCCCAGCTGGTGCAGATTTCATGGCAGAGCAGTCATTCCCTTCCCTCTCGTGTCTTTGTGCACATCAAAGAGCTGCAAGTCCCAGCAGGTGAGGTCCCAGGGAGTGAGGCTGGTTCAGGGCTCACCTACAGCCAAATTGGCAAGTCTGGTTGGTTTTCTTTTGCAAACTGAATCAGGAGTCTGGTTGGACATGGAGGCAGAGCAGCCACTGCTCTCAGACTGGCTCACCTGGACCCAGCCGCTCTGGGTTCTTGCTGCTGCCTGGAGGGGCTGGAGCAGGAGCTGCCAGTGCAGCTTCCTGAGGATGGAGAATTGACAGAGTGAATCCCTGGGAGCTGGCATTAGTGCTGAGATCCCCTGTGAGACAGCACTGCCCTGAGTGTAACCATTGCCTATGGCCTTCAGAAATCCTGAATAGCACAAGGGATCAAGAGGTCAAACCCAGGTGTTTATGAGGGCAAAGAGTGTGAGAAAATCAGTGATTTATATAAGTAAGTCACTACCTAAGGCACAGGGTGCAGAATTAAGGGATTTTCTAGTTTTATTGTTTGAAAGCAGAATTGATCTTCTCTTCCATTTCTGAAAGCTGTAGTCAGTTGAGATGTTATTTATTTATTTTGACATTGGGGACAGGCTGTAATGCTCCCTGGAGACACTCAGCTGTCTCTTGATCTTCTCAGGTTTGGATATTGCTGTCACTGTGGTTTCTGAGTACCTTCCAACCACGTGTTAAGCAATATGACTTAGCATATGTCTCATTTAATATCTTCTCTGATCCTTCAGGATGATACTGGTTTGGATATGTTCTGCTAGTTAAGCTTTTTTTTTAATTTCTCATTTTTAATGAGCTACAAATGTAGCCATTTAAGCCAGTGAAATTTAACATGGGCCTCAACAATGTCAGACTTTGCTGTGCATTTGGAGAATCCCTATTCCTAATAGTCAATCCCAAGGGATGCTGAATGTCCACAGCTCCTCAACTTCAGAAACAAACAATGGGTGCTTGACTCTGAAATTCAGCTCCCACACTTTACACCACCCCACAGCCAATTTGCTGAGATGCTTTCATTATGCAACATTCATGATATGTAAAACTCATATTGTTCTGAGGGCTTGTTACAGATGATTGAGATGAAACCAGCTGTGAGTTTTTACCTTTGAAGGACTCCTGGGATGCCTGTTCTGTTCACCAAATCCAGCTGTAAACAGTGCTGTAACACAGACTGCAGCTTGAAAATGCTGGGCACAAGGAGCTGTGCTCTGGTCCTGTCTGTGTCTCTGTTCAGCTCTCTGCTTATGTTGTTTTCTTTACACAGTCCAACAGCTTTCAAAGTTCAGCTCTTGGAGCTCCTGCAAACAGAGCAGGCAGAAACTCTGCCCAGCCAATGAAGGATGTTTTCCCTCAGCCTTCTGGATTAGAGATGGCAGAGTTTGAAGTTGTGTTTGAACTGCTTGCGTTACAGTGTCAGAATAGATGATATCAGAAGAAAATAATCTCTTCCTGATAAAATTTGCTGCCTCATTGATACTCAGCTTGAAATGGAAGATTACAGGGAGCTGTGCAGGTCTGGGCTCTGTGTTTGAACACGTCTGTAGCCAGATGTCTGTGCTGGGAGACACCGTGGGTGGGTGGAGGTGGCTCCACCTCTTGCTGGCTATTGCGATATGGAGGCTGCACCTTGTTAATTTAGGGAAGATCACTGAGCTGTTGGCTCTCTGGGGTTGTTCTTGCACCAGCTGAGTCTGGTTCTTGTTACAGAGTCAACGTCACTGCCACATCTTCCCTCAAAGCAGTGTGCAGTCATTGCTGCACCTGTTACTCACAGAGGAAATAGGTGGTGCTGGCCCCAGTCAGCCCTGAGACTGGGCTGGTCCCCTGAGCAGGGCTGGGGGATGCTCAGGGACCAGCACAGGCACACAGGGTGCTGGGGTGAAAGCATGGGGGTCTTCAGGCAAGGCTCTCCCTCAAGGATTTGCCTGGAGCCGTTGAAGGAAGAAGGGGATTTGATGGGACCCTGGTGTGCACATCACTAATGATGGGGCAGAGGCAGTGCAGGGAGGGGGAGCCCGTTTATGTCTTGGTTCCATACAAAGCCATGAGTGTTTTCTCTCAGCTCTGGGGCTGGGTGAGCAGGCTGAGGTTCCTCTAGAGGCAGCTGAGTTTCAGTCTGTGATTGGTGCTTACTCACACGGGGTGCTCCAGGAAGAGGCTGAATTTCAGTCAGGGATTTCCCCCCTGGTTTGTGAACCACATGGGGTCATCATGTAAAGGCCCTGAAGATGACAGCTGATGCTTTATCATGTGGTGGCCACTAGATCTGCACCTGCTGGGGTGCTGCTCTGAGCCCATCAGGTACTGCCATGGAATTGAACTGGAAATGAGCTGTGGGGTGGAGAAATGCTCTTCACTCTCCTTACAGAAATGTAGCACAGACAAAACTCTGCGGGGGGAGGTTTGATAATTAAATTGCTAAGACTTAGCTCCTGCTGTCTTTACACAGATTAATTTGTGTTTTGAAAATCTCAAATGACTTGCAGCTATTAGGTAGAAATCCCCTCCCTGGAGCTCTGACTTGCACCTTTCTGTGTGTGTCCTGAGGTGTCTATTTAAATGCATCAGGACATCAGCTAAACAGACACTGCCTGTGGGAACGTCCTGCCAGGGAGTTCTGCCTTTTGGTCTCTCCAGGGGTCTGGGAGGGCTCAGCTGTGTGGTGGCTCCTTGGTTAAGGCAAAAGTTCTTCTCTGCACCACCTAGAAACGCATATTCAGACACACGTGCCATGAGAACAGAGGTGCAGGAGGAAGGACAGGGGCTGATTAATCATCTGTGTGCCTGGGACACCAGAGCTGGCCTGAAACTGTCCCAGGCATGGGAGGAACCCACAGCTCCTCCTCAGGGGCTGCTGCTCCCAGTTCCCCTGGGCCCATCAGTGCTGTTAGCTGTGCATTTCACATCAGATCATTCACTCAGTGGGTTCTGGATTGCTCTTTCCAATTAGTGGGTTTTAACTGCTCAAACCCAGACACCTCCTGTTTGAGTTGTGTTTGGCTTTTCTCTGTGTGTTCAGTTTAGCATTGTTAACCATGGATAGGGTTTATTTTTCAAAGGATGCAATCTAAAGCATGCACTTCAACTAATTGATTGGTTTTTTCTCTTCCCATTTGGTTTGGATTTCTGGTTTAGGTAATATAAAAAGATCTCACCTCATATTTTATTGGAACATGTTTTATTTTGGAGAAGTCATGAAGTGCCATTCCCTCATATGACAATGCTGTTATTAGGCAAAATTCCTGTTGCAGGTGCCTTGTTAAGGAGGCCCTTCTTGTCACAGTAAAGAGCAGCCATGGATAGTTGTTGGCTTTTACATAAAGGGGCAATATCCACATGCCTGGAGGCTGGCAGAGCACAAGGCACAGAGCAGCCCAGATTTATTTATGTGTATGACCAATGGCTTTGTCACAGCCCTGCTGTGGCTGAGCTCTGAGGGGAAATCCTTGCACTCTGCTGCTGTACACAGATCCCAGTGCTGATAAGTCATGAGGTTTCATCACAAGCCTGATGATAGGGAGCATTTGGCTGCCAAGAGTGGGGCTTTGTGAGAAGTTTGACTCCAATTAAAAACACACAGCCTCACACAATAGAAAACAAAACCTGTTCAGGATAAAGAGATAAAAGATACAACCCAAAGCATTAAATTCTGGAAGGCACATACTAAAGATATGTATAAACCATACAATGTTTTGGTTGTTTGCATTGTTTTTTAGCAATTTCTTTAAGTCTTGTGGTTGGGTGCTTTAGTTGTTTTCAGGCTCCTGAAGGGGTGACTTTATCTTTTGAAGTTTGGGTTTGGTGTTTTGGGGGATCAGACTTTCTGAAATACCTGACTATGTGAAAACACCTCTTGGTGGTCTCCACTGGACTTATTTGAGAAAAACAGCTGAGGAATTAACAGAGCCAAGCAAAAGGTTTCAAGCTGATGGGCTCAGGATTTGGTTCAGGTGCCTTTTGCCTCCTGCCCCTCTCAGGGACGTGGTTTGGAAGAACAGGCAAAAGCACTCCCCTGTGGCATCTCTTGCTGATTGTCTCTGTTTACTGAGTAGAGAAATTCTCATTATATTCCTTTGGTTTTGATCACTGCAATCAAGTGAGGATAATTTTGAAAAGAAAGAGTAGCATTGTGCACTGCAGAACAAATAATGAGAGACTACTAGATGGGAATAATGGATGGTAGAAGAGAGAAGTTTTTGGAAAAAAACGATTCAGGAGCTAAGTACATTTAATGAAAGCTATCTTTCAGAACTCTCTGACACAGCCTTAAATAAAAGGCATATGAAGTAAGCAAGAATTTAATTTAAAAGCCCATGGAGAAATTGAGTTGGACTTCAGATTGTGTGCCTAGATGTGACATTCTCCCTTCATTCATTCAGACTTCCTTTTATTTCTGTGTGATCCTACCGTGAGTGCTGCTGAAGTGGGATCTGCCCACACAGCAGATTGCAGCTCCAGGCAGTGTCAGCATCCATCCACTTTCTGAGTCTGGCTGGGAGGTGGGGGAATCCCTTCCTTTTGGGTAGCAGATGTCAGTCTCCTACTCTCCCACAGCTCCCAGGAGTGAGCTCTGCCTGCCTGGTGTGGAGTGCAGCACGAAGGAAAGGATCCCCTGCAAGCACAGATGATCAGTGAGTGTGAGACCTCAAACTCCCTTGGACAGCATTAGCCATAGCTCTGCTCCCAGGGCAATAAATGCCAGCTCAGGTTTCTGTGTCTCCTCACACCTTTGAAATGAGTGCTTTGGTCAGGAGCAGCCAATGCTTCCATCCTCAGCTGCAGGGTTCCTGTGGCTCTGTGCAGGACCTGGCAGTGTGTCTGTGGCTCAGGTGACAAGGCCACTGTCCTCAGTGCAGCTCAGGAGCACTGGCACTGCAGTGCTGGGGGGCTGTCTAAGGGCCTGGGAGCTGAGAAAGGAGGGACAAGGATTGTTAGAGATGGCACTTTTGGCCTTTTTCAAGTGCTCAGCTTCAGATTGCTTCCCATGCTGGGCCCCTGGCACCCAAAGGTGCTGCTGGGCTGCAGTGGATTCTGAAGCAGTGCTGCTTGCTGAGGTGTATGGGCTCTCCTGTGGAAGGGATTGTACTTTGGGAAGGAGGACAACCTCTGTAAATGGGCAGAGTGAGCAGGCTGCAGGCCAGGAGAAATACTGGAGTGCTGGTCACCTGCCTCACCTGCCTTCCCCTGCAGCCTGGCTGGTGCCAGCACCAGGACACTGCCTCCCCCTGGCACAGGGCCTGCAGGTACTTCCTGACAGCACCCCTGGAGCCAGCAGGCCGGGCAAGCTCTGCTCAGTCTGTCCCAGAGATCATCCTGGGACATCCAAGGGTCCTGTGGGAAGGGCAGGGCTGGTGGGAGCAGAGCTGCAGCCTGGCAGGCAGCAGTGGCACCAGGACACCGAGTAACAGGAGTGTGGCCCAGCACTGTCTGTGCCAGCACCTCTGCCCAGCTGCCTCTGGGCACCGGGGACTGCCAGGGACTGGTGCCAGGCTGGAGCAGCCCTGGTGTGCTGCCATTCACTGTGAGTGCCAGGAACTGTCCCATGGCAGGGAGGTGTGGCAGGTGGCAGTGCCTGTGGGCCTGTTGGCAACCTGGAAACCAGTGGCTCCGTGGGTAGTGTCACTACCCCAAAACCAGGTGTGTTTGGAAATGAGAGCAGGCGTGGAGTGTCATGGTGGCCCCAGTGACATGTCCTGCTCAGAGCTTGCACCAGAGCTGTGAGCTTGTGGTGGTGCTGCCTCCAACAGGGAACAGAAACCTGGGGGTGAGATGTCACTGTCACCGTGTTCAGAACATTGTGCTGCAGTCCCACACCTTCAGTTTGGGTTTGATCACCCATAAAGGGTTGCCACAGCCCTCGTGTGGAGTGCAGCACGCTCATGGCTCTTGTGGTGGTGGTGGGGGGCAGAGGTGCTGGGGTCTCCTCACTGACCCCCAGCCAGCCCTGCTGGACAGCTGGGATGCCCTGGCCCTGCTCATGGCCTGGGTCTGGCACTGGGGAGGCTCCTGGGGTGGAGCTGAGCTGAGGCACTGCCTGGTTCTGCCTCACCTCCTGAGAGCAGGGGTCAGTCCCTGCATCCTGGTGCTTCTCCCCAGAGCCAGCCAGCACTGTGCCTGCATTGTGTGGTCTGCCAGGAAAAGTTCCTCCTCGTGGGAGAAGAAGGGGGGAAAAGGGGGATTGTGCTCTTTTGTTGGATGGACAAATGCTCCTTTCCTGATGAAAGCAGCCACGTCCCCACTGCCCACGGCCAGCCCGGGAGCACTGCCCAGCACAGGCCTTGAGGGCTCCCAGGTGTCCTGTGCCTGCCCTCAGGAAAACCCCCCCATTCCAGTCCTTCAGCACAGGGAGTGCTCTGCCAGCCCTGCTGTGATTTACAAGCTGCTTTGTGGGTGCAAAATTGCAGATGGCTGCATATTATAACTGCACCAGAAACGGTGTTTTTTGGAATGGCCTCTGGCTGCAGGGCAGAATGGAAAACCCTCAAAGTGCTGTGGGCTAGTTCAAAGAGACAGGGCTGAGCCTGTGGCAGCCAGTGGGACGCTCCTGTGGGACCCCACTGGCCCAGGCAGCTTCCCCTTCCCTCCCTCCTTCCCCTTCCCTCAGGAGACACACTGGGTGCCCTGCAAAATCAAAAGGGAAAGGCAGAATTCCTACCTGCAGGGTTTGGGGCTGGGGTTAGGTTTCCCCCCACCCTTGTAACAAATCATGCCCTGAAGTGGTGAGGCCTGGGATAAAATTACCTGTGATCTCAACGACTTGAAGTTTTAAAAATTAAATTCTAGCAGCAATTGATGTGGCAGATGTAGTTTCTTCAAATAAGAGATGATGAAAAGTAAAGAAGGATGAATAGATTATTGTTTTTATTAAAGGTATTACAGAGGAATAAATTCTGCTCATGAACAGGCTTTCTTTGCTTATTCCCATCCTCTCAATAAATCATTGCCACGGTGTCAGTTAATGCTGTTTGGGGATCTTGCTCAGGAATGTTTTAGATTGGAAGAAAGAAATTCATATCACAAAACAAACTGTCTCTGCGATCACCATAAGGGTTACTGTAGTTTAGAGAAAGTAAAATATTTACCATCTGATTCACATAATAGGTAAGATAAAGATTGATGCTAAGGTGGGGAGAACAGCCCGAGGGCACGAGCCACTCCTACCAATACCAGCCGGGATTAATGAACGGCTTTCAGCTCCTACACGCTTTGCTTTGCTTTGTACTTGAAAGTCTTTGCTGCTGGAACTTCAGACTATAATTAGATTGACTGGAAAACTGAATTATCTGCAAATAGCTGCTCAGATCACAAATGAGGTGCATGAACTTTATTTGTCCACCCTAAACGTGTGTCACCTTCAACGAGCAGCAAAACGATTCCAGCATTTAATAAAATAAAAGCAAGACGTGTCTTAGGAAGTTGGGCATAAAGACACAGCAGCATCAGTCTAGAGAAGGACAAAGTGTCGTGGCTTCTTCACATGACAGTCTTAAATGAATGGTTTTGATAAGGGTACTTGAGTGGCAGCATGGCTCAAAGAATAGTGTTTACCTGCCTAAATTGGTGCACTTGCTATGAGGATGAATAGATTTCATTGAGCATTGTTCTTTGAACTGATTTGAGCTGCAGAAACACTACTTTCTAGGCTTGTAAGGGCCGTTTTGGTGATTAGCTCAGTTTCCTTTGAATGAGCCTATTTTTTATTCTGGCTTTTCTTTTTGATTTAATGCTCTCACAGTTTTAGTGCCCTGTGTGATAATGCTGGTAGACAAACGTGGAGGGTCTGAGCAGCCCTGGCTCTGGCACTGTCATTAAAGGCACCTGATGTTGCCCAGCAGCTGGAGAAGATGGACCTGTAATGGGTGTGTTCTGGAAGCTTTGCAGATGTCTCTTGACACTGAACTGTGGTGCTGAGCTCCCACAGGCCCTGGGGAAAGGAATGAAGCTGGAGGTAACTCAACTAAATGTTCTGAGCAGTCCATCTTGCAGACTGTGATCCCTGGGGGAGCTTTGCCCACAAGTAATCCAATTTCTGTTTGAAATGAGCTTGAGTCAGCTGCAGAGCTGCAGTCTGCCCTGGCTTTTCTCTGACAGCAAACCAGAGGGGACCACCAACCTTTTCAGCCCACACTGCACATTCCCCATCCCCTCTGCCAGCATCACAAACAGTGGGAGCGAGTGAGAAATCATTTATTGAGAAAAACCCTCTTTATGTGGGGTAAATTGTCAAAAGGGAAGCTGAAAAATGAGTTTTCTTCATTGTGTTCCTGTGTGGTGGGGCAGGCTGGGGTGCTGATGCTCTGCAGTGTCCCTCTGCTGCAGCAGTACAGTGCCAGCACGGCTGCATGCTTGGGCTCAGCTCTCTGACAAGATCTGGCAAATAAGGGCAAGAATTTTACAACTGAATAAAATGTGAAGTCTATAAATTTAACAGGGCTTGCATTTTGAATTACAATGGAATAAATTTTCCTCTTAAAAGGAGAAATTGTCTCACTTGTGACTTTCTCCAGTGTTTTACAAGGTTACGAAGGAAACTTCTGAGCATGTTTTGGCAGTTCACATTCTGTGGTCTCTACTCAGAAGATATTTTTTAATTTTCCTCTACAGTTAAGTTTCTCTTGGGGCATCTCCCCTGGCTACCTCTTTGAGTTAAGCACCTAGAAAGTTGGCAGCACACTTAAAACTTCAGTTGCATTTGCAGCAAAGGCTCTTGTTGGGACTTAGGAGTGTGATCAGATGTGAAAGTGAGTTTGACTGACTTCTCTTGAGATCTGCTTACCTTCAGTTTCAGTGAGACGAGTTGTCGTCCGAGGAATCCTTTGAAGAGTTCCTCCTGCATGTTCAGATGAGGTACCTGCAGGAGGATGAATTACTTGGTGGCTGGGAGCCTGAGGTTAGCACACATATCATATGTCACTGTGCCTTTTTTTTTTTTTTAATAAAACGAGGGTGGAATGCAGGATCGAAATTACCTCATGTGCTTTTAACTTTGAAGTTAATGGGGCTTTTTTGGCTGCCATGACAAGTGCCCTGTTAATGAGCTAACCAGTGATGGCACTGGCACACACATGCCCCCAGCCAAAGGCTGAGTCCATGGTGGAACACAGGGGACACGGCCTGTCCTTCCTGAAGCAAACTGCAGCCTGGCTCCTGGGGAACACAGGCACAGCACACTCTGCCGGCAGTTGGAGAAGGTGACAGTGATGGTTTTGCAGTGAGCACCAACGAGGAGGACAGTGTGTGCTGGGTTTCAGGAGCTGCCACCACTGGTGAGCCTCCCCACAGCCCTGAGTTATGAATAACCCCATTCACTCCTGCTGCTTGTGGGCTCGGCATTTCCTATTCTCTTCTGCTCTGAGTTCGAATATCAAAGGTCAGCATGAGTTCATGTTACTGTTTTACCACAGAAGTGTTATATGGTTATTGAAAAATAATAAGAAATACAAGGGCATAAGGTTCTTTTTAATACCTGGTTTGCTTCAAGGAGGCATCAGTTGTTCTCAGAAGCTCTCTGGTGAGTCTGTGGCAATAGTTTCGGTCAGGATGCTCTTAACACTTCTGTAAATTTTCTAGTCACTGTGCTTGCTAAGCTTTCCCCCAGTGTTAGGTTTTAGGGTTTGCTTGATTTATTTCTTTTCTTTACTTTTTTTTTTTTTTTAATTTATTTTTTCCATCTAGTTTGCAATGTCCCTCCTCTCTGTGATAAAGCAGAAACAGTGAAACTCTCATACTGCTCTGGTAATAAAATTTTAGTCTCTTATGAACTGCAGCAAATTTGAAAGAATTAAAATAAATGTAGAGAGCAAACACCTGTTTTCTCAGGAGGCAGCTGTAATTATGCTGCTCCTTCCTCTAAGTCCAGTGCCATAGGGTACCTGTGGAAACACTGGACTATTACACCTATGGAACATGCTTAGCATTAAAAGCTGAAAGAGAGGGCTGACCTCAATATCCACACGTGTCTGGCGGCCTTCAGTCACAAAATCTGCTTCACTTAAAGACACTCCACCTCATCCTCCACCCAGCTGTGGTAGAAAACCTCAGTGCCTTGCCTAAACACAAGTGTCATTGTGTGGCTTCTTTGAGAGCACACTGCAAAGAGGAGTAATTGTGCAGAGGCAGAGAAGGGCTAAGCTCAAGTATTAAAGTCCTTGTAGAGGAGTGAGCTGAGTGCTCCATCTCAGTACAGCATGTGGCACTGTGAACCCAACCTGTGACTGGGGTTTCCTAACAAAAATTGGTCACTTTAAAGCCTTTCTCATAAACAGCTGATATAGTCCAGAAGAGGTGATGAAAACAGGAAGGAATAATAGTTCATGGGCAAAAAAGGCAAAGACCAAGAGCTGAAAGGGAGCCTGTGTACTAGGGGAGTGCTGGAGAGAACAGGAAAGGTATGAGGAGAAGAAGAGAAAATGAGAGCAGGACTAAATGAATGAAAAGGTGGGTAAAAGACAGATGTGGGAAAGGAGAAAAAGTTGTGAGCAGGAAAGTGTAAGAGTAGAACTACAGAAATAAAAGCAGAGAGATGGGCAGAGCCCATATCCATGTGTTGTACCCTACAGGAGGTGCTGTCCAAGTTACACATCCCATGAGTCAGACAGGCACGTTGTTGTTTGCTGCACTGGTTGACAGCAGTGCCCATGGGTGAGACCTCTTTGGTACTTGGAGCACTGCAGTCATGCAGGGGAGGGGGGATTTCTCCACTGCAGGATCCAGGACTGCTCTAGGAAGGGGAACATTGAGGGGCAGTGCTGGGCACCATGCACCACATCTGACTGAGTAATGAGCAGAGTACATGAACTTTCCCACAGCCTGGTTGTTCAGTGTGAAGAGAAGGGCTCAGAAGGCTCAAGTATGGATTAGAGCATCTCACATTAGATCTGAAACACCAAGTCCAAAACTCAGCTCTCTCCAGGCTGTGGACATAGAGCAGGTCTGCAAGTACATGCAGTGTTGCAGGAGTTCACCTGTCTCCAAAGGTCAGTCTCTGTCACTCCAACCCAGCAAAACCAAAAGGAAAGAAAGAATTCAGGCTTTGACTAACACCAGCTTGTGGGGGGGATAGAATGTAAGAAAATAAAGATAATGCAGAAGGTAATCTCACACCTGAGGAGTTGCAGCTGTACTAATTACCAAAGATTAGGAACAGGCCTGCCCTTAACAGGCCACAGCTGTGTCCAATGAGCATGAATGCTATAAAAGAGTGGGTTAGCTGGGTGAGGAGAGAGCTGGAGCTTGTTGGTTGTGCTGTGAGGAAGGAGCCAGTGCTGTGAGGAGCTGCCCATAAGAAATCCCCAAGGAGGTATGGAACTTTTGTAATAAGATGACACCACCAACTGAGGTGAGGGAAGCTGGTTGTAAAATGGTATCCAGTTCTTTAAATAATTGCTTTCTAAGTGTTTGTAAAGGTCCCAGACCCATACTCCTTATAATGCTCCTTATTGTTTTGTTCCCCCAAGTGGAAGGTATATGGGCCACATAATTCTGGAGCTCCTGGGCCAATACATTGGGAATGGGTTTGTGTACAAAACTCTCAAATGTCTCCAGATGCATCGCCCAGTTCCCCACTCTTCAGTTTGACATAGGCTTATTTTAGGAAATAAATGTTTGAAAACAAACCAACAAAAAACACTATTGTGTAAAAATTCTCTGGAATGAGGGTTTGTTTTTATTTCTGTGGGTGTGTAGCTAGGGATCAGAGGCAATAATAGTCTCAATTATTTAAGATTATTCATTTTGAGAATTTCCCCAGTTCATCTGGGTTTCTAGTCCTTAAAGGTCACTGCTATGACTTTTCCATGGGTTATTATGTGATCAAGAAGCTAAGGGCCAATATTGTGTGTTGGCTTTGTCTGGGACTCTGCCAAACTCATTTCCCCTCCTGGTCTTGACTTGCTTTTTCTTGAAGCTTATTGCAAGTCAGGTCACACAGTCCTGTCTCATTTTTTCTGATGGGCCAGAATAAATCTCTCCCAGACTGAGAGGTGTAATGACTGCACCCAGCTCGCTCATCTCCTCTGCCTGACTGGCTCTGTAATCATGCAGGACAGCTGATCTCCAGTGAATATTGGATATTTGCTTCCTGAGCTCCCAGTGTGTCGATGGTAAAAGTCCACATTTAGAACTGCCCTCTCAAGCTGCATGTCCCATTTCCTGTGGAAGTGCCCCAGTGTCAGGTTTATGAGCCTCTGCTGGGTGTGAGCTGTTTGCTCAGCCAGTGGTTTGGATCAGATTTGGCTGTTTGTGCCAAGTACAGTGTGTCTGTCTGTGAGTGTCTGTTTAGGAAAAGCAGCTCCAAGCTGCTGACTGGCGCTTCTCTCTTGTGTTTGTGGAATGACACAGAGAGCTGGGGTCACCCCCAGGTGAGGAGATGTGAAGTGGAGGAAAACCCACCTCACCCTGCACTAACTGGCCTTGACAGTGACTTCTATGGAGGGGTCAGAGAGCAGATGGACAAGGGCAATACACACTCCACAGGCTTCAGAGGCAGAACAGCATCCTGAGACCTGCAGGCCACGTTGATTTGGAGCAAGACAGAGCTGTCTTTACAGCTCCTCTCCATTCCAGCTCTAAGTAGCTGTCTGTTAGCACTGCTTTGGGGGCACTGTTGTGTTTGTAACATCTCAGCACCACATTGCCCCAGTGCTCAGTCTTAGTTTACTTCTGCTGCTTTCTATCATGCTTTACATCCTTATGAGACCTGCTATTCCTTCTCAGCTATTCCTGCCTCCCCTGTGAGGCAGCCCAGTTTCCATCTGGGATGTGCTGTGAGAGAACAGCTCATGGGGGCTCCTCCTGCATTTTACTGATCACTCTTTCAGCACTGGTTTGGTGAGCTGTGACATGGGAGCTGATGCCTCCCAAGAGGCTGCTCTGATGGGGTGAGCCAGTGAAGATATATGCTACCACTCTGGCTCTATTTCTGCCTTGAATAAATAGTACAGGGGCAGTTCACTGACAACTGTTTTGTATTGTGCTGTGTGATTAACTGCAAACCACTCTGCTGCCTCTGCCCCTATTTATATAGAGCAAAGCAAACTGCTAAGAGCACTCTTTGATTATTATGGTTCTGAAAATGAGTGTGTGAGGGAGTGCTACATCCTGTAGCTGCTGACTTTTAGGTACCACCATGTTTTTGTCATCAGACTCACTGGCAGGCACAGCTTTAGTCAAAGCCTTCCTGCCATGACAGCTCTTTGCTCTGTCCCTTGGAGAGGGAATATTCTTCAGTCATCAGCACGATCCTGCTGTCATGCTGAGGAGCAGCAAGCCCACAACACAGCTGAAACTCCAGGAACTGGGCTTAGTTCCTGGCAAAATGCTTCAAAAGAGAATTAATATATATATGTGTGTGTGTATATATCTATAAAATATAGATAGTAGAATATATAGATTATATATCTATTTATAGATAGATGTATATAGATAGATATGTGTGTATATATATAATAGGTAGATAGATAATATCTGTCTATATATAGACATACGTGTAGCTAGATATATGTGTATATATATTTCTCTAATAGATATAGAGATAGTAGATAATAGGATATGTAGATTATAGATATGTGTACAGACATAGATAAATGTGTGTATGTACATGCCACTTAAGGGCATATATATGCATAAGGAACTCTCTTCCCTAGCTAAAATCTGCACCATGCTGGTGTGACATGGGAGAAGCTGTGCCTTGCATCACTTGAATACAGAAGTGCTGCTTGTGTTCAGGCACTGCAGGCTGTGGTTGGAGTCAGACCCAGGCTGCTGGTGCCCACAAGCTTTGCAGTAGAAAGGCAGCTCCTCTGTGCCCAGTGTGAGCACTGGTTTATGGAGCCAGAGCTCATTTATTTTACTGCAGTTCCCAGCAGACAGCCTCCCACATCACCAAGTGCCCAGCTGGAGGCATGGCTGGGAGCCTCTCATGGGGAGTCTGGGAATGGAAGGACCTGGAAACCCAGAAGCCTCTGGGCATCAGGAGCAGAGCCTTTGGATCAGGGTTAGAGCAGAGCTTTGCAGAGAGCTCTGAATTGACACTGGCTATGGTTTTTGTGTCCTGGGTGTCAGTAACATTGCTGCTAACATGCTGCCAGGGCAGATTTAAGGGGAAAATAGTTTTTAAAGCATGTCAAATTTCACTATTCAAAACCTTTATTGTATGCCTTATATCGTTCATCTCTGCTGCACTTTTCTGAAGCAGGGCTCATGTCAGTGCTGGGTAACCTGAGCCAGGCTCCCCTCTGGAGGCCCTTCCTGTGCCCAGCCCGGGGAGGGCAGAGGGGAGATGGTGCTTTGTGTTCCCCCTTGGGCTGGACCCCAGACACTCTGCAGCAGCTCCTGAGTGCCAGCTCATTCCAAGAGAGGGGCCACTGAACTCAAACTCCTTTTATCAGTCTCTCTGTGGAGTGTTTTACAGTCAAAAATGACTTGTTTGGCCTTTGTCTCCTTTTGTAAATTCCCCTATGGGCAGCTTCTCCATGTTGGGTAGCCAGCCTTATTTCCAAACATGCATACAGCAAATGGCCCTGCTCTGTGGAATTACAGTGCTGGGGCACAGGGACAGTCCTTCAGTGCAGAAAATGTCCATGATGCCTCACAGAGAGGGGAGGAAAAGCAGCCCAGCCCTTTCCACTTCATCTTTTCATCATCAGCAAAACTAATTCCAGACCCCCAACAGAAAAGTCTCAACCCTTTGTTCAGCATTCCCTTTTATTATTTTTTTAAGCAAATCTTAAGAAACGTGCAAGCACCCGCACATGCACAGAGTTAGATTTCAAGTCCTAACAGGAAATGTGTAATCTGCTTGAAGATTAAAGTGCCAAGTGCTTCTCTTAAGATGGGGAACCTGACACGGATGTGATTATGAATTAGAGATTGCTTTGTGGTATCAGTGAGAGAAAAAAACAGAAAATAGAGGGGTACAGACTTGTTGAGTTCTGCAACCATCTTCAAACAGATATGGAGAGCCTGGAGGTTTTAGATGTTAGGGGATATGTGGAACTTAAGCCGGAGCGTTACAAGAATATATTTTCACTTTTGTTAAGCTTCTGTGATAGGAGAAAAATACTAATTTTTAACAAAATGTTGCAGAGTAGATGTCTGAACATGTGTCCTCAAAACTGAAGGTTAAAGGTGTACTGTGTAAGTCTTCAGAGAGAAATTCTTTAGTGCTGTATCTTGGTGAGAAAAATGAATCATCCCTGCTCTCAGAGCAGGAGTAACAAGAGAAGAAACTTACATCCTGCTACAGGCAGAACTGCTGCTTTTTGAGGAACAGAGCATAGCACCTGCCAGATTATCTCAAGTTTACTCCTACTGCCAGAAGACATTAAAAATAAACATTGTCAAAAAGCACTCCAGCAGAGTAAAAGTTTTGTACCTGGCTTACAAAACTGGAAGCAAAGAAGCAAAAGAGGAAAGCCAGCAGATTAAGGTGCTCTGCCTGGTGACAGCTCTGCTCATCACTCCTGGATGCTGATCCCCAGTGCTGGACGTTTGCCCAGTGCAGCTGGAGCTCCTGTTCTGCCTCTGAAAGTGGCTTCCCAGGGAGAGCAGCTCTCTGAGCTTACTAGAGGTGTTTCCTTTAGTTTAGGAAGTGCAGAGCTACCTTAAAATTAACCCATTTAACTTTTCTCCTATTCTGTTAGAATAATGAAAAAAGTGTTTGGCTTTACAGTTCAGAAAAAATGAAGGGGTAGTTGGCTTTTCTGAGACCTAAGGTAACTTCAGGCTGCAGAGTGATTTCCCTGCTTTTCTTGTAGCTGGGCCATCAGTGCTCATCTGAAGCCCATCTTTGCCAGGCTGCACTTCAGCCTGTGACACAACAATGTCACAGAATCCTAGAATGCTTGAGGGTGGGAGGAATCTCTGGAGATGTCTTCTCCAACCACACTTCTCAGGCAGGAACATCTTGATTGTTCAGACAGCACCTCCTGTGTTTGGGTTTGTGCCCATTGCCTCCTGTCCTGTCCCTGGGTGCACTGAGGAGATCCTGGTTCCATCTTCTTTGCACCCTCCCCTCAGGTGTTTGCACACACTGGTGAAACCCCCCCAAGCCTCCTTCCCTCCAACAGTGATGCTCTGAGGCTGCATCTTCCTGCCACAGCAGGGCCTCGAGTGTGCTTGATCTTACTACTTATCAAGGTGTTGTGTGTGTGTATATAAATATATATATATAGTTTAGTTATATAATATAGATTTATATTTATATATTATTTGTATATAAATATATATTTTTAATATATTTTTATATTCAGATCCATTATCTCAATAAACTGGACAAAAACCTACTGTGATGCTTAATTGTATCACATGGGAAAAGAGAGAAAGAGAGGGAAGGGAAAAGGGAAGAAAAAGCCCTCTTCTGCTTTTAGGATGAATTCAAGTCTGGTCAGGAAAGCTTGAGGCCAAAGGAAGCTTTGGGTGTGTTGATGTTACCCCAGAGGCAGCTGTGGGCTCTGGGGCTGTTTTCCTCCTCCCAGCTAAGAGGTGTTTAGGTTTGCAGAAGCCCCATTCTGCTGATCACCTGCCTTCAGTGCAGCACCTGCCCATCCCTCGGGGCTCTGTGGGCACACAGCTGGTGTGAGCAGCACCCAGGTACACCCTGCCCCTCACAGCCCTGTGTGAGCAGCACCCAGGTACACCCTGCCTTAGACCCTGCCCCTCACAGCCCTGTGTGAGCAGCACCCAGGGACACCCTGCCCCTCACAGCCCCGTGTGAGCAGCACCCAGGGACACCCTGGCCCTCACAGCCCTGTGTGAGCAGCACCCAGGGACACCCTGCCCCTCACAGCCCCGTGTGAGCAGCACCCAGGGACACCCTGGCCCTCACAGCCCCGTGTGAGCAGCACCACAGGTACACCCTGCCTTAGACCCTGCCCCTCACAGCCCTGTGTGAGCAGCACCCAGGTACACCCTGCCCCTCACAGCCCTGTGTGAGCAGCACCACAGGTACACCCTGCCCCTCACAGCCCTGTGTGAGCAGCACCCAGGGACACCCTGTCCCTCACAGCCCTGTGTGAGCAGTACCCTGCCTTACACCCTGCCCCTCACAGCCCTGTGTGAGCAGCACCACAGGTACACCCTGCCTTAGACCCTGTCCCTCACAGCCCTGTGTGAGCAGTACCACAGGTACACCCTGCCTTACACCCTGCCCCTCACAGCCCTGTGTGAGCAGCACCCAGGGACACCCTGCCCCTCACAGCCCTGTGTGAGCAGCACCCAGGTACACCCTGCCCCTCACAGCCCTGTGTGAACACTACCACAGGTACACCCTGCCTTACACCCTGCCCCTCACAGCCCTGTGTGAGCACTACCACAGGTACACCCTGCCCCTCACAGCCCTGTGTGAGCACTACCACAGGTACACCCTGCCCCTCACAGCCCCGTGTGAGCAGTACCACAGGTACACCCTGCCTTACACCCTGCCCCTCACAGCCCTGTGTGAACACTACCACAGGTACACCCTGCCTTACACCCTGCCCCTCACAGCTGCCTTATCAGAGCCCCTGACATTTTATCTCCCAGCACGTGGAGCGCCCGTGCGATATCGGGACAGCTTCTGCTTCCCTGGGTGCTCTGGGGCTGTTCCCTGAGTGAAGGGCACCAGGCTGGGCTCCTGCTCAGCTGATGCCTTGGGATTTTAGCTTTTGTGTACTTCATGAATTTGTAATCCTGAAGTTCTTTAGTGGGTAACTCTAAGCTCCATATTCAGTGTGAGCTACTGCCTTTACATTTTGGGCAGACACAACAATTCCTCTCCAGGCCTGGCAAACAAGGACATTTCATTGATTCAAGCCCCAAGAAATGTAAAATAAAAGTGAGTTGGGGGCAGCAAACTTGGGGTATGTGACTTCATTACCTGAAGCTGTAATTGGCACATTAACCCCCAATATGCAAACGGACCAAAGTTATAAAGTGTGCAAACCTGTGACCCGTGGTCCATTTTTGGGTGTAGCCCCTGGGGGGCTTTGTCTGGCCTGGAGGTACCTGAAGGGCCTTCACTGCTTTTATTCCCTTAATTCTGTCTGGCCTCTGTTTTTAAGTAGTTCCTAAAAGGCATCACAGCCATGCTGGACATTGCAGCAGGAACGTGGCCAGGCAGGAGCAAGGGTTCTGTGCAGGCTGCCCCAGGGAGCAGCAGCAAGGGGGCAGAACAGACAGCAGCTGTCAGGCAGTGCCCACTGGCACAGCAGAGCTGCTCTGGCCTCTGGGGTACCTTTGGAACATAAATGTTGTTACCACATCAGGCATATGTAGAAGGGAGGTATCTCATAATTTATTCTGCTGGTTACCAGGCTCCCTAAGAGTTCTCCTTCTCTCTTCTGTGCATAATCCATAGCATCTGATCTCTGTATTCCCAGTCTGCTCTTCCCATGGGGGATTTCTGGGATCTGCCTGGATCAATGGGGTGAGAATGGATAAGCTGTCAGTGGGTGAAGTATGAGGGTATTTAGTACTGCAGCAGCGCAGAGTCACTTACTTGGAGAGGTCCTACCTTTGCAGTTATTTCAGAAAATAATTTCCAAATAGCCAAGGATTTACAATACTGCTTGTTTCTTTTCTTTTGGCTTTCTAAATCTCAACACATGTGTAAGCCTTAAGGCTCTTTCTCTGGGTTTGCTGGCAGTACTGCTGTGGGCTATGAGGACAAATTAACCACTAATTTTAGGAACTGGAAGAGTTCCAATTAAAAAAAACCCAAAAACAAACAAAAACCATCCAGCACAAAAACAAAAAAAAGGTTAAGAGAATTAGGATATCTATTTCTGAAAGAGCAAATGTATGATGGAAGGTCACAGGACAATTTCTGCTGATTTCTCAAAAGCATTAAGGTTGTCTCTACATCTGCAAGGAAGGAGTCACAGAAATAACATTTAACCAGGGGACTTGGTTCTCAGGCATGGAAGGGCACGCAGGTTTTGGCACTGGTGCTGCTCAGACAGGGACAGGCAGTGTTGTGTGGTGTCTCTTGGCAGCAGCAGGACACCAGCCTGTGCCAGAGCTGGGGAGTGAGGCAGAGCTCCCTCACCCCTCTCTGGGCAGGGGCTCCTTTGGCCACAGGGAGTTTCCCCCTGTGGTGGCACTGGACAGTGTGGCACTGAACTGTCCCTTGTTATGGCAGGAGCATCCCTGGATTCATTTTCTAGAGCAGTTTTTCCACCACAAACTTCACTTAGGGGCCTTCTTTCCCTTGGGGTGCCCAGGTTGCCTTGCTTTATTTTGCACTTCTGTATTTTTCCTTTCCCTGCAGCCCTGTTGTGTTCTTGTCCAATTTCAGCCAGCCCTGCCTGCAGCAATCCCAGGCAGCACCAGGCAGAGGTGGCTGTGTCACTTTGGCATGGGTAGGATCCACTGCAGCTTCACTGGGCCATTGTGGTCAGGCTGATGCCTTCCCTCCCTTGCTGATGGATCCCCTGGAGATGGGCCTGGCAGGAGCAGGCACTGCCATGGTCCCCAGAGGCCTGAGCCCCATCCCTGTTGCACTGCCTGCCTCAGGACATGAGGATGTCACCAGCACAGCCTCTCTGAATGCCAGGGCACATCCAGCTGCTGGCTCTGTCCTCTCCTCCCACTGCCCTTTGGCATCACACCTGGGAAAAAACAACTTTCTCACTGCTTCCAGTTCTGAGTGATGTGCCTGTTATTGCACAGGTCCCATCCCCCAGGATCTTGCACTATTTGTTCTCATAAGGGTAGGATGAACCCAGTCAGCCCCAATAATAGAAATGTCAGAGGCTGCTGAGGATTTGCTGAGATAAATGCTTATTGGAATTTCAACATGGCAGGAAGCATCAATTTTGATAGTAATTTCCTTTGTGGAAGAGTTTCCTTGATTTTTTTTCTTATTCAGATACAATTTTGTACCATATAGGCTTCTTTATAGCAAGAGTTTGAAATGTAGAATTTTAAAAAAGATATAATAAAAAACTTTATCAATATTGCAACATGCCAATGTAAGTTTGCTGAAGCTGAGCTCCAAGGCAGTGTTAGAGCTGCTGTCATGACTGGGTTTTTTCCATTTCTTTTTTCAGTTTGAGAGTATTATTTACAGAAGCAGCAGCATAAATAATTACTGAAATTTGCAGAAAGCATTTAAGGAAAACAAGAAATTTTGTGTCACACTTCGGGCTTTTCTACCTTGATTATATTTGTGAGAACTGTTGCATTAAAATAGTTTTTACTGTTGTAAGCTTGCAATATTTGTTCTTCACTTAGATACCCATTGCAAGAGCACCTGATTAGGGAGGTGGCTTCTCATATTTTTTTTAAATTTCTTTCTTATGGTTTGGTGTGTTTGGCTTTGTTTTTAAGAGACAGACTCTGCTCAGAAATATAAATCCTAATATCACAGCTCCCTTCCTGCAAAATAAGCACTTGTTATTTTATCACCTTACACATTTGGAAAGCAAGTACACAAAGTTTTGATGGTAATTTGTGATGTTGGGGCAACTGGAGAAGCAGACAAGGAGACAGAGTATCTGCCAGAGTGGAAAAAACCCTAAAGATGAAAGAAAACTGATCTCCCTGGACTGGTAGGTGCTAGTAAGTTTGGCTTAAGGCCAAAGTTGGTATCAAAGGATCACACTTCAGGACTAAACCCATGAGAGAGATTTTTAGGATGGACCTATCAGCTTTCACTGGGTTATTTTTAGGGACCTTCTATCCTGATGGAGAGAGGCTCAGGAGCTCCTTCTGTAAGTAAATGTGTCAGAGGAGCCACTGAACTCTTGTTTTTTGTAGTCTTCTCGAAGGACAACTTTGGGGTTTTTCTTTATCAGGCTGCTTTGTTGCTAACTTTACCATACAGAAACAGCCTCAGCCCTTGGCAGAAGGGTTCCAGGGGAGTTCTGGAAATTCTTTTCTTGTCTCTTGTGATTTTTTTAATTTTGATTTTTTTTTTTGTTGTATTTGGACACAGCTGTGGAAATGAAGTAAACAGCTGCAGCACAGACCCACAGCATGTGCTGTGTGATGCAGTGTGAACAACCAGCTGTGGAGCTTTTGTGGATACTTCTCAATTCCTGGGAGCACTCAAGAAAAACAGGATCAGTTTGGAATCTTCTCTGCTCCATGCTGAATCTCCTGCTTTTACTGCGTGGTTTCACTCGGGGGCTGTGGTGTCCCTGATGTATGGGAATCAATGGTGGCAGCATCTTCGTGCCTGTGTTTGTATTGAATCCCAGGGAGCTGGGAGCCATCCATGCCCAGTGATGACAGGATTTCAGTGTCACCCTTGTGGGACTGCCAGCACTGGTTTCCAGCTGCCATGGGCTGCACATCCCCCACCTGTGCTGGTGATTCAGCTGCCCATGGATGGGGGCCTGGGAGGTTCTGCCCTGTTTGCAGAGCTTTGTCCTTGGAAGAAAAGCAAACCCCCAGGAGCTGCTGCTGCTTTCCCATCCTGATGTAGGGTGCTCACATCAAATCTCTGTCCTGCTGTGCTGCCACTGCCACCCTGGAGGTGTCCTCGTCCATGGGCATGGCCCATGTCACCATTCCTTCTGTGCTGACCCAACCCAGCCTGCCCACAGAGGGCACCTCAGTGTTGGTGCCACAGCCTGAACGAGGCTGATTTGTTCTGTCTTTGCCACCCAGCTCAGGTGCCTGCTTGGATGTGAAGGTTAAGCTGCAGCACCAGAGGATTGATTTTTCAGAGCCTTGCCAGGGAGACATGCTAATGGCTCGGCTGGGGATTTTCCTGCATGTCTCTCCACACAAGCACACCTTAATCAAGTACTCACTTGAACATAAGAAGTGCTTTCGTTAAGAGGGCTGGCATTTCAGAGATGCCCTTTGCTTAATTCCAGTTGTCTGCTTAATTAGACATTTGAGAGTGCCGTTAATTGATTGATGAACAATTAAAACAGCTCCCGCTTCTCTCCTGACTAAGATGCATTCAGCAACTAACCCTTCTTGTCTTCCCCTCTGGGAATTTGCTCTGTGTTGGGTAGCTGTTACCTTGCCTGTTTTGGTCTGTAGCTCTAGAAACGAACAACACAAACACATTAGAGAGGTCTCTAAATAAACACACATTAACGTGCTGGGCTTATTGTGCGCTCAGAGCCGCAGCTACGCTCTGGGAAAAAGAAAGCTGGAATGGGAAAAAGTAAAAGCTGCAGAAGACCGGGATTTCTTTGCTAAGATCTTGCATTTGCACTTTCACATTATATTTTATAATTAGACTGAGGGTCATGGGGCATTGTGACAGTCATGCCAACTATAAATTGCCCTTTATCAAAACAAGGAAAAAAATCGGAGCGAGCGTGTATTAATTAACTCTGGCCGGGGCTATCCGTGACCGCCAGCCTCACCCCAATTTCTGTTGCTGGGCATG
Source organism: Agelaius phoeniceus (assembly GCF_051311805.1). Lineage (NCBI taxonomy): Eukaryota > Metazoa > Chordata > Aves > Passeriformes > Icteridae > Agelaius > Agelaius phoeniceus. The sequence goes on along the minus strand of NC_135274.1, from coordinate 3,103,552 downwards.
TTGTAATAACCTTTTTTCATTTAATATTTAGAATCCCTGAGGGAGTTGGCAATTTGGAGCCATTTAGCAGACGAAGGGGTGGCATTAGGGGAACGTCTCGCAGGGCAGCGTGCGCAGAGCGGAGCCTGCTCGGCTCCTGCCCGGCAGCGTGTGCGGGCAGGCTGGGCTGCCTGGCCCGGGAGGAGCACGTGCACAGGGATCCCAGTACCCCGGGCAACACGGGGGAAAAATCTCAATTAAAATTAAGATTAGATAACAGAGAGAGCAGCTGCTCTGAAGTGTGCTCTTCACAGCAGCCTTGGGGGCATTTATTCCTTCTTTCTCCCACACAGCTTTGTAACAGAGCCCTTTGCTGTGAAACAAACCCAGCTGGAAGGCTCGTGGTGGTTTTTTGGAGGAAGCAGTGGGCTCCTTGCCAAGCTGTGAGGAGCCTCTCCACTTCTCTGGGTCCTTCCTGCTCGCAGTTGTAGCTCTGACCTGGAGCTGCCCTATCCCAGCCTGCAGGGGCAAACTGGACATGCCCCATGTTGGAAGTGGGGCTCCCAAAGAGCACCGTGTCCTGCAGGAGCATGTGGGGCAGGAGGGACCACATCCCCCTTGGCCTTAATTCTCCTCAGCACCCCTTGGTGCTGTGTCACCGGCTGGGGTCTCTACAAATCACAGACAGGACAGGACTGCTGGGAACGTGCCTTGAGCTGTTTTATTTTCCAGCATCAGCCTCATTCCATGGTTATGACAATGGGAAGATGCCATCAGCTCACGTCCCAGGCAGCAGACCAAGAACTTAATGTTACAACTTACTTTAAAAGGTTTTTGACCAATCCCACAAAGCAAAAGCACATTGACAGTAGTTCCATCCAACCACTATAAGCACAGGTACCTTTGGTTAAACAATGCTTGCTTATTTCAAATACAATACCTGCTTGTAAGCCTTCAAACACAATGCACAGGGCTCCATTATTAAGCTTCAAACTTCCTAATATCTTGCTAGATACACTTTTCTGTAGCTTAGGGAGTTATTCTAGACAAGCATTAATACACAGACCAGTGTTCTATTTGTCTTTGCTTTTCTACATTTTACATTGTTTTCCCACTGACCTATCTCATGGCTGCTGCTTAGCTCTAATCACAGTTCTGCTGTCTCTGAGGCCTGCCTTTTGCAGCTTTCCCAAAACCTTCTGAATGTATGGATTCCCACAGTGGTGCATCTTACTTCCAGCAGAAACACTGCCCACCCAGCAGGCAGGGGATGTGGTACACACTCCTTTGTTGTGTGCAGGCCTCAGGCTTGCAGCAGGTTCTGCTGTGGTGGTTTATGGCCAAAGGAGCAGATGTCCTGTGTCCATTGCTGTGCCATGGTGTGGAGCAGAGCAGAGACCCAGGTGGATGTGGGCAAACACAGGCTTGGGAAGCACAGCACACATTTCTTGGGGAAAGCTTGGTGGAGCTCTTCTTTCTCACAGGAGGGCAGCGGACACAGCTGAAGGGCTGAGCTGGGGTTGGGAGAAGGGGCAGTTTTCTTCCTTGTGGCTCTGCATACTTTCACCCCTCTGTGTTTCATATGGAAACAGCATTTGCAGTTTTCCACGAAGCCTTGCTTCTGGAGGCCAGCACGCCTCTCTGGCTGGCTCCCCAGCAGATTAGAGGTCCTTCTGTCTCTGACAGCAGTGTGAGACTAAGTGAGCTGTTTGTTCTCCTTTTTCCAGCAGGGAAAACAGTCAGCCACTGTTTGTGTTACTGCCTTTATCTGGGGTTCTGAGCAGATTCCCTGTGCTCTCCTGCTGCAGGAGACGCCGTGTGGAGCAGCTGTCAGTTTGGGAATAGCTGTTAGCTTTGGACAGAGCTTGTGAGTGTTAGAAAATCATCACCTCTGCCTTCTGCTGTGATACCCTGGCTTCAGGGGCGGTGTTCCTGTGCCCTGGAACCTGTTCAGTTTTGGGTTATGGCTTTTTTTCCTGCAGTGATTCTTAACAATATGTTAAACCTGCCTATGTGCTAGTAAAAGGCAACATGAGTCGTAGGAGACTTGATTAAAACATTAAGCAAGATCAGAATATGTTTCACTGAATTTCCTTGTTCTCCCAAATGTGATTTAGGTTGCTTTTAAGTGAAAAATAGATATATCTGCCATGCTAGGGAAAAACCTCTTAAATTTCACAATGTTCTTGTTAAAGAGAGGAAGAACATGCTCTCAGTGGTCAGAGGTGTGATGTTACAGTCTTTGTGTCAGGTAAGAAGAGCTGGCATTTAAAGGTGTTAATTTAAAAGCACAATAGAAGATAAGACAATAAAGCTGCTGTCTCTCCACCTTTTCTGGCTCCTGGGAGCTGGCAGGGGCAGAGCACTGCACACATGCTGGCTAATGATGCTTTGAATGTGTCCCTGGCTGCTTTGATTCCCTCCTGGCAGCCTCCAGGAGGTGAAGCCTTCACCAGGGGCTTGCTCAGCAGCGTGTGTAAGGTTAGCTATGCTGGGTGCCTTGCCATGCAGGAGGTGGGAGAACTCATGTGAATGTGGAGCTGCCTCTTTGTCAGTGAGATAAATTAATATTAAGTTCATACCTGAAGTATTGCTCATCCTTAGGGCTCACAAAATCGTTCATTTTTTCAGTGACGTTTCAGAAAGTCCAAAGTTGGATGTGGAATCTGGTTTTGATGAGCAATACTTCCCACTTCTTCCTGCCAGGTAACTGCAGCACAGGCACAGCCATAGCATCATTACCTGATTTTCTTTCCTGCTCCTGGTTTTGTCAGGCCATCTTCCAGGCTGAAGGAGTTCTGGTTTGTGGGAGGCTGGAAGCACTGAAGGAGGAGTGATGCAGACTGACACAATGCCAAGCCCAATGAATGCTCTCCTAAAGGACTGATGGATATTTGTGTTATTCAAAATATCCTGTCAGAATTCCCTTCTCACAGTACTGATAGGATTGTAAAGCTGTTAAAGCATATTGCAGCTTTATATGAAGTCTTGAGGATCTTGTTTTTTTAAGCACAGTTTTCTGATATCTCCGGTATTGTTTTCCCAGAGGGGTGAGTAAAATTGTCACCATTGCTGCTGGCATTAACAGAGTTAGGTTTGAGTCTGGGAGGATGAGCAAAGTCAAAAGTTCAAAATCCATTCCTATATGACTTGAAGCCATTCTTAACACTGCACTGGGAGAGCTTGCAGCAGCCTTGACATAATGAGTATATAGAAATCTTCAAAGAGAAGACCCCAAATATGGCTCTTTCAACCCAAATTGAGGTATTTTTCTCAATTTCAGAAGGGCAGCTCAACAGCTTCCAGAAATCTGTACACACTTTGGTGTGACTCTGATTGTAGAATTTTGCACTCAAAAACCTTCCCTGTTCATTTCTGAAGCTCTGAGCACCCTGCAGATGACTGCCCTTGGGGAATTAACTTTGTGTTAGCTACTGGAATCTTCTGTTTGCTCTTTGCATGTGTGCAGTGGCCCATGCTCATGCTGGAACCCCATTTCAGTGCCTGGATTTCCAAAATCCCCTGAGACCCAGAGGGCTTCCTGTCAGTCCAAAGCTGCTGTGGGAACAGCCCTTCCTGTGGCCCTTGAGTGAAATCCCCTGAGATGTGTCCAGCCATATGAATGGCTCTAATGTTTAATTCATGCTGGCAAAATGAATAATCCTGTTCAGACAAACGGTGCTGGAGCCAGTTCTGAAGGAGCTCGAGTGTTTCCCAGGCAGACAGATTCCCCCAAAGTTCCATGGAGTTTTGCAGGTGGGTGCTTGGTGAGGTCTGGGGGAGCAGATGTCCTGGTGGGAGTTGGTAGCTTGCTTCTCGCATGACATTTTCCTTTTCTTCAAAAGGAAGGGATATTGATCTTGTACCACCTTTCTCTGTCAACAAATGATCTCCAGTGCCCTCCTAGGAAGATCACAGCTATCACAGTGGATATAATTTTCATCTAATTATATAATGCCATTTGTACCACGGTGGAGAGCTCAGTAGTTGGCTTTCAACAAGCTCAAGCTGCAGCCTGTAGTGCAGCAGCAGTAGTGCTAACAGAGTCAGCAAGGGCTACTTTGGAACAGTTTTATTTATTTGGGTTTATAAAGTGGCTTATGCAAAAGTAAGGAACAGTTTTACAAAGCAGTTGTCGTAGACTAAATACCAGATTCCCCAAACATCTGTTGCAAAAGCCCTGTTAAATTCTCATTCCATTCCATGGGGAAAGCCTGAGAAAAAAACAAGCAGATCTTTCAGACCAGCTAAAGGAAATTAGTTGCAGACTAAGAAGGAAGGGAGTTGAGGTTCCCAGGAACGTGTATTCTCATTTTTGCTACGGTGAGCTGTTAGCTGGAAAATTCCAGCTGCCACAGACAGGACTGGACAGAAGACAAGTCTATTAAGCACATGCATCTTACAGAAGAAAATCATTTAGTGAACCTGTGTGTAGACAGGCAGTGTGTAATTTGCTGGGACAGACACCTGCCCTCACACGTGTTCCAGGTGGAGCTGGGGTGGCCAGCTGTGTGCAGGTGTGGGTGCAGAGGCTCTGCAAAGGTGTTGGGGCTGCCCAGGGCAGAGCTCTGCCCTCTGCATCTCTGCTTTATGCAGGTGTGGGCCCTTTGCTGGCAGTCTGGCTGCACACTTCAATCAGCAGCCTTTGTCCAGCCTTTTCATGGTTGTACTTGTTTTGTCTTTCCTTAATTTTCTGAGGATATGGCAATAAAACCAACTGTTCCTTGAACTCAGATGGACACACAGAATGTGCAGAGCGTGCCAAGTGCAGGCTGGGTGCTGCAGCCCAGCCAACTGCTGTGGAGATGTGGTGCATCTAAATGTTCTAAAATGCCTCCTTTTTAACCTGTATGTCCTAGAGTAATTTTTGGAATTTAATAAATAGCATTAGTCTAGTAAACTGGTCCAGATAGTCCCTTTCTCCAGCTTCCAGCTTTTAATCATAGTCTGTTTTCACATTAATAAAAGAGCAAGTTATGTAAGTAATTTCACTAATATTAGCCCCAGGCTTCTCACTGCTGAGAGTTTTGTGGTACAGAGCTATTCTCTGAATCCCAAAGCTATGTGTAATTGTACAATACACAATTCAGCTCACCATATGCACTTCATATAATTGAGAAAATTTACTTAATTTTATCCACTATTATGCCCAGCTTTAAATGAGAAATGAAACTAATTAATACAATGGACAATTCCTCCTGCCTCTAATAAACCCTGTTTGTATTTTGTTGGTATCAAGCAGGGTTTATTTTATTATGGAACAATAAATATGTCTGAGCATCCAGTCATTTGTCAGTGCAATCAAGGACAGACATAATTAAAAGGTAGAGCTGACTGACCAAATAAAGTTAAAAACCCAAACAAACACACATTCATATCTTCCCAGAAATCTCTGGTGGGTGTCAAGTCATGCCCACATCTTGAAAGGGAGAGGCTGGGAGTTGCACAGCAGCTGCTGTATGGCTCATGTCCAGTGCTCATCTTGACAAGCATTTATATCATAACTTTCTGGCTTTGTTGCTTTGTTGTTTTTATATCTTTCATTATTCTGATACTGCAGAATGTCCTCCTAAGCAGAAGTGTAGCCACAAGAAAAATGGGTGTGATCACAGACTTAGGATTCAACAGAAGAAACTCCTGTTGATGTCACTGTTAGTCAGATCATGCCCACCATTTTCCCTGCCAAAAGTCACTGCAGTCCATTGGCACAAGAGAGCAAAGTGCTGGGTTTCCCTTGACCCTGGGAGGTTATGTCAATGTCCAATCACTGGGATCTCGAGGCACCTCCTGTAGGGCAGGGAAGCCAGTGGAGATAAATAAACCTGGTTCTTGAGATGTTCTCTGTGCTTTTGACCCACCTTTGGAGAGCCATCAGCACACGGTGCTGTTGTTGCCCTGTGGATCACCCAGCCCTCCTGGGGACTCCTGTACAGCACCTTCTGCCTCAAACAGCTGCTCAGATCAACACCTGGCTTTGCCCCAGAGCATTTCTGCAGTTGGGTGGAAGGAAGTGGAGTCTGTCCCACGGGCTGCAGGTGGGTCACATCCCACTGCCTGCAGCAAGCAGAACAATTTCTTGTGGGACCTTTCTCTGGAAGGCTGGCCCACGTTCCTGTGGGACCCCAATGGATCAGGAGCTTCTCCCCATGTCCCTGTGTGTGAGAGGGGCTGGTGCCTGGGCTGGGCTGCACCCAGCCCTCCTTCCTTGCTCCCTTGGTGGACACTGGGCAGATGGGAGAGAGCAGATGTGCCAGAAGCCACTTCTGCTTTATGAATCTCTTGTGTCCTCATGACAAACATTGCACCCATGGGTGGGTGTGTGAGTGATGTAAGCTTGCAGTTCTTACTGCTTAATTAAACAATTTAATTAAGATATCAGTCAAAATACGTGCCAGTGTTTACCTGCAGTGCAGGGGGAGCTGTTTCTGACTGCTGGGATGAACAATGCAGTCACTTTTCTGGTAACTGTAAGCAAATAAAAAAGGTGGTTGTTTATGGTCTTAAAAGTTTTCCCCAATAAATTAATTTCCTGTGTTTCATTAACTCTGACCCATTACCAAGGGGGCACTGGGAATCTTCTCTGCCCAATCTGCTTTAATTTCACATGTCGTGTGAATTTACCTCTCAGTTAGGAACTGGTGGAACAAGATAGTGGATATAATATCTTTGGCTGGAATATGTTCAGAACAGGTTCACTGTTAAGAAAACCCTCAAGTAATTCAGTGTTTGTTATTAAAGCAATAAGAAGCTTAAACAAGATTTCAGATCTATATTTGACCTTTAATTTAACTCAGCAAGGCAGAGCTGAATTAGCATCCTGCATCTAAACAGAGATTTTGATTTCCAGAATGATGTGTGATCTTTGATATCATTCTCCAGTTTTGCAAACCATATTGTAGAAATGAGAAATGTGGGTTTTTTTCCAGTGTGCCTGTTTGTGGAGTAAATGTTAATGACATATTTTCTCCTTTTTTGTGGGCTTTTACATGTGAGTGCTAGAGCTGATCCCTTGCTCCATGACTGTACTCACTTGGCATATAAATGAGGATTTATAACAGAGTTTAACTCTTCCAAATGGTTGTGGGGTCAGAGGTGACTGCTGCTTTATGGTATGGTCTCAAGCACAGAATGTGATGTTTTAGTCTGGATAGGAGAGTTTATGGTGTGAGCTTCCTGTGGTAACACAACTTTTAGGAGGAAAATGATTTTGTGCATCCTGGTGGCTCTAAACAAGAAAAAGAGCTTTGTTGAACAGTGCCTACGTGGCTGGCCTAAATCTTTGGTACCTCAATAAGGCCTTTAAAATACCTGACATTTGGAGCAGTGATGCATGCCATGGAGAGCATTCTGCATGCAGGATGGACTCCTCTGAGGTGATCTCAGCAGCTCCAAGGAGAGCTGCAGGAAGGTCAAGAGTAACTTCTTTCTTCTGAATTCATCAAGGCAGCCTCATGGCATTGCAGGTATATAGCTTGCTCCAGTAAATGGAGTTTAGCTCAGTCTCAGCCCTCTGGTGCACAGGTCCAGGAGGTCATGGCAGGGCCTCTCTGCACTGGACTTCCTCTGCTGCAGAAAAACATGGTTGTTTCCACAGAGCTGAGGTGCAGGGACAAAGTGTTACTGGTTATGGCATCCGTATGTCTCCTGGCATGTTTGTGCAAGCAGGAGATTGAGTGAATTTTCCTTTTCTCCCACTTTTTTCTGTTGCTTAGTGGACAGAGGAAACGCTGTGTTGCAATTCTGAAGCCAACCTGTGTCACAATCACCCGCAAAGAAAACATTTGCACTTTGTTACTCACACGTGTGTGATTGCTCTTTGTTCACTCACAGGCAGTTCTTTAGCTAGGAAGCCTCAAAAAGGTTTTTTAACATAGCAGGAGGTCCTTGGCAGAATAAGGAGACAAGGAGTGAATTTACTCTAACACATACTGGCAAAGCCATTACTCAGCTGCTGCAAAGGTGCTGAGTGCAGCCTTGGTGCTGTTCTGAGTGGGATTTGCAGGCAGTTCAGGGGTGGGTGAAGTGCCCCTCAGCTGGACAGCTGATCCTGGCAGTGCCTCTGCAGAGCCAAGCGATGCTCTCCACACTGGGCCCTAACTGGGAAATGTTCTGGGTGTGTTTCAGTCCCATCCTTCCTCCATGGCTACCTTTCCCTGTGCTTTGGCTTTCTTATTCCTCTGTCATCTTCTGCTCTTGTTCCTCATTTGCCCTTTCTTACCTATGGGCTTATTCAGGTGTTTTGGTGGCACTCTAAAGCTGGACAAATTTTAGCAATTCTTGTCCCCATGTTGGCCTTCAAACCTTGCCCCAACAGCAAGCCCAGGGCAGACGTGTTGAAAATGAACTTCCAGGACTGTAGTGCCCCCTTGTCAGTGCAAGGAGGGGGATTGAGGCATCTGAATCAGGGGTTTGGATTCTGGAATAACAGTGGGACAGTGCATGGCTCAGGGTCCTAAATGAAAAGGAATTCTGAGCCAGCTTAACTTCTGTAAGTGAGGAAGGAAATGTAATGGGCTTGGTGCATGCAGCAACATGCTTATTTTGTTGAGCTGATTTGTGATTTTTATTCTTTTTTCTTGCCCAGGCATAAGAGAACTGATAGAAGGCAGCTAGAGGTGGCCTTTGCAGAGGGATTATCATCAGAATTGAGGTTCAGTGATAAGAGTCCTGCCTCTGTCTTCATAACTCCTCAGTTTAATTTGCCATCCTTGTGGAGTTGCTGAGCTTGTGTTTAAGAACTCAGGAGGATGTGAATGGTTATGTAGCCAAGCATGGAGAGGTTTTAAAAATTACTTTCCCAAGAAAATCCCTTAAATATCAGGAGCAGCAAACCCCACAAGGAAGATCACTTTTTTATGATTACTGCAGCTTATTTGGGTCAATGAAGAGTGCCTGCTTTTATTCAGAGAAAGTGTGACTGGGGCATAAAAAAACATTACAGGGACTGTTGAGGGATTTTTAAGTTCCTTGTGATATGTGAGGAACGCCCAGGAGGCTCTCAGAACTTTTTTTATTATTCTGAAGTTGTTTTATGTTGTGCTTGGTCTTTGTGTGGAACACCAGAACTGTCAATGCTTCCAGCTCTAATTGAGTCGAAGGCAGTTACTGGGCTCAGCAGGGGAAATGGTATTTTACAGGTGGTCACATAAATGATCCAGTGGCCCCCTTCTGGCCATAAAAATGTAGGATTTTTTCCCCCATTATCCTCAAATGTAAAATATGCACCGAGCTCTTTGTTAGCCTTTAAATCAAGCGACAGAAGTCGCTGAAAGCAAACCCAGAGTTTTATACCAGATTAGGAGAAATATGAAGAGAATGAAAACAGGAAACAAAGCATGTCTAAAATAAGCCAGTGTCCAGCCCAGGCAAGCTAAATCAGAGTGTTACAGTGCCAGAACATAATACAAAGCATAGCAAATGTTTGATGCTTTGCAGGGCCTTCTGCCTGCTGCCCTGCTCTGGTGTTCTGTGTGACAGTCACAGGACAGTGTGTACAAGGTGCCCTCAGAACAAACCCAGCAGTGAGGAGCACCCTGCACTGCTGGGACAGCTCCTCAGCTCTGGGCCTGTGGCTGGTGGCACCAGCCCCTGCTGTCCCTGCAGCAGTGCCCAGGACAGCAGCACCTGCCTGCAGCCCCGGTGCCCAGCGCTGTGCCATGGCACCCCACACCCTGCCCTCAGCCTGCTCTGCTCCAGGGACTGCAGCCAAGGCCTCTCTGAGGGCTGGGCCTTTGGCAGAAGTGCTTACAGCAGGAGGGGACTCCATTCAGCTTTTGTTATGTACAGGTGGGTGCAGAGAGAGTGGGAGTCAGCCTGGGCTTGGGGCTGCTGCTCCACATGCAGGTTGGGAGTCTTGGGTTCACTCTCCTCTCTGGTGGGGTTCACAGGGGTCCCAGGATGAGGGGAGAGATGAGAATCTTGACTCCATGTTTCAGAAGGCTAATTTATTATTTTATGATAGATATGATATTAAAACGATATATTAAAACTTACTAAAAGAATAGAAGAAAGAATTTCATCAGAAGGCTAGCAAGGAATAGAATGGAATGATAATAAAATCTTGTGACTGCTCACAGCCTCGACACAGGTGGCTGTCATTGGTCAACAAGTAAAAACAATTCTCCAGATCACATTCCAAAGCAGCAAAACATGGAGAAGCTGAAGCTTCTCACCCTCTCAGGAGAAAAGATCCTGGCAAAATGATTTTTCATAAAATATGTGTATGACACTACTCCTTGGGCCCACTGACACTCCTTAAGCAAGAGGGAGCTTTGGGTTATGGGACTGGAAACATAAAGCCTTTTACAGGTACAGAGCTGCATTAGGTTCAAAGATCAGTTGCATTTTTTAAGAAATACTTAGTGAAGGTGAGGTGTGTCCATAGGGGTGTCCATGTGGAGACTGTGGCTCTGTGAGGCTGAACAGCAAACATCAATGACAGAAGAGGTAATTTCAGCCAGATATGATTTAGCCACAGCAACCACAAAAATATGTGGAACTGCATGCTCTGGATTGTTGTCAGCTCCCAGCTACAGCAAGGACTGACCTGATACATCTCCCCCTGTCCTTGGTCACTCACTCACATTTCCTGGCTTTTTGTCCCCCATGAATCTCCTGGAAAGCTTGTTTTCTGTTTCATGCAGCTCCTAGATTGGGCAAGAAGATGTAATCCTCTTTCCTCCTTGGATCACTATTTTATTGGAAGCCATGAGGTGTGTCCAGGTGTGTGTGTCACAAACCATGTGCTGTGCTCACACCACTGAGCCAGCCACTTACCCCACAGGGGCTGTAATTCTGGTGGCACTGAGTGGTTTCCCTCTGGACCTCCCATCCCAAATGGCACAGCTGGTATTTCTGCTGGTACTGAGAGGTCAAAGGCTTTGCTGCTTTGAAGTAGCCACTGAAATAATTCTGACTGCAGTCCAAGGTGGGAGCAGAATGTAACTTCACTGCTGGTTTGCTCTGCAGGCAGTGGGGACAGGTCCCAGTTGTCAGTTCCCACCTGGGGACAGTAGGGACAGGTCCCAGCATCAATTCCCACCTGGGGACAGTGGGGACAGGTCCCAGCATCAATTCCCACCTGGGGACAGTGGGGACAGGTCCCAGCATCAATTCCCACCTGGGGACAGTAGGTACAGGTCCCAGCATCAATTCCCACCTGGGGACAGTAGGTACAGGTCCCAGCATTGATTCCCACCTGGGGACAGTGGGGACAGGTCCCAGCTGTTCACAGCTGGGTTGCTGTCTGGCTGGGATGGGTCCCTGGTGCTGCAGATGGCAGAAGTTGGCCTCTTGCAATTGCTGGGGGGGGGTAATAATTTTGCCTTCTCCTTCCCTAATAACCTCTCCACTCAAGAGAGGCTCAGAAAACTGAAAGTCATGTTTAACCTACTGTTAAAAGCCCTTTGCAGGCATTAGGGCTGCCCCTGTGTAGGGTTATTTTGGCAAAGACTTCTCTTTAAATATAATGGCATTACCTGGAAGGCTCTATGGTGCCCTGATGAGAGACAGCACACAGATATTTCAGGCAGCTTTTAGAAACTGGGAGGGGAGGCAGGAGGAGAAAATGCTGCACAATTGTTTGATGTGCTGATCAAAAGATAAACTAGAATCAAATTAAACCCCAAGGGTTTGTACAACCTTGCTTATGTTTTATGCAAACCTTCCTCTACCAAAGGAAATAAAACACTGTTGCCTTTCAAGGCAGATGGAGTGCAAATGATGAGCAATTTTTCCCTGTTTTATTCCACTACTTCCATTGTTGTTTTACAATTTCTCCTTACCCCTACCACATTATTTCTGATCATTAGGAGTGTGGTATTTGCTATTCATTCTACCACTCTGAGTCCCTCTCTTGTGCTGGCTGGAGAAATGGAGCTGTTTGTCTCTTGGTTTCTCATCAAAAGGCCAAAGGTGGGCAGGCAAGGAGGCATTATTCATTTAATTCCCTGAAATCAAGGGGGAATTCAAAAAATGGACTCTTTCAAAGGCACAGATAAAATCTCAAAATATATCCAGGTATCTTCTGAAATTAAACACCTCTCAAATGTTCTAGGTCACCTAAAAAGGCAGAGGAAAGCGTGTAAGAAGCAGCTTGTCTCAGGTATGAACAAGTCCCAAAATATCTTAGAACAAAACCTGCCAGTGCTGCTGGCAAACGTGAGGCCTCTCCTGGAGCAGGAGAGCTTTGCTCTTCAGCAGCAGCACAGCACAGTTCCCCCCTGCTCCCTGGGCTGTGGGAGGTGGTCCTGAGCTCTGGGACTGATTCTGTCAGTTTGGGGCTTTGTTTCCTTTGGCTGCTGCAGTTTTTGAGCCAGCAGAGCTCCCCAAGGCATTGCTGGGTGCCTGTGTGCAGATCTCACGGGGGAGCACAGAGCCTTGTTTGGCCTTAGCTGGACTGAAACCATGCACAGACCCTACCACAGCTTCAGGAGGTGACAGCCACTGTCCTGCCCAGCTCAGAGGAATGGCCTGACTGACTCTTCCTCCCCATCCCAGCTGGGCCCTGCACTTGTTCAGCAGCAGCAGAGGCATTTCCATGTTTCTTTTCAGGTGCTGGCTGCCCTGTGCTTACATCGTGTTTGCTCCCTGGTGAACTGTTTATCTCTGGAAGTGAAATCAAGAAGTTGGCCTGTGCCAGGAGAGCCAGGCTCAGTTCACAGGATGGTTTCTGTCTTAAGAGTTTGGCTTCCAGCAGGTCTGCTCAACTCCTGTTTCCAAATAGCAGGAGTCAGTGTTTTCCTTGGACAAAGGACAAAGTCAGGCAGCCACTGCTTCAAATTTCTGATTCTTTATCTTATCATGAAGGAGTGTAGGATGGTTTTTAGAAGGTGGCTATTGCCATAACTACTATGATCATGTTACTTGCTTGGCTGTATTCCTGGCCTTTTGTCTTTGGAGAGCTGACTAAGGAAATGCTAAAAAAGCTACTGGTGGTTGAATCCACAAAATGACAATGCTGGGTGCATAGGCAGGGTCTCAAGGCACTGTCTCATTTTCATGATCCCATGTTTATCCCTTCTCCTGCTTCTCTGTGCCAGAGAGCACCTCTGTGCTCCTGTGCAGGGTAACCCCACCCTGCCAGCAGTGGCACCTGTGGCATTTGGGAGCTGTGGGCTCTGCTGGAGCTGCCCTGGCTGGGTGCCTGTGATGTGCACGGGGGTTTTTGCACAGGGAGCAAGACACAGCCCTTCCCTGGGCCGTGGTGCTGTGGGGACAGGCAGAAGTGCATCCTTGGGTACAGCACTTCCTGGCATCTGAGTTTGTCAAGTGTATTTAAAAGAGAACATTAGATGAATGGAAAATGATGAGGGAGGCAAGGCACTGAAACTCCTCAAGACTATCAACTTTAAACCAGTTTTTATCTTTAATTTTTTTTTTTTTTTTTTTTTTTTTTTTTTTTTTTTTTTTTTTTTTTTTTTACTTTTAAATTTTCACTGCCATGGCAATCTATGTACAGATGGTGATAATATGGAAATGCTGACATTCACAGAACCTTTTTCTATCACAAAACTTCCGTATAAAGATGGAGTTTTGAGATTCTGGAGCTGGATATACTGCATTTTCATGGCCTATGCAGATGACCCTTCCTGCTACATGCCTGTCAGTCATAGCACAGGGACAGACAAGGAACAGCCTGGTGGTTCAAGGGCAAACAAGAGATGCAGGAGTTGTAGTTACAGCTTCTGGTTCTGTTGCAGACTTGCTGCACAGACTTGAGCACGGCAGTGCTGTGTTTGCATGGAGCTTCCTTCACCTTCCCTTTGCCTGGAGTGTCCAGTGAGGCTGGAAATTCTTTAAATGTGGAAAGACCTTTCCCAGAGCTAAGCAAGCAGCTCTGTACATCCACACAAGCATGCAGCCAGAACCCACATTACACTGATGGCTATTAGCAGCAATTGCTAATGAGCAGTGAGCACTTCCCCATCTGCCTCTCCCCCCAGGGTCTGCCCATTGCAAGAGCCTTGGAGCGAGTCCTGCAAGGACCAGCAGTAGCCCAGCTCCTTCCAAACTATCTCCCACCTGTCCCTTGTTCCTCCAATACATGCAAGGAAATCAAAAGTTCTTCCTTGGCAGTAGCATGGAGGAGGCTTGCTCAGGAAGGGCCCTTGTGGGGGAGTCTGTGGCAGCAGAAGATGAAGCAGTGCAGTTCCTGCACTTGAGCAGTCCTTAGACAAACTCCTCTGCAATGAGGGTAATTAATGGATGCCAGCTATTAGCAAATGAGGCCCAATTCAACTGCTCTGGCTTACAGCAGCCAATTCCCTGAATCAGAACTACATCCATCAATCACAGGCTGTTGCTTTTCTTATGGTAATTGAAGGTTGGACTCAGGCCTCAAATCCAACCCAGCTCATCTGACTATCCTTGACTATCACTGTTATTAAAAATGTATAATAGAAGTCTTATCAAACCAGGTGTTCCTTGAAACAAGTACAGGAATGAATTTTTAAAGCAACAACAAACACACATGGCTGATGTGGCTGAACTTCCCACACCCACTGCCTCTCTGCTGACCTTACTTCTCAGCTGGGACTCACATGGGCAGCCTGCTTATCCTCTGGAGCAGGCAGGATATTGAAATGTATAAGAACTGTGCTCTTGTAGCCTTCAGTGATGTGTCAGAGTCGAGCAGACAGGCCAGGAAGGCATGATGGAAACCAGGGAGTCTGCTCACCAGGAGTGAAGAGAAAGAAGGCCACAGGGTGAGAGAAGTGGCAGGGCTCAGGCTTTTGGGAAGGAAGCTGGGGAATTTTGCCCTAGTGTGAGTGGTGTGCCAGCTGCCAATCTGCTGCTTCTAGGTGGAAGGTGCAAAGAAAGGTGTGCTTGAGAAGGAGGGCATGGCAGCTACCCAAGGAAGGAAGGCACTGTCATCTTTCCTTTGGGCTGACTGTGTCTTATGTTTCTACTGATGTTAACCAGTAGTTTTGCAAAGTAAAGAATCCACTTCTCAGATGTTGTTTTCCAATAGTGAAGCACACAGTGGTTTCAGTGAAGTATTTAATGGTCTGGAGCAATCACAATTATCTATCAGCTGTTGTCCTCTTTGGGTGGGGTAAATGCAGAGCACAAGCCCTGCAGCTTAGCAGGGTTGTGTCCTGTCCAGGCTGCAATGAGGTACTGAGGTGTTGCAGTCTTTTAGAATGGCACTGTCTGTCTTGAAAGAGGAATGCCAATTCCCAAGGAGAAGCCCTGTAACAAGGATTCAGCTTTGCCATGGGTTTGTGGACTATAGGATAGCTGCTGGCTTCAAGCTGGGCTGTCAGGCTTGGTGGTTGCAAAAAGCAGCAGGATGTGGGGCTCATCCAGCTGGATTTAGGTTGGAAACATTGAGCCTTCTATGTCCAAGCCTGTGCTACCAGGCTGCCTGCTGTGTCTTCTCTGCTGTGGCATTGTAATGGAGTTTGACAAGGATTTTTCCCTCTGGAAAACTTGGAAGAACTTGGCTTCCTTGCACATTCATGGAGATCATTTAGTGACACCAGTACCAGGCCCTGGTGGAGTTGAAACAGCAAGTGAGTAACAGACTGTAAGTAACTGCAGCGACGCTGCCCTTGCAGGGAACTCTTCTGTGATTTATTTTAAACAAAAACAATTTGTAAGTTGTGGTTCATTGAAACAGTTGATCCCGAAGAACAGTTCTCCTCTGGAAAATGACTGAGCACAATAGATGTGCAGGTGGCCTGTATCAAGTGTGGTTTACTGAAGTTACAGCCAACACAAGCAGGTGTTGCTGTTAACAGAGGGTGTGTGTGACCCTGTGCAGTCTGAGCATGAGCTGTTTTCTCTGCTCTTTCTTGCATCTTCAGCTGAAGGTTCACCTGGTTCCACTCAGGGAGCAGTGTAACTGCACCAGGCCTGCTGGGTCTGTATTTTATAATTGGTAGTTTTTGGCAGTACCAGGGAGCAGAAGCTCTCCCAAACTGAAGTTGCAAGGTACCAGTTAGGGGAAGAACGTGTGTGTCAGCTGCATGCATGCACACAGCCCCATGCATGTCATATCCATGCACATCTCCTCTCCTGGGCCAGTGCAGTCAGGCAGCAGTACCTGCAATCACTGTCAAGGAGCTCTGCCCCTAATTGCTGTCCAGTTGGTGCACACATGGAGTACAGATCAGTGAGACAAAGGAAGCACAAGGCAGACGAAACAGCTGGGGAGGAAGGCAGAGGTGTACTCAGCATGGATCAACTCTGTTCAGCACTTGGAAATTGGGGAATGCAAATGGCAGCTTTCACAGTAGCCAGGGAGCATTTGGGGACTGGGAATTGAGCAGGCAGGCTGTCTCACTCCCTGCCTCTGGGATGGTTTGGATGAAACACGAAGACACCCAGGCTTAGCTGCACAATGTGCCTTTTCAGCTGATAGGGGCTGTGAAACCATTCTTACCATGGCCAGCCCAGAGGACAATGACAGGCTGAAGGCAGGGAGGAGGAGGAGGAGGAGGATGAGGTATTGGTTCTTGAACTTCTTTAGCTGCCATTGTGGTGAATCAAAAAGGTGCTTTCCTAGTTGGTGTTCTCAGGCATGGCTGCATGTGCTGCTGGTTGGAAACTGCCAGGCAGATCATCTGAGCAGGATTTATTCTCATCTCTAACCCAGTGGAAAGAGACAGTGTCTCTGGAAACAAGGATGTGTTCAATCTTCAGGTCTGTCCTGGGCTGAATGCACAGGGTTGCATTAATTTTGCATGCAAGTTGTTCTAGCCCTGTATAGACCTTGGATGGGTGGTGGAAAAGAAATTCCAGCTATTGTTGGCACATACCAAGGAGTCTTGGGGGAAGAGCTAGACCACAAAAATGAAATGGGTCTCAAGATTCCATTTTGGGTGTTGTGGCTTCTGCAGACAGGTGGTAGGAAAAGGCAGCATATGCTACAATCTGAAGTGCCTTAGGTGGTTTAGACAGGACTTTTCAGGCACTTCTCTTTCTGTCTTCCTGGGTTGTTGAAGGTGCAACTGTATTAAAAATCCAATTACTCATTTAAATGCTCTTTCCATGTAAAGTAAATCCTTTACTTTATATACAGACAAAGCAAAGAACTGATACAAATATTCAGATATGCAATGTGCCTGTCACACACAAGAACCCCTGTCCAGTAGATATCTGCTCTCAGAGCTGTTCTGCAAGAGAAACCTAAACAGCAAATGGCAAATTATCCCTTCTGCATCCTGTTGCACCTTTTCTCCAAAGGAATTTAGAAAAAACTATTAATGTCTTCTACTGCCAATGGTAGATATCTTCGAAACAACCTGGGTTCAGGAGACAGCTGCTGTGATGTCAAGAATGCTGAGTTTATGACTACTTAAACCAAGCCTGTTCCTAGCTGTGTGCCATTGTACTGCATGTGCACTATCTTTGCAATGTCTTGTAATACCTACTCTAGCTTGTAATTGTCTATTAAAACATTAACAGCAGCATAAAATTAATACCCAGTGTATCTGGACTCCATCTGAGGGCTTTTCATGCCCCAAGGAACAGGGGGAATGGCAGGGATATGGAACTGAAATGCCAGGGAGCAGAGCTCTCTCTCCTGGGGGAGCAGCAGCCAAGGCTGAGGACAGCTGGCAGGGGCTCTGTGGGTTTGTCCCAGGGCAGGGGCTGTCCTGCTCCTGTTCCCATGACATTTCCACTGGGGTGAGGAGGGCAGGGGCTGGGGGCCTGGGCAGCCAGCAGTGCTGTTCCTGCTGTTTTCCACCCCCTCCTCTGCCTCTCCTGCTGCATGGCAGCCAGAGACAGCAGCGTCAGCCACTCCTTGTCAGGGGGAGATCAAACCCAGCCCTGCTCCTGGGAGGGGCTCTGCCAGCCCTGGCAGGGCACAGCTCCTGCACTCAGTCAGCAGATAAGAGCATGGCAGATGGACTGCAGGGACCTGGCAGTTGTTTGAGGAAAGTTTCAGTCTTGTCCAAATGACACAGAAAAGCCACCGGGGGCTTGCAGCATCCAGCCAGGGTGGAATGGGGAGCTGGAGGAGGGTGGGTAGGGAAGCACACTCTGGCTGGCTGGGTTTGTCTCTGTGGGGTGGGTGATGGCTTCCTTTGATCCCACAGCTTGGCGTTCTCTCCCCCTAAGCAAGTCTGGCTGCTCAGCTCCCTGCCACGTGATCTGGGCACAGCAGCAGCATCCTTATCAACCTACTGCTATCCCTAAAGATACCATTTAGCTCCCTGGTGTTTTCAAAAAGGCTCCATGTGGTGATTCTGCTCCCATCTCAGAGGAACAGCTGCCGTTTTGAATAAATATAAACCCAAAGCCTTTGCTCACCCCAGGAGCTGCAGCACCCTTGCAAGGCAGAGCTGTGCAGCACTCTCTGCATCTTTGTCCCCTCTCTGCTACCGACTGCCCTGGTGTGTCCTGGCTGGCAGGCACAGTCTGAAGTGCTTTGTAGCCCCCTTCATGCTGAGTGAGGTGTATTTTTACCTCATCAGAGGGACACCCAAGTTCTCCTCTGTCAGCGCAGCTGCTGCCCTCTGACGTGAGGGAGCCAGGGAACTTTCCTGCAGGGAGAGCTTGCAGGGAGAGCAGGCTCCTGCAGGGAGCTTGCACCTGCTGGGGTTTTGGAGAGGCCCAGAGGAGTCACCTGCTCCACTGTGACTCTAGGGAGTCACAGCTCTGGCTGCAGCTCACTGGGGAGAGCTGGAGTGGGTGTCTCAGGTAAAGCCCCAGCTGTGGTGCTGCTTTGTCCTGCTGCCCGTGGCTCCCGTGCCACAGGCTCCTGTCAGCCAGCCAGGACACGTGCAGCAGAGCTGTCAGAGCTCTGTGATGGCCTTGCTGGGCCCCCTCCCCAGGGACCCCCCTGTGCATTGCAGCCCAGCTGTGTGCTGCTCTCAGCCCAGGCAGGGGCTCTCCCCTTCCCCTGGCACCCAAGAGTGCCTTGAGCCCCAGCCTTGTTCTGCTGCAGGGCCTGCAGCTGGCACCAGGTGTGGCTTGGTAGTCAGCGTTTTCTTCCTCTCTGGCTTCCCCATCATGCTCAACAGAAAGAGAATTTAAAAAGAAATCCATCTGGAGTTGAAACATTGGAAATGTAGGGAAAAGGGTGCAGAAAGATGGCTGCTCCTGAGTAGCACATGCTCTCCATTTGCTACCAGATTTTTATAGTTACTTCCATTGCCTTAACTTGTTCACAACAGGAGAGACTCTGAATTTTGGAAAGCAAATCTCAGTGCTATTTGAGAGCTAGGCTCCTAAAGATGCCTGGAGTTAGGCACTCAAAATAACAAAACATTCTTGAAAATACTAATCAGGTTATTTTAATAGTTCAGCTCCCTGGGGAATGATGGCTGGAGTGGACAGGAAGATACCCAGACTGAGGGCTTCCCTCATGAGCCTGATCTCAAGAACCAGGTTTAAGGGCTGCCACATTTCAGGGCCACTCAGCTGCTGATGAGTAAGTACATGGTACAAACAGCACCAGTTTGTAGCATTCACATTCTCTGATAAAATCCCTTCACCCAGGGTTTTTCTCCTGTGAAGCTGAGTAGCCTCAGAGAAAAGGAAAACAATTCTGATCTCATTTGCTTCTCCTGTGTTGTGCTCATGTGGAATGTGTTTGGAGATTGGTTACCCACAGGTGATTGTTCCATTGGATTCTGCTGGGAGTTGTTTTCACTCTTTGGCCAATCAGGGCCAAGCTGTGTCAGGACTCTGGAGAGAGTCAGGAGTTTTCATTATTATCTTTTTAGCATTCTGTAAGTGTCCTTCCTGTATTCTTTAGTATAGTATAGCATTCTTTAATATAATATAGTATCATAAAGTAATAAATGAGCCTTCTGAGAACATGGAGTCAGATGCATCATTCCTGCCTGCCACGGGGCTCCCTGCAAATCCAATACCAGTGGATTTCCACAGATCCAACTCCATAGTCTTGAGTGTGCTCTGGAAGCAGGGGGACAGCAGCCACTGCTTCACAGGGGTCACAT
Organism: Agelaius phoeniceus; assembly: GCF_051311805.1. Classification (NCBI taxonomy): domain Eukaryota; kingdom Metazoa; phylum Chordata; class Aves; order Passeriformes; family Icteridae; genus Agelaius; species Agelaius phoeniceus. The sequence goes on along the minus strand of NC_135274.1, from coordinate 3,083,657 downwards.
CCCTCCCACAGCAGAGGTAAGGAACTTTGGGCAAAGTGAATGGGAGCCCACGTGGACGTCCCTGCAGTGTGGTCCCCAGCTGGGGCTCTGTGGTGGTCTGGTCCCTGTGTGTGAATGTGAGCAAAGGTTTGTCTGGGTCCAGCCCTCAGCTGTTGATGCCACTTCAGCTGATGCTGAACCAAATTTGCAGTGACTGAAAAATACAAGGGATAAGCACATGAGCTGAAAAGGCTGAGGGTTAGTCAGGCCCTGGGGGAGAAAATATCAGTGACCAGTGGGAGATATAAACACCAGATACTGCTTAATTTACTGGCACAGAGGTTCATGGGCTGGGAGCTGAACCAAAGGCAAAACCGTGGCTGTGCTGCTGGGAAAGACAAGGGCTATAAGCTCTTGTAAGAGCCTCCCACAATCTTACTTTCATCAGTTAGTATAAAGAAAATATACAGCCTAGCTGACAGCAGCTCTTTACTGCTGGGGAAACAAATAGCTACTGCAACCAGGAATGACAGACAGAGCAGAATTGTGCTTTCCCGGGCTGAATAGAGCTGTTAAGCAGCATCTGAAGGGCTTGAGCAGAGGTGATTAAAGAAGATGCTATCTCCCAACCCCAGCAGACTACAAAAGGTGTATTTTCAGTGGCTAAATCCTGAAACAATTATGGCCTGGAGTGTAGTCAGGTTATTTCTTATCTTTCTGATGGCCTGCTGGCAAAATCTGTTTTCTTAAATGAGGTTTGTAATGTCTAGTACTTCCAAGGGAAGATGGTATTGCCGCTGCAATGTGTGTGGTAGTGAGGATCAAAATAAACATAGCAGGCATTGCTAGAACTGCGTGGGCTTGTAATTAATATCCCATTCCTCAGGGAAGTGATATTTTCATTTCAGTTGTGGAGAGACTTGTTGCTGGTTACGCAGGAGTGCTCAGGGTTGTGCCTGCTCCACGTTCCCTGGTGCTCCCCCAGCACAGGCAGGTTTGACGTTTGTATCTGAATTGCTGGGTTTGCTCCTGCTGGGTTCTCTGAGCTGCTCCTGTGGAGGGGAGGTGGCTGCCTGAGCAGGCTGTGGTGATGCCCCGTGTCTGTGGGAGTGTGGATGGGTGCTGACACCCAGCCCAAGGCACTGCTAGGTTTCTATAGGTGAGCTTTGATCACAGCACACAATGGGTTTCTCCTCATCCTGGTCCTTGACCATCTTGCTGTGCCTTTTGCTGGGCCTGTCCAAGAGTGCCAAAGTCCTTCACTGGAATAATTTGTCTGAGGCAATGGTGACCAGATACCAGCAGGCAGCAGGACCCTCCAGGATCTTCACTGAGCCTGCCCAGGGCTAAGGGCACAAAAAACTACTGAGCTTTAGGTCTGCAGCTCATCCTGAGGGAAACAGTGCCTTTGCTTTAGTGGTTTTGTGAAGATAAGCACAAATTATTATTGTAAGCTTTAGTGCAATACACACTTACACAAAGGCTGCTTTGTTAAGTGTTTCTTCTGACATCCTGAGAGCTTTACTATGAAGAGTTTGTTTTCTTTAAAAAGAAACACCAAAGGGATACCCATTGTGCCTTGCAGAGACAGTGAATCCATGGCACTGCAGCTGATGGTGTTTATTTCTTCCCACTGTAACATCCAACTTCACCATTGCATTCAGGCAGTTAAAATTCCCAATTGTCACACTGCTTACTTATGAGATGGGGGAGAAGGACATGATGGCAAAGAAGTGTGAATGAGTGAAGTCAGAGGAAGAGAGAACAGGCTGCTGAGAAAAGGAAAGTCTGAAAGGCAGAGCATGTTTAACACTGAGCTTTCCCAGCAGCAGGTCCCCAGAATTTAACTGGTAGGTGGTGAAGCCACACGGCATTGGGATTTTTCTGGAGTGCCCTTGTGCATAATCCCTTCTGTAGGATCACTGTGCATTCATTCCTTTATAAGGCAAAGCCTCCCCTTGGGCAGCCCATGTCAGCCCCAGACAGCTGAGCAGGGAGAGGGCTGAGGGAAGGGAGCCAGGCCTGGACCTGGGCTGGCTCACAGAGCTCTTTGGCCTTGGGGCTTTCTAACCCTTGTGCTCAGGAGCTTCCTGGCCTGCTCCATCAGGGCTTTAGAGAGAATGTGTTTTCCCTCTCTCCATTTGGTCAGATAGTAGAGACTTTTTCAGAGAACCATCAGAATTGGAATAGTGTTGTGAGTTTCTTGGGGTTTTGTGTGAGATTTTTTGGTTTTTTGTTTTGTTGTGGTTTTTTTTTTTTTTTTTTTTTAATGAAGAGGGAAGGAGTAGGATATTCCAAAATGGCCACTATCCTAAAAAGTGTCCTGAAACAGTTCTGCTGGATTGCATGCTGCTCCATTTGGCTTCTCTGATTACAAATCAGCAATGAAAGTGAAATTTGCTAGGAATTGAAGTAGATAATATGAATAAGGACACACTGAAAGCTGTCCAGGTTTAGAATGTGATGAGGCTTTGAGATTATTTTCCTGTCCTGGTACTGTTCCACTGTTCTTGTTTTCATGTGAAATCTTGGTAACTTTGAGCTGCCTCAGGAAGTATACACTGGCTGGTCCTTGTGACCCTTGGGCCCCTTATTGAAATATCATATGTCAGGCTGGGAAAAAACAAACCCTATAATTCATCTAGAATCTTCTGGCAGGCTAAAGCATGGAACTGGAGTATTTTCAGGACTTGTGAAGGAAGCTTGTCTTTTGACAGTACCTTTATTTACAGTCTGAGGGCCTCAGCTAGGAACTAGGTGGGCATCTGGCACAGATCTTTCAAAGTCCACTTTGGAGGAAATATTGATTCAAGTCATAGTGTCTGTAAGGCATCTGCACTTCTGAAAAGCAGCATTTGATTCTAGCTGCTGACCCAAAGCAGTGGCTGTGTAGTGGTTGTGGTTAAAGGAATGGAGCAAAAGCCTTGGCCAGTGTTTGGACAAACCTCTCTTGTCTGCTCAGAAGATGATGTGAAAGCTCTTCCCAACTGGGCTGCCCTGCTGTTAAGCACACAGGTGGGTTACAAGAGTTGGAATCACTGGGGATCCAGTCCCTCTGCCTTTGAAGGCAGCAGGAGTTTTGCCCTTGACTTCAGTGGGAGCAGCTCCAGCCTCAGGTGGCCACCAGCCTGAAGTTACAAGTGCTCTGCATCACATTGAAAAGGATCTGGATTTCTAACAGCAGCTCCTCTGCAAGGAGATCTGATCCATTCCCTTTGTTCCCCCATCAGAAGATGCTGCCTCAGAAATTGGTAGTTCATTGTCTCTGCTGCTTTAAGGCACCCCCTGACCAAAGTGCAGGTTTTGTTATTTGTGTGCCCTAGTAAATATCTCAGTCAGATGCAGAGCTCTGTAAGCAGAGGGGAAGGAGCCAGTTGCCAGTGGAAGGCCATGCTGGGATAGAGTCAGGGACACTTCCTCCATGTCCTCTGTAAGCCAGGTGACTGCAGTGTGCTGCAAGGGATACGAGGACTTTGAGGAAAGCCAAGATTTTGTCTCTCAGGATCCATGGAGTTTGGAGCATAGCTGCTCCACTGCCACTCCAGCACTGGCCTTTTACTGAGCACAAATGTGGGGAACCAAAGATGGCAGTGAAAGGGTTCAAAGGAGTGAGTGGATAATCTGTGTCAGTGGGAGCAGCCTGGAGAGGAAAAAGAAGAGGTGACAACTGAGCTGCCAGTCTCCTTTCTGCAGGAGTGCAGTGTGGGCACAGCTGGTGAGGATGTGTGGAATTACATGTTCATCATCTGTTGGTTATGGGAGATCAGTCACGTACCTTTCATCAATGTTACAGGGAAGTCTCTTGGCTGAATTTCAGAGATGGGGCCTGAAAGATACATGGAAGACAGTGAGTTTGTTTTATTAAAGGGTGAAGTTCTGTACACCAAGGGAAGGAGGGCAGTCTGAGGAAGCTGAGCAGTCATACTCAGACAGGAGGGCAGGGGGTATTTCATGCAGGGTACCCACAGCTGTCCCCCTGCTCGAGCGAGGCTGAAGGATGGACATCACAAATCCTAGGGGGCTCTCAGCAGGAATGGGACAAACATCCTCTGCTGATGGTTGGAATTTGAAGTAGATCAAAAATAGACAGTGTATGAAGTGTGTTAATTAAGGGGGTTTCAGCTGTCACAGGGAGTGAGGATGCAATTAAAGGTGCAGATCTTGTTGCACTTTCTTATTTCTGATGCTGGGTAAGTGCAGTTTCCTGTCACTCTCACACACTGACAGGTCTGTTATCCAGATTCCCAGATGGGGCAATGATCCATACCATCTATACCACTGTCTGACACCCTAGCCAGGGAGATGGGCAGGTCATCACATCCTGGGAAATGAAGAATGAAAAAGTCATGAGACCACATAGTTTCAGCAGATACAGCAACTAAGAGTGGATCAGTGGAGTCTATTTAGAGCTGTTTGCCCAGCCTGTTTCTAAGCATCCCCAGTGACAGCACCTGTTCCCATGAGATTTCCACTTGGATTTTCTCCAGTGCAGGTGCACTGAGGCTCACTGTGACTGGCATTCAAGCTGTAGGAGCACATATGGCAGGAGAGCAGCAGTCCCTAAGCAGTACCCTGAGTAAGCCTGGAGGCTGGAACATGACTTGCTTATAAATACGAAAACCAAGAGGATTGCACAATTTACTTCCATGGTTGCTCAGAGGATCAAATCCTCTTCACTTTCCTACCAAACTGGTCAGCAAAGGCCACACAGTTAGCTGGTGAGAGGCAAGCAAGCTGCACAGAATTGTGATTGCTCTGCAGAACAGTCTTCTGCTCTGGAAGACTGCTCCTCTTCCAGAGGGCACTTGGCTTTATGTCAGTAGCTCAGAAATAAGCCCAAAGGCAGGCAGGGGCAGGGGAAAGCACTCTGCAAGGCATTGCTAAAAATGTACTGACTGTGATGGTAGTCACTGTCACATACTGGTCAGACTGGTATTAAATTTTCCCTCATTGCTTGCAAAAGGAGAAAATGCTTTTGAACTGCATTCATCATTTAGGCAAATAGGGGCCAATCTGCTGAATGTCTGCAGGCCACATCTTTAAGAGTGCCAAGAACATTTCCCACTGGCATAACTGAATCTAGAACTGCAGTTGACTTCCAGACTTGATAAACCTCCCAGGGATGGTCCCTTTTTTCTTGTGACAAGAAAGAAAAATTGGGTGACAGTACTGTTGTGCCATGATGCACAAAGGATGTGATTATTCAAGAGCAAAAGCATCTCAGTAAGAGAACAGAGGGATCTCTGTGTGACTGGGTCCTGGGTTTAGACCAAGTTAAGTATCTGGGACCTGATGCACTTTGAAGCTGTATGGATTTTCCCAGGTGGGAAGAGCACACTTACTTGGATACACAGTATCAGGAGAACTAAATTCAGATTTTAAAGGTGGTGTTTTTCACTGACTCACCCTTCTAAGGTGTGTGTGGAAGACCTATTGCTTGCATTCAGGGGAAAGGTGGTGAAGGAAAAAACTGGGCAGTTTGCATTTAATGTGAATCTACCACTTCTTAGCAACATTCAAGCAAAAAAGACCCAATAACCAAAATGTTGAGAACAGATCTTTTTCAAGTGATAAATTCCTGAAATTGCAGAACTTTTCCTTGAGCAGTCTTTCTGCATTTAGCTGAGTGCTTAATGAGTGACAGTTTCTCCAAGATATTCCCTAATCATAACCATATTCTAGGGAGACCAGTTACAGCATCGTTATCATCTCATCCTCTGTGAACATGTTATGTCAGGTTAATAATGGTTGCAGCAGGAAAGTGTGATCCAGCCCTCTGAAGCACAGCCCTGGCTAATATTCCTGTAAATGATTCAAGGTACACCAGTAATCTTACTGAGTTCATTTGCCTCTTAATTTCTAAGTGCCACCTTGAAAAGCAGATTCAAGCAGTATAGGTAGAAAGCCTGCTTTGTTCTGTTTTTAAGACATGGCAGGAGTTCAGATCCTCCTTCCTGCAACCTAAATACTGTGCTTGCTGCAATTTTTAGCAAAGATAAAGCACATTCACTCTAAAAGGGGAATTTCTCTTTTATGGCTTTCACAAATCACAGTGGTCAAGGTAGTGGGGTGTGTGCAGAGACAGCTGGTGTTGCTGTTCCAGTCCTCTGAAGAGTGCATTGGGATTTCAGGGAGCTTGGAGACAGCTGCCCTCAGGAATTCTGCCTGGTACCTTGCAAGCACTCTTATCTTTGTCACTCTGCCAAGCTGTCCAAGGGGAAGCTCATTAGTGCTGGGATGGGGAGCTCTGAGGAAGGCATGAACCTTGCAAGGTGTGAAGAGCTCAGAGGTGGCCCAGTTTCCCATATGCCAAGATCACAGGCCAGGAAAAGAGGGTTTGAAGCATGGTGATGGTAAATGGTGCCATCTGTTTCACCAGAAAATCAAATTGCCTGGATAAACTAGTCTGTTCTTTAGAGAGCTACTCTGTTCTTTAGAAGCTGTGCACCAAAGATGTTGCTATGAACACTCAGGCCATTCACAGTGATCCAGTTGCAGACTGAGGCTTGTAAATCTTCCAGCTCATGGTTTTACACTCATTTTTTTCAAGCTGTGTAACTGCTGCCCCACTCAGAGCTGGGACTGCACTTGAGGCAGTTCCTTCTCACGCTGTTTGTGGCAGGCAGTGACAGCCAGGCATGGTGCCCAGGGGCTGCTGTACCTTTCTGGAGTGTGGTCCATATGTGTGAAAGCAAATCTCATTCATGCCCAGGCATGCTGAACACTTAGGATGCTTCAGCCAAAGCTAGTTGGAAAAGAGTAGATGCATTCCTCTGATGTTCTTAAAAATGCAAACAGCAGTCTGTTTTTCTTGAGTAGCTGAAAATACTGTGAAATGCTCTGTTTAGTTTTGTCTGGGATAAAAAGTCCCACAGGGATGTTTCTCCTGTCCCTTTCCCTTCCTCACGATCCCTGTGAGTGGTCCCCACCATACTTTCTGTTCATGCTGAAATGTGAGCCCTAATGGAAGTGTCAGGCAAGGAGGAAACAGGCAGGTGAGCACAGAGCTTAGAGTTGAGTCCAGCAAAAAGTAATCTCTTATAATCCCTGGAAAATGTTCTTTCAAAGCAAAAAGGTGTAAAGAAATCCAACAGCTCTATCCCATGAGATGTAAACCCATCTTTGGCATTAGATGGGTGTGCAGGTTTACTCAGGATGTCAGGGTTCCTTACTGCATTAAGTTAACAGTGTAGGTAGGAATGTTTATGGGTACATCCAGAGGAAAGTTCACTTGTACCTGTTGTGGGAATCAAACTACAAGTTTTTAAGACTTCTGTTTGAAATCCCCTGCTAAATTGATATTTTTGGTCCCATTAACCACACAGAGACATGCGCAGAAACCAAACATCAAACAGCACACAGAAGTGATTTTTGTTTCTTTCATAAGTACTTCTACAAGCTCAGAAGCAAAAGGGGAATTGAAAGTGGAGGCAGAAAAAAAGATCTTTAAACGGTTTCAAAAAAAAAAAAATCCTTGCTCTAAAATGTCTACTGCCAAATTTCATCACAAACTAATTCCTTGCAGCTGAGCTGCAAACCTCTATGAAAATAGGGGTTTACAGTGGAAACACTGACTAACTATAGCTGTGCAGTGCCATGAATAATGACGCCCTAATTACGCCTTACGATTTACCAAGACCTGCTTTCTGTATAGCTGTGGCTGGTTTGGGGAGCAAGATCCTTTTTTCTTGACTGTGGTTTGCTTCTTTTTGTTCATATTGTGTTGGCACATAGTTTTTGAAAAGCTTTTCTCTAAAGGGAGATGGGCAGACAGCTATGATTAAGTATGAAATGATTGGTTGAGCTGTTTGTCAAAGTTATAAATAGGATACCACACAAACCCAACACTAATCTCACTGAAAGACAGATACTGGCAACATTTCTTAGTCATCTGTTCCTGACGCTCAGGGGAGAACAGCTACACTTCCATTAAGTTTTCAAACAGAAGTTGCCTAAAATACATTTCTATGGTAAAATTTTGGACACATGCACTGTAAGCCACACTGAGATCTAGCAGGGTGTTGGAGTTTTAAATGTTCATCCCAGCTTAAACCTGCTCCTCTGGATCCACCTCTCTGTGTAGGGGTGAAAGGTGATGGTTTGATGTTTGTGGAAACAGAGATCTGTTTGTGAAGCAGTTCTGGCAGGATCAGACTGATGTCCTTATCCCCTCTCACCCCTGGATTAATTTTAAGGGCAGAGGAGGTGGTCCCTAGGGATGTCCTCTGCATCTTCAGGTTTGCAGGCAGCTTTCTGTAATCTGCTTTTGGAAGATCAGATGGAGGCATAAAAAGAAGAGCAATGGCACAGGTTTCACTTATGTGCAACCAGAAGGGAAAGGCAGCATATTGAATTCCTTCTGCTGCAGATCTCTCACACAGCAGCTTCTGCAGGCTCCAGCCTGGATGCTGCTCCTTGTCCACCCCAGTTCTGCATCAGCTGCACCCATTCTGTCAAACTGGAAGTCTGCAATTCCATGTTCCCACAGCATGACCCCATATTGGCCGTTTGCTTTCATGATGCCTCAAATTGTAGGGAAGGGCTCCACAGTTTGGCACTTTTACTGCTGGCCAAAACATTCATGAGACAATTAAAGCAAAGCAATAGCTGAAGGAGAGCCAAGCGTTTCTGGGGCTGAAAAAAGCTTCAAGTTGCAAAGTGAAAAAGCCCACAGCAACCAGAACTTGCCCCTCCAATCCTGCACCTTCCCACATCCCTGCCAACACATACAGCAAGGAGTTTTAGAGGAAGTATAAGCGCTTCTAATTTATGGCATAAGTCAACAACTCTTCATAGGTGAAGTCTCTTAATTTCTTACAGAAATCTAAAAAAGGATTATCTTGAATTTGTGGGGTTTAGACAATTCAGACATGCATATTTTTATTTTTAGCTTTGGTGAGTGTACACACATCTATGGAATTTCAGATTAATGAGCTTCATTTAACCTAATCTCTTAAATTTTGAGGCATGGGCATTTTGGTTTTGCAAACTCTCAGAATCAGATTCAGGTCCAAAAACTTTGTTTAATAACTATTTAAAAATAAGGGGTTTTCCAAATTCAGGAGTCATTTTCATTCTTACCAGCAGACAGAGGGATTGAGGGTTTTTTAGCTTTCTGATTTTTCCTTGGGAGATCTTTGTTGCTAGAGAGTCAGACCCTCCTTGTGTGCACAGAGCAGCTCACCTGGGCGAGCTGGCAGCCAGGAGTGGGCTGTGCCCTGTGCAGCCTTCCCAGCCTTCTCCTCTGCTGTGGTACACCCTGCTCATCCCACTGGGCTGCAAGGGTGGCAGAGGGATAAGGAACAGGGGGTGCCTTCCAGGAGCCCAGGGCTGAGGAAACCCAGAATGATTTCATGGTTTTCACACCAGCATCAACTGCTTGAGTTTTGCTGGGGTTGGAAGGCAATGTTCTCTAACTGCTGACTCCTCCATGAGAGGTTAATGCAGGTTTGTTCTTTGCACTGAAATGATTGGGACCAGCCATAGCACTCCTCATTCTTGAGCAATGGTTTTACAAGCTTGCTGAAGCTCTTTAGTCTCTATCTCAAACCAACCCCAAGGGCAGTACCACTATTTTCCTTGCAGAGCTTTAGCAGGTGAACTGGAAAAGCCTTTTGGTTTTGTCCCTTCCTCAAGTTCCTGACATGGATTATATGAATTATTGCCCCAAAGTTTGGGGTTTTCTAATAGAGAATAATCCAAAGGCCTTCATCTCTAAAACTTCTTAGAATGAACTACATCTTTAATCCTTAGTTTACTACCCAGATTCCTTTTGCAGTCAGATCCTACTGGCAGTGAGTTGCCAGGCATGAGGAAGAGCTTACAGTGTCTCCAATAGATATTTTTCTGAGAAGAAGCTAGTAAAAAAGATTCTGCTTAATGAATTGCTTTGCCTCTTATGTAATAACATATTTATGTTGTTATGAAGCCTGCAGTGAAGCTGCATCTGATAAGAGTGATAGGTTTCCAGTTTGATCTTATTTTAGATTGCAGCAAACTGAGGATAAAAAGACTCTTTGTTCCAAGAAGAAAAAACAGAACCAAACATCTGGTGAGAAGCTGATGTGCTCAGGACAACTCTGAAAGAGGTTGATAGTGATGGATTGCGACACCCAACTTCAATAAGTCCCCACAAGTGTTTTGTGAAAAGACAAGATAATTCTTTCCTTGTCTAAGATTCATTTTAAAAGTTTTCTGTTTTTCGGGGAAGGGGAGAGGGAAGAGTGTAACAGTGCACTCCCTGTGTGTTTCTCCATTATTCTCGCAACTGCTCTAGTTTGGACTGAAGGCTTCTTTCAGGATTGATTTACTTGGAGAGTGTTAATTGTAAACCATGTCCTAACTCCAGTGGGAGCCTTTCATCATGGATCATCTCCTGCAGCAGTCCTGCTCAGAAGCACCCCCACTGTGTGTCCAGTGCCCATCTGGGGTGTGTTGGATTCAGTGTGTTCAGTCAGTTCTGCTAGCTGGAGGTCTTTCACTGCTTGTGGTACATGTGGATTTGGCCCTTGTTCTTTCATTCCTCTCCGAACCACTGAAAAAGATGTTTTCTACTGCAAATTATAAAGCATTTCCTACTCTGTCCTTAAATACAGGCTTGGATTGTTTCACCCTGTGCTGATTCCTGCTGTGTGTGCACAGCTCAGAGGCAGGCCCATGTAGCTAAAGGCAGGTCCTGAGAGAAACTGGGGCAGCAGAGTGATGGGAAGGGATATTCTCTTTCATTCAGAAAGACACTCCCAAAACCCAAAGGAGCAATGCGTGGGTGAAGTGCTTTCATGCAGAGCTTTTCACTAAGAATCAAGTCTGTTGTCAGCACTTGTGACATTTTCTCTGTTCCCTTCCTCTGGGCAGTTTGCCACTGTAACATACACAGATGACATTAGGATTTGCAGACTGTCGTTTCTGAAGGCACTCTTATCTAATCTGTACTTAGTATTTTTCCAGGACACGGAGGTGGCTCTTTCTCCTCTGTTAATTAACTTTTTTTTGCCCATGTTTGCCTGTCTTATAAATTCCTCTGACATCAGGGTCTAGGATTAAACAAATTGATACCACACTTCCAGTGTGTGTGAGCTTGACACTGAGCTGACAGCCTCGGAGCCTGAAGTATTTTGACACATGAACAGAGCAAATACAGAGGGAAGTGCTGTTCAGCCTCCTCCACATGCTCCTGCCAGGCTCCCTGCTTGAGCAGCCTGTGTCAGTACTAATGGGGCAGTCCCAAAGTCCTCCCACCCATCAGTGGGTTTCTGCTGGAGGTGCCAGTTGTGACATTTCTCACAAGTACCTGTATTTATTCACTGTGTCAGGTTCTCACTGTAATGCAATTACAGAACAGCACTAACCTGGTAGGGAGCCAACTCCATGCAGTAGCCAGATTAAGTTGTCTTATTTGGTTAACAGTATTTTGATAGTTTATTAAATCCTAGTAGGAGTAGAAAGATAAGAGTGGAAAGAACAAATCTTATGGATTATCTGCTCTTGGTTGTTCACTCCTGTTGGTATAATCCTGGTCTGAATGATGAGCTGTGGGAACAGGCCTTTAATGTTTTGCTATTGTCCCATCTTAAACATGTGCATTGCTTTATCAGAATAAGCATATTCTCTAGCTATTTTTTCCAGTTTGCTGTTTTTATCACTGATGTGGAACATGGTGCTTGTTTTCTTTATCTGGAACGAAAACATTAGTTCATCTCAGATAGCACAAGCTATTTGATCAGCCTTCAGATGGCAAGGCATTACAAAAGCTGCTGACGTGGGACAAATCCAGACCTGTGGTGTGCAGCTTGAAAAGACTTCATGCCCTTGTTTTCAGTCCCCTGAGATAACCAGCTACTCACCCAGCAGCAGCAAAGGGATGGGATTGATTGTGCCAGAGACAAACCCCTCTCTCCTTACTGAGGCCAGGAGGCAGCAGGGATGTGTGTGGGGTCACCGGTGTGGATGCAGGGGTGAGAGAGAGAGCCCCTGCCTCAATGCAGTCCTGCTCCTGTGTCAGCTGTGGCACTGCTCTGTGGTGGCCTTGGGCCAGCTGAGATTAGCCTGGGTCTTGCCACATAGCAGGAACTGAGGTCCATGAGTGGCTCCTGTGGGGTGCTGTCCTCTCCACCTTGCTGCATTAGCTCCCAGGCCAGCTCATCCGAGATGTCCCTAAGGCCATGGCAGGGCTGGTTTCCAGCTGCCACCTCTGCTTCCCATCCTGAGAGTGCATCTTGCTAGGAAGTGCAGGAAAAGAAGGACTTCATTTGAGCACAACTCTTCCTCATGACCATATGCTTCCCCCTGTCGCTGTCGTATTTTCTGAAAAATCCCTTCGCCAGGATGTCTTCTCCTGGGAAGCCTCAGAGAGGAATGCAAACAATAATTATCTGACTGCTTCTCCTGTGTTTGCTGCTTTGGAATGTGGCTTGGACATTGTTTACCAACAGGTGCATGTTTGATTGGTTTCATGTGAATTGTTTTTAATTAATGACCAATCACCATCAGCTGTGTCAGACTCTGAGGAGTCAGTCATGGGTTTTTATTATTCATTCTTGTTAGGCCTTCTGTCTGATTCTTCAGTATAGTTTTAGTATATCATTCTATAATATCATATCATAACATATCAAATCAGCCTTCTGAGAACTTGGAGTCAGATTCCTCATCTCTCACCTCGTCCTGGGGACCCCACAAACTCAACAGCCCCCTCTTTCTGGGCCAGCCCACAGCCCTGCCCCACCTTGCTGTCCTCAGCCTGCAGTATCACTGGGACCAGGGAGAACACGGTTCAGTGCATTTTGATCACAGTGTTTGCTGTATGATACTTGATATTCAGGCTTGCTGTGACTCCCCTGACATTATGTGCAAACTGAAGCCAAAATGATGATACTCTTAATACGTAATCAGAAAATAGAAGATATCGTATTTTGCCAACAGCTGACTGCAAATCAAAGGAACAGGCTGCACAGCTAACATCTGCCTTTGCAATATGGGAAAAGATCTGATTGTCACTCTGCTTAATAGAGCAGTCTGGTCTCTGGTTCAGTTTGATGGTAGCAGCTACAACAGGGGCTGAGCTGTACAGCTGGGCACCCTACAGGTGTTATGGGGTGTAGGTGTTTGGCAGAGCTTGCCAGCAGGTGGTTCTCAGTGAGAAGGGCATGAAAACTTTTCCTAGGCTGGTCAGCCAGGACTATCTCCTGGTCCAAATGTTTTTTGGGTACTCCTGTTTCCCCTTAGGAGTTATCTGAGGCAAGCCTGGCATTCCAGGTAGCATCATGGTACTGGTGCTGGCTGTGCTGTCAGCTCCTTATTAGCACGTGCCACATTGTGTTCTCTGGAAAGATGTGTATTTGAAGATGAATGGGACAGGAGCACCTGAAGCAGGAAAAGCTGGGAGGCATAAGGAAAGGAATTTACTTTCACTGCACTACCTCTTTGCAAGGTATTTTTAACATCTGTACCACCTCCAGGCTCATTTTGCATCAGCTGTAGATACTCTGACTTGTTTTAAAAAAAAAAAAAAAAAGAGAACCCATATTCTAAACTAGTGTTTTGTCCTCAGTTCCTGGCTGTGATGCTCATTAGCCTGGATGGGATTTAGGTGTGAAGAGGGAGAGGCCAGCAGAACAGTGGTGCCTACCAGGGACAGCAGGAGAGGACTGGAGCTGCTCAGCTGCCAGGTGCTCTCAGCTCTCTGGCTGCACCTGGCCAGGGGCTGTGTCCTGGCATCCCTGCCATGCCTGGCATGCCTTGCACTTCAGCAGGCCTGATTGCCTGAGACATCCACCCAGAAACCCCCCAAGAGGGAGCTTGGGCTTGGGTTGTTCCTGGCATGGGGGGCTGGACTGAGGCTAGGAGCATGAAATGAGCTGTTGGAACAGTTTGGAGAGCGAGTGGGAGGAGGGTTACAAATATGAGGGAAGAATTATGATGGATTTATCACAGCCTGAAATAAATTAACCTCTGGGAGGAATGATTTTGTAATAATTTGCATTTAGATACTCTGACACAGCCACATAACCCCAAACCTTCTGCAAACATTGTAATTAATTCAATCTCCAACATCCTGTGAGAGGGATAGAAATAGCACCATTTACATGGTTAAAGGTGCCAAGGACTCTTGTCTCAGTATTGAATTTTACACCCCTGTGACTGCCCTTCTGTCTTGTTTCCAGAGCCTCCTGGTGGGGTGAAAGGCAGGAGCAGTGAACAGCTGGAGAGCTTTCCTGGGCACAGCTCCTGAGCTCCTGGGTGTTACAGCACACAGCCCGTGGCAGGGAGCCCATGGGCAGGGCAGAGAGGCTGGGGCACACGGCAGAAGAAGCAGAGAGCTGAACCCTGTCATAGCTGAGTCCTGTCTCAGCTCCTGGTAGTGGTGGCTGTGGGCAGGGCTGTTCCCCTGCAGGGACCCTGGGCCTAACTCCATCCCTGAGTGGAAAGTGGTCAAGTGCTTTAATATTCAGCACTCTGAAGTGCAGTAATGAATTTAATAGCCAAAATGATCTGCTAACCCAGCCAGCTTGAGAGGGTGTTTCAAGGACAATCCAAGCTTGTAGCTATGCGGTGGGATATTCTCTTGTCATCAGCCTCCTGCCTATTCCTTTCCATTCCAGGACAGTTAATCATAAATGAGATACTTGCTTGATTCTGTTTTCCTGCCTGCTCTACCCTGTTTCCATTTCCATGGGACTGTGCAGTGGGTGGGTTACATCCCACCCCAGCTTCAGCAGCTTTTGCAGGACAGCTGGCTCTTCCAGAGAGACCCAGATTGAACCTCCTCACACTGTGACTCTGCAAAGCTTGGGCAAGCTGATTGTTTTCAGAGCATCTTCTCTTACTTACAGATGTGTTGTAAATCCAGGGTTCTCTGGGCATGACCCAGAGCTGGCCTTGGTCACTGGAAGCGTATCCATCATCCTCCAGGAGATTTGAGCAGCCCTCCCTTTGCTGCCAGTTTGCTTCTGCCATGCCTGTCTGCTTTCTGCAAAGCTCTTGCAGGGGTGGGAGCACATGCTGTCCAACAAGTGGTGAGCAACAGGTCAGCTGTACACAGGGAGAACTTGTGTGGCACAGCAGCAGGCAGAGGACACACCCTCCATCGTGGACATTTACTCCTTGTAAAACACCTCTGGCTCTCTGTAGTTATCTGGAGATATCTCCTGCCAAGTGAACCCAAAGATATTTATAGTGTGAGCTTCAGCAATAGGACAAAGGCAGGTTGGCAAACAAAGGGACTTTGAAATATAAGGAGAACCAAAATATGCTCTGGAGCACATTTATTTTGGAATCAATAGAAAAAGGTTAAATAATAATAGTGAATGTTTCCAGGGTGGGTCATGTTGAAAAGCAAAGAAAGCAAAGCATGTTCACAGTGCTGTAAGACTGTTCTGTGTGTGCTGAGTTTGAGTTACAGAGATAAATGATAAAAACTTTGCTTCCCACTGAGATAGAGTGTGGTGGTGCTGAGCACCACACAACACCTGCTGAGTACCTTACAAACACCTGCAGAAAGCTAAGATAAATGCTACTTCAAAAGGGATTGAAACTTCTCGGAGCTCAAGAATGGAAACAATTCTATATTCGATTCACAAAGTTGTGTAAAATTAACCAATTTCAGCTGTGGATGTGATTTTCCCCCTGCTCTCTGCCTGTGTTTCCCCAGTCCCCCTGGGTTGTGTGGTGTCACAGCGGGGTTGGGGCTGTCCTGCTCAGGCACGCTGTGCCTCGCCCGGGCTGGGAGCGCTCCGAGCACTGTCTGGACGTGTCCCAGTTTAATGAGCACAGCTCTCCCTGCTGCTGCTCCTCAGGGAGCTCAGGCACGGGGCTCTTCCTCCCCTCCTCTCCTCCTGGGGACAATCCCCTCCCCGTCCCCCCTGGTTTCTACAGCCTGTGCAGGGAGCCTGCCTCAACTTTGGTAAACACGTTGCTGTCTCCTTGCAGGGACATCCATGTTTGCTCTCCCAGGCACACCTCCTGCCTGAATGCTGCTGGCAGCAGGCTGGAGATCAAGGATCCCCAGGGTTCCCACTGATTTCACTCAGTTTCCCAAAGCAGGGCGTTTGTAAAGGGCTGTTGGAGGCTTTGCCTGAGCCTGCCAGCCCTGAGGGGTAATGGCACCCAGAGGAAATGGCAGCAGTGCTCCTGTTGTGGAGTGCGAGGCCTCTGAGCGTGGCCAGGACCTCACCACCAAAATTCACCATCAGCTGGTGAATTCACCATCAACTGAGGAGGTAAAGGCACTTCTGAAAATGGCTGGAATCCCCTGGGATCCATTTCTTTGTTGATTAGCTTTTCAGAGAGGCCAGGCCCTGTAAAGGCCTCGCTTTATCCTGAGGGCATCGAGGCCCTCATAGACGGATGCATCCCACAGTAAAACTGCTGTGCACAAAACTTCTGTCCTTGCCAGAAATCCTGTGGCAGCAGAAATAGGATGGAAAAGGCTGGATAAGAAAAAAGTTTTTATAATTTGCCATGACAGGAATCAAAGCCATGTCTTGTCAAAAAATTCCAGCTCCCTTTTCCTGCCTGTCTGTCACATGTCAGCAGCCCTGATGCTGTACAGATAAATACAGCTCTACAGAAGGGAGCCTAGGGAACGACTCAGAACAATCCAGTGAGGGAAGGAGAGGCTCAGACAAGCCCTGGAACTGAGCTTTCATTTGGTGTAGCATGTAGCCCCACATTTCTCTTCACAGAGAAAAGCAAGGCACAATTCTTCCCAATATTCTTACCTCATTTGCTGTGCCTTTGTGCCAAAGCAGAATGCAATATGGAGATTGTTTACCCACAGTGATGGGGTTTTGTTTCCTTGGCCTGTCAGGCCCAGGTGTGTGTGTGTGTGGGGACTGTTGGGTGACAGTCACCAGATTCTGGGCAGTTGTGTGCAGGGTTGAGTGCTTGATAGATTCAGTTTAGATGTAATGTAACATAGATTCAGTTTAGATGTAATGTAGCATAGTGTAATATAGTATAGAATAATATAGTATAATAAAGTAATTAATTAGCCTTCTGATAAGATGGAGTCAGATGCATCGTTCTCTCCCCCCATCAGGGGTTGCCTGTGAAATTCAATAGTGGCAAGCATGGAGCCACATGATATTTATATTTGACTCTTGAGGTTTTACATTGAAGCAAGTTGCTGCTTTTCCTGCTGATTTGGGCCCTCGTGGGGACAGAGAGTGGGCACAAAGGGGGACAGGCAGCCCCAGCACACACCACCCTGACACTCCTCTCAGCTGGCAGCACAACACAAGGCTGGAGATGGGATGAGTTTCTCTCCTACAGAAGCTGCTGAGCAGCAATTCCTGTCGTGTAGACAGGAGGACTGGCAGTGCAGATGCCCATTGTAACCTGTTTGCCAAGGGCAGGCTCACCCCACACCCTGCAGAGGTTGCTCAGGGGTCATCTGTGAGCAGGAATGCAAGGGCCAGCAAAATACAAACTCCTCCTGAATGGCTTCTATCAACTACAGAACATTCCAGTTGGTCTAAGGCTGCTAATGAGATAACTTTAACAAGGCTAGGACACACGAGTTTCAGAGACCCTTTACCACCCATTTGCTAAGAGCTTTACACTGGAAATAGCTAAGGACTTTATGGGTAACTCTGGAGGCTGTGCAGGTTCAGGATTTGAAGCTGTTTAGACACAAGATAAAACAAAATTTTAAAAATGTTTGGGCTCACCTGTGACATTAAGACAGCGGTCCTGTAAAAGTGCCAGCAAAATCATTGGCAATCCCAATCAAATTTTCTTAAACATGGTGACTGTTTGGTAATTGGTTTATCTCAGAACATGCTTGGAACAAGAGGGGTATTTTATTGAATTTTTTTAATAAATGTTTGACTTCATTCAAATGAATTCTTATTGCTTGGGTAAGGAGAAACATAGGGTGTGTTTGCAGGTGGATGTGTTTTTGTAAGGACTCATAAGAACTTGAGCAATTATTTTTTAAATGTTGCTGACTTTGCCTATGCGAGCACTCTCTTCTCCACAGTCAAGAAATTGCAGAGGGCAGGAGAAGCTCCACACTGGAGAATTTTTCAATTTGACTGCTGAGTCCTCTTACCTTTCCTGTTCTTCCTTACAGCAAAGGGTGATTTTCAATCAGTGATTGTCAGAGCAACCTTTTTTGGGGTGGTCTTGTCTCTTTTCCAGGAGATACATTTTTGACTGAAAATTTCAATACATGTGGAGGGGACTTAGCCACCCAAATTCCACTGACATTCATCACATGTCTGTCTCTTGAAAACTTCCCACTAGCCTCACCTCTCTGCTTAAGGAAATGCCTTCTCAGGCTACATTTGGTAGGGCAGAGAGCACTTTGGAGTTGTTTCTTTTTTTCCTTACAAAGCAGTTTCAAATGGCTGTGCTAATGTACGTATTAAGTCTAATGAGTACAGCTGTCATTTAATCAGACTTTCATGTCTTCTGGGATTCTAGGCAGAGATGGATTCTAGGACAGACTTTGAGCAGGAGACTTTCCCTTCTCCTTGCTCCAAATACAAATTTTTTCCTTGCTTTTTCTTCCCCCACAGTCAACAGTGAGAAAATGTGTGCCTGTGTTGATAGCAACCACTGTATTAAAGCAGAAGAACTGAAATTAGGTGGTAAATTTGACAGAAAGACCTGATGCAGATCCAGGTTATCGGGGAGCTGGGCTATTTTTAAGCTGAGATTGTCCAGCATTTTCTCCCTTTTCCAGACCTGGCCATTAAACAGCATTTTCTCTCTTTTTAGGGGAGCACCTGCGAATCTGCCCACAAGGCTACACCTGCTGCACCAGCGAGATGGAGGAGAACTTTGCAAACAAAAGCCGAAGTGAATTTGAAGCCATGATGAAAGAGGCCGGTCGCTCTGTGCAGGCCATCCTAACAGCACAGCACAGGAGCTTTGACAGTAAGTAAAACCTGCCTGCTTCCCTCTGCTCAGGATCCACTCACTGCTCAGTGTTCCAGGCACTGTTGGAGCCAGGAGTTGGTGTTTGACACGTTTTCCTCTGCATCTCACTCAACAGTTTGCGTGAAGCATTGAGCTGCTGGAATTGTAGGAATTGTACCTCTGGCAGTGTTTCTGTAAGACCAAGGCAGTTTGAGATCCCCATTTCAGAGCAGCCACTGGCAGACACCGGTGTGCCTTGGCACTGACACAGCTGGGACAGGCGTGCTGAAATCAGCTCCTACCACAGCAGAGTAGCATTTGAGGCAGTGATGTAAAACCTGGCACTGTGCCTTGAACTGTAAGTTGAACAATATTGCAAAGGTGACTGGATAGGCCTCAGTAGGTGGGGAGAGTTTAAGGAGACATGGATTTTTCTTGCCCTTTCCGTGTAGGTTGCAAGTGAAAAGGACGTTAGTACGTATTGGATGCCTGTAACTGTCAGCTTCATACAAACATCAGGAAATGTTACAGAGCAGGAAAGCTCTTAGAGACTGTGGTGCATAAGATGTTGTGGAGAAAAATTCTCTCCAAAGTTCAGTATCCCTCCTAACCTAAGCAAAGGCTAAGGATGGCTCTCCTACTTTTATTGTTCCCTGAAAAATCCATTTTGCAGTGCACAGTGAGCCTGGAGGTCTGAAGGCCACTGTAAATAAATGGTTTACTGACAAAATTGAGATGACCTGTGATTCAGAAACTGTATCCATTATCAGATTTTGAAGAAGGTCAGACACTTAGAATCATGGCCCTCCTAACTTTATCAAACAGTCATCATCATGGAGTTACCGTGAAAAGGAGTCGGGAAAGAAGCTGTAATAGCCAGAAAGGTGGAACTGGAAATTCAAGTAGTAAATAATAGAACTAAAGAAATAAGCCTGACCTTCAGGCTTATAACCAAGATGATGAAGTGCTTTTACACTAAGTAGGAAGAAAAGGCAGTGCATCTCTGCAAAAGGCATTGTGTGTGTGGCCAAGGTTGGCCACAGCAAAGGCATTCCTTTATAAGCTCAAAATTAATTGATTTTCACCTGCTTTAAAAGGTGACAATCAGGCTTTTTCAAAGAGCCTGACAATGGTGGTTGCTCAGACTGATGTCTGAATGGGACCTGACGCAGCTGCTGCTGAGCACAATCCCCAGCCTCTGAAATCCAGCCCTCCACAGGGGTTAGTGCTTGGCACCCCCTCTCTCCACTCCCTGTCACTGCACTGGCTGCTGTATCTGCTCTTTATTTTCACCACAGCCACTCCAAAGAGCAGAGTTCTGCATCTGACATGTAAGAGAGTGCAAAATTTGATGGAAGTGTTGAGGATTATACTAATAGGCAGAAATTTCCTAGTGGGGAACTGGTTTAGTCTAAGTGTGATGTTTTGGTGGATTAATAGTAATAATAACAGCAGTAAGAGTAACAGTAAGCAAAACAAAGTATATAAAAGGAGGATGCTCGTGTTGTCAGTTAGAGCCATTTGGTTTTATTCCCCAGTATTTTATTTTATTTTGGTTTTATTCCCCAGAATTTTACAAAGATAAAGCTTTATTTCTGTGGTTCATACCCAAGTTTCTTTTAAGTATCAAACAAAGTAAATGTTCAATAAGCCAAGTATTACTTTTACAGACCATAATGCACAGATCATTGGTGTTCTGTAGTGGGAACAACCTCACTTGAGCCCACAGGCCAGGAAGATGTCTCCTGCTCCCATTATACCCTTTTCATGTGCTTAACTACCCTTGTAATCAATGCAGAGTTCATAATTTATGCAAGACATGATTAAAAAAATCATCATATTGTGTCTCAGTTTCAAGCATGACTTTTAAATAGTACAATTAATTTTTCTTTAGCTACTGCATAAATGGTTTGAAATTGAGGGACTTTGGGGATGGGGCAATGGGATCACCTCAGCTCCTGAAACAATGCCACAGAAACTGCCCTAGCTTCCAGGAAATGTTATTAAGCTCACAGTCAACAAGACTTTTTCAGGTAGTGCTGCTCGGAGCTGTTCAATAAAGGAGCTTTTTATGTCACATGGATGAGTTCTAGTCCTGCTGGCACTGGATTTTGTTGGATTTCCTCAGCAGCAGCTTGGAGTGCAGCTTTTGGGGTTTCAGAGGTATCAATGCACAGCTTGTCCTCACATTAGTGATTTCATTTGGCCTTAGGAAGAGGCAGAGAGGCTCCACTGGGTGGGAATGTCCAACGCTTTCTCAAAGTATCTGTAGCCTGGAGATCAGATTATTCATGTATTCTCTGCTAGCAGGTGTGGCACACTGAACTTCAGGCCTGGAGCTGTCTTATTTTTGGATTGATGACAGCAGATCTGGTTCCTGTAATCTCACTGCTGATCATGGCAATAGTCTCTACTTGTAAATTCCCCAAGCTCCAGATGGAAAATAGCAAGGCTGCAGCAATCTGCCTCTGAAGTAATGTTCTCCATGCCTGTGGTCAACATTTTGCTTTGGAGAGTAATTCATCCTTGCAGGTTGTGGTCTGCAAAGCCCTAAATGGTCAGCACGCCTCTGCTCTGAGCTGCAGCTTTGTGTTGTTGCAAGGAATTACAGAGTCTGTGGTTTCAGTCTCCCTGGCTGCTTTTGGGGCAAACAGTCTGTGTCCAAGAGCTGAGTGCCCTTTATCTCATACAAAATACTTTTAGAGGAAATGCACGTGTGAGATACAGATGACATGCAATATGTAGCCATATATTCAAAAGTGAGGTTGTGGAATAGGATCCTACAGTCTGAGTGCTCTCTCTGCACAGCAGAGGACACATGGCTGGAGATGCCCTTCCTCCAGGATCTGCCAGGGCTAAATTTAAACAGCCTATGCTATTGCTTAGCTGCTTACCAGCACATTTGTTGTTTTGCTGTATGTTACTGTAGTTAGCAGAATTTGGAGACATCAGTTGCAAGCTATACATGTGGTTATAGGCTTGCTGTTACCCTTTTAACTGAAAAGGTAGCATTGAGTAGATCAGCTTGAGTTACAGGTACACCTCTGTGCCCCTTCACTACAACCAATTGGCTTTAATTAAAAAAAAAAAAAAGAAAAAGAGCCAAAAGCACAGACCATGAGTGATGGGAGCATATGCTTTTGATAACTCAGTGCTAGAGAGGATGTTGTGATCAGAGTAGAAGCATTTCATTAGCAGGATTAAAGGCACAAAATCTTTGTCAATTCTGATGGCCCAGGGCTCTTGGTCAGACAGGGAGGGAAATGTAGGTACTTGGGAGCAGGGCCTGTAGCAGATACCTACTTGAGGCTGCTAGGTTGGTTTTGGTTGGCATTTATTTGCCTGAAATATATATATATATATAGCCTATACTTAGAAAGTAAAGCATGAATAATAAAAATAAAAACAAGCTGGGGTCTTAAAGGGAGCTGGGATACAGCCTCTGTTGAGACTCATCCTAAATACTGTTTTAAAGGTTCTTCCAGCATTGATTGCAGAGTGTGCTTCTTTTCAAACTGGCATCTTGTCAGTGAATGGGGGAATTTCAGTATCTATTATTACAAAATTAAATACCTTGACAAGGAGCTTTGTCCATGCAGTGGTTCAGGATACAGATGTGAGCTGGCTGTGCCCCTCTGACAGCTGCAGAACAGGACTGGCTCTTCAGTTGTGCTGGGAGAGAGTTACAAACATTGCTCGGGTCTGGGGGAGATTCCTGTGGAAAATGAGCTTTTTTTTGCTTCTCACACAACTGCATGCCAGTGTTGCTCACAATCATGGGAATTCTGAACTCCTGTCCTTCCCAGTACAAATTAAACTTGTACTGCCATACTCTGTTGCAGCAATGAGCCTGGAAAATCTTCTGGGCTGCTCAGAAAGGCTCTAGAGGTGATTTGTGGTGCGTGCTCAGAGCAGTCCCTGCCCAAGGCCGTGCAGTCAGGGCTGGCTGCAGAGGGCTGGAAAGAGGGAGCGAGAGCAAGCGGTGCTTGGAGTGACACTGAGGGGCTGCAAGCAGCAAGGAACAAGGCTGTTTGTCCAATCTTTGTGAAAGCTCAGTTGTTGAGAGTATCATCTTTGTCTGTCTCTCCATTTTCTCCCTTTTCCCCCACTTAAATCACTTTTTAATAATGCTGCAATGTTGCGCCAATCTTTCCTTTTGGTGCACTTAGCAAGCAGTCCCTGTGTGACTGCTGACCTTTAGCTGTGAGCCAGGAAATCTGTCCTTTCAGAATTGTTTCATGTTTTCAGGAAATATCAACAAGCCAAAACAAAAAAAACTTGGCTTTTAGTCCACACTGCACAGTCTAAAAATGATTTGTAGCTCTCATAAAATCTATTATTTTTAAGCTGTGACAATCAAATGCAGATTAAAAGTTTTGTGTTTTATAACTGGCTGGTCATTGGAAAGCTGATGTCATGTAAAAGCTTTCATAATGTCCAGTCTTGGTAGCTGGAAACTGCATATGCAGAAACACAGACCGTGCAGATAATTAACATCATTTGAGAGTTAGTTTCAGACAGTTACATATTTCTTATGAAGATGAATCATTGTTTTAAATGTTACAAGGTGGGCAACATCCTAGAAGCTGTTACACACTGATGGTTAAAATTTTACAGATTTCTAAAGGTCCCTTGTTTAAAGTTCAACCAAATGTGTCTTTGTCAGAGGAACTGAGTTACATAACCCTCAGTACCTACAGCTGCAGCCCCTAAGAGCACTGTTGGAGAGAGGCACATATAAATATTTTTGTTTTACATTCTCATATACTGTGAATGCTTAAGGAATCTAATCAGGAGGTTGTGGAGTAAGCCCAGCAGGCAGAGCTGTGTTCTGGACTACAAAACCCAGACCTGAATCTGAATTTTGCTGGCGTTTTCTCAGTTGATGAGACCATAAACCAAGCCCTGAAATTTTAAAGTATCTGAATTTGGTGGCCCATGCAGCAAAGAGAGATGCAGGACTTCTCTGTGCAGGAAATGATTGACACAAGACTTGAGCAAGGGTTATCTGGGCCACCAGGGCTGCACTGCCTGTGTCCCCAGACGTGTTGTCCCAAAACATTGCTCCACACTTGCCGTGTCCTGCTGCCACTGCTCTCAGCCCTGGGTGTTTCCTAGAGGCATCAACGGTTTAGTGAGGGGCTGTCTAAAAGCACTGTTTATTTAGAAACAGGGAAGAAGTGTTGTGCCCTAAAATGTGGAAATGCTGCTGTGTTTAGAAATAAGTCCCTTTGTTTCAGAGGTTGTGGGAGGGAGCACTTGTGGTGTGAGCAGAATTGCTCCAGCAGTCACGGGCTGTGCTCTGTGAGCTGCCTGCTCCCGCTGCCCCTGGCACCAGCACTGGCTGCTCCCTAGGGCCAGGAGTTTGAGTCAGGACTTCAAATGTATTGCTTTTGATCCAGAAACCCCTAATTGCCTGGGAGCACTCTTTCTTGTGGTGACTCCCCAGGCCAGGGCTCTGCCCTGAAATTGTGGTGTGTGGCTCAGTTGGTGGCCTTGGCCATGGGCTCAGCACTGTGGGAGAGCTCTGACCTCGGGAGCATCCCTGGGCAGATGGGGGGCAGCAGGGCTCCCAGCACCCCAGGGGACAGCAGGCTCAGCTGTCCCTCTGGATATGTGCTGGGGATGTGGCATGGCTTCCATAGCTCACCTGAGCTTTGTCTGTCCTAGCATCAATCTTGCATTGGCTGTCTGCTGTCTCCCAGCTGAACATCTACTATGAAACAGTGCCTGTGCATGGGCAGTTTTTTCCAAATGGAAAAGAATGAGTGGGCCTAGAACATTTCAGCTCCTGAACAAAAGGCTGGTAGAGTCAGGGAGACTGAGTTAGAGGGGGGACTTAAGGGCAGGACGATGTTTGATCATCTTTTTTTAGTGGCGTGACAAAGGAATAGGAGGAAAAGAAACCTGGGAATGAGTCTCTTTCACTGAGTATTCATCACCTGCACTGCATTTTTGTGACAGGCCAGGGGCAACCTTTTTAGTAAAATTGCACTACTGAAAACACCATTGTTTTGTGCCTCTTTCTGCACAGTGCTTGGGCAGCATCATTCAGAAGAAGCCCATTTGTCCTACAGCTTTACCTCTGGGATGTGTTATCAAAAGGATTTAGAGGCCATCAAAGGTGATTCCTCTGGTTCCCATGGACTTCCTTCCCTTAGGGTTGGTTTGAGGATGATACAGACAAAGAGAGCACCTCCTTTAAGCTGAAATAAAAAAGCAGAGTCTCAGGTGGATCCAGGACAGAGGAACAAATATGGGGGCTCCCTTGGAGGTGTCCATAGGAAAAAGGCAGCAAACAGCCGTGCTCACTTCATATCTTGTTCCCTCCAAGGAACCACCTTAAAAAACGGCCCAGCACCAGACAGGATTGGTGCTAGCCAGGCTGTCACTCCCCCACAGGCAGAGTCCAGAGAAAGGAGATGCTTTCATGTGTGGTGCTGAGCATCTCGTTTGGTATTTATGGGTTCCTGGAATGGGGTGCGGTGTCTGCCGAGGTGCATTCCTGGGCAGACAGGATTAATCCTGACAGGTCTCTGCCTCAGGGAAGCAAAGTTTAGGCTCACCTGTAACAGCTCCAGCACCTGGAGTTTTCTCTCTCCTTACAGCCACTTCTCTTCACACAGAGTCTGGAAGGCTCTGCTCTGTGCTGCAGGGTATATTGCAATGTACGTGCAGCACTTTGCTTAACAGATGGCATAGGCACAATATTCTCTTTTACTGAAAGAAAAGAAAACAAAACGCTGGAGTGGCTGGGATGAGAGCACTGCACTGGGGTGCCTCCTGCAAGGGCCTGCATACCCCAGGAGATGAGCAGATGAGCTGCTTCATCCTTGCAAAAGTCAGGTTAGGTGGAAAAGGTACATCAGGCATCTCAGCTTCGGCAGCTGTCACCTTGTTTTGTCACACACGCAAAAAAAGCTGCCTCTGAGTGCTCAGGGAACAGTGAAATGTGCATCTGCTTGGGGGCATAAAAGAAAGCACCTGCTCTTCTGAGATACGGGATAACACTGGCATATTTTGCAAGAAATTAGTGATGCCCAGATAGTAATCTCAGAAGAAGGTGTTGGCAGAGTTTATTTTAACATTCAGGACACAGTGCATGAATCTCTTTGAAAGCCTCTGATTTCACAGAGCAGGCAGCCAAGCAGCCTAACTTTTATCACAGGTGCTGGTGTTGCCTTCAGTGGCTGCAGAGCCTCACCCCAGATGGCTGGATGGAAGTCAGGGCAGGGAATGGGAGATGAGCAGCTGAGGTTTCTCTGCAGAAGAGCCTGAGTCTTGAACCACTTTGTGCTCAGCCATTTTCTAGCTGGTTTACTGGCTTCACACGAAGCAGTTGTCACCCTTCATCTTTGTGATGCCCAGTGTTTCTCCTAAGAGGAA
The DNA here is from genome assembly GCF_051311805.1 of Agelaius phoeniceus. Lineage (NCBI taxonomy): Eukaryota > Metazoa > Chordata > Aves > Passeriformes > Icteridae > Agelaius > Agelaius phoeniceus. The sequence continues at coordinate 3,057,431 of NC_135274.1, read as the reverse complement.
AATAATAGGATTTCCTGGGCTGCTTTTATTGCAAAGAAGTTTAGGTGCTCTGAATCAGCTCTTGAGGGGATATTTTTGCTCCAACTTGATGTTTGACAAGAATTTAGTCTCTGTTCCCAGCCAGGTGCTGTGGATATTTGAGAGCATGGGGGGCTCCAGCAAGAAGATGCTGTCCCCACCTAGAGATCAGCAAACACAATGAGCTGGGAAATATGCTACTGAAATATGTGGCATGTCCTGACATAGGAGCTTAGTTATTTTGAGTACTTCAAGGTGTCTGTTCTCATTTGAGATGATAAAAGTACTTTGTTCTGTCTCACCAGAAATGCTTGCAGCAAACTGTTGATTCTGCTTTATTAATTATTGCCATTGAAGCAGCATAGAGCCAAGAAGTGCTGTAATGCACTGCAGGGCATCCTGCCTGTCTGAGCCTCAACCTATGATCCAAGGCCTTGGTCTGAAAACAAAAATAAACAGACAAACATCTGGTTTGGAGAAGTGGATTATGGAGGGAAGAGATGAGTGGAAGGTCATACCATGGGTTTGTGCTGGAGATGGGAACAGAGCTCAAGTCCCTGGGTGTTGAGTGAGGTGCAGGAGCACCTCTAGTTCATAAAACAGTGATCCTCTTCTAGTAAGACAGCAAAAAACATCGTGTCATTCCCTGTCTTACAGGGGTGTATCAAGTCTGTTCTCAGCACCCCAGCCTAGGAGGGAGTAGGCACTGCCTCTAAATGCTCTCTGGTCATTGGTATTTAGCCTAGGAGGGAGTAGGCACTGCCTCTAAATGCTCTCTGGTCATTGGTATTTGTGGCTTTTCTGTGTGAGGCCCCTTCTGAAGTGGAAGTAATGATCCAAATCATGAGGGAGGTCTGCAAACAACTTGTGTAAATGGGGGCAGGTGTATGGGAGTTTTTTGGTGTCAGGTAACCTGTTGTGATTAGAGGAGTTGATCTGGTTTTTGGAGTGTAATGTGAGTACCTGTAGTGCCAATAAGAGCTTGAAGGTGATGTCTGCCTATGAAAAACAGGCTGAGAATTGATTGTCTGCAGGGAGACTCAAAGATAATCCTTTCTTGTGGTAAAAAGAGGCTGAACACCTTCCCTGATGAACATTTCACCTTTGTATTTTCTATAGCTGCTTAAGGATGTAAACTGTTCACTTATCCCCCCCCATCCTATTCTTATTTTGTTTTCTCCCTTCAGGCCAACACAGCTTCTTGCATTTAAAAGCACAGTTAAAATGGTGTAATGTGTGCAGAGCTTTTTCCAGTGCTTCCCTTCCTGTCCAGGCAATGTTGGGGTATCTCAATTCTATTTCTTGTATTTTCTGAAATTACCCATGGTAGAGGGAAAGAAAACTCTCATTTTACCCAGCAGTTCTGAAGAAACCAGATGGTGTTGCATCATTCTCATTAAACCTCTAGACTTGGCCAAGACACCAATGGGCTGAGTTTGTTTCACTGCAAAGAAAAATAGAAATCAGGAATCCCAGCTTCTCTCAGGCCTGATATTACAAAATGTGAGTGCAGCATCAGGTGCTCTGAGGTGGTGACCCAGGCAGGATCAACAATGGGTTTTACTTCAGCTTGGTTGGGATCTTTAGGAGACTACATGGAAAAAAGATTGAGGGGTTTTAAAGATTTGTCTTTAGTAATACTCCTTCTAATCCCCAGCTTTCCCAGCAGGATCTCCCCTTTGCAGGAAGTTGTTTGACATTGCTCAGCAGTGATTCCTGCTGACCAAGGGGTAACATCAGCACACTCTTCACCCCCAGGCTGGAGAGAAACAGTGAGGCTGTTCATTAGTAGAGAAAATAAAAAGGATTCATTTTTTCTCTCTGAAGCACTTTGTTATTGATTACCCACCTTTGTTTTTGCTGTCGTGCTGGAACTCGTTTCCCTTTGTCTTAGCTCCATCTCCAAGCTGTACATCTTCACATTATTCACTATATCTGCCTTTTATTTTTCAAAGCAGTACAGTTAAGATTGTGAATCCTTTTAAACTCAGTGACTTAAAGATGCTGATAAAGGCAGAGGGTCATATAAAGGAATATATGTTTATATGTATGTATGTAGATAGATGTGTGTATTTCAGTTGAAAGGAATTGCTGTGTTCTTTTGTAGGTGTTGCTGGGAATGAATATTATAGTACTTTTACATGTTGAGAGGTAACAAGCTTGTTAATTAGACTTTGGAATACCACAAATATCTAGTTAAATGTGAATGCTAAATTGTGGGTCTCCAGCTGTTCTTAAACAGAAAGGAAGCTCCAAATGAAGGAGACATCAGATACAAAAAAGAGGAGCAACCTTACTGTGAGTATGGAGGGGATTCAATTTTTTGGTTTTCGCTTCCAGTAGGGTTTAGCAAGAAATGCAGCCTGTGGTGAGTGTCTCTGCTCTGCAGGGTCCCAGGCTGTGTGGCCATGATAAAATAAACAAATCCCAGCACTCCCAACCTCCCTCCCAAAACCTGAGACAGCTGTGAGCTGGGGATCAGCCTGTGGGTTAATCAAGGCTTGGGGAAATATGTTTGTTATAATTTGAGTATTGAGTTTGGATTCAGCTTTTAGTGTTCTGGAGATAATTGAGCAGTTTCCTACAGCCCCAGCAGTAGAGCAATTCCCTTGTAAAATGCAGCCTTGTTTTAATGCTGCTAAAAATGAATCAATTAGTCCTCAAGGAGTAATGAATGCCAATAAAAGTATTGTGTGGCAGCATGTAGTAAACTTCTTGTGGAGGAAATGGCTGGAATTGACTTTTCTGAGAGCAGGATTTCAGCTCTCTTCTGATGCACCCATCCGTGCCTGTGGCTCTGCTCCTGCCCTCCAGGTCATTAAGACAGGCAAGGGCTTAGGTGGAAATAACCAAGAATAATGGATAGCCTCAATTTGCTGGCCTTGTGCTTTATTTGTGACATCTGAGGGCAAAGTGGAGCATCCTGTTTGTCATGGTTCACTGTAAATAAGGACTTGTCTGTGTCTGCTCTCCAGTTCTGGCTCACAGGTAATAATGAGAGGTGGGGTTACTCATCCTCTGGTGCTGAGTGCTTTGGCTGGAGCAGGGGCTGATCCTCCTCCCTCACATCTGCAGGTGAGCAGCAAAGCTGTGCAGCTGGCTGTACCCATGACAGATACAACCAGTACTGTACATGTCAGCCTGCAATTGCTGCAGCTCTGAAAAAACATGGTGGAGTTTTGTCCAGCTTGAAGAGCCCTTTGAAAGCAACAAGACCTTGCTTCTGCAGGATTTGGCCTCCTGTGCCTGTTGTATCTGCCGTGCAGCTCTCAGGCAGGTTGGAGAGGACAAGGCTGAGCTAAGCCAGCCCAGCTTTGCTCTCATCCCCTCGCCGTGTGGAGCTCATTGCAGGTCACAGTGAAGCCCATCCCAGTGGTGCCTCTGCCTTCCTGGTGCTGCCTGACTGCCACCACCAGGCCCCTGACCTGCTGCACAGCTCAGCTTCTGTTTGATCATATGAAGCACTAATCAGCAGATAAGAAACACTAAATATTTTTATGTTTCCATACTCCATATCAAGAAAGCCAGAAGGCAAAACACAAGAACTGAGATTTGTTTTTTTTAATTTTTTTTTTTTTTAGTTTAATTTGTGCCTCCCTCTCTGGCACAAATCAACTATTGATATTTACTCTTCATTGATGTGATCCTACACTGTTTTTTTCCCTCACAGGCCCCTTGCCTCTTGCAGGACACATGAGAGATGATGTCTGCTGAATCATCACCATTCGTTGGGTAGCATGGTGCATTATTTACTGTACATCAGCCAAAACCTACACACAGAAATAATTATTAATTTCCTCATAGGCTAATTAAAGATCATATCATAAAGCATGTGCATCAGGAAGCTGAATTAAGGTTTCACCAGCAGTTTGAATTTTCTCAGATCCCTCAGTCTGGGGGTGTTTGGCTTTGCAGTTATAAGGAAGCCTTGAGTGGAGTCTTTAAAATCTCATGTAAGGCCCCATTTGCAGCAGGAGGTGCCAGCCTGGCTCCCTCCCTGCCATCACTGCCCACTCCAGCATGCCAGGGCCCAGCAGCTTCTGGGGGAAAAGCAAGGCAAGGGCAGTGATGGGGAAAAGCAAGGCAAGGGCAGCTGGTCCTGTTGTAAAGCACCAACTCCTTTCCTTAATCTCAGCCTCACATACAAGTAATGATTTTAGCTGATCTTTCCTAAAATTCATCTCAAAGCAGATTCCCAGCATGAAAGGTTGGTGTAAGATGTGCCAGGTAGGTTTGTTGTGAGGTGTATAATTACACTGGGAGCTTTTCAGCCTGCTCATCTGGAATTTGCATCAAGTATGATTAGTTAAGTGGAGACCTCTTTATTTGATTACCCCTTTTTTGTTGTTGTCTAAAAGAGAAAATGACACAGTTAGGCAGGAAAAGCTTTAGAGAGGGCTGATCTCTTTATTATATGTTTCTTTGGTGTTTGGCACAGTGTGGTTGAGAGCTTCCAGTTCTATAATAACAGTTATAATGAATGTGCATTGCCAGTGAAATTGTACTTCAAACATCACAGGTGAACTGATACAGACTCAAACTGTTACCTAGGAAGAAAATAGCTTTTCTTTGTTGTTGCCTTTAGACTGAGATAAGCGTTTCAGCTGGAGAAGGAACAAGTACTTTTTTACATTTTTAAAGTTAATGCACAGAAAGTCTTCACTTGATTAGCAGAGGTCCTGGATGGGATGGCTGTTTCATTGCTAAGAGTTTAAGTGAGCTATAAATATATTTTATGCCCTTGTACAAGTTCAGAGGACCATGAAATATAATTAAAAGATTCTGGGCACTGCATGCACAGGAGCAACATAGGAAATAAACGTTTGACCTTTCTTACCTTTGGTCACCAGTAAGCAATTGCTCTCTGTGCTTCTTGCTGCATTACTGTTTTGGCTAAAATACAAGATTCAGATGCCTACTGAAAATGTTGAGTGAACATTCACAATTCAGTAGTTCTTCTGTGTCTGGATTTTTCTCTTCTCTGGAAGGTGCAGTGAAAAATGCCAAGCTATTAGAAGCTAACAATTACTTTTAATTATGCAGACCAGCTTTGGCTATGAATGAGAAAGAGATTTGGAGTCTATTGTTATTTCCTTTTATCTCTGAAAACAAAACAAGAAATGCTAATCAAGACATTTTATACAACTGAAGCACAGTGTGTCTGAAGCAGTTCTGTTCTATTCCTAGCCAAGGGAAACTCCTTGTATATGTTTCATACCAGAGTAGGATCTGCCTGTGGATTAACATCCCTGAAGATTTACTGGGAAGCTGACTCACCAAACAGACTTCTCTGTAAAACTGAGCCAAGTTTTGACACTGAATAAGTTGATGTAACTGGGTTAGGACATGGCCCAGTGATTTTCAGGTTTCCACTGGGGAATACAGCTGTGACAGACTCATTCTGAAAGAAACCCAGAAAATTAAATACACAGTAACAAATATAAATTTTATCTCTTGGGGCCAAAGGAAATAGAACAAGTCCTTGTCTGCTGTGTGTAAAACAGAGGAAGAAGCCAGTGGCTGTCAAGCTAAGGGAAATGAGTTTGCAGGATCTGATTATCTGTTATTTGAGTCTGTAGTCAGTGAGCTGGGAGCCAGCCTGTTGGACTCAGCCCTGCTGTGCCACAGCTGCATGCCACAGTCTCCTGAGCTCCATGGGATCATTCTCTTGGCTTCTGCCCAGTGCTGGTGGTGCAGGCTCAGAGCTGGGAGCCCTTTGGTCTGTGATGCTGCCATCAGTAATGCTCCTGGAGGAGCTGGCAGTGTCTGTGGCAGCAGTTTGAAACTGGAGGTGTTTTTTGCTGGAGGTGTCCACAGTAGACTGTCATTAGGCACCTGCTTCAGGCATCTTCAAAGGGAAGGGAGGAGGCAGCCAGCATGGAATGTCAGAAGCTTGCTGTAAGCCTGCCCTCACCACCCAGATAAAACAGCCTCAGGGAGTGTGCCCAGGTGAAGTAAGGGTGGAATGAGTCACCCTGAGAAATCAGCTCATCAAACCCAAGTGCTGAGTGAAGAGCAGCAGCAGAAGTACAGCTGTGGGAATAGATGTCTTTATTAGAGCAGGGGTAAGCCCTGAGCAAGACTTTCTAAAGAATGGCTCTGTGTAAGGCCTCTGAGTGCCTGCAGTGCTGTGGGGCACAGACCCTGCTTGCCCATGCTCTGGGTTCCACATGGGAGCTGGTGGGCACAGGGAAGAGCAGGAGGCACTTACCTCATCCTGCACTGAAGGGCACAGCCATGCATCCCTCTCAGGGGATCTCTGACTTCTCTCTGCAACAGGCAGAGATTGACACCACCAAAAAAATGCCATTGATGCAAACTGGCCTTTCCTCACAGCAGCTCCTTCCCTGGTGTCTCTGCTCTTCATCGCAAGATGAATAGACACACTCCTAGTCCCTTGGCCCTTCTATGGAGTGTAAAGCCTCCCTTCTGTTTAAATAAACATACACATGGCAAGGATCTGACACAGAGACTGTTGAAGTTGATGGAGGGGCACTTCCATGGCCACTAAAGTGGACCCCATGGGGATATGGTGTAAAACCACCTTGAGACATAGGTGTGAAAAAGCTGGAGAGGCTGAGTTTTACCAGGCTGTCCCTCCTGAGTGCAAGGGCTGAGAATTTTGCTGCTATGCACGATCCACATTGGCAGAACAGAAAGAATCTGTGCAGAAGGTGACCCAGCTTGGAAGATGGGGGAAGCTTATCACCAAGAGAATATATAAATAATGAGTAACTTGCATACCCTCCATTCAGGCATATTCCTGAGCACAGAGGAGGGAGATTTGGGCAGACAGCAGTTGAGAGAAAACAGCCTGATCAACAGCAGTCATGTTTGAGCATCCTGGGGATAGATTGGGATATAGAGGCAAAGAGGGAACAGGGATATTTCTTACAACATGGAAAACACATTTGAAGAAGCTAGGAGTGAACACTGCCAGCAGACACAGTTTAGGTTTAGCCTTTTTCCATTAAAAAAAAGTATGATGGGTAATTTTCATTAAAAGGGCTATAAAGATTGGAATCTCTGCTGTCATAAAACTTACAGGTCCCTGTAGTGCAATATATTTTAAAAAGGCAGGCACTTGAGAGAGCAGGTGATGCTACACAAACCACAGACCACAGCAGGGATAAAATACTTCCCAATCATACCTGAGTGATGGGACACAGCACCTTGACTGCACGCTTCCACCTTGGGAATTGGGCTGTGATATTTGTTGTACTCTGTACCAGAAGCTTCCCAAGCAATCCAGGAAGGAAGCAGCCACCAACAGCACAGTTAAATCTTCTCAGGCCTCTTCTGCAGTCATAGCACTGCAGTAAATCTTGATAATTATTTCACTAGAGTTTTGTCCCCTTTGTATGTAAGGCCAGACATTTATCTGTAGAGTTTCACATTTAGGGTATTTTGTAGTGATGGTAAACTGAAAATAGATTACATATTCTCCATAATTCCAGAGAGTCACAATGAACTGAAACAATTTGGAACCTGAAATCACTGTGAGTTCTTTTTCTTCCGATAATAGAAATTCACTGTGTCAAGTTAAGCTGATAAAATACTTCCATTTCAGATTGCTGCAAACAGGCAATTTGGGCAAGGAGCAGTTTGAACTCCTATTAGGAATAGAATTAGTTTTCAGCATGGTCAGATTAGCAAAACCGGTATCTAAGGACCAATTTCTAATTTCTTATTTAAAGTAATTGCTGATCTGCTGAATGAGACCTGTGTTCATACTCTGAGGGACTGCAGTCGTGGCCAGGCTGGCATGTTAACAGCTAAGGCAAAGTGAACAGTGCAAGCCCCAAAAGACAATATAATCCTTTATGGAGGCAGTTCTCACCTTTATCCCTAAAGGAGTTCCCAGCTTCATCACTCCCCCCCCTCAGTGCACATGGCTGTTGTGTTTCTTATTTATACAGAATTCCTTTTTCACATCCTAGACCACTTCAAGTTGATACAAAAATCCACCTAAAGTATTAATTTGAGACTGGAAATAGATAGTATGGTTTTTCTCAGCTTCCACTTTAGGGAATTTAAGTGGTCAATTTTCAGGCAAAATTCTGTGCCTTTAAAGTAACAAGCATCAAAGACTGTTTTTAAGACGCTGAAAGACATTGAAAATGTTCAGGTAGTTAGCTTTGGATGATTTAATACTTGGCTTAATTTAAATCCTGGAAAGATTGAACTAACGCATATCTTAAGAAGTAATTGCTTTGAGCAAGTGGAAAATACCATCTCTTCTTTATTCAAAGGAGTGTGTCTGTGGCAATTAGGATGGAACATTATTTTGGGCTTACTGTGGACTGCTGAGTGACCATGGAGGGAAAAATCACATCTTCCTGTGGTCACAGTTAAAAAAAATACCCACTTGTGTTGTCCTGATGAATCTTTGGCCACCCAAGGTTATGGTAGTGTTGCATCAGGAGGCCAAGGTGCTCATGGTGACACCCCCAAGGCAAGAAGTTCAGGAGAGCTGCATGTGTGACCACCCAAAGGTGCCCATAGTAAGCCCAGCTTTGACACAGTGGGGTTTGTTTCATTATGAAAATTGTGTGCTATTACTTTGTCTTAGACTGGTTTGCTGTTTGCTTTTGGGAAGTTTGATGCTGGAAATAGACACCCCTGTTTGGAGGCAAACTATGTTTAGACAAATTCCCAGGCGTGGAGGACAGGAGCTACACTGCTCCTGTTGTGCCATGTGGGTAAGTGGCTGATGTGTTTTGTGTGTCTGCTGCTCAGAACAGGGCAGGGACCTGGTGGAGTCCCCCAGGAATTATGGAAATCTCCTTTGTAAGTGTCTGTGCTGGTGAGGAGGGGTTTACAGACACTGCACACTGCCCAGCCCTCACCTCAGCACACTCTGCTTTGCAGGAACAAATGCAGAACAGGTGCTTCTGCAGAGTAAAGTCAGGTGCAGAGGGAAATAAAAGTCTGTTTGCTGCTCTGTAGGGTAAGAATCCAGGAGTGCTGAGCTAAATAGGAGATTTGGTAGTTACTTTGGCAGTTTTACATAGAGCTTTGTGTGAGAAAACTGAGCTGGAGTAAAGCAGAACACACCAAAGTGCTTTCCAGCCTGTGTATGCCAACAGTGCTGAAAGCTTTTCAGTTATTCACAGACAGAGGAGAGCAGGGATGAGGGGATGAGGTTTTACCTTACCTAATACCTTCATTGTTGTGCAACATAAGACTAAATCAAAATGGGAAAGAAATGAGCCCCCCAGCCTAGGTAGTGAGAGTCTTAGGAGTGGTTCCCTGCTTCATTTAAGATGTCCTTTGTGATTTTAGGGACACAGTGGAGGCTCTGAGCCAGAAAAGCCATGGGGCAACTAATCCCATTTATCTCAGTGGCAGGTCCCTAAATATCTCTGATGTTCTGAGCCTGAGACTGTAATAGGACTTTCCCAGCTCCCACAGGTATTACAAAGATAGATAGACTAAGGACGTGCTCACATCCTTGAGTAACAACAGCCATGTAAGTACCTTGAATGCACTTTATTATGCACAGAATGAGTAGGCTAGAGGAAAGATAATGTTATGTGTTAAAAACAATTTGGGTCTATTAAAGAGGAGCATTTGAGAATTAAGCAATACCCTGGAGAAATCATTTCTGTAGACAAATCTTTACCTTGTCTTTCTTCACTCTCATTCCTCTTTATTCCAAAATGAAGTGACTTCCTTTTCAGAAAGCCCTGAACCCAGAAATTAGACTAAAAACTTGCTGCACATAATGAGGGAGATACCAAAGTACATCATCATAACTCTGAGAGGTAATTTCCAGAGCTAGATGGCCCTACATTTGCAAATGTTCATCTATCAAAGCCATTCACTTCCTGCACTTCCCAGGATTTTCTGGGTCTACTCTGCCTAATTCCAGGGCAGGGTAACAGAGCTGATGTACTCCAGTGTCATTGCTCAGTGCTCTGCACTCCCACCAAAATCAATGGACATCTGAAGGAGGCTCAGGATGGCCAAGGTAGGTGTAATGACCATTAAAAGATGTTTCCTAGGCTTTGAAGTGCTTGCAGTGATGGTATTTTGAAATGGATTTCACTCAACATAAGCATGCTGGGAAGATGAAACTGTGAACTGCTAGGAAATACAGCTTTCTATGTGCCTAGCATTTTAAAGTTATTTTGGGTTAAAAAAAAGACAGATTTACACATTAGGAAGGAAGCTGTACACAGCCAGGCCTCTTTACATAGCAGTGCTTCATGGGACACTTCTCTGTCTTGTTTCCATGTACTCTGAGAAATAATAAAATGAAGAAGACATGGAATTTAGCATTAATTCTGGAAACAAAACTTTAGTATTTTCATGTGCATTTACTTTTTGTGGCTCTCCAGACTGATGGAAATTCTATACAGTTCTATTGCACTATTGCCTTATAAAATGGAGTTTTATGCAAAGATTTGCAAAGCTCCCACACCACAGGCTATATAGACTTTTTCTTAATAGATGCAGAAATCAAGCCACAGTGAAGGTGTCAAAAAATAGCCCTTGAAATATTTACTCTTCCAGCTTCGAAAGTAATAACATTTCTACTGCTGCTAAGCCCAAGCCTGGCAAATATTTTCCTGTCATTAAAATAAGCATTTCCCAATGCTATTTCCTTCCTGTCACAGTGAGTATTGGGCTATAATTCTCCCTGCTGCTGCTTTGCTCTGCTCTGGGAGCGGGTGGAGGAGTCTAGACGGGACGTGGCTTTGAAGGCACACCCTCAGCCCCACTGTCCTGGGAGGGGATGGCTTTGCTACAGTGCTGGTGTCTCTTTCCCTGCTCATTTCAGGTTCCATATCTTTGCTTTTGGGAATAGGCTCTTGGAGCCGGGGAGAATAGTTGTGTGCTTGAGGCAAACAAGATTTAACCTTAAAATAAAATAATAGCAAATAGAGGGGTTCAAATGGATGGCTTGGTGGATGGAAGTACTGAGAAGGACCTGCAGAAATTAGTTGCTCACAGATTAGAAATTTTATCCTCTGCAGCCCTCATTGTAATCCCATTTCTTCTTTCACATATTTCAGGAGAGGTACCATTTAGTTTACATTAGCATGAATGATGAGTGCTAATCTGAGATGACAGAGCAATTTAAAACTGGCAGGAAGTTGCTGAGGTAATATCTAAAATATGAAATGTCTCATTCGTTAGGAGAGGTGAAGATGATGAGCTTAACTGCACCCTCCCTCAAACTGGTTTTATGCCAAGGCTGTAGAGCTGGCTTCAGTTCAGATTAGAGTCAAGGTCCAAATATCACCTTCTTCACAGTAGCTCAGCAAGGTGGATATAGAACCAAGTGCTGTATATACATGTCAGCAAAAATCAAGCAAAAAATGTTAATAGGGACTTCAGCCTTTCTTTTCCTAGTGACAGGTAGGATAATTTAGAGTGATCCAAGAAAAATTAGTTCTCTTAAGCAAGGCAGTGTGCTTGCTATCTTGAGAGAAAAGGAATGACAGCTGTCCTTCTCCTTGAAAGCACGAGTGACACTGTGGCACAGCTGGCATAATTCAAATTTTTAGGAGGATGTGCAACTTTTTTCATTACAGGCTCCACTAAATGATCTTGGCCAGAAATGTATGACCAGATGGCATTAGAGCTGCTTTTCCTATAAGATTACAAAGTGCCACTGTTCACAATCTCAGCAGCTGAGAGATTATAAATTGCTAGTGCAGGCGGTCATTGCTTTTTCAAGCTCATTTTCTCGGTGCATGGGGAGTCTTTAGGTTTTTCGTTATCATACCTTCAACTTAAATATGTCAGGCTTTATTAGTTGCCTGGTTTGGCTCTCAACCCCCACCTTTTCTTTGTTGGGAAATTGGTGTGATGTTGTATCCTCATCCTTTACTCTTTCTTGTGCTCCATCTGTGGTCTTTGTCGACGTTGGCTGTGGTCCCTGTCTGCAGGGTGCTCTTCTGACCTGGGTGTTGGCTTGGGTGAGTGTGTTTAACACCTGAGAAACAGGCTGTGGTGTTCCTGTGGGACAGACATGCTGCTGAAGGGGTAGAAGTGCATTTCTTGCTGTTTTATTCTGGTCTTTGTCCATCTTGGGTGCTAGGGCTGTCAAAGGAACAGTAACTGCTCTGTTACTGGTGGGATTGGGGAGTGTGCTGGGTGAGAGGAAGGGATGCTCACTAACCCTGGGCACTTTGTGGGCAAGAGGAAGCAGCAGTGGGGAATGAACCTTGCTGGACAGTATTCACATCATCTTTGATATCAGCTGCTGTTTTAGTAGGGATATCTATCAAATGAGCCCAGTCTACAGTGATGCATAAGATGTGGATCGTTGTAAGACCATAGAAGGCAAGGGTTAAAAAACTTTACTATTGTAGACTCCCAGCAATGTCCATTTTTTGAAAGTCAGCTCCAGAAGTGTAGCATGATCCCAGAGAATCAAAGAACCTCATGGGATGAGTGAAGGAGGATCTATGGATGCAACCTGTCTGTTTGGAGGGACGCCCACTGTCCCTCTGCACTTCCAGTGGCATTCCAAATGACATTTGAGATTTTCTGTGGTGGGTGATGCAATTAGTTTGTCTTACAGGTTTAAGAGCATCAGTATTTTGCAAGTGCAATGTTTGAAAATATCTGCCTCTGCTGGAATCCTTTGAAATGGAAATGATAAACACTTTGGTTGCTGGTCCACTAACCTCTTTTTAAGTACAGAACTCACTAAGTCTTAAGAAAATGGTTTTAGAGGATCTGAAATAGGTTTCTCATTAAGCATTCCAAAGAATGCTTTTCAGATATGTATTAAAAGACATCCTCTATCTATATACACATTTATTTATTGCCCGTAATTTTCTCTGCACCGTAACTCTGCTTGCACAGTGCAGCTGGGCATAAATCTCATTTTTAGGAGCACTGCTCATGTTATGTTTCTTGACTTTCTATAATAGCAAGAAATGGGATGCTTTGAGATAATCTAAACAAAGCTTTGTGCAATATAATAACATCTAGAGGAATGACAAAGGGATCTTTAAAGCTGGGGAACCTAATGACTGAAGGCTGATGGCCACTGTGATGTGAAGGTGACCTGAGCTGGAAATCAGTTGCAGTTGTTGGAGCTCCAGAGCAAGGATCATAGTGTGAGAGAGGGTCAGCTTGGCCAGCATTCAGGGGAAGGTACTGTCCTGTCCAGCCCAAGGCTGCCTCTCCTCAAGCCTTGTGTATCAAGGGAAGAACAGACTGGCTGGAGGAACAGTTCACCAAAGAGGGAGGAGGTCAGTGAGAGCAGGCTCTGGCAGGGTGGGCAGGGCAGGGATGTTGTAGAGGGGTGTAAGAATCTGTTCAGAGATGGATCCAGGAAACCAGCAAGGGTGATTGACTCCAGTCCCAGCACTGCTGAGCACATAGGTACTGCAGGGTGAGCACTATTGCATTATTATTGTTATTGTTGTTGTTATTGTTGCTATTATTACTGTTATTATTTATTGCTCTGAGCACTGCTGAGCAGTAACACACTGTACTGTGTTCTGGGCAAGAGGGGAATGCCAGACTCTGAGGGGATCTGGCCCCTGTCTTCACCCATGCTGGCTCTGTGTGTGACCTAAGGCAGATTTTAAGCAGAGAGAAGAAAAGCAGCCTTTAAATTTGCAAACAGTGATTAATTCTAGCTGTATTTGAACTGATTATGGATGGAGAAGGAATCAAAGCAGGGATTAGAGGCTTAGCAAGCATGAGCACATCCTTGGGCAGCTACTGCTCTCTTACAACTCTGTTGCACATGAATGTCAGTGTGCTGGTGTAATGCCCTTGTCCCAGGTAACCTGCAGAGTCCCAGTGGCTGCACCCAGCAAAAAATCATCTTGGTGCTCTGTGGCTGCTGGAGTCAGACTTGTTTATTTCCTAATAAGTTTCTGTGTTACATTTTATTATCTTCACCAGGTTAGGCTGATATTTGCCTGCTGTTGAATGTGAAGGATTGTAATTTCGTGCATAGGTGAAATTTCAAAAGGGTAGAAAGGTTCCTTGACAAGGTGACATTTCTTGGCTGTGCCTGTAGTCCTGGGCCTGCTGTATCTTTGCAATAATATTTCTTGCATTACCTTTAGAGCTGATCTCTCCAATATTAACTTGGAAAGGTTGTAGCCTCTTTCTCCTGGACTCTCAGTGCCTCTTTCTATTCCAGTGCTGAGTTACTGACAAATCACCAGGACAGGCAAGGTCTGTCTCTCAGGACATACCTTGGAGCAGCCTCTGTTACTGAAATGCTGTGGCACTGCTGCCTGGCCAGGGCCATGTGGCTATTGTGTCAGAAAGCACACAAGCCACTTTTTGGGGACACATTTCTGGGTTTGGCACATGGGCATTAATTGTTTCCCAACCCAGTATTTGTTGGGGTGTAGAGGTTTCCAGGCTTCATTTGCCTCCTACTCTCATCTTAAGAAAATTAACGATTGTCACATTGGTCTTTGTTCTTTGCAAATAGCTCTTTATCAGAAAAGTATTAATAAACACTTAAAAAGAAGTTTGCTTTGTCAGGTACTTGCCAATAAATGTTGTGTGTATTTATTTTTACATTTGAAGAATATTAGCACTCAGTGTTTCTTTGTACAGCATCTCTCTGAAGTTGGCCTGAACATCTTAAAACATTACTTAAATAGGATCAAGAATCTTGAAAATAAGATTTGTTGTAAGCTTTCTATTGTTGCCTCTCATACCCTTGCATGTCTGTTTTTCAAGCATCACTTTATAATCTGCACTAAGCCCTAAAGGATGCTTAGTTGTTATGGTTTGACTTAATATAATCTAAAAATGGCTAGCAATAAATCCAATCATTTCCATGTAAAGGAAACATGGGATTGGACTGGTGGAACTATTATACCTCTCTCAGGGGAAGAGCCAATAAATCCAATATATTTGTTCAACTCCAAAATATCCACCTTAATTTGGTGCAAGGGGGGAAATGAAAAAGCACAAGCCTATATTTTGAAGTAGGTACAACAGTCGTGGGAACCATGTCTTGCATTTCTGAGAGTGGGGAAGGCTGAGAGGAGTGGGATTTGATGTGATTAATGCTGTCCCAGGGATGGGGAGAGCTGAAAGGAAGACAGAGCTGTCTCCTGAAGGCTGTTGATCTCTGCTCTGGGCTCCTGGCCAGACTAGCTGTCCGCTGAAATGACTGTAATTTCCTGAATTACACAGAGCCAAACTTCCATTTTTGAAAAGGACAAATTGGGCCATAGGACAATCACTTGTCTTTACAGCTCATGACAAAGTGCTCCCAACTTAGAGGTTGGCCTCACCTTTCCTTGATTTTATAGAGCTCTTATTGGCAAGTACTAGTCTTGTTATGGTTTAATCAATATTAATCTCAGTTGGAAGGATACTTCTGGTTGCTAATTGAGATCAGGTTCAATTCCATCTCGTCATATTTGCTGTATAATTATTATATGCTTTACATCATGTCAAAAGAGCCCTGGCTAATAGCATTGGTATGACATTCCCATATGCCAGCACAATGTACAGCACAGAAAAAGCTTCCATGAGCTTGTTGCTGTCTCTGCTCAGGGTATAATTCTCTGAAGTTCTCCAAACTGTGGAAAGGTTTACAAAACCTAGCAGCAGCTCTCCTGCTTCTGTTCAGCACATGTTGATCCTCTCTCATTTATAGTTTAGTCCTTCTAAACACTTAAACATGATGATATGGCTGGATATTTCTGGAATGTGTTAAATAAATTACACCCTTTTCTGCATGTTTCCCTTGACTGAGAAAGAATTTGCTGTTAGGAGGAAAGATCAGTGACCAACAACACCTCTAAAATGCCTGTGATGGGAAAGATGTGAGCAATAATACCCATCTGAAACCATTTTTTCTGTCCTTTGGGAAAGGCAGGTCCCAGTGGGGAATGCACTGACCAGCACATGCAGCAGAGATCACCCACAGTGTCCTCACCCAGTCCCCACTGACCATCTGTGTATCCCAGGCCATTTGATTGTGCACAGGTGCTAAATTCTAAAGCATTTTGGTCTATGTCAGGAGCATCTGTTCCCTGGGCTGTACACACACTGCAGTGCACGATTTGCTCCCCTGTCCCCACCCTGTCCCAGGGGTGCACTGCAGCGTTTCTCAGGATTGCTGCCTTTGTGCAGATGGTTCCAACCCCTTCCCTTGCTGTGGCAATCAGGAGCACACAGTAAAAGTGGCTGTGCTGGCAGGTCTGGGCATCCACAGGCAGCTGCAGAAGGCCCAGCTGGGAAGGCTGGCCCCAGGAAAGCACAGCTCTGTGTCTTTGTGACGTGCTTTGCTTGGAAGTGCACTAGACTGATTAAACTCCTGTTCTTGGCAGCAGTTTCTGATGTTAGTGGGATCACTTCAGCCCCTGGGGATCAGGACCAAGCCTGGGAACGGGACATGGGACGGGAGGAGTGGGTGGGGATGGTTTCTATACTGGGATCAATGCCCTTGATTGAAGTGTGCAGTGTTCCCATAGGAAAGGGAGTCAGGTCTGGGAACTATAGGAGTTGGTGAAAAAAATAACCATTCCTTCCATTCCTGCTCAGTGTCCCACACTGACAGTGAATGGCCTTGTACAGGTTTAAAAAACATGTGGGCAAACATCAGTGCCCTGAAAGGTTTCAGTGAGAACTGGAACATTTTGACAAGAGTGTGATTTGTTCCCCTCTTTGGCACAGCTGCCTAACTGTGATTGTGCCAAATGCCAAATGTGGCCTCTACCAGATTGGCTCCAGCCAAAATGGCTGAAACTGACCCCAAACTCCTCATCCCTGCAGAGCTGGGTGCAGCAGGAGCTGTGCAGGAGCCCGTGGCTGTGGTGGGTGGAACAGGGTGTGAGTGCCAGGGCTGGGCAGCAGCTGGGGCAGCTTTTGGGAGGGAGGGCCACAGGCAGCACTGCTGGGCTTGGGTTTGATGCTCAAGGATCTCCTGGGGAGCCTGCAGAGCAATCTGGCCACAGTTTGGGGATGCACATGGGTATTTTTAGAGCTTCTATTGCAACATGTGCAAATTTATTAGAGCTTGTTAATTAAAATTACTGTGGTGAGTGCTCGTTACTATATCTGACCAAAAAGCTTGCACAGACAGTTAAAAGAAAAACCACCAACCCCACGTTAGAATAAATGCAGGTTAGAACTAAAATGGGGTATCTAAATATAGTCACACTGCAAATGAATTTAGGCCTTTATGTGGTGCAGTTGTTGCTTTTTCCTGCCTGTCATTTTATGAGTTTCTTTAAAGATTTTCTGGTTTCTTCTTTGTTGTATATATTTTTTTTATTCATATATCCAGAATCCATTTTTATTTCCTTGCTATTGATCCAGATGTACAGCACACAGCATTGATTTCTGCTTGTATGTAATACATACACATTACCAATGGCATCTACCTCTGGCAATAGTAAGATCCTGGCCAGCTGTGGCCTGTAGGAGGATAGGAGTGATTTTCTAGGATCAAATCTAGGTGTAGCAAGGACTGCAGAGTGTGGAGTGAGATTTAGCTCTGCAATGTGCAGTATTTTGAGAGTATCACAGCCAATTTCTAAGTAGATCTACATGATAAACAAAAGAGGGTGGTAAATTTAAACTGTGGAGAATAAGGAAGAAAATGTAAATGGATTAGAGCATCGGGACAAAGAAATGGCATTGCAGAAGCAGCTTAGAAAACTGAAGAGGGTGTAAAGAGGCCAAAGGATCCTCCCAGCCCTCAAGTGTTTCTGTGCTCTTGGTTCTTTTCTGCAGCAGGGCATGAGGAGTTTTTAAGATGAGATCCAGACCTCATTGCTCCAGCACGACTGATGCCCAGACTAAGAGGCAAGGGAGAGATTTTCTTTTCTGTGTGGTTGGACTGGACTCGCCCTACCTGTGGTGGGGATTTCAGTTGTAGTTTGTAGAGCAGGCTGGTTTTACCCTCACCATTAATAACTGTGGCTTAATTCTCTTCACCTTCTTGTTACTGATTATTGACACCATTTTTTTTCTGTCAAAAGAGCTGTTTGGAGACAATTCCCTGTGTTGGTTTGACAGGCTGCTCCTAAGTTACCATCTTCTTATACTGCTTTACAAGTCAAACCTCATGTCAGGCAGGGCACTGGCATCAGGCTGGCAGAGCTGCAGCTGCTCATTTACCTTCCTCAGAATTTGTACAACATTCACAGTTTTCTTCATCTGAAATTTGTCCAGTGCTTTATGGGTTACTAAAAGTAACCATAAAAGTTACAGCAGTTTTAGCACTTGCAGATACTGAGTAGCTGAAGGGTTTGGATTTTTTAAATGTGCTATTTCAGTTGTTACTGCTTTACTGCTGGAATGAGAAATTTGGTCATCACCCTGTGATAACACTGCATTCATCTGAATTTTTTCTAAATAGTGAGGAAATATAATTATTCTCCCCCTTGTGTTATCTTTGGCAAGTCTGCTAGTTCTGCAGAGAAATAGCTCCATGTAATTGTAAAAGCTCTTTGCAGTATCCTTAATTTTTTTTCTTAATATTCTTTCCCTTGTCCATTTTGCTTCTGGCTCTAGAGCCTTCTTTGATGTATTCCGCACTGGAGAATGGGTCTGTCTGGGCTATGGAGTATTTTTCAGAGGCTCTCCAGAAAGAGCACTTTGGCACAGCTGTTCTGTTCAGGTTATGTTCTCCTCCTTCTACAGGAAGTCCATGGTAATTAGTATTTTTAATAGGCAACCACACAGAAGAGACAAGAAAGGAAATTTCTCACTATCAGCTTCAGGAGGAGCACAGAAGATGGTTTTCTAAGGTCTCTCCTACCCCAAGGTGGTGCTGCATTTTGACCCTAAGTTTGAAGTCTGTTCTGTCAGAGGTTTTTGGTTCTGGAGTGCAGAGATGTGATGTTGACAGGCTCAGCACTGGCTGTGTGTGACACTCCTTGGGAACCTCCAAAAGACAATGTCCCTGAGGGAGCTGTGTGTGACACTCCTTGGGAACCTCCAAAAGACAATGTCCCTGAGGGAGCTGTGTGTGACACTCCTTGGGAACCTCCAAAAGACAATGTCCCTGAGGGAGCTGTGTGTGACACTCCTTGGGAACCTCCAAAAGACAATGTCCCTGAGGGAGCTGTGTGTGACACTCCTTGGGAACCTCCAAAAGACAATGTCCCTGAGGGAGCCCTCCCCCTGACAGCAGGAGAGGCTGCTGTGCCCTGTGGAAAGCCCCTGGTGCTTGAGCAGAGAGAAGGGAGGTGTCCCTTTGCTTTTAAGGCATGCATGAAATATTAAAGGTTTTACTGTTCTCGAGGAGTAAGAAGCTAAGACAAGCCCTAACCAAAGCCTTCAGGACTGCATGACCACAGAACCTGGGAGAGGTATGGCTATAAATACCAGCTCTGTGGTGGAGCTCAGCACTGCTCCTTGGGAGGAGCTGGGTGGGGAGGTGCTGCAAGCACAGGTGGCCCTGTGGTCCTTGGCAAGTTTTGTCTTGAGGGAGTAGGACCTTTGGAATGAAAATATGAGAAATGTCTGAAAAGATGTGAAGTATAGGCTTGTCTTGCAGCTATGGAGTGTTTAAAACTCCTTATTTCTTACAGTACCCAGGCACAATCCTGACATTTCATAGCATGGAGGTGATGCTGGACTGCCTCACTTGTGCTGCAGCAGTGCAGGAAAACAGTCTGGATGCAAGAGAGACAATGAAGGTCTGTCACATCACCTGGGAGCTCACTGGAGCTCCACACAGGCATGTACCCAGTAGGGAGTGTGTTTTGAAGAAATAAAATGAATTGCAGAGCAATGGGAGAGGGAGGAGAAGAGGGTGGAGGAAGGGAGCAGTGAGGGAAGAAAGCACGAGACAACTGTGAGAGGAACAAACATTGCTTTGAGGATTTGTGCTTTATGCCTTTTGTGGGGTTTTCTACATTGCCTTCAGGCAGTTGAGGATGTGCAAGAGAAATCAGGAGATCAGAAGTGGTTGGATAAAAGTCTGCTCAGCCTCCTTCATCACTAAGCACACTTCTTGCTGGAGATGAAAAACAAACATTGGGTGCACAACCTGCTGTTTACATGTCTGGTGGATCTGTTCACACAGGGCTCTTCTTGCAGCCATGGAAAAGGCTTTTTTCGTGCCTTCTTTCTGAGGTTTCTTGTTATTTTCACAGAAAAGAGAAATGTGCAATGTGAGTAGGGCTGAGAGAACGACTGGGGGGCGCAGGGCTGGAAGGGCAGGGTCTCTGGGATGGCAGATGGCTCTTAGAGCAGCACAGGCTTTCTGAGAGCAGCCCCAAAGCAGGAAGGAGCTGTGGGTGCTGCTGGCAGCCCTGTGCCTGTGTGGAAAGGCTGGGACAGCCAGGGCACCCTGCCCATGCCATGAACCTTTGTGGGTGCAGCTCTGGGCTCTGCAGCAGGGTATTTCCAGGTTCACTGGATACCTGTGTGCACCATCCTGGTGTCACCACATTTCTCTTCACAGAGAAAAGCAAGGCACAATTCTTCCCAAGAATATTGCTGGGTTTCACATTCTCTGAACATCAGAGAAAGAAAACACAATTCTTATCATTTGCTGTGCCTGTGTTTGTGCCACAGCAGAATGCAATATGAAGATTTTTTACCCACAGTGATGGGGTTTTGTTTCCTTGGCCTGTCAGGCCCAGGTGTGTGTGTGTGTGTGTGGGGACTGTTGGGTGACAGTCACCAGATTCTGGCCAGTTGTGTGCAGGGTTGAGTGCTTGGCAGATTCAGTTTAGATGTAATGTAACATAGTGTAATATAGTATAGAATAACATAATATAATGAAGTCATTAATTAGCCTTCTGATAAGATGGAGTCAGATGCATCATTCTCTCCCCTCATCTGGGCTGCCTGCAAATTCTATATCCTGGCCCATCCTAGGGCTGTGCTGTGTCTTGAAGCAAACAGAGATGGTGTTGTGATGCAGTGGGTGGTGTTTAGAAGTTGAAATAGTTTCTTACTGCAGTATTTCAGATCATGGACTCAATCCCTCTGTGGTGGTGTGTTTGGAGGAGCTTGCTGTGCACCAGGCACAGGTGTCCTGTGCAAGGTGGGCAGGACTTCTAGAGACATGTAGAATAAATATACCCTAAAATTTAGAACTACTTATCAAAAACAACTGAAAAATAAGAAAATTTAGATGTAGGCAGTGTTCCCTTCAACTGTGTCAGCATTGTTTCAGTACTCCATGGGCTGGGAAGCATTTGCTATTACTGATTGTTAGTGTTCCATAGCAGCCTTTCATTGTCAGATGGATTTTCAATCTTTATTCACTGCTCTGATCGTGTTTCCTGTTCATGCCCTTCATCACACTGTCTCCTGAAGAAGAAATCCCAATACTACATGTATTTTCAGAGTTGAAAAAAAAATACTAGTGACTGGAAATATAATGATTTCAACTTCCAGTCCTGTGAGACATCAGAGGAGCAAGTCTGAGGAAGCTTTGCTGACACGAGGCTGGATGTGACAAGCCTGGTGCACTCAGCCTGCAGCCCCTTCCACGGCTGCCAGCAGGGACAGCACAGCCCTGCTTTGTCCCTTCAGCTGCCAGCTTGGCACCCACAAGGTGCCTCAAGTAAGCACCTTTAATTTAAGCCTGTAAACACTGCTTTTGATGGTCATTGACAACAGCCACGAATAGATGCAATATTACTGTGAACACAGGGGAAAACCTCATCAGTTTTCTGTAAACATATTTATCTTTTCAGCTGCAAATTAAACATTACAAATTTAATTGCAAATTAAACATTTGGGCCAAGACCCAGAGTTGTTATTTGGAAGTGATGCCAGGAGCTGTGGGATGTTTCCATCCTTGCTGCCTGGGCTGCCTGTGGGGCTGCAAGGCTCCACTGCTCAGGAGCTGGGAGCATCCTCAGGAATGTGCTCTGACCCAAACCCAAAACCCAATGGTTCCCATGAGGGATTGAACTGTGGGTTCCTCTCACAGGCTGTCCAGACTGAAATATCTCAGGTTCAGTCCCTCCTTGGAAAATGACACTTTTGGCAAAATGCTTTTCTTAAAAACATTTTCCCAGCTGCACAAGTTTCCATAGAAAATATTCGTCATCTTTTCCTATTTCAAAGTAATTTGCCGATTAAAGTAATCGATACTTGCTATTTAATAGAAGGTAATGGTCACACCAGCCTTAGGCTACATACCCACAGATTGTCTTTAAGGGCAATATTTCGTTGTGTTCTCTTAGTTATAAACTAAATAATTTTTCTTTGTTAGTATAATGATTAACAATACAACAAATTTCAATTATGACAGCAAATCATTACGGTATATTGAGATAAAATCAAGCTAAATCGTGTTGTAAATAAGAATCCATAATTTACCAGAATTGCATGGCAAATACGTTATTGGATTTTTCCCTTAGTCCCATGGCAAAAAGATAGAGATTTTATTAAATGTCTTTTTGCTTTTGAAAACTTAAAGTTCACGCTACTTTCATTTTCCACTAATAAATTCAAGATGTCCATATTAGTTTAACCTGAAATGAATTTAGTTTATTGCTGAAACTGAAATTCCCTGTGAACATCTCAGTGGATTAGATATATGTTGGTTATGTTCTTCTATGATTAAGTTTTTATTGATTTTTTTTTAAAGTCAGCCAGTTTATGTATGTTACTCCTCATTGCCCACCAATATTCTGCCATACTGCCCTTGACGTGTCAAAAAGGATGATATGTATTTAATTTACTTGGTTTCTCAATAAGTTACTAATGGCTGTTTAATATCCTTGAAGGTATGCTAATTTGGGCTTGAAAATAGATGCTGTTTTGTACAGGAGGATTGAATGCTGCTAATCTGCAGAACAGACACTGTCACCTGCTCTTTCCTTGTCCACTTTGTAAGGTGCAGCCCAGAGCAGGTGCTTTGGTGTTTTGTTTCTTTGCTGCAGGCTGGGTGGTGGTGCTGCAGCAGGACAGGACTCAGGGCTGTCTGTCACCATGGGGCAGGGCAGGCTCTGTGTCCTCCAGTCAGGTTTGGGCCATGTTTGAAACACTGGCCAGCCTTCAGCCTTCAGTAGGAACAATTCCCATTTTAGGGAAATAGGTAATTATTTTAATTTTTTTAATTAAAATTTAATTTTTTAATAGGTAACTGTTAAAGTATACAATGATCAATCTTTTGGAAGGGGAAAAAAGATGACTGTTACTGTTACAAACATATTTTGTTGATGAGGTGCTGAAATGGAGACCCACAGAAGCTGGATCAAGTTTCGGAGATTTTGAAGGAGCGACCCATCACAGTATTTAAATTTAAATATTGCATATTTAAACACAAGAAATACCAGACAGAGTCAGATTTTTCTCTGTGTTTGATTTAGATAATCCCTATTTATCCCCACAGGCTGAAATTATTTTCTTCCCTAGCATGTGAAATAGCTAAATTATTTTTATCCATTGTGTCGTGACTCAGTAGCAAGAACTTTCTGATCATTTTCTTTCATCCCCACCCAGCAAAACTCCCAGCTTTGCTCCAGCACGGAGCCAGGCAAGGAGGCTTTAATCATAACAGGGTCACACCTTGCATTTCACAAAAGTCAAACACTGCACTTCTGCCCTTGCTGGCTGTGTCACACAGTGTGAGCCCACGCCCTCTGAGCATGGGGCACTTTTGGGTTTTTGGGGGTAGTGGCTTGTTTGGGGTTTTTTCCCTCCTGGAGGGTGATGTCAGAGAAACTCAGTGACTTGAGCAGATCAGTGATCCTAATCATCTTCATCACATTAAATGATTCAGAAGGAGGGGGACTGTGTCCAAAAGTACAGCAAAATCCATTTGGCTGGGAAGAAGGAATATTAGAAATGCAGATATTGTTTTCCTATGGTTTGAAGGTCATTTTCACACTGCATGGAGATTTTCAAATGCATCCATGTATAACACGCCTGTTAGCATTTTGCTGGCATAACTTTATATTGATTGTCCTCTGCAAAGATTTTTAATAACAGCAGCAACGTAAATTCATTGAATGGGAATAGAGGCTAATTAAGAACAAATGTGCTGGTCCTGTTAAGAAGTTATTTATCACTAATTATGTACCCTTCATCTGTGACTTGCTATAAATACTCTGGTCCAAGCTGATGCTCTAAAAAGGCCAGTCCCACCTGTAGGTGTGTGGGCTGCCTGTCCTGCAAGGACAGGAGGAGGAGGAGGAGGAGGAGGAGGAGGAAGAAGAAGAAGAGGGCTGTGGCTGGGGCAGCCCAGCCCCTGGGTGGAAGTGGGAGTGTTGGCCAGAGGAATCCAGCTCTGCTGGGAGAGCTGGGGGAAGCTCCAATGTGAAGCAGAAAGCCTTTTGCAAACTTACACATACTTTGGCACTGTAACCCCCTGGGAAACGTGCACAGATGTGCCTCAGCCCACCATGAACACCACCAGGTGACTCCCTGATAGCTGAGTTTTGACATCATGACACTTCAGCTGTTTTCTCTCTGCAAGTCCTTTGCATGGCTGAGGAAGAGGGGTTGATTTGCAACAGGTTGATGCAGAGGAGAATTTTAAACACGCCCATTTGAGCGTTTGCAATGGTGTTAGCATTTCCCTATGCATCAAGAGGTGCTCTGCTTGACAAGCCCTGCTGAGGAGCCCTGGCACCAGGCAGTTCAGGGGCTGAGAGAAGCACCCAGCAGCCCCCTGTGTAGGCAGGAGCACGCTGGTCCCCTGTGACAAGGGAACAAGGGGTTTACAAGGGTTGGGGCACCCTTCCCAGCAGCACCAGACCAGTGTTCCTCAGCCTCTGGCAGCTCAGGCTGTGGTATCACACAGAATCCTGAAACACAGAGTAAATGCAAGCAGTGGCTCTTAGCTCTCATCCCCTTTCCCTTGGAAAGGTGCCTGTGCCACCTGCCTGGCTTGCCCTGACACAAGTGCAGTTACCTGGTGGTGCTGCCTCTCCACCTTTCACTGAGCTGTGGGAAAGCCCCAAAACGTTCTCAGACCTTCTCATCCAACTCAGGAAACTGAAACTCACTCCTGGTGCTGCAGAGACTGGCATTCCTTGGAGCTTATGATACAGAGCAACAGTTGTTACTTGCAAACAGTTGGTGCTAAAGCTCAGAAAATGAAAAGAGCCTGTGGAAATCATTAGGGTTCTTCAAATAAAAGGTTGGTTCTTAAAAAGAATGATTAATTAAGTAATTGACTACTGTTTCTTTGCGTGTAACATGCATAACCATCCCATATCACAAATTATTAACTTAAACCAGATTTTCTAAGGGAATCAAAGCCCTTGTTCAGCTTTTCTTATGAATAGGCTTTCTTTCTTGGGAAGTGATGTGTTATTACAACGTGCCTTTTGCAATCATCTTCTGTATATTTGCTTTGAGGGGAGAGATTGCATTTGCTGTTTAAGGCACAGTTTATCCTCATCTCTGTCCTACCTGCTCCAGGATTTCCCATTTCATGTTGGGGAAGGCACCCCTGGCAGCCCCAGCAGCTGAGGGGAGCTGGCTGACCAGATGGATTCTCCAGCCTTTCCCATCACAGCTGTATTGACAAGAAGCTAAGTTTGGGTTTAACAATGCTGTTCTGTTTTCAAGGGATGATATATAGTCACTGGTGCAATAACAGAGTGATATCATAGTGTCCAGTGAAATCCCTTAGCAACCAATTCAATATTTGCAGGAAGATAGTTGGAATGGTGAAAGCCAAGGCTGCCCAAGGAGTGAGGGACAGAGCCCCAGCTTGCAGAGCTCTTCCCTGCAGACTGTTTTGCACATTGCATCCTCAGAGCTTTGGGATGGTTTTCAGAAGTAATGATTCAATGGTACCTGTAGATAACAAAATGATTTTTTAAATTATTTTTTTTTAACTAAGATTTATTTAGTGCTTGAAGCTTGGCTGGCAGCTGCTTGTAGCTTTTGAAGCACTCTGGAGCTCACGTTTCAATGACATAAACTGGGCAAGGCTGAACACTGGAGGCTGGGACAGTGAAAAGCTCAGGTCTGGAAGAAGTGTTCAGTGTCTGCTGCTGACATTTGCCTTAACAAAGAAGCACTGTTCTATCAGAATAGCCCAGAAGACCATAATAATGCTGCTCTGATGTGCAGGCTGCCGTTGTACAGGGCTTCTCTCTCTGTGCTCTTCATGGCTCGAGGGGGAGTGTTACTTTTTTCTTTAGTGAAGGCTGTAAGGGGAGGGGAGCAAATTTCACATGAATCCACTGGGACCTCAGCAACTGGCCGTGTTTTAGCAGGCTGTTAAGATTTATTGCACAAACCCTTCTGAAAGCTCTGAAGAGATTTGCCATGCATTTTGGTGTCGGAGGAGCTGTGGGAACAGAAAGGTTGGCATTTAGCTCTAAATGACTCCCATAAAAAATGAACTGTTCTCTCCAAGTAGATGAGAGCTCCTGCACTGGCTGAAGGCATTTGGTGTGTTCATCACCTCGTGTGGTAATGAGCAGGACTGTTAATGTGTGATGAGAGCCCAGCTGGGGTCACACAAACTGAACGAGCAGGGGAGCAGAGCTGGGGAACAGGAAACTTTGGAGTCAGCAGCTGAGGCAGCTAGAGGGGCACAAGCTTTTTTTTGAATATACATTACATTAAATTTAGTTCTTTTTTGGAGGTTTTGGCCTCAGAAATGTTCAGGAATGGTGCCAGAATTGTGATACATAAATCCTACTTTTCACCACGAACTGTCTTCCTTGTCTTTCCTGTCATCTGCTTCTATATCAGTGCTGTCAGCACTTCTGCTTTCCTTGCCCTCCATTTTGTTTTCTTTCTGACCTACTCATCTTTATCTCTTCTCCTCTCCTAAGCTTTCTAAGTGCTTGTCACTCTTCTTTTCCCCCCCCATCCTTTCAAACCAAATCCATGATACAATTCAGCTTTACCTGATTTCTCTGTGGTGATGTCTGGCTGAGGCAGCTGTCAGTAATCCCCTTCTATCAGTGTTCAAACTCTTGGATACAGCAACCAGGCTAGAGTTTTGTATTCCTGAGTTTATATTCTGTCCAGTCACTTGGACTTTGAGCTCTTTCCTTATCTACTGATTTTGAAAATGCATATTCCCCATTATTATGGGCTTGCTTGCAGTGTCACAATCTGGAATCCAGGAGGAAAAGTAATAAATAAAAAAAGGTCAACCATGAGTATTTAACTATAAAACTGAGAGTAGAAAAAAATACATAAAACTTCAAAATTGACTGTTTTCTAAATGCTTTATTCCTGTGCTTATCTCTTTCAGTGATATGAGACTGTAATTTGGTTCAGATGTGCCTGTTCTGATACTGGAATTTGATGAGGTTTTTAATAGCATGACCATATAGAGGCTTGAACTTCGACAGAAAGGAAGGTTTTGATCTTATCATCAGGCTGGTGTAGTAAGGGAGATTAGTTCCTATCCAACCCACATCTTGCTAGATTGTAGAAGTGTTTAGGCACATTCAGTATTCAGGCTTTTTAATCAATTGTCCTTGATTGCAGCCTCTTCAGAACTCATGCAAGAGTCATCTGGAGGAATTTGGTTTACTTTTAGTGTACACGAAAGGGAAAGCCAACCTATAACAGATAATATTTTTATTAGATTTATTTGGTTTCTGTGTGTTTGCTTCTGGTTTCATATGATGTTATTGAACCTTTGCTGTTTTTCAACAGTCTGACATGTTTTCTACCAACTCTTTAGCTGGCTTAGGATGGCAAAGGTACTGGACATCAGCAAAGCTAAGCTGAAGATTGGCCCTAAGCAGCTCCATACAGCTACAAAAACTCCTGTTGCACACATATGGGGAGAAGGCATATTTTTAGTCTTGTCCAGCTGAATACCAGCTGCCTTGATTTTGCTCCAACTTCCCAAAAGCAGAGAGGGTTGGATGATGAAGCAGAAATAAAGCAAGGCAGGAAGGCTTGGTCAAGCAGAAGCACCTCAGGCATTCAGTTTGTCCCTGCCATGGCCTCTGAAGAGCCCATGCTGTTGCAAGGATGTTCAGAGAGGGGAATTAACCTGTGCTGCCCCTGACAAAGCTGTGCCTGTGCCTTCTGCCTTGGAGCCACCCACTGCCCACATCAGACACGTGTTCCTGTGCTGCTGGGGAAGCACAGGGAGCTGGGGAACGGCCTGCAAGGAGCTCTCTGAGGTCTCCTTCCACAGAGACACCGTTTCTCAGTGGGGAGGGAGGGTCAGTGACTCTCTGCACACTCCCATGGGCCCATCAATAACATCCTCAGTGGCTGGGCTCACAGAGGAGCTGGGGAAGGCTGGGGCCGTTCACTTCATGGCCACTGATGTTGGCATGGTCTTTAGCAAGCTGGGCCTTGCCAGCCATGGCAGCTGTCAGGCAGTTTGATGAGCCCAAAATGGGCTTCTGCATGCTCATCTCTACTAGCTGACATCCTATCTCTCTTCTCCTAAATTTTTTATGGGTGTATTATGAACAATTGGATTATAAGCTTCTGGTTTGGGGAACATGCTTCACCCTTAACTATAGTTCCAGGATCCCAAGTTCAACAAGACATGTGTCCCTGTGCCCTTTTCTATTTGTAGCTCTACTGTCATTTGCACTTTCAGGACTTAAATTTGCAAACCACCCCCAATACTAGCTGCTTTTGCCAAGCCCCTATGCTCTGGGAAGCCTCCCATTTCCTCTCAGCTTTTGGTGAGTCCTTGGCATCTCCTCACACCCAGGGCTACTCATCAGCTCGCAGCATAGCCAATGGCAAACTCCTCATTTCTCCTTCTGGCACCAGATCCTCTCCAAACCATTGTCATTGAAGTCACATTGGTCTCTGTGCAGCAAGCAGGGGCTTTTCAGGTTGCCACAGCATTAATATGTGCCTGAAGCTGAGCAGATGGAGCAGGGATGTTTGCACAAATAAAAGCAGCATGTCCAGAAAACAGCAATTTGCAAGAGCTTGCAGTGTGTTGTGGTGAGTCTCACTTTGATGGAAGGAGAATTATACTGCAGAGGCAATTTTCAAATGGGAAAGGAGAAGGGTATTCCTGAACAGCCCAGGCACAGTCACCAGGTGGGTTCCCCATTCTCACTGCACCCTGTTTGAGGTGGCACCACCTGATGGCTGTGTGTGATTCCTCTGCTCCTGCTTGTCCAGGGAGGAGGTGGCAGACTCGGGGAAGAGAATAGTCTGTCTAAAACCAGGCACACTGCATGAAGACAGAAAGCTGAGCATCAGAGATGAGAAGTGCAGTCCCAAATGTTGTGCACAGATAGCACTGAACCTGCTCACTGAGCAGTGTCTACACAGGTAACATATTGAGAGAGTTCTGACAAATGCCAGTGCTGCCCTAGCCTTGTTTTCACTGCAAGCTGGTTCTGTGGGGATCAGAGCACAGTTGTGTCAGAGAGACAGGGAAATGCTGCCCAGCCTGCATCTGGAAGGACCAGTCCACCATGGGAAGAGCTTACAGGAGTTTGACTTGTTCTCCCTCTGCAGAGGGGTGCAGAGGTTTAACAGCTTAAGCCTCTTCCTAAAGTTGTATTTTTAAAAGGTTTGATTTTTAAACATCACATTTCTACAATAACTTCCAACTTAAAACCAGTTTTCTTGCTTGAGGATCCTGTGAAGTTGAAAAGAGGAGCAGAGGAGAGCTCTTCCTTGCACAAACAGGTTGGTTTGGCCTTGCCACATGCTTTGCATGTCTGCAGTGACTGAAGCCTGTGCTGCACTGGGAGCCAGGTGTACCCTGAGCTGTGTCAGTGACACAGGGGCCCCTCACAGCTCCCCAGGGCAGGGCTGAGGACAGGAGCAGCCTCTCCACATGGCACCCAGGAGCAGGGCACAGGGGCACATGGGCAGCTCCCATGGGGGCAGTGTGAGAGCCTGCACACCTCCCGGGCTCTGGTATTTGGCCAAGTGTTCTTCTTCACTTCCATGCCCAAGAGAGCTTTTCTTGGCACTTCTGTCCATCCCTCTCTAAAGATACTGGGTCATTTGGGGGGAAATCCCAGTTTTAAGACCAGCCACAATGAAGGCAACTATTCTTGGCTGTTTGAGAAATAACATGGTATTTGGTTTGAAGCACTGTTCCCTGGAGCTTCTTTTTGAAACTAAAAATAATATCTTTTTACTAAGGATAACAGTGCACGTTTCCAGGAGAAATATAGGGCTGGTGTGTTTGTTCATTTTCTTAGAGAGTAAAGCTGTGTATTTAAAAGCCTGAATAACCTCCCTAGAGGAGCCCTGATTCCAGTGAGGTGACTCCAGGTTTTTAAGCAGAGGTCAGTGCAGCCTCCTGAAACAAGAAGGGGTCTTGTCAGCCTTGTGGCTGAGGACCTGGTTATTTTTGCTGACTGAGTGTTCCCTTCCATTTTGGGGGGTGTTTTCAGATATTACCTCTCAGGACAAATAACTGCAGGTTGCCATGGCACAGCATGGATGGGGCAGGCCTTCCCTCTGGCAGAAAAGCAGGCTGGAGTGCACTGCCCGGGCTCACAGCCAGCCAGGCCTGGGCTCCCCTGGCCTGGGGTCCCCTACACCATTCCCTGGGGCTGCAGAGGGGCGTGGGCACAAAGCCAGGCTGGGGGCTTTACCCTGGACAGGCACATGGGTCCCCACATGGGGTGTGTGTGGTTAAAATGGAGAGAGGTGGTCTGAGGGGCCAGATTACTGCTCATGGAGCAAAGGAACGCTGCTTCAGTTGGGAGGGGAAGGGAGGAAAAACCACACAGACATTCCTTTCCCTGCAGGGCTGCCAGTCACCAGCTCTTTCCTTCTTCAGGGGGAAATAGTGCACCTTTGGATTTGAATGATTCAATTACTACTTAGTGAGATCCTATGGAACTTGCATTGGTAACATTTCCTAGCATAAAAATCGTCTTGTCAAGAGCTTTTTATTTTTGCCCCATTGGAATTTTCTCCTTTGGCATGTCATGTCCAGCTGCTTCTCCAGATGGAGGCAGGGGAGCAGTTGCCAACTCCCTCTGGGATGAGGAGAGGGATGGGAGTGATTGTGCAGGAGGCAGCAGAGTGCAGCTGTTGGGCTGCAGGCACGCGAGCCTGGGCTGCCCTTGCTGCCCCTGGATGCTCAGACACCCTGCTGGATGGCCAGCCTGGTCACCTGGCCTGTGTGCCCAAGCCCAGCTGGCAGGCTGGGATTTTTGGAGCCACGGTATTTTTGCTGTCTCCCCTGGGTTATTCTGTATTCCAGCTGCTTTCAAAAAACAAAAAAAAAAAAACAAAAAAAAAAAAAAAAAAAAAAAAAAAGGAAAAAACAGAGGACACTAAAGTTCTTGAGAACTTCCCCAGATGCTGCTCATGCTTTCCATAGTATGATTTCTGATGTGGGGCAGTGAGTAGGATTCAGTCTGTGTGGGCAGTAGATAGGTATTTTATCTAGAACTTTATTTTATCTAGTTTTCTGTTGGTTTTAGCTTTCCAGCAGGGACCCAGCATGGCACACAGGGTCCAGCAGACCTCCCTTGCTCATCCAAAGCCATGTGGTCATGGTCAGTTTGCCAAGGTAGTGCTGTTCCCCTTCAACTTGATCCTGTTTCATCCTTATGGTTCCCAAAGGGCCAATTTCAAGGTGAAACTTCCTCAGAGTTTGCCATCAGTTTTTATCTGTCTAATCTTGCCTGTTAAAGGCTTGCATTTCAAAGGCTGCTAATAACCTTTCTACCAGAGAACTCTGATACAGTTCTATCATGCTCTGTGGATCCAAGCTGGCTAACACTGTTATCATTCTCAGCACCTTTTGGGAACAGGACCTCCATTCCTCAGAGGCTCTCAGACACACAAGAAATTCCACTCAAAATTCTGCCTTTGCATCTGGGTACGTGAAGTTTGTGCTGAAATCCAAGGCACAGAGAAAGGGATGAGGGTAAGAGAAAGCTTGCAGTGATCAGCTAATCTTCAAAGTCAGCAGGCTTTCCTCATGCATCCCTGATTGGGAGGCTGGAGCACACAGAGCTGCTGAGACACAGTTTTGTGTGGGAGCTGCTGGGGGAAGAGCTCGGGTGTTGGGACCGGTCTTGCAGATTTTCATACATGAAATCGTTTTTATTCATTTGTGTCTCCCCATTACATTCTGTAGATTGAAGATGGCTTCAGCTGGAGACATGCTTTAATTACAGAGAGGCACCTGAAGCCTTTAGGACTGTGATGGAATTACTCTCCATTTCCAGGTCTCTTTCCCTGGCATTATTTTCCCTTTGATTTTGATTTCATGATATGTGCCACATCAAATTTTGCTCATCCAGACTTTATGGGTACCTTTCCCCTTTGATTTAGCTTGATTGTAAATCAAACATGTCTGTGGTTTCTGCCTGCAGTGCTCTCCTATTACTTCAAGCCCAGCCTAGCCTGGATTTCCCCTCTCTGGCACTGCAAGCAGGAGGTTCAGGACACATGAAACCCATCTTCACTCTGTTTCAGGCTGCCACATTTTTAGTGCATCTCATCTCCTCCACTGAGGCAGTAGTAGATTCTTTGCAGGTCACTGTGATTCATCTTCCAGTGTTGCACCAGCTAGAGAAATCACTCCTGGGGTAAGGTAAGATTCTCACTTGCCTGGGATCAGCCAAGATCCATGGAGATCTGCTGAGCTGCACCCAGCTGGGAGCCCTGGCTCTGGGGCTGGAGTGGCATCAAGAGGGTTCAATGTGGTGAGTGTATGTGGGTATGGACACAGATGGTACAAGAAGCTCAGAATTTCCTTTAGCCAAAGGCACTTGACAAACAGGACAGCTTTTCTCAGCATGTCTCGTAATATTTATTTATTCTACATATGTGAGATGTTCCAAACTTTCATCTCCAAAATAGCAGGAACAGTACGAGTAGCACAGCCAGCCAAAGGAAAAATAAGTAGATCCCCAAAGAAGTGATTTATAGGATGTAAATCACTTACAATAATGAATGTAATCCCGTTGAACAAGTTCTTCATTGTAATAACTTAACAGGCATCTGTTGATTTTTATTTCAGATCATAAATGCAGTCCCTGCAGTTTTATAAAAGCATTTATTTGCAAATGATGTTGAAAACT
This sequence comes from Agelaius phoeniceus, assembly GCF_051311805.1. NCBI lineage: Eukaryota > Metazoa > Chordata > Aves > Passeriformes > Icteridae > Agelaius > Agelaius phoeniceus. The sequence continues at coordinate 3,024,552 of NC_135274.1, read as the reverse complement.
GTTTGACAAAGTCTCATCTTCTAAACAGAGGGCAGATCTCTGCATTCTATTTCAGTGTGGAAGTAGCAGGAGCTGGTGAGCCTGGCCTGGCTGTGCTGTGAGCAGAGGGGCTCTGGCAGCAGCCTCTCAGCAGTGCTGCTCTCGTGCTGTGACAGCAGTCAGGACACTTGTCCCCAGACTGTGCAGCAGCTCCGTGAGCTCCGAGCCAGCCGGCACTCCCAGCACAGGGCACGTCTGTCTAGGGGGGCACAGAAGGAATTAGAATGCTGAGAGCTACAATTAGAAGTTAGATATTTATTTTGCAGGCCTTGCTGTGATGTGCTAATCCCTTTCTTAGTACAGAAGAATATTTATTTTCTTCTGTACTTAGTGTTTCACTTTGAAGTTGTTCAATAACATCTGCTGGTGACCGCAGTGGATGTTACAATTCTGGTACATCAATTGCAGTTTAGGCTTCATTTGAGGCTCTGTTAGAGGCCCTGGGTCTCTGTCAGTTCTCTGGTTCAAATCAACTCTTTTCCCTCTGAAGACCCCAGCCCTTAAGGCACTGGATAAAAATCTCTTACTTTTGGTACTGCACTAATTAGTTGTTTCAATGAGTGTTTAATTACCTGCCTGCCTAAAACACTGTTTACAGTGTCAGAAAAAGCTTTCAGTAAAAAGAAGAAAAAAACTATTTAAACAATGTAAGAACCATGCCCACTTCCTAATCAAGCTAAGCACAGGCAAGTTCTGAGAGTTAGGAAGGGGCTGACACCCTTATGGCTGTTGTGTCAGTTTGCCTTGCCACACTTCACCAGGAAGCAGAAACAGAGATCTCAAAAGAGCGAGTAGGAGCACAAACATAAACAACATAAGGAAAGCAAAGTGGATGTGCTTGGATAAATGGGCAACAAGCAGTGATTTTTCTGCCTGTTTCTCTAAAGCCAAACTTTTGAATAAGGTTTTTGTGCAAACCAGGAAGCCAGTGGTGGAATTTAAGTGTCTGAGGGTGTGAGAACCTGAAGCCACAGCTCAGACTTCCATCTGCCTCTGAGGTGTGTTTTTCATCACCATATTACATCATCAGTCTCAAGAACATTAATGATTTGCTTGTTTGCCTTTTTTTAACCTTGAGCTTTTTCTTCATCAGTTCCTCTTGCATATCTCCTCTTTTTGTACTCTCCTGTGTTTGTCTGCTTATGAAGTTTGTAAAAGGTGACATTTGGGGTATTAATGAAGATGTATATTCACATTCATCATATGATAATGGACAGCATTTAGGATCTGGTGGATGTGATCCAAAATCCCCCTGAATTCAGTAGGAGCATTTCTTTTAAAGGGCTTTCAATCAGACTCTGAGCTGTCAATGTGGTCTGCCTTTCCAGAGGAAATCCTGAGTAGGTAACTCATTTCATTCCACATGTTACACTTTCTTCTCTATCTGTTGCTTTTCTTTCCTTTCTTGATGTGCATAAAGGATGCTCATTGTGACTTGGTGAATATTTCCTCCTGCTGGCTGTGTGTGAGGCAGTGTCCACAGTGCAAATACAGTTGGAGTGGAGCAGAGTACACATGTGCTTCACATGTGGGATTTGTTCATTTCTCAGGGCAGGTTGAACATTTTTCTTCTACAACTTTTCCTGTGCTGCAATTAAATTCAGATTTTGCTGCAAAAAAATAACCTTATCTGGAGAGTTCATGTGGTGTTGAGGGAAGCATCTGAAATCTGCTGTTAACTTAAATGGTTTCCTCCTTGAATACAGAGTTGATCTATAACAAACTGATTCATCTCGACAGACTGACTTGTACAGCAGCTCATCATCCAAGTGGTTCCCACTGTGGCATCGCTTGGGTTTAATTAGAAAAAACTGTTCTGAATGGTGCAGAGTGGAAAATGTTGGCTTAAGTAAAAGCTCAAATCCCAGAACATATCTGAAAAATTCAAAGATCTGAGTTGGCGTGGGAAGATCCGTGTGCACAGAAGTGTTCCTGAGGTTTAGACCTCAGTGATCATCTGTTAGACTCCCAGGAAGCTCTTTTAAGTCTTTAGATAGAATTAGTTTTCTCAACTGGGTACAGGGAATGAGTCCCAAAGAGAAGTCTGATGCACAAGTTGAATTATATTAAATACTGTGGAAAGTAAGTGATTTTAATGAAAGCAACCCAGAAGTGTTATTCCCTACTGTGCAGCCCTGTGTGCCCTTGGTGTTCAGTGTGTGGACAGTGTTCATCTGGCAAGGGAAAAAATTCCAGATTTCCTGCTGACAGATGAAAAAATACTAAATGTTGCTGTAGGCAAGTTGCCACCACACATTATTTCTTATGAAACATGTTTTTGTGGTTTGATTTTTGAGTCATAGCATTTTTAAGGCACACAGAGGGTGTGTCGGGGTGGCAGGACGGGTGCTTCGTGTGAGGCTCCCAGCACACTGCCAGGCTCCTCACCAGCTTGCTGGGCTCTGTTTCTGGCCTGTCACTTGCCTGTGGCTCATGAGTCACTTGCTTTAAGGGGTATTTTATAAATCCCCCACAACAGGTGTCTAAAACTAGATTTAAGTATAATAGGGGTTTGTTTTGGTTTGGTTTTACTCTAATTGGTTTTTCTCAGTAGCTTTAGGCTTAGCAAGTCCCTTAATTATGCATCATCACCTGGAGGCTCCTCTGAAGGTTACCACAATGCTTTAGTCATGGCTTTGTATGGAACATACACATTATGTATGGAAGCAGCCCCAATTCCTGACTCCTAAAGCCCAAATACTTTGTTTACTTATCTCGTTGTATCTGTGTGTGTGTATATATAAACCAAACAGCATGATATGTATCAAGTTTAAAAAGAAGAAATAACATGAAAAGCATATATCATGGGGAGATGGGACTTAGTTATTGACATGGCCAAACCTTTCTGTGTGTGTTCAAACCTCACTGAGCACTACCAGTACTGGGACTGTCCTTTCACCAGTGCCCTCCTGCCAAAGGACTCACCTTGGCCAAGCCACACTTGCAGCTTTGTGTGCAAGGGACATCTGGGTACACAGTCATTCTCTTTTTTACCCTTCACCAAGCACCTTTCATTCCTGGCTCTCCAGTTTCTGCTTTGCTCAGACAGGTGAGGTAGGCCTGTCAAAAGCATCACCTTGTGCTCTTGGGGAGCGGGTCAGGGAGGCAGCAGGAACGCTGAGCACGCATTGCACATGCACAGTCACAGCCAGGCAGGCTGCAGAGCCCAGCAGCCTGGGTCAGGGCAGGGAGTAATTATTGAAGATACATAAAACAATAGCTGAAATTAACATTTTTCCATTTTAAGGGTCACTTTCAGTTGATCTTCTTTAACTTCGTGTACTGGCTGGGTTGTGAAAGGCAGCGTGAAAGGGGAGTGCTTGGGAAGCCTCTGTGGTGGTGGTAGCCAGGATTTTGGAGTGTCTCCAATACAGGGTTGTGTATTGTACATTTAGTGATCTGCCTGAAGGGAAAAAGATCCACTGGAAGTTTGCTGTCTGCTTTCAGCTGCTGCTATCTCTGCTTTTGTTTGCTGAGTCTTAAAGTCAGCCCTCAAAAAGGCTTTTTTGTACAGGTTAGTCCACTGCTTTCCTTCTGAAACTCTTTCTGGAGCAGTGACCTAGTAAGAAAGAGCCAAGTCTATGTGGTGTATGAGCTGATTGCTGCTAATGCCCTATCAGTAAGCTGGCAATTCCCATGACTTATCCAATGTTTTGTATCTGAATGTTAAAATGAAATAAAGAAAGGTACCTTTAAAAAGTAGGGTAAAGGAATGAATAATTTCCAGTACTGTTGCCCAGTCATCAGAAGTTATTCTCATCAGCTCTAAATTTACATTTCCCTTGACAGAAATACACACAGGTAACAGATGAAAATGGTTGATTTGTTGTTTTGGATACACTAGCAATTAATTGCAGAGAATTCCAACTATTTTGTTCAGACCTGCCTGCAGTGAGAGGAGACAAGGGTGTTCTTATTTTGATTTACTGTCATTTATGAGGTTTCAAAAGGGAGTGGCTCTTTATTTTCCATTTTCTATTCAAGTTAGCCACTGGTTCTGGAATGTACAAATCTTCTATAGGAGCCCATTTTCCCCCAAAATAGAAAATCACTGCTGTTTAATACTCTTATAGTCAGGTACTGCCAGGGTACTCTCCATCTCCCAGCCTCTGGAACCTTCTGGAAGCAGCACCACTTCTTTATCCTCTGGAAAGGATAGTAGAACTTAGGATCTTTCCTCTGCAGCTCCTAGAGAGCACAGTGCTGGGCACAGCCAGTTAAAATCCAAGTTAATGCAATGGTCCTGGACCTGTCTGCTGGGGAGAAGGGAAGGAGTGCTCACTTCTCTCCAGGCCTGCTGACAGAACAGCTCTGAACACCCAGTCCTGAAGGAGGTGGCCCAGAGCCAGGCTGGGCAAGCCCAGTGTGCCATCAGCAGCTGCAAACAGAAAAGACTGATCATGTTTGAGGGGTTTGGGTTGATAGAAGAGGGCACAGATTGGAAGGAGTGGCATCAGACCAGAATATGCACGTCGGCCTTTTGGAGAAAACAGCCCCTGGCAGCTTCCCCGGCTGGAATATGTTTCAGCTATTCATGGTACTTAGAGGTGGCAAATACTCACTAATAAACAAATGGGAGTTAATTTCTTGGAGGGACTCAGTTTGGGTTGGCAGATCTCTCTGTTGCTTCTGAATGGCTGAATCTCTTTTTTTAGAGTCGGGCAGGAATTTGGGTTGGTTTCAGCCGACGGTTCTTTCTGTGGCGAGCGCTCTGCAAGCTGCCCAGGGAGCAGCAGGGACTGGGAATTACATGTGTCAGCCCACCACCAACCATCACTGTGGCCAAGGAGGGCTGGAAAATATAGGTTTCTTTCATTGGGCTCCAGAGGGACTTGCCAAAAAGCCACACTTTTCAGATAAAACATGGAGAATTACATCAGTTCCAAGGCATGCCACGCTGAAACCTCCAACACAAACCAGCTGACTTAAGCATGGCAACATATCCAATTGCACCACGATTATAGAGCTGTCATCAGCTGTGGCAGGCACCCTGAATACTTCTGTAATGGCCATGGGCACCAGTGCTCCTGGGGCTTAGAGAGAACAGAGGCTTGTTGGGGAGAGCAGAGAAATGTTGAAGAGGTGTAGGGTGAAGAAACACATTTCTGCATTTCTTGGCACTGTTTGCCAAGGGTTTGGTGGTTTTTTTCATTTCTTGGCACCGTTTGCCAAAAAGACACGACAAGCACATGGTCTTTAAAAAAAAATGAATAAATATCCTTTAAAAGAAAATAAATATAGTTGAGTAAATAGTCACTGTTGCTGAGGGACACTCTGGACCAACAGGACTGAAGAAATGCCTTGACAGAGATCCAGACAAGCACCTTTGGAAGCTTCAGATCAGAGTCAGTGGGTGCTGTATAAATATGGGATGAGGAGACAGTCCTTGGCCCTAAAGATCCTAGTGGCAAAAGTTCCTGTGAAGGACAGACAGAAATCACAGAATCACTGATACTTTTGTAGGATTGGTATGTTTTAAAAAGAGCTCATCCATGCATGAGAGGAATGACATGGATACCTGTGCAAAACACACCTTCCCCTGATTCCTCCTGGATGCCCAAGTGCTTCACATGGGATTGCTTCAGAGTTACAGTTGTGACTCTCACCTCTGATGTCTGAAATATTCCACTGCATCCAAAAGAGAAGGAAGAAGCTCCATGCTTCCTGCTAAACCCCTGAACAAGCATTTTGCCACTGGAGCTGCTCCTGTCTGGTTTCAGTGAGCTTGGCTGGGAGGTTCTGCTCTCCAAGGCTCCTGCTTGTGTTGCACTCACAGTTTGCTGGGTGCTAACATCAGTTTGATGTAAACTGAGGCATGTGTTTTAGCACCCAGGAAGATTAACTGCTGGAACATATTTCTGAGAGGAGCAATGGAGTCTATTTCTCATAAACCCTTCTGGAAGATGTGTGTTCCCAAAATGCAAGTTAGGGTGCTTCTTGTGATGCTGCCTGTCTCTGACATGAAAAATCCTTGGTCAGCCTGCAGGGCCCACAGGCACTTCTGCACTCAGGGTCTCTCCAGCTGTGGAATTACCACACCCAGAGGGTGGCTGGGCACTGGAACAGGCTCCCCAGGACAGTGGGCACAGCACCACACCTGACAGAGTTCAGGAAGTGTTGGTACAACCTCTTGGGCACATGGTGTGCCTCTTGGGATGTCCTGTGCAGGGCCAGGAGTTAAACTCAGTGATCCTGTGGGTCCCTACTCAGCCTGTTCTGTGATTCTGTGAAGTAGGATCACATATGTTGGTGCTAACATCTTCTCAGAGATGCTGTGCTTTCTGGAGTCCAGATTAATCCATGAGACAGGCTGAGTCTAAGGGAGTTGTGTGGCAGGGTAAGCATAATTAATGCTCTGAGAGACCTTCCTGTGACAGCTATGGAGGCAAGAATAGGATCTCTAATGGTTTCAGTTCCTGCACAGCCTTGGGCATTCAAACCCATGCTATCCATGCAGAAGGGGGTACTAGTTGCAAGCCTGATCCAAGAGATCCTTGCTCTTTATAAAATATGTCACAGGATCTTCAACTTTTACCATATCAGCTTTTACATGAAGGAGATCCATGGAGGCAAGTCTGTTGATCAGGGCCATGGTGCTTCTCCTTTCCAGCAGCTCCTGGGCCCTGTGGGGTTTGGCTCACGTGAACTGGTGTTCTTTGAAATTGTTCTGCTCTAAGCAGCATTGCAACGTTTCTGTGATGCATTGATTACATCTATGGAAATGCAATTTATTACTGCCACCACCTTTGGAAGAAACAGAGACGTTGTTCTGAGAGGTGCCCCATGGAATAGGTGAGTTAGGGAATGCAGAAGATGACTCCTGAGGTTTATTAAGGAAAGAGAATGGAGCTATTGAAGTGATGAGCAATGTGCTGTACCAAAGCAATGTAAATTCTTTATCAGCAGCTCGTGGTTAGCTCCTGTCCCAGATGGCAGCACTCAGGAGAATGAGTGCATTGAGTGGACCCCATCAAACCCCCAAGGAGCTATCTGCTCATTTTCCTGCCTTGTTGACTCATTGTGTTGTACTACAGTGTGAAGCTTTGGAGTACAGCACGAGCTGGCTGGCACTGCCCTGGCTGGCACTGCTCTTCAGGAGGAGCAGGAGTGGCACAGGTGGAGCTGCTAAGGCACAGCTGAATCCCACCAGTCAGAGTTGGACCATTTTCTCCATGGGTCTGGCAGATTTCACCTCGATGGGAGAGGAGCTACTTGGTTTTGTTTGCAGCTGTGTGTCTGCTATTTTTTATCAGATGGGAGAGAGGGTCTCAAGGTGTGACTCAGCTGATTCTGTGTTTCTTAGGGTGTTGGTGGGACCAAAGTTCTCCATAGATGAGGGATGATTAATAACAAAACTGAGAGTATTCTTGAGTATTTCTGCAGAAGCAGCTTGTTGAATGACACAAACCATGACACAAACCATGTTTTGCTGGTTCTGTTGCAGAGAAGGAAACTCCTTTGGGCAGAAAAAGGGCTGCTTTATCAGGCTGTGATGTTGGTTTGGGAGTCCTCCACAGGAATACTGGCTGCAGATTGAGTAAAGGACATGGAGTGTCAAGCATAGAGGCATAAAAGTCATGTATTTTTAACTCAATTAGTTCATGCAAAGTCTGGGATGGAGGAACTGTTTGGGCTTTGTGAAAGAGTAGCCTGCATTTGAATTTTAACTCTGGATGAATTCACACTCCTTTACTGAACTGCCTGCTGGCTTTTGGCATCATGCCCCTGGGATCTCTGTGCATGTTTATTTCATTAATAATTTGAAGTTGACTCTAGCTATTGCTGCATGGAAGCATCAAAACACAAAGACTAACAATAAAATTATTGTTGAGCTTCTTTAAAGATCATATAGCAGGCCCTGAGATGCAGAATCTTGTTTCTTAAGATAGAGTTTGCATATATAAATTTTCTCATTTTTATATCTGTAAAAAGTTTTCACAGGATTAAGGTAAAACCTTGGCTCAGGGGTAAAGCATCTTACTCGTTATTGCTGGAGATGTATGTCAGCTGTACAGTTTCTAACATGTTCACACTGGTCACATTTGAAGTTTCCAGCTCATTTCTTCAGGGTTAAGTTTCTTGAAGTGTTCTCATCCTCCCCAGTGAGTTCCCCCAGGGCAAGTAATATTTTGCAGTATGTGGGAATTGAAGTGATATGCCTTTATCCAGTGTTTTGTTAGCTGCATTGTTTGTATGCATTGGATTGCCTAGGAAACCATAATAATCTTGTTAAAATAAAGATTTAATCTCTCTGTGGCATTGGGGCTAGTTCAAGAGCCACACTAACACTGGCAGCTCGTCCCAGAGCACATTAATTTAGGGCATTTCTCTTTCTGGGAGGTGGCTGAGCTCTGGCACTGCCCATTCCTGCCCCCAGAGCTGGGCACCAGCAGCAGCCCCGTGGTCACCGTGGTGCAGCAGGGCTGGGCCCCAGGGCAGAGCAACTGCAGCCTTGTGCAGCTGGAGAGAGCCCTGAGAGGGCCCTGGCTCAGCAGCTCCTGCAGGATGAGCCCCAGAGACTCTGCCCAGCAGCAGCTCCCAAGGACACCCAGGCAGCTGCAGAGGCACCAGCTCAGAGCTGCCTCTCTCAGCCTCTCCTGCCCCCAGAAGAGCTGGAGTGGAATCACCTGCATTTCCCTGTGTTTGGGTTGTGGCCAGCTCACTGAATGCACTTTTCTAAGCTCTGCTGTGCTTAGGGTTTCCCCAGTTATGTGTGCTGTTAATGATTTTTAGCAAAAGAGGAGGCTGCCTTCTCCTCTAGCTCACTGGGAGATAGATCCCTCTCGTGGAGGCTTTCCAGGAGGGAATCTCCTGTGGCCTCCATCATCTCTTCCACAGAACTGTCCCCATGGCTGGGGCTGGTGTGGCCTGAGCCATCATCCACTGCTCAGGATGCTGAGACTCTGGACTTGGCTGTTCCTCCCCTCTTGATCACAACTTCCAGTTTTGGATTGCATCAGGTCATTTCTATATATGTAGTTAAGAAATTAAACCAAAGTATTGACCTCTGTAGACATCCAGCAGCTCCTTCAAACAGCTCCAGCCTTTCTTCTCTTCCCTGGTTCTTAATTTGCACTTTAGAGAGTGGGCTGCTGCTCGGAAGGCAACTGCTGATGGAATAAAACCTGTCCCAGTTTGAAGATAATCAACAAAGTTAGTCCATGAAACAATTTCTAAGATATAAACAAGATCAAAGCACTGTCAGATGTGGACACCAAAAGAGTAGGCTTTGATAATTTAATCTACCAAATTACCAATTTTGGGGCATTTGATTTGTTATTTCTTCAAATTAGAGGCCAGATGCTGCTGCTCTTAGTTTTTAATCTCTTAAAAATAGAAGAGATTACTGCCAGAGGAATGTGCTGCTCAGGCAGAGTGATGCTGGTTAACCCTTTCAGTAAATCATTTTAATTGCAGTTTGCTCTTTTTCTGTGACAATACAACCCTGTGCTCAGTTGTGGTGCTTCCAGGCAGGTGAGCCCATCAGAGCTGCCTGGTGCAGCAGAAAAGAGTCCTCGTGGTCTTGCACCTTCTTCCTTTGGTTTGTACATCTCTGTCTCATATTTTTCTGCTCTCACTCCTGTTCTCAGCCTAAGCAGGTCCATCCTGCATTTTCACAGTCTTTTCATTTCAGGAGACACTGGCTGGGCTGGTGCTTCTCCAGTATCCTCTGGAGACAAGATAATGAGTCTGGCACTGATAACAACTGCTCACCCAATGGCACTGGGTGGAGGAGGCTGGATTATGTGATGGGCAAGTCTGTTTATGTATTTCTGATGGGATTAAAGAGCCTGTGTTTGACCTGGGCAGTTCCCATGCTTTGGGCTGTTTGAAAAACCTCCCGGGGGGAAGGGAGGTGTCTTCAAGGGGCAGAGAGTTTTCTATTATGTAAAATAATACAGAATAAGCTCTTGTATTATGTTTTACTGTCTGTATTTGCTCAGCCCAAATTAATTCAGCATGCTTTCAGGCCAGGAGAACCTAGCTGAGCGCTGCCAGAAGTCAGCAGCAAATTTGGTAGTAGATACATTCTTTTCTTTCAGCAATGAATACACATTAAAGCTCAGGAGAGCAGCCCCTGGTGGGGGAAATTTCATCCTGGAAGGGAGATTTGGAAAAATCCCTAATTGTGGGGCAGAGAGCCTGCAAGAAACAATGAGATGACACATCTGCTGCTGCTGCTCTGCTCTCTTCTCACTCTTCTGAAAGCTGGTGTTGAAACACTTTTTCCTCTTCTGCTGGCTGACAAGTCCTTATTGTGGCCTGATTTTTGGTGAAGGTTTGGAAGTGAGCATTTTTGTTTATCAGAGCAGGCCCTTCCCCAACTCCCCATACCCAGCACCCTCCTCCCAAGCACTCCTGGCATTTCATCCCCTGCACTTGGGGGCTGATGAGGCAGCAGTGTGTCACCACACAGCTGTGGCCTTGCAGAAGGAAAGCACCAGCTGACACAGAAAAAGGGAATTACTGGATCCTGCAGTGGTGCAGAGGACACCAGGAGAGCCTGGCCTCCATCTCATTCAGTCATTTTGGACTCAGTGAACTTGAAGGTCTTTTCCCACCTTAATGATTCTCTTTTCACCTGTCTTCTGATTAGCACAGGGCAGAAGAAATGGGGAGATACCCTGGGGAAATGTGATCCACTTTGCTCTTAGCAGGAGCAGGACAAAGCTGGAACAAACCCGTGCTCAGGACAGCACCTCTGCCCTTCCATCACTGAAGAGTGTCACTGGACTGGTGCCACCCCTCCCATCTCCCACTCCAAGCAGAGCAAGGACTTCTTTAACCACATCACCAGAACTGGGAGCAGGGAGTTCTGGTGTTTTGGAGGTTTTTTAATTTAAAATATCCAGATAGTTAACAGGCCTTTGGAGTCTGTCTCAGCCATTTGTTAAACGCACATAAAAATAACAACCCTGCTGTTTTTTGAGGTCCCAAGGGAGCTGCCTGAGCTAAGCCCCAGCACAAGGAAGGCAGTGCAGAAGGAATGCCTGGAAGAGTTTCACAGCAGGAAGAAGGAATGATTAACCACCTCAGCTGATGTTTGCTGGGCTCTGGCAGCCTGCAGCTACGTGCCAAGCTGCTGGGCTTATATCAGAGGAGCTGCAAATTGTGGCTGGGCTGAATGATGGAGCTCTGCTGCAATGTCATCCCTTGGTGGGGTGGGAAAACCTACTGCCTCATCCTTCTTGAGCTAAGAGAAATGAAAGCCCAGACATACCAGCTCAATTAGCCTTCAGTTTTCCATATAGCCATTGCAGTCAATTAACCAGAGTTAAAAACATGAGAACATTCCTTTTTCTGTCAGGATCCTCTCTCACACAGCTGTGGTGCTGTGAGAAGTTTCCCTTTGTTCATGCCTGGAGGGGCAGTCCCTGCTGGTGGCTGGAGCAGCCACACCTGTGTGTTTTTCTGGCTGGGTAGAGCAGGGAGTGCCATGTTCCCAGCACTGGCAGTGGCACTGTTGCAGGTAGCATGTAAAGCACTACAATGAACTCCACAGGGGCTGAGCATGTGTTTTACAGTCCCATTAATAACAACCATTTATTTGTTATTGCGGCATATCAACAGGGCTGCAAGCTATCAGGTGTATCCAGGACATGAAATTACACATCAGAGGTGTGCAGAAAATTGGAAGAAGAGGAAGGAATTATTTGTAAAATTTCCTGATCTTACAAATACATGAATTTTCCTGGGGGCAGTTTGTTATCTACTATTTGCTGTGTGCAAGCAGCAATGTACCCTGGGGACATTGGGGACCTCTCACCTTTCATGCTTGCCCCCAGAACCCTTTCTGTGTGTTGCTGAGCTGGATGTACAAAGCCCCAGCACACACAGCCCCTCTAGCAGCAGAGCAAGGGATGTTTGCTGGGAGGAGGTTCAGCACTGCCTGGGCCTCAGCAGGATGAACCCTGATGAACAGGGAGAGACTGGGACCAGCAGCATGGGACAGTTAAAGTCAATGCTCCTAAAAATTGCCTTTCCAAAAAACCACTTCCAAATCGCTCTGAAGTGATTTAGAAAATGTTTAATGTTTCATGTTAAACCAACAGCTGAAATACAAAGGCTGAAATACAAATATCACCCCTAAATAACTCCCACAGGAGTCATGACACTGAAGAAGCACAAAAGCCACGACAGGCAAAGGCAAAACAAAAGAAAAATGCAAACAAAGACCCCCCAATCCCACCAAGTTCAGTTCTCAGAACTCATTTAACTTGTGTGACCTCTCCCTTTGACTCCTGTAAGTCAATCAGCATGCTGCAAATTAAGCACAGGCACAGATGTTGTTCCTGAAAATGTCTATTTGTGGAACAAATTATTTATAATAGGAAATGGCATCTGTGTCAATTGAAGAAAGCACCAGGCGAGGATAATGGGTGCTTTATGGTCTGAGGAGCTGTGGGGCTCAAGGTGAGCTCCCCATGGGTGGGGTGGTGGCTCTGCAGCCCTGGGGAGGCACAGAGGAGTCACAGCCTCCCTGCTCCTTGCTCCAGGATGCTCAGTCTGTCAATCTATTGCCAAGTCTATCACTCTGCTAATTTTAGTGGAGCCTTTTTTGCATCACCAAGCCCCAGGCCTGCCTTTTGCAGTTTAAGGAATATTTTAAATGTAGAAGTAGAAATCCTATGTGATAACCCTGAAATTCTTTTAGGATTTACTGGCACTCAATTGTAAGACTCCGTAACAGCAAAGAGGAGGGAATAAAACTCTGGAAGTATAGGGAGAGAAGTTTCATATTTTAAATTCTAAAAAAATGTATGGTCTTTGATTCCAGTAAGTTTAGTTGGGGCCCTCTGCATGCCTTCCTGACCTCATCTCTAGAGTAACTCCTGAAATTGCACAAGTCCCTGAGCCTTAATATTAAATTTTGCAACACTTCTGACTGCAAGCAGCCAGGAGCTGCCATGCAGCTTGTGAGCCACAGGAGGGGAAAGCTTTTGGTGCCATAAAATCATTATTTTTTCCTCATTCTCAGAAAATAGGGCAGCAAATGCAGTGTTCACATATGGGCACTGCCAGCAAGGGCTGTGAGATTGAATTCTCTGTGCTAGGGGGTATTTGCTGTTGTGCTGATGAATTCTAATAATTAATAGCAAAAGCTTTAAGAAAAACAGGAATTTTGGTTTGAAAACCATGTTTATGTGTGCACTGTTTAAATCAATAGCTTTTTCTTACTAATGGTAGCACAGTGAAGTAATTGCAAAACTCACTATTGTGACGAATTGATATTTTCCATATCAAAACAAATGGAAATCTCAAAGATGACTGGATTAAATTGAAGAAGCCAATATTACAGCATTTTTATTTGCTTTTATGTGTGGAAATTCAGTGTCATCTAATTTTTGCTACTTTTTGTGCAATTTCATGTTTGTTGAAACCACCGCTTTCCAATCTTCTTCTCCTTCCCCAGGGATAGCCCAGTGTTAAAACCCTAAAACACACATAATTTTTCAGTAAAAGCAATTACTGGTTTTGCTTTGTTTATGGTGGAGATCAGCAGTACTTGATAGCCTACCTAAATTATCACAGATTCGATTTTTATGTAGTGTGAAATTATTGGCGAATCAAACTCCCCACCGTGGCAGATGACTCAAGATTGTAATAAATACTCTGGATGAAGAATTGTACTGCTAAAGGATGTTCTTCATCCCCTCCTCTTACCTACTAAACACTTCCTCAGGATCAGTGGGTGTTGTAGAAGAAGTCAGAAAACGTGCAGGGAGCTCTGATCCCTGACCCCTGCAGCGAGGGGGAAGTTCAGATGGTGCTGGTTGATGTTTCCTCACATTGGGGCAATAAAAAGCAGGTTTGTGTTGGAATAAGACTTTGAAGTGAGACACCCTGGGATGGTGTGCACTCTTATCTGTGCAATAAATTTGTGATTTTTATATTCAGTGGCACATGGTTACTGAAAGGTCTCTGAATTGCTGAATAAAAGTAAATTAATTAAAGTCAAACGTGAAAATACAAGGCAGACCCAAATATAAAGAAATTAAATATATTCAGCTGATCTTATTCTAGCAAGGGGTTTATTTTTAACTTTATGATTATGGATTTTTATAGTGTCACATCAACATAAAGGGCTTTTCTTCACAGCAGGAGCAGAACAGAGGAAGTTCAAATAAATGAGATCCAGTGTCCTTCAAGGAGGCAGTGGTAAACATGTTCTCAAAGATGGAAAAGTTCAAATATAAACTAACTATTCTTGCTGTGGAGAGAGAAAAGAAGACATGGATTATGTTTGAGAAGACAGCTGGTTGAAGACCAAACTCAGTATTGTTGTCCCCAAAGTCTGCCACAGTGATATTTGAGAAAGCCATTCAAGCCTCATGTGGCACAGACAGACAAAAATAAATCTGATAGAGCGAATTCAGTTCAAAACCAGACTGCAGAAGCCCTTCAGATACATCAGAGGCTCACTAGGAAAAGGAAAAAGATGAGGGGAAAAGGAAGAAGAAGAACATTTTGGGGAAAAAGCTCCACAAAGCTAAAGCCAGTGGCTGTGGTTGTGCAAGTGGCACTCCCAGGCAGGCAGGGCACTTGCCTGGCATCTGTGTGAGATTCTGCCCTCTTGGGAGCCACTGTCCCACCTCTGTTAGCACTGCCTGGGCTTTGGAGGAGCTTCAGATCAAATTAGTACAGAGCACGAGTCCTGTGGTTCAAGCTACACTTGTCCTGCAGCTGATTGTCACCCTGCTAATGAACACCAAATAGTTTTGTTTTTAATAACAGTACTTTAGCATCATGGTCCAAGTGTCAGCCTGAGTAAACCTTTAAAACAGCCTATTTGAAGGGGATTAGAAACAGGAGTGCTGTTAGATCAGACCAAGTGATAGAAATGCCAAGGGCTCAAACAGTAATTGGACTTAGTTCAAGCTTTCAGTGACCCAGCTGAAGTTAGTTCCAAAGTGCACACTCCACCTTTGATAGTGTGCGTGTGTTCTCCAAGTGCTCTCATCCTAGTTTCTGTCCCACAGCCCTTGTACCCAGAGGCAGAGGAGCAGAGAGAAAGGGCATGGCTTCCTCTGCCTAGGATTGAAGCCCCATTTTTCTCTTCCACCTTCAGGCTGAATCACCAGGATTTGAGCAGTTGGTGTTGTGGTCAAGGAGCTCTCAGAGACCAATTGCCCCATACTGAGGTGCAGAGAAGCTCCACACCTGTGCATTCTATTCACAGGCAGATGCAGGTGACTTCTGTTCCCAGTCACTTGCATTCAGGTGCTTTCCCCTGAAAAATGTCAGGAGGAGTGTAACAGGTCCTGCCCTGAAGGGTGCCTGTGAGACTGGAGAAAGTAGTGCTGTGTAATTAAAAAAAAAAATCAACATGAAAATGTTCTGCTTTAATGTTGTTACAGATTAGTTCATTCTAAGGCAGTTCTTTAAGGAAACAGCTTTTGCTTTCTCATTTGTTAAGGATGAACTGGTACAGTAGTTTCCATGGGTACACTAGGGTCATTTATTCAGTAGATCTCTTATAAATAAGTTGCAGCTATTTGGCATCTTGTTCAGGACTCATTTTAACTTCTGGATGTGCAGCACCATTCTGCTGATATTTTATGACCATATTTTCTATTATTTTTAACATATTGTCCAAGTGGTTCTGTGAGCACTAGAACTAATGAAATCTGTTTTTCTAGGGCTTTGTATTTCATGCACAATTGCCTTCCATGTCAGAGAGGGTGCAGGATCCCACTGAAGCTGTTCCTGAACTCAGTGTGTTTGTAGTGGCTGCCCCTGCATGTTCTTTTAGGATTCAATGAGACAAAGGCTCTCTGAGCCTTTCCCATGGAGAAGTTCTTGGCTCAGAGGGTGCTGAGGCTCTGGTGATAATGGAGCCCTGGAAAATGTTAAAAATAGTCTTTGAAAATATTAGGCCTTGTATTTTCTCAGATCACTGCACCTGCGTACGCAGTATGATGATATAATTGTTAGATGTAATGATTGTTTAGTAGTTAAATGTAATTATTATATAACCATAAGAAGAATCGTGAGAAACTATGTTGGAAATTTAAAGGGGGCTATGTTTAGCTGAAATCTGTGTATACAATAGAACAATATAAGTTTGATAATTATCATGAAAGTTATATAACGATAGAGTATAAAACATGTTCACCTTGAATGTATGGTCGGAATCAGATTTGGGTGGAAATCACCCGATTCCCAGAGCTCTTCAATAAAAAGCACCGTATATAATGGCTGATGTGATTATGTGGTTTTGAACGCTAACACTGGCACAGTTGCCCAGAGAAGCTGTGGATGCCCCATCCCTGGAAGTGTTGAAGGCCAGGCTGGATGGGGTCCTGAGTGACCTGGTCTCTGGTGGGTGGCATGGCAGGTGGGTTGTAGCTAGATGATCTTTGGGTCCCTTTAACCCAAACCATTCTGTGATTTTATGACTCAGGACAGCATGCTGAGGGTATCTGTCTCCTCCCTGGCCTGCACTCCTTCATTTCCCAAGCCTGGTAGGAGTGTGTTAATACCCATCTCATTCAGACTCTTTGATAGTCCTGCTTTGAATCCACCAGCATGTTCAGCCTCACCCTAGAGGATGGACTAGCATAGACAAGAAACTCTGCTGGTTTTTTTCCCCTTTTTTTTTAACTTGTTCAGTACACTTGCACAGACTTCCACGTGCACATCTGGGCTGGTTTCAGAGATGTTACAGACACATTACACACTGCCAGCCATGTGAGACTGCACACAAAAAACCTCACCAAGGAGCATCAGCACCTCTGTCACCAACTCAGCAGCTGCAAAGACCTGCAAGGACCTTTTCCCTGTTTCCAGCCCCACAAAGCAGCAGTGCTTTGTATCTCTGCAGGACACTGATGAAGGGAACTGGAGCAGGAGCAAGCTCCCAAGTGCCAGAGGTTTCCTTCCCCAGGCATTTGTTATGAAGGGTCCCATGAGAGTAGCATGTTAATTTAATTCATTGAGGGGAGACACAAGCTTGAGGCCTCCATTTGTGTGATGTAAGCAAGTAGAGATGGGTGAGTGAAAGAAAACATCTCTGAATGAGTGGCAGAACTTCCACGTGGTGCAGAAGGAAGCCTGGGCAGATGGATCATGCAGAGCAACTCCTCTGTTGGTTGTGTAGCAGAATGATAACAGCAAAGGATCAAGGCAGCAGTGTCAGAAGCTGGGAAGGCTGAAGGTTTGGTTATCTGCAGTGGGAAATGGGGGTGGGGGAGTGTCTCCTCATAGATCATTGCCTCACTGATACTGGCACACAGATGCCACCCCTTCCTTGTAGTTCTTGTCCTTTTCTGTGTGCAGAAGGCAATTCTGTGGGCCCTGCAGAGTGCCAGAGGGACACAGGGAGCTTGGAAGGAACTGAGATTACCCTTCAACTTGCTAATCAACACTTGAGCTACTCTTTCTCTCCTCAAAGAGATTAGAGCAGCATAAACACAAAGTTGCCGAGCATGTAGCTGAAATGGGAATTAAAAGAGAAGGAAATCAGCTCAGTAAATTGTTGGTTCTGTGCAGCAGTTCCGGGGTGTAAATGGGGATTTGGGAAAAGGCACTGTGACAGCATGTGACAGTCAAGGTCTTGTCCTCCTCCAGTCAGCTGCTTCCACATCCGTGGTTTTTAGGGCTGGGAGTGCTCTTCTGCTCCCCCAAACACTGGGAAATGTCATTCAGGTTGCTTTCTGCTATTTAAACCACACAGAATTGTACTTATGTCCTTTTGAAAAGCTCACACAACCCAAAATTGGTTCCTCCAGACACGGATTGGCTTACTCAGAGACATTCTCTGGGGAATATCCATCACCTCACCACTTGGATTTTCTCCTGAGCACACCAGGAATTGATATGGCTGTTTTACAGTCAGCAAGTTGAAAGCTGAAACAGCTGGGTGGGCCATTGATCTGAACCCAGATGGAGCATCCTAAGGGAATTAAAGGCAAATTGTCGAATTACCCAGCACCACAACAGGCATGGAAAAGTCAATTTATAGGATGGGCTCTCCTTACCACAGAGCCTTAATGAGGGCACTGCTCAGGCTGCCTTGTTATCTATTGCCTCTGCCCAGGGCTGACACTAAGCTGCATTTATTCAAATTGTTGTTTCAGTATAAGATAACTCTGTAGGTTTCCATGGATTCACTGACAGGCAGAGGAGATGTTCAGGCCTCACTCACTGGTGTGTTTGTAAAGAAAAAGCTGGATCTGTGTCACCTGGAGAAGCTGTTCAGAGCTGGGCCA
The DNA here is from genome assembly GCF_051311805.1 of Agelaius phoeniceus. NCBI lineage: Eukaryota > Metazoa > Chordata > Aves > Passeriformes > Icteridae > Agelaius > Agelaius phoeniceus. Next base: position 3,006,301 of record NC_135274.1, on the reverse strand, counting down.
TGCCATGATCTGCTTCACCCAGTGGGAGCTCCTGTCCAGAGAGCACCTCTGTACATCAGCACTCAGCTTTTCATTAACAGGAGCTACATAATGACTGTCCTAATTGATTAATCACTGAGCCTGTGGGTTAGGGAAGATCTCTGGAGATACACTGAGGCCCAGCAAGGTCACAGGAGGGTATCTGCATCAGGAAGGGGGGCAGTGCTGGAAGGAGGAGCTTGGCCAAGCTGGTGGTAGGAGGCTGCAGGTGCCCAGTCCCTGGTGGGCCAAGCAGGACCCAGTGGTGCCCCTGGGCTGGGTTTGCTGGGTCTGTGCTCTGAATCTTCTTTCCCCACAGAACAAAATTCACTCTGACTTTTACCTTGATCTTGAGAGTATCCTGGGCCAATTAGTGTAATGGCAATTAGTGAGGTACACCCTGGCTTACAGAGGAAGCTCCAAAGGTATCCTGTGTGCCTCTGCCCCAAGAATGTTCTGTGGCTCCTCTGCTGCCCTGGATGTCTTGTTGGCTTTGTTTCATGTCCACCCAATGGGCTTGGGGTTTTTTTTCTGATTTGATCATCTTCTGCATTTATTTTAGTCTTCAGCATCCAGGACATTTTTTAACAGGAGGCAGGTTTTCCATAACTTGGCTGTTTAAAATAGTATTTCCTTTTGTCTGTTCTAAATCTTCTGCCAGATCTGAGATTATTTTGATTGGCTTCAAACATTTGTGGTTAGAGGAAAAGGTGGATGACAGCTGCTTGTCAACCTCTCTGTGCATCCCTAGAAATTCATTAATTTATCAAGGTGTTTAATGAGGATTTGAATCTATATTCATGGGAGGATATTTTAAGGAGCTCAGGGTTTGTTACTCATGTCCAATTCACTGGTGCAATGTACTTCGGATAAAAGCCTGACAGAAAAAAAAAGAAAATTTTATGTTGGTTAAGTGAATCAAGCACATGCTTTTAACAAGTATCCATGTCTCCCATCATCCACATTTGGACCAGAGCCAGAGATGCTTCAAAAGCAGCAGAAACCCCAACTCAGGCAGGAGGAGCATGCCAGCATCTCAGGGTAACCAAAGCCTTTTTTTAGTTGTTGTAAATGAATTTTTAAAAAGAGGAGCACGTGCCATTTCCTCTCTGATTTTTCCCAAGTGTGGCTTCAGCCAGAGTGCAGTTAAGCATTCCAGTTCCCAGCTAATATTTTCTTTAAGTTGCATTTTGATGCCTGTTCCATAAGCTGGGTGTCAGCCAGGGGTGGTGCAGATGTCCTCAGCCACTGATGTGTCCAGGGATAGTCCTGAGAGGCACAAGGCACCCAGGCACGTTGGTTTTAAGGTTCTATTGTGCTTGCAGATTTGAAATTATTTATGCTTGATTGATACAAACTTCAAATATGTGTGTAATGTGTACATCTCAGAATGGAACTAGGGAGGATGGGAGATGAGACATTTCTCAACTTTTTGCAGACTCTTTCCCAAGCCTTCAAAATGTTCTGTATTTCCTCCAGAGGAGGTTCAGATGAGTTTTAAATGTCCATTGGCAGTGTGGAGGTGACTGCCAATATCCCAAAGCAAATAGGTGTTGTGGCAGATTTTCCATGCTGGTCACAGTCATGATGGGAGTTATACACAAGTAATAAATCATGCCAGTAATATGTAATCTGTATAGTCCACAAACTAAAGAAAATACGTTTATGTCAGTTAGAAAATATATTCAGACATAATAGTAAAAGGTACTGGACAAAGCATTTTTTTCTACCTCAATGAAATGAATCAAAATCAGCCAGCAGTAATTCAGTAGATGTACAGCTGCAGCTTAGGTGATGTAGGTTGTGCTATCTCAGTGTTTAACTCCTTCTGCTTTTGAAGTGATCTCTTGCTGAGGCTTGCAGCACCAGCTCAAGGCACAGACACTGAGCTAGGGCTGCTCTGCTGCCCCGTCTGCATCCATCCATGTAGAAAGAAGTGTTTCCACTTAGGTGCTTTCCTGTGATCCAGCACTCCCTGAGTGCTCAACCACCTCTCCTTGGCTGCAGCCAGCACTGCCTGGGGGGTTCAGCAAAGCTCCCAACTCAGAAAATCCAGTGGTTTTATCCCAGTCTGGTTACAGCCACTATAGGCCTAGCAACCTTTCAAAAAACCAACAAACACCTTGAAGGAAAAGGTTGGGTAAGCTGAGCTTAAATCTCCCTTTAGGATTGCTTTTTAAGTGGCTTTGTATTTTAAAACAGAAATAGTTAAATGGTGCTAGGGTCTTTTGAAAATCTGTCTTTAGATTTTTATCTTTGGATAAGGTGAAGTTAGAGGTGTTTAACAGAGCAGATGCCATCAGATGGGGCAGAAACTAAAACTTGCTGCTGAATTTATTATTGTAATATCTGCCAGAGAACATGAATTTCTTTTCCTCAACAATTGCTAAAATTTGCTTCTTTTGAAGCGGGCACCTGGGGAAAGAAATACCATGTGGTTATCCCTAGAAAAACCCCCCTGCATTGGGGGGGTGCTTTGTTACCCACATCTTTCTGACTGTTCCAAATTTCTAAAAGTGTGCTGTGATTAATTATTTATAATAAATATAAATATTATTATCATTAATAAATATAATAATATATTGCTATATTATATTAATATGTCAATAGTATATATTTCTATTAATTACTACTAATGAATATAAATAATATTAATTACTATTATTTTAGAGGAGCTGTATATAAGATATCCATATTTCATCTCTATTAAAATAGCCCTTGGGACAAATTTAAGATTCCAGGAACAGATGTGCCTGTTACTGTCTGTCTGTACATTCTGTCCACCCCAGCTGTCAGAGGTACACCTGTGCTGCATTCTTCAGGCTGCATCCCAACATCAGCTGTCTGCAGCCATCTCTACCTATTTCTCCTTTTCATACTGGTTCCATGGGAGCAAAATATTTTTACAATGAGGCAAGTTATTTTCTGAAGGCACTGAAGGAGAGAACACTAGAGATTAAGGGCTTTATACAGACTTAGATAAACTCCTGCAATAATAACAGGGGAACTTAGCCTGTCTGGAATATTATCCCCACAGCCAGTAATTCCTATCCTCCTTTTTTCCTTTGGGAAAGCCCACATGTCACATACTCAAGATTTTTAGAGATTCAAGGACCATGTGTCTTAGATACTCTAGACTGCAAAAATGCAGTGGCAAGCATAGATCCAAATGATCTAATTAACCCAACAATAAATAGTTTGTCCAGAGGCCATTCAGAGCAGAGGGCAGCACTAATGAAGAAGATAAAAAGCCAGCTCTGTCTCACTGCCACAGCTTATGCAAAACTCAAACAAGGAGTTTTGATCTGTAATTATGTAATGGGGATGCTCAAGCTCCTCTGTGAATACAGAAACAAATCATGGGGTTGTTTCCTCTGCTTTTTTTGCAGAGACAAATACACCTAATTCTAAAGAAGTAATAATTCACTGATATTTTTCTCAATTAAAATAATACTGCAAAGAGCCTGACTGAGTGACAGATTGGTTCATGGTATATTTTATAAGGAAGGAAGAAGTTGAAATAAGTTTATACATATTGATATGTATAAAGGCTTCATTATTTTCAGCCTCAAGCAGTGTGGATGGGAGCAAGGGCAGCACCCTGAGGTGTTGTGCAGGTTAAGGTGCAGCTCTCTGGAGCTTGCTGAAAGGGGCATGTCCTGGTTTGGACAGACAGGTGTTTGCTAAGGAAGGCAGGAGCCTGCCCTGAAATGGAAAATGGAAAATGTAAACCCCCTCCCTCCAAATTGTTATGATTTTGAAATTAAGGGGCAAAAATACGGGAGCAGGAATAACAGTTCTTTATTAGGGAAGAAAATAAAATTAAAAAAAAAATGCAGTAATACAAACCAACCCTGCCAGAGTCAGAGCATGCCCTGTCCCCTGTGTGTCAGGGGGTGGCACAGCCCCATCCCATGGGGGCTCAGCTCTCCTGCAGTGCCAGCTGTGGCTCTGCTGGAGCAGGGATCCTGCACAAGGGGGGAGTTTTCCTCTGCAGCTCCAGGGCTGCTGCAGATGGGCCTGGGCTCCCTCTGGCCATGCAGGGCAGCAGAAGCTGCTCCTCTGGCAATGCACTGGGCAAAGGCTGCTGGGCTGTGCCAGGCTCACATTGGATCCAGGTAGGAATGCTTGGCTCCTGCCCTGGGCAATGCAGCATCTCCCCATGGGATGCTGGAATTGGATCAGCCCTGCAGGGACACTCAGTGGCCATGGACAGCAGAGATCTCCTGCAGGGAGGAGTGGCTGGGGGAGAGATAAAGAAAAAACTGCCCATGGACAGCAGAGAACTGCCCCAGCTCTGACAGATGGGGATGGAACACACAGCCCCATTTCCCAGAAAGTCAAACTCAGCCTCAGTGAGGCTGCCTGGGATGGTGCTCCTGGGAAAGTGAAAACCTTCATGGGCACATCCCAAGCAGATCCACTGTTTGTCTCATTCCTGCCATGTCTCTGCAGCTCCTCACCAGCTCCAGTGCTCAGCTGGAATAAGGGAGTGAAAAATACCTTTGCTCTAGAGGTGTGTGCTGTAATCCAGGGTGTATATCACACCTTTTAAAACTGCCAGCAACCCTCAGTATTGTTAAACATCTGAGTTTATTTTGCCCTTGGAGAAATGGAGCCCTTCAGGTCTTACTGAGTAAACCTGGAAAGGAACAGGCAGTATTAGCAATTAATTTTACTGCCTTTATGTTCCTGTCAGTGATAGCTGTGGTGCTTATTGCTTTGCCTTTAAATGCAGGCTTTCTTGGAGGAAAAAAATGAGAGCTAAATTTATCTCACAAAATTTCATTTATCCAAAAGTTCAGCTTGCTCTGGCTCAGTTATCCCAACTCCTACTACAGTCCAGAGGGAGAGGAGTGGCTGTAAAGAAGAGCTCAGCTCATGTTAAAGAGGGAGGTGCCTGCCCTTCCTCAAGTGAGGACTGAGCTGCCAGGTCAGACTTGACTCCCAGGTTATGAATCCCACCCACACATCTCCCCAGTCCTTATCTAACAGAGAGGTTGCTCTGAAATCTGTTTGATAAGGGCCTGCTGGGGCAATATTTGCAGTTCATCATTTGCTGCAAGTCTCTGGTTGTAGCATAGGTATATTTAGAAGGTGCCATGATTAAAATCCCTTGCCAGCTCAGATCCCAGGAAAACACGTGGGTAAAATAATCTTCAGATTCACATCTCTTGTATTTGCTTATCCCACCCTGGATGCAAACAGAGCAAATCCCCTATACAAGGGCTTCCAGTCTGTGAGGAGATTTCCTCACAGCAGCACAGCTCTTCATTCTCTGCCAGGCAGGCTGGAGAGGGAGCAGGCTGGGAATTTGATGGTTGAAAACCCCCTGGGAACAGTCTAGCCTGGGTGCAGCTTGCCTTTGGTTCTCACCCTCTGTTCTTGTGCCCAGGAGCAGCAGTGCAGCCCTGCTGACCTGCTCAGAGCCACACAAAATGAGCACACCTCAATGCCAGCCTCTGCTCCTCACCCCACCCTCTGGAGCAGCAGTGCCCTCACCCCACACTGTTCCCAAGTTCCCAACATGGAAATTCCAGGCCTGAGCTATCAAGGACCTACCAAGCAGCTGGCAGAATGTGTTGTGGCATTTGATATCCCAGGGGCTGTGTGGTGCCTGAATTCCTCTCCAGGCAGGTGCAGGCTGCTTGCTCCAGCTCCCTCCTCACCCTTACACTGCCAGGCAGGAGGGAATGCTGGAGCAGGCTCAGATGCTCCAAGAGGGGGGAAATGATGCCTCAGGTTTTAGTTTTTATCTTTTTCACATTCTGTGCTGCTTTATTGTGTACTTCTGAGCTTCATATTAGGGGCTGGTGAGCTCTGTGCACAGAGCAGGGAGACAAAACAATTCCTGCTTCAGCTGGGGACCAAGGACAAATGATCCAAATCTCAAGGCCAAGAGCATAAACAATGGTGAACTGAAGAGAGAAAAACAAGCAGGGTGGGACTGCATGGGCTAAAGCTGGAATGGGACAATGAACTGCAAGATGCAAATGGAGCAGAACTGATCAAAGTGAGAGACCCCTTGACCTCATGTGCATTTTGGGACCATTTTGGTTCATCTTGGGTGTAGCCCTGGCTGGGCTCTTGTGCTGCCCAAGGTGGATCCATTGAGGCCTTTTAATAAATCCCTGCTTTATTCTTTAGCTCTGTCTGGTCTCTGCTCTAGGTCAGCCTTCACAGGGCATCACTGGACTCCCATTAGTGCTGCAGTCTATCACAGGCTTTGCTTCTGTGTCCTGCCTGTCCTACAGATGATTTTGTGTTCTTTACCCCCAGCCCCAAGTATCTTTTGTCTCTGAAGATTTGTTGAACTTGACTTCAGAGGTCTCTTAAGGTTTGCACAGAGCTGTTTCCAAGGGTTGTGAGGATGGAAATACTGAGTGCATTGGGATTATCAAAGGCTGAAGTGGTTTCTTCACCAGCCATGTTTTGGAGAGAGCTGCTGCTGGGGCTGGAGAGGGTCTCTGTGGCTGTGCTTGGGACACCCAGGCTTGTTGCTGTTCCCTTGGGTGACACCCTATTGGGCCCTAGTGCTTCTCAGGAGGACAAGCAGAGTATCCAGCTTCCCACTGTTCCTGGAGTAAGGGCCAGCTCTTTCCTCTGGGGAGCTTCCCTGCCAGGGAACATCCTCCACTCCCTTACTGTGATAGCTGCATCCAGTCCTGCTTCACTGAGATAAAGGCAACCTGTCTTGGAGCACTGTACAAACAGAGGAAAGGCAATATGCAGAAGAAGAAATAGCTGCACATTCTTACATCTCTCTGCCATTGAACACCATGAAATGAAAATGTTATCCAGGTCCTGGCAGGAAAAGTGCAGATTCTTTGGAGTGACTGGAGGTGCTTCCTCCCGGGCAGAACTCCTCTCCTCACCAGCAGAGCCCTGCTCCAAGCAGCATTTCCATGCAGCAGCATCTCTCCTTTGCAGGAAGAGGTTTTTGTTGTCTCAAAAAGCTCTCCTTTTCCCCAGCACAAGAAGCAAGCTGTCTGCTGTATGTCCCAGTCTAAACCAGTTTATGGAAGGCCAGCTGTTGCTCTTACCCAAAGGCAGCTTGAGTAAGAGATTGTAGAGATTCTGTCAAATCCTATATCCAAAGCCTGCTTTCACTGTTGCTCGTAGTGTGTCTGTTCTATCAACTAATCCATCTCAGGAGACTTCAAAGACATTTGCATCTGTGCCTTGAGTAGTTAATTAAGCTGAAGAAGATGGAAATTAGTAAAGGAATTATCAGGTGAACTAGCTAAGGGGGAGGAAGCAATACACTGTGTTGAAAGATGAGCTGCTGGCCTGGAGGGAGGTCCCAGTTGTGGTTCTCAAGACAGGCCTAGACCCCATCCTAGTTAACAGTCCCATTAAAAACTGGCACAAATGATAGGAAATGCAGTCATGAGATTAATTGGTGGCATAGTGCTGGGAAAAGTTGTCACTATTGAAGAGGATAGTGGATAACCATGACAACCAAAACAATAGAAATAGGATGAAATTCAATATTTCAGAGTTAGGCATACAGCTAGGGATTAATTGGTTGGAAATAGCAAGGGGGAGAATTAGGGATGTACCAGTTGGTGGCAGAAAGTCTGTGAAATGCTAATGTGATGTGTTCCTAAAAAAGGCAAGTGCAGTCCTTGCAGTATTCACAGTGTTATTGCCAGTGAAGGAAAGGAGTTGTTCTTTGTGCTTCTGACCACCCACACCTAGGAAGAGTTAATGCCAAGCAGAAGAGGTGAAGAATAGAGCTAGTGGAGTGATCCAGAGGACTGGAGAGCCTGTCAGGTGTAAAGAGGGGAAAGTACCTTCATTTGTGTAGGAAGGCAGCATGGATGCTGAGAACGTGTGAGACTTGGAGAGTAAACGTCTCAAAGAGTGAACTCCAGGGAAAAAAGCCCAACAATTGAATTACAGCACCATATTGGCAAAGACCAAGTGGATAAAGAAAGAACTTTGACCAGAAATTGAGAAAAGAAATCCTCCTATCAGAGGAGGTGCCCTGGACCGACCTTCCAGCAGGACTGAGGTCAAAATCTTGAAGTGCTTTTGTGCTGGGCACTGAGCAGCTTTAGGAGAGTACAAAATTGATCTTGCATGGCAGAGCTGGCATTTTTTGTCTCATTAACCCACAACACCTCTTCAGTTCTGTGTTCCCACCCAGTACAGGCACACACTCCCAGGACACACTGTGCAGAGGAAATATCAGTCAAGTGGCTCTGTGGAGCAAATCCTAAAAGTTTTGAAGTTGTATTACCTGGAGGCATCATAATTCTTGCATCCCAGCACACTCATTCACACCACTCATCCTTTGGCTTCTAGAGAAAAGCTGATTTTATCTCCATTTTTTTGGGCCTTTTTTTTCAGTCTGAGTCTTGGTTTATCCTGATGCCTCTCTGGTCACAGCCACCAAGCAGGGGTGTTGGGAGGGATGTACATGGGAATGATCCAGAAGACAGCAGAGAGGGACTGTGTTCTCCAAGAGGGCTCAGGACTGAGGAAACAGCCCTAGAGCAGCAGTTTTACAGGAGTGTGAAGCTGTGAGGAGAGAGAAAAATGGCACCAGCATTGCTGCATACAGGGCTGTCTGCACATGGAGCTAAGTCACTCAGTCTCACTGGGGTTATTTCCTGTGGAAGGACACAGCCAAGGTGTGAACCAGAGTCAATCACTCCTCTTGGATTGATAGCAGCTCTTCAGCACAGCCACGGGTAGTGCTTAAATTAGTAATAACAATTTTATAAATAAAGTGTCATTGTACTTGCTGAAGTGAATAAAATAGGCATGAATGCATTAGATTTGGATTTTAATGGCTTAAACCTGTTGCTGAATTATTCCTCCTAATAGCAGGTTAACTGAAAAACAGCATTAGAACCACCTGGAGAAGCAAATTGGTGTTGGGAAGTGCAGCAGGGTATTAAATGGGAGCTCAGCTCAGGGACTCTTCCTCAGACCAGCAGGGCTGGCACTGAGCAGGAGCTCTGCTGTGGCAGACACCTCCATCTCTTTCTTTCCCTGCTTTGGCTGGGGTTCAGGACAGCACAGAAGCAGCTGCATTTCCTCTCCTGTTTCAGTCCAGTCCTGACACACCACAGTTTGTTCACAGAGTGTTTGCCCAGCCTTCCTCCCGAGCTCTGTGGCTCTGGCCCTGCTTGAATTCCACCACAGGCTCAAGTGCTTGCTCAAACCTGAGAAATTGATCCTCCACACTGAAGATCTGATACTTCCTCCTCCTCATGGTGTTGCCCCACCTCCATCTGTCCTGGCAGTTCATGGCAAGGCCCTCAGACCACAAACAGAGCTCACCAGGCAAAGCTGTCTGAGCAGCAGGAGGGTTTTCATTTTACCCATTGCTGCAAAAGTTTTGCAGCATTTTCAGAAGAACACCATTGGTGTTCCTGCAGTCTCAACTCTTCCCAGTTGTAAGATATTTTGTACTATAGCTTTCTGCTTAAAATTTTAACAATATTGAGATTGAAAGTAATTCAGTCACCTTGCTCCATTTCTCATATTTCTTCTAGCATGCCTCTCAAATTTGATGGGGCTTGAAGGAAGCCAGCTCTGCTGCCTGCCTAAAGAGCATTAGGGTCTTCCTTCAGTGATCTCTTTCCCTCCTGTATCCATTCCCATTCCATCGTTGGGTTAGTTGGAGAAACCCCAGAGCGTTCCAGATGTTGAGTGATCAAATGGTAGCAGAGAGCTTGAATAGAGTGCTGGGGGGCTGAGGAAGGAGAAACTCAAAACTTTCTCTCTTCAGAGAGGAACTGCCGCTCCCTGCCGTGCTGTTCACAGCTTCCCAATTTGAATCCAGAGTTGTGAAAATGTGGAAACTGTGAAAATATGAGCTGCGAACACTGGGAAGCTGCGAAGCAGGGAAATGGGTGGGGATTTGCAATCTCTCTTGAATGCCAAGGTTATGGATTCTGGTTGAAAACTTAATTCTCTGAGAAGTAAGTTTTTGTCACTACAACAGCTAGAGAAAACCAAGGTGCCAGAATTGTTTTGGTTGTAGAAACCTTTCATTTCTTTACTCATAACTTTCTGGCATCTTTGCATTTGAGGCAGAGTTCTTGAGACCTGGCCTCTGCCAAAAGACAAATTTCCTTTGAGCAAAGCCAGTTGTCTTGTTTCTGAGCCTGGAAGGGAGAAGCAATAACAATAGTAATAAAACAGACTTCCATTTCATTTTATTTTTCTTTTGAATACTTTGCAGCAAAAGGATGTGAAAGGTGATGTTTCATGTAGGAGCAGCCTTGGTTGAGGAGCCGTGCCTTGCATTGGCCCAGGGAAAATTGAGTTTGACTGGTCTGAAGTACTCTTGTTGAAAGGCACCTGCTGGGCTTGGCACTGTTGTGTCCCTCAGCTGGCAGCGCTGAGGAAGGACTCACCTGTCAGTGGCTGCTGAAGGAAACTTTTTGAAGGAGGGGAAAGCCAGTCATGGATTTAGCAGGTGACTTGCAGGGAGGTGTCTCTGGCTGGTACTGTCAAATTCCTGGGGCTCCAAGAAGCCAAGAACAGCCATGAGTTTTTCAGCACAGGTCCACAGAATCTGTAGCTGCTTTCTTGTGACTCAGAGTGGAAGCAAATTCATCCTTTCAGAGGGAAGGACCCTCTGCAGAACCACCTCAGCTGTGCTGCTGCCCCCAGGGATGGGAGGGCAGTGGTGCCTCTTGGAGACAGAAGGGTTTTATAGCTACAGCACGGGCTCCTTGGGAGCCCTTTCCCTGCATCCCTGCCACTCACAAGGTGACAGAGCCCCGTGCTGCAGTGTCTGAGTGCAGCTGAGCCCTTTCCTTCCATCCCTGCCACTCACAAGGTGACAGAGCCCTGTGCTGCAGTGTCTGAGTGCAGCTGAGCCCTTTCCTTCCATCCCTGCCATTCACAAGGTGACAGAGCCCTGTGCTGCAGTGCCTGAGTGCAGCTGAGCCCTTTCCTTCCATCCCTACCACTCACAAGGTGACAGAGCCCTGTGCTGCAGTGCCTGAGTGCAGCTGAGCCCTTTCCCTGCCACTCACAAGGTGACAGAGCCCTGTGCTGCAGTGTCTGAGTGCAGCTGAGCCCTTTCCCTGCCACTCACAAGGTGACAGAGCCCTGTGCTGCAGTGCCTGAGTGCAGCTGAGCCCTTTCCTTCCATCCCTGCCATTCACAAGGTGACAGAGCCCCGTGCTGCAGTGTCTGAGTGCAGCTGAGCCCTTTCCTTCCATCCCTGCCACTCACAAGGTGACAGAGCCCTGTGCTGCAGTGTCTGAGTGCAGCTGAGCCCTTTCCTTCCATCCCTGCCATTCACAAGGTGACAGAGCCCTGTGCTGCAGTGCCTGAGTGCAGCTGAGCCCTTTCCTTCCATCCCTACCACTCACAAGGTGACAGAGCCCTGTGCTGCAGTGCCTGAGTGCAGCTGAGCCCTTTCCCTGCCACTCACAAGGTGACAGAGCCCTGTGCTGCAGTGCCTGAGTGCAGCTGAGCCCTTTCCCTGCCACTCACAAGGTGACAGAGCCCTGTGCTGCAGTGCCTGAGTGCAGCTGAGCCCTTTCCCTGCATCCCTGCCATTCACAAGGTGACAGAGCCCTGTGCTGCAGTGTCTGAGTGCAGCTGAGCCCTTTCCTTCCATCCCTGCCATTCACAAGGTGACAGAGCCCTGTGCTGCAGTGCCTGAGTGCAGCTGAGCCCTTTCCTTCCATCCCTGCCACTCACAAGGTGACAGAGCCCTGTGCTGCAGTGCCTGAGTGCAGCTGAGCCCTTTCCTTCCATCCCTGCCACTCACAAGGTGACAGAGCCCTGTGCTGCAGTGCCTGAGTGCAGCTGAGCCCTTTCCCTACCATTCACAAGGTGACAGAGCCCCGTGCTGCAGTGCCTGAGTGCAGCTGAGCCCTTTCCTTCCATCCCTGCCATTCACAAGGTGACAGAGCCCTGTGCTGCAGTGTCTGAGTGCAGCTCATGGCTTGGGCCTGCTGCTGGCACAGAGAACGTGGTGGTAGCAGAGCTCAGGGGCTCAGGGCTGTGTCCAGCTGTGACCTGGGTGATGCTGCTCCATGGGCTCATGCCCTGCCTGAGCTGAACACTCCAGTGGTGCTCTGGGAGCCAGGGCAGACCCTGCAGTGGTCACCAAGTGGGAGCCAATACATGCAAAGGGATATCCAAAGGATCCCAAGGGACCTGCTGGCCCTGTTCCTGGTAACTCCTGGTAGCAGCAGTGGGGACTTGGAGCACCCCCTTACCTGAGGGACCCCCACCCTCCATGGCTGCAGATAATGGGCTGCTCCCCCTCACATAAATCATTCCCTGTACCTGAAATCAAGGTAGAATGGCAGGAGCCTGAACTGTGCCTCAGCAGGTTGTCTTATCCCAAGGCCCTGCACATCCTTAATCTGTGACACGTGCCTAAACTCTTACAAGGTTGGACATTAGCAGGCAGGGTGTTCAGGAGAAGATGCAGTGTTCCTGGGAGATCCCAGCTGACACTGTACTAAGGAGCAGGGATGTTGCATCCCTCTTGACAAACCTCACTTTGTGCTACCTTCTGATACTGCAAAATGGGCATTTAAATTTCCTGCCAGGTCAGCCATTCGTCACAAACACGTGTAGACTTAATTGCTAATTAATTTTCCCTGGCTACTGTAGACTTTTTTTTCCCTCAGTGTGTGAAATCTAGAAGAACTTTGCTAGAACCAGCCACAGATGAATTGGCTGTAATCAGTGTTCCCTCACTTGGGTGAGAAGTAACAGTTCATCAGCCCTTAATTAGCTCTGACTTTTTTGAGAGCAGTCTCCAATTTTTTGACAGGAAGATACAGATCTTGTTTCTCTTGTAGCAAAACAAAGAAAGTAATTTTGCCTTGAATTGACAAATTGGGCTGTGTTTGTTGGTGTTTTCTTCCTGCTGATGGTGAGTGCAAAGCTGCATGTCTTACCTCGATTGCTGAGCAAATTGTTCAGTTCGTGTCTCTTGTCACACAGAAGAGAACACTGATTGTACAAGGAAGGGAGTTGGAGCTCAGTTTAATTAACTTGTGAATGGGCAACCAGCAGTGTTTGGAGTGATACATTAAGGTAGGGAAGAGCTTTTAGATTCCTCCTCAGCATCAGAGAAACTTTGTGTTTTGTTTCTGTTGCAGGTGAGTGCAGCATCTCTTTTTATTGATCTGATGGGATCAGCTTTTGTCCTTTTTCCCTATTGAGAACCCCCCCATTGCAAGGTCATAGGTGACTTTGATGCCCTGATACCTGGTGTCTGTAGGGAGAAATCCAGTTTTAGTGGGGAAGGTGCATGATCAGTCATTTGAGAGATGGAGGGATCCCAGTGAAAATGATTGGAGATACAAACTTCCCACCCAGTCATGTTGAATAAGAATAAATTTCTTCCCAAAGTACATTTGAAAACCAGTTTTTATTCAACATTCCAGATAACAGATTTTTACTTTCTCCTTCTGCATAAGTAATTAAACCAGTAACACCTAGTTTGCTCACAGTCTTTTAAAAACAAAAATCTCTTTGATCAAATTTTAATCTATTAAGCAGCACATTATAGGGGCTGGAGAAACCCAGGCTATTAATGTTCAGTGTTGCTTTATTAAAATAGCACAGGAATTTTCAGTGTTAGCAACCTGTGGAGCAGATGCAGAGGGTTCTTTTCACTTGGTCAATTCACCTGTGAAGTTTTAGCTTCATTCAAATCTGAGAAATCAGTGAGAGGTTATTAATATAGGAAAGCTTGTATGGCCCTTCTCAGTCAGTGAATATAAGTAAGATTTATGGCTCTGAGCTTTACTAGTTCTACAGTTTTAGAGATCTTTAATTGCAGTCAGTGCCATTCCCTCAAAAAACACTTTGTTTAATAAAGCTTTGTATATGCAGTATGCATTTTTCAGGAGCTTCTCTTTCTTTTCTTATATGTCTAGCACCGTGAAGTTAATTTATGTACCTAAATACATGCTGTTTGATTTTAATTGAATAACAGTTTCCTTCCAACTAGAGCTTATCACACATCACCAAAAAAAAATAGTAGTTGTTTGGATTTAAAGAATAGTTTAATCAGGTTTGCTTCAAAAAGACCCTAAAAGTACAAGTGTAATGGAAATTAAAATTATTATTTAAATTATTTTTCCTCTGACTGACTTCAATGATGATTTAAGTTGCTTATGTAAATCTATTAATTGGATCAGGCCAGTCCTGCTATGAGTTCCCTACTGTGCAGTCTCAGCCTGAAGGTAGCTGGCAGTTGAGATGATGGAAATACCTAAAGATGCTGGTAAGGGAGAAGTCAGATCCTGTCATTCTTCCCCTGCTGTGTGTAGCAAGAGTCACATTTCTGTCACATCTGAGACCACTGAACCAGGGGTGTAAAAGCACTCTGTTATTCATGCTGGAACAAAAGCAGGATGCACACCCAAGTAAGCAAATGGGATGAGAAGCCCAGCTAATGTTGGCCTTGGTTAAAAAGCCCTTGAGTACAGCCCTGCCTCGGAGTGCCCAGGAAGATGTGCTTGTTCCTGACATGGACCTGGGCTCTGGCTGTGCCCAGAGCCAGCCTGGCTGCCACCACCAGGGATGTCCCTGGGCAGGGCTGGCATGTGCTGGCAGCCCTGCTTCATCTCACCAGGGCTTTGGAAATAATGTGTGGCAGCTTCGGGTTTGTGTAAGCAATGCCAGCTGTGAGGAAAACTTAGGAATGACACTGAGACACCCTGAGGATTCAGAAAAGAGACCCAGCTTTGCTTCCAGGTGAGGCTGCCAGAGAGGCCCAGACCGGGGTTCTCCGGCATGAAGGGGCAAGGGGGGCTTCCTCCTTCTGTCTTCATGGCTAAGGCTCAGACCTGAGTGTGGGTGATGCTGGTTGGAGGAGAAGCTCTGTTAGGGCCCTTCTCTGCTCTCAGGGTATCCAGTTGTGCTGCCCAGTAACACAGCCTGCTGGATTCCAGCTTGTCTGGCTGATGCATCACCTCTCCTTTCTCATCTTTCAGGTTATTTCCAGGATTTGTTGAACAAGTCAGAGAAGGCCCTCTATGATGCCTTTCCAAGCCTGTATGGAGAATTGTACACTCAGAATGTGAAGGTGTTCAAGGACTTGTACAGCGAGCTGCGCCGCTACTACCGCAGCTCCAACATCAACCTGGAGGAGGCCCTCAACGAGTTCTGGACACGGCTGCTGGAGAGGCTCTTCAAGCTGCTGAACCCCCAGTACCACATCACAGACGAGTACCTGGACTGCATGGTCAAACACGCCGAGCAGCACAAGCCCTTCGGGGAGGTGCCCAGGGAGCTGAAGCTGAAGGCCACGCGAGCCTTCATCGCGGCGCGCTCCTACGCACAGGGCTTCCTGGTGGGCAGCGACGTGGTCAGAAAGGTGTCCCAGGTATGCCAGTGCTCCCCCTCCTCCAGCCTCACCTTGGCTGCAGCCACCCAGCCACTGCTCTTGGGAGGGGGAGTTGTTTCCCTTGTTTTCATTGCAAAGCAAGCAGATGCTTTCCAGTTTTAAACAAATAACTACTCGAGTATTGTAAACCAAAGGTGACTCCAACAAAGGGGAGAGAGAATGATGCATCTGACTCCATCATAGAAGGCCAATGAATTACCTTATTATACTATACTATGTACATTGTATCTAAACTGAATCTGCCATGCACTCACTCTTGCTCACAACTGCTCACCCTGCACTCATCTCTGATTCTCTGGTGACTGTCCTGTGACAGTCTCACACACACACACACACACACACACACACACCTGGCCCTGATAGGCCAAGGGAACAAAACATCCTCACTTTGGGTGAACAATCTCCATATTGCATTCTACTTTAGCACAACACAGGCACAGCAAGCGAGATAAGAATTGTGTTTTCCTTCTCTGCTTGTCTCACAGCTTCTCTCTGTTCAGAGGGCATGTGAATACCACACTCGAGGGTTACCCATCAGTGGGAGGGAGCAGCAAACCTGGACTTCTACAGGCACTGCCAACAACACTAAAACACTGAGATGTAACTCACAACAAATCAGCTTTTGCCTCATTTTAGCCCCTGCAGCAGAGATGTCACTCAGCCAGGCTGTGCAGCCACTCTGCTGCTTGCCCAGATCCCTTGTGCTTCCTGACGTGCCTCTAAATCACACTGCCATGTTTTCCTCCTTGATGGGAATGTGTGCAGAGCTGGATGGCCACAAGTGTGCTGGGAATACAGGCACAGGGATCCTGTGGCTGTTTATGTAGCCTGTCTATTTGTATAGCTTCGGTGTACAGAGAGGGGGAGTTTGTAAAGTGCACTGGGATCTTCAGGGATGAAAGGTGCTATATAAATGTAAATTAATATGACTGAATCCAGGGTTCCAGAAGGAAAGAAATTGTATTCTTTACTGCAGAAACAGCCTTTCAGAGCCATAAGCAAGTGATTGTCCTGAAACAAGATAGTCAGGCTTTCCACACAGGTAGCAAGGAGAAAATCCATAATAAAAAAAAAGGCTTGCATACGTCATGTGGAGATGGGAATCAGCAGGTGTGAGAATCAGGATGTGATTAAACTGTGGATGTAGAAATGCAGAACCACAATTCATCTCCTCAGAAGGTACATGTGGTGACATGGAGCAGAGGACGGTCCCACTTAATGCAGCAAATCCAGGCTTTGATCTCAGGAAGAAACATTAATGTGGTAACAGTGACAAATGCTTTAATTTATCAATGTGGGACTATAAAATTGTTCAGCTACCCAAAAGCCTTTGTACATCTCATTAACATCACACTCTCCTGGCACTTAAGACAGATAAAAGAGGAGAATGATGTAATTTCAGGGGGACAAAAGCAAAATACTTTTCATAAATCCTCTGAATGGCAGAGATTTCCAGCTCAATGGGCATGATCCTGCCTGTAGCTGAGGCTGGTGGGTAAAACAGGCTGGCAGGGAAACTGCAGGCATGATATCAGCCAAAGGGAAGGACCTGAGATACCAACATGCAGCAGATTTTTCCCCCACCTTCATGTAGGCTTCTGGCCCACTGGATTTTGATTCTGGTTCCCCCTTTCTGAATTTCCCTTCTCTTGGGCATCACTTATCAAACAGGATGTGGGGAACATCCATTCCTTCAGGATGGGTGGTTTTCTAGGAGGGTCCCAACCATTCCTCTCTCACGGGAGCCCTCCCTGGCATTGCAGTTAACCCAGTGTGTTGCTGTTGCCTGAACTGAGTCAGAAAACCTCAGCACAGCCTTCTTGAGAGCTGATTTTATTATGAGGACCAAAACTGGCTCATTTCTCTGTCTTCTTTACCACCATTTTAGTTGTGGATTTACACTTGTGTCAAATAGATGTGAAGTGCTTGACTCAACCCACAGCTGGTGCCTTGGTTCTAGTCATTTTTCATGTTGTTCTGTACTTATGACATCAGAAGAAGATCAGAAACTGAAGTTCAACTTTCCTGTCAGCTGGTAGCAGCAGTCTTTAAAAGTATCTTTTTGAGTTGGAATTTCATATGGGGCACTGGTGAGGAAGACTGAGGAGGCCTGTTGAAATGAACACCTAGAAATCAATTAGCTAGCTTTAGACTTCAGAAAAAAATAGATTTTATTTATTTATTTATTTGCAAATCCCAGGAAAACTACAGATTTCTACTAAACCCCTCCTGGTTTCAGCTTCTGGGACACTTCCAGTTCAGTGTCTCCTCTGTATCCTGTGCCTGTGCAGAGGCAGCATTACTGGGCACTGCAGAGAAGGGCTGATGCTGTTTGCCAGAGCTCCTGGCTGTCTTTAAGTGGGGGAGAGCCTGCCTGAGTGAACTACAGGCGTGCATTTCATGAGATTTCTTTAATCCCTGCTCCTTCTCCACTGTGCCCACAGGGTGTTTCTTCCCCAGCCTTCAGCTGCCCCAATCTCAGAGGAAGCCACAGCCTCAGGCAGCCCAGGGATAGGAACAGGAGCCACGTGTGGGAGCAGCCCCTCTGAGACCTGCTGGGCATAAATAGTTTGAGGGCAGAGGAGGAGAAAATGGCAGAACCATTTTTCACCTTTATTGCCATCCAAGCTTTCAAGGCAAAGTCACCCTGACCGACTGCAGGCTCTGACACCAAGTCCTAAAACTTCTGATTGGTGCTTGCTGCACTGGCCTGGCCTGACAGAGAGCAGTGGCAGTGCTGCCATCTGGGCTGGGACCCAGGCTGGGCTTGGTGTGGCTCTGGCAGGGCAGGATGGATGTGCAGGCTGGCACCCTGCCCTGACACAGTGAGGGGTTACACGGGCCATGCCTGGGGAGGGGGGTCAGGGCAGCACCTCTGTGTTCATGTGCAGGTTCTGTGTTCCTGTAGCTGTTCTTTCAGCACAAATTGCAGGTTTTCATCTAAGTTGCACAATGAAGTGGGTTTTTCATTGCTGCCATGAAGTAGCAGCCACCAAAATGGCAGCAGCCACAAAATCCCCAGTGCAGGGCACTTGAAGAAGGAGTTTCCCCCAGGGATGCTGCATGCCAGAGTGAGAGAGAACACATCTCCCAGTTCTGTTTAGGATCCTGTTCGTTGGCTGTGAGATTGGCAGCTGCCCAAAACCAGCATTTGCTCCAGCTCTGAGCATCATGCAAACAGGAGAGGGCCTCGTGCTGGTGGAGTCACTGCCTGCCAGCTGCTGCCCTGAGACCCTCCCTGCTGCCCAGAGACCCTCCCTCCCTGCTGCCCTGAGCTCCTCCCTCCCTGCTGCCCTGAACCCTCCCTCCCTGCTGCCCAGAGACCCTCCCTCAGTGCTGCCCTGAATGCTCCCTCCCTGCTGCCCTGAGACCCTCCCTCCCTGCTGCCCTGAGCTCCTCCCTCCCTGCTGCCCTGAATGCTCCCTCCCTGCTGCCCTGAGACCTTCCCTGCTGCCCTGAGACCCTCCCTCCCTGCTGCCCTGAATGCTCCCTCCCTGTTGCCCTGAGACCCTCCCTCCCTGCTGCCCTGAGCTCCTCCCTCCCTTCCTGCTGCCCTGAGACCCTCCCTCCCTCCCTGCTGCCCTGAGACCGTCCCTCCCTGCTGCCCTGAATGCTCCCTCCCTGCTGCCCTGAGACCCTCCCTCAGTGCTGCCCTGAATGCTCCCTCCCTGCTGCCCAGAGACCCTCCCTCCCTGTTGCCCTGAGACCCTCCCTCCCTGCTGCCCTGAGCTCCTCCCTCCCTGCTGCCCAGAGACCCTCCCTCCCTGCTGCCCTGAATGCTCCCTCCCTACTGCCCTGAGACCTTCCCTCCCTGCTGCCCTGAATGCTCCCTCCCTACTGCCCTGAGACCCTCCCTCACTGCTGCCCTGAGCTCCTCCCTGTTGCCCAGAGACCCTCCCTCACTGCTGCCCTGAATGCTCCCTCCCTGCTGCCCTGAGACCTTCCCTGCTGCCCTGAATGCTCCCTCCCTGCTGCCCTGAGCTCCTCCCTGCTGAGAGCAGCTGCTGTGCACCCCCCTGGGAAAGACGTGGTGGAAGTGAGCTGGGACACTGCAGGACTGGGGGAGCAAAGCTGGGATGGAAGGAATGGCAAGGGCTGAGAGGTGACCCTTGATAAACACCAGCAGAAAGCCCTGAGGGCGAGGCAGGGTGACACAGGGGTGGCTGTGACCCTGGCTGGGTTTGTCCCGTGCTGCTCTCCCTGCTCAGCCCCCCTGGGTCAGTTCTGCTGCAGAGTGCCCTGGGATGGGGGCAGGCAGGGCACTGCCCGGTCTGTGCTGCATTCCTGCATCCCTGGGCATGCCAAGGAGTGCCCAGAGCCCTCCAAGTCCCCCTGCAGCCCTGGCAGCAGCCTGTGCCTGTCAGGAGAGCACACACGTAATGTTCCATTCCCAAAGGCAGCGAGAGGAAGTGATTTGAGATGAATTTTGCTCATCAGTCAGAAAATGAGTTATTATGACAATCTTTCCTTTGCTGGGTCTTCGTTGGTTCTTGTTTCTAAATTTTAAGTTTTCCTAAGGTAGTGGAGATTGATGTGAAGCAAGACCAGCTGCATAAGGAAGAAACACTTACTCAAATAATCGATTTTAATAGCTGTTTGCATTTCCTTTTCTCAGTAGATGTCTTTAAAGCTGATTCTCATTTGAGTTTGAAACAAAATACAATGATTTTCTTTAGAAGCTTTTTCACTAAATCCTGTATTTCATTTCACCAATGAAAGTTGAAGTCAGCTATCAGTACATTTTTATTTAGCCAATACTGTGTTTCACAATCTATTTCAGTCTTATTTTTTTAAACTTTTCTGTTAGTATAAGGTACATGGCAGTTTTTCTATTTACCACATGAGTAATTTTTAAACACATGGTGGGTCAGTCTGGAAACCAAATTCCAATTAAAAAGTCCTAAAAATAGATTTTTAGAAATGTTTTTAATGGTTAAGTGAATGTGCTGATAGGACATATGGAAAATAATGTTTATCTAAACATGTTTTGCATTTCCAACAAGTCAATAACATAACAAAGACAGTATGGTCCTCATGTCCTTTAAGATTGCAGCCATTTTTCATACCCACTGTTTTCCACAGCTTGAAAGGACATATTTAACTTCTGTCTTTCAGCTTTCAGTTGCTTTTCTGGTGAAGTAGAAATAAAATTGATCTTACTGAATTAAACAAAGATAAAATCTTCTTCTCCCACCTGTAAAACCACTGTGCTAAAGCATCTCAAGAGCAGTGAACTCTGGTCCCATGTGCTTGGTGGGACATCTCCATCCTTTCAGTGGCTGATCTTTTTTGAGAGCATCAGCATCAAGCACACACAACCATAAATAACATGTTATTTCTTTTAAAGGATTTCACTTCTGTAAAAGTATCCATCATTTATCTGAATTGGCTTCCTCTTGATGCTGAGAAGTCAGGGTTAGTGTTTGTAAGTAGATGTTATGAGAATGTTGTTCTACAGCAGTGTTGAGTGGCAATACCCTCATATCCTACATTTATTTCCTTGTCCTGGCTGTTATCCCAGCTCTGGCTTTGGAGCTGTATTGTGGCAATGAGCTCCCTGAGTGGGGAATAATGTGCTCTGACTCCATGATTTCAGAAGGCTGAACAAATGCTTTATTAAGCTATACTGTATTATACTACACTATTACTGTACTAAAGAAAAACCTGTGACCCTTACAGACAATCACAACACAGCTTTCACCTAATTGGTCAGTCAATTAAAACAGCATCACCAGAGTCCAGTTAAGAAATCCCTTTTGATAGACAATGTCCATAACACATTCTACATGTGCCAAACAACAGATGCAGCAAGTGAAGATCAGAATTGTTTCTCTTCTTTGTCTGAGCTTTCTCACAGACTTTCAGCTTCCCAAGAAAATCCTGGGAGAGAGAATTATGTCTCTCCCTGTTCAAAGAATATGTGAATGGCACAGAGCTGTGCAGGTTTGCTGGCAGAGATGTGTGGGTTTGTGTCCTGCAGAGTTTCCATGTGGCAGCAGGGAGCAGCAGGTCCCCCAGGTGCTGGTGTCAGCAGCAGGGGGGGATGTGGGAGAGTGCAGGGCTGCAGCTCACCACAGCCAGGTACCAGCAGCAGCTGCTGGAGCAGCCTGGGCTTTTCCTTGGTTTTCCTTCCTGTCATGGCAAACCACTGGTGAGGCTTTCCAAAAATGAGCTGTCAGTGCCTGCACTGGAGGTCTGTGGTGCTGGAGCAATCAACAGGCTCAGTAACAATCCACAGGGTGCCAAAAGCCCCAGGGAGCCTCTGCAGGACTGGCTGTGCTCAGGAGCAGGGCAAGGAGGACTGAAGGGCCAGGTGGGAACCCTGCAGTGCTGCAGACACCCCTTCCTGTGAGCCAGCTGAGGCTCCAGGCTCCAGAGATAAGCTCTTGGCCTTCAGGGACTGGTCCTGCAGCAGCTCCTGGGCTGGCTGCCTTTGCCCCTGTAGCCTCTGGCACAGCTGCCCAGCCCTGCCCACAGCTGGGTGACCTTGAAGGGCGCTGGGACCTGCCCTTCCTTCCCAAGGGAAGTGTCCCCTCTGCTGAAGTGCCTCATGTTTTCTTGCCCAGTCAGCTGTCCCTGGCAGCCTGTATGTGAGATTGCATGGCTGAAACCATTTTAGAGCTAAGTTCCAGTCAGCCCAATTCCCCCTGCAAACCCAGGAGCTTAATATCCCTTTCCCTGAGCTGACTGTGCTCCCTGGATCATCACCCTGCCACCAGCTGCCTTCTTGCTTTAAACACCTTGGTACAGCAGCCCCACACACACCACTGCTGGGGAGGGAATTTTGTAATAACATTGGAATTTGTTTGGATAGATTCAAATCAAGCTGGATGAGAAGCATGCAGTCTTGAATACATCCTTATGTATTTCACATATTACTTTTCAGTATTTCTATCCCTTATTATGTTTCAATCACAACCCTTCAGGGATAAAAACCCATAGGTGTTCTGAATAGAATAGAAATAATGCAGGAAAGTAGATATATGTCTCCCATATTTACCTGGTGGTTAAAAGTCAATTGAATCTAGTTTTCAAAGGATTGAAAATTGTACCAGCTGGAAATACCTGTGTTAAATGAACAGAGCAGGGAGTGTGTGGAACAGGCAGGTGTTGGCTTGCAGTATTTTCCTCTGGAGGGAGAGGACATGACAGCAGTCTGTCTGTCTACGTGGATCTCTCTCATTTAATATCTGCAGGCACTTAGGTACTAGACAGGAATCTAAAGACACAGACCCTCCCAATTAGCTGTGGGTGCTGCCTCTGGAGCCATTGTCACTGCCCTCTCCAGGTGCCCTCACCTCTGCCTGGAGGGAGATGGGAACAATTCTCCTCCCTGTTTTGCTGCCCCAGTTTGCCTCGATTACCCTAGCCATCATATTTAATTTTATTTTTTTCCTGAGTCTGCAGAATGGCCGTGTGGCTGCTGGGCTGGCAGGGCTGGACCCAGGCAGTCTGTCTGGCCTGAGGCCCAACAGCAGCTCTGGTGTGCTGAGCATGAAGGGCACGGATTTGGCATCAGCCTCCATCCTGCACATCCCTCCCACAGCGAGCACTGAACACACCAGGGTGACAGCAGGAGGGGCTCTGAACTCTGCTGGCATTTTCTGTGTCCCCCTGTACCACCAGACCCAGCACAGCCACCCCCAGCACACTGTGCCTGTGCCCCCTCATCCCTGACAGGTTTGGGAACTGGATGGTTTTGAATGATGGGCTTGGTGAGGCTCAAACCTCACCGTGCTCCAAGGACTCATGGCTGTGCATTTATGGAAGGAAGATGCAAAATAATGACTGAAGTGATTATACAATTCATTAGACTTTGAAAGAATCATATTTCTGTCAGCCCTGCAGCTGTTTCTTTTAGAGTTTCACTCTGAAAAATGGGAAAGCTTGGTTCATTTAACACACATCAAGGTGCTAATTACATCAGGGCTGGCATAAACATGCACAAGGCAGCTGCTGACCATGTGCTGGAGGGAGCAGGGTGTGCTCCCCACAGCAGCTCCCCTGCACCAGCCAAGGGCTGGGCACACCTGCAGCTCCCATCCTGTCACCAGAGAAACTGGGCACTGACTGCCCAGTGGATGGAGCATATTTCCAGTTATGCACATGGAAGTGCAAAGAACATCACAGCCCTTCTGGGTTTTGATCATAATATTTGAGGATGCCTCCATGGGGAGACTGTAAAAGTGAAATGTTTCCCAGTGTGAAAGGGGCACGTTGCAGACAGCTCTGATCACAGAGCTGGCCAGCTCCCCTGTGAAACACAAACCTCTCCTCTGAGTGCTGGTTTGTTCTAAAAGAGAGCAGGGCTGGCTTTCTGAGCCCATTCCTGGGCTCTTGGGCATCCCACAGGAAGCTCAGGAGCACTCCTCACTGCTGGCCCAGCAGGATCAGCTCCTCTGCTTGACCTGTTTTTGTAGCTGCTGTTCTTCACACTGACAACTTTATCCCAGCTGTAGGATTCCAGCCAAGGGATTTGGGGTCATTGGAGTGGCTTTGAATACCTGCCTGCATTTCCCAGCACACACAGCCTGATCTGTGGCTTGCAGAGCTGACCTGCTTTCCCTTAGACACTGCCACAGAAAGGTTTTCTCACAGCTGGCAGAACTTCCCTCTCCTGCATTTACAATTCCCATGAGTGAGGGTGCCAGGAATGGCTCAGCCTTTGTGGCTGCTTCAGCCCCAGCCCTGGGGAGGTCTCCAGCTCTAGGTGCTCCTGCCTCCAGCTGCCCAGCACCTGTGCCTGCCTCTGAAACCTGCCTGTGTCTGCTGGCTCCAGAGCATCCCTTGCTTTGGAAACCTAAATTGCCTGATGTCACTGGGTTTAACTGCTGCTTCTGGAGGTTAGAATGGCCATTCAGATAGCAAGGCCTTCTGCCTGGGAAAACAGACCTGAGAGTCAGTGCAGGCACATTTTGACACATATCTGACACATCTGGAGCTGTTTTGTTTCACCCCAACCAACCCCACACCAAACCAAAACCACAGGTCCCAGTGCCCACCTTGGGTCTGCAGTGCTCCTGGGAGATGAGAGCCAGGCAGGGAATGGGAGAGCAGCCACAGGGCAGGGACAAGGTCAGTGTGGGAAACACCAACACCACAGCACAGAGAGCTCCCTGCAGGCCACCCCCACACTGCCTTGGGTGAGATTTGTAGAGGGACCAGAGCCCAGAGAACATCACTTCCACCAGCAGTGCTAAGGACCAGCTCAGCCCCTGTCCCTCTGACAGTCTGGGGGCTGTGACAGCACTTCCAGCAGCCAGGCTGGCCTGGCTCTCCATCCCCACATCTCTCCACTCTACCTAACCCTGCTTCCCCTGGGAAGCAAGGCACAGATGGCTCACAGCAGCCTGGGGGGAATGTGCAAGGGGAGAAGGGGGGTAGGAAAAATACCAGCAAGAGCTCGACTTATTTTATTGGTGTTAAATGCCTTTCAGATGTACTTAAAGGCCCCTGAAGGCCGAGGAGTCCAGTCACATTGCAACTAGGCTGCAGGTTCTCATTTACTTTTAAGCCAGGCTTCAAAAGGAGAAAGGATTTGGGGTCGGATAATTCTTTTCTTTTTTTTTTTTTTTTATCTTTTCTTTCCTTTGTTTGAAGCCACTACTTCAAAAGCAGCATCTGCAGCTTGGCTGCAGGCTCTGGGTGCCAGAGGAGCTGGCCATCTCCTGCTGGGCACAGAGGAGCCCTGCCACTGGCCCTGGGCTCAGTCCCATGCCTGGAGGGCATCCTGAGCCAGGCTCTGTGCCTGAGAGCACAACCCAAGCACTCTGTGCTGCTCTGCCTGGAGCTTGGTGCTGCCACTGGGGGAAGGATTGTCCAGCTACCTATGGCTTCCTGAAGCTCCACTTTCTCCAGCTCTCAGGAAGCAGGGATGGGAAGGAAGGATCATTGCTTGACCCTGTGACTGCAGGATGTGACAGAGCTGCTCCCAGCACTAATACCTCTTCAGCTGCCCTTCCCTGAGGCCTTCCTCTCTGCATCTCACACTTTGGTACTTCAGACACCTTTTCAGGAAATAATTCACTTGTAGAAACAAATGGTTTTTGGGGTGAGGAGGGTATAGCAGCTTTTAGCTGTGTGTGAGTGAGATCATCACTTCCATGGTCCTTTCATGCCCCAATACAGCCCAGGGTATTTTTGGAGGCTTTGGATATTTTTGAAGCATGAGACATTAAGGTAAGAACAGAAAATGCCTCTCCTCTTTACCTCTCTGTTCTTCTGTGAGACTTCTCAAACAAGGTCCCAGTTCAGAAGAGTAAAATCCCTCCCACAGTGGCAGGTTCAGCAAGGTCTGGGGTCAGGAGGAATTGTACCCCTCTTTTGCACCAAACCTTACACTGTAAAAACAGCCCTGCAGGTCAGTGGGTGCTGTTTGGGAAATCAGCACATAACCTGGGTAGGAGCTTCAGAACTGACCATGGTGGGGCTGAGGGAAAGTGTTCCATGGTTCTAGAAGATCTGTTCTTGTTACCTCTGAGCATCTGCAGGTGTACAGCCATGGGTAACTTGGGCTGAATGTGCAAATCACAAGTTTGACTGTTCTTCGTAGGCACGGAGGAAGGATGGGAAGGTTTTTTCCTCTGTTCTGGAGAAATGTAGCCCATTTTGGCCAGAGTGCTGCTGTGTCCTGTGGACTCTAAAGGCCTGGCCATGGCCAGAGCTGGCAGCACTCAGGTGTCTCTGGGCCCTCGTTGCAGGGCTGTCTCATGCATTGGAGCTGCCTGCTTGCCCTTCTGCAAGTACTTTGTCGTCCCTGTGTTTGTGCTTCAGAAAGTTTATAATTGTTCTAAAGCTGTGTTTAGGTGGTCTGAAGGGTAACTTTGCTCTCCTGAAGTGCAGAGGGAGAGAGTTGGTGACTTCTTGTTATCCTCAAGCCTCCTGTGTGTCTGTGATTCTCTGCTTGGAAAGCATGTTAATAAACTACATGGCAGGAGCCTTATTTTTTTTTCTTTGTTAAAAGCCTTTCACACTGAATGTTTTCTAAATTGGCTGGGGGGTGGCAAGGAAACCAGTTAGTGCCTAATCCCCCAGCCCATCCTCTCAGCAAATGGCTTGTGAAAGTCATTAATTTCACTGTAATTGATTTAAACGTTGCTCAGGAGGAGGAAAAATTAAGGAAACCAATGCCACTCTGAATAGAGAATTATGTGTTCTCAATTTTCTGTCAAATTATCTCCCCACGTGCCTGTTGTGTGCTGGTTGCTGAGCAAACACTGTGCCAGGGAGTCAGCAAATCCCAGCTCACAGAACCTGAGATGAGCTCCAGCACCAGGGCAGGAGGCAGGAAAGCCTGCAAAGGTCTTTGCCTCCAGCAGCTCACATCTGGTTGGGTGGCTCCACCACCAAAACATGGGCACATGAGGCTTTGGGAAGTGGCCATGGAAAAGCACAGAGAGGGACCTGCTGGCAGCCTCCTTGAAATGGCAGTGCTTGGGGTGGAACTGGGCCTTTTGTGAGGCAGCCACCTGTTCCCCTTGCATTACCTCATTGCTGCTTCTGGATCCCCAGCTGTAAAGGAGTTTTAATTAAAATTATTTATTGCTCAGTAAGATTTCCCCCCTATTTTGGGTGTATCTTAGAAGATAACATTTTTTCCTTATCACTTCATCACTGGGCTTACACTTCAAAGGACTGTATCTGTGGATGTCACTGTGATCAGAATAGGGTATGTGGATTTTAGCTGAGCAGTGACGTACAATCAATGTATTTTTAAGCTGAGCTTAGCTTTATTTTGCATTTTTATTTATACCTCTGACAACTGAATGAGTGCCCTGGCTCCAAGCCATATCTCTCAATAATAATGATCTTTTCTTCAGATTCTTGGGAAATGGCTTCTCCACTGTATTGTGCATGTTCTCTTGACATCTTAATGCAGTTTCTAGGTCACTGAGCTAAGAAAAGACTCTGGGTGCCACTAAAGCCTCCTTAAAGGAGAACCAGCCACAGGCTGGGCCAGGTTGATGGCACTTAGAAAAATCAATTATTGTCATGTACTCCTTCATGCTGTGCCAGATCAGTTAAAGCTGGAGCAGTTTGGTCAGGTTTCACTCCATCTTCAGGACTTTTCATGCTCCTGCCCTCAGACCAACTGTGGTGAATGGATGTTGCTCATGGACCCATCAGTTGTTGCAGGTCTGTCTGGGAAGCTGAGGGACTCCCTGCAGGTCTCACCTGGCACCCACTTGGGCAGGGGTAACTCAGAGTTTCAGGTTCCTGGGAAGGCTGAGGGGTGAGAGCAGAAGCACTGGGAGATGAAGATGTCTCAGTGTGCAGGTGGAGGTCAGCCTGGCCTTTTCCAGCCTGGAGAAACTGCTTCACTGCCACTGGGGGAGTTCATTGGGGAGGAGCTGCCAGGGAGGGGGTGTGTGTGTGTGTGTGTGTGTGTGTGTCCCCAGCTCCAGTAGCCCCAGGAGCTCCTCTCCCCACTGCACTGCTGGAGCTGTGTGCCCAAGGGAGGCAGGACAGCTGCAGTGCCCCCCTGCTTGTGTTGTTGGATCCTCAGCCCCTCCAAACCGGGGCTGGGATTCCCCTGTGTGGATACAACATGGATGAAAAAAACCTGGAAGCTAACACCAGCAAACTAATCCATGAGCACCTCAAGATGTTTGAAGGACTCTTTTCCTTATATGCTGCAAGTGCCCCAAAGAGAAGGTGCAGGATCAGGGCTGGGAGGGGTTCTGGCAGCCCCAAGCCCTCCCTCTCTGCTACCCTGTGTGGAGCAGTAGTCCATGGGCTGGGTGGAACAGAGAGATACTGAGCTCTGGCCAAGCAAAACACAGAGAAAATACTTGGTGTGGTTCCTCTTCCTGCTCCCTTATCTATAATAAAGCCTCTATTCTGGCCTTATTATCAAGCAGTGCAAGATAGCTTGGGAGCCCAGTCCTCAGGGGTGCCTGAAAGCTGGGCTAGCTCTGTCACCGCGGGGCTACCCTCTAGCAAGCTGGGTGATTATCAGCTCTTTAGTGATATCAGCTCTCTTAGGATCTCAGCTCTTGCTTGCTAGGTAGGGTGCCCCTGGCTGAGGCTGCAGCAGACACCAGAGAGGAGGAGGAGAGGTCCTGGCCTTCCACAGCCATGTTTATTGGGGGAGTCTGTGAAGAGTCCCAGCCACAGCTCTTCTGTCAAATGGGCTAAAGTATGCCCCTCTTATAGGGTTAAGGGGGATCCAGACTTGACCAATAGTAAGGGTTAGGTAACACAGCCTGTAGGGTTACAGAGATAAGCTTTGGGGCTGGGGGCAGGGAGACAGGAACTTATGTTGCTGTCTCAGCAGTTCCTATTGTCCATCCTCCATGGGGCCTTGCCCAGGTCCATAGGGTTTACTACACTTATCCTTCTTTTTCTCAGTTCACCTCTGCAGCCTTGTGCCAAAGGACTGCTGCTGCCAACAGGACAGGCTGGAGTCGTTCTCTGGGGAAAGGGAGTGGAGCCTGGTGTCTTGCACCTGCAAAAATTAATATTTATCCTTTCTGCCAAGAGATTAGGCTGAACACTCGACACCTGCCAGATTCAACAGAGCAGTGCTGGTGATGGATGGTCACCTGCTCATCTTCAGAGGAGCCTGTGGGGCCAGGCTGCCACTCCTGGGGCAGAGGGACACTGCACTGTCCCCCAGGAGACAAAGCCACCTTGTGAGAGCGACAGACTGCCAGTGCACCCTCTGGCATCCAGAAACTGAGGTGCACACGCACTTTTTTTTCCCTCCATGCTCTCAGGAGTTGAAACTAAGCTCAGGAGCTGTTGTTGGCTGCACCCACTGCCCCAAGGCAGGTGGCAGCATCCCAGAGGAGCTGCAGGGCCGTGGACACGGGGGTGTGCCTGGTGATGGGCAGTGTGGCTGGTGACAGGGCATGGGGAGGAGGACAGAAGGCAGCTCTCTGCAGCACAGGGCCTTGGAGATACATTTCTAAGCCAAAATCTGTCTCTTGCCTCTCCTAGTGCCTGCCATGGGCTCTGGCAGGGTATCAGCAGCTTTGTGTCCTTGCTGGTGGCTGTCCTCTCAGCCTGGGGGGGCTGGCCCACAGCACTCAGGGGTGCTTCCTGCAGGCAAAGCTGTGTTCCTGTTTTCCAGAATATTTCAGCTCCCTCTGCTCCAAACATCTGCTCAGTGCAATCAGGGATGTGTGTGGAAAGGCACAGGGTGGGATGCTCTGGCTGCCCTCAGTGCTGTGGGAAGCCCCACATTCCAGGATTTAGCTGTGCCCCAGGTCCCTGTTTGTGCAGTGGGAGGTGACAGTGCCCTGTGGCCACAGCTGGATGAGCTGGGATTGGCTGTGCCAGGACAGCACAGGGAACAAGCTGTGTTCAGGAGCTGATGGCCTGGGCAGGCTACAAGATGGGGTTGTGAGTGTCACTGTGTCATGCTGGTGATTGCTCTGCCTGGAGAAGGGGAGGTCACAGCCCCTTTCCCATCTGCATGCTGCTTTTTGTGTGAGTGCTCTGGTTTCAGGTCTGGAGCTACAGCCTGTGCTGGCACGCACCATGTTCTTACCTGGTGTCTTTTCAGCCACTATTCAGCCGTGGTTATTGAAACCCTGAGGTGAAAAACAAGCTCCTCCTTTGTTTGCCTGTCCCTGTGCTTTGTTGCAGTGCTGAGGCAGTGGTGGTTGCACTGTTCCTCCTGTGCTGAAGGTGCAGTGTGTGTGTGATGCAGCGGGACAGAGCCTCCATCTCCTGGTGGCACAGGCACATGGCAGCCGGCTCTGCCTGCAGGAGCTGTCCAGGACAGGGACCCAGAGCTGGCCCGGGAAGCTGAGGGAGACTTTGGGGTGTGGGGGGTCCTGCCAGGCTCAGCCCCTCTAGCACAGGTTTATCCTCAGTCCCCTTGGGCTGCCAGGCCAGGGAAGCAGACTCTGCTTGGGTTCTCTCTCCAAAACTTAGAAATTTTTGTCCTCATCCTGAAGAAGGTTCTCCCAAGGTTATTTTAGAGCATTCCTGCCCAATGAAGCCTCAGCATCATCCAGCATATTTTTCCAAGGTTTACTGGAAGCAAGGAGCTACCACACAGGCAGTTTCAGGAGGGGGTTGCTTTGGGATTTTCTCTGATACAGCCTCTGGTACTGGGCTCAGCATGTTCACGCTCTCCCAAGGGTACAGAACTGAATCTGGAGTCCCCCAGAATGCCACATTCAAAGTATTTTTCACAAGTAGTAAAGTTCTCAGCATTGCAGCTGCAGCTGGAGGCCCAGGGATTTCTCCTTTGAAGATTTGCCCCTTTTGTCACTTTTTTCCCCTCTGGGCTCCTTGTGAGTGTCAAGTATCTGGAACTAAGGGAGACTTCATATAGACATTCAGTTTCTCTTTTGTAAATAATTTTAAAATATTTACAAGGGAATTGCAAATGGATCTGAGCAAAGACAGAAAATGACCACAAAAGAGAAAAGAGCAAGACAGGGGAACATGAAGCTGTGCCAGCAGCCCTGCAGGGCCTGCCAGGCTGTTATTCACCCCTCAGTGCACTGCCAGCCCTTGCCCACGGCAGCTGGGGACACTGGCCCGTGGCTGATGGGACACTGCTGTGCTGCTCAGGCTGTGGCCCTGCTCTCCTCTCTGCTGGCTCTGTGCTTGCAGGACCAGGGGGGTTTAATTTAAGGTGGCAGAGCCACCTCCAGAGTCCTGCAAAGAGCCAGCTGCACGTGCAGGGCCTGTGAGCTGCTGGCACAGTGTGGCTTGGCCCAGGCCTGCCTGCAGTTCCTGAAGTGCTCACAGAGAGCCAGCACTTCCCAGTGTCAAGTGCTCTCACATTTGCAAATGTGCAAGTCCTCCCCCAGGACTATTCTGCTTTCCAAAGATGCCAGCTGGGAAGGTTCTGTGTCCAGGGCCTCACTGTGCATCCCCCAGGAAGCTGGAGGTGCAGTGTGTGGGGGACACCTGTGTCTGCAGGACAGTGGCAGGGAACCTTCCAGAAGGGGCATGGTGGT
This sequence comes from Agelaius phoeniceus, assembly GCF_051311805.1. NCBI lineage: Eukaryota > Metazoa > Chordata > Aves > Passeriformes > Icteridae > Agelaius > Agelaius phoeniceus. The sequence continues at coordinate 2,975,002 of NC_135274.1, read as the reverse complement.
GGCACTGATGGCACACATGCACCGTGTGGGGCCCAGGTCACAGCTGGTGGACAGCCCGAGGTGTTCTCGTGGCCACCAGGCCTGGCTGGAATGGGAATGGCGCTCTCAGGTTTTTCCCAGAAGCCTGGGTTCAGACACAGCCTGAGGCACTGCAGCTGCCCCGGAGCTCCTGTCCCTCAGCAGGGAGGAGGAGCAGGGGAAGGAGGGGCAGTGAGAGGGGAAATGGCTGGGGAAGGAGGGGCAGTGAGAGGGAAATGGCTGGGGAAGGAGGGGCAGTGAGAGGGGAAATGGCTGGGGAAGGAGGGGCAGTGAGAGGAGAAATGGCTGGGGAAGGAGGGGCAGTGAGAGGAGAAATGGCTGGGGAAGGAGGGGCACTGAGGGGAAATGGCTGGGGAAGGAGGGGCAGTGAGAGGGAAATGGCTGGGGAAGGAGGGGCAGTGAGAGGGGAAATGGCTGGGGAAGGAGGGGCAGTGAGAGGGGAAATGGCTGGGGAAGGAGGGGCAGTGAGAGGGAAGTGGCTGGGGAAGGAGGGGCAGTGAGAGGGGAAATGATTGGGGAAGGAGGGGCAGTGAGAGGGGAAATGGCTGAGGAAGGAGGGGCAGTGAGAGGGAAATGGCTGGGGAAGGAGGGGCAGTGAGAGGGGAAATGGCTGAGGAAGGAGGGGCAGTGAGAGGGGAAATGATTGGGGAAGGAGGGGCAGTGAGAGGGGAAATGATTGGGGAAGGAGGGGCAGTGAGAGGGGAAATGATTGGGGAAGGAGGGGCAGTGAGAGGGGAAATGATTGGGGAAGGAGGGGCAGTGAGAGGGAAATGATTGGGGAAGGAGGGGCACTGAGGGGGGAAATGGCTGGGGAAGGAGGGGCAGTGAGAGGGAAGTGGCTGGGGAAGGAGGGGCAGTGAGAGGGGAAATGGCCTTTCCTGGGCCATTCCCCAGGGGCTGTGGTGCCGCTCAGATCACAGCCAGCTCCTTCAGCCCAGGGGAGGGGGAGCTCACCCCATGCCCCTGAGCAGCCTGTGCTGACTGTGTCCTGTCCCCCCAGGTGTCCCTCAGCCAGGAGTGCACCCGCGCCATCATGAAGCTGATGTACTGCCCGCACTGCCGCGGTATGGCCAGCGTGAGGCCCTGCAACAACTACTGCCTCAACGTCGTCAAGGGCTGCCTGGCCAACCAGGCCGACCTCAGCACCGAGTGGAAGTACCTGATGGGTGAGATGGCCTCTCCCTGCTGCAGCTGCCACAGCTGCCCCCCATCCACCCTGAGCTCCCCGAGGCTGTGTTGGCGAGCACAGAGGGCGGTGGGAGGCTCAGGGGAGTTGTTTGCACTGGTGAAGCTCTCAGAGCTCCTTGTGCCCACACAGCATCACCCAGCAAGCTCCTCTCTCTGTGTCCCACTGTGCCTGCACAGCTGGAGGGATCTGAGTTCTGAGGGAGCCTTGCTGCTTGTCTGGGCTCAGGGAGGGCAGCACCAAAGGACATGGCCTTGGCCTTGGCCTTGTTTTGCCTTGCCTTGGCAGCAAAGCTGCCAGCTCAGCCCCAGCTGCAGCCCCCAGGCTGGCTCAGGGTTGGCATTAAGGACAGAAACCCCACAAAGTCAAGGAGTGTCACCTGCCTCTCGAGGGACACTGCAGCACGGATGGGGAAGCAGAGCAGGCACTGCCTGGAGAGGTGCCCAGGCCAGCTGTGCCACTGCTAACTGGAAATGTTCTGTGGGAGCAACTGGGAGCCTGCTGCAAAGGAGAGGAGGAATTGTCCCTTCCCCAGGGGTTCGGTGGCCCTTTGGCCTTTCTGACTGGAGCCAGCCAACTGTTCCTGTCACTCTCTCCTGGCAGGATGACAGCCTCTCCTGGAACACCACTGTACAGCTTTCCTTGATTGACAGGGAAGCAGTTCCATGTGCATTTTGCATTTATTCTGGCTTCCTCTTCCCAAGAGACACTGTCAAGGGGTGACAGCTAGGAGGAAATTGGAGCTTCTTTCAAATTGCAGTTTTACATTTCAGTGTCAGAGGTCACAAACTGATCAAGGATGGGAGCAAATTATGGAGTCAAAGGCAGCAGTTCACTGGTGGTGTCCTTCCTTCACCCTTCTCCAGGCCCTTCTGCGTAGCCAGAGATGATTTTGTTACGTTAAAAACAGAGTTACTCTTTCAGTTTGACAAATTAGAGTAGGTCAAATTAAGGGAGATTTTTATAGTAAGTGGTTCGGATATAATTTATCACTGTTTAGGGGTGCAACCTTTGATTTAAATGTTTGTATCTCAAGATTAGTGCCTCTGCAAGGCACTATTTGTCTGAAATACACAGTCTCAAAGATGACACCACAACCCCTGAGTGGCAGCAAAATTAAACTGCAAGCTTTTCAGTGTTGCAGGAGATCTTATTTACCAGAATACAAAAAGTTACCAAAATTTACCCCCTTATATTGAGAGCATATAGGCTGTCCTTCCTTCAGACCCAGCTGGAGTGTTGAGAATTGTCTCTGGGGGTAGGCAGAGATTGGTAATTCTTTGTAAGCTGTGGGAAATGGATTTATAGAAAATTCTATACAGTAATCCAACCATCCAAAATCCAGCAGTATCCAAGTACAGTCCCAAAGCAGCCATCCAAGCAGGAGTCTCCAGGGCAGGTGGGAGTGCTGGGACAGCAGAGCTTTCCAAGAGGAGCTGAGGCAGCCCTCAGTCACTCCCTGTCCTGTTTACCAGTTAGTTGTGGTCATACTGGTCTGCTTGTGTACCTGCATAGCCTGATATCTCCCTGGCTGTTGTCCTTCCAGAGCTGAAGGTGACAAGAATTACTGCTTTTCTCCCTCCTTCACTGCCACAGAAGCTATTTCCCACATCCGCTGTCCCTGGCACCTTATTGACCCCAGTTCTCCCACTTTCTCCTGGCTGCAGTGCTTTGCTGAAGACATGCACTGAGTTAGGAGGGTGAGGGCCAAATATTGCTGTTTCTTAATAATTCTGCACCAGTTTTCTGGTCTTCCTTTCTGTATCCCCCAGGGAAATGCTGGTTACTTTGGGTGAACACTCGACCCAAAGTGTATTTACCATTTGCAGGAGGTTCCTTTGCCACAGAGAGTGGCTTTGCCTACATAAATTAGGGAAAACAAGTGTGCACCTGGTCAGTAGTGAAAATGGAGAGGTGTCTCCCAGCAAGGAGACCTGCCAAGGGCCCAGCAGCTTCTCCCAGCCAGCATGAGCTGTCTCTGCCTTGCTTTGCCCAGAGTGGTGGTGAGAGCTGTGCCTGCCTTGCTCTGCAGATTCCCTGATGGGGGTGGCTGATCGCATCGACGGGCCCTACAATGTGGACACTGTCATAGGCACCATCCACATGAGGATTGCTGAAGCCATCTCTAACCTGCAGGAAAACAAGGATTCCATCACAAGCAAGGTAAGAGAGTGTGCCTGGGCCTGCCTGAGGACACACCAGGTGCTCTTTTGTGCTCACTCTTCAGCTGAACTGGAAGAGTGAAAGAGAGCAGCAAATGCCCACTCTTTTAATCATAAATTACCTTGGTTTCCTACCACCCATCTGACACAGCAGAGTTGTTTTCTCCACCTTTGCAGGTGCTCCCTGCCACATCCAGCCAGCCTCCTTTGGGTACAGGCACAGGAGGTGGGACTGCATACACAGTGCTGGGGGGTGCATGTGCCATTTGCTGTCAGAGCCCTCTGTACTGAGGAGTTTTGAGCTGTTTGGGCTGAGCTGAAGCATTTACACAAAGTGCACAGTCCCCAGTGACAGGAGGCAGCTGCTTTAACCTGCCTCAAGGGGATCTTCTGCAGTGGAAACTCTGGGCTATCAGGTGGTGCCAGGGGACAGAGCTGCAATCTGGCAGTCCATCTGGAGAGTACAAACCAGGCTCTCCTGAGGCTCACCTGTCTCCCAAGAAGTATGTATCATGAAGGTCTCTTCTGTTGGTCTTCTATTTTTAGTATATTTATCCACTTAACCACAGTCACCTCTGTAGCTGCAGGTGAGAGAAGCTTTGGGAACAAAAGCAGCCCTCCAGGGCTCCTGCCTTCTGCCCAGACACTCCCCAGGTCCTGCAGCTATCCCACAGACAGGGCAGAGATGCAGATGAAAGAAGTGGGACAGGTCCTAACTGGGTTTTGGATAAGGGAAGGGCCAGAAGTGTTGCTTGGCAAACAGGAATTCACTGGCACACATCAAAGCACTAACAGCTGAGTGCATCCAAGTACTGGGTTAGGTTTCTTTTCTGACATGAAAGGCAATGTTCTTTCTTCCCTCATTAGGTTAGACTGAGGCTTTCCACATAAAAGCAAATCCATGGTGTGGGAAAAGATAGCATCATCTGCAAAGAAAGGTGTTTCCAAGGGGAATACAGTAAATCTGGTGAAATGAAAGGGGCTAAACAGTCTAACTGGTGTTTGGTTGGAGCAACCAAACATGATTGATAAGCTCCTCAGTATGACCTGGTGACCAGGTGAATGGAGCACTCTGCTGGTGGCACAGCTAGCAGGGGGCAGGAGCTGCCAAGCTCTGAGCTCTGGTTTTGAGCATGGCAAAGCCATCAGATGGAGGATGTTGTTGTCAGCTGAGTTCAGTCCTGGCCATCTCAGAGCCAGGGACATGACCCAGGCCTAGGGCACTGCTGTTAAGGTAACCTCCCAGTCTGAACAGTCAGGAGGCATCTGGCAGCCACTGTCCCACCATCAGAGACTGTCACTGCAGCCCCTGGGGGTGGCAGATCACAGCCCCCAGGTCCCTGCTTGCCTCCTGCACACCCCACTCACACAGCCAGACCAGGTCTCCTCACTGCTTCCATCCCAGGTTTCCCATGGCAGTCTCCTTCCATAAAGCAATTTATTCACAGCACAGTAACACAAATAAAGCTTGAGCTGGTGCCTCTGAGGCCAACAAAGGAACTCCTGAACTTTTATCCCCTCACAGTCCAAGCATGCAGAAGTGTGGCCTGGCTCTCTCAGTGTTTGGTCACCTGGCTGGTGCCACAGGTCCTGTGCCCTTTGTTATGCCAAGGGAGGGCAGTTCCCAGCCTCTGGCTCCTGCAGCTGCACCTGCACAGAGTGAACTCCTCCCCACGGAATGCCTTCTTTGAGAGGGGCCAGGAGTGGCCTTGGCCCCAGTGCCACCCTGTCACAGGCTGTCCTGGGATCTGGGTGAAGCTCTAAAGAAGCACTCGTGGTACCGAGCCTTGTGTTCAGGGCAGCACAGAGCCCTCTCCCTGCTTCCTCACACTTCCCTTTCTCTCTCTTGGATTTCAGGCAGCAGGAGCTGTCAGAGGCTGCAAACAGCTATTTGCTCTCATTATTCAGGGACTGTTGGCCCTCAATCTGCTGGAGTTGTGTTTTCTCCAGCAGCAGTTTGCATTTCTCACCTGAAGCATTTAGAGTGGCAAGAGGTTCACCTTGGTACCACACTGTGCTGGAGCTGCCCCTGTCCTGGACACCTCCCCAGACTTTTATCTCCTGGGAAGGGGCCAGCAAGATACAGCAGTGAAACCAAGGTTTTATTTTGGTAGAACCACGTTGAAAATGCTGTACGTTCACTTTTCAGGGAGGGTTTTTTGCACAGAGCTAATGAGACTGATGAACAAACAAACAAACTGGCTTGGTGCTGAACTGCTGCAGTCATCAGATCCATCTGGCCAGCAGGACAGGGCACCCAGGAGGGGCCTTTGGGGGCTGAGTGTCCCTCAGACACACGGACAGGGGCTCCTGGCCAGGCTAGCACGTGGCTGAGCCAGCACGTTCAGCAGGTGGCACGAGCTGTGTCAGCAGAGCTCTGCCTGGCCCTGCCTCCTCTGCTTCAAGGGGACACCAGGCAAGGTTTATCAGCAGCTTCTGACAGCAGCCTGGCACCACAACAAGCTTGGAGCCCTCTTTTCAAATCAGGTGGCTTCCTTTGTAAAGGCTGGCACATCCTGACTCAGACTGACAGTGCCAAGTCCCTCCTGAGCTCTGGTGCTTTGTCCAGCCTGGCCCTCTGAGCTCTCCTGCCACCAGTGGGGCTCAGCTGCCCAGCCCTGGTGATGTGCAGCTGCCTGCACTGCTGATGCAGAGGCTGGGAGAAGCTGGAGTTTCCAGGACACCCTTCATGTCACCCTAGAGGCCAGGTATGAGGGCTTGGACCTTCCAAGTGCTTCTGCTGCCCTCTGGCTACAAAGCCCACCCAGGCAGGTGGTTAGGATGATAGGAGGTACCTGAAGAGAACAGATAAATCAGCTCTGCTGCCTCATTTGCCCCTGAAACATCCAACCTGACAGACTGTGACACATTTGCTGTCCTTGCAGTGCCCTGTTGGAGGCACATCCATTTCCCAAGTGGGGATGTTGATTGCAGGAGTCATGGGCATAGTGCCTCATCAGTCTATTGTCCATCAGTGAAGCTCCCATGCTCTGTAGTCTTGAAGCCCACACCACTGATGCAATGAGTGTCAGCAACTCCCATCTTTTTCTTCCCAGGATTTTATTTTCCAGTCATAAGAAGAACAGATAAAATTGCTATAAATAATTTAATATCAATATTGGCGACTCATCCAAAAACATGTGTTACTGCTGAATATTTTGCTCGATAGTGGTAACCAAAACCAGTTACAATGTGCTGAAAACACATCTGGCACTAGAAACTAAGCCAGAATCTCTGAGAATCTTGGCAATAGGAAGGATAAATATACTTAAGAAGGAAAAAACCCCATAACTGTGGAGTTAAATAATTAAAGTAATGGCATCGAAACATGGGATAGAGAGTTTGGTTTGTTTTTCAGGTCTTCCAAGGCTGTGGAAATCCCAAAATCAACACAAAAGGCTCCAGCAGTGAGGACAAGAAGAGACGGGGGAAGGTGACATTGGAAGCCAAGTCCTCTGCCCAGGCCCTGGAGATGCTGGTGGGTTTGAGCCTGGAGCTGCTCCGGGTCCTGCGGGCCGGGTCACACCACTCGGGGGGCTGGAGAAGATCAGATCATCAAGGGCTGCTGTAACCCAGCACACCTGCTCTTCCAGCCTCTGCAGGGTTGGCACTGATAACCAATAGATAACCAATTTGCTGATAACCAGTTTCCCAGGGATTTGGTGCCAGACTTACCTGAAGAGGCTCCTATTCTGATGGTCTTCTCCTGGTTGGCCTTGTGGTACTGGAGCAGTGCTTGGCATGTAGCCTTTAGCCTTGGGCACTTGGGTTGATGATTGGTCTTTAGGGGAAGGTTGATGATACATCCTATTTTGCATGAAAACAGATTTTGTGATGGTAAAACAAAAAATATGCAGAATCCTTGTACTTTCCTCTGCCCTGGGGCACCCCAGAGCTCTTGTGGCCCTGAGCATCTCCTTTGCTTACAGGTTTTAGATGCCAAAGGGAATCTGACAGCTCTCAAGACATACTGGATCACCCTGCCCAGCAGCCTGTGCAGCAAAAAAATAATGGCCAGCTCAGTGTCGGATGACAAATGTTGGAATGGGATGACCAAGGGCAGGTATGGAGTGGTTCACAGTGCCAGGAGCACCAGCCTGGGCTGAGAGGAAGGGTTTGAAAAGGCACTTACACATCATCACAGCCAGCCCTGCTTGTTCAGAGTGAGGAGTCTGTGCCTGTCCATAGAAATGCTGCATTTCTGGAAATCTCATGCCTGGGAATGGCAAGCCTTGTGTGGTTTTGCTGTGTGTTGAGGGTTAAGCACTGAAATGCACTCAACCATGAAATAACTGTGCAGTTTTCTACCAAGGAAGCAGTTCTGCAATTCCACATGCACTCAGAAGGCAGCAGGGCTGGATTTACCACACAAGCTCCAGAATTGCTGCAGAGAATTGCACACACATCCCTCTATCCATACCTGCTCTGAGAGGGGACACCTGGGTGACATTAAACAGCTACAGAAACAGTTCCTAGCCCAGCCAAGGTTAGAGGATGGCTGAGGGGACATTGGCAGCTGCTGGACATGCACCTTTCTCCTCTTCTCTCTGCTGTCCTCTTGGGCTTGGCTTTGCCAGCCTGAAGTCAAACCTTCAGTTCTTCCATATTTCACATTGGTGCCAGCAGTGTCCCAGATCTGCAGGAGCAGGAGGACCAGGGCACTGTGGAAGGCAGCAGTGCAGCTCTGGTTGACAGCTCCCAGCTAATTAAGCTTCCCTGGGAGCCAGTCTGGTCAAACTGGGCTGGGGCCATTCAGTGGTCCCAGAGGGTCAGTCTCCACAGGGTTCAATCAAGCAGGGATTAAAATGCTCCTCAGCCTCCCATATGGACAGAGATTTTCCATAGGGGAGTGTCACTGCAGGCCCATTGGTACCAGCCTGAGAGCAAGCCCTGTGCCTTTCCTGCAGGAAATCCCTCCCCATGCTGGGACAGGGGTGCTGCAAGGCCACCCAGCCACCTCCTGCAAGCTGAGACCCCTCTGCTGGGGTCTGGCCATGGCAGCATGGCTCAGCCATCCAGAGAGCTGGGCTGCCCAGCAAACACCAGCTGCAGAGGCTGTTCCACAGGTGGCACTGGCTGCAGCCTCTCTGGGGTTCCCAGAGCCTGGCTTATCCCTGGTGTCTGTAGGAAGAGCTGAGCTGGGGGGAGACATCTAAACCTTCTGCCTTCCTTCCCAGTTACCTGCCCGAGGTGATGGGGGATGGCCTGGCTAACCAGATTAACAACCCAGAGGTGGAGGTGGACATCACCAAGCCAGACATGACCATCCGCCAGCAAATCATGCAGCTCAAGATCATGACAAACCGCCTGGGCAACGCCAACATCGGCAACGATGTGGACTTCCAGGACACCAGTGAGTGCAGCACAGCCACTGAGGATCAAGGGGGGGTCAGGGGAGCCAAGCAGTCCTGCAGCCTGCACAGGTGTCCCTGCAGCCTGCACAGGTGTCCCTGCAGCCTGCAGATGCTGCTGCTGGGCCTGGGGCCAGGGAGTGGCTGTGGCAGCCTGGCTTTTGGCTTGGGGCTGCCGAGGGGCTGCGTGAGTGCAGACAATTTGTGGGGTGGCTGGAGGCTGTGCTGCTCCCAGTGCCTTACTGAACCTGCAGGGCTCCAGTCCCAGCCCTGCTGACAGGGCCATTGCTCCTATCTGCTCCAGAGTTTCCAGCTGCTGCAGCAACAGGTGACCAAAGCCAGCAGGAGGTCAGGTATGGGCTTGTATCCCACGCTGGGGGATGCAGAGAGGAGGGGGTAGCCAGGGTAGGGCTGATGGCCAGAGCTCCCCGGGGTTGCAGCAAGGGGAGGGCCATGCCCACCATAAGGAAAGCAGTGTGTGTGCAGTGTGTGTGTGCAGTGTGTGTGTGCAGTGTCTGTGCACTGTGTGTGTGCGCAGTGTGAGTACAGTGTGTGCGTGCAGTGTGTGCAGTGTGTGGGTGCAGTGTGTGTGTGCAGTGTCTGTGCACTGTGTGTGCCCAGTGTGTGTAGTGTGTGCAGTGTGTGTGCAGTGTCTGTGCACTGTGTGTGTGCAGTGTCTGTGCACTGTCTGTGCACTGTGTGTGCACTGTGTGTGCAGTGTGTGTGTGCAGTGTGTGTGTGCAGTGTGTGTGTGCAGTGTGTGTACAGTGTGTGCAGTGTCTGTGCAGTGTGTGTGTGCAGTGTGTGTGTGCAGTGTGTGTACAGTGTGTGCACTGTGTGTGCACTGTGTGTACAGTGTGTGTGCTGTGTGTGCACTGTGTGTACAGTGTGTGTGTGCAGTGTGTGTACAGTGTGTGTGCAGTGTGTGTGTGCAGTGTGTGTACAGTGTGTGCACTGTGTGTGCACTGTGTGTGTACAGTGTGTGTACAGTGTGTGTGTGCAGTGTGTACAGTGTGTGTACAGTGTGTGTACAGTGTGTGTACAGTGTGTGCAGTGTCTGTGCACTGTGTGTGCACTGTGTGTGCAGTGTGTGCACTGTGTGTGCACTGTGTGTGCTGTGTGTGTACAGTGTGTGTGCAGTGTGTGTGTGCAGTGTGTGTGTGCAGTGTGTGTGTGCACTGTGTGTGTGCTGTGTGTGTACAGTGTGTGCACTGTGTGTACAGTGTGTGCACTGTGTGTGCACTGTGTGTACAGTGTGTGTGCTGTGTGTGCACTGTGTGTACAGTGTGTGTACAGTGTGTGCACTGTGTGTGCACTGTGTGTACAGTGTGTGTACAGTGTGTGCACTGTGTGTGCACTGTGTGTACAGTGTGTGTACAGTGTGTGTGCAGTGTGTGCTCACCCCGTGTCTGTCTCTGCACAGGTGATGACATGAGCGGCTCTGGGAGCGGGGACAGCTGTCCTGATGACGTCTGTGGCAAAAGACTTTCTAAGAGCCCCAGCACCAGGCAGCCAGAAACACACGCTATTCCTAAGCAGTCTGGACACGGCATCAATGGGGCCAGCAGCAGATCTTTGCCTTCTGCCTCCCTCCTCCTCCTCCTCCTCCTCTCGGTGGCTGCCATCGCCCCGCAGCACTTGTGGCGGTAACTCGCTGGCACAGCCAGGAAACAGACTGCGGCTGAGGGCTTCACTTTGCCAAAACCAACCAACCAACCAACCAACCAAAGGACATATTTAATTCACCTTGGCAAAAAAAAAAAAAAAGGAGAAAAAAAAAGGAGGAGAAAAAGGTTTTCAGAAGGTTTCAGTTGTTTGCTATTTCTGGCAGTGCTCGAGCTGTTTTCTTCTTTCTAGGTCTTTCCCCAATGCTGGGCCCTTCTTTCCATACCTCATTGTTTTACTTTTGTTATTGCCACAAACTGGCTCTTGGGGCTGGAACCAGCCTTTGCCGAGGGCTCCGGGGGAGCTGGGCCGAGCCCTCCAGGGCAGCCGTGCTGCTGCCTCAGTGGAATATGCAATTGCCCCGCCCTGCTCCGCAGCGCCGCGGGCAGCGCCGGGATCCTCGGCACGGCCCCCGTGCTGCATCAGGGCTCGCTGGGTTCTTCCTCTGTGCTTCCTAGCTGGGCAGAGACGGCCCTTCACCTCCAGTGGGGTACGCAGGAGCGTGAGCAGCTTTGCTGGGTTGAACTGAACGAGTTTGGCAGTGGCTGTTGGACCCAAAAATGCAGAACTCGCTTTTCTTTGGAAAGCTCACAAGTGGGTTTCTTGACTAGAGCTCGTAGCTGAGGACAATTTGAAATGTAGGTTTCCTACATCTACATGACTGGGAATGAGTGTTAGGGGTTGGGGTTTGGGGTACTTTTTCTTTGCATGCTAGTTGGAAAGCCATTTTTTACCCAAGTAACAATGGTCCAAATTGTACCTGCAGTGCAGTACCGTTGTAGGTAACAGAGAGATGCAAATGTGCACAGTGGGATTCTCTGTGTGACAGCTGTGCTGCCTCCTCCTTCTCTGGCCCCAGCCATAGACAGGAATCCAGGTTTTTTCTTGGTAATAAGAGAGACCAGGGATGTTTTACTAACTGGACCTCTGGGACTGGTTGTGCCCCTTCAAGCAGCTGCCTTAGGGCAGAGAGAGGCTGGTGGGGACCACCATGGGCCCTACCCAGGGCACTGGCTCAAGGCAGCACCCACCAGGGGGGAATGTGAGAACAGGAAACATTTTGTTTGGGATTTCTTTTTACCTTTGGTGTTTGTTTCAGTTGTACTGAAGGTTTTTAATGGATTCCCACTTCCCCTGTTCCTTCCCCATCATCCAATTCACCTTCCCTGACCCCTGCAGGCACAGGCTGAGCCAGCAGGTCAGACACCACTGGCAGCTCTGTTTGGGCTGAGGGGAGGGCCAGGCTCACCCTTTGCTCCCATCCCACCACTCACAGCCTTTGGGTGATGTGGCAGCTGCCCTAACCCCAAATTGCTCGTTGGGGTGGGCTCTGGGCCACGTTTGAGCCTGGGGGTGGTGGGTGAAGTTATAAATGTCCTCATGTAGCTGTAGGAGTGTCTGTGCTTGGTAGAGCTGTGTGTCTGAGGCTTCCAGAGGCTTCTGTGCCTCATGAGCAGCAAGCCCAGGCTGGAGCCCAGGTGTAGCAGGTGCTGGGTACAGCACAGTCCCTGTGACTGCCTGGGCCAGCAGCACACACAGGTTGGGCTTGAGCTTCAGCCAGGTTTGTATTGGGGTGAGAGGGAGGGCAGAGCTGGGCTGTCTCTTGCTTTTGCACAGCATTTGAGCATTTCTGCTCTGTCTTGCCAGAGGAGATGTGCCTTTGGGCTGAGCAAACATTATGGGATTGGGGTTTGGCTGTTTTCTAAGAAAGGGGAAAAAAAACCATTTTTAACATGAGCAGTTTCTGAAGTGTGCAATTTAAGGAAAGATGAGGACATGAGCCAGGTAATGCTGAAAGCCAGTTCATTTCCTGCCCTCCCTGGGGCACAGTGGTGGCACTGAGGCTGCCTCAGACTAGGCAGAGATTTTAGGCCAGCTTTGACTGGCCTCTCCAAGGCACAGTGATCAGTGTCACTGACTGTGCATCCTTTCTGCCTTGGCCTCACCTTCCTGAAAGGCAAAAATCACCTGATCTGATCTGGTTGGGTGTCAGAAATGAACACAGGGTGCTGGACAATGGCTGAAGGACAGACAGTGCCACTACACCCATCAGAACCCTGGAGAGGATAAATGTAAGCAGTGGTTTTGTCTAGATTTATTTACTGCTAGACATATGGCAAACTCACATCATTTTTACTGCTCTAAAGAGTTCCTATCTTTTCTTTTTAACTTTTTAAATCAGAATTGCAAATATAAATTTAACCTTCAACAATCCCCACAACCAATTCTGCAGAAGTTTTACATCCAAAGGGAAAAAAAAAGCTGGGGGAGGGAGGAAGAATTAAAACATTGTATCCTCAACAAAACACAGCTGGGTTGGGGTTTTAACACATGGATGCTGAGGTCAATGGTTTGCTTTGCAGAATGGGAGCTTGAAAGTCACTTCCATTTCTGTGCAATTACTTTTTGCTGTCTGCCTGTTTCCTCCAAAGCTTCTTATGGGCCCCTTCGCATCTTAAATGAGAAGCCAGGAATTTACTGATTATCCAGTTAGTATTTTAACAATTTAATAGCCCCAGGTAGTGGTTCTGTTACAAGATAAAAACCTGATAGTGCAAATTAATAAGGCAAAGCCTTGAAGAAACAGTAAAATCTGTTATGCAGGGGAAACCCTTCCTGAAGCCTTCACCTCTGGGCTGGGGTTGAGCTCCCACTTGCACATCCCTCCTGCCACCTTGCAGAGGCCAGGCCAGGGTGGGCCAGGAGAGCAGCCTGAGGTGGGCAGTGCAGGGGCTCGGCCCCTCTGTGCCTAGCAGGGCTCAGTGGTGGTGGCCCTGTGCCCTCTGGGGTTCATGTCTGCCCATGGTCAGCCTGCACTGCTGCTTTTTGTTGCTCCCCTCAGTTTTTCTGCTCTCCCTTGCCCTGCAGGTGTTTCCCCAGCTGCCTCCATTAAGTGTCCTGGGGCTGTTTGGCTGTGCCACCTTCCCCAGGAGCTGAAACGGCCAAAAGCCCCCAGGATATCAACTCTAAACTAAAGCAAACTGAAATTTCTGCTGACTAAACTACCACTGCTGTGGCTGAACAAGCTGAAATCAACCCAGGTCCAGACAAGTCCCGAGCCTGTGGTTGGGCTGGTGCAGAACCTGGGGCCTTTCAGTGCTTATAAATGACATTTCCTGGGCTGCTGCCTGCTGGAAAACACTGTGACACCTCCCCATGGCTGCTCTGGGCTGGCTGCATGAGGAGATCTCTGAGGAACTGGGCTGGCTGGGGAGAAACATCAGCTTCCATGCTATCAGGATGGTGAAATCCATCGTGTTCTGGTGTGAAAAGGCCTCATACTTGACAGGTGTATGGAGGGGCTTGTGGTGTAGGAAAAAATATTTACAAAGGCCCAATCCCTGGGAAGGGGAGAACCATAAATGGTGGATTTCCAAGTGTCTCTGTCTTTCAGCCTGCTCTTTGTGCCATAATGTGTATGTTTTAAACAATGGTGAGGGTCTCCAAAGGCTTTGAGAGCACAGCTACTTCTCATTTACAGATGACAAGCTGCCTGTTGTTTTCTGGTGGGCTTGGTAGGGGCTAAGGTATAGCAGAATATCTAAAGTCCACCTTTGCTTTAAACAGATGCATTTCTATCTGCAGGAGTAAGAATTATTTCACTTATCAGCATAGCTGGACAGTTATCTATTTCTTTCTGTTACCAAGGTACTTGTAACTCTCTTGCACTGTTTATCTAAAGTTGAAATATGTTCTTTGAATCCTTGTATAAATAAAAAGGCTGGAGACAAATCTGTATTTACAGGGCAATTATTTCTTCTCCATTTAAGCCAAGTCTGGCTTTTTCTTTATTTTCACTTGTTAAGGCACAGATAAAGGCCAGGTCAGGAGCCCTGAGGAAGGAAACCATGTTCAGGCCCAGGTTTGTCATGGGCTGATGGCAGTGTTGGCAGCAGGGATTTGCCTGCATTCCTGCACCATTCCGAGGAGCAGCTGCTGGGTTCTGTGGATGTGTGTTTGTGGGAACAAGGTGAGCCTGCCTTCAGCCACTACAGTGAGGATCCTAAGTTGTCTCTTTCTCATCTAGAAGCACAGAAAGTCATGGCATAAAATCAGAAATGCCCTTGGTATTGGTCATTACAAGGTGTTGTGGCAATTACAGACCATGGCTTTGCACCAGTGCAGCTGTTGGACATCTCACAGCAAGCAGAGCAGCAAGAGGGATGTGTGATCTCCAGCACGTGCCTGAGACTGGACTGGTGCAGCAGAAAGGTTTGTGCTTCAGCTCCATCCACTTCCAGAAGAGGGTGAATGCAGCTGTCAAGGTGAGGTGTTGGAAGCTGCTCATGAAATGTCTGAGACTTGGTAACTGAGAACTACTAAAAGTGTATCCTTCTGCCTGGAGGCAAATATCAGCTACATTTAATAAACTGACTGATACCCTTGAGTGAGTAGATATTTATTTAGGTTCCTCTCCTGCAGCTACAGTTATTTGCACCACATCCACGCATTTATATAAATACAGACAAGTCCAAAAATATTGGTCTTCTCCTTGGTCCACACCAGTTGCCTGCTTTGCCTCCTCAGTGTCTAATTATGGTCTGAAATAACAGCCTCTTACAGCTTGGTGTTTACTCAAGGTGTCTGAAAGCATTTCTGCAGTCCATAATGTCACTGAACATGTTTTCATGTGCACTGCTGAGAGCTTGCAGGAGGTGGAGGCTGTGGTACAATCCCAGCTCCCCCTCGGCTGCAGCTTCACATCACTGCTTCCCCAGGCATGGACGGCTCCAAGGGCTCCAGGGGCAGCCCAGCACAGCCTGGGAGCTCACCAAGGCAGTGGGGCCAGGCACTTTGCAGGTGCATGGCAGGGGACAGGAGCCAGCCATGGTGACTGGGGCTGCTGGCACTGTACCCTGACTGGCAGTGCCACCACAACCAGGAACACCCCAGCAAAATCTGGACTGAGGCATCAAACCCTTTCTAACGAGGGGTGAGGCTCTTACCCTGCAGTTCAACATCTTACAGAGGCAGCAACTGGCTTCACTGCCAGAAGATGGCATTTGTGTTTAACTTATAAATTACTCTGTGTGTGGTGACAACTGCCCTGTTCCCAACTCCTGCTCTGCACAGAGACACGGTGCAGGGAGGGCTGGGAGGAAGGGCCCACCTTTCTGGCATGAATGACCATTCTGAAGTCAGCTGCAGGCAGGCAGCCAAAAAACATCCACAGCCTCAGAGAGAGGGAGCTCAGGTGCAGCCCCAGTGGAGCAAAAGTGACAAGAAAGGTGCCCTGAGATGGTGTCACCTGGGTAACACACCTGGATCAGTGCTGGGATGAGCTGCAGGCACTGGTAAACCAATAACTCCCACCAGGCTTGTCTGGGGGATCCCAGAGCCATCTGATGGGCTACTGCCACCCACACAGATCAGTGAGGGTTCATGGCACAGCAAGTGTGATGCCAAGTGAAATCAAGATCATGGTTTTGGTATGAACTGGAGTGTGCCCATAAAGCACCACCCAGGGATTCTGCAAGGGCCCAAGAAAGCTCACTGCTGAGTGCAGGCAGAGGGGTGAGCCTCTGCCAGAGGAAGGCAGGGCAGCAGCTCTTTCCCACAGTGTGGGGCATTGACTTGTGCCTGTCCCACAGGGGAATCCATGGCAGTGATTGCAGAGAGGCTCCTTGCCTGAATGCCCCCATCATGGCCTGGCAATAAGGGGTGTGCCATGGAAATGCTAAGTTGGGCAAGAGTCACTGCCAGGGAAGGTCCAATATCCCTGGAAAGAGTGGCTGTGGAGGAATCCAGGAGCTCTCCCCATGCTGCTGGGGTGGGCAGCATCAGGGGTCTCCTGTTGAGCTTTCTCCTTTCCAGCCTGAACCGAGGCTCCTGGGGCCCTGCAGCAGCCATGCCCTGAGCACAGGAAGCAAGGGGGCAGCTGAATCAGCCTTCATGTGCTGGGTAACAGGAGGGGACAGCATGCTCTTGTGCTTATGTGAGAGAGCCAACTCCTTTGGCTCCAGAGCCAACTTCTCACTGACAGGCTGCTGTTGACACAAGTGATGGCAGGTGTGTGGCAGGTCCAGTTTTCCTCCCTCCATGGTCAAATAAAAGCTCATCCCTGTACCTCACTTCTCATTCCTGAATGGGTGGCATTGCACTTCACACCAGTCTGTGCTCAGCTGCTGCAACAGTTCAGGTTCATTTTTGTGTCAGCAGCAAATATCAGTCAAATGCTCCTGTTTGGCCTGAAAGCAAAGGGTTGAAGCAGCTCAGCCTCCAGGAAGCAGCTGGCACCTGTGACCAGCCCTGCAGCATTGCCCACACTGGCCAAGGTGACCTTCACCTGGCTGGGCTTGGCCCATCCCCACCCATCCTGTGCAGTTCAAACCCACGGCAGCACACTCAGGTGCAAGATGCTCTCTGCCCTGGCAGCACACCAGCAATTCTACTGGAGTCCAGAAAGATTAGCACTATGCTATCTGGCCAGCCTAGTAAATCATTTTCTGGGCACTCAAAAGACGCTTTTGTTGTAGGAAAGGGGCACCGAGATGCTCAGGAAAATCACAGAATCAATCACAGAATATGCTGAGTTGGAAGGGCCAAGCCCACAAGGATCATGGAGTCCAAGTCCTGGTGCTGCACAGAACATCCCCAAGAGTCTCATCATGTGCCCAAGAGTACTGTTCAAACACTCCCTGAGCTCTCTCGGGCTTGGTGCTGTGCCCACTGCCCCGAGGAGCCTGTTCCAGTGCCCAACTGGATCTTCTCTGGGTGAAGAACCTTTTTCTAATATCCAGCCTAAACCCACCCTGACACAACTTCAGCATTGCATCATTGCACCAACAGCACCGCCCGCAGCAGCAGCAGCAGCAGCAGCAGCAGCATTCCCGTGCAGAACACGGCCGGTAAGCGGCTGCTCTGGGGTAGCGACTGTACAAATCCACTGCTTTTACAAGTGAGCCGTGGCTCCGAAAGTGCTTTCAGCTTTCCAAGCGCAGCTCTGGGGATGCGGCCGGCACTAGGACCTGCCTGGAGCCTCTAGGCGGCCGCCGGCAGGGAGGGATAAATATAGCAGGGTAGGGTTAGCGCAACGCACCAGCAGAGCGCGGGTGGCCGCGCCGGCACCGGGAGCCCCGCGCCGCCGCCGGGGCCGGTGGGTGCCCCGTGCCCGCCGATGCTGCAGCTCTGCCCGGTCACGGCCTCGCTGCTGCTGGGCACGGCCAGGGCAGCGTGCGACGAGGAGCTGCTGGCGCGGGAGGGGGTCACCTTCTGCGTCAATGTCACCCGGCTGCAGCCCTTCCCCGCGCTGCGGGCCGTCCGCGGCATCCGCGTGCCCGTGTTCGATGACCCGGCCGAGGACCTGGCCCGGTACTTCGAGCCCTGCGGCGCCGCCATCGAGGAGGCCGTGCGGGCCGGGGGCCGCTGCCTGGTGTACTGCAAGAACGGCCGCAGCCGCTCCGCTGCCATCTGCACCGCTTATCTCATGAGGCACCGGCAGCTCCCGCTCAAGGACGCCTTTGAGGTAATGTGCTGACGTCCAGATTCGTATTTACAGCTCTTTTGGGGAAGAAACGAAATGCTTCTTATGAGTAATGATGATTTCTTGTAGAATTATTTTGGTGCTTCCTCCTGCAGTTATACAGCGATTCAACATTTCAATAAACGATCCCCTGTAAGTTTTTTCATGCCCAGCTTGGTCTAGTAAGTTTTCAGTGTGAGGTCTCTACAGGTAGCAAACATACCAAGCCGGTTGCTTAGTGAGCATTTTCTCTATCATTTGCACAGTCACGGTAAGTGAAGACAGAGACAAAGTAAGTGGGTGCAGGAATTGTTATGCAGGGTTTGCTCCTGTGTGACAGCTCCTCACAGCAAGGAACATCCAGCCAGGCCTGCAGAGAGCCCAGGACCTGCCAGCTCTCAGCCACAGCTATTGTTGCTATAAGCAATGATGTGTCAGCTTTCCTAGGAAACCCATCCAATACAAACTACTTGTGCTCTGTGGGTTTTGTCTTCACCCATTTGTCAGGGGTATCACTTTAGATACTCAATTTGCTTAATTTGGACTGAGGTGTGCAGAGTGACCAAGTTTCACACTATCACCTTAAACATGAGCAGTGTCACTGCACTTGGTGGGAGACTTTCCCATTTCCAGCAGATCAACAGCTCTGTCTGGTGTCTGGCCATGAATCCATTCTGGAACCAGGCCCACCTGGCAGTTCCCAGCAAGCACACAGTGAAGTCAGCTCACCAAAATAGCTGTTTGTTACTCTGTAGCCAAATCAAAACCAAAGTAAAGCTTCTCTAAATTTTAAGTTCAAAATTCATTTGCATGACTCCCACAAATGCAGGATACCTTGCCTCTACTGTGTCTCTCCTGTTCTCTAGGCTGTGAAAGCTGCCAGACCCGTAGCAGAGCCAAATGCAGGATTTTGGTCCCAGCTGCAGAGATATGAAGAAGAATTGCAGATACCAAAGCACTCTGCTCCTCCGAGCGAAGGACTTAAAAATAGCAATGTGTGAAGATCCTTTAAAGAAAGTGAAGTGACTTGCTACAGAGTTAAAAAAAAGGAAAAAATCACTTCCTAAATCACCTGTACATAAAACATTTTACCCCCATAACTGAGATGATGGTTCATTAAATTCCTTCCGAGCATTTCTGTTGGTAATGCATGGAAAGAGGGCAGATAAGCAGGGAATAAGAGCAGAAACAGAAAATGGTTGGAAGGACTGTAAACAAACAGCGAAAGGCCTGGAATCTTCACCAGTTATTTCCCCCTGAATGACACTGAGTATGGATACGATGTATGAACAAAGGAAGGAGTTACCACACAGGGATTTTATTCCTGGTTTTTAATTAAACTTCCCAGTGATGCCAGACCAAGGAAGTTCTGAATTTCTCTCTCACCTACTGGATCATTATTCATGTTAATGAGCTGACACAGCCTTTGGTGGGAAACTGACAGTGGTTGATGCTTTGTCTCTGCAATTTCCTTATGTTCAACTAGAACAAAGCACCTTCAAAATTACCTAAAAATCCAGAGGACAGAATATACAGGTGATGGTAAGGAGTTCTGCTCCCATCATGCAGGCTAAGTGCCTTTTCAGCTTTTGAAATTGTTCTCTAAAACACCAAAGGAATTATTTCAAGAACTGCAGATGATAGTGCAGGGAAGAAGATGACACTGGCAATCTAGCAGCAATCACCACTCCTTTTAGCTTTACTTACTCAGTCTAACAGGGCCCAGTTCATGCCTTAATGTGTCAGTGTACAAGTCAGCTGTTCCTGCATGCAAGCAGCATGGCTAAATCATTTCTGCTGAGGCTGCTCACAGGTTGCCCTCTGAAATGATCTATTGGGCATGAAACTTCAGAACACGGGGCAGATCAGAATGCTATGTGTTTATCATCAGCCATTCAAAACAGAGTTTTGTCAAACTGTATGGACACATTGTCATTTAAAAGGGACAAGTTATGGAACCCAAGAACCTGCAGGGTGAAATTCCATTCCACCTTGCTGAAAGCATAAGTAAGAAGTAAAGTTAGCTCACTGCCATCTGCCTAAGTGCTCACACAAGGCAAACATATGCTCCCAGCAGTGGAGTCGTTCAAGGCAGGAATTCTAATGATGGAACAATGACAGAAAATCAAACCACTGGGGAATTACATGAATTAGACAATTCAGATGCAGTACAAGTTCCCAAAGTTAAAGACTGCTCAAAGTTAAAGTAGTGTTATTTTTAAAGCTAAAACCATAGAAATAAAAATAAAAATCTCAGGCTATCATTTTCTTAGTTACCACAAGGCATTTCCACACCAGATGCTTTCTCCACTCCCAGCTGTGTTTTGTTCACTCTGTATTGTTTATCTTCTGTATCTGCATTACAGCCAACAAGAAATTTGTTGCACATCTGCAGATTTGAAGGTAATTCAAGCAGATTTTCTAGAAACATTTTTGTAGCTTTTATAAACCTTGACTATCATATATAATAAGAATTTCAGTATAGCATAAGATCCTTCTTAGAGAATTCCACTTGTCAAAAAATCTGTTTGTCTGTGGAACAAAGTTTATTTCTTGTCAAAAGCTTAAGCTGCTGAACAAAAGAAGGAAGCTAAACATTAATGAAAACAAAACACATTTCTAACTGTGAGGCATATGAACTTGCAGTCAGATACAGCTATCAGTTCCACATGTTTGAGTCAGCTGAAATAGGAACCATTGCTCTCCAGTGTCAGCATATACTGCCCTATGGTTAAATTTTACCAGGCTTCTCAGCATGCAGAAAACCTTCATGCCACAGGATTTCACATCACAGCATCTTCTGTAGAAAGCTATTTCCATCTGAAAACCATTGCTATTTACATTGAAAGCCAGACCTCCTCCTGGTACTGCTCCAAACTAAGGCATAGGATTGCAACTTGGAACCAGAATAAAGAAGTAGTTCACTTCTTTATTGGAGTCCATAAGTCACTAACACTACAGGTGCTGCAGGATGGAAGCTCAGACATACTCCTTGTTGCTTATGACTGTCTCAGAGTTCCTGGGGTACATGTGTGGCTGAGAAGGTGCCTGGGCTGCTGAATATGCATACTTCTTGGGACTGTAAAGCAAGGAAAAAACATACAAAATAATAGGTATCAGACACATGCCCATGGTTCAGATACTTAGAAGTTACTCAGCTTTGGATCCAACCCACCCATAGCACATTCTTCACAACAGGGCAGAAATTAGAGGCCTCCTGCTCTCATTGTTCTGGTAGCTAAGGGGGAATGGATGGGGTCCCTGATGGCCTGCACAGCATCTCTCACACCTCAGCCACACTCTGGGTTCCTAACTCCCATGTGCTCTTCCTCCAGGCATTCAGCCAAGGCCCTAAAGCAGAAGCCCTCAGCACCTTTATAGAAGCTGTAGGTTTTAATACAGAATCAAGATGACAAAGGAAGAAAACAGTGGTACCTTCACCCTATCCCTTCAGCTGTCATTCATCATGTTGAACTTCTTCATAGATCAGTTTTACCTGATTTTCAGGACATTTCAGGGCATTTGGTACTTTGTAACAAAGTAAGGTGAGCAAGATCTAAAGTCCAATGTGGCTGATGAAAGATTACCATAAAATTGAAATGGTTTCAGATTAGGCAATAGAGTACCAAAGGAACACTCACTTACTACATTTTGATATAATTTTCCTAAGATTAAATAGACCAACAGTGAATATGCTTCTTCCTTGCATATTATAACCCTGTCAAGCTCAGCTAGTACAACCTCCAAGCTATTTTAGTTCTGGTAGACATGGACCTCTGCTATTTCTGCCTCTTTCATCCCTCTCCTTCAAAAAGAGGCCTTCTGTATGTGTCAAAATTTAAGACTGAAACAAGAAAGGAGGGAAGGTTAAATATTGAGGCCAGAAATCTCACCTTTCCTGATTTGATGTGCAACAAGACACTTCTATAAAGAACAAGAAAAGAGCCATGTTTCTAGTGATCAATTCCATGTGCTTTGGGAAATGCCTTTACACTTTCTGCTGACTGAACAGTGTTTGAATATTTTACTCACAGTGAGTACTGCAGAGAACCTGGATCATAATTCATTATGGGGTTTTATATACATTTCTTCTGGTGACAGTTTGCTCTTTCACTGCATATTTTCACCATCAGCAGTGCCCAGAATTACCAAATACAAGTTAAAGGTGACTGCTGATGATGATGCATCAAGCACCCTGTCTGGGAGGCACAAGTGTTTGGTACAGCATCCCCTGCCATCAGCAGTCTGTGACATGCCATAGCACTGGCTGTAATTTATACATATTTATACCAGGGGGTGAGAGAGAGACAGAACAGTGCACAGGTACAAAGTGGTGTGTGATTGACACTATACTTCAACTGGCAAATCCAAGATTACCTGTAATTCTGTTTTTCCTTCCCTCTGCAGGAACAGGTCAGTAGGATCCCACCAAGTATATAAAGGATAGATCCAGTCCAGCCTAAGTACAGACCTTCTCCTAGTTCATACCTGAAACATGAAAGAATTTATGGAAACAACTTATAACAGGATCACAAAACCATGCAAACAAATTCTAATTTGTGTAGAAATCAACTAACTAAAAGCCACTTGAACAGTTAACAGAGAACAGATCTGGCTTTGTGTCTGCTCAGTAAAACTCTTATTTGTATAGAGCTGATCTGCCAAATTACTAACAGTACAGAGAGTACTAAGCAACATAAAGATAAGTAGCAATAAATAATTTAACAATATTTAACAAATTATTGATAATAAATACTAATGACAATCTTCTGTGCAATCCACAACACTCATTTTGCCCTTTAATTGGCTGTGTCACTGAAAGGATTTTGTGCAACTGAATAATTCAGATCTTACACTCTATATGCTGAGAGAAGGCTGACATCAGTTTTCTATGGACACAACACTAGGTAACTTAGAAGTGGCTGGTTGAATAGGGCTAGTTTTCAAACTTAGATACCCTAAAGGATATTCAGCACCCTCTGTGGTTGTATGGCTGAAAGGCATTTATGAATGTTCCAGGCTGAAAAAGAATAGTTCCCTATTTTACTGTACAAAACTATATCTTTCAGGAAACCCCCTAGTCCAGTCCAAGAAATTAATTGATAATGAATTTGTCCCAAAGACTAGACACAACTGAGTCTGGAACAGTTTGGCAGGAGTTTCATAAAAAGAGGAAAACAAATTTTCATGATCAGACAAAAACTATATTCACAATCCACCTGTACATCTCTGGTCTGAGATACCCAATATAAGGGCAAAAAAAGTGTCCTGGACTGCATTGAAGGTACCATGGAACCAGAGATTTGTCTTTTCTTTCCACTTGGAAAGACAATTATTGAAAAGTGGCAAAGGTTCTGACTCTGGAGTTCATTGCTAACAGGATGCATTCAGAGGTTTACACAGGTTCACAGCTCTCTGCGTCTCATTGCACGTGGGAGCCACAAGGTTTCCACTGCTTTAGGTACTTCCAAACATGGAACAAGCAGAGAGTCATTATCAAACAAACCCAGGAGTAAAAATTGCACATTGCCCAGTGCCTGCAATCATTTCTGCTCACCAGTCACCTACAGACAAGAATGCTGTAGATGTCATACCAAAGCAAAGTATATAGGAGACATCTGCAGGAGAACTTAGTTTGCCTTCAGAACTGTAGGAGAAACTCCTCTAAGAATTAGCAGACATCAACTTCACAAATTTGCTGAAGTCAGACCAAAAAAATGCAATCTGAAAAACCAGATTTGCCAGACTGTTAAGAGTGAGGATCAACACTGGCATGCAAGTGAATTTAAAATTGTCCCACAGGTTGCATGTTCAGCTTTACCAATGATCAAACTTAATTCATCAGTGAATCAATAGCTTAAACATGAAGTTGAGATATGAAAAAAAAATTTCTTTAGCTACTGAATGTAAACCATCTGGTGACTGATTAACAGGCACTGATGATGAGCCCCAAAGCTATGGCAAACACACCAACTATCCGACTAACCGAAATTCCTTATCAACGTTGTTTCAGCTCTCTAATCCATTTATTACCCTTCATATAGTTCTCTCAAGGGGATATAAAGCAACAAAGGTAACTGCACAAATACAATTTATTTCTAAGCACTTCATTGAAAACACAGGGAAAACTGACAAACAACAAAAGCAACTGCTTAAAGTACTTTGATTTATCACAAAGCACTTCACCTCTGACTTCCCTGAACTGATTCCTGGGTGGGAACTTTACAAAACACTTCAAATATGAGCCTAGCAACTAACAATTTATAGTTTACTGATCTATGATTTATATACTTGGTAGAAGTATATTATAGATGTCTCATATTCCACAGACAAAGTTTTCCTCTCCTTTTCCCCCTCTCTGAAGGAGAGGCACAGTCACCTCTACCCTTGTTCCTCATTCCTAAACAGGGCACCTAGATAAGGTGCCATAAGCTGCCATTTGGTTTTGACAACTTTTATATCAGACAAAGAGCAAGGGCTTTTATACCTCAAAACTTGTTTGCATGCAACTGCATAGCTAATAATCCTACAGATTTTGCCTGTTTTAACTCGTAAGGCAAACAAATGTTGAGCTGTTAATATATAGACATGTATAAGACAGGCAGCAGATTTCTCTGCACATCTCTAGTACAAAGCTCGAGCTGCTTTGCAGGTGATTTTCCCTTGCAGGTACATCTGAGGTACTTTATTCTAGTCAGAACTTGAGTTTTGTACCTATTTTGGTCTAAATGCCAAGGCAGATTAAGAATTTTTACCTTTTCTTCTTCATAACATTGAGATACACACTTAATTGAGTCTGTGAAGAAAATGCAAACACAGTACAAAACCCCCTCAGTTGTGGGGTTGGTATTCCTCTCACATTCACTAACTCTTCCAGGAAGACCTCTCCTCCCTCTCCACCAATATCTCTGAGGTGAAAAGATTCCCTGAATACATTTTTTCCTTCCTGTAGGACTGGATAATGGGATCCATCCAGGTTCTGAAACTCTGGAGCAGTTGAGGTTAGTGCAGCTGTCCAACACACGAAGGAGTTTGGTATGACAGACACATTCACTTACTTGGTTCCAGCGTACAGTTGGTCAAAAAACTGAGCAGTAACCATTGCAGCATACCAAGAAATAGCCACCATGGAGCAGAGGCCTACCAGAAAAAGTTTAAAAAGCACACAGGTGAATGATTCCTTTAATGGCTGTCACAGATTTAAACTAAGAATAAGTTTATTTCATTTAGTCTGGCTGTGAAAGTCATACAAAGTACCAATAGTGCTCTCATTTCAGTTTCAATATTACCTCCTAAAACAAAAAGAAATCCTCCTGTGACAGTAAACTTCATTTTTCCATCTTCATCACTCAAGCCAATGTTTGTGCACTTCATACCAAGCAGTGTGAGTACTGCAGCTAAGAATCCCAAAAGGATGGAAATAATCATCAGGGCACGGCATGCCTGAATGTGAGCTGAAGCAGAAAAAGAGAAAACAAATCAGGATCTATACAGAAATTACATTAATCTTGTGCTGAAAGAAATAAAAGTGATTAGAGGAAGTGAAATTAACAGGTACAGTAATGAGTGAATCTTGTCCAACTTTGTCACATGGCTCAGAGAAGCCTCCAAATCCAAGTGTGTTTAGCCTTCAAGTCAAACAGATTTGGGAGTTGAACTATGCCTACACTTTACAAGCTCAGTAAATCTTGTGTCTTTAGTAAATCCTGAAGAACTACAGCAAGCCACTCATCCCTTACATTGCTGTGGAAATGCCCAGTGGTACACATGGTCACTTGCAGGAGCAGGAAGAAGTCCCCTACTCACAAGTGCTTCTGAATTCCTGCCACGTGCACAGCTGAGTGCACAGGACACATCTGAAATCCAGGTGATAGTCAAGGTGTGCAAGGCTCTGGCACTACTGAGGAACTGGAGAAAGGTGCCAGCTTTGCTGCTTCCAGGGAGAGATGGGAAAGAATGGAGCTCAAGTTAGCAGTGCACTTCAAACTCAGTGTAAGAAACAGGGGTGAGTGTGTCTGAGAGCTGCAGAACTCCTCCCTGGGACATTCTCCTGTGCAGAGGTTACAGCTGCTGTGGGCACGTCAGGGAGTCTGGTATGCTGGAATTCTGTGTTCTGTAAGCTCCTGGTCTTCACATCTAGGTATCAATTGCACAAAAACCAGGACTAGATTATTAATCACCTAAGAAAGAAGGTCACATGGGGACTTTGGAGTCTTTTACCATGGCAGCCTGCATTTGGCAGGCTCCAGGTCGAGTGGCATTTCGGCACCTTTGTTGTGAGATAAACACGTCACAACCTGGCAGGGTCACAACTGCTCACTTTGCTAACTGGATTAAGTTCTCTTCCAACCTCAATGATTTTATGACTCTACAGTTTTAATCCTACGTCAAAAGGGTGAGACCTGATTCCAACTGGACACTCACATCATTGATGCCAGCATTCAAGCTCTTGCTCCCTGACCACCTCCACATCCTCCACAACAACCTGCTGGGCTAGTTCTGTCTGTCTCCAGACAACAAAAATCAGACAGAGGGACAGAAGGCAAAGTGATTCTTACACTCCAACTCAGCCTACTGTGGCTTAAGAGTATTGGTCCTACCAGCTTAAGAGTTACCAAAGGTAGCAATAAGCACCCATGGGATAAATATATAGAATTAAAGGCTAAAATCATTGGAGGAGTTAATGCTTTGTTAAGCACTAATTTTAAATTTTCCAAGACAGTAATAAAAGTGGAAAGACCCCTCAAAATACCACTAACAGTTCAAGGCTTTTGCCTGCAGAAGATACTGTTAAGTACTCAGCAATGCTGCTTTCAGGTTTGGGATCTTTCACCATGCCAATCACCCAGCAGGGTCCAACAACTCACATTTCAGCTCCTGAGGACTCCTGCAGTGTTAGATGGGATTCCCCATATCTTTCCAGGACACACAAGCATAGCCTTGCTTGCAATCCAATGGGAAAGGGATTTCATACAACTGTACCACAATACCATAACCTCAGCAGCCTTAACTGAGGGACTGTAGTTCACAATTCAGAAAATTCAAATTTTTATTTTAAACTTAGCTTATTTAACAAGATATAAAGTCAGTGCATTTTATTAGTCCACACCAATTGTAAGAAATTATCCCCAAATCCTGTCATTGGAAAAAACACCTATGGAACTTTAAAAAGAAGGGGAAGAAAAAAAAAAAAAAGGGAGTTTACAATGCTTTGGCAATTAGTTATATCAAATGTTTGACTTAGTTGTGACTAGACAGACAGTGCTAGCCATATGGACTAGCCAGTTGTGGTTTCAATCTTGTTCAATATTGCATTTAAAAAGCTCCTCACTTCAAATATTTGTCATTTAGACAAATGGTATAGTGAACTCAAAAGCACTAAATTGGTTTAAAAGAACCAAGTCTGTCTTTTCCCATACATAAAGCAAAATCCAGAACTATTTCATATAGCTCAGTTGCCAGTAAGGAAACTTTCAAGGAAAATCTTCATTGACCTTCTGATAAGAGGTAATGAAGACACTTGTTTTTCCTTTTTGCCCTCCCTTTAGTCCCTGACATCCTGGCAGCAGTTTCAGTTAAGTTTCTAAACAGGAATTTGAAACACACCTAAACTGACCATGGTAATTTTTAATCTGCCTCGGTTCATGTCTGCAAGCACTAGGGCTGTTTCTCAGAGGTCCCACTGGCTGCTGAGCCCTTGGTGCCAAACCCATTTTCTTCCTCTTTCCTGCTTTGCCCCGCTGTCCTTTCAACTGTTACTGCCACCCAGTGTCCTCTGACTTCTCTTTTTCAGCTTGCCTTTCTAAAAATGTTTTATCTTCACAGTTTTGCAAGTTTCCCCTTCTGCTTCCCTCTGCCTTTACCCCTCAACTATACTGCAGGACTGATCTCCTCTTCAACAGAGCAAAGCTAATCTTCACAAATTCACTTCAGAGCCTGTGCCAGTCATTTACTTTCTGCCCCCAGTTTTCTCCTTCCTGCTGACTCTGTGTTGTTACCTGCAGCTCTCAGGAGCCCTGCTGTTGCTTGCCTTGTGTTCTGTTTGCTTTAACATTCGTGGTGCTCTTTTCTGACCCCCACCAGGTTCTTTCAAACCCACTTTTTCTCCAGATGCTGATGTCCTGCAGGCCCATGGCCCAAATCTGCAGATTCTGACCCCATGTAAACACATCAATGACAAGATGCTGCCTGGAGTCAGTGGCAGCAAGCTACAAACCAGCCCTTGGAGTGGTTTTTACAAGAATAAATAAAATCACAGAATCATTAAAGCTGGCAAAGATCTCTCAGATCATCAAGTCCAGCTACTAACCCAGCAGTGCTGGTGCACACTGACATAGGGGATTTGCAGAGGCCAATGTCTCATGGAATGATCCTGCTCTTACTGAGGCTAAAATGCTTAAATAGGGTTATGTTCCTCTTCATACACACACACACACACACACACACACACATGCACACTCTCTAAAAGCAATTGTTAGAGAAGACTGAAAGATGAAAAGAACAGATTATTCCCTAAATACTGAACACAGTTTCAGAGAATTGCTATGCAAGTGTTAGAGCTGGTCAACAACAAGCCTTTACTTCAGATTGAGAGAGAAGGTGAATTTAACACCTCATTCCCACTAATCCTATATTACACATTCTTCAGATTAGGAGTATCCTCCTGCCTATTTAGTTTAGCCACCTCCTAGGGCAGATTCAGCAAGAAGGAAGGCATTATTTTTATTCCAAATAAGTTTCTACATACTGAATTATTCAGGATTAATAAAAAAATAGCTTTACTGTCTATAAACATGCTTTATTATCCACAGAATATCACCTAGTTGGGCATTTGAGGACAACAACAATTATGATGAAGACTGATACAGAGGACAGGGGCCAGCAGATCTGAATTTCTTGATATTTAAAACCACATCCAAATAGACTTTAGTTACTGTCAGTTAACTAAACTGACAGTAGTAGGCATTAGTTGACAAGCCTAAAGATATATTAATTTATAGCATATATTCCTTCTATAACTTAGAATATAATACGTATAACATATTATCATGTATTTCTTGGATTATCTACAATTTTCAGTCTCAACTCACAAAAAACCACTACCACTTCTCAGCTAAAACCAGTATTTCCTCTTACATGAAAAACTCCAGCCACAGTACATTAGCTATGAAGTATTGCAAAATAAGGTCTATACAATAATTCCAAATAAATAAATAGTTTACAAATGTCTCCTACTAAGACATCCCATGAGATGCTAGAGAAGAGATTACAACCCACTTTAAATGCTTGTTAAATGCTTGATCAACCAACTTCATTTGCCTTAGTTTACAGCCTTTCCTTGACACATTCTGCTGCTTGAGAGATTTTTATTACTTCAGCCCACAAAGTCCTTCTTGGCCAGTTATTTTCCAGTATTACCAGATTATTAAAACAAAAGCCTTACTACTTTTTGCCAATAAGTTTTTAAGCAATATAAACAAGGGGGCACAAAGTCACCTACCAGGCAGTGCAAGCATAGAGTCAAAATCCCTGCAGTTGGACACTCCAGTGCTGTCTGTTGCACAGCTCTTCCACAGGTTTTCAAACAACGTAGATGTTGTGATCACAGAACCATGGATACTGGAGACTTTCCAGTAATTATTTGGCAAAGTAGCTCCAATAACTGCCAACCCACCCAAGCACAAAATAAAACCAACAATTTCCAAGGTAGCAGTCATATTGTGAGTAGTAACAGTTAAGTATCCTTATAATTAGATTACAATCAAGTGAAGCCTTTCAGAAGCCTCCTTGCTGTTTTATCTCTGGGTTTCGCTCCAAAATGAGTCTACCTTTGCTCTTTGCTCTTTCCCCATAGATAAGACTTACTGGGCATGACAATAAGAAGTGGGAGCAGTTCATGATAAAGATATAAGCGTGTAAAAAAAGTGACCACATTAATTCTTTCTCTAATAGGAAGTGAAAAATGAGCCTTTTCTTTCTCTCAGCCTAGAAACTCCAGTCAGTATTTCTACAAAATACCTTGTAAGAGTGATAATATAGGCAAATATTTTATTGCTGTCTCTTTTCTGAAGTCAACTAGATTCTACACTAGATTAAGATTGCTTGTAATTTTATTTTTGCTGTCAGATCAAAAAGCTTTTGTGTAATACTCTCTTGAGGATTCAAACAAAAAACAGCTTGAGAACAGAATCTTTATAATTCTGCTAGAAAATTTAGCAGTTTTTGGAGTTATGGTCATAAGTAATCCACAACAACTGTACTGCCAGCTTCTTTCAGGAAGGTGAAGTTTATGGATTAGTGGTTTCTATTAATATTTTACTGTCTATTGATCTACAGCTAAACACATTCAGTCTTAAAAACCGTCCTGCTTACTCTGTACAATTGTACAATGTATTAAAATTGCAACAAAGTGCAATTGTGTGCCATGGAATTGAAACATAAGGAAATGAAGGAGCTAGTGTGACAGACCTGTATCAAAAGGAATCAAATTATGAAGAAAAACAGCTATGAGAAAAATAATACAAATCAGCAAATTGCATCTGTTTGTTAGAATACCTTAGCATTAAAAAAAAAGCTATTCTAGGCAAAGCATATGTTAAATTCAGTTTAGTTGCTTCTGCTCTTGGCTAGATAGAATTGTAGCCTCAATTCACATCACCCACTCATGTTAATACTTTAAAGGACTTGTGGATCCAAACGTGGTTAACCATCTTTTGCAGTGATAACCTGCCCTTATCTCCAGGAAATGGAGTCAGAGTTTCTTCATAAAATAATTCTGCTATGATGCAACATGGTAACAGTTCCACAGCATTTATGTAAACACTACCAGAAGGATTAGCCTTTGAGAGAGCCCCAATTTGTCTCTAACAGGTATTTGTTGTTTTTCATCAAAATTCACTGTCACTTTGAGCTGATGCTGTGGGCTGGGAGGTTCAGCTGCCAAGGGGTATTACAGTGCCACTATGACATTTTGGTTCCCACAGCAGTCAAGAGGATCATTGCCACTGATTTAAACAAGCCCAGATTTGGCAGTGGGATCCTGTGCAATCTTTTAAGGAAACCAGATAGAGTGTGGTAAGAATTGATCTCAGGTGACTGTTACAGAATTCCCTCCTTCTGCTTAGTCACTGCAACTTGAAAAATGATGGCATAGTGAAATGAACACACTGTACCAGTACCCTGGAGTATCTGCATTTCATTAAAAGCCCTTCAAAAAGTTTCCAGCTCATTTCCTCCTCTCCTGGTGCTATGCTGGTGATCTCAACAATCACTTCTGCTGACAGCCCTTTCAAAGGTGAGATAGTTGGGACCTTGAATCAAGTGTCCACAGCTGTTATACTGATGCCAAGGATAGAAATTAAAAATGAAGAGTATAATTTTTAAACAATCTCTTCCTGGTTAAGAAATATATTTCAACAGGCAGTCATAAAGCACACATATAAACAGAAAAGATTAAACTGCAGACCTGAAGTGCATGAGTTTCCTATACAGAACCAGACATTTTAATAATTCCCTTCAGGAAATCACTCTCCAATGTGTTAAAGACCATAAGGATATTCTTCAGTATATTTTGTAAACTGTGGCTTGTCAGGCAATGGGCATAACAGCCAGTACTGCTCTGCAGGAGGCTCTGCACCAGCAGGGCTTCAGAGCTGGTGTTGACAGCTTCACATCAGCACCTTCCACAGCTTGGGAGCTCTCCTTTGGGATTGCTCTAAGCCAGTCACTTGAACCAAATGCTGTCATTGCTGGCCCCATCTCATCACTCTGATTTCCAGAAACTTAAGGCATCCTGGTACCCACAGAGAGGAGGTCCTGGAGAGGAGCTGAACAGGCACCAGGTGAAAAGCTGACATTGCCTCTGATGCAATGAGCAATGGTTTTAAAATCCTTGGAAGCATGTGATTAGCCTCCTTTTGAGCCTACAAACTCTGGCCTCATTATGAGATGCTGATACTTGTTCTTAAACTGGCCTCCTCATGATGAAGGCAGATGAGGCCACCAACGTGAGGGCCCTGCAGAAGAACCATGAACATACTGCATCTTGAAAGTTAAATTCTCACCCTTTAGAGATCTGCCTTACAGTTAGGGAGCTCTGACTCCAAGGAAGTCCACATCTGTGTCAAGAAAAACAAAGTTCATGGTCTGTGACACGTGGTGTTTTTAAGGTTTAAGCTCTGCATGTTCAG
The DNA here is from genome assembly GCF_051311805.1 of Agelaius phoeniceus. NCBI lineage: Eukaryota > Metazoa > Chordata > Aves > Passeriformes > Icteridae > Agelaius > Agelaius phoeniceus. Next base: position 2,942,948 of record NC_135274.1, on the reverse strand, counting down.
AATAAAACTGCTGGAAGAGTCCAGACAAATAGCAATGACAGCAATCAGGAACCTATAAAGCAAGGAAGACTTGAAGAAATGATATTAACAGCACTCATAAAGTGACTGCACAAAACTGAAAGTTGTAAAACAATAAATGCAAGGTACTTTTCAAGACAGAAAGCTTAACAAAATACTATTTCCAAGAGCTACAGTGTTACTGTTTCTACACTCAGTCTGCTGAGGAAAGAACTTCAATGTCAGTCCTTCCTAGTCCTTTACCATAAAGACAGTGTTTACAGAAAGATACTTTTAAAATCCAGAATGATTCAAGCTAATACCTTCCAGCCCCTACTGAGACATTTCTTCCCTTTCTAGCTGCAGATAAATTACCCTGCTGGCATCGTTGACCCTAGAAAACACAGAAGCATCTATTGCACAGATGTGTTTTAGTCTAAGCTCACCACCTCTGAAATTCCAGAAAAAATACCCAGGTACAAAGGTTTAGCACAAAGTATCAAATCAGTTCTGGAATATCTAATAATTGCTGTCTCACAGCAAATCACAAACAAACACCAGTGCTCATGGAACTATGATCTGCTTGTATTGAAAAACTAGGCTGAATGAAAAGATGCTATTTCTTCCAAAACTATTTTTAAAAAATTCTCAGATTTAGTGTATATCACCCACACCTCTATGTCAATACACCAGAGAGGGCAGCAAAGCCACAGCAGTGAGTGAGCTGAACTGCAGGGTGAAACACTGGTTTCATGGTGGCCCTTTAAACTGGATTTGGCCATACCAGACATACAGCCCATACTGGGCTGTTCTGACACCTTCAGTGCATGGCTGCTCCCTGATATCCCAGCACAAAGATGTAGGGACACAGGTGACATTGTGCCACCACCTAAAGCACACACATGTGCACCCCTGCAATCCTTAGGCTGAATTTTGGCTGCAATGCTTTCTTTGGTATGTCATCATAGCAGAGACAGGTTTTGGCATACAGGGATTTTATCTTGCCCTAACCCTTCTCATTATTTTGTATACACAGGGCAAGCACACCACACTGAGAAACAAAATTGAAAGCTGGAAGTTTTTTAATTCAGTGAGAGACACTGATGGAGAAAAGGCAAATGGAAATAAAGCACAGAAAACTATAAAGCACAGAGAACTGCAGTGCTCTCTGGGACAACTGCACTCTGTGCCCCCCAGCCTGCTAACACCCTGCCCAGAAAGAAGGAACAAAACCCCATGCTTGGATTTGATGAACAAATGCCAAGACCACTGAGTTCACTTACGGTCTGTACTCAGCATGTAGAGGAACCTCTTGCACTGAACTGATCCAACAGCAGTTGCTGCACAGTCCATCCAAAGACCTTCAGAAACCCAGTCTGAAGTAACCAGCTCTGTTGTGGAGTCCAAAACTTTCCAACTGTTGGACATGGTAGTAACAAGTGATGCAGTGAATCCTGCTAAAGCCAGCAGCAATGCACAGATCTGTAGACACGATGATGCCATTGTGACAGAAGTTTTCTTCAAAGATGTTCCCCACAATTTCTGGTATAGGAAACCTGTTAAAAGAGTTCATACCCACACAGTGTATGGCATTACCTTTACACAAGCCTGATCTTTGCAAAAACATGCCTACCTACAACATAATGTATCACACAAGGGAACTGTAGAGACGGAATCTAAATCCCATCGAGTAACTGGAATAATTGAATATTCTATACCTTTTTTTTTTCTTAGGAAAACTTTTATTATTGTTCACATTTACCACAAAATAATGCAAGCAGAGCAAAACCACAGGAGACAACCAAACAATTCTCTAATTTTAATTTACAATGTTTCATCCATTTGTTACTTGTTTGCTAATTCAAAATGCATTTAAAAATGAAAACTATTAAATGCTTTAGTAAATTGTTCATTTCCCAATTACCATATCTACCAATACACATTTAAAGCAAGATAAATTGTGATACTCACGTTTATGGTATGTTTCTAATCCGTTTTCTCAACCTTCCTGCAAGATAGTAGTGTCAGCACTTTGTGAGGACCTGTTTGATCACTCAAACAAAAGTTTTGTACTCTTCAGGACCTTTGTCCCATTCTAAAAATCAAGGACCCAGGGCCAAAGCTCTGTCCAACTGTTATACAAAGATCTGGCATGTTGAAAGGGAAAATTACCGGGAAATAATGTTAATTAGTACCAAATATACTCAGTTTAACCTGGAATATAATTTGCTTTTTCAGGCCCTCTGAGCTGCCCAAGCACCATCAGAATGCAAAGCACTGCAGAAACACTGCTACAACTTCCACTTCTGGTTTACCTGAAATTTTTAATGCATTTGTTTTAGGATGCATCCTAAAGATGAAATATGCAGCTGGACCCCTGTGCAGTGGATGACATCAACAACCCAAAGTGTTTGTGACTGCAGCCATGGCCCAAGGCAGGACAGAGCTCCTGGTCTCATGGCTGAAGGAGACCGGCAGCCTGGGCCAGCTCTGCAGCCATTTACTGCTGCACTTCCTGCTCTCTTTGCCCTCCTCCCTCATCTCCCATCCTGACCCTGGTTCTACCACACAAACCCCATAGGACTGTCCAGATCATACTTTATTCCAACAGCACATCCATCCCCTTTCAGCCCATCCCATGGACACCCTGCCCCACAGGACCTGATTGTACCAGCTGTCACACAGTGCCATGTTTATAAGTTTGAGGTGATGGCACAGCTGATAGCAAATATGCACTGCAACTGTCCAAAGGAGAATGACAATAAACCAAAAAGGAATAAACACACAAAGTCCAGAGCATCTTCCCTCACAAAGTACACATATAGGCTATATGCAAATAAGAGCTGTAATGTGATAAAAACAAACCCCAGGGGTGCAAAAAGGATCACTGTAACAACATTAAAAACAGCACAGCCAAAATGTATGAGGTTTGAACACAGCACAGGAAGGGTTAGCAAAGAAAAATATTGAAGTCACTTAAATAAACAAATTACTCCTGATAAGGTCTTTGGAAGCAAAAATGAGTGGTAAAAGTGTCTAAAATGGAAAGTTAAAAACCTCTTTTACTTCTTTTTTATTTTGTTACATAGAAAAACAGAGAAAGAACATTGATTACAGCACTGGCTTTCATTTATATATATACATTTCTAACATCAGCAATATACATCTTTGAACCTACTAATCACTTCTTAGTTCATGCAAATTCTGAGGCTGACCCATGGCCACCAGCACAATCAGAAAGAGATAAAATGCAAATTTAAATATGGTACTAAACCATTTAGAGCATTTCCTACCACAGCTCACAGAGGTTTTTTCTCGTCAGAGTCTGACCTTGGGGTGAGAAGGCAAAACCTTTTCACTACTAGTTAGGGGAAATAAAAAAAGAAAAAAAAAAGAGGAACAATGTTAATTCATTTCCTACCACTTCCAAAGAATATGACTTTGTAACTTTGCTCCCGAAGTTGTCACAACATCTTAATAAACTGATCAGTCTTATAACTACTTGCAATTATAATATGCAGATCACTCTCATCTTGCTATTAACTTTGCCTTCACATAATGAACTACAAAATAACTTGGGGCACACGGATGCCAAGCTCCCACTAAAGCAGAGTTTCAGTGCTGAGTCAGGTCACCCAAGCCTTATCCAGTCACAACAGAGGAGTCTCCAGAGCTGGAATTTGCACAACACCCTCTGTGGACCGTGTTCCTCTCACCCGTGCAGAACTTTTCCTGCTGCAATATGTGACTGCTGCCATATGTGACTGCTGCCTCTTGTCCTCCACGTGTGCCCTTAGATAAACCTCTGGTTTTTCTGCAGCTGGATTTTGGCAGCTCTGCACTCAGCCTGGTGGCCCAGATGTGTTTGGCATCGTGTAGGTGGCTTTGCTGTCCCATGAGTATGTCCACAGGCAAAACAGGCAACCAGGAAGGGGCACACAATATCTTCAGACTTCAAGCTACTTTCAAAGCAAACACCTCTTTTCTTTTCCCATTTAGTTTCAGGAGGCTGGTGGTGTGTACAGTGTACTGTTCTCTGCTAACACAGCTCTCCAGCCCTGCAGAGCTTTGCTGGCATGGAGATGGTGCTGGGAAGAGCAGCACAGCGCCAGAGAGCAGGCACCTGGCTGGCAGCAAGGGCACCACAGGGGCAACTGTAGCACCTGCTCAGGCATGTGTGGGTAACTACAGAATCATAGAATCACTGAGGTTGGAAGAGACTTTTCAGATCATCCAGTCCAACTGTCCACCCAGCACTGCTCCTGTACCCCTAAGCCACTAAACCACATCACCCAGCACCAGGTCCAGATATCTGTTGAGCACCTCCAGGATGGGGACTCCATCACCTCCCTGGCAACCTGTTTTGATGCCTAACCCCCTGAACAGGGAAAAACATGTTTTAATATTTAATCTGATTCTCCTGCCTCAGCTTAAAACCATTTCCTCTGGTCCTCTCACTGCAGACATGGCAGAGGAGGCTGGCCCCATCTCACTACAGCCTCCTGCCAGGGAGTTGTACAGAGCAAGGAGGTCCCTGCTGAGCTCCTGGAGACTGAACAGCCCTGGCTCCCTCAGCCACTCCTCATCAGAGAAGTGTTCTAAACCTCTCTAAACCTTGGTGCCCTTCTCTGGACATGCTCCAGCACCTCAATGTCCTTTTTAAAGTGAGGGGCCCAAAACTGCACGCAGAACTCGGGGTGTGGCTTCACCCATGCCAAGTACAGGAGATGATCACTCCCCTGGTCCTGCTGGCTAAACTATTCTTGATACAGATACAGGGAAGAGACCTGAAGGAGCTGGTGGGGTGGGAATCTGGTCACCCAGCAGCCCTTTGCTGGAGCAGCCCAGTGGTGAGGTGAGGTGAGGTGAGGTAAGGTAGGGTAGGGTGGGGTGAAGTGAGGTGGGGCAGGGCAGAGGAGCCTGGGGAGGGAAGGTGCTGAGGTGTGGCAAGGTGATGTGGACCCACACATGGAGCAAGGCAATGCTGAGGCAGCAGCTCCAGCCTCCACCTCACCTCCTGGGCTGCTGCAGGCTAGGAAGAAACAAGCTCTGCCTATTCCATAAGGCTTCTAGAGGGCAGTTCAATAAATCAGCCCTGCAGAGAGTCCCTGATAAATCAGAGGGCTGGGCAATCACCAGCTTTGTGAGGCTTAAAACAGGAAAGTGCTGGATTCTGCACCTGGGATGGGACAACCCCAATGTATATACTTGTACCTACAAACTGGGGAACAAGACCCTGGAAAGCAGTGTCACAGAAAGGGACCTGGGGCTCATTGTCAGTGGCAAGTTGAATATGAATCAGCAGTGCCCTGGCAACCACGGAGGGCCAACTGTGTCCTGGGGGTCAGCAGGCAGAGCATCACCATTGGTGCGGATTGTTCTGGTCTGCTCTGCTCAGAGACTGCCTCACCTCGAGTCCTGAGGGGTTTTGGGCACCACAATATTAAAATGATATTAAGCTACTCCAGAGTGTCCACAGGAGGGCCACAAGGATGGAGAAGAGCCTTGAGAAGCCATATGAGAAGAGGCTGAGGACACTTGGTCTGTTCAGCCTGGAGGAGACCTCATGGCAACTTCCTCGTGAGGGGAAGAGGACGGGCAGGCACTGAGTGGTGACTGGTGACAGGACCCGAGGGAATGGCCTGAAATTGTGTCAGGGCAGGTTTAGGTTGGCTATTAGAGAGAAAGGTTCTTCATTCAGAGGGTGGCTGGGCACTGGAATAGGCTCCCCAAGGAAGTGGCCACATAACCACGCCTGACAGAGTTCAAGGAGCGTTCGTTTGGACAACACTCAGGGGTACACGGTGGGATTCTTAGGGATGGTCCTGTGCGGAGCCAGCAGTTAGACTCGATGATCCTTGTGGGTCCCGTCCAACACAGCATACTTGATTCTGTGAAACCTCGGCACCCCCGGCCTCACGGGCTAGCCCTGCCCACCAAGGGGGCCGCGGCGGTGAAGGCGCTGCCACGCTCATCATGGCGGCGGAGCAGGCACCACCCACCCGACATGGCGGCCCCGAGGAGGCTCCGACCCGGCGGCGCTGCCCGCCGAGCCCCGGCGGCGGCACCGGGAGCTGTACGAGCACCCATCCACCTGCCGTGCGGAGCGGCCCAGAAGCCGCGGGGAGCCGCGCCCGCCCTTTGCCATGCGGTGACCGAGCGGCTCGCCCGCCATCGGCGGGAAGATGTCGCCCGGTTGCCCCGGAAGCGCTCGGGCAGGCGCCAACATGGCGTGGCGGTGCTGGGCCCGCGCCGGGGGTCCGCGCCCGCACAGGTGCCGCCGGCACGGCAAGGGACAGGGAGGGTCAGGGAGGGCACAGGCGGCTGGGGCGGGCGGTGCTGACGGTTCCCATGTTTCCCCCGCAGGCTGGCGCTGCTGCTGCTGCAGCCGCGGCGGGGTTTCCGCCGGGCGCGGCCGCGGCCCGAGGAGCCCCCGGCAGCCGCCGCCGAGGCGCGGCCCGGCCCGCCGCTGCCCCGCCGCAGCCTCTGCCCGCCGTCACCCACCGCCGCCGCCGGCCGCCCCTCGCCGCGCCGCCTGGTGAAGCCGCTCCTGTTCGCCGTAGGGGTAAGTGGCTCCTGGGCCGGGTGCTGTGCACGGCTGGGGAGAGCGGGTCGGTAAGGAGCATATTCCATCTGTCTCAGGGGAATGCTTCCCCCCTGGGCTTCGCTTCTCAGTCCCTCAAAGTTAACGCAAGATTCTTGGCCAAATACTGTAGCGTTATAATGAGCTAATACAAAGTAACTTCAGCTAAATGAGTGGAAATACCGTAAAGGTATCCCAGTTTCATTCCATTTCGGTGAACTTAGTAATTTCATTGACCAGTTTTCTTTGTGAGCGTTTTTGATAAAGCATCATCTCATGACACTGAACATCCAGTAAACCTGAGGAAATGGCCTGAAGATGCACAAGGAGAGATTTAGATTAGATGTTAGGGGGAAAAAAAAAACCAACAAAACAACAGAAGGGGTCGCAAAGCTTTGAAACAGGCTGCCGAGAGCAGTGGTGGAGTCCCCATCCCTGAAAGTGTTTAAAAAACACGTGGATGTACTCGAGGACATGGTGAACTCAGTGGTGGTGCTGACATTTGGACTCATGCTCTTCAAGGTGTTTTCCAGCCTTAAGGGCCGTGCCGTGCTGTGAGTCCCGTGGTGCCGCAGGTCCCGTTGCCGTGCTGGGGGTGCGGCATTGCCCGGGGTGCCCCGGCCGGGCCTGGGGCGGGCACTGAGCCTTGTCCGGTATCCCCAGTTCACAGGCTCGGCCTTCGGCTCCGCCGCCATCTGGCAGTATGAGTCGCTCAAGTCGCGCGTCCAGACCTACTTTGAGGAGGCTCGAGCGGACTGGATGGATAAAATGCGGCCGCAGAAGAGAGGCGACTTCAGAAAGCAGGTACGCAGAGCCGGGATGCTCGCACAGGGGTGGAGCCCTGCAAGGCACAGCTTCTGCTCTCCTCCGGTGTGAGCATCGTTTGTACAACACGTACTTGTCCTGGCTTTTCTGATTTGGAACTTGCAGAAATATTGGCTTCTCAAAAAATTACAGTGGATAAGTTGATGTGCAAGGAAAACTGATAGAATTAGTTCTAGAAAACTGTAACTCAATATCACTGTGAAGGTTATAGTGGAAAAATGGAGAAAAATACCATCTTCACTCAGAACTGCAGGAAGGAGAGGTCAGTAGTAGGAATTTGTTCATCTAAACTAGGTACCGTTTGCTTTTCCACCATAAAAAAACCCCCCAACAAATGTTCTTGCTTCATCTTAAGTGCTCTCAAAATTGAACATGAATTCTCAGAGGACAGAACTAGATTAAATTCTCAGTCTTATGCTTAAGACTTTTCAGTTCTCTGCCTTCTGAAATGCATATTTTCAGCCTCTAAACCCTTAAAAATACAAGGTTTTAGAGGGCTTTTTTACTTTAAGAGCTGACATTTCCACACAAGTACTTTTAAGTTTGGGCAGCAAGAACAAAATAAGTGCTGCAAGATTTGTCATAAATTTAGTTGGCATCCCAAAAATATCAGTCATTTATACTGATATTTATACTTTATCAGTATAAATATGATTTATACTGATAAAGTATACTTAATTAAAAGTATACTTTTAATTAAGTATACTTTAACCTAACCTAAACATTCATGTATGTTTGCATTTGTTTCAAGGTTACTACTGGCTTGTGATAGGCCAGGCTTGGTACTCGTTCAGGTCTCCTGGTCTAAGGGAAGTAGGGCTGAGCATGGAGCTGGAGAGGCTCGGGGTCCTGGGACACACAGGAGCTGATTTTCTGATGTGCATGGTGCACACCAGCACTGCTGTGGAAATGGGCATGTGGGATAACCCTGGTGGGCACCAGAGCTCCATGGGGCTCCTTGCTCATGGCCCCCACAAACCCCCAGTGGGCTGGGAGAAGAAGAAAAGCAAGAAAACTTTTGGGGGTAAAGATAAAACAATCACCAAAAAATTGTTTAGTAAGTATGAGAAGAGAGAAGAAAACAAGTGATGCATAGGTAGTCACTCACAATCTCCTGTGGAAAGACCAGTGCCCAACCAGTTCACGAGAAAAATATGTTAAAGCTCCTGAAATCCCCTCTTTTGGGGGGATGCCATTATTTGGTAGGAATATCTCTGGTTAGTTCAGATCACCTGCTTGGTTGTGTCCCCTTCCAACTTGTTGCAACCTGCAGCTGCAGAGTGAGAAATGCAGAAGATCTTGATGTTATGCAAATGTTGTGCTGATGATGTTCTACATTCACCAGAATGTAGAACATTAGTGTGTTCCCAGTACTGTCTTGGTCAAAAATCCAAAACACAGAGCCATGTATAAGCTGCTAGAAAGAAAATTACCTTTATCCCAGCAGACTTTCAAGCTTGGTGTATATGAACTGCAGGGGAGATTATGATCAGCACTTAATATTTTAAAATAATTATGTCTTTACACTTTTGTTTTCCTTCAAAATCTGAAGGGGAAGATCTGATGATTAGCTATCCAAAAAAGAAAACTAAACTGCACTGTTGTTAATAGGCTTAAACTCCCAATCCCCATCTTCAACGGGTAAGTTCTATTTCTAAGAGTTCAGGATTCCCCCGTTGTTTCTGAGGGCATATAATCCTTGTATTTTAGAAAAATCATATCTGTTCTGTGTTCTTATACTGGAGACTATCCTCTGCCAGATAATTAAACAAAAAATGCAATGAAGTTGTTACTTTGATATCAAACAGTGAATACTTTCTTTTGTCCATCATTACATCCCCTGCCTCCAACCTGCAGATAATTTTTATGACATTGTCCCCATCAATATGGTTGGAAGGTTATCGAGGTAGCAACAAAATATATGTCCAAAATGATTACAAAAGCTGAGGAAGGGAAAGGGGGGTGCAATTTGTCTGTGGGCTGACTGCACTCAAAATAAACTTTTTCAGGGGTTTTAAACTTGGAGGAGGGCTGGGTGAACTGGACGCAAGGGGGAATGGATTCCACATCTTGTGAGCCACCTCTGCAAAAGTGATCCTGGCACAAAAGTGGAATCACTCAAAGGTGGGTGGTGTGATGTTAGACAGCATTAGGGTGAGGCTTAGTCGAGGCAGGATTTATGCTAACTTTGGCTAATCTGCTAAAGTCAGCATTATGGGCTAGATCTTTGTTTAATGCAAGCAGGGTAAACCCACTGGAGTTGTGCAGAAGGATATAACCCCATTCTTTTTGGAGCACCTCTTCATCCATATCGGGGTATTTCATGAAAAGGAGGGTAGATAGCTGTTCTTCAGTAAGGAAATGTCAACTTGAAAAGCTAAAGCAATCAGAAGTAAAAAAAATTGAAACCAATTTACATCACAGATTTCAAACAAACGCTTTCCATTCTTAAAAATGTATAAGCTTTACCTGGCTGTTTTTGAAATTGCAAGTGCTTCATGGTGGTATTGATGGACCACAATTCTGTTCCAGGTTAACAGCTGGTGGAATAGCCTGACTGAGGGTCAGCGGACTGTGACAGGTTTGTGTTAGCTTACAAGTATTAGACATTCACAGGAAGAGAAATATGGCAAACAGGTACAGTATATTAAAACAGATGGCTTTCATACCTTGTTTAGGTTGTTGGGCACAAAGCATGTGGAAATTTACACCTGCACATACACTATTTCTGCTACCACTCCTTCTCACAAACTATTTTTTGTATGCCTTAAAAAAGTCTCTGTGTGAGAGAGTGTGGAGGATTAAGTAGAATCCTCCCCCAGCAATATTTTGCTCACGAATTATGAAAAACAGCAAATGCTTTTAGAAGAAATAGGTGGATATATTCCACTGAAATGTGGGAATTAAAATTCCCTAATAGTTACATATTTGCAGTATGACATATGAAAAGTAGCAAAAAATTAGCCTTTGAGCCTTCCTTTGGTTATAATGTAGTTTTGATTGGTTAGCCTAATGCCAAATTCCTGAGATAAATGTAATGTGTGAAACAGAATTGATGAGAGCTTGATTCAAATCCAATAGCTGAGCCCTATCTCCTGCTATATATTCTACATTAACCTGCTAATACTGAATCTGTATTAGCAGGTTGTTAGTGTAAGGTTACTTAAATGCCATTTAAGTTGTTTCACCTTTCATGTTTCCAGGTATTATAAAACATTTTAAGTACCTAAATGTTTGGACAGAAATAGAGAAGGCACTTTAAACAAGAAATAATACATTTTCATTATGTTTCCAATAATTTACACTCCTATTCAAAGTAAAGTAAGATAGCAATAACATCTGTGAAGTAAAAAGCTGTGTGTTTGCTGTCTCCCAAAGGTCACAAAGCCAATTCAACTTTGCAGTTTTCTTAAAGCCAAGCCCCCTCCAGAAATGGACAGGATATGTACTGTGTATTTGTATGGTTCCCCCAGTGTTCTCCTCTTGTGCAGTTAAATGCAACTGTGCAGTAGATCAGTGGCATTTGGAAATAAATAGCAAGAGGGGCAGGAAATGGGACCTCTTAGCTGGCTCCTTTTTCATTGATTCTGCAATAGAATATAGCAGTTTGAAACTATAGCTTGAACCTTCCCAGCACAGATCTTTGGGGACTGTTGGATTCATTACACTGTGTGTTAGGACAGTTGCAATTATAGTGGAAGTCTGAAAGACTTCCACTATATAAATGTAGCTTTCAATGTTTTTCATTGCTTTTTCTAAACTGTGTACAAAGTAAGAAGTGGATATTGCTTTTAATGGAATTGTGAAGAAAAAGGAGAATTCTACAAGCTGTCTTTTTAAATACTTGCTTTCAGTAAGCATTATGGTGTATTACATTGGTAATTTGCTTTTATACTTTCTTTTCCCCTCTTGATAGGTATCATAGCTGCAAATGTCTTTGTGTTCTGTTTGTGGAGACTGCCTGGCATGCGACGGTTTATGTTTACATATTTCACCTCCAATCCATCCTCCAGTAAGTGAACAATAATTTGGGTGCCTTTCCTACACAGAGATGTAACAGAACCTCTGATGATACTGCAGAAGGCTCAGGTGGCACGTGGCTTACTGAGAGCTCCATCACCCACAAGCAATCTCAGTCCTGCTCAAACACATTATTCCATCTAGGCAGGAAATGGTTTGAGGGGAACAATGTTAGGAGTAATGATCTGATTTTTTAAAACAAGCACAACTGGTGCTTTTCTAAATATTGTAACATCAGAACTGTTGCCTGCTCTCTGGCCTTTTCCTGCATGCAGTGGGATGCAGCTCCTGCCTGAATAAAGGTGAGAGGTGCTTCTCCCAGTGACATCAGCCAAACTGTTTTCTTGGACTGAGTGCAAATCAAGCCACTCAGTGAAGGAGGAAAATAAGCTGTACTACATAATGCCATTCATAAACTAGACTCAAATGTGATTATTTCCCCCCTTTAATGTTCTGTGGGATGCAGACAGAACCATCATCAGTCATGTGCATGCATGCTTTCATCAGTAGACAAGGATTAGTCTGTAGGTTGTGTACAGAGTCCTTGCTTCAAAGCTGTGCTTTCAGTCACATTAGGAAAACCCAAACAAACCCAAGAACCAACTTGGCTTTCACTGTGTGTGAAATGTGCTGAAGATATTAACCTAGGAAAAAAAATTAGTAATATTTAATGGCAGAAAAATGGAGTTTCATTTCTACAGCAGAGAAAAGAATTAAAAGGACAAGGAGACAAACATGTTTGGAAGGTACTTCCTGCTACATCTTAATTTCTGCTGAAAAGGTGGAAACTCAGCCAGTTCCCCCACACACTCCAAAGCTAAAGATATCTGCTACCCAGATCTGAGTATGTCACCCCAAACACTCCTGTTTTAAATAATGTTGACCTTCAAACCTGCTAATTGGCTTGTTTGCATTTTCAAGGCTGCTGTTTCAGTGAGGAGAGCTGGTAGCTTTTTCAAAGAGGAAAACTGTTTTGTCTCTGAGTTCATCTTTGTTGCAAATTCATTTCACATGGCTGCTCATATATTAAAAATCCTTCACCATATATATAAATAAATGAAACACCTTTTTTCTTTTTCAAAGCATAGGACATAGGTCATAATGTTTTCTATGAAACAATCCCCAATAGGTAACTAAGATTATTATTACAACTTGCAGATCTTTGGGGTATATGTTCTTCCTTTGCAAAAGGCATTGCTTGGAATTTGAAATTTGTTCCATTGCTGGGTTTACTTCCTAGCTTGTATTTGAGATTCTAGGCATAATTATCCTATAGTGTCTCTTGATAGATTTCTAGTCTACATGATGTGTAAGTTGAAGCAAATTAAATGACTTCATGTGCATTGCTTTTCTCTTTTGTAGGAGCCCTGTGTTCTCCCATGCTGCTCTCTACGTTTAGTCACTTCTCTCTCTTCCACATGGCAGCAAATATGTATGTTCTATGGAGCTTTTCCAGCAGCATTGTCTCTCTTCTGGGATGTGAGCAGTTCATTGCAGTGTATCTTTCTGCTGGTAATGTTAAATATATATATTTGCAACACTTAAAAAATATAAATATGTATTCATACAAGTAAAATGTGTGCTTGGTTAATAGATATATGATGACAGATGGCCATTGTTCAGTCCCACACATTGCTTTATACTAAAGGCAGTACTACTTTGCTGTCATACAGATTTTTGGTGGGTTTAAGATACTGGGCTTTGAAATATAAAACTGTATCTGGTTTTAATTCCTGCTTTACTACCTAAATAAAACAGCTGTTAATACAGTCTCTTGGAATTTTTGTGACAAGAGATGACAGTTAATTTTACTTTCTGATGCTGGTCTGATTACTGCCATGATTTCTAGTAGTAATTTCTCTTTCTCAGGGGTTATCTCCACTTTTGTCAGTTACGTCGCTAAAATGGCCACGGGAAGGTTTGAACCATCCCTTGGAGCTGTAAGTATCTTGGAATATGAGAGACTGATCATGATCTTTGAAGCCAATTTGAAAGCCTGCTCTATTCTTTCACTCTTTAAAAGCCAAGAGTCCATTTGGGGTAATGGAAACTAGAGAGGTTTATCACAATCAAGTAACCAGGTACAAACTGGTTCTCCTGAACTGGTTCTCCTGTGCCACAACTTGCCTGTTTTTCAGATATGTTCCCTCTGCTGCAGCTCTGCCCAGAACTAACACCACTTAGTGCTGAGGGTTGTAAGTGAGTCCTGAACAGCAGGAGCTCTTGTCCCTGAGCAGATCAGTTATGTAACTTTTATTGCAAAAATGGTATTTCGTAATTGTGTAGCAGTCTTCTCTAATTAAAAATAGAATACTTTGGAAAGAGATAATGTAATCAGACAATCAAACTCAGCATGTGATCCCAGTGGAAGTTGTAGGGCATGCTGTGCAGGAAGGGCAGCACTCCTGCCAAAAATCTCACACGATGAACAATATGAGGCAGGCTGAGGAGCTTCTGTAGCTGCCAGTTCTTTCCAAGTGTTTTTAGTAGTAGAATAGAAGTGTTTTAAAACACTTACCTTACATTTGAGGTTAACCTAGGCATTTGCCAGGTTTTAAAGGCTTAACTTACTAAACTGAATAATTTTGATAAAAGCCCAAAGTAAGATTCTCATTATTCTGTTAGAATGAAAAAAACTCTTTAGCTGTGCTGAAGTTAGAACTTCTGCAAATGCTGTATGTGTATTGTCCCTTTGTCTTATGAATGAATTATATCTGGAGCAAATTACTTTCCCTTAGTCTTACTGATCTGAACTTACTGAAATTACCACACATTGCATTGGTTTACTGCATTCAGAGCTTTTCCATTGAGATTATTTCAGGGATACAAAACCCCATGGTCAATCTAGTACAGTCCAGGGAATTACTTGTTTCATTGACTAAAGGTTTTTGTTCCTGTCCATCTCTTATTTTTATTGGTTTTTTACAAGCTTCAGAATGATTTTGCTTCATCAGATGTGTCTATGCTTGATTAATAAATTTTAGATTTCTAGGGTTTACTTGGGAAACAGAACATTTCCAGAAATCATCATCTTAAATTTAGGAGTGGGTGTTTCTTAATTATGTTAGAGGATTTGAAGGATGTTTTTCACCAGTATTTAAAATTCCAGATATTGAAATAAATAGTGGTGTGTTGTTTTATTTTTATTTGGAACTTTTCTGTGGTGACAAAAGATGACATACTTTGAGTTTTACCACAGGGCTGCATTTGAAAATAAAAGCTAAAAGGAAAACAGGTTCACATGAAGAAAAATATATTATCCCTTATGTAACATCTTAGCTTGCTTTGATGTATTTTCCTGTGTTTCCAGTCAGGAGCTATAATGACTGTCCTTGCAGCCGTGTGTACGAAGATGCCAGAGGCAAAACTGGCCATCATACTTCTTCCAATGTTCACATTTACAGCAGGAAGTGTAAGTGCCTTTGAACTTCAAAGAAATGCTACTCTTAAAACATTTTCCCCCTGCCGCTTCAGTATCTGACCATGTGTCCTCTTCCTCTGCTGTTAAATTTATTTTAACAAGAAGAGGGGTCATAGAAGTCACAGGGATCAATTCAGAATTGGTGCAGCCTAGCAGAGTCATTACAGCAGAGTGTGGTGAATTCAGAATTATCCTAAATTCCATCCTCCATGGGTCTGTTTCAGATCTAATCCCAAGAAGTGAAAGAAGCTGGGAGGGAGTCAGGTTCACCTGTCTGAGGAACCTACATACACCCTACATACACATCCTCTTCTTTCTGATGGGTGATGTTTTTATAGCAGCACTTGAAACAGGCTGCTGTAAAACTGGTATGTGGTCTTTAAATTAAAAATTATCAAGATGGGAAACACAGAATTTTGCTTCTTGAGATTATATTCCGGCCCTGGAGGAACATTTGCCTTCTCATATCATCTTTTGATACTTTCAGGAACACATTTGGAATTAGAAGTAGGCTACTAAGACTTGTCTTTGTGTGTAGTACTAGGACTCCTATTTTTTCTGTTTCATGAAGTTGTTTTATGCACATCCACTGCCACATTTAAGAAAAGCTTCTCATGTATATCTCAACTTGCTTTAATAAGTTAATCATGTTTGGACCACTACTTAAAGGTGTTTTAAAAAAACTGCTTAAAGCAGTTAAGCCAGGTCATTCCAAGATCATGAGATTTAATACTCTTTGTAAGTGAAGCTTATAGATTTGAACAAACATTCTTAGATGTAGCTTTCATGTTTTTCTTGCACTTCTGCTTGGGCTGACCTGGGGTTTTTTGCATGCTACCCTTTAACTGCATCTTTCTTTAAAGGGTGGCCAGGGTGGAAATATAGGCAGAGCCACAGAGAGCACTGCCATGAGCAAGTGCTCACTGCAAAACAAGATTAATATCAGCTATTGCAGTAGAAGCATTGGAATGATTTTGGCCCAACTACAAAATTGTATAATTGTTTATCTAAACTTTACAGAGTTCTTTAATCTGCCTTACCTGTACTGTGATGAGCTTTCAAATGAAACAAGCCAGTGTAGCAATGGAGCTTCTATTCTAACCCTTAGGCTTAAGGAAAGAAATCCTGCCTAAAGTACCATTTCATCACTGCATTAAATCTGTCAGTCTTTATGAAATGAGGCATTTAGTAAAATGTTGTCTGTGGACAGTTATGGTGCCTTGTGTCTCCTGAAGATGGTACACCAGCAGCTCATGCTGCTCTGCTGTGGAGTTGTTCACTGCAATCCTGATTTTCTGCCTTCCAACAGATGTTCATATCAGATAAGATAACAGGAATGCTGCCCCCTGTGTTCCATCCACTAGAGAGTTATGTTCAGGAGCACAGATGCACATAAATCTAAGCTACATCAGAATTAGAGAATGAGAATATTGCAATTACATATTTTGTGGTGTCTTTTATAGCATGTACTCTTTCAAGTAATTTTTGTTTCCTCCTGACCTTAGTTTGGAATGTATTTGTAGCTTTAGAAATGAAGATTGGAAGAGACTGAGTGTTCAAAAAGGACACATTCCCACCCTGCATTATTCTGTAGCTGCTCACATCTGTATTTTGACAGCACAATACAGTTGGAGACTGAGTCTCTTGTTTTAAAACAACTTTTTTACAGTAATTTCTTTGATATAAAATCTATAGGATGTTTTTGATTCCAAATTTTTGCTCTGTGCTAGAATAGAAAACTGTTATCATTGGCCATTTTGTGCTGTGACTGATCCTGTCCATTCCATGTTCTCTCATTTCTAGGCTTTAAAAGCCATAATTGCATTTGACACTGCAGGGCTTGTTTTAGGCTGGAGACTTTTTGACCATGCTGCACACCTTGGGGGAGCTCTCTTTGGAATGTAAGTCTGTATTTACTAACTCTGTTTTGTATTTAATTTAATCCTGTATTTTTCTCTCTTCCTATATTGCTGAAGTGTGGGGTTTTTTTCTGTAAAGTTGTCTTAACTAGCAATGAGTACAACTCACTGTTACCCTTCTAGTGCTGTAAATTTTTGTGGAAAACATTGTTAACTGATGAGTTTAAAGAATTGAACTGAGCTGCCATAGAATCATGGATTAAATGTCAGGTGGCCCTGTAACCTGGGCTGGCTGTTTCTGTCCTGCACTTGCCAGCACATTGAAGAGAGTCACAGGGCAGAAAAGATTCCCAGAAAACACAGAATAGACAAATTAAAATAACTTTAAAGAGCTAAAAAACTGTCTTTGTGTCAGTGTTTTTCCTCTAATTGCGAATATACAGAGAGCTACAGAGTTAATAAAAGCTCTGGCCAGATTCCTTTGAGCAGCCTCTACTGCAGTTTTCTCAGTGTTGCTGTATTGTCTTTGTGGGGACAAATTAGTAAATTAGTTCTTCCTAATTAGTAAGAACTACTAGAAACAAGTTTGTAGGAAACAGTTCTGTATTGTTCCATGTTTGAGCTACGTTGAATTTTTCCCCTTCTACCCAATTGCAGACCTATTGCTAAGTGCATTTTTTAATATTTTATGTAGGCATTTGAAAAGGCTGCCTGAGATTTCACTAGGCCAGACTTAAAGGCAAACCAGCTTGTAGACCAAATAGTTCCCTGTTTCTTGGCTTTGGTGTCAGTAAGCTGTGTGCTGTACAGCCTCCTTTTCTCCCTGTCTCTGGTATCACAAATGCATCTGATGTAGTCTTGCTGATTCAGAACTGCTTTCTGTCCTGATGGGTCTGAATCAGCTTGTTCATTGTGAGGAAGAACAGTCTGCATTGGTAAGGCACATTCACATATTAAAAGAAGATAGCAGTTGCAGTAAAAATGGTCTGGAGTTGGCAAGTTTCTTGCTTTCCTCACCTACGTATTTTTACCTGTTTGTTCTGCTCAGTGATGATTTTGATCACTTCATCCTAAAAGAGAAAGGGCCTTCACTTATTTAGGACCTATGTTGAATGGCCAAAGTATTTTCTATACATTGCCTCGCACTTTAGAAAGCAGCTGTCTGATTTAAAGGGATGGCCAGTTCACTGGCTCCTGGCTCACAGAAAAGTGCTTTTGTTCCTCAGGATTCACGTGTGGAGTTGGGCTTGGGAGAGAACCTTCAACCTATTTCCATGTGGTTGCTTCCCCTCATGCCTCTCCTCCATAACCTCCATTGCTAATCACTTATCTTGATATTCATGTATTAGCATATGTAATTGTCTGTGAATATAAACAAAGCTAGAACACTTTGATAGATTAATCTTTAGGTGCAAATAGAAGAAAATTCATTTTGAATGGAACGTGGTTGTTCTTTATGGGGCAGTTGTATTTATATAGGAGAAGAAAGAACACTTTTTTCCTTGGTCTTGTCAGTAAGGATCAGCACAAGCAACACAACTGTTTTAACAGTCTTTTATATGGAGATATTTTTTATGCCTTTCTAAGTGGAAATCACAACAGCTTGAAATTAAAGGCAGGGAAACCGTTCGTTCTCAGGACTGAGACAAATAAGAACAACAAAGTTAACTGTTTGCAGTCAAGAGAATGAGTGGCTTACTGCTGTTTTCCAAGCATGTTATTGTTTGTGCCTTAGTTTATCTTGTCTCCTACACTGAGTATTTCCTTGCTTTCAGGCTCAGCCTGTTTTCCCTCAGGTGCAGAGGGATGTCACAGTTAACTTTAACTATGGCTTTCTTTCCCAGGTGGTATGTGACTTATGGCCACGAGCTCATATGGAAGAACAGAGAGCCACTGGTGAAAGCTTGGCATGAAATGAGGACAAAGAACACAGGAAAGGGAGGAGGTGGAAGATCTTAACTGATTCTAATCCTAGAGATTCCTTGTACCCAAGTGGTATCTTACTTGAAGACATGGGATTGAATTGGTTTTGAAGGTTTTTTTGCTACTCCACATGAAGCCTCTAAGGAGCTGAAGTTTCTAATGTAACAAAATTATGTTACAAAAATTCATACCCATAGAAAATGAACTCTTTCAAAGGTGGAACAATAAAGGTTTTTATCCTATTGCTTTCTGAAGTAACAGTCTGCATTACCTTTTTAAAGGTGGAATAAAACACGTTTTTCAATTAAGTGACCTAAATCTCTCTTAAAAAATTAAAATGGGATGCAACTGGTTAATACTTAGGAAGATAAACATTTTCAGAACTGAGGAATTGAATGGATCACAGACCCCTAATGTCTGCCAGACAATACAAGGTGCTTTTCTAGAAGGCAAAGTGGGACTCAAATATGGTCAATATGGTGAAGTTCAGTGATTTTTGTTGTTGAAAATATTGGATGAAGTGAGGCAGTGGTCTTGTTTGATTTGAAACTTGAAATACATGAAGCAATACTGGATTGTTTGCCAAGGCTTATGTACTGGTTTGATGGTCCAGCTTTGTCACCTGTGGCTTCTTCAGCTTGTGGTTTTCATTTCTGTTGAGTTCCAGCAAGCTTTTAGATCTTATTAGATTTTACTACAATGATATATCCTTTTCATAATTACATGCAGGGGAAGAATGACATACTGTGTTTTTTGATATTCTACCATAAGTTACACTCCTTTCTGTATTCTTTCACTACATTGATTTGGGGGTGGGGTAGAGGGGTACTCTTTAAGCTGTACTGTATTGTTAGTTTTCTTTAAGGTTTTTCTAAGAACTTTAAACCTGTAACATATGGTTCAGAATCTGCCAGTTTTAGAAAATAAGCAGCTTCAGCAAAAATAGATGAGGTGCCTGAGATCAGCAATGCTGTAAACAGATGTAACTGCTAAAGTAAACCTGAAGGTAGTACCATGACCAGTGTTCCTATTTACAAGTAAAAACTGGATTTGGGGTGTGCTGCTACTCTGTGCCTGTCATGCAGGGATGATACTGAGCCCATTGCCAGAGGCTGAGGAATCTGCCCAGACACAAGCTGGTAGGTTCAAGCCCTTAACTCTTTCCTGTCAGCTGAGTTAGTCCTTCCCCATGGACTGACCTGCCAAAGAACATGTTGCATTTGTAAGAAGCAACTTTGTAGGTCTTTTTACTTTATAGCAGTGCCTCACATAAAATAAATTTCTGTGGGGGAAGGGAATACATAATGCTACGTGGCACCAGTTTTAATAAATGATGGAGTACAAAATTGGTGTATACTCCCTATCCCAGGCCAGTGCTTGTTTAATTTCTTTCTCTTCATTAGAAAAATGAGGCACTTGAGGATTTGTAACTCCATGTGCCTGGTGATGGTAACACTTAAAAATGAAGGAGCTGGAGTAGCTAATATTCCTCTGCTTTGCTCCTGGAGGTTTCTGGCTTTCAGTTTCCAGTCTATCACTTCCTCCCCTTCCCTGCTCTGTGCTGTGGTATTCTGGCCAAGCATGGCAGTTCCCCGAGCTTCAGGCACAGTGCAGCCCTGCCTGCAGCAGAGAGAGGGCAGCGGAACACGCAGCCAGAGCACAGCACAGGCACGGAGAATGCAGCAGCAGCAGCAGCAGGTGATGGCCTCTGAACAGGCTTGTCCTAAGGGAGCATTTCATGCTAGAGAAGCTCAAAAGCCGTACCTCAGACTACTTCACATGCTGGCTTTGCATCTATTGTGTTTACTCCTTTTTTCTCCCTGTTTCTCTTCCTTGTGTCACCTCTTGTCCACTCAACAACTTACGCAGTCTCTTCAACAATGATCTATTTGCTGAGAGTTTTTCAGAGATCCTGGCTGAAAGCAGCAGGCAGTAATGCTGCAGGAAATAGTGTGTATTAAACCTGAAGAACATTATATTTTACAGGCCTAGTAGGATAAGCCAAAGTTGCAATTAAATTCTTCAGCATAGCACCGGTATCTCCTGGCCCTGTATCATGCTGTGCTAGACCTCCCTGCAGTGTGTTGCTGCACTCTTTCAGCTTGCAGGAAGGGACTCAAAGCACCTGAAAAAAACATCCTGGAACTGCCACAGAGGTTTGAAGTCACCAGCTCTCCAGCCAGTGGCTGTGGTTTGAGGGTCTCGTGCCTAAGCTTCACCTTAACTTTAGGCATAAGAGCACATGCCCTTCTGAAGGGATGTTCAGTATCTCAATTTTCCTTGTTTATAGATACCCTAGAGGTGTGTACCATATGTAAGGTTGTACAAAAATCTTCACCAAGCAATGGGTTTCATGTCATTTTGTACCTAAGCCTTTCTGCAGCATTTTCTGGGAAAGACAAACTATCTTTTCTGTCCAAAATGACTTTAAAACTGCAATAGGAAAACCAATTCTCAAGTCACTGAGACAAGGAATGCCCTGAAATTACAACAGCTCACTAGAGTACATAAGAGACCTTTCTGGCAAGCAAATATGCACTTCTGGCAAAATGTGGCATCAGCACGTCAGCATCTCAGCATTTAGTCACACCTTTGACTGAAAAAGTAATTAGAAGAATGATAGAAAAAGCCCAAAATCGTAACCTAGAAGAAAACAAAAAGAACCAGTCACCTAAAACAAAACCAACCACATGGAAAGACTTTCCCCTCCCTTTTCAAAGAGATTATTGTGAATAAAAATACAATGTGGTGATTATGTGGACACTTGGCAGAGACAACAGCGAGTGTTTGTGTAGGAAAACAGCAATAAGTATAAAGTCATGGTTAATCATGTAGAGACACAATTCTTCATCCTTTTTCAGTGGCTTTAAAGTCTGCTTTGGCCTTGCCATGTTTAAGGAATAATTTGTTTTAGTGATCTGCTCTATTGGAATTTCATTTTAGTGTTAAAACTGTTTGAGCTTTCAGCCCCCATTCCTGGCAGCAAGCTGTTTTGCTTTCTGATTTGATGGCTTTTGTCTTAGTGTTGCAGTATTCCACCCCTCCTCCTCCCCAGCTTTTAATCATGACAAATCTTCTAAATGCAGACAACTTTTTAATCTCATCCAGCATCTTCTGGTTTTCCTGTCTGAGTTAGCCTTTGTGCCAATTTCTTCCTACAAGCTGTGATGAGCAGCTGCTCAAAGCACTCCCTGATGCTGTAGGTGGGCTCAGAGACATGCAGTGCCAGAGCTGAACTCAGTACTAGGAAGCGTCAGGCACAGGATGAGCAGAGACATCCGATTTATTCGCCAATGTACTTTGCTAAGTCAGGCCTAGGAAACAAGGATCAGAGCATCATTTGTACTGTGCCAGTGATAACATGATAAAGCAGATGTTCTGTTTTCTCCCATGGCTGTAAAGTCTGTTTCTCTTTACCAGATACGATTTATTTTTAAAAATTACAACATAGAATAGAGCAGTTCCAGAAAACCAAGAGCAGGAGAAAATTAATAAATGTCTCCCTGGATATTCCTAAAAGTAGAATTGCATTTGTGGAGTTTTCAGACAGCAAATGAAACACAGCATCCAACAGCCTATATAGTATTGGACAAGAGTTCTGTGTTGGGATCAAAATGTTTTTACCTGACATTTCTGAGTCACCTTGCCCCAGCTGACATGTGAGAAGGGGGAAGGTGAAATCAAAACTGGAAGCAGCAGGGGCAAGTGCTAAATCAGATATTTAGGACAACAGGATCATCTGCAAAGGAATTTCCTTTTGTCCTGTGATTGTGTTTCAGAGAGAGCCCAAACACTCAAGGAAAGGTTCTGCCCCTGTCCATATGCACATTTCTAGTCCTCCTTCACCCCAGGAGCAGGTGTAAATCTGGACTGAAGTGAGGGGCTAATACACTAGGATAGAAACTGCTTAGCTGAAACAAAGCAATAAATCTTACCTTCTCAAGTTCCATTGCATAATTAATTTCTTAATAAAGCTTCACAGAATGGTGTGGGTTGGGTTGGAAGGCACTTTAAAGATCATCTCATTCTACCCCACTCCCATGGGCAGGGACACCTTCCATTTTCCCAGGTTGCTCCAAGCCCATCCAACCTGGCCTGGGACACTTCCAGGGATTCAGAATCCACAGCTTCTCTGGGCAACCTGTTCCTCACCACCTTCATTAGGAAAAGTTTATTTCACTATTTAATCTAAACGTGTCCTCTTTCAATGTGAAGCTATTACCCCTTGCTTATCAGATAACCACCTATAACTGGATTATTATATTCCGAAATTAAATGCCTGTCCTGTTAGCCTTTTAATAGATTTTCCAATAGGTGGCATATCAGTTTTTCTGCATTCTTCACTTTTACAGCATTGCATTTCACAGTTTGGTGACCCTTTCGGAGATTCAGCTTTGGTAATAACCCATTGAATGGGGAATTGTGGAGGAGCATTATGTAATAAGTGGCTACTGGCCATAAAATGTCAAATTTCAAAAGCCTGACTTTATTCCTGATGTAATTCTGTCCGTTTCAATGGTTTGTGCCAGGGCTGTTTGGTTTTGAACCTGAATGTGTAAAAGGAAAGCTGTAATTTGCCCTCTCCAGCGAACAGTAAAGGATGTAGGTCGTATATTGAGATATATAATAGATGCTTGGATTTTGGTCAACAGTTAGTATTTTAAAAGTGAATTGGTTAAACTCTTAATGTAAATGGAGGGGGATTATGAGAGGTGAGGATTTGCACGAAGCTCTTGGAAACCAACATCGCAATGCTGCTGTTTTTCACCGAGATCATTTATAAAATAAGCGCCAGGTTTCGCATACAAACGCTTTCTCTAATCCTGAGCGTTTAGGGCTGCCTCGAAGGTACAGCTGAGCAGTACCACCCAGCTAGCGCGGAGCAGCGCTCCTCGCCTGGCCGGTGCCGTCACTGAACGCGCTACGGCGCTCCCGGGCACCTAAAGAGCGGCTCCTAAAGCACCGACAGCCACCGGGACCCGAAGCAGCACGGGCAGAGCCGGTTCCCCCGGGACGCAGCCGGGGGACGGAGCCCGGCGGGGTCCGGTGCCGGCCGCGCTCCCCACGCTCCGCACCGCCGCCAGCCCCCGCAGCTGCACGGGGCTCCCGCCGGCAGCCGGGTCACGTGTGCGGGCCGTAATCCCGGCGAGGGGGTGTCGTTACCGGGGAAGGGGGCGGCGGGAGGAGGGGCTGCCGCCGATGAGGGCTGAAGCCGGGAGCGCGGCCGGCTGCGGGCGCCGGAGCCGCGGGCGCCGCTGCGGGCGAGGCGGGGGCTGCGGCCGCGGCCATGGCCTGGCCCTGCATCAGCCGGGTGTGCTGCTTGGCCCGCTTCTGGAGCCAGCTGGACAAGTCCGACCTCTCCGTGCCGCTCACCATCCACAACTACTCGGACATCGAGGAGCAGGAGGACGGGCCCCCTCCGCGCGGCGGGCCCCCTCCGCGGGGCAGCGCTCGCCCGCCCGCCCCGGTGCGCCGCCCTCGGGACCCCGCCGCCGGGAAGCCGAGCGGCCGCAGGAAGAGCCGGGCGGCCGCCGCCGAAGAGCCCTTCGCGGCAGAGACCCAGTACCGGCGGGACTTCAGAGCGTGGCCCCTCCCGAGGAGGGACGACTTCCCCTGGGTCAGCGCCAGTAGCGGCGGCGGCGGCGGCGGGAGGGACGGGGCCGCCCCCCAGCCCGCCCCGGGACGCGCCGCCTGCGCCCTGCCCGGCAGCGGCGGGAGACCGGCGATCGACGGCCCCGAGCAGCTCCGGCCGCGCTCGCAGGCGGACGGCGGCCACACCACCTCCTACAGGTAACCGGGCCCGGCCAGTCCCCCGCTCCGCCCCGAGCCGGGGTTGCTCCTGCCGCGGGCGGGGGACGCTCCTCCGCAGCGCGGGGCGGGGATGCCGGCGGGCGGCCGCGGCGAGGGGGAGCCGCCACCGAGGGGAGGGCTACGGGGGCTGCCGGCTCGCCGGCGGGCTCAGCCTCTCGCCGAAGCCGCCTTTGCTTTTGGAAATGCTGTCCTTAAAAGCGTCTCTCATGCCCCGGGCGGGTGCGTGGCCCCGGCGGCTCCTGTGCGTGCCGGGGCAGCGGAGCCGGGCTCGGTGCGCGCCCCGCGGTCCGGGAGAGGAGAGAGCTCCCGGGGAGGGATCCATGATGCTGTCCCTGGCGCAGCAGCGCTTCACCCACCCGCTGCCGGCAGACACGGCACCTCCGACAGCTGCCCGAGTCCCGTCCGTGCCCAAGAGCCACATCCCTTAGTGCCATCATCGTTTTCCCTTTAAAACTCCTGGAATGCGACATTCAAGGCAAGCCAAATTACAGCCTTAAAAGATTAGTCAGACAAGAAGACATTTTGCAGGATATATCCCCTATGTCATCTAATGGGCAATGGAAAAAATTGTCACAAACCGCTTGTCTCAGAGCCTTTAAAAATTAAGGGATTTATCTTATTGATGTCTTCCTTTCCCTCTGAACAGTATGAAAGATTACAGATGCTTATTTTTGGGAACAAGCAGTTCGGTGGAATGCACCTAAACCCAACTTCTGTTCTTACTGACATCCTCCATGGAAGGAGAGGGATTTCAGCTCCTACAGTGCTGCTGTTGAATATTGTATCAGTTTCATGTTGTTACCACATGCTCCCTCATAATGATGTTTGGCAGGTTTTAATATACCTATGAGGTATACTAATAGAGTAATTATTTTTATTCTAACTGATTCACAAATATTTAGGCACTTATTGCATATTATTATCTACCTAGGGGAAATTTCATCCCTGCAATTCATTAGATTATTTATCACAGTGCTTTTAAGACAAACTGGGTGCCTCAGGGAGGATTACCAGCCTGCACAGCAGCATTGCTTATCCCACTCCTCCTGCACAGGCAGCTATGTGCAGTTAACATGCAGACTCTGAAAGGATAACTGCAGTGCTTGAATTTATGTGCTATTTTCTCCTTTGCCACATCTCACAGGACAATCACAGAGTAATTATTGGTTTTGAGGTAAAGCACTTTTAAATTTCAAACCAGCAAGGAATTATTTCAGAGAAACCTGTGTAGAACAAGACTAGCAAGATTCATCTTTCAGAAACACATCCATCTCCACCTCGTTGTTGAAGCCTCCCCTGCCTTTTCAGCCTGACTCCAGGGGAAGGCTGCATCAGCCTGCATTAGAGCCACAGCTTTCCTATAGCTGTTCAAGTGCTCAGAGTCACTTCTCTCACCTTACTTCCCTCTGACTTGTCTGTTCTTACAAAGGCTCTCAACTACTGTCATCAAAGAACAAGAAGTCTACAGATCACAGGACAAAGTACTGGCTGGGGCAACATACCAACATGCAAACCAAAACAAATTCTACAAAAAGTAAGACTTCAAGGTAGTTGAGGAACTACTCACAGCTGAAAGAAGGAGCCGTTAATGACAAGGATGGAGGCACAAGCCAGGACAGCCAGACCAGAAGAAAGTTCCCATATAAAACCTTTAGGCTGTTTGAAGGCACAGTAAACAACTAGTGCAGACAGAACTATGTAAATCAAACCACTTTTGCCTTATTCCAGTAATTCCCATCGTTTCTTTAGATTGTCACCTGGTACAACATCACATGTAAGTCACTGTACCACTGAGCACACAGGCATCACAACAAGCAGCAGGAGAAAAGTTTGCCATAGCTTCACTGGCTCCAAGAGTATATTTTCATTTAGATTTTTTTTAAAAAGAGACTGAGCATGTACTTGGCAGAGTTACACTCATTATTGGGTACTGGGTTTGTATTTGGTAGCTTCAGTGATGGCACTCCTGCAGGGAAGGGCTGATCACAGCACATCCGCCTTTGGTAAGCTGAGCACTCACAACCCACAAGGACATTTCCATGAAAACCACCACAGTTCACTCCTCTCCTCTTATTTTCCAAAGGCAGCACTGCAGTCTGCAAGCATTTGTCCAATATTCAGGTAGTAGCTGAGCAGCACCATTAAGGATTGATATTCTTCATCTGCCTCTGTATCAAAGACCATAAACACCCTCCTTGTTTATTAAACTGTCCCTTGGTGGCCATACACAGCCCCAGTGCTCTGGCAACAGGGATCTCCTGACTTCTTGTAGACTGTACTCCCCCAGAAGTGTGAGGGCAGCAGGGAAGGCAAGATCACCTGTGGTGGAGGCAGAGCAAGGGGGTTTCTCTTACTAAGGCCCATTGTGTCCTGAGGAGGAGGTTGGTGAACTCCATGATGTCTTTGGGGCAGTTGGAAAAAGGAAGAGTGTCCTACAGAGACATGCAGGCAGGGACCACTGCAGCAGATGGTAGAGAGAAGCAAAGGTATGACAGCACATGTTTTTTGTGGGACAGTCTCACTGCCTTGCTAGGGAGAATATTAGGGAGATTCCCTCTTTTCTGCTTGCAGGAGTATCAGCCCTCCCTGTGGGTCAGCCCAGTGAGGAGGTGGGGCAGCCCTGAGGACTGGCTTGTCTGCATGAGGAGCTGTGTCCACTCCCCCAAGAAATGGGTCACTGGAGTCCTTTGTGCTCTAGCAGGTTCTGTGCACAGCTGGGTCAGGCACACACTGTGAGACTTCCCTGGAGGACTGGCTCCTGCAGTGTGGGCACTGCTGGTCAGGAACCTCCACCTGTACTTTGTGACTGCCAGGTCTCAGCAGCTGCCTGGGCTTGCTTAGTGGGAAAGGCAAATCAAGTCTGTTTGACCAAGACAATGCAGAAGAGTTGGCATTGATACGTGGTCCACTCCATGCTTTTAATTGCAATTCTGGTTTCCTTGCTTCACTCTGTAAGGTATTGGGATTTCTTTAGGCTTTGTAGTTTGTTTGGGTTTTTTTTAATTCAGGAATTTTGACTCTGGCAGCCTATTGTGTTTGTTTCTGTGAAGCACCCAAGTGTAGTGTTGAGTCCCCTGTAACATTCAGCACCATTTGCTGTGCTTTTGTGTATCAGGGCAATGCTCCTGTGAGACTTCATTCTGCATTCTGCCAAGCTCAGAAGGAAACACAGCTGCACACAAATCTGTCTGTACATAGTGAAGCTGGTCAGCATGACCGGGCATTTCCCAGAACAAAATAAACCTCTGGGATCAGTGATTGAGACTGGAGGAATCTGTCTATGGCCAGAGTAAAGATGAAGGTGGAGGGGGTGTTGGAGCAATACCTGTAATCCTGAGAAGTGAGGATTTTTTGTATTTTGAAATAATAACAGAATAAAAGGTGGAAGGACAGCACAACTGCCTGCTCTAAAAATTCCCTACAACTTCCCTGCCCTATTGCCCTGTGTCCCCAGATCTTTGGGTAGCTTCTCTCTCCCTTCAGTCCCTGAATTTTGGTTGGAGTTTTGCAGGTTCTAAATTAAGTCAAACCCAATGGGGCTGCATTGTGGGAGCTCAGGCACACAGGTTAAGGCAAATCAATACAAGCTGCACTTGAAAGCCTAAAATGGGATGTGCTCCAACTGTGAAAAGATCCTGGGGACTGCTGCAGAGGGTTGCAGTAGATTACACCTTACTGATGCTGGAGGAGGCAGAAGAAAGTGCTGAGTGGCCTCTCTGCACCTTCCCAAGGGTTTGTCCTTTGGCGTCACGGAAGTGACTTCTCCCTTCAGCAGTAAATTGCAGGTGCTGTGTACTTTTGGCTTTGCACACAATTAATTGTAGTACTAGGTCTTGATTGCATTTAGCAGACAGTCTAGAAATAGAGAAGTGCTTTACTTAGCTCCCTTAACAGAGAATGAGAGAAGCTGGTGCTGTCAGCAGGTATCCTCACCTGGCTCTGTTCTCTGGATGTCATCTTCTTACCTTGTTAGAAGGCACAGCCTCTCTGTCAGGGCCAGTACTGCTGGGAGGAGAACCCTGTTCAAGGCTCAGCTACACTATAAATCACTACAGACATCAGTTCTCCCTTCAGTAACCTGCCAGCTTTTGGAAAACACTTCGAGGTGTGCAAATGAAAATGTTGCACCACAGCTGTGAGCAGTTGTTTTGCCTCTTTTCCCCCCACCCATCATCTTTACTTGTGTTGGCACTTGGGGAACTGGGAGATGACTGCAAATTTCTGCACACATGTACAATGCAGGCCCTGAGCAGAGCCCTGTCTCTGCAGCTGGGGTTTCTGTGACAGGTATTTTGAGCAGGTGGGAGAGTCAAGAGTACTCAGCTTGTTTGCACCTGGGAAGCACAGCAGTGAATAACACCAAACTGGGGCCTTGAGATCAGGAGGGTTTCCTCTGCTCACCCACAGTGAGCCATGTTGTTCTGATGAAAAGAAACCTCATAAAGAGCTGGAATAATTAAGAGGAAAGGTGTCTGTTGTGCCATTGCTCATGATTTTTGGGGATAGCAGGTGGAAGATACCTCATCCTCTTGTACAAATACTCAGCACATGCCATTCCATGACCATGAAGCAGACATCCCTGACCAGGAGGGATACCACAGAGTGAAGGCTTTCCCCCATAGCTATGGATGCACTCACAGTGTGTTACTTGGCTGCCTGAACATTCATCTGCCTTCAAATAGTGCTTGTGCAGAAAAGCAAAGTGAGCTGTGGTGACTCCTTCACTCTGAAAAGCATCTTATTATTTTGCTGTGCAGAAAACAGTGAAAATACCTGAGCTTGTGTTCAGCAATGTATGGGATCAGAGCAGGCACCTGAGCCTGCAGGGTTAATAGTACTGTGTATGAGGAGCTCCATCCTTGATCCAGCAAGATCTTTAAAGGCATGCTTATCCTTAATAATAGCAGTAAATCTTTTATAATCAAGGCTTACAGTTATCTTTACATTCTTAAGTATCTTGCTGCTTGGGGAAATTAATACTCAAGCCCCTGATTTTTATGCTATTTAAGAAGCTTGCTTGGTGCAGGCATTGGGATGGATCCAGAGAGTGCCACTGTGCACTGCATAGCCTGGCTGGGGCAGAGAGGGCTTGGAGGGGCACAGAGGTGTGTGAGGAGAGACACAGTGGGGCTGGGAATAGAGAGGGTGTCTGTTGTGCAAACTGTAGAACTGAAATGTGGGATTCGAAGATGTTCCTTAAAGTAGGAGGAATTTCCTCCACTTAAAGTCCATTTGGACTTATGTTAGAGTGAAAGAATGGAAAATGGATGGATGGCAGAAGTCAAGACCCTCAGACCTACCCACACATCCCCAGTCACATAGTTCTGATACAGGAGAAGCAGCTGCCTGTCCTGTCACACCAATGTAAGTGCTCCTTCCTTGAGCATCTGCCTGTGAGCAAAGCAACTCCCTAAAACTCACCCTAAGATAACAGTTTGAGTCTTAGGGTTTTTGTCTTCTACTTTCATTCAAGTCTTTTGCTGTTGCTTCCTTCTTGTAACTTATGAACAGCTCCAGGTACTGCCTGACCTTACTGGAGGTGAGAGTTGAGACAGGAAATATCCAAGTGGTTTCTGCTTTCCTCCTCTGTAATTCCTGTTTGCTGGTCTGTCTTTCTGCTGTCTTTTCTCTACCCTCTGTTTTTACCCCTTCTTCAGCCTTTCCCCCAATTCTATCCTTATGCTGGGCTCTTTGGCTGGATAGGAGAATGGGCACAATCTGCCTCTGTGTCTGAGGGTTGGAAGGGCTCCCCACCAGTGTCTGACACAGCTCAGAGAAGGAGTTCAATGGCTCCATTATCCAGGAGGGCTCCTGGCTTTGTCATGCAGAGCTCTCACTGTGAGCATGACTTGTAACATTTGCAATCCTCCATTTGCCAGGAGACATCATAGCACCCTCCTTGACCTGTGGAGGTCTTTGCCAACAAGTGGACTTAGCCTGTCCCTTGGGAGAGCACTGCTGGCCACCCAGCTCTGCCTGGGCAAACCAGAATGGCCCTGACAGTACTCTGTGAAGAGCTGTGTTGCAAACAGGGAGACATTTCACACCCCACGCCTTCAGCCAAAGCCTTTCCTGCACCAGTCTGACTTGCCCCGAGGACATCTAGAGTAGTTTGTACTTTCAAAAGAAAATAACAGCCCAAACTGTACACACAAGTTTCCTTCTAAAAGGCAATTTGGAAGAATGTTCATGATGCTGTTTAATTGTCACTGGTGTGCTGGGTATGAGAATGAAGAGGGGAGAAGAATGAACACAGGCAGCATAGCTCTGAGTTATGGTCAGCTATACAGAATGAGCCTTTTTCTCCAATTCTTTAATAAGAAATGTTATGCAGTGGCTCAGAACCACCACTGATAATTAATCATGGGAACCAAACTGTGACATAAAGATGAGGTACTAAAATGACAACTGCTCTGGCATTGGTGCTCCATGACTATCAATGCTGAAGATAAATCTGTATGGAAACAGCAGCCCCAGCACTGCAAACAGCACTGTTGGGATTCCCACTGTCTGCCTCCCTGTGCCTAACAGATGTGCCCTCCACCTTGGTGAAATTAAAAAGCTTTCTAGGCTAGATTTTCACTAGGTCAGTGAAATAAAAAGGATTTTGCAGACAGCTTTCTCTCAAAGCTGAAAACATTAGTAGGACACACGGAATGGGGAAAGAGCTGGAGGCAGCACATAGCTGGTCATCGTGTAGCTCACAGCATCCAGCAGCTCGAGCTGCAGCAGCAGGAGCCACTGTGGTTGGAAAGAACAGAAGGACCAATCCCAAATGCATCATTCCCAGATCATGCCCTGAAGTCTGCAAGGCCATGCTGGTGAATGATGGTGGGGCCATCTCCCCTGCCCGGCCCCCTGTCTCAGCTGCTTGACAGCCTGGTACAGGCAGTCCTGCCCAGCCAGGGGGGAGGTGGCGCATAAACAGCAGCTCAGTGAAACAGCTCTCATCAATGCTGGGCTTCATCACAACACCCTGGTAATTAACAGTCCAGTGCTGGTTTTTCTTTGTTTCTAGCCTGTACATTATTTGTACTCCCACTTGCTCCATCTTTCACCACCACAGGGGTTAAACTGTCCCAGCAGGCCACAAGCCTGCCTCTCCACACTGCACTGATTCAGACCTTCCCCTGCAGACACATCCCCACACATTACAAATGAAATGCCTTTTCTCAATCTCTATTAACAGATTTTGAGAAAGAGCAAAGAAAGAGTTGAAAAAGCAGTGATTTTTATGATCAAAGCACTGGGGCAACCCACTGGCAAAAAGCTGCTTCTTAATTATTCCTAGAGTGAGTTAGAGGTAAAGAAACAGCAGTACATAAAAACCAGCCCTTCCCTTTTGATCACTACTGTTTTAAAACCTGTGTGCTACTCAGGAGGTCTTTCTCTTTCACAACCCCAATGGTTTATTGGTACCACCAGGTCATTTCTATTTATGAAGATCAAAAATCTCATCTCTAGGTTGCAAGAGTGGAGGACAAAAGAAAACCTCAGGAGAGCCTGGTCACTGAGTTCTGGGCCTGGAGGCTACCTTCCCTCCACTGCAGGTCCTTGCAGCCCCAAAGTAACCTGACAACTGCTGCTGTCTAGGCACAAGGGGGGAGGAGAGGGGTGCAGCAGGAAGGATGAAGATCATGGTCTCCAGCAGCAACAGTTCAGTCTTACATATTCACCACCACCAGCAGCAGCTGGATGTCACACTACACAGGGTACAAAGGGGAAGACAGTCACTAATCGTGTCACTTGACATCTTAAACTAAGTAACATTAAAAACAGGTCATTCCTCTTCCCCAGGCTTTGATCAGATTGACTCCACTGATGACTCCAAGACTGATTTCTAGTCAAGTCACCAGACTGATATTTGGGCTCGTGTTCTTTCTGACTCTTGGCTATGCAGCTGGAGATGGGAATACGTGTCCTGCAAGCTTAGAAGCAGAGCAAATTTAGTTAGCTGCACTTTCTTGACCAAAGATTATAATATTCCTTTCTTGTGTTAAGTACCTCAGCTCCCAAAAGGTGTCAAGATAAGTTGTCACCGTTTTGCTCTACCCTTCGCTTTTGGCTCAGAGTTCTGGGTTCCCCCAGAGCAAAATCCCAGTTCCAAACCAGAAATGCTGCTGTGGTGTGGGCCATGACTGTATCTGCCCTTATGTTTCTGATTCTGTAGGGAGCATTTCCTCAGTGCATGTAGGTGTCTCAAAAATAGTTTTGACTATCCAGGCTGAGAGGAGAATGGTTTGACTTCCAGCCAAAATGAGGGTCTTGTGATCCAAAAGGACTGTGCTTGGGGGCCTGCCAAATCAGCAAATGATCTGCTATAAAGCATTGAGACAGAGTTGGCTGCACAGGCAGGCAGCAGAGTCATTCATTGAAAGCTGGAGACACACTCCATTGCAGCGGGGAGACCAGGCAGCACAAGGATGAATGGTTAGGAATCAATGCCACCGGCATTCCTGAGGAAATTGGGCTTTATGTGGAGCAGCAGGTTCCAGTTCCTAGAAACTGTGGGGATGTAACTGATGGTTTTGTACCATTTTGCTGGTATTTTGCCCCATAGCTGTGTCCTCTCTCTGGCTGTGTAGCAGGACAGAGGTCAGATTTAGCTCTGATTTCATTCACATCTGGGATTCCCTGCTGAAGGTTGCCTTCTTGGGACATTGCTTGGCCCAAATCACCTTTCTTCAAAAGTGCTGCCTTATCCTGAGGTGTTAGAGGAAGGGAGCAGGAATGCCACCACCAGCAGCAGGGATGCTGTGTGGGCACTCACCTGCTGCCTGAGCAGGCCTGAACAGCGTGCTGCAGAGAAGGCAGAAGGTGGCAGCTCAGGACAGCAAGAACAAAATGATTGATTATAAACAAGATTTGCAATGCAACACAAACAGCCCTGACAGGGGCCTGGCTTTGCTTTCCAACAGCAGGAAGTTCTTCCATAGGACATTATCCATAATATACTAAAAGGATCAAATCCAAACTGTGCATTCTAAAATAACACTTATGCACTTTGAGTTAGAGATTTAAAAGAGGAATTTGCAGCTATTATAAATACAGCAAATAGCATGCTTGGGAAAATGAAACTCAGAAAGGCTGTGATCAAAGATAAGCTTGACACATTAAAACAAGCCTCAGTCTTACCCCTTGATCCTGTATATAAGCAGATAGTAAAATGCAGTTATTGAACCATGCCAGGGTATGAAAATAAGATTGTCACATCTGGGTTAGTCACCTCTCCTTTTGCTACAGAAGCTGCCTGAATTTGTTGCCAGAGATACACACACAAACAGAGCAGACTTCTGTCTTCCTCTGAGCAGCAAGACAGCTCAGCTGGCTGCTACTGCAGCATCCAGGAAGTCCTGATGGCAGGGGCACTAGTGGGGCCTGTTTGTGACAAGGGGTGCAGAGAAGCAGAGGGAAAGCTGCAGAAGGGAGCTGGCAGCTGAACTAAGCAGACCCTGCAATGCTGTTCTTTGGTGCTGCCCCTTTCTCAGTGCAGTCTGTGCATTTCTCAGATGACCCTTGGCTGACTTATTCTTGGAGCAGCAATGCCTTCTCAGACATCCTCATGCAGATTTAAAGCACTTCCCCCCATCTGAAGGAAAATCATCAGCGTGAGCATCTGCCAGCTGAGACGGTGTCTCCCTTTGGATGCATTTCAGGCTGAGCTGCCACAGCTGTGCAGCACAGCACACACTGGCAAACACTCCTGCTGCTGAGAGCCACAGCCAAGTATGGGAACATCAGCAGGCTCTTGGCTTATGTGAGGGCCACACATCAGACCAAGGTGTCTTAAAATGTAAGTGGCCAATGTGCCAGACAGTGTTTTATGTTGTAAGTGCTCTGTGGGCTAGCATGCAAAAAGTAACCCTGACTTCTTATCCAGGAGGGAAGCATCAATGACCTCTGGGAAAGAGCACATTCTGTATGAAAAAAAAAAGAGTTAAGTCAGGGAATCCAGTTAGCCCAGTGTGTGCCCTGTTCCGTCTTTCAGTCTGGCCTTTCTGAGAGAGACAGGCTGCTAGGCTCAGTTCTTTTATTCTCAGCATGCCTCAGACAAGGTCAGCCTTGCAAGCTGCTTGCATCCCACCTTGCCTTCTGGCTTTGGAACCCTCTGAGCAGAAGTACCCTGGCATAATGCTGTCTTTTACGAGTTCTTCTGTCTTGACAATCTCATTTCAGACAAGAGTATCGCCCATGGACTGGAGCAAAACCATCCAAGCCTATAAAGTCAAAACAAGGTTTCATTATCCCAGAAGACCATTTTGTTCAAGAGACAAGCTACAAGGCAGACTTTAAGGTAATTAGCTGTTTTTAAAAATCCTAAAGTCAATGTGAATAATGCCCAAAGTGCACATCTGGAACTCCTCATATTTGATTGCTGTGGTGCATGTAGGATAAAGCCACATCCTTGTGGACAACTGTTTTGTCTCTGCCCATTAGATAATGTGGCCATCCCTTGCCTTCAGAAAGGCATGCTAGACAATGTCACACTGTAACTGATCATAATTCAACCCAAGACAAAGATTTTAAACTGGAAGGAAGTTCAAGATTTACAATTCCCTCAGTTGGATACCATATGTACAAGGTGTGTGTCATCACCTCTCTGTGTGTAAGGTGCCATTAACACCTCCTGCACTAACTTGCAGCAGTCAGTGGGGCCTAGCACTCAGGTTGTAGAGTGAGATTTGGCCTCTGGGCACAGGTGTTTGCCTGGGAATCTGCAGCTCACTGCCTAAGGAACAGCACCTGCCCAGACAGCACAAAACTCCCCCTTGCTGGTGTGGGCAGAAGCTGCCCCCACTATAAATGCCAAGGAGGACATGGCTATGATGAACACACAAGCTGCACAGCTCTGAGACTCCTTGGGATTTTCCTGTGAGTTTCTACATTTTTTTCTGTGAGTTTCTCTATACCAGCAAGGATAACTTTCTTGTTGTGAAATACAGGTGCTGTTGAAAATCCCATGAGGAAACATTCTGTGCTCAGCATTTTCCCTGACAGGGCCCCTCACACTCCCCATCCCTAGAAGAAAGGGAAGTGTCACTGACAAGGCTCTGTTTTAGCTGCTTTTTGCATTAGACCACCAAAGAGAACAGCACCTCCCAGCCAACCACAGGAATTGTTCACAGGCTGCACTGAATGACTCAGAATGCAGAGCTAGGGCTGGGGCTGAACTCTCCCCAGCCACAGTGCACTGTGCCAGCAGAGGTAACAGCAGCTACTCCAGGGCCACATGTGAAAAGTAAATCTTTGCCTTGGAGGAGACAAGGAAGAAGTGTTTAATCAGCAGACAGTCAAGTGCCTCCTCCGCAGAGGATTGCTGGCACACTGCTGCACAAGGCTCATGATGGGTATAGCCAGCTCTGCTGAAAGTGGGACAGTGACCTCAGGCAAAACAGAATTTGCAAACCTCACCAAAACTTCCTCCTTGCTCTGAATAGTCTGGGCTGTTTACTGAGGTGCAGTGATGAGGATACACCTTGCATTTAACCCTTTAACCTGGTATTTGACTCTTGTTAATTTAATTTTGCATTCTGACCCTAGGGAGTAAAAATACATTGTTTTCCAATTTGTCAGAGAGGATGCAAAGAAGGGGGTCCTAGATAAACCCCTGAAGGTCCCTATCCCAGTTCTTGAGGAAGGGAAAGCAAAGACTAGAATCCTAGACACAAACACATGCTACCAAGGCCACTGCTCTCTGAACCATGCAAGCAAAGATGGGGTCCTGGAGCCCCAGGGCACCATCACAGTCTCTCTAACAGACAGCATGGCAAAGGTGTAGTCAGGAATGAAGATGGTGCCAAGAAGCCACCAGTCCAAAGAGAAGTCAGATTCTCCCTGGTTCACACCTGGCTGTTAGGATTTTCCCTCTCACCTGAAGCCCTTGGCTTTGCCAGACTTGGGAATCAGATTTCTGGTGTGTCCTGACAGCTAACATGTAGGGCTCAGGCTGCTGGTTCTCCCCAGCCACTGAGCTGTGCATATGTTGTTTGTGCATTTGTTCCTTAGTGTGTCAGATGCATCCCCAGAGGAATGGAAAAATCAGAACAATGGAACAACATCAACCAGAGATCAATAGCTTTCCCTGTTTCTCTATGCTCTCTTTGCCTGTAGTTTTGCACCTCTTTCTCTGCTTGGATGGTGCCATCAGCATACTCAACAGAGCTTTCAACCCTTTCATGTTTTATGGCCAGATTCACCCCGAGTCCTGGGCTGGATGCACATCTACAGCCAGTCCTATATAAAATCCTTTGAGTTTTCAGCATTAGGGATGACAGAAGCTTCCAGGTGTCCTTCATGCTTCAGGGGCTACATATTGCATGAAATTCTGATTCCACAGACATCAGAGAAAGCAACCATTGTTATCTCTGCCTTTCCTCCAGGCGTGAGAAGTTTACATTCTTATCCAAGTCCTTGCAGTTTAACAGCCTGGCATCTCCAGTAACCAGTTTGTCTCCTTTGGGTCCTCCAGGTCTGCACCTCTCTTCACAGCAGACATGGACTGTGGCCCCATAAAGCATTGCAGTGGAACATTTTGATGGAGCCTGGATGGCATTCTCCAAAAGCTTAAGGACCAGACACACACCACTCTAATTCCTCTCACTTCAATCCAGCACCCAGCCAGCAGTGAATTTGTTGTGATGCTTGTAGAGTGTTTGCCAGCATCACACGTGCCCTTGAATCACCCTGTAGAGCAAGAGCAATCTCACTGATGCGCAGCCACGGGCTAACACCTGGGTGGGGGTTACAGGGAGAGCAGATAGATCCTCACAACACCCCAGGCCCCTCAAACTCTCTTGACAGTTGTATCCTGTGTCACACTAATGTGCTTTTCTCCCTTCCTCACCCCACTAGATCCCAGAGGTGAAGACCAGGTTCTCCCCCAACCCTTCTGCTGTTTTCCAGGCGCCATCACGGATCCTCAACGTGTGAACCTGGACCCTCCTCACACCCAGGCAGCCTAAACCTGGAGTTTCTGTTAAGATGTACCACTATGCAATTTTCATGAGGAGTGTTAAGATCAAAGAGCCGGTGTTATCGAAAGCAGCTCCAGTGATTAATGACATGCACACACACTTTCTGTTAACACGACAAACCGCAAAGCGCTTGGTTCAGAGCTGGCAGAACACGCTGCAAGGAGTGACCTAGTTTTTCACAGGAGCAGGTTCATTACTATGCCAGCTGGCGTCACATTAGGAGATTGACTCTGGGCAGCAAAGGCAGGATTGCAGGCAGCAGCCCTACTCAGAAATACACAGGGTAGGAGGGAAAATGGTTGCAGGCAGGATGGATAATTAAAACCCAAACCAGTTTTATTTAGCAACACCCTCTAAGTAGGCCACTGAAAGAGAGGGAGTAGTCTGGCTGACTTCTGAGCTTCTTGGGGGTTTTGGGAGTAGGACCTCAAATGGGCATCACCAGAAAGCACAGCTTCAAAGGGGCTGGTCTGAACTTCCAAAGTTGTTTTAGAAGCTGGAGGAAGCCAATGTCATTGAACTCTAAAATAAATCTGGCACATGCAATGTCCTGGGCCTTTAAGGCTGGGAAGCTGGATAGTTCCAAAACTGGGGAGCTGATGCAGGAGCAAGAGAGGACTGAACTCCAGGAGACGGCCCTGACAGCAGTGCACCAGACTGGTGTGGAGAGGAGTGCATGGATACAGCCAGGCACCCACCAGTACTCTCCAGAGGAGCTAAGAGACTTACATAACTTGTATAGCTGTTAGGGTGACTGTAAATATTGTACATGGATTTTACCTAAAGCAATTTGTGATCCTTTAATGAAAAGGATATGCTTATACTTTTATTAAATGTTAACTCTTTGCATATGCAAGGTGGAAAATATTGCCTTGAAATTCCTAAATTATCGCCTGTATATTGGTAATGCTAATGCTAGGAACAACCACAAGCGAATGTTACTTAGATATTCTTCTTAAAGAGAGATGTAATGTAGAATGTAAGCCATCTGTCATTTTTAAGATAGGCCGTTCCAAGTGTCATTGTTCTGAAGCTGATTTTTTTAGACTGCTGTGCATTAACTTTTGCTGAGGTACATGTGTTTTAAGGAACCATTTTTTTAGCCTTTGTTCATCGAGACTTTACAATTTCTATTTCGATAACTTATGCAATATAATTAGTCTACTGCTTATTTAATGGATTTACTAATTATTTTGGAACAAGAAATAGAAAAACTTTTACTTTGTGTTTGCAACACATGTGTGTTGTCCAGAACAAGGGAAACTATCCTCAGACTTGAATAGTGATCAGATACTCATTCATCTGTAATAAAACAGACTTTTACACAGGAGGAGTTTTTCTTAACCTTCTTACTAGCTGAAGTCTAAGACAAATTTAATGAACTTCAGGGATTCTGCTAAAATGAATGCATTGCTGATAATTCCCATAAGAACAATTTTTGAGCTGTTGGCATGTAAATTGTAATTGCAATACATGCAGACAGCATCTTCTCACTGCATTATGTGAGAATTTAAAGGTGCCATCCCTGTTCACCATAGTGGGACCCAACACAACCACCAGAACAGGGAGCACCTGCAGGAAGCTGCATTTGGCTGGGACAAGGGATGGCTCGTCCCACACTCATCCTTGGAGAAATCTGCAGTAATCCCAGTGCTTGCCAAAATATTTTTTCAGGAAATTCATTTTTCAGGAAATTCATTTGAAGCATTCAAACTGTGCTAAAACAAGTTTTGCATGTTAGATGTTTCTAAGAATTCAATCTGCTTGTTTAATCTCTTTATAATGTTTTTAACAGTTTTGTTCAAACAATTTAAGTTCATTTCAATCCTGGACTTTATTAACAGCAAGGAAAAAAAAGTAAAAAGGAAATTGTCTATTATCACTTCTTATTTGACTGTATTTCTTAAAAAAAAAGACCTAGGTTTAAACAAATTGGTAATATAATAAGCGTGTATTTTATCAAATGGACTGGATTTAATTGAATAAATTAAAATGTATTTTGGCTATTGGTTCTCTCACATATTTTCGTTGTTGTTGTTGTAAAATACAACCCTCAGGTATTCAGCCTTGCAGTACAGTTTGTCACTGCATGACAGCAGGGCACACTGGACACCAAGCAATGCATCAGGGGATGCATTCAGAGCCATCAGCAGTCAGTTCCTTACTCCTGGAACCTTCCCCCAGGCACAGCCCCCAGCAAGGACAGCTTGAAGGCACACTCAGAGCTGTGGCCCAGCTGCATTCCCTATGAAATGCACAGAGGTTTGATACACTTTGATGTAGATGCCATCCTCTGAAGATCCCTTTCTGCAGTACCAACACTGTGCCCTGTTGTTCCACCTCAGTTTCACTCTGCCATCCCACATAAATCACAGGAAAAGGTGATAGCATTGAATGTTAGAAGAGACCACTGCTTTACAGTTATTCCCAAGAACATTTCAGTCAGTAAAAGTGCTGAAGATACAAGCAGCTTCC
This sequence comes from Agelaius phoeniceus, assembly GCF_051311805.1. Lineage (NCBI taxonomy): Eukaryota > Metazoa > Chordata > Aves > Passeriformes > Icteridae > Agelaius > Agelaius phoeniceus. The sequence goes on along the minus strand of NC_135274.1, from coordinate 2,903,060 downwards.
CTAGACAGTGCAATAGCTCTTCTAGCTATGCCTCAAGAGACTTCCAGGAGGAAGCCAAAGGCTCTCAAGCTGCTACTCAATGTACCTGAGCAATGAACAGAAGGAAAAGTGAGCAGGTACTTACCACTGTAACATCCAGGGTGATGCCACTGGCTGTCAGTGTCTGCAACTTACCTGATTTTGTATGAAAATGCCCACCTCAGCCAAATCAAAAGGTATCACACCAAATTCCTCTGAAGAAGTCAAATCTACATGAGTTTTGCAGGCTCCAGGGAATCGTGATGCCAGAATTGCTTCCAGCACTGCTCTCACACTAGTATTTGTCTTCCAATTGCTCTGGGCCCATGTCCAAGTCCCTCAAGGATTTTCAATTGTGAATCACACTGCAAGTAAGGGTTATTTGACACATAAAGAAATGTCCTTTAAAAAGGACCTGTAACATTAGAATTTACTATCTCTAGGGTGAGACTGAACCTGCTTGTTTTGTTTAATCCTGTTGACACCTGGCCTGTTGGGATGCTGAAGGTGAGTTTTGTGGCAGGGAGCAGTGAATACCTGCACTGCCACATGCTCAATGTAAACTTTGGTGTGGAAAATGCACCATTCCTCAGGAGAGATCTTGTTGTGAACTTGCAAAATTCACAAGCAGCACATTACTGATTTGCTTGCTTTCATAAACTGCACATTTCTCTCTGCATTGCACTAATTTCTTTGAGAGCGAACAATCAGATGCAAACCTATCACCTCTACCTTAGTCACACCCATTTCCTCTACCTTGGCCACTGCAGCAATGTCTGATCCTAAGGACCAGCCTGGTTTGCCACAAAGGGATTGCTGGTGCCATGCAGCCCAGAAAGGCTGCGTTTACTTCCAGGACAGGAGGCTCTTCTGTGGCATGTAGCACTAACACGGAGCTCTGCAGCATGTCCAAAAACAACAGCGTGTTAGTCTGCTCACAAACACCCAGGGCTTCTCCCCACAGGGCAGGGAGAACACAGAAGTTTGGTAACTTGGCTTACTCTTTCGGTTCCTGTCCACGTCAAGTGCCGGTGCCTAGCGCTGGCAGGGGGTGGTGCGGAGGGAGCTGTGGCACGGGGGTCTCTGAGGGGAGGGAACAGCACGGGGGTATCTCTGTGAGGGATCTCTGTGAGGCAGTCTCTGAGGGGAAGGAGCTGTGGGGGGATCTCTGTGAGGGTGTCTTTGAAGGGAATATCTGTGAGGGATCTCTGTGAGGCAGTCTCTGAGGGGAGGGAACAGCGTGGGGGGTATCTCTGTGAGGGATCTCTGTGAGGCAGTCTCTGAGGGGAAGGAGCTGTGGGGGGGTCTCTGTGAGGGGGTCTCTGTGAGGCAGTCTCTGAGGGGAGGAAGCTGAGGGGGGATCTCTGTGAGGCAGTCTCTGAGGGGAAGGAGTTGTGGGGGGGGTCTCTGTAGAGAGGGAGCAGTGGGGGGGTATCTGTGAGGGGGTCTCTGAGAGGAGGGAGCTGTGGTGCTGGGGTCTCTGTGAGGGGAGGGGCTGCCCCGTGCCGGGCACCGCCGGCTCCCGCCGCCCCCGGGCAGCTGAGGGCGCCGAAAGCATCGGAGGAGCCGTGGCCGGCCTGAGGGAGGGAGGAGGCAGCAGTTAGCGGTGGAGGACTGAAGACACCAGAAAAGAAGTCGAGGGGGAAGCATTTGGGGGTTTTGGGGGCTTTTCCCCGTTTTTTGGGGGGGGAGGGGGGTTGGCTTTTTTTTTGTCTTTGCCTCTCACCATTCATCTTCTATTTGGCAGTAAGTTCAACTAATTTTCCCCAAGTGGAGCCTGTTTTGCCGATGGCAGCAACCAGTACTTGACGTCTCTGTTTTTATCTACGGACTGCGTTGATCTGCCCAGGGCAGTGGTGGCATCCCCATCTGTGGTGGCATTTAGAAGACTTGTAGCTGTGGCACTTGTGGACATGGTTAATAGTGGGCTTGGCAGCCACTATTGGACTGGGTGACCTTAGAGGTGTTCTCCAAACTTAGTGATTCTGTGGTACATTATCCTGACCCATGTAAGACATGTTACGTTCTCCTGAGTTCTGAAGTGGAGTGAGAGCAGCTGGGTGGGCATCTGGCAGCTGGACCAACCTCAACCCACCTTGCTTTTCAAAAGGCTTCCACACAAACCAATGATTTGCTATTTAAACAGGCTCCTCTGGAAGATGAAAACTTGGAGGAGCTCAGCTCCTGGCCTCCCCTCCCCCAGCTTCCAAAACCAGTTGCTTTTTAAAATAACTAGAAAAGGGGAAAATTACCTTTTCCTTCAGATCAATTCCTCTGGATAAGAATCCAGAACTAACTACAACATTCTGAATACAGAGAGTACAAAAAATATGTGTGAATTTGGAGAAACTTTGAGTGACAGGTGACAGTCAAGGCAATCCTAGCACAGCTAATAAAAGAATTTATTGTAAACATACGTATATTACACAATTATACAGTATAATACAGATAACATGAAGGATTTAAACACTCAGCATTACAAATAGGGGCAATATTCGTAAAGAGATCTTTAACTCTTCAGAAAGCCAGAGAAATATACTGTAACATTTCAACACACCGCACCTGTAGCATTCCACAAATACCTAAAGGGATGTGTGAAATTCCACAACCTCTATCTTATCTCCAAGCAATTCCCACAGGAACTTCTCACCAACGAATTTTTCTCCCACCACTATTCAAAATGCAAAGAACTTGTTGCAAACATTTCCTACATCTGAAGAACTAAACAAATGTGTCATTTTCTATCTGCTTTTAACAGTTTATTTTTCTTCAGCAAACTTTATATACTAATAATATAGCATCTCCTAGGAGAATAACCTGTGGTTGCTCAGAAATGTAGCAATAGATCTCCACTACAAGAACCCCATTAAGAACAAGAGGTTCTGTACCTGCCTGCTTGAGGGCCAGGTTCAGGACTTTTTCTGAAACTCCATTCCTCACAGAAAAGCAGGACACAGGCAAAGAAGCCACAATTTGCAAACAGATGCCCAAAGATGAGCTCCTGCATCCTCAAAAGCTGCTCTGGGTGTTATCAGAATCCCAGAACCAAAGCCTGCAAGAGGCAGGGGCTGGAAATGCATGTGTACAGAATCACAGAACAGGCTGAGTTGGAAAGGACCCCCAAGGATCACTGAGTCCAACTCCTGGCCCTGCACAGGTCACCCCAGGTGTCTGAGAGTATTGTCCAAATGCTTCTTGAACTCAGACAGGTTTGGTGCTGTGCCCAGTGCCCTGGGGAGCCTGTTCCAGTACCCAACCACCCTCTGGGTGAAGAATCTTTTCCTGATATTCAACCTAAACCTCCTCTAACTCAGCTTCATGCCATTCCCTTGGGTCCTGTCCCTGGTGACAAGTGAGTAGACTGGTACCTGCCCCTCAGGAGGATGCTGAAAACCACAGTGAGGTCTCTGCTCAGTCTCCTCCGGGCTGAACAGACCAAGTGACCTCAGCCACTCCTCCCATAGCTTCCCCCCAGGCCCTTCCCCATCCTTGTGGCCCTCCTTTGGATGCTCTCCAATAGCTTAATGTCTTTTTTATATTGTGGCACCCAAAACTGCACACAGTACTCGAGGTCATTGCAGATCACAGCACGACTGAGTTTGCCCACAAGGCTGTTGCCACAGAACCTGCAGGCTGTCGTGATAGTGACAGGGATCTTGAAAATGCCCTTCTCTTTCATGAAGTGTACAGAGTTGCCTGAAAGCAGTACAGACCCCAGGTTCACTACAGCCTACAAAGCAGGGAGCCTGCAGCTCCCCAGCTACCTGGATTCCTCCCAACTCAACACTGAGCTGGAACATAATCACTGCTGCTCAACTCCATCACACTGACCTCCGCTGATAAAGTAATGTCAGGGCTAAGCTGTGCCCTTTCCTTTCACAGGCAATCCTGCACTCAGCTCACCCGAGCAAGCCAGGATTAGCTTCTGAATCCAGAGCATCTGTAATGTCCTTCCGAGGGGGCATTTAAGTCCTTCTCTGAATGCTGTTTGGATTTCATCCATTGGTCCCATTTCCTAGATTCAGGGGTCAGGTTCTGCCACTCTTTTATTCAACAGAATTGCAGCTCCCTGTTAGCTGTGATGAACTGAGAGGGGCTTTGCTGCAGACTCCGGTTTCATTTAAGATGGAGAAGACAGGTGGCATCCCATCTGAGGTACACAGTGCTTCCTTCAGTTTAACCACTGCATCAAACTTACACTACTCTCCTTCCAAGTTGAACTAAAGCATTTTTCAGCATGCAGTTCCTGCACACTACTGTAGTTACCATTGCCTGTGTTCTAGCCCCAAAAAAGCACCAAAAGATAACATTCTGCTCCTACCCCAGGCCAAGAAAGATAACTGTAGTTTAATGTTTATAAAAGGCTTTGTATTGTCAAAGCACGGCACCAACAAGAGCGAGGCCTCAGTACACCCCTGTGAGGTAGGTATCCTGCTCCCCATGCTCAGAGATGGGGAAACTGAGGCACAGAGTGATTAAATCAAAGGCCATGCAGCAGATCAGAGACCCAGCTGAGATCAGAGCACTGGAGGTTCTGGCTGTTTGGCCCATGCTCCACCCATGACAGCACTGCCAGACAAAACAAGCATGCTGAAAGCACTACAGTCCCACAGGAGTCCCACCAACTTCACAATGGCTTGTTCACACTACCAGCAAGCACCCACGGGGCAGGACAAAGGGGTGGTGGATGTGGGGTGGTCGGGATGTTGCCAACGAAGCTTTCTTCAGCAAGGTGTTGATAGCCAGGCTGCAGACATGTCTCCCTCACCAGTGGTGTTCCTGAGACAGGTAAGTGCTGGGGTTAGTAGCAGAACTTCTTCCTGCAGTCAAGCCATCAGAGGATCTCCCCACAGGCAGCAAATCTCTGACTTTTCAATCCCACCAGGCCTCTCCATGTCAAACAGAACATAGGCCAAAGCAGTGCTGCTCCCACAGCACTTCACAGTTCAGGCTGATACTTGGTGAATGCTGCTACAACATGAATACTTGTACAGCACCGCTGGTCATCTGCCCTCCAGCACTCTTCAAACCTTCTGGCAGCCTGGGGAGGCACTTGCTGGACAAGTGAAGCATTTCAGGCAGCCCAAACTCTGAATATGGTCTCTGTTCCTCTCCTTTCCCATGCAGGACAAGTGGTCAGTCAAATCTTTCCACGCCTGATCGCGGTTTGTTCATCTTGCTTGAGGATCTGCCAGTCCACCCTTCCCAAGGTGACTAAGAAAGGTGGCACCTGACACCTCCTCTAGAGAGGCAAGGAATCTGGTTAGGTGACACTTAGCTGAGTAAGCTGCTGACAAACTACCCAGCTGTGTTCTTAGTCACATCCATCACGCTCAGGGCTCAGGCAAGAAGGGCCAAATGTGCTGCTGCCATCAGCCTTCTGCTCCCCCAAATCCACACCTAATCCACATCTACTCCAATGGCCCACCTCACACAGCTGCCTTGGACTTCTCCCATAGTCAGAGTGCCAAAGCAAGTGCCCTGCTCGCTGCATGGGGAAACCAACTTGTATGTAGACTGCATTAAAAACATCATTTCTCATCTTAAAAACCAGTTCAGTCTCACCAGCAGAGCTGTCTCAGAGGGACCAGGCCTGTGAAGTCTCTCACAGCTAGCAACTTGATGCAAACTGACAATGTTTGTTCAGCCACTGAACATACACTTACCAAGTAAACACTGACATTTAACAACTTGATTTGGAACAGAGCATCATTTTGTTGCATTAAGGTGCATCTTTAATTGGAGGTAACAATCTAGTAGCCCAATGTTATAAATGTAATAGTGTCCTACAGAAATACTGGATTTGTCAGCCCAACTTCAGTCATAAATCCACCTTTCCTGTAGCACCTTCTCTGCTCTATTTCATTGCTCCTCATTTAGTATCTTCATATGTTTGTTTGTGAGGAAGTCAAGAAAGGGAATATTACAGATGGCTTTGTGAATATTCATCACTGTGATCTCTCTTGGAGTCCTGCAGGGAATGCATCAGAGATGCTATTATAATACACAAAAAACCACATGTCCATAAAGCAGCAAGTCAAAAATAACAATCAAAGCAAAAAAAGGATATAAGAGCAGGTGTTAGAGCAATGCAGGGAAAGCATTAAAATATCACAGCACAAAAAAAAGCCACTCAAATGACTGGGGGGAAAACCTCTTGGGCACTGGGACAGGAAAATTAAGTACTAAAGCATGAATTCTTGAACTTGTATAGCCTAATTTTTGTGTATGTACTTCTACATATAGCATGTATACCTACTTTTTAATATTTTAGGTAAATATTTATATACTGCATACATGTGAATATTTAAACTGAGCATTTTCTCATAGTGTTTGGGTTTTTTTAAATCAATTTAAGCTATCCCAAATAATGCTGCTGAACAGAAATCTAAATGTGGCCTAATCAATAGATACTAAAAAAATTTCTTTACTGTTGAGGGTGGTGAGGCACTGGACAGGTTGCTCAGAGAAGCTGTGGCTGCCCCATCCCTGCAAGTGTCCAAGGCCAGGTTGGATGGGGCTTGGAGCAACCTGAGATAGTGGAAGGTGTCCCTGCACATGGCAGGGGGTGGAACACAACGATCTTTAAGGTCCCTTCCAATCCAAATAATTTTATGATTCTATAAAAATCACTCAGCATCTGAGGCAGAAAAGTGTGCATCAGTAAAACAGAGATTATTTAGGTTAAGTTCTGGCAGGCCATGGCTAAGCTGTCTACACAGCAGCCTGAGACGGACAAGAGTGAGCAGGTCCTTGCAGTGTGGCTGTGCAGAAACAGCTCATGTGCCTCTGAGGCATGGCAACAGCAGAGAACCCTGCCTCGGTTTTTAATGTTTATATTCCCATCCTTTCCCACTAGGGAGCCACGAAATGACAAACCCCTCTTAAGGCTTGGTTCCTCTCAGAGCACAGTCCATAAATTGCCTCAGTCTTGTGGTCTGAGCCACACAAAGCCTGCCTAAGCTCCCGAAGCCATTCCAGCCTGAGTGCTGCTGTGAGCAGTGCCAAAGCAGCCCGAGCTGTACCTGTTGTGAGGGGCTGTCTGGTACGCCACAGCCAGCGCCTGCCGCAGGATATCGCTCATCAGCTGCTCAGTGGCCTGCGACAAGAGACAGCGTTAGAGGCACCATGACAAAAACAGCAAAGGAACTTGCTATTTGCTCAAGTATCAATGTAGAAGCAGCTGAAATTTTGGCTGGCTTCAATCCTCAAATGGTCAGCACAGGGCAGTTCAAGACACCCGAGTGAGTTTTATTACTTAAGACATGAGTTTATTTAACAGAAAGAGACCCAGAGGTGCACAGAGCTCAGGCTGCTGTCCCTCCAGACCTGCAGAGCTGTACGTGCCCAGCAGGGTGGATCGAGCATTCCAGAGCCTGAGTTTCCAAGAGCACTTCAGGACCCCTCCTCTCAAACACCAGAGATGGTTTTGTATGTGGCAGACTGCAGATATTCTCTTGGGAGCCAGTACCACTCCCTGTGGTCACCAGGCTTCTGTCAAAACACCCTCACAGGAGCCTCCCAGCCTGGGCAGCCATATGCCCAACACTTGGCTTAACCAAGGTTCAGTCAAAAGCTAATTAAGGCTCTTGGCTTTCTGTGCTGTATTCAAGACCAGAGGAGAGATTTCTGCAATGTTCAGTGAGGAAAGCTGGCATAACTCTACAATTATAATGGAGCAACCTGATGGCTACAATCTGTGTCTATAAATGGATGTACTGTGCAGTAACAGGGAGCACAGCACAGGCATGCACATGAGTGCATGTGCCACCTGGAATCAAATAGATTTTGTAAAACTCATCTTCTGATAAGCTGCAGTTTGTATAAACAACCCCAAAATCATCTTTGGCATGAAATACACCAGAGTGCTACTAGAAATAATCTGTATTAGCTTTCAGTCCAAACCTAAGAACTCAGAACCCTGCTGTTCAAATTTTAGTGCAAAACCATTTCTCTGTTTTTCCATAATGATGGGGAAATGGTTTCTCACATATGGCAGAACTGTCACTCTCCACAAGAATTCAGCAGTCTCCCAGCAGAGACGACCTGGGCAATGTAACTGAGGAGTATTTAGGAAAATATAGCCAACCTTGTATAAAACAACCAAGTCTTACACAATCTGAAAGATCCCCCCCAGTTCTGAAGGGAAGGACAAAGCAAAGGGTACTTTCAAAATCTCAGAATGAGTCAGTATCTTTGTTGTGGTGAGAATCTGCAAATCACTATTCTGTGTCCAAGCCAACAGATCAGTTAGAAAGCTGAAAACCCCCACAAAAGAGTATAACCCTCTTTGGGCAGTTATGTATCTATTCATGCAGAAAGACAGACTTTGATTTGATAAAGGAACATTAGTAAAGATATTCCATCTTTCTTTCTAATTGCTGAATTAATACAATTACAGACAAGCCCTTCCTGTGAAGTAATTTCTTACCTTTAAAATCATATCTTCTATTACAGATGCATAAACATTCTTTTGTACCTCAGCAGGTTGAAAAGAAATCCCTATCTGTGAAATACAAGAGAGAAAAAAGAATGAGTATATCAAAAACCACAATGCACATTGTGCTAGAATTAGATGAGATTAACAGAAAAAAAACCCTATAACAAGGGGTAGTTAAAAGAGAAGTCAGTAAACATATAGAATTGTCAAGCAGTACAATCTCAGGCTTAATTTTAAAAAAATCTGGGTAAAATTATTACAGCCTGTAGAAATGCCTCTAAAAGTGAGAAGAAACAAAAGCAGGTTTAAGTTTTTGTTTCAGAAAGTCTACAAAAAAACCCAGGCTGCCCTGGGTATCTCTGGGTTGAGAATGGAAGCTCTGTTTTAAAACTGTACATATCTTCAATCCATCTACTCATCATCTTTCTGCACCCAGCAGTGGCCACTGAAACCACTTCAAACAGGACTCCTGGCACAGGAGTTCCATCCCAAAAGTGTTTCATCCCTCAGTTCCACTCTCATTGTGCCCATGCCTTTGCCACCTATGTAGCAAGAGACCAGAACCAAGGTTTTGTGCCTTGGTGTCAGCAGCTGAGGTGGGGACAGGAATCCTTTCTTTCTCCAACAACTGCCCCATGCAAATCCCTCCTGCTGCTCTGGTACAACAAAAACCACTCTTTCCTACAAGCCAGGTCAGTCTCCTGTCTCTCTCCCGCTGCCATGACCAAAACCCCCCCTCTCTCCTGCCCTAAACTGAACAGGAGGCAGAGATCTGAGCAGCAGAGAAGTTTGTGGAGTTTTCTTATAACCCCTTTCAGGAACTGCTATTACACAGCATTGCTCCAAGCAACAAGTCCACATCTTTTGCATGATGGGTCAGGAAGAATTCAGTGCTAATGCTCCTCATCCCTCATTTATCCTTAATTTTAGCCTTTCAAGATGATTTTTCTGTACTAAGCCCTGCAAAACAGTTACTCTGAAAGTGAGCTCCCAGCTGGCATTCTTCCTTTCTCCTGGCAGAACTGGCAGCTGTGTGCCTTGAGTCAGAAGGTCCAATTTTTCCTGGGCATGTATAAAAAATTTCATGTAAAAGTCCTGAAGTCTATATAGATGAAAGAAATGCAACTAAATAAATGTAAGAGTACAACTAGCTTAACAACAGCTCTAATCAGCTTTATGATGCACTTATTACCTTCTCAGCAGTGTCCCTCACAAACTCTGATGCAGGCAAGGAAGCCATGTAGAACTTCATCTCTTCTTGTTTCTCCTCCTGTTCTTTCTTAATGTTTATTTTTAATGGCTCACTGAAGTTGAGAATATCTACTTCCTCTTCATGTTCTGGCTCTTGTTTCAGAAATTGCTGTAGCTCCTCCAGTTTTCGGCACAGCTCCTCACCACTGCTGTAAGATGAAGGGCACTCTGAAATAGAAGCAATCAATTAAACACATGATAGGTTATAGAAAGCTGTTTATAAACAGATGCACACTCAAAATATGGTAAGAAATTAAGGTAATTGCAAGTTATTTTTGTAGTGCCTACCAAATATAAAGATGAACAGAAACGCAAACAGTCACTGAGAGCCTTCTAATTATATCTTCATGACACTCATGGTTCTCTCCCACATCTGCTCCTACACCAATAAAGAAGGCTGCATTTCATATAAAACCAGCTCATGTCAGGCTCTGAACATTCTCACAGAAGCTTTTTAAGCTTTTTGGCAACTGGCAAATCAGTCTGATGCTCTTCAACTTGCTTAGAGAAGTGGAGCCTTTGCATGTAGGCACCATGTAGTGCTAAATCATCTTTTACATTGTGATGAGCTTTATCATGCTTCTTAAGAAAAAAATCAGAAGACAGGTTCAGTGGAATGGCAAAAGGGAACCTCTTCTCTGCATGACTGATACAAGCCAGTCAAACCTTCGGTGCAAAGCAATGCAGCAAACAGATTCTACTCTTCAAAGACAAACACAAATACAGTGATTTAGACATAAATATTATAAGGTGGATGTAGGCTTCCTTTCCACATTCAACAACTGCAATGCAGGGCCAGACTTTACAACATGTAATCGATTCCATACACTCCTGTGAAATACCTTAAATCCCTGTATGATCACAACAGAAAAACATTCAGCTTTTGGAAAGGCATTATCTGAAGGTGAAACAAGAGAGCTCACTCTTCTTGTGAAGAATGGATGAAATTAAAGACGTGATTTTAAAACATACTGAAATGAACTGAAGGGATCCTAGAGCTATGCTAATGGAATAACACAGCAGCTGTAACACAAAGGCTGAAGTTTCACACCAGCCAATTCACCTCACTTTTGGAGGTAAATTAACCCCCACTGAGCTCCACACTGCCACTGCCAGGTTTGGGTTTTTTTTTTGTTCTGTACCTGAACTCATTCACATTGTTTGCATGATAAGTCTTAACAGAGGCTAAGTGTACCTAAGGACAGAAATGTCATTACTCCCTGTGCCTACTTTGTGTATCCACTTATAAAGGATTACATTGTGGAACCAGGATCATCTTTCATGAGAGTCATCCACACTGAGCCTCCAAGGGCCCCAAAGCACAATAAAAACCAAGAGAAGCCCCAGAAAACATCAGGACTGATAGGAACAAGGGACAGCCCCTCTTTAGGCCTGCCCTCACCACCTCCAAGTTGTGTTACTCCAGAGTGAATTAAGTGAAAATAAGGAAAGTAGGAATATCCTTCTCCAGATGTGCTTTTGCACAGGCATTTAACGAGCAGTGTCTTTGGCAGCAGGAGCTCCCTGTGCCTCCTGACTCACCTGGCTCACTGTCTATCTGTGTCAGCACGTCCTCGATGGAGTCCTCGTCGCTGCGCAGGGCCTCGGGGTCAGGGGGAGTGTAGCCATGGCACCGACACCACTGCACCACGTGCTTGGTTTTCAGGGGGCTGATACTGTGAAACCTGGGGTGCTTCTCCACGATTTCCTGCAGGATCTTTCTCACTGTCATTGCTCGTTGCCACTGTGACCAATCAAAGAGAAAGCTCATCACACTGGCTAGAACATTTATGGTTAGCTTACAGCCCAGAACCATAGTCCAGGTTGCAAGAGAAACAGAAAAGGAACATGATTTTCTCAGGAGTCAGAGTGACTTCTGATAGGTCATTTAAACTTTACTTTATCATCCAAAGAAAATCCCAAGATAAGGGACACACATTTACAGAGGCCTAGTCACATTCATCTTGGCTTGAAATGTTTCATCTCCCAGGTAACACCAAAGATGGCAAGGTGCAAGAATCCACTTGAGTGAAATATGTTCTTAAAACTTGATTAAACTCTTTGATCATTTAAGCTGGCAACAGCAGAGGATCTAATTCAGTGTTAACATCTTCTCTGTAACACTCCACATCAAATGGCAAAGTTATGAAGAAATAGAGGGCAACCACAATACAAAAGGTCCAGGTTAACTGAAATATTTATCTTTGGTGAACTGACAATCTATTTCAGCACTAGTACTGCTTCTGTCAGACTCCTCAATTCTCATCCTACAGAAAGCAGACACAATCCCATAACAAGATAGATAAAGTATGTTGGGGAAAATTTCCTTGACTGTAACATGCCACAGAGGAGAGATGAGGATAAAGTACCAGTCAGACAAAATTTATAGCTTGAAAATGCTTCAAAAACCATCTCACTACAAATAAACTGAAAAATGACCTTTAGCATCCTTTCTGCTTGAGAAAGCCTGTGAACAATAAACTGGATCACTGTCTGAACACAAGTCAGTGCACCCTGCAGTAAGGAATGCTGCCATTTAAAATAATAGATTTATTCAGAAAACAAATCAGAAAACAACAAGGAAAGTCCCACAATTCAGAAATCCTTCTTTCCTAGTAACTGCTTATGGAATATTGAAGGAGAGAATTACCTCAGCTGCCCTCCTCTTCCCAATGTTCCAGCTGTAATACTGTTCCACTGAACTGGCACAAAAAGAGCTTACATCCTCACCTACAAAAACACAAAATCAAAAACTCCATTAAATTTTCAGCAAGGGAAGTAAGATGCATTCTGGGTTTGATGTTATTTATCATAGAGGAGGAGGGAAATGCATTTCATGCTCACAGGATCAATGACTACAACCACCTCTTACAAATGCTGTGCTCTCTCCAAGAGACACTGACACTGGTTTTTGAATGCAAAACTGCCTCCCTCCTGGTCATATACACAGAACCTGGAGCTATGGGCTGGTTTAAGCCTCTTTTTCCCCAAAAAACTCTATTATGTAGACCTCTAAGTCTGCCTTACTACTCAAAGCCTTTTCCTTTGGAAAACTGGATTTTTTTTTCCTAACAAATTACAACATGAAAATGAAACAACAGTGAGAAGGTTTCCTGACAAAAGCACAAGAGTTGTATGTGATGAAAGCTTTCCTGAGCCTCTCACTCCTTCTTTGCTGCCTCTGCTTGAGAGGCTCTGCTCTACCCAGACTGCAGGACCACTCCTTCAAAGTGCATTAGTTACCAGGGAAAGCTGATACATTTTCAGGTATGTACATGAGTGAGAGGAATGAAATAATAAAGTACCACACGAGATTAAAATGCTTCTCTGCAAATTATCCCCTCATGTTTAAAAAAGAAGGCAAAAACCCCAATAACAAACACATTCAGTGTCGAGCTATGTTACTGTACTTGCCAACTTGATGAAACCCTAGTTTTAAATTTAAAAAAAGAAAAAAGAAAAAAAGCAAATCCATTAAGGGCAAACCAGGGAAAAGAAGACCTACTTGTAACTATTATGTGAAGAAATACAATCTATTTCTAATAAAAAAAAAACAAAAAACAAAAAACAAAACAAAAAAACCCCAAAAAAACAAACAAAAAAAAAAAAACCAAACCAAAAAACAGATGAAAGATTTTAACTGCTAACAACATATTTGACTTTACTGGAAGAACCTAATTCTAAGCATCTTCAGAATAACCCCTGAGGTAAACTCTCTAGGAGAAGGGCTTCATTTCATTCTACTCTTTAATAACTTCTGTGGCTACAGAGTATGCAAGGCATTCTGTTGATACACTGACAATACAGAGCAAAGCCTTTTCATTTACTGCTTACTTTTTTCAGCAATTAATGGAACCTTCTTCACTATTGCTGTCAAAAGCTGCTGGACATTCTCCAAATATTCTATGCTGCAAGGGATAAAAAGAATCACAGTGAAGATTGCTGTTGAAAGCAAAAGGTTTCAAAATCACTGCATGGTTTAAAGTCTTTAGCCCCAGGGCATCAAAAATAGCAATGTGAGGATAAACTGTTAGACCCCAAACCAGAGAAGGTATTTCAAACAGCCCTTCCTTTTGCTGAAGTGTCCACACGTGAAGCTGCATTTGTCAGGCTGAAGAAACTGAAGCCAGGCTGGGAGAAAAACCCTGCATTATCTCACAAGCTACAATGTTACCTTGAGGGGTAACAGTGCAGGCTGTCCCCATAGGAAACATGGGTAACTTTGTATTTATGGGACTGGACCTAACCAGCCAGAGCCTATTAAACTGGCAGGAACTGTCTTTTCCAATAGTTATCTTATAACAGATAATTTTCAGTGTGTAGTGACTGCAGGTTCATTCCTGTCTCTTACACACACCCTCCACCAGGGTAGTGTCTGCAGGGATACACTGAGATAACAAAACTTTACAAAACACAGAGACAGGGCAGTTGGAGGAATCAAGAGAAGAGACATCCTACACATTGCAAGGAATATGCAGAGAAAATTCTGCAGTCTGAGTACCAGTGAAAAAACACTAACAAGTACTTACAGAAGCATCACAAACAAGGCACTGGATTTCACAGCATCCAGTGATCAAACATTCATTATTATTTAATTCTAATTGTGGAGCAAAGCAGCCTTCACACACAAGTATAAGAACTTAAGACTTGAGGGTCCAGAAGGTGGACAGCTCTGCTTGTTTCAGATGCCCCTTTTCAGAGCTGCATTTCACTGGGCAGTGTGACCTGACTAAGGACACACAATGGCAATGGGACTTATACAAGCAGAGGATGATAAAGGGATTTTAGCAGCTTGTGATTTTAACAAAGCCCAAAACAACTGCAAATCTTCAAATAATTTTTTCCCTTTCATGAACCATGCACACAAATCCATTCACAAACAAAACATTGCAACACTGTCTGAAACAAATGCCACCCAACAGGATTAAGTACAGATACAGCAGTGTATGGGACAGATATTATAATGTATTTCTAGGTCAAAGTAGCACTACTGCACACATCCCTAAAACCATCTCCATTCCCCCAGACTTCAAAGATCAGAAATCCTTATAGAGAAATGAACAATTACTTGATAACATAATTCCCAAGTTCAGAGCTCTCTTCTGTTTTAACTGCTGCCTGGCCTTCTTGGGTACCCACAGAACTGCAGTTTTGTCCTGTTGAATCAGGCTCCATCTTAACTTCAAAGAAACAGAACACATTTTAAGACAAAAAGTACAGCCAGCTTGATAAAAGTACCAGACAGCCTTGTGAGACTAAAGGTCTTACATAACATCCCTTCATTGATTGTTTGCATTCTCATTGCTAAGCATGAACAAATCTGACTTTCAATTTTGCTGAAAGAGACCTACCAGAACATGGTCCCCCCAAAAACCTCCACATGCTCACATCTCATCCTTGTCAGAAAACCTGCATAATCAATTGCTGCTCTTTTGCATACGACTGCCTGATCTAAAGTGAACTGCCTGGCCAACCTGCAAACAAAGAGCTGGATAGAAAGCTACCAAGTTTTAACAAGAAGTGACATTTCAAAGTGACAACTTTTTTGAAGACACCACTGATTCTGACATGTGAACTTTCTCATGTCTGGGACAAACTCTGGTGAGACAGAAGCAGTGAGAGGTGTGCCAAACCCAAATAACCAGGCAGTCTGGTCAGGCAGCTGGGACAGAGAGAGACATGACAGTTGTGCCAGGACTGGACTTCAAGTGTGTCAACTCTGCCCCATGCTTTATTCTGGGAAGGGTTGTGTGATTCTCCTTCCCCACTGTGAGCACAGGGACACGTGCTGTCTGCATCTAGTGCTGCTGGAAAGCAACCTCAGTGCACCTGGCTGACAACAGCAGGACCTGGGGCTGAATGTCTGCTGCTCCATGCAGCTCTGCCAATATGGACTGAAACAATGACTGTTTAAGATACTTCTTTTAGTTTTCTAGAACATTCTCATTTTTCTCCATACTTGTCTCCATGGTGGGATTTGTTGAGGGGGAAGTCACTGTTAAATTCCTAGTCCCTAGTGTCATTTTAATTTGATTCAGACTCCATTAATAATGGAAATAAAGGAACCCACAGTCATGGAGCCTAGTAGTCAGGCCACTTGCATAAAGCAGCTCCAGCTTTTTTTTACTACTTGTCTTACTAAGAAATCCCTTTTTACCTTTGGCAATGGATGCTGTGGAGGGACTTGGGACAACTGTACTTGCTGCTGTGACTGCTGAAACTGCTGAAACTTTGCTGGCAGAAAGTGACTGTAGCACTGGAGATGAACAGGAAAAAAAAGGGAGGGAGGCAACAAAGAAGAAAAAAATCAAAATTCATACACTTCGACAAATTGACATTTTCAGAAGCAACACACTCCTTTTGCAGCACAAAGTTTAGGGGTGAATTCCTTGCTACAATTTCTTCTATCTCTACTTCCATGGACCATGTATGCCAACAGTGACCAAGTGCTACCCTGTGTCAAAGGAGATTTCCAAACACCATCTGTCATCCTCCTCTGCCCTTTACCTTTGTTCATAGGCATGAGTATTGTCTGAACACCTCCAGAAGCTGTGTTTACACCGAGCTGTTTAAGCTGGCTGGGA
This sequence comes from Agelaius phoeniceus, assembly GCF_051311805.1. Lineage (NCBI taxonomy): Eukaryota > Metazoa > Chordata > Aves > Passeriformes > Icteridae > Agelaius > Agelaius phoeniceus. The sequence goes on along the minus strand of NC_135274.1, from coordinate 2,886,767 downwards.
ACTGTCAGAACAGCCTGCTGTGGACTAGACTGATTTGAGTGGATTTTTAGCAACCCTGCAAGAAGAACGGAAGACAAAATGTTAAATAAAACACACCAGTTAGTTTATCTCCAGCTACTTCTGTCCCTTTCTGCTTGAAGCAGGATGGCATGTAACCTAGCAGTGCCACCCTCTTAACAAGCCACAGTTGGCTGAGCTGTCAGGACGAGTTTGCACTGACACAACGATGGCTCAGACGCCGTGGTGCTGCACCGCAGTGTGCACACTCTTACATGCTGCACAGCACTCTGAGAGCTGGAAAGCAAATCTCCTCATTACCTAAGGAATCGTCAGCAAAAGCTGATGTGAGAAACCTTTCAAGTGAAGCAGGCTCAGCAGAGTAAAACACTCTTGTCAGGAGCGGACCTTGTGCTGAAGGCTGTGCTAAGGCAGTGAACTCCAGCTCTGTTGTGCTCACACAGCTGCTCCCAGGGAGGTGACCCAGTGCCACTCACACCTCTGCAGTCCAGCTCAGCAGCATCCACTGCACTCAGCAGGGCACAATCCACCCTGCTCCAGCTGTGGGACAAGCCCAAGGCTGCTGTGCAAAGCTATGACAAAGGACACTCCTGGACTGAGTGTTGGGATTCTCTGTGCAACATGCACTGAACACACCCATAAGGATGGATAATCAGGCTGGGAAGGACATTAAACTGGAGACTGAACTAAATCCCTGATTTCAGTCAAGGCCAAAAGAAAAAGCAGAACATTCTGATATTAACAGCATTATCAATGGCAGTACTCAGTAACTTCAGGAGAAATCAGCACGACTCCAAGCTGTGCCACAGTCCCACAGCTGAGGAGGGCTCATCACCTGTCTGCCAGCTCTGTCCTCCACAAGATGTCATCTCCTTGTGATAATACCCCAAGGCACCCCAGCCAGCACTCTAACACTGTGGTTTGGGCCTATGTCCATCCTTTCTACTGGTAAACTGGCTATTTTCCATGTAATTGTATTCAATCTGTAGCTAAAGTTTTCTTCAGATTGTGGAAATTTAACAGGCTTCTATTTTAAAACATTGATAACAATAAACTTCTTAATTTCACCATGACAATTTTAAAACTATGATTTGTTTTGACATTATTAGTAGTAGTTGTAGTAGTGAAACACAGCTGCCTTCCAAGTACTAAACATGCAAGTTCTGGTGAAGATGTCTTGGATTTTTCTTGGTTTTTAAGGATGCCCAGCACTGGTAAGGTAGGCTTTCACCTCCAGGCAAGAAGGCTCACCTAGTGCTACCCATTCCTTTGTGTGGGACACACTGATGTGCAGGGTAGGACAGCAAGGCTGTTAAAAAGGGATCTTTTCAACAAACACTATCAGCCTGCTGGGTGGGAGACACTGCTTGATACAAATCAAGGGCAAGTTTCAAATACTTTTCAAAAAGTTGCCTTTAAAAACACAATCGTTCAGAATTTTAACAGTTCTGAGTTTGTCTTTGTTATTACATTGAAATAAGTGTTTTATATCCACTGTTCCTTCTGAGATTCTTGAAGAAAGAGTTTTACATAATGAAGTCAATGCCTTGGGTTATAGAAAAACCCCAAAACAAAATCTAGACAGCATTCTCACATGTAAATGGGAGTTTTAATCTGGAAGTTATTTAATTTGGCTTATTTCCTCCAAAAAACCCACCTGGCTGCTTTCCTTGCAAAGAGAAAAACACTGAATTGCTTCCTGCAGGACTCTGTCAGTCTTGGCAATCTATGCTGTTTATTTTCAAGCTCTGGGTAAAATATACCCATGAGAAAAGAAAAGTTTGAGTAGAGAGGACACAAGAAGAACTGCTTCAAAAAGACACTGTCAGATGAGCTCAGTGTCACTTATTTTCTCTTTTCTGTATTTTTACTCTGCCTTCACTTCCTAAGAAACCACTTCAAGCGAACAGAACATGCCAGCAGGTAAATTAATCTAAACAAAAATTTCCAATTTTAACTCATTACTCCCAGACCTGCTGTATTTGCCCTCCCTGACATGCAAGATGATGGAAATACAATAAAATTAAATAAGGAGAACTCACCTCCACACAAGGGCATTCCATTTTTATTACCTCATTTTTATTAACTTGAATGATCCAGATCCAGCCTAGCTCACTGTACTTAATGAATTTGACTTCAAAGGCTCCAGTTCCCTCTAATCAACATCTCTCTCCTTTTCAATCCCAACAGAGCAGATGCAAAGCCTCAGAGACAAATTCTGCTCGTTCTCTGCATACAGTGGAGTTTCACTTTCACAAACTAATCAAGTCTGCAGTACTGCTGGTATCATGACAGTGACACATTCTGCTCCTGACGGGCAAAATGCATCTTCTACAAACCTGGCATGAAAACTAAAATCCCCCTCCACTACCAAAGGGCAACTTCTGCTGTTATTTGTATCAGATACAGACAATGCCAAAAGGATGCTGAATTATTAGAAATTTCCTTGGCTAAGCCAAAAGTTATGCTAGAAAGGTGTTTTAGAAAACATGAGTTTCACACACTCACAGATACAGGTGACTAAATTCTTCCATTTACAGTGAAGACATGTACAGAACTCACACCTGGATTCTAACTTTCTCTGGGAAAGGTGTGAAGGGAGTTTAATACCTGATACTGTAGCTTTTCCTGTCACAGGTGTTGCTGTAGTCATCAAGGAAGCAACACTTACAACACTGGAGGTCGCAGTCTTATTCACTGCTGATGAAGTTGGCTGGCTCTGGCTTACACAGATTTGGTGCTGCTGTCCAGGTGCCTTTGCTGCAGGAGCTCCAGCAGATGATGAACTGGAAGCTGCATTATCTGTTTGCTGCAGAGGCAAATAAGAAGCAGAGAGAAGCAAATAAAAGGCAATAAGAGGCAGAGAGGGATAACAAATCCCTTTTCATGTCACAAGTGATTCAAAAGTAAGCAGAACAAGGTAATATAATAAAAGTAGCAAACCCAAATTTTTATCTATCAATTGTTAGGAAGCAAGAGATTCTAGAGCTCATAGCCAAAAGCCAACAGACAATGATGGCACATAGAGAATGGAGGCTGTTGGCAGCATGGCATCAACTCTCCACAGGCACTTGGGAGGCACAGATTAGGGCTTATAGTAAGAAACAGGCTCAGAGTGAACTCCACACTCTTCACTGTGCTGCCTCCTCCCCTCTCCATGCAGCTCCACTCCACATGGACAGCCTGCATCAGCTGGGTCCATGGCTGCACCCACTCACAAGGGCATTCACTTCAGGAATGCAAATGTTCTGTGTCCTGCCTCCCTGTGTGCCAGAGCAGCTCCCTGCCAGGCTGCAGTGCCACAGCTGCCCTGGCTGCAGGGCAGTGACAGCCCCTGCACACAGCCAGGGCCTGCAGGCACTGCCAGCCCCCAGCACTGCTGCAGCAGCTCAGGCACCCGGCCCTGGGCAGTTCCTGTGCCCCCAGCAGCACCCACAGGCTGCTCAGAGCTCCTGGTACAGGGAACAGTCCCTGTACAGCAGCAAGCTGAGAGCACCTCCAGGGGAGAACAGCTGTGCAAATCCTTTCTGGGGCTGCCATGGCAGGAGTGCAAGCAGTGCATTACAGAACACTGGCAGTGCTGTTCCTCACCTGGGCCACCCCATTGGAGGGCAGGGCCACGGCAGGAGCAGCAGCTGTGGTGATGACACCTCCTGACACCCTCAGCACAGTGGTGCCAGGTTTGGAGAGCTGGGATGAGGCAGGCACTGATTTTATAGACCCATCTGATATTTTCACCAGTGATGTCTGTCCAGTGGATGTAGCCTTTGAGAAAGAATGCAGCAGAAGGAAAACAGAGTATTAGTTAGGGTTTTAAATTATTTTAAAAACCCAAATCAAATCAGAATAACAACAACAAAACAAACAAGAGAAATGCTTTTTATATTACCAGAAAATATTTTCAAAATACTTTTGCTGGAACAAAATTATCACCTCAGAAATCAACTTTCAAAGTGTTGACTTTGCAAATATCTGTCTACCAATCTTGAATTTTGGATAATCAATTGCAAGTAGTCTTAGGGAGTCTGAATTTCATAGAGACTACTTGGTACTTTTTAACAGAAGGATCTCTGAGAGGTACCAAACCCAAAGATTTTTAAGAGCTTTAGCAGGTGACCCATTTCTGAAGTTCAAGTATTTAAGTACATTTTTGCACCTGACTCTATTCACTTTTCCAATTCCATTTCACTAAGAATCCCAGAGCCAACTGACAAAGCAGCAACCCCAAGCTTACAGAGATTGCAAGCTGACCCCCTCTGAGAAGAGAAAGCTGGAAATCTGTAGTCTGATGAAAGTAAGCCTTTGTGTGCTGTCCTCATCGTGGTACAGCCAGCACCACAATTGTACAAAACCCCACATCAAACCAACTATGAAAGGAAATGCTCTCAATAATGTGTGGCTGTGGTTCCTGTACTTTATCTGACAAAACCAGTAAGAGAGAAACACATCAGCTGCACATTACCTGTGTAAACAGAGCTGTTTTCTGTCCAGTTATCACTTTTAGGGCTTGTCCTTGTGTGGAAGATGCTCCAACTCCCACACTGCCCTGCACAACTGATGCTGGAGTCAGCTGCTTCCCAGAGCCCTGAGGTGAAGGCTGCCCAACCAGAAAGGTGCCCTGCTCCAGAAAGAAATCAGGGAGGTCAGCACTTTGAAACACAGTTATGAGTCAACAGAAATTCAGGAGTGTCAGACAAAAGTAGGAGTAACAGATAAAAGCTAAGAGTAACAGAAAAAAGGCTGTGGCTATAATGTAGCCACTACAACATTTGATCTTCTGAAACCAGGCACTGCTAACTACAGGGGATAGCCCTGCACTGAGAGCTGGATGCAGCCTTCTTGCTGCAGAACACCTTGGATGGAAAAAGAGCAGAAGAAAAGCCAAGTAAATTCCAGACACCAGAGTCCCAGGACATCCACCAAACACCCTGAAATGCCAGTGTGCTTCCACTGAGATGTGCCACTGACCTGGGGTGTCTGCTTCAGGATGTAGGATGTGTAGGTGAGGTGCTGTGACAAGTTACTGCTTGTGCTTTGGGTTCCACCTCCTCCTCCTCCTCCTCCTCCTCCACTATTTGTAGAAGAACCAGACTGAAGACCTGTAACCAGAGGATAAGACTTGACCCTTTGGTAATCAGACAGTGCCAGCTGCTAAAGCATCCCTGTATATACAAGAATTTGAAAAGACTTTGCCAGACATTTGGTGCCACGTGTTTTGCAGTCAAGCAATGTCAATATTGAGTAAAGAAAAGTTCAGCTGTGCTGCTGTGCTCTCTTACAGCTCAGCTAATGCCACAAACAAGAGGAGCTATTGGGGAGATAAGGAGGCCTGGTGGACAAGCAAAGCTCATTTCAGGCTGTTTTGAACTTTCTATAAAATGAAAATGCTGTCCAAAAAAAGAACAATCTTTTCATCACTTTTTTGCAGGTTCTGGATGTGCAGCAAAAGCTCTGGAAACACTGAATCTCATTGGTTTCTTAATTTTAATTTCACTGGCTGTCAATGCAATTTTGTTAACATAATAACAGATCATGGATACCAAGCAGTGGTAATTTGCAGTGACACTTTGATATTGCTCTGTCTCCAGAAGGAACAGCCTGAACAGTGACTTTTTGCAGTCTCTCATCAGGAAACAAGGGTAAAAAAAATACTTATGGCTCTGCCATAAGCATCACGAGTATCTGATCTTCCCTGGTGCCAATGACCTTATCAAAGCTGGACTGCCCCAGCTGCAGGTTCTACACTGGGAGCTCCATTCACAGGCCCATTAACCAAAAAACCATTTCTGCATTGAGAGCACAGCATGAAAAGCAGTTTCACTGAGAACAAAAGCCACTTGTGAGATCTCAGCCTTAAAAAGCACCACATATGGGTTGTTGTGAACAAAGAAACCCTATCCCATTACTGATTTCCACAGCACCAGGATGCTTTCTACCAAAAATGCCCAACATATTAATTATGCAGTGATTACGTTATTTAACTCATTAGATTTCCCTGCAAGACTAACTAGCATTATTTGTGGCTCTCAGTATGGCTCCCTGGGGTATCAGCAGCAGTTTTCCTTTCCCAGAAGGGTTCTTGCTGTTGGTGGTGAGGTACAGCTTGGTGCCTGGTGGTAAGTTTGCCAAGTTTGCCAGGTTGGTAGCTGGTAACTGCAGTGTAGCCATCACTAGAAAGAGAGAATAAAAATGAATAAACTAGCTGCTTGCAGAAAGTAGTATGCACTGAAATCTGCACAGGATGCAAGTACTCAGTGACATGCAACCAGCCCTCAGTAATCCCTGCTGAGCTGCTCTAACTGCAGATTAACTCCACCAGCAATGCACAGACACTTTTGTTAATAGGCCTGGAAAAAACCTCTCTGTGTGCATTCCCACTTGTGGCTGCAGGCCAAAGCAGCACAGCTGTGGGGTCTGCAGCCTTCCTGCAGCCCCAGGCACCACACAGCAGCTTTCCAACAGCCCAGAGCCCCAGCCTGGGCTCAGCTACAGCTGCTCTGAGCACATGCACACAGGGGGCTTCTGCCTATACTCCTGTACCTGTAAGCACTGGGCAAGATGTGGGCATGAAATAGGGACACTTTGGCTCTGGCTGGCTGGATTCATGGGGAAGGACCATGATGCCAGGCCAAAATGTGAGACCTGGCTCTAGGAAAGTCTGCAAGGTCTCCTGCACATTCCCCAGCATATCCATCTGGTCTCCACTTCCAGAACACAGCATGTTTTAAGGCACTTGTGCTCTCTCTTCCCCCTTACAGATAATGAATGAGCATTTTCTTTATTATTAATCTCAGCCTGAATTTTCCTACAGAGCTCTCTACTCACTTCCAGGTGTTTCAATCACACACAGTTATTTGCAGCTGAATACATCATTATAGACCCATCACTAGCCATTAACAAGGTACAACATCACTCTACCTGAGCCTTGAGATGTACTTTTCAGAGTCCCTGTGGAAGAAACCTGTGCCTTGGTTATGGTCTGCACGGGCTGAGCCACAATTGTCCCTCCACCTCCACTGACGATGGCTTTGGCTACACCTTGAGTCACAACCTGCTTGGAGCCAACAGCCTTTGCCACCGAGGAGCTGGACTTTGCCACGAGGATCTGACCACCACTGATGGCCACCGCTTGTTTCACCGTCGACTGCAGCGCGGAACCAACGGGAACGCCAACCACCTGCAACACACAGGGATGGCATGGGATGGGGCCCTGCTGGCCACAGCATCCTGGGAACCTGGCTGGCAACACCCCCCCATCATCTCCAGGCATTTCAGGACGTGCCTGGTCACGAACAGAAGCTCTTCACTCAGAACAAAATTAAATCGGCAAGAGGCCAATCCCGAGTTAAACGATAAACTGATAAACCCAGCCAGGACCTCAGCGCGCCCACTAAAGATTAAGTTCATTCAAATCACAGGGCAATTCCTTTATTTCTGATTTATAAGCAATGGCTTAATTCCAGCTGAAGATAAAGCTTGCCTTGGTGAATTAAAGAGATGTAGAAATTCTGTTTCAACACATCCATGGGAACAGATTCCCTGGGAAAACTACAGCCTCAAAGCAGAACGCACAAAGTGCTTCAATTTTATGTGTTAATGGTAACTGCAGTGGAACATGAGTTTTTGCATACCTGCTCAAACAGGCAAGAAAGGCAGCAAAAAGAACAAGGATATGTTGCAAATGCAAAAGAAGTATTTACTTATGCAAACATGAAAGCTGTGTATGTTATCTCTAGTGCCTGGCACGTCATTTGACTCTGTCCACAATGGAAAGAGGCAAGAATGGAGACAATTTCTGACACATCTGTCATCTTGTCACTGCACTGTGCCTTCTCAGAAGCTGTGTCACTCCTGGCAAAGCAGGACTGCACTGGCACGACTCCTACAGTAAAATGCTCAAGTTGCCACTCAAATAGGACTTCTTTCACCTAATCCTACTCTGCTCAGCCTCCACCTCACTCCCTATTTGTGCTGTTCTCTTATGTTGCAGGCCTGCATTCGCAGGAAAGAATTCACCTTCTTTTATGGAAAGACCTGGATGAGTTTCAGCAAGAGCTGCTGATGGCAGCCCAAAAGCACCTACACCCCACTGTTGCAACAGCTTGGACAGAAGTGGGTGAAGTCCCTGTACACAATAAAATGTAACAGTGCCTGCTCAGCCTGCTGCCCTCCCAAGCACTGCAGGGAAGCAGGACAGGAGCCACTCTGCACACAGAACCCAGCCACCCATGGCACCGCCACCTGGCAGCAAGGCACGAGCAACCCTGCTGCCCTGGAGAGGCACCAAGGGCTGCAGGAACCCCACAGACAGCTGCCAGCACCCCAGAGACGCCCAGGTGCCCTTACCTTGGACTGCACGGTCCCCTCGCCGCTGCTCACGGCGGGTTTCTGCGGGGACAGGGCCAGCATGTGGCTGCCCTTGACGGTGACGTACTGCTGCAGCGAGGGCTGCGCCGCGCCCGCCGCCGGCACCGCCGCCTGCTGCGGCAGCTCCCCGGGCTCCTGCTTGATGATCACCTGCAGGGGCACACACAGTCACACGGACAGCAAACACCCTGCATGCCTTAGGACTTCAGCTTTTATCTTTTCAGAGCCTGTACTGCATCAGGGCATCGCTCCAAACTCCACACAGAGTTCACAGTTTGTCAGACAAAACAATCCCTCTGGGCCTGGGAACCAAGGACACCCCACAGCCTCAGGACCCAAAAAGTACAAACAAAAGTGAATGGGGGGAGCAAACTGGGGGTAAATGACTTCATTAGCTGAAGATGTAATTGGAGGATTAATCCCTGATATGTAAATGGACCAAACTTAAATTGTCTGAAAAACTGGTGCCCATTGTCCAGCTTGGGTGTAGCCCCTGAGAGGCTTCTGACTGCCCAAGGTGAAACTGTTTGAAGGCCTTCAATAAATCCCCACTTTATTCTCTGGATCTTGTCTAGCCTCTGCTCTAAGGAGCCACTCCAAAACATCCCCTTCAACCACTGAAGACTGCTGTGGAGCAGCCTGTCTGCAGGGAAGGGCAGGCACACTCTGAACTCAGACGTGGTGCTCACCACCACAGGGACCCTAACTCAGCTCCAAGTGAGGGCTGCTCCCACACAGCAGTGGGGTGGTGGGACAAACTGTGACAAAGCAGTCCCCGTTTTAGAGGTGGTAATGGAAATTAGAGAGTCACAGCAACTGCTGGTAGTGTTACAATTACCATTCATCCTGATAAGGGACTTTTTGTAAAAAAGCAAAAAACCTGAGTTCTTCAGGCCCTACATCTCCACACAGAGCCACGACACTTTAAAGTTACAAATTCATGTTCTGAACCTGTTTTTTATTTCTCTCCTGGAATGTTACAACCAATAGCTATAGACACTGTAAATTATTACAGCTCACATACACACATTCTCTTGTGTGTATGTTTTATGTTTCCCTTACATCTAACCTCTAAGGGCAGCGGCATAAAAAAGCCTCTTTAGGGTTTTTATCCCCTATTAGATTGTTGTAGGTACTGTAACTGGTAGGAAGCATTCTTTCACCTTTTACTTGGATCACCTAACATTGACAGAAACATTTTATATTCCATGTGGTAATATTTAAGGAAATACAGCCAGAAGCAGCGACATCTGAAATTCACAAATCACTGTTACAATTTTTTAAGAAGCTCCTGACAGATCCATTGCAGTTTACTTCTACTGCATCCCATTAAATATAAGCTTTCAAAATATCAGCCTGAACACAACAGTTATTCAAAAAAGAACCCCAGAAAGGACAGAAGAGGTGATAAAAGGCAAGATCCCAGGTACAGCAGAGCCACAGGGAAAGAAAAAAACAAGACACATTTTTGAGAGATACTACAAAGCCCTGAGCAGCAAGATGCATCTTCCAGTAAGAGTTTTACAAGCACTGAAGTTCCATGGTTTGTGGCACAAGTCAGCAGGAAATGGCACTGCTGGGCTGCCTGTGCCAGCACAAAGAAAGAAGGAAGGATACCTTTGTAAAAGCTCCCAGTCCTCCAGTGACTGACTTGGGGCTCTGCACCTTGGAATGGCTCCCAATGGGACAAAGGGGTGGCATGGTGGCAAAAAGAGAATCCTCCTGCTGCAAATGAAAAGACATGATGCAAAAAATCAGTGATATGTTCAATAGGAGAAATGAAACAAGTGACTGCTAATAAAGGGCAGCATGGACCATCTGGGCAGGCCAAATTACCTGTGCAAATAGGACATTTCCAAAAATCAGTCAACACTTGAGTAAAAGGAGTCTAACTTTCTGAATATAACACACAAAGCAGATTTTAGTTGGCAAGTTACATCTCCAACAGCAGTAACTGTTTCTTACCATGTCATACACAGGCAAAAATATTGACTCACGTTCTCTGATCAATTTTTTATATAAAAGTATTTCACTTAAAATTCAAATAGGCTGAGGGGACATCTTAGCAATGCATACAAACACCTGCTAGGAAGGTGGAATGAAGGTCAAGCCAGACAACACTCCATGCAAGGACAGAGTCAATGGGCACAAACTGAAATACAGGAAATGATAAGGAAAACTTTGTTGTTGTTGATGGTGACCAAACAAACAGGTTGGTCAGAGAGGCTGGGGACTCTTCAGCCTTGAAGATACTCAAAACCCAACTGGACACACTCCCAAGGAACCTGCTCTATTTGACCCTGCTTTGAGTAGGAGTGGTTGATCTCCAGAGGTCTCTGCCAACCTCAATCATTTTGTGATTTTACACACAATCGCTGAGAGAGAAGACAGTGTAAGAAGAAACAAGTTATGGATGAGAAAATTCTTCTCTCAGAGGAGTTCATGCTCTCCTCTAACTGGAACGATGCAGTGGCACACAACCCTTACAGACAGAACTCACCATTTGGCAGAAACAACAAACATTAGGTAAAAAAACATTTTGTCATCTGCACCTGGCACTTCTGGGTGTGAGGTCAGCAGAGAGGCCAAGTGCATTTAAGAGAGTTTGTTACAGTGCAACTGCTCTCTTTTACAATCAGTGTGAACCCCAAAGCCATGGTTACACAATCACTTGGCCCATCCTTGGATGGATCATGAGCAGAAATCAGGCCCTGCAACTCCTGGCATCCTCTGGTACTGACACATGTGGCTGCAAACCATCAGTTTTCCACAGATTGGCTGTCTGCTCTGGTCACCACACAGCTGCACAACTGCTGGCAAATGGGAGGTGTGAAGACAAGGCACAACCTGTCCTCTCTACTGCAGCTGCATTTGAGACTGGCTGCAGAAACACAGCCTGAAGTCATTAAAATAAATACAGAAAACTAGCACACAGTGAAGAGATGAGAAGTGCTGAGTTATGCACAACCTGTAAAATATCCCACTGAACTATCAGCCACACTCTTCTCTTTAAAGAAGCCCTAAAATTACAGCTTTTCCACCAACCAGAAGACATAAATCAAATAACATTTCTGTTTGCAGAAGTATGACTTCTGTGGGTTTTTAAAAATATCTTCAGTATTTAATGTTGCCCTGGAAATACAGAATTCAGCTGTTACTAAAGATGTGTGCCTACTTTGACTCATTGAAAACTTTTCAGAAAAAACTGTCCCAAATCAGTGAAAAATAAAGAAAAATGAACTATTTTCACATAGTTAAGTGAAATCCATCTGAGCACACAGGTTTATAAAATCTGACTGCCAGCTGCACACCTGACACTGAAAATGCCACTCCAATGAACTGCTTCAGACCAGTCTGCAGCACCATTCTCCAGCAGACACAGGAAGCATCTCAGCTCCAGATGTGAGGTGATTTGCTCTCTGCAGGCTGCCTGGCAAGCCTTCCCCTCTCTTAAAGCATCTCCTGCTTTAATGCTCAGACATGGAGTGCTCCTGTTCCAGAGCACACCCACCAGCTGCTTTCAGAGCCTGGCTGACGCCACTTCCCTGCCAGAAATATCATCCCTAGCACAAGATGAGGGGAAGATTTTATGTGAGACAGTTCAGCTCTGTACCTTTTGGGCTTTGCAGATCAGAAGCATGAACTGTATTTATTGCTGTTTGTTTACACATCCAAATGTTACTCCAGTGTTTACACAAACATTTTTCTAAATCCAGACAGTTGTAAAACCACTACATGAGTTATTTTCAGGCTGCCTGGAACAGCTGCTGTACAAAAATAATGAACAGAGTGAATGTTTTGAGGTAGGCATCTCTGGTTTAATCATGCTCTGTGACTAATAAAGTGAAGAAGATCAAAGGCAGCTACAGAAAAGCTTTTTCTGAAAGATAAAACGTTTGGGGAACTATGCCCTCCATGGATCTCCTTGCAGAGAAGCAGAAGTGCCTGTAACAGATATGGAGGCAAGCCTAGTTAGAGCTGCATGAAGTGACACTACCATCTTGTATAACCACCATGTTCTCCTCTGGCTCCATCTGTTACACAGTAACCCTTCACAGGAAATGACAATCCGAGAACTTGCCTGAAGTGCAGAATTTTTAATGCTAAAAAGTGCCATTTAATAGAAAGCTGGACTGTAAAAGGGAAGTACACAGCTAATGAGAACATTACCTTGACAGCTGAGGTGCCAAAGCTGCTGCCATGGGTCTTTGCCACAGGAGATGCAGTTCCATGAGAGGCCTGACAGACACTGCTCAGTTTGCTGGTCGGGCTCCCTGAGGGCAGGAAACAAAGCAGATGCTGGGTGAGGGCTGGGAGCAGGGCCCCTGCACACATGAAACCTCCTCTAACAAGGAACAGGGCATTTCATTTCATCTGCATTCTGCAGCAGGAACATCAGCAGGAACCACCACGGGCACAAAACAGATCCAGCACTGAATTTCACCTGCAGGAACCAGGCCCCAGAGAAGGGGCTCTCCACCCACTGCTCTGTGTGCTGCAAGCAGGTGGTCAGGAGCCTTCCTGCCTGGCTGAGGATATCAGCTATGGGTGCAACCATGAAATCAGGACAGGTGCAAAGTCCTCTGCTGCCCAGAAGCCCCTGAACCCACACTAGCCTTGGACACTGGCATGGAGGAAGGCTTGGAGAGAGAAGGAAAAGAAAGGCCACAAAAGGAGTGAGACAAAGTGAGGAGTAACAAGAGCAAAGGACAGAGTGAAAAAGGTAAAGGAAGAAACAGAAACAAGGAGTGAAGGCATCGAGTCACCCGTGGCAGATGCTCTTGCAAAATCATCAGACTCACACATGTGCCCCAGCACTCCCCTGGCCCCAGGATGGATGGGGCTCCAGCAGTAAACTCACCCTGCACTATCAGTGTGTGCACAAGACTGCTCTCAGCAGCCCTGTGTGCTGCTCTTGGGCTGCTTTGGCAGTTTTGTTTGTTCAAGAGACACCAAAGCCACGGATTACACACATGAAAGCAAAAATCCAATGTCTCATACAGCTGTGCTACAATCCACCCTTGAGTTTAGAAGTAAATGAGCAGCCATTTCTGAGAGTAAGGGCTTTGGGAAGGCTGGCTTTCACAGAGCATGAAGATCTCACCCCTTCTGTTAAATACAATCTGCAGCCTTATCAAAAGTGTCCCAGTGACTTTTCTGTAATACACATCATGCTCAGTCCAGCCTGGCTGCTGCTGCCAAACAGTTCCACAGACCCTGCTGCAGCCTCACCCAGGGTCTGCTGATGAGGATCTCACAACAAAATCGTTTGGAGAGGGCAGGGCATCAACTTTCTGCTCTGCCACTGATGTGCTCTGACTGGTGCAGGATACAGGGGAGGCACAGCAGAGCAGGGAGGGACAGGCAGTCAGAGTCTCTGCCAGGCCCCTCTGTACACCTGCACTGCGGTGGGAAACTGCAGCTTGAACAACAACTGCAGCTTGAACAACAACTGCACTAACACTTGGACAACCCAACATTCTGCTGCATCTGCACATCCTATCCTCCAGGTACAAACCTCTATTAGAACCCAAAGGTTACCCAAACCATGATAAAACACTTAGGCAGAGGAGACAGTCAGGCTGGAGGTGAAGAAACAGAAAATAAGAGGCAGAAATCCCCCAGCCAATCAAAAAAACCCCAATTAATCAAACCCTATTGGTGAAACAGCATCAGTGTTACCAAGAAAGCCTAAAACATACTTAAAAAATTCAGATACAACTCCAACCAATGAACCTACCAATTCCCTCTGTGATGAAGTTAAAATGAACATGACAGCTGTGCTCCCTCAGATAAAGGGAAGAGGCATCAGTAAAAAGAATTTTTGTGTTTTCCAGCCATGACCAGCAAATGGTTTGTGTTCCATGGATGATGCACTCCCTCACTTGGCCCTGGGCATCCTGCTGGGAAGCACACACCTACACAAACAAGTGTGTTCTAAAATAGACAGCAGTGCTTGGCCATTTATCACAACAAATAAATGACTTCTAAGGGACCTCTCCTGCACCTCACACAAACATTGACTGACTCCTCTATCCATCACCTGTGTCCTGCAGTTCAGCCCTCCCTGTGACCCCAGGCTTTTTTCACCACTGAGGGAATCCAGTAAAGAGGAATCCAAACCAGCTGGAATTAGACCAGGCAGAAGCTGAGAGCAGTAAGAAAATCCAGCATGGCTGTTCTCCTGGTAACCAGGATCTCTGTATTTCAACACATCTACTGTGACCTAAGACTGCTCTGGCAGTCACTGCAACCTCTCAAGCTCTTTGCCATATCCACACCAGCACTGTCACCCAACCCCCTGTGCACTCTTTGTGTCTGAAGCTGTGCACCATGGTACACATCACTCTCTCCCCTTCCCTTGTCACCTGAAAAGAACAGGCTCTCTTTGAAGAGGTGTCTGTAGTTGAGTTTGGCTTCACTCTGAGCTGTTTCCTACAGGCAGCAATGCTCAAGCCTGAGATCCCCTCAGCCACACACACAAACCAACACCTTCCCCTTTCTCTGCTGAGCACTGTTCATCTCCACGAGCTCAAACTCTGCAGTTGTACTGCTCATTCTGAAGGGAGAACAAACCTGAACAGGTGACACTGAGCCACTGCCTTCTGAGGTCACACTACACACCTGTGCTTGTGGCTGCTGCTCCAACTTGTCCAGGCTTGTCCACAATAAGATAGGGGTTATTGAGGACTGAGCTGGCAGAGCCTTGCTTCATGTGCACCGGAGTGGACGTTGGGGTACGAGGTAGCGGAGATGGACTAGGGGTCGATATTGGAGAACCTTAAGAAAAAAAGTCCAATGCTTCTAGCTTGTAAATGTTGTCAGAACATAGAAACATGGCAATTGTAGTACTTTGGAAAATGGATTAGAAAAGGAGAGTTTTTTTGAGGATGTATTTCTCAGCCTGAGTGAGGTCACAGCACTTGGAGAAGGAAAGAGGAGACAGAAGAAAAGGAGAAGGCACATAAAGCACTATGGCTCATGGCTACCCTGCACATGCTCTGCCCACCAGGACAAGCAGGGCTCACAGGGAACCTGAGAAGCCATCTGGTCCACCCCTGAATCCTGAGGGATATTACCTACATCATTCTCACTGCCAAGACAGTGCACCCAAGGAGATGGAGAAAGAGAGCTGAGCTGTGTTGCCCTTGTGCAGCCCCAGGTACAGGCACTGAAGAGTGGGAACCAAAGGGTTCCCCTAAAAAGGCTCTGTGGAACAGCCCCAGGCAGCAGAAACACCCAGGTCCCTCACTGCCCTGGTCCCTCCACAGCTCTCACTACAGCAGGAACTCTGGAAACCAATCTGTAAAATGGGCAGGAGAGAGAGAAACTAGAGAAGAAAAAGGCTGCATGAAGAGGTAAACAAGAAATTCAGAGAAAAGGACTGGCAAGGAAGTGATCAGAGAAAAGAGACAGCAGCAAACACCAAGCTTCCCCCGTCTTTTAACCTACTTTCTTGGCAGTTATTGACAGTTAAAACAGAACATAAATGGTCATCAAATAAAATCCCTGTGTCTTATAAACTGCTTTGAAATCTCAAAGGGGTAACCCTTCTCAGCAGACAGCAGAACTTCAGAAAAATGTTTAGCAGGGAAACATTCAAATAGCAAAGACCAACAAAGAATAGTTCAAGGATTTTAGAAAAGATAGGATGGCCCCCTAATTCCTGCTTTCTAGGAAGCTTTGGAAAAAGATCAAGAGAAGAGCTTATAAAGAAAGAATAAAGCACTTGGGATAGGTTCAAGTGTAAATCAACCTGAGTAAAGTTTTAAGATGTCAAGGAATAATATTGACATTTAATTAAAAAAAACCAAAATCAAAACAAAACAACAAATCAGACACACTTTAAGAGAATTATTTGGGAGAAGATCACCAGAAATCACAGGTACTGATGGCTGGTGCTTCATCCTCTAGACCCTGAACACCAGAAAATGAGGAGCTGCAACAGGTCACCTTGCTGCTTCCCAGCATGTGCCATGGTGAGCTGTACAATAACACTTTCTGATGTAAAACATCATCCAGTGACTGGAATCACACCCAGGCAGGGAAGGGACCACAGGTGAAATGAGCAAAGCAGCACTTTGGCCATGATTGGTTCAGAAGCTGTCACACTGCCCACTGCAGCCAGCTGGCAATTTAATCCAACCCAAGGTGGACTTTGGGAAGACAAAGACCAAAGCTGCTCCATCTGATGCAATATGGCAAACACAAGAGGGTCTATTTGAGTCTACAGGGTTAAAACTAATTATTTGCCCAGTAATCAAGGAAAAAATTCTTCTTCATCCATCCCAGCTGTATGAAAGCACTGAGGAGAAGAATGGACTCTTCCCACATACAAAATATTCCACATGGAAGATGTGTTTTTGCCTGGGCCTTTCCATGGGTAGCAGTCCATTTCAAGACTATTTATTTCATACTTAAAAGCATTCAAGAACAGGGAGAGAACAGCTCTCATCCTGCTTTTCATCTCCTGTGAACCATTTCACTCTTGTATTTTTTTTCACTGAACATTAAGAAGTGTGCTTAGCTCCTTATTCTAGAGTTTCCTACTATCTGATGCTCAAGGACTGGCAGAAAACCAAGGGAAGGACACAGAACAAGTCCAACTTGTTCACTCTTGTTTTCCAGGGGGAGGCACTGGGTAAGTAAACTAACATTCACCTGATACAATCTTGCAACTCATGGTGATAGGCTGGAAGGATTTTCCTGGTGACTCTGCAGGGCTTGGACTCTGACCTTGAGGCACTATTTTACAGCTAGCTGCAATGGGTTGAAAGGCTGAATTTCCATGAGAGCCAAAGGCAACTTTCTGTGTGGCTAACTTGGTGGGAGTCCGTTCTATGGCGGATGGCAGGGAGTAAAAGGCGGCATGTCTTTCGGTTTCAGCACTCCCAGAGAATCCTGATCAAAACAGGGAAAAGAACAGAAATACTGCTTAGGCTGACACATCTGATTCCTCACTGTGCTCCTCTATACAAGCACAATTCAGCTATGACAAACATGTTCTTGAAGGAAGGAAGGAAAAAGCAACTGGTGGGAAGCGTTGAACAGGGAGAGAGTGAGGGAGGGGATGCTCCTGCTGGATCTGCTGGACAAGAAGAATAAAATGATGCCATGCACAGCCTGTCCAGCTGTGGCAGGTGATCAGCCACTTCCTACACATTTCCTTGGAATGCCCTTCCACTGCCCAAAGCTGCTGCTAGTCCCAAGTGTCCCTGGTTAGGGCTCCACAGGACCAAGGCTGGATCTCCTTTGCAGAGAATCTCGCAGTGCATTTTTTGGAGTAAGAGCTCAAGGAGACCAGAGACTGCCTTTTGAGCTGGGCTATGGAATCCACTTTATTTGATATTCAAGGAGATTAATTAACCTGGAGCTGCTGAGAGAAGCCACTGCCTGTCAGTGTAAAAAGGAGGTAGGCTTACTTCCTTCCTGTTGGCTGCAGCACTGCTCACTTAAAGATGCTACAAACCTTCCTGTTTGAATAAAAAACCCGTGTGCCTAAAATGTGGTTGTGTTTGTCCTTTTTTGGCCACAAGAAAAGACCACATTTAAACAGCAGACACTCTTCTTGCTGGGCCTGAACACCAGCAGTGGCAGAGCCTATCAGGAAGTACAGCCATGCATGGCACCAGCTTACAGCCACTCCTTCAACACAGGAATGTGGGAATGGATCAAGAAAAGCATCAGCCCATGCAGCATCTGACACTATTTGAAATGTAGATATAAATATATACCCTCTGGCTGTGTCCAGAAGGTTTCTCACACCAGAGTGTAACACACACCCCTGCATCTCAGCCCAGTTGACCAAGTGTTCAGAAAACAAAGCCAAATGCCACCAGAGGCACAGCTCTTCTATGTGACACAAACTCCAAATCCCACAGGGTATTCATGGGGCCAGCACTGCCTGTTCCAGGCAATCCACGTGATCCTAAGGCCTCAGCTGCTGCCCCACTGTAATGGATCCTGGCTTTCCTGATCTCTCATGGGAAGGGGAGAATAAGATCCCAATATGCAGAGATGCCATTGTCCCTCAGACAAACACACACAACGTTCTCAGTCTCTGTTCTCCACAGTGCAGTAATTACAGATACCTAGGGACTTCTGTTCCCTCACAGTCAGCTCATGTTAGGCACTATCATATAGAACTGAACACACCTCTAGACCAATTCCTTAAATGTATACACAGTCCCCTAAACATTCAGAACCCTAAAATCCCCTCTGAAAATAGTCTGCCAAAGCCAAAACTACAAATAAATACTATAAATAAACCACCTTTTTTCCAACTGCATCTGCTTTTCCTTATTCACTATGTTTTAGCAAAACAGAGCCTGTTCAACAAACTTCAGATAAAAAACCCAAACAAAACCAAACCAAAGTCCAAAACCAAATAATCTATAACGATTTCTGAACCACATTTCAGAGCACATTAAGGAAAATATGATCTGGGGTGAGCAACAAGCAGGTAGCACAGGCAACCTTTAAGGCCTAAGAGCAATTAAGAGGAGGTATCCAGCAGAGCCAAAGTTCCAAGAACTTCCATTTCACTGACACCCACTTACTTTACCTTTGTCCACAGAAGCATCTGGGCTGGAGTCCCTCAACTGTTTAATAGGTGAAGAAGCTTTGACTGGTGCTGGGATACTCAGTGGCAGTGATAAAGATGTAGGAACATCAGAAAGGTCAGACTCTGAAGACTGGGAGAAGAGATACTCCTCACCAAGGGAATGCCTGTGTAGCTCCACATCCACTACCTTCCAAAAACAGGAGACACAACATCAGGACTTGGTAGCTTGGCAAAGATAGAAAACCCAAAACCAACTATGCCTTTTTATTTTAATGCCTAAAAACCTCTCCCTTTGTTTCCCCCAACCCTACATAACATTTCCATTCATTTCAGGGACAGTTCCCAAAGGTCCAGCAGTACCTGAGCTACGATGAAAATCTTGCAGCATTGAACCCCCACAGTAAAACAGCACATCTTGGTCCAAGGGGAAAACTGAACTGTAAACCCAAAAGGATTCTGGAGCCCAGCTCTAAGCAGCCCACTAAAGGAAGGACTGCACACCCCTGCAGGGACAGGCACCAAACTGAAGCCTGCCTTTTCTGGTAAGGCCTTGAGAAACACACCACATGATCTACTCCTAAAAAGTGTTCTTTAATAACAGTAGACATTTCACATTAATGTTTTCTCCACAAACTGAAAAGCTGAAGTAATGCAATTTAACCATAAAAATTTCCACTCACTACAGTACAACGAGAGGAAAACAATATCAAGAAAACTTAAGAAATTTAGGAAACTACGGGTTATTAATTAATTAATTTATTTCAAGAGTTCATTTTCCATTAAAGTCCTAAATCTTGACAGATACAGAAACTTAGAAGTACTTAATATACTGCAAAATCTCAACAGAATAGTTGGATGATCCCTTGAACTTAAATTCTTTATGTGTAAGCTCTGCAGCAGATTAGAATGCAAATCAGAACATTCTGTACCAAAAGCTTCACAAAGCAATAAAATTTAAAGCCCCAGTACAAGCCAAGTTCTTTCTGAAGAGCTGGGAACAGCTCCCCTGAACCAAGGAGAAATGACTGTTGTCATGAATAGTGACAAGGTGTCATAATCCTTTCATTCAACAGGAGAGCAAAATCTACACTCTGTAAATTGTGAAATCAAATGGGTCTGACTCTGTGCTTAGTCCCATGCATCTTTTCTTTTTAAACATCTTTAGGGGAATCAAATCCATCCCACAACCCCCTGACTCACCGTTTCTGCACCAAGTGTCTGCAGGCCTGTGTAGGTCCTGTCCAGCTGGAAAAGACAATACAACATATTAGCCAGGGTAAAGCATTATATTAGCTAGAATTTATAATACAAATTGTTTGAAAGAAGCCTCAAACTATGTGAGTTGAGCAGCACTGCATCCAATATTTTGAGGCCATAAGGTCAGAAATCTGTGTGCTCTGGTAAATGCCCTCCCTCTCTTCTGCAAAAAATTCAGCCATGACCCAAGGCCCACACTAAAGGGGAAAGGAGCAAAAAAGTGGAAGGAAATGATATTGTTGAGGGAATATTTCCATCTAAGAGGAGTCCATCCTCAAGCAGTGTCCTTTTTTCTTCCTTATTCTATCAGGAGTAAGGAAATATAAGGAAATATTAATAATGAGAAAAACTCTGAGTTTTTAACTGAGCAGCACTAAGGCTGTGTTTACACTACAGTTTCTGATGATGTAACTGATCACACCAAGCCATCAGCTGAAAAAGAGGCATAACATCCCAGAGACACCTGTTAAAACACTGTAGAAGCAGCTGGGTTTGAGAGGTGTTGGATGTGCCAGGCACAGAGCAGGGCTCAGGTCACTGCATCCTCACAGCAGCCACAGGCTCAGAGTGAGAACAGCAAGATTTGCTGATCAGAGCTCCATGGACTGGCTCAGTTTTCTTCTGTAGGCTGAGTTTCCTTCACTGTCCATCACAGTGTTAATAACTTCTCCCCAAGTCACACCTCCCCTAATATATTTTACTCACCATCTCCATTAAATGTCCCTAAGCTGCAGGGGAATATTTTCAACCTCCTCTACTGGCTATATTTAGGGTTGTAATGAGGTACCTTATTTAGCAGGAAATTCATCAATGCAGGCAGAGTTCAAATAAAATTAATGCTGCTCAAAGCAAGAGGAGACTAACCCAGCTCAGGCCTTAAGTCCACTAATGCCAGGGACCACTAATTAAAAGGAAAAGGAGCAATGGCCTAGTTTTCCAGGACTGCTGCATACTAGAAATCCCAAGTGCTGCAGGGGTGAATGAGTTGGAAAAGGGAGCTTTCTTCAAAGGGAATAGGGAATCTCAGGCCTCCCTGCCCTCTCTAACAACAAAGATAATCATTAGCTGATGTGTGTCTGTGCTGAAGGAACAGAACAGACATGGCAGCCACTTTTCCAGCAGAAAGACAGACCTGAAGCACCCTGTTAGGATAAAGCTAGTGAAAACATGATAAAAATCTCAAATTTTAGGGAAAAACCAGGTAAGCATTGCTGTTCTGAGCACATTCAGCTCCAGCTGCTGCAAGGCTGGGCTCCCTCCTACTGCATCAACTCCATATAGCCAAGGTAAGAGGCTTTCCTGGATTTGTTTCAATTCTCCAGCTCAACTATTCATGAGAAAATAACCACCAGGACACTCATAACACAGAGAGGCAAAAGCACATGCACAAGCACAGCCTCTTCCAGATTATGCACCAGAGTTCATTTAAACACCTTTCTCTACAGTATTTTGTTTGAATACCTTCAAATTGTGTATGATATCAATCCTTTTGTTCTGGCTATCCTTGAAGTGTATCTGCACTCTCACTGGGAATTCTCCCCAGCCTCTCCTGGTCAGGTGAAACGGAGGTTCTCTGCAAACAAATGGTGATTACATTTTGATGCAGAAGTGGTACAGCTCTCACCTCTCTCCTTTTCAGAAAACCAAAGACTGTTTTTCTAGCTGACAACTAAAGCTATCATCAGGTCTGCTATTCACCACAGAGAGAGTGTAATCATAGCAATGAGAATTTTATGGCTTTGGACAGCTGAAAACACACTTTGATTTTACACAAGGGGACAGGGAAGAAAATGGTAAAGCACTGGTGGATGAGACATGTGGGAAACGAGTCTGGTGTTTTTAAAAAGAAGACAAAAAAGGGCTGTGCTATGTCAAATGAAAAGCACTTGGTTAAGAAAAGCACAAGTCAGCTCACTGCAAGGTGAGCTTCCAAGGCAGCATTTTGCAATCACTGCCTGCTGCTCCCTATCAAGTAGCAAAAAGGCACAGGTTTCATATAACACCAAGAGAACAACACAGGGACAACAAGGAAAAGTTAATCACTGTCATTCTCCAAGCTGAAAAAGAAGGATCTGTAACATTTACTTTTACTCTGTTTTTCAGCTTGTTATTGTAAAGGCAAATATAATTTTTTCACCAGAAAAAAAAATGCAAGAGGTTTAATGGCGATTTTTAATCCAGAACATTAATGCTCACTACAATGAATGAGACTGCAACACCAGGAATCTATTAACCAGATGGGATTAAAACAGAAGATAACCAGCACTGACAGCTGAGAAAGGCACAAAAAGACAGTAATCAAATGTCATTTGATATGTTACAGAAGAAATACAACAGAGTTTGCTTTTGTCCCGCTCAGGGTTGTCTTCCCAGAAACATTACTGAGCTGTACCAACACTTATTAACTCAGGAAAGTCTTCCTGGAGTTGCCTTCCAGGAGTTTAATTTTGCCAGAATGAAGTTACCATTGTGTACCTAAGCAGCCCTTCCCAGACTCCTCCCTCCAGGAGGTTGAACATCCTGTGGAGAATAATTTCTCTGGGCAGACACCAACTATGTGAAGGCATCCTCCCTCAGTCTTGTCCAAGAAGGAAGGATGAAAGGTGACAGGGCACTTCCCAAGAGAGAACCTACCCTCACCAGGGCCATTTGGAAACCAGGTGTGGGGTAAGGTTTGGGAGAGCACAGGGAAGCTGCCCTGCTCCTGTAGCACTGATGGGGAAGTCCTCAGAGTACAAAGCCAATGCCACTGATCCCACACCATGGAGAAATATTTTGGAGTGGGATATTTATGCCCAAACACACAGGTAGCATTAAAAATATGGGCAAATCAGATTGTGGAGATTCCTCTTTCTTTTCCACACTGAAATAGAGGGGTGGTAGAAAACACTTTGTTTAGCACCAGAAGCCTGAGCAGCAGACAGTGTATGTAACACAAACAGGAGAGCACAACCCACATCAAAAGCAAGAAATGCAACACCTGAATGCTTTTTCTCAGAAAGAAATTTAAAAAATCCTAAGCCAACAAACCTGTTTGGCACATTTGCTACACAAAAAACCTAATTTATTTTCACTACTATTTTGGAGTAAGCCAAGTTAAGCCAGAGGTTAAATACACACATGGAGTATTAAACCAGGAAAAGAAGTTGTTAATTGGCACTGTAAGCCTGGCAAGCATGAAGACTGGAATAATTCATTCTTACCTCACTTCTACCAGGTCATTAGGTTTGTAACTGGGGTGGAGGAAGAACCAAACTTTCTTGACAAAATGATTTATGCTGGGTTCTCTCCGAGAGCCTCGGACATACACCATCCATTTGTGGGTGGACTGATCATTTTCTTCTCTCTTGTCAGGGGGAATGTACCTGGCAAAGAAATTAAATAACAAATACAAGATAAAAATCCCAAATAGACAAATACTGCAAAAAGTACTTTGGGAAAGATTAGGCAAAAAAAAATTGGGGATGTTAAAATGCCTGTGGGAACCTTGCCCCCTGTACATTTCTGCTCATTTGTCCTTACTCTGACAGTTCATCCAGGAACAGATTCAGGACCCATAATCTACTCTAAATTTCTAACACATTGCCTCTGTTTTAATGCACAACTGCCATTTGACATTCACCCATTTAAACGTTTGGCTCTTAATTAAGAAGATTTAATTTGAACATTCTACTACTGTCAAATCCCTTATCCTGTCCTATTCTGAGCTATCAGGAAGCAAAACCACACCAGAACACAACATCAACAGCTCTGCTACCATAAACACAAAAAAATACAATTATTCTCAAATTTTTAAAGCAACTTCAGTCAATACTTTGTTCTGGGTCCAGCCCTTCAAGAAGCAATTCTGACTCAGTTTTGTCAGCAAATGTCTGATATATTCTGTGCAAAAGACTGACTTGAGTAGAGCAAGGATGGAGAGTTAAAACCTGGAATTGTCCAGTTTCCCAAAACTAAAGCCTTTCTTCACCAATTTCCTTGAAGATGAAAAGTTATACATATTTACCTCTTCTTCTTTTAAATATAAATAAAAACTGTATGAAATAATTTATTTAGACTATTCTGAACTTGTACAATTTTCCTCATTGTGGCTGGTGGTGCATTGTTCTCTTGGGGTTTTTCTTCTGTTTAAGAGACCCCCACATTGTAGCCATGGACACAATGAACTAGCCAAGTAATTCAATTAGCCAACACACTCAATCAGGATAACTTGCTTTTCCAAATTTTCAGAGCAGAACTTCTGACTTCTACCTGATCAAAAAAGGCTGAAAGACTTCTCTTCAGGGAAAGAGATCTTAAAACCTTTGCACACAAATAAAGTTATAAATAAAATAACTACTAAAAGACCAGTTCCTTCCACAACAAACCCTTATGCTGAGACCAGAGGAGGGCTGCCTTGGGTACTGTGATTATTCAAGGGTAACAGCTCATATTGTGACAGCCTAGCAATTTCATTTGTCTCCTAATTGTAACTTTCTATTCAATTTAATCCTGAAATAAAGGAGCATCCCTCAGGCTCTGAATACTAACTTGGAAACGTTGCCAACCACAATCGTTTTCTTCACATAAAGTCGTGAAGTTTCATCATTTGACAGTCCGGCATTTCGTTGTCCTGGTTTTTGAGAGCTTGAAACACCCGAACTGTCCTGAGGGTAGGGGAAGAAAAAAAAGGCAAACAAAAACCCAAACATTCCTCTTAAACATCATTTTGTTTGGTGCTAGAAAAGTAAGGTGGTGTTAAAAAAACAACCAAAAATCTGCATAAATGAAAGACCGATAAGGAATCATCCCTAAAAATACTTAAATTGCTCTCTAGGCACATTGAAGCAACTCAGGCATGTAACAATGCCTGGCCAAGAAAACACTGCATGGCTGTACTGAGCAGACATGGTGTGACATCCCAGGGAGCTGAGCCACAGCTTCAGCCTGGGTTTCAAAAGAACTGCCCCTGCACTATCTGAAATAAAACCAGGCATGCCTAGAATGGCATCGTGATGGTCACTAATCACAAACAAATCTCAATCACCCATGAGTAGGGGCTGAATATCTAAATCTTTCCCATTCCCAGCCTCTGATGCTCTGAGGGACTCTGGGGTTGCCTCACAGTGAAGAATTGAGGCTGGGTTTGAGACAGGAGAGCAGCCATAACCTGTCACTGCCATCCAGGTGAACCCACAGCCATACCCTGGCATAATAAATCCAGCCTCCCTGTAACACAAGCCCAGCTATCAAGCAGTGGCCAAGACTCCCAGCACAATGATCTGACCACCCACTATGCCAGCACAAGTGTTGTTTGCCTGGGACTGAGGCTTTTCTACAGCCCAGCTGGATGAAGTGTCTGGCTGGAGAGTAGGGACTGCCATCCTCCAGTGACCACAGAGCAGCCCAGAGGATGCACTGAGCACTCACCAGAGGAAGCTCAGTGTGGGAAGCACTGGATTCACTGAGGAACCATTCCCCCTCCTCTGCTAAGTCAGGGATGCCTCACAGTGGAGCAAGGAGTCACAGAAGGCTGGGATGGCTCCTGCTCCTCATCACTCCCTCAGCCTCCTCTGCACTGGTCAAAGATGCACCAGTGTGCTCTCCCAAGCAACACAACTGCTCCATCCATCTATGCCCCCAGCACAGAAACAAGTTCTACTGGCCTGGTGCTTCACAGCATAGGTGGGCCCACATTCTGTATGGCTCATCTGCCTTCTGCTACAGAGCCAAGGCAGAGCTCCAGCAAACTGCAGCCCTGCTGTCAAGGGTGTCGTGCTGCTTAGTGGAGGCAGAATCTCTGCTCCTTCTGCCATGTATTAGTGCAAATTATTCAGCTGCAGATGGCAGCCAATTCACTGAGATACACCCACCCCTGGCTCTACTCCTCTGGGAGGCCTGACCACTTAAAGGAACTGAAAGGAAACTGAAGAGTTTCACCTCGTTTCACATCTCACCTGCAGACACTGAGTGAGCCTCCCCAGTGGAGCTACCTGCAGCCAACAGGTGAAGCATTTGTGTGGCTGCACAGAGAGCCACAAAGGGAGGGACTGGATCCAGGTCAAAAATAACCCCCCAGAAAGCATGAAGGGACACTGACAGAACACACTTTTACTTGGGTCAGACTGGTTCACTTGAGGAAATGGTGCTAATGCACAACAGCAAGCAGAACCATCAAGAGGAAAAACAACTCTCTCCTGTATGGTTGCAAGTTGTGCACCCAGGCTCTACCAACTCACACTGCCAGGGTGAGCTAATCCTCCAGTGTCACTGTTTGCACTACAGGCTGCTGAGGAGGCCAAAGCCCTCCAGTGGATCCCCTGTTCTGAGCAATGCAGTCCCCATGGGCACCCAGAGCCAGGAAGCAGCATTACTCCCGAAAGCTCTGCAGGGAATGACAGACATTGCTCTCCTCTGCAGGCTCTACCCTCCCAAGCTGCCTTCCAGCAGTACAGCACAGCCCAAGCCCAGGCTGTGAAGCACCTCCTTCCCCAGAGGCTGTGGCCAAGGCTGGCAGAGCTGTGCTGACCCCACGGCCCTGCCAGGCCTGCTGAGCTCACTTTGGGCAGGACTGAGGTAAGAGGAGGTACCCACGTTACAGACACTTCAGGTGGCCTCACAGCAAAGCCAGGCTGAGGGAGTGGGAGCAAGCGGTTGGAGAGGGTAAGAAACACATCTTCAGCAAGGTGGGTGAAAACATGAAGAGCTCCTGGTGCCAGCACCGAGTCCTCAGAGCACACACCTCCAACAACTTGATCACCACTCGAGTTTTACTTTACCCGGGCAGCATTTCTGCTCTGTCTCTGGTCCAGGCTGTTTGTCAGCCGCTCGTCGGCGTCCAAGCTGCCATTGTCCTTGTCCAGGAGAAAGTCATTGTGCTGGGAGAGCGAGTCACTCTCAGAGTGGTTGGCAGAGGGGGTGTCTGAGCCCTGGTTAGCTGGAGATGAAGATCTCGAGGGAGATTCCAAGAACTTCTTGATTGAAGGGTGATTAAGAATTGTTGCGTCGCACGACCTGGTCCCCTGGAATGAAGAGGTCAAAAAGATCTGGTCACCATTCCCCCAGGAACATCTGGTCACCATTCCCCCAGGAACATCTGGTCACCACTCCCCCAGGAACATCTGGTCACCACTCCCCCAGGAACATCTGGTCACCATTCCCCCAGGAACATCTGGTCACCACTCCCCCAGGAACATCTGGTCACCACTCCCCCAGGAACATCTGGTCACCACTCCCCCAGGAAGGTCTGGTCACCGCTCCCCCAGGAAGGTCTGGTCACCGCTCCCCCAGGAAGATCTGGTCACCAGCTCCCTCAGAAAGATCTGGTCACCACTCCCTCAGGAAGATCTGGTCACCATTCCCCCAGGAAGGTCTGGTCACCAGCTCCCTCAGGAAGATCTGGTCACCGCTCCCTCAGGAAGATCTGGTCACCAGTTTCCCCCAGGAAGGTCTGGTCACCGCTCCCTCAGGAAGATCTGGTCACCGCTCCCTCAGGAAGGTCTGGTCACCACTCCCTCAGGAAGATCTGGTCACCAGTTTCCCCCAGGAAGATCTGGTCACCACTCCCTCAGGAAGGTCTGGTCACCATTCCCCCAGGAAGATGTGGTCACCAGCTCCCTCAGGAAGATCTGGGCACTACTCCCCCACAGCCCAGATAAAAACAAAGCTGTGCCAGAAGGAAAAAGTCAATGAATGAAGAAAGAGCAAATATTTAATCATCTGTCCTGCAGGAAAAACAGATGCTGCAGAAGATAAAGGTTTAAAAGGGTTCTACAGAACCAGCACCACAAATTGGATCTGTTCCTTCACACCTTTTGACCTCAGAAACACACTGGGTTTTGGAAGGGAGGACTGCAGCCTACTCAACCACCTAAAACATCCCTTTGAAAACAACCTCTTCCTCTGCAGCCACCTCCAGTCTCACCACACACAGGAAGGCCACAGCTGCCCAGCTCCTGCAGGAAAGCAGGACAGGGAAGTGCATCAGGCTCTTCAGCTTTGATACTCACTGGCAGCTTTGTCAACACCTATCAGGCAAGCTACACCCTGTCTGCTCCCAAAGCTTAGCAGGGGATAAGTAATAATGTGCTTAGGCATGCTTGCAAACTTTCCTGAAAGAAAGTCAGAGCTAATCTTACATCCTCCTAAACCTGCAAGGGGGAGGACAGGGCAGGCAAACGTTCAAATCTCTCTTGTTTTTTCATTACCATGACAAAGGCCCTTCTTTTTCTCTTGCATTTGCTTTTTATCTCTGAAGTAGAAGGAAAACATCCATCAACTCAAAACAAGTGTCCCCTGGCCACTTCTTGACCCAGGCACCAGAGCTCCCTGGCACTTGGGTGTGAGAATGAACCAAGTCAGCAGGAACACCTGTGCAGCAGCAGAGCACTGACAGCCTCCCTCCAGCTCCTGCAGCCACAGCTCAAAGAGGCTTCTCCCCTGCCCAAAGCACCTGCATCAGGGAGGCTGGAACAATTATTCATGGGGCAGTCACAAAGGAAAACAAATCAAGACACTGACTTGGGATTCATTTGTTGCTTTGTTTGTTTTGTTACTGGTTTTGTTTGTTTGTTTCCCTTTGCAGTTTTATTTTTAACCCACATTAAGTTCCCTGATTCAGAATTCTGCCAACATGACTGAGGGGGAGGCAGACAGCAGCATCACTGCAGAGCAGAACTGCCCTCGAGAGGTGGCAGCAAGAGTGGAGTCACAAACATTGTCCCACCTTGGCCTCTGAAGGACCATTCCAGAACTGCCTTTCCAATTGTCCATGACATGCACAAGCAGAGCAATTACCAACTCTCAATTACCAGCTTGGGAGTTAAAGCCATTTATCCAAAGGCAGGGACACACACACACAGCCTGTCCAAAAAAGCCCAAAGCCCAAACCAAACACCTCTCCTTTTGCTTTACCTCTAGTCAAGTAAAATGACCAACATCTTGTCCAATAAGTTGTGGGAAAACATAATAAAGCACAATCATGAGGAATCCCAAGCCTCAAAACTCAGTAGCATTGAGTTTGAGAACTGTTTATATTTATGAGAACAGGTCAGGAACTTGCAAATCATCTTCCCAGAAGTTCTGAATAAACTATAAAGACTCCTATTCTACCAGAAGCAGAAACAAGACACCACTGCCTTGTCAAACATACACAAGTCACAATTAAAAAGAGACAACAAAGAAAATTGAAATCAGCAACAATTTCAAAATGAAGGAAAAACTGATTTAACCAGTGTGCAAATCAGGACTTTTAGAAAAAAATTTAAAATGTAATCAAAGATACACCCATAAGCTCATAAAAACTACTGGAAAACTTAATAAAGCAAGGAGGCACCAGTAAGTTTTGTGAATACCTCAAAACAATTACAGAATATATTATTTCTGGAAAATGTGAAAATCACAAGGGCAAAAAGCAAACACCCTGCATGGGAGAACAAGAAGAACAAGGAACAGCACAGCTCCTGCATACACATGATGACAATGGACAAAGGCACTTACAAAGATTAGAACTTAGGTCACATTCTTCAGCTGCCTATACAAAAATCAAAGGGGGCAGAGAGCTCTCCAAGCCTCCCAAGGCTACCACAACCTTTTCAAACTCCAATTGCTCAACTCAAGTTCAGAGAGGGAAAAACAAGCTGAACCTTTTGTTTTTACCTCACTCCAAGTTCTCTGAAAAGCACAACAGGAAAACCAGGAACAGCACTGAGAGCAAGTGCTTGGAAGAGAAATTCTTACAGGACTGGAGTGAAACCCACGTTTGCAGCACCCATCTAGAGCTTCCAAAAATCACTGGAAATCAGATCAACCTGAATGGAAAAGATGGTAACAAAATGCCTACACTGGTAATGAACTCCATGCCATTTGGGAGTCTGCACAATCATGAACACCCTGCAATTAGCAGTCATTAAAGACAGAGTGCTCAGAACTGGGGTTTAACTAACAGGGTTTGAGGTTTTTTCATCTTGTGAATTTTTAATCACTCTGTGATATCTCCTTGATTTATTTCCTGCTTTACTGCTGCCATCAGTCTGTTCACCAACCATTAACAGACTGCCTCCAGGGCAAAGGGAAGATGGTCTCACAGCACTGCCTGACACTCAACAATCTTAAAATCTTTTTTTTTTTTCCTGAAAAGTCCCCAAATGCATCTGTTGCTACTCTCCTCCTGAGAAATGGGTAAACATATTCCACACTTTTCACAGCTTTTCAAGGACAAACTGTGCAGTGTCTGGGAAATAAGGTGCTCTCAGGGAAAACAGAGGATGAGAAAGAAAAAGCAGAGTATTTCAGAAACTAGAACCAGGGGCTGCTGAACAACTTCACAACTGCTTCTTGAAGACTCCTCTTTGCCAGGTACCTGAGGCCCAGCAGATGCTGCAAAGGTCTCCTCTCCCACTGCCACCCCACTTGCAGTTTGTATTAAACTATGTCATTAAATCACACCTTAACACCAAACATCAGCTGAACAGCCACTGAACTCCACACCTTCCTCTGCAAAGACTCCCTGATGTCCTGTTATTCCCAAAGTAGTTTTTACCTCTCCAGCTTTGAGGAGACCAGCAGAGGCATAATAGTTAGCCACAATGCAGGCACGCAGCTTGTCCATCATCCTCCTGGCTTCAATCAGGCGCTGCAGAAAGGAAACACACAGCAATGGTCAGCACTGCAGCAATCCCCACACACCAAGATCTTAGGGATTTATAAGAACAAAACCTTTATACCTGATCTATCACTTCAATTTCATGTTCTTTACTCTTCATTTCGACGGCAAACTGTTCCTTTATAATGGTCTCAATCTTCTGCACAGTAACATCTCGAGCTGTACAAGGCCACACGAGGAAAAGAAAGGAGGAAGTATTTACATTTCTATTTTTGAGGCTCCATTCGAAAACAGAAAGATCAGAAATCACTACAGAAGTGAAGGGATAGTAAGTTCAGCACACATACACACACATAAAGGGAAGGATCATTTTCTTCCCAAAATAAGTTATGTCTTAACAAAAACCACATGTATCTTTAAAAGTTGGCTTCTGTGGAGAGCTGTTTTTCCCTTTTTAGGTCTGAGATGGCCAATAACAGAAAATGGGAAGAACAGGGCCAGTTTGTTTACTTGTGCCCCAGTAAAGCTGTAAACAGTAGAAGGAAAACTCCACAGTGCTGGCCCAGCCCAGCTGCTGAAGTGAGCTGGAACACCAGGGACGCTCTTCTGCTCTCCTTGGCCACATCCACATCCAGGAAATTTACACCACCTCACACAGCAGGAATAAAGCAAACTCAGATTTATACAGTCCTGGCACCAAGTGCAGCCTGCTCTGGAGTGCCTACAAGCTGTTTATTACTCACAAAGGAAACATATTATCAAAAGCTGGTCTCTACTTCTTGCAAAATCCTCTTCCAGCACAGCAGACAAAAAAATGTAACCCTTCAGCAGGAGTTTACTGACCTTGGTGGAAAGTATGTAGTCTAGGATTTCAAACTGTGCAAATACCTTACAGCAAATTAGTGGCTAAGAATGGAATTGGCATATTATCATATTTTTCTAGGACATGTATAAACATAAAAAGAACTATTCTTTTTGCTCTACACCTACTGTAGACTTTAATATCACCCTTCATTTAGGGCACCTCCATTACACCAAGGGCTTTCAAACAACTTCTGTTTTTAGCAAATTCTAAGTCAGAATGTGGCAAAGCAGGAATGACACTTCTAGAAGAAAGCTGGAAAAGGTGCTCCAGCCTGTGTCAGTCATGGAGTGACCCCACTATAAAGCAGATCAGCAAAAGAGTCTCCCTTGGTTTTCCCTAGAAAAATCTCATTGTTTCTACATGAAACAAGAGGCAACAACACAAAGACTTTGGCTTGAGCTTCAGAGGAAGCATTTGTCCTCCTAAAAAGTACATATCTGTTTGAAGAGGTTTCTAATATCACTGGAGAGAAGGGAAAGAAAGCAAGTCAAAGCTTTGCTGGCATCTTCCAGATAGCATAGATAATTTTACTGTCTTATCAGTTTCCACAACAGGAGTGAGGCAAATGATGCCTCTATATGCAACAGGGATATCCTAAATAACTTTCCTTCTTTTCACATACATATATACACACAGGCACATATATATATATATATATATTTGTGTGTATGTACATACATACATTTTTTAGGACCAGAAATAGTTCAAGCCTACATTAAAACATAATTATGGTTGAATCTGTATGAGTAAGGCAAAATTAAAAACCAGAGGGATATAATTTACCTCCATGAGCACCAGGATGAGGAAATTCTCATGTAAGGCTATACCCTTAAAATAAACCTAAACAGATTAAGGCCTCAGAGGTATGGTTCAAAAAGGGACAACTGAATCTCTTCCAAGGCTGATGCCATGCCACAGCAGCATCATGATGATTCAAGCACTTAAGGATTTGTGGTTATATTACAGAAGCTTTTAAGAACACTTTATATTCATTTTTTCCCAGCTTAGTGTCAACCACAGTACCTCATTAAGATCATGTTAGTGAAATTTGTGTAGTTAAGGAATTCCAGTATTGAAAGCTGGAGATCCTCCATGAAAAGAAGAAAGAAGCCAACTGGGAGGAACCTCCTGAAAGCAAAGCTCACTTTGGCAAGGACAGTTTTCCAAGGCCCTGAGACTCTGCCTGCTCATCATAAAGACCTTCTAAAAAGTTGCTTCAGAAGCAGATTAAAAACCTGCCTGCAGTCCCTGGGACACGCCAGAACGGAGGCTGGTGGTTTCTGGCAGCCAGGCAGGGCAGGCAGCTGGGAGTGGTGACATGGCCAGCCCCAGCACAGCTGCACTGGGCACTGCACAGGGCCCCTGCCCCACATGGCACACAGGAACTGCCCAGCAACACATCCAGCCCAGAGCTCAGCCCCCTCAGACCTGCCCAGTGCACAGCATCCTCCAGAACATCACCCACTAAGCCATCCTCTGTCCCTCTCCAACTGGCAGCTCCAGCTCTATTCCTGGATCTTTTTCAGAGCCCACAGCCAGCCTCAGTTTTCTCACCTCCCTGTTTGTCAGCTCTTCCCATCACGATCCTCTCTCACTAGCTGTGCTATGCCAGAAATCAGTAGCCTACTCCCTGCCCCCGGGGCAAGCAGCTCTACTCTCATTTGCCCAGAGAGACTGCAACCTGTCCCAGGCACTCTGCCAACAGGCTGCTTCCCAAAGCAAGCACATCCTAGCGTGCCAAACGCAAACCTACTCATCCAGCTACTTGCTCCACTACACTTCTTTATCCACCTTTCCTTCAGTCATGCTCCTCTTCCTCCTCTCTTGCACGTTTCAAAGCTCCTTCATTATCCCAATATTATATTTTCTGCACTTCATCAAAGAATCTTCTTTCTGCTTCATCTGCCAGCTCTTGCAAACATCTGTCATCTTCCAACAGCCACTGCATGTACTGCAGGGTTGTGCATCTCTTTTACCCTGCAGGGTCATGGATTTTTTTTCTCCTCCCCAAGCTCTACCGTGAGCTCTATTTCCCCAAATGTAAACAACCTGCCAATCTTTCCCAGAGCAGACTTCAGCCACCGAACAAATACACAGGCTGGAGAACAACTCAGCACGGGAAGATAGACTGTAAATACTTTAGGAAGCAACAGGAACCAAAGTGCTGGGGCCATGGACAGCTTGTGCTCCATCTCCTATCATGCATCAAAGGCTGCATTAAATTACTTCTGGTCCAGACAGTAGGAAGAGATGACTCCACATAAGACACGTCTTCATTTGGCGACACAGAGGTATCACTACCTGCCTTGTTCTACATCCGTCCTTTGCCCCTAGCTCCTACCCCAGCTTTTCCTGACCAGTTTACAGGCAGCATGCACATCCACAGACTTTCCAACTCCACAGCTCCTACCTGACTGTTCGGCTGCTTTGTGCCGCTTGTTGGGATGTGTGACGGTGATGTCCTCATAATCAGGGTCCTTCTCTGCGATCACTCTCTTGATCCCAGACATGTTCTCTACTCCACTAGCAGGAAAAATAAAAACCAGAGTGACCATCAGGGCAGCCTTCAACCTCTCACCATGGGGAGGCCTGTGGTGCACCTCCCAAGAGAGAAGAGAAACCTCTCTAGTGGGCTATTGATCATTGCACAGGTTCACTGCTGGGAGCTGCTTCTGTTCTGCACAGCCCAGGAGCTCCAACGCCTCCTGACGCCTGTGGCTCACCAGAGCCCGGGTGCCCACAGCCCCAGCGGAGCCGCAGTGGCCGAGCCCCGTGCCCCCCTGGCAAAGGGCTGCCAAGAGCCCCGTGAGCCGTGCTCGGGACACCATCCGTAACCCCAGGAGAGCGGGGCTTCCTCCCCACAGGCACCACCGCCCGTGGAAGGGGAATGCTGGGCACCCCCGGAGCGTGGGGTCAGCGGACAGGCCCAGGTGCCTCGGGACAGCCCAGGGCTCCCCGCTGCAGGGTCACACACCGGCTGTCCCTCGCCCAGAACCGCTCAACCCGAACCACGACCCTGCCCGTGAGGGGGCAGCGAGTCCCCCCGAGGCGGGAGCACCGCGGGGCTCGACCCGCAGGCGTGAGGCGGCGCGGAGGCGGCCGCGGGGGGCGGTGCCGGCGGTGCCGGTGTCGGTGCCGCCCCGGGCGCGGAGGGCGGAGCGCTGCCCGCGGCCGGTCCCACGTGCGGCGGCGCCGCTCCCCTCCCCCGCCGCGCACACAAAGCCGCCGCCGCGGCCGCGCTCCTTCCCCGCGCTCCGCCCGCCCCGCCGCTCACCGCGCTCCGCCGCCCAGCCCGGCCCGGCCCTGCCGCCTGCACCGGCCGCCCCCGCCCGCCGCGCCGCCCGGGGCGCTCAGCGCCGGCCCCCGCTGGGCCGTCCCGCCGCCGCCGCCGCCGCCATGAGCGCAGGGCCGAGCGCCGCCCGTCACGGTGGGGCGGGCCCGCGCAGGCGGGCAGCGCGCGGGGGGCGGGGCGGCCGCGGGCAGGTGCCGCCTCACGGCCCGCACCGCCGGGGGGCGGGCACCGGGGCCGGGAGCCCTCGGGGCGGAGCGGCCGGGCCGGGGCTGGGACCGGGGCGCTGTGCGGCTCCCTCAGGGCGGAGCGGCCGGGCCAGGACCGGGGGGCCGTGCGGCTCCCTCAGGGCGGAGCGGCCGGGCCGGGACAGGACAGGACAGGGGGACCCTGCCGCTCCCTCAGGGCGGAGGGGCCGGGCACAGGCTGTGGGGCAGAGCGGGTGCTCGCCCGCGTCAGCACAGAAACCGAGATGGGCGACGCGGTCGGGTTCCTGTACGGACAGACGAATGCAGTGATTTGATCCTGACTTGCTGCTTGGAGCAACCGTGTTTTAATGTGTTAAAAGATCTGAGGGAGACTTTTTATGTGGAAGATATTTCAGAAAGGGTGACAGAGGTGCTGCAGTGTGTTCAGAGAATGGCAGCGGAGTTTATGAAGGGGCTGGA
Source organism: Agelaius phoeniceus (assembly GCF_051311805.1). Lineage (NCBI taxonomy): Eukaryota > Metazoa > Chordata > Aves > Passeriformes > Icteridae > Agelaius > Agelaius phoeniceus. The sequence goes on along the minus strand of NC_135274.1, from coordinate 2,851,157 downwards.
GCGCAAGTGCCATGAGGAGCGGCTGAGGGAGCTGGGGGTGTTTAGCCTGGAGAAAAGGACGCTCCCTGTGGCTCTGCACAGCTCCCTGCCCAGGAAGTTGTGGCCAGGTAGGGCCGGCCCTGCTCTCAGGGAACAAGGGGCAGGATGAGAGGACATCGCCTTAAGCTGCGCCGGCGGAGGGTCAGGTTGGACATTAAGAGGAAATTCTTCACAGAAAGGGTTAAGCATTACCATGGGCTGCCCTGGGAGCGGGTGGAGTCACCTTCCCTGGAGGTATTTAGGGAAAAACTGAATGTGGCACTTAGTGCTGCGGTCTAGTTGTCAAGGGGATGTTCAGTCACAGGTTGGACTCAGTCTCTGAGGTCTTTTCAGCCTAATGGATTCTGTGATTCTATGATTAGCAAAAGGAAAGACCCAAGAAAGGAGTCTTGGGGTGACTGAGGTGCAGGATCGCAGGAATTCACAGCATGGGCCAGGATGGGAGCCCTGGTCTACCCTTAGATAGGCTTCAAAAAACCCTTATACCATACTTAGTGCTCATCATACTGCATATTCTCAAATCAGAGCTAAACCAGTGCAATGAGTGCAGTTAATGCCATGGTTTGTGTTTGGTTCTGGCCAGGCTGCAATAGCTCTGTGAGGTGCAGCTAATGCCATCAGTGCTATGGTCTGTGGCAGTCTCATGCTTCATGCAGTGAGTGAGCCCTGAACCAGCACAAATTAACATCCTGTTCACTCAAACTTATTTATGAGGCCACTGATTAGCAAGTCTATGCTGAATGTTCAAAGCTTAGCCGCTAAGGTCCTCTTTTCTTCTCCTTTCAGGATCACTACTCTCGTTTCTGACACTACTAGCCTTCCTTTCTGCCAAGCAACAGATGTGAAGTATGGCAGATCAATGGACACTGTTCTTAAACTCAAATTAGTATCCTGCTCACCAGGAATGACTGTAATGTAGTTCAATTTTATTTTCTTCCTTATTTCTGCTTAATGGAAAGAGGAAGAAGCTATTCTTAAGAATACTGCCACCAGTTGACTGCGTTTAAGACTTATAAGGCAGCTCTCAAAAATATTTCTGTTGCTTGGCAGTCTGCAGGGATTCACTTTCATTTTCTTTCCAATTCCAGTAAGCTGAGCTTCTGCAAGCACTGAACTTGACTGGAAGTTGCTTTTGGCACTGCAGCAAGAGCCAGCCTGTGGCTGTACCTGAGCCTGGCCTCACCAGAGCTGCAGCAGTCACTGCTGGCCTGCCATGTTTTCAGCTCTACCAGGCCTTGCCCCTGCCCTGCCACGTGTGTGTGGCATCTTGAGACGGCCAAGCCTCTGATTTTAGGAGAATAAACCTACAGGATTATTTCCAAGTCATATTTTGTTAGTGACCTTCCCAATGTTTTGTTACTTTTTCCCAGTTTCCTATGCTGGTTTTGCCTTCTGAGTCCATTCCCAATATCCAGGACTAACCAATATTTCACATCCCACCCCCTGCTTTTTACTTTTTCTAGTTTTCTTTCAAGTTTACTGTTTTGTGCAGCCTCCAGCTTGCCTTTATTCCCCTTGGTAGGACAGGAATATGAGCAGGGAAAACACCTAGACTGGGAGGCAGGAGAACAGATCAAAGGAGAGAGGCTGCACAAGGGGCAGAATCCAACAAGTTACATGGCCCAAAAAAAGCAGGAGGGAGTTTCCTCCTTGTACCACCGAGCCCCACCCTGGAACTTCTCATAAACTAAATAAACCACAGTGAGCTATTCAAAAGGCAAATGTTTATTAGATACACTGAACTTTAAAAAACTTTCAAAGAATTATGCAAGAAGTATATTTAAATATAACAGGTGTTACTGCAATTGTGCTACATTACAAAATCACTTTTCTACTGTCAGCACAATCTGAAGACCTTAATGTTATATGTGAGATCTGTTACATTGACTCTGGCACACAGTAAGTGGTCTGAGCTTTCCTGTTCAAATGTCATTTGTGCTGCACCAGGCTGTTCTTGAGGGCAAGATCAGCTCTCCATGGAACTACAGCTTTTATGTTTCAGTAAATAAAGGAACTGGCAAGGAATAACAAGAACTGCTGTTTTCCTCAGCAAAAAAAAAGGAAAATGAAAATATGATTTCAGATGAAAATATCATATGAGTAACAGTTCAGGAGGTAAGCTCTCTTTCCACAGCCAAGTAGTTCCTATTAATCCAACTCCAAAGTGCTACAGGTGCACCACAAGGAGAATGACTCATAGGTCCAGCATTTACACAGATGAAATTTGTAACAGTACATTACATTCAAGTCTCTTGATTTGCTTATTGCCATGCTGCACCATATTATTGCTTCATATTTTGTATCTTGAACAAGAGGTTGATGACTTTGGAGAGTTCAGAAATATCACAGAGGCTACTGACTAATACAAGAAACTGCACATGTTAAGGACAGGAAGTCAAAGACTAAACTCAGTCCTTTGTCACTGAGGCGTTGCTGGAAACAAAAAGTAGAAAAAAACAAATACTGATTTCCCTAGATTAAATCTGCCATAGCACTGTAATAATGGAAGCATTCTAGGCATGTTCTAAACAAGAAGTTTAACTGTGCTAATTAATGAATGGCACGATTTATTTCTCCTAGGAGGACATTAACAGTCTGGACAGTAAGAGCAATCATAATAAAGATAACAAACTGGGAGGAGTAATCCAAGCTCTTCTTCACAATAGATAGAAATACAGGTGAATTCAAGGCACAGGTATTTTCAAAAGTAACACACGTTATTTTCTTTGGAGCTAATCATACAAACTAAGCCCTAATTACACTATTAACAAGTTGTACACAGGGCCTTTATGTGCATCACTTGTAACAGCACTATCAGAGAATGATCACAAAATAATTCACATACAGATGTGCACACATAAACATACTAGCATTGACTGGATCTCTACAGTAGGAAAAAAGGAATATTCCTGCAAATAGCTTACAGTTCTTAGACAGTGATGTTTTCATGAACTTGTGTGTGACACAAAGGCAGCGAGCAGGGAACAGAGTCACAGCTGGCTTGGGCCTGGTGGGAGGCTGCTGGTTACACCATCGTGTTCCACTTTAATTAATGCCATCTGACATAATTCCATAGTGAGGAAACTTGTGTGCTAAACGTATTTTACAAAACCCAAAGCACTGCTTGGCCCCCAACCAGATAGCAAGTTTCTGCTTAGAAATTTCATCTTACCCTCTAGGCTCCTTTTCTGAGTATATGGTGCTCAGATTTTCTTAACCAGGCACAACAAATCATTTCATTTGTAATTTCTTGTGTACATAAGACTACATTCAGATGAAAATATTGTGCCTCACAATGATCGAGTCTTGTGAGATTCTTAATGCTCTTGAATTGGGTTTTGCCCTCTTCAGTGGTAAAAAAGAACCCCACAGCAACTTGCCTATTTGGGCAATTCAGAAAAATGAAGCCCTGGCTTTCCTGAGCATTGCCACTAGCACACCACTGGCATATCTGCATCTTTATTGCTCCAGCTGAGTTCAGTGAATTGACAAATATGAAACATTTTTACCACATGAGTTTCAGCATCTGGAATTGCAAACCTAGGACACCCTGAACACCCTGGTTTCAGCAAGCCCAGCCAAACTGAGCCCCCAGCCACACTGGGTCTCCTCCTGCCACCTCTGAGCCTGCTCCAATGCTTTTCTCCTGTCTCTGCTCTCCAGGGCTGGACTCAGCCGAGCTCTGCTGAGCAGCACCCCCTGTACCTCGGCAGGGGGAAACGTGGAGTCACAGGCAGTGAGTGCTGCTTGTTCTGTCCGTGCAGCAAGGCAAACACCAACAGGACAAACACAGTGTCTGCCTAAGAGAATGAGGGGAACTCAACTGTCTGAGGAGGAAACTGAACAGGCAGTAGCGTCCTTGCCCTCAAGCACAGGTGACCAAAGCTTCCTCTGAATCTCTGTCCAGGTGAGCATTTCCTCTTCCTCCATCATCAGCCTCTCTCAAAAGTTTGCCATGTTAACAATACTATTTAAAAAGTTTCAATAAATTATGATAAGGATCCATATGAATATAATCTGCATGAACATCTCTGCTTTAACAAACAAAGCTACCTTTGATGAGAACTGCATTGGTGCCAGTCAAAAGAAAAAAATAACAGTACAGTCTGGACCCCTTGGTGCTGGAGGGGAAAGCACAGTGCCCAATCCCCCAGACACACAGTATAAAATGGAAGAGATTCCACAAATTGTGCCTACTGAACCACTCCCGAGGAAGGAGTCTACAGCTACAACTACAAGATGAGCAGGCAATGTCCTGTGGCTGATGGCTGTAAAAGGGGAATGCTTCAGCCACGAGCCAAGGGCTGCAGGCTGCACTGATCAGTAAGTGATTCAGAACTTTCCAGAAGCCAGGCTACAAGAAAGCATCAACTGTCTTCAATTAACATCACACTGCTAGGAACAGAAGTGGACACCAAAACAGAAGAAAAATATTTACTCATTTCTATTTAGCAGAGTGAAGACAATTCTTAGAATTTATTTTTTAGGTGTGACTTGGAGATGTTTGAGCCCTCCTATGTATGGATGGACTGAAGTTACATCTTTGTGCAGGTGCTCTAGAGCTACGACCATTTATGATGGAAATAATTTGATTATAGTAGATGACATTAATGATTTTCTATCCTAGCTGAGACAAAGGAAAAAACTAAAACCAAGTTGCTGCTCAAGCCCATAAACTGCAAGCATCTAGATATGCATAAGAGTGAGAGGTTAAATCTTTGAATCCATCCATACCTAAGTGAAATGCATTGGAGAACAAGTGGCTCAGGAATGCAACTTCCAAATTAATGCATCCTTCTAGAAATATGGCACATTTTCATTAAATCAAGGTCAAATTGTTCTTTTCTATTATATCTAAAAATAACTGTTGTAAGAGAGAAGGCCATAAGTGCAAATTATTTACCGAGTAAACAAGCAAGAAGAAAAACTCACTGCCTGTTCTAAAGAAATCATTGCTTAAGTAACTGCCATGCAGCAGTGCTCCACACCTGTAACTGTTCAGCTTTGATACAGATTCTGAAGAACTGTAAGCAGAAGTTTTCTGCATCTACATTTCTGCATTTACTGGTTCATTAAACAGTCATTTTCAAAAACAGGTAACAGTAACAGTACATAAATTGGTAAGAAAAGACAACTAAACTATAAAATTAGTCTTAAAAACCTTGGAAAGCAGTATCTTGTTATTTACAGAGTAGTGCAGCATTATAAACACAGATTAAATGACACTGTTCTATACCTACAGAATAAGCACTGTATAAAACAGTATAGCATGACAACATTACAAGTCTGAATACAAACAAGAGGAAATCAAAGGAAAGGAGGATATTTTTCAAATTGCATCTGCAATGAAGTGCTCCTATAGTCTTTGTCATTTTTATTTACAACAATGGCACAAGCTATATATGCTGTTAGTACATACAGTCAGTTACAGGGCAATTACCATTGCAATCAACAGACCCTATTCACAGGTGCTGAAATTGCCATTTCAAAGTAAAACTTGGTGAGCAAAACAGATGAAACTTAGAAAAGGATTAATTTATCTGATTCATGTGTCTTACATTATATCAATGGATTTTTTTTTTTTAGGGCAATGTGAATGCTCAGGGACTGACCTCCTGATTACATCACTGACATGCAATGATTTGTATTTTATCAGTATTCTTACCATATCAAAAGCAGTGTTTGGTATTCAGCCAGAAACTGAAATTCGTGTCCTTTCCTGAGGTTACAAGTTAACGCATCCCAAAGTGCAGCTCCCAGTGCTCTTTAAAACTCATGACCATGTTACTGAAAATGGTGACTCCCAGTTTGGCATAGCTTCACTGAGGGTCAGAATTTCCATCTCATGAAGAAATACTCTGGGAAAACAGATGAGGAAAGTCCAGTGGAACAAACAACGTTCCAGAGATGGTGCTTGTTTTCACCCTCCTGAGCAAGCACAGAGACCAGAACCCTGAGGCCAGGGCTGCCTCTGCAGGGGTTTTATGGGGTTTTTCTGCCCTGGCACTGACCAATTTCCTTACTGGCTGCTGTCCTCAGAATTCCTTTGAAAGGCAGTTCCTGAGGTTTTTGGTGATTTACAGGAAATTGGTATACAGACAATCCTATTCATTTTCCAACTCCCAAGTGCTATTTCAGTTTTTATGAACTTTGTGCCTCAACTGAACAACTGTGTACTGGAAATAAGGAATCCTAGTACAGAAATCTAGGGAGGACTTAAAAAAATTCCTTTACTGAAAAAACCCCAACCCAGTAATGGTGCATCAAAATACAGGTGCTTCCTAGGCTTCAAAATTATCCAAAACACGTCATATGGCTACATGGACAGGTCCACAGATATTTTTCTGGTGAAAGGAGGAACCTTTCCAGAATTTCTTTATCTGTGGTCAAGCAGCTTATGCAGTAGTTTAACTGTGCTACAGTAAGTGATTGTCTGAAGAAAGGCCAAGAAATACTTGCTGGATACTCTGCCATCTCTGCAGATGAGACATTCAAAAGACCAATTTATAACCTGTAGGGCACAAACTCAAGTTCCCACCTCTATCATCAGGTAATTATAACATGATTCAGAAAACTGTGAGAATGCAGAGTTCAACATCCCTTTATTTCCTAAATAGTTTCGGCATTGCAGTGAGCAAAGAGTGAACCCCGTAACTCTCAGCCTTCACCCATACTATTCAAAAAGGTAAAAACTGTGATTCAAACTTTCCCTCACAGGTGCATGCCTGAACCCACTGGTTTTCCATGTCATGTAGCCTTGTACTTCTCTGCTGGACATTTATGAGCACTATGAATAAGTTCCACAGGGTTAATGTACACAAGCATCACTGCAGTTGTGTTGTAGTGGCTCACCAAACAGCCAGTTTGTCCTTCAGAAGAAAGCATTTCTCAGAGATTCTCTTATTTGTCCAATGTAGCTTGTTTTGTTGGTGTTTTGGTTTTGCTTTGGCTTTTTGTGTTGTTTTTGTTTGTTTTTTTTAATTTCAACCCATGCATGATCTGACAAAAAAAATCTAGCTGGTTTTAAGAATGATGCATATGAATTATAATTGAGCTTTTTAAATTGCAGGTCATGATCCAGGATGACTCTTTGGGATTTACTTGCCTATGCATTTTTTCCATTAGCAGAACTGGAAACACCTTGAAGATATTGCTTTTAAAGACATAGGCACAAATGCTGAAGGCACTTTCCCCAAAAGCTTTCCAGGTTTTAATTACTAATGACACATAGGGCAAACTTGCTGACCACTGTCCTGCTCTCATATCAGAGCCCACAGCAGATATAACTGAACTCTGGTTACTGGATAGGTTTGTAGACTTGTTTGGTAAGTTAAATTAACCCTTTTTCTAAAGGCACAGGAGAGAATTTTCATATGACACTTAGGCAGGGAATTCCCACTTCAGGAATCTTTAAAAAGCCTGTCTTGCAGCAGACCACTGGATCCATTCTTCTTCTTTTTTTCAAGAAAAGAAAAGTTAGAGTTTAAAGCCTTTTTCATTATATCTATGAATGGTCACACAGCCATGATATGATACTGGCCTGGGCATGGCTGCTACTCCTGTGATAATGCCCGTGGCAGGGTCATAACAAAGAATAGTGTCTGTGGCTTCACCATTTTCCCGTCTTCCACCAAGGATATAGATTTTTCCATTACACACAGACATGCCACAATTCTCCTGTTGCAAGAAAACACAAGGGAACACATGGTTATTTAAAAAGCAAGACTTGATTTGTGTGTGTCTGCCCCCGTGCAGGAGGGCAGCACTGGGACTGCCTTCTGTAAACAGCCTGGCCTACAATGCTCCCTCCTGAAAGGGCCAGTGCAGAAAGCACAAATATGAGGGAAAGCAGCAGCACAAGACTATTTCAGCTCCAAGCCTTTACTACATGGAGCTACTACAGACAAAAGGAACAATAGAACACTGTACTTACCACTGAAAGATCTGAGATAGGGAAAGGAGGAGAGAACAAAGGTTTTCAGAAGAGGGACCACTGTGGGTACTATTAATGCAAAGAATGGGAAAAAGGAGAAGCACCTTAGAGGAGCAACAGATAATGAAGAGGGATGTAAATGTGGAGAGGAAAAAAGGCATGACTAAAAAGAGTGCACAAGAAAAGACTGTGCTATGTCTTACTTGAAACAGAGATAGGATTTTATTTCTTCCTCAAAAGCAGGCATGGAAAAAATACTCAGTTAAATAGAGAACACAGATAAAAACAGAGGAACAGAGGGAAGACTGGGGAAAAAAGAACAACTTTCTCTTAGGTAATACTATAGAATATGTGATTGGTGTTTTTAAAAGATGGGGAAATGTAACTGCTGCACACACCCTTCACTACTGAGCAGACTCGTTCAAATCCTGCTCCGTGTCCCACGTGTGGAAATGAGAGCTCTCACTGCTCAGGTCAGACACTTTCTGTGCTACATAGTGGGGCTTTTTCACACTGTAAAAACAGCCTTCAGTATCTCCTGTTACACTGAAAGGCTTTAATCAATTATAAGGAAATTACTCCCTCCTAAATGACAACATACAACAGAATGTAATGTCTATACAATGAAATCATCATCCACTCTACTGTTCTTCAAGAGTAGCAGCTCTCAAGCAAAGCCTGGACTGCCTAAGAGCCAGCTGAAAAGCTACTGGTTTAGAAACTTCCTCTTCTGTGATGTTTTGAGTTACACAGATGAAGAGGTAAAGCAAGAATGGAATCAGAGATGTGATTCTATTAGGGTTAAGCAAATGTATGCTTATTTAATGCCAAGATAACAATGTCAGAAAGCACCTTTCAGTTGTCTTTGGGTTTTTGATTGGTAATTACCTGTCTGCTGAATGTATTCTGTACATGCATCCAGTAGTCCTCAATGGGGTCATAGCAGTAAATGGCTTTGGTGAGCCCGCCAGCCACGTAGATCAGGTTGTTGAGGGACACGGCCGTGATACATCTCTTGGCAATGGGGATGGTGGCACGGAGCAACCAGGAATTGGTATCAGGATCATAAGACTGAACCTGGAAACAGGAACAGGCCTTTCAGACTGAGAGCCCAGCTGAAGGAACAGCCTGGCATGCCCACACAGGTCACACAAGGACAGACAGGCAGCAGTGCCTCCCCAAACTCCATGTATCAATAATTTATACATACGAGCAATATTTGACATTGTTTTCCAAACACTCCCACTTAAGAATTCACAGAACTTGTGAAGCCAATGATATATGCACTGTATCTGTGAGAAAGACCACAGTCACAGTGTATTGCTCAATTAACATTTTCTACTCTGTATTTTTTGTATTAGAATAACTCCACACTCCATCCAGCACAAAGCAGCTCAAGCAGATCTCCTGCAGGAGCTGGTTTCACACCAGCAATCCAGTTTGCTGCGGATAGAAGATGCAACTCAAGAGAGCCAACTGACCTTGTCAGAACAGGTGTTGTCATCAGGGCCACCCCCGATGACAAAGAGTTTGCCAACACAGCTGGTGACAGCTGGGGAGCTCACAGCCTCCTTCAGGGGAGCCACCTCAGTCCAGCGGTTGGAGAAGGAGTCGTAGCACTCCACACTGCTCAGGCGGTTCTGCCCGTCGTATCCTCCCACCACGTACACCTGCACACAGGGTGACAACTGCTGTCATGTCGTGTTTGCAGCAGCTACTGCAGTTAAATATCACATTCAATTCATTTAAAGCTCATCTGTTGGGTTTGTCAAGGGACACATTCCTCACTTTTTTTATTTATACACAGGAGGAGGAGAAGAATATGGTCTGAAAATAACAGGTAAAGACTCCCTGGAGAGTTCCATTCAGTCACATGTGGAATGACACTGCAAACACATGCCAAAGCACAGTATTATTAATACTGCAGTAGAAACTTCTTCTTTGAATAGCATTTGTTAGAAAAGGCATTCCTCTGTATTTCTCTTTTTTTAGATAACATTCAACAACAGCAGCAAATGCCCATCTGAGTTTACCTTTGCTTTTTTGGCATTTTGCTCTTTCCCTACTTGCTTACTGAAGTATTTCTTCCTCTCAGTTTGTAAACTTTCTTGTCTCTTCTTTCATATTTAGGAAGCAGAGCTCCTCATTATTTGTGATTACCTTCTCCCCTCTGCTTGCTTAGCTGCACGTTTCATCTCTAAGAAGACCAAGTGACACCACATGCACATCTTGTCCAACTTTCAGTAAGGGAGCCCCAACTAGTGGTTTTATGGTCAGGCATAGTTGACTTCAAAATATAGCAAAACCTCCCATTTCCACTTGACATGTGTTTGCTTAATTTCAATAAAAAACATTACATAAAATTGCTGACATTCAGAGCACTATCAGTTTCTGCTAATAACAACATAAACTGTTACACAGCACTTTGAAGCACAGGCAAATCCAGATGCCCAGATGCTTCTTTGCTTCCCAAAAAATTGCTTCTTTGAAATAAGCCACTTCAATGATGAAAAAACAAAACCCCAAAAAATAAATGAGCAGTAAGATGATTTTCATGTCCATGGGTAGTGTCTGACTGATGAAAAGCCTAATTGTTTCAAGTATTTTACTTGAAAATACAAAAATATTTTTTAAATTATTAGATATGAAATACAAAGTAATACTTAAGTATTTTCTCCTCTGTTTCCTTATATACAGCAAACATTCCCACAATAAAAAAATTAAGATATACTTCTCTTACTTTACCCAGAAGAACAGCCATTTTATGTCTCCATCTGCCTTTATTTAAGGAGGCAACTCTGATCCAAATGTTAAGTTGAGAGTTATAAATCCAGACATCCCGGCTATTGATTCTTCCACCTTTAAAATGAAACATATGCCAATCTGAATAATTATTGAATGGAGAATGCTAACTACTAACATGCCTCTCTAGAGTGGGGAGTGAAAACTTCATATCCCCCTTTGGGATGTAGTAACAATCTACCAGTATTTACACATTACACTGAGTAAGTAATTTGCAATGGATTTCAAAGATAAAATCACACAGTAAGTTGTTTTCCTCACACTTTCCTTTCCCATAACGCTGAGATCACACCAGATTATTCCTTGAAGTTGGAATGCATTTAATGGCTTTTGCCCAAGCTCTTCAGATTTCCTGTAGTGAGGAGACCTGGATGAGACCCCCAGAAATGCCCTGCCTGTGGCACATCCCTCCCACCCACTCCTCTGCTCTGTGAGCATCTCCCTGGCTTCTCATTTTGTTCCAATGACACCCCACCTGAGGAGACCATTGCTTTGGTTAAACCAACGCACACAGCCTGCTGGCTGAACCATCAGCTGCACCCTGTAATTTTCCCTTGCTAAAGGTCTGAATGTGCTGCTGGGAGAAGCCTGTTTGGGATTTTTTGTCTGTAGTTTTCCCAGCTGTTGCTGCACACAGGCTCCTGCTGTATTTCAAAGCCTTTAGCTGGTCTCTTTAAACACAATTGATGTCCTGGAATCAGCTGTAAAAAACTGCAGATTCATGCCAAACAAGAACTCCAGAAAACACTTTTGCTTACAGTAAGATTGTGCTGGGGCTGGTGTTCACAGCAGCAAGTGACTTTCAGCTGAGCTTCTGGAAGTTCACAGTACAAAGATCTGCCACACTACTTAAAAAGCAAACCAAAACAAACACACCCCACCAACAGGACACAAGGAAAACCAACCAACCAAAAAAGAACTCTTGAATTGTTTAGGATTATTCACCTGAAACAAGAATATCATTCCGCAGAGCACACACGGCATACTCAGACTTGGTAAACTCTGGAAGTTTAGCCAGTGACTTCCACTCTCCTGTCACAGGATCATAGCACTCCGTGTATGGCAAATTAAACCCTCCAACTCGTTCACAGCCTCCAACAACAACTATCACCTCAGAATAACCAGTTGATCTAAAAAAGTGAACACAGAAAATTAAGATGTAGGGGATATTTATCAGTACATGGAGGCCAAACAAGATTGTCTTCAAAACTCGTTGAAAATCAGAAAAAATACAATTTAGCTTTAATTTCATAACAGTGAAAAAAGAAAATAGAAGAAAGAGTCATTTAGCAAACAGGTTTTCACTGTTTCCAGCTGTCTCATTACACAGTAGGTTACCACACTGACAGGAGTCCTGTGTAAGTGGCGGAGCTGCACTGCACAATGTTCTGTGTAAAAACCATGTCATTAAATAACATAGAAAGCTCTTACTGTAATAATATTTTTCCTTTCACTGTACATGTAGATCAGAAACAGAGTTCAAGCCAGGCCAGAGACAATGAGATGAACAATCTATTCCACAATGAAATGAAATCAGTCTTCATTCCCCCTCCTGAGCTTTACAAAAGTAATAATGCTTTACAGCACCTAAATTTCCAAGTGTTTAAAGCAGAAGGAGTGTAGTCACTAAAATAGGGAAAACCAAAAAACCTTAGAGCCAATGCACAGTAAAACGGAAAACAGCAGTGACAGGAGGAAACATTAAGGAATACTGAAAGAAAAATTCAAACCTAAAACCAAAAACTACAATTCAGTGGGAATAAATCAGGCATTAGACAGATTGCAGTGTACCCATATAGACTGTTAAGTTCTATTCCACACACTGATTATTGTTCTACTAACCAGATGCTTCTGCACTATACATATTCTATATTCACAACAGCAACAACACTTATCTAACAAAACTTAATGCACATTTGAATGTAGAGAATCAACCAACGATGTTTAACGTGCAAATCAAACTGTGACCACCTTTATTCCCCCTCTCAGACTTCATGATTTCTTGTCAGCATTTGTCAAATTCCTTTCTTTCCAGAGCATTTCAAAATTAAAGCACTTTGCACTGACATAGTTATTTCAAGGACTGCTGTCAGTTAAGCAAAACTGAATGTAAGATTGATTTATTTTCTGATGAGCTTTTTTGTTGTGTTGTGCTTTGTACTGTGATCCCACTGTGAATAGGTATCTCATAGAGCAGACATTCATGCCATTGCAGTGTTCTCTCAAAAATAAAGAAAAGATTATGACTGGATTTGAAGGAAAAGTTACACGATCTGTCCCTCAAGTTCCTAAGTGAACTTATGCACATATTCACCTATAAATCCTGATGAGGCTTTCCCTGTGTTGAGACATCATGAATAAAACTCGTGAGCCCTTCTATTTCCTTGTCACCACACACCAAATTGAAATAGTTCATATATGTTTTTACCCAGAATACTGTAAACAGGCAAAGGCAATGCTAAATGCTAACATCCTACAGGATGAGAATAATGAGATGTGCCTGAGGAATGGCACTTACACACCTGAACTTGTCAGAAGAAACTCTTGTCAGCTGCTCAGCTTTGAAGTCACACTCCTTCCTGGTTTCTATGTATTTACAGTTTACTGGTTTTTGCTTTTTTGAGGAACAACTCTGAAAAGAATCTCTCAAAGGGTAAGAGAGGGGAACTTGCTGTGCCAACAAAGCATTACCCAGGAAACGAACTTCCATAAAAGCAAGACACTCATCTCATAATTTGCCCTAGAAGCAAGCCCAAAGACACCAGCTAATTGTGTACAAAGAGGTTGGCCTGTGCATTACTTTCTAGATTAGAATTGAGGCCTCCACTCACTCATTGAAAGGATGACTGTGACAGATTATCAATCTCTGGTTTAAAACTAAATGAACCAAAAAGCTTTGCTCAGGGAGAGCTTTTTATGAAATGGAGCTTTTCAAGAAAATACTCACTTAGCACCATATTTCAAATCCAAAGAGAACAAAAAATTTTCCTAACATTTTAGTACCTACAGGACCAGATTCTTTCTTCAGGTAAGAGAAATTTTCTCCATTGTATTTTCTTGAACGAGTCTTGCACTGTGCAGGTTTTATAGTTAGTTTCAAATTTTTGTTTTCAAATGACAGAGCGCACACCCACTTTTAAAAAAAGTAAAATGTGGTAGGAATACACAAAAAGAACATCCAGGCAAAGGCTAATTCCAGAAAAGAACTAAGGATATATTTAAATGAAGCTTAGAAAAAGCTGTGACCTCAACCAGTGGTACAGGAAGCCCTTCTTGCAGCCCTCAGACAAAAGAGTGTGAGCAAAGTACCACAGTGCCAACCCAGGCTGTAAAGATCCCAGGAGACATCATCCCACCAAGAACAGGTGCATTAAATAGAAGTGAAGGAGTGGAAGATAATTAACAGTGTCATACAATTCCATGCATTCCCAAGGGCAGGCCTTCCAGGGGTCCTGAGCTCCACACACACCTCTCTGAGGTGAAAACACCAACCAGCACAGCAGGAGCTGGACAGAAGAACCTGGGGTAGCTCAAAAGGATCACATTGAAAACCACGGTAATTTCAGAAAACAAATTACAGAAATTCAAACTACAGAAATTCTGGTAAATCACTACTTATTTCTTCCTCACTGTTAAATCAATTTTGGGAAGTAAATGAGGTAGCAGAGAAAATGCAAAGTGAAAGAGAAACCCATCTCCAAGTGGGAAAAAGAAGGGACTGCATTAAAGCTTTCCACAGGCAACCAAAAAGGACACATTAAAATGTATAAGCATCCTAATTTCTGGTTAAAGAGCACACTCAGGTACAGGTACCAGACAGCTGAACAGCAGCTTTGTTGAAAGTCTGAAGATAACTCAAAGCACACAGCAGTCTGGGGTATGAAGTGTGTCACTGCTCACTGCCTGCTCTCAGCTTGCAGATTTGGTGGGCAACACAACAGGAGGGACAGGCTCAGGGAGCAGGAGGGACAGCCTCAAGATGTCACTGTTGCAAGTCCATAACTGAAAGGCTGTCTCAGAAAGACCCGCATTTGCCAAGGATGCCTTAGTGGCAAAGACAACAGTTATGCCACACTTGAAACTTTTGTTTAACTCTTAAATTGCCAGGTAACTCTTCACTGGCCTCAGAAAGAAAATAAAAACCAACTTGAATTGCAATGTAGTCTGTTCTTTGAAAAAACATTTCCCCCACGGGTGCATCCATATCCATACAAGTGATCACAATTTATATCTCAAAGTTTCACTAAAAGCACTGGTGTGGGAATTTTTTATCCTGTAGCCTGTGTCCTTTTAGAAACAGTTTATATAGAAAAGATACTGGAGGAAGGCAAGAAAAAAGGAAAAGAGCTCTCCATTGCTCTCCCCTCCCCAAAGCCCCCCAAAATGCCCAGAAAAGGCTGATGAAAACATGGTGGAAGGGGGACCTGGCAACTATTTCAAAATATGATCCCTTTTTGCTATAGGCAACGGAAACAAACAGACAACAGAAACAAATGACAAAGAACTATTCCATGAATGTAATATAGAAAAGGGGAAAAAATTCCTGCTGGGATGCCAGCCAGTTTTCTCTTTGTAAATTACTTCTCTTGTTCCTACCTACTCAAACTCCCACTGCAGCTTAATAAACTCAGCAGTAAAACCAACAAACCCCCCCAGCTTCAGAAATCACCTGTATTAAGCAAGGTACTTCATCAGAGCCCCACTCTGGGTTATTCAGAATTTTAAGCACGTAAATCCCCCACACTGACAGAACTCCTGAATGTATTTGCCTTCCTCAGCCAACTGAGTAAGAAAAGCAGAACAAACACCCAACCAAACACTGCAGCTCGCAGCCCCCTCCAACTGCCTGAGTTCCCCTGGTCCTTCCCTCCAGCCCAGGAACAATCACTGCAGCAATTCCCAAACTGCCGTGATCCAAACGCTTGCTCTGACCTCCCACGGCAGCGCACAGCTGAGAAAGCCTGGGGGGAGCAGGGCTGCAGCGACTTTAGGATGAATTTCTTCTCTCATGGCAGGACTGAGGACTGGAAAGCCACTAATGGGGCAAACACTGCCAAGTGGCTTTTCTTCCCCTTAAGCAAGCCTTTAACACCTGCCAAAAAAATAAAGGTTCCCTGCAGAGTCACTGTAGAGCAACCACATATGAGTAAACAAAGAGGAGTAACTCCTAATACAATCTGTCTAGACCATCATTGCATCACCTTAATGTAACATACAGTTTTATAAAAAACTGCTCAAATCAGCTGGACTTAACCATGAACTATCATGTCTACTATCGTTGACATGAGGCAGGGAAAATATTTTTCAGGAAAAAAAAAAGATCATAATAGCCATTATGGCTATTATGGCTCATAAATGCCACTAATGGATTCTTCCTCATTTCTTCTTGCAACCTCAGTCACCTATTTGTGTAACACATTATTAAGCAGCAGCAATTGTGAATTATTAAAATGTCACCGAATGAGCACAAAATACTTCAGGAACTGTTTCATGATTCTTTAAAAATACAATATTTGGTTTATTTACAGTTAACAACCTGTTGTTCTGCTGTCTATTACAAATACATGTGCTACTCCATCTGTAAAATATTTGTGATGTAGCAAGGAAATGCTCTGAAAACATAATACCCCATGCACATCCTTTGTGGTGTACTGTACGTTTACATGACTTTGTTACAAAAAGAAAGCTGGGGAAATGGAGTGGTTTTCCTGCCACAGCACAGTAAGCTCTCTTCAAGACACTGCTACTGTATGAAGTAACTGAAGATCTCCCCTAGCAAACGTTAACCTTAAGAAAGTATTTTGCTTGCAAGGTAATATAACTTCACTTACCTTTTTTTCAGAGCAATAAAGTGCTCTGTGTAAAAAGCCCCATTTATGCACATTCTCAGACATGTGAGCTTCATGCATGTGGGGAAGCACAAAAGTGTAACTGCAGCAGCTCCAGAGTTTAGCAAAGTAAAATAATCTGCAAGAGGCTTTTCTCCAGGCATGCATATATCAAACATCAGTACATCAAATTATATCCTTCTGCAGAAAAAAGGGTTAAAAGACTTTTCTTACCTGCGTGGCCTAGTTCTGGGAGACATCATCTCGTTTCCAAGGATGTGGTATCGCCTGGCTTCGTGCAGCAGCTGATAGCACTCTGGGGAATTCTGAATCAGCTGGTCCACTTCCACAGTCTGAACAAAGTAGTTGGGGTGCAGGAGCGGGAGCCTGACGTGCGTCAGGAGCTCGTGGAGCACGGGCCGGCGCAGCTCGACGGCGCGGTACACCCAGCGCATGACGGCCTCGAACACCAGCTCCTCCTTGCTGATCACCAGCTCGTCGCTGCAGATGTAATCTATCAGCTCGTCCTTGCCCAGCTCCAGGAACTCTTCGTGCTGGGACACGTCCTCGAAGGTCTGCAGCGCGAAGTTCCTGCACTTGGTGAAGAGCGTCTTGAGCGAGTGCGTGTCGGCGAAGCGCTGGATGCCCAGGCAATTGCAGGGGTCCAGCTGCTCCTCCAGGAACTTGGCGCAGGCGTCGCGCAGGACGCTGATCTGGAACAGGCTCGACGTTTCGAACAGGTACTGCACGTTCTCCGTGGTGATTTTCACCTTGCCCGTGTACACGTACTGCAAAAAGCAATCCATGGCTTCGGCAAAGATGCCGTTGATCTCCACCAGCATCTCCCTGCTCTCCCTGTGGTCGTTGCAGAACATGGCTCTGAAGTAGCTGCTGCAGGCCGAGAGGACGGCGCGGTGGCACGGGAACTCCCGGCCCTCCACGCAGATGATGACGTCCGTGAACAGCCGGCTGTCTCGGAATTCATTGAAGATCTGGAGAATGCTTTCTGCGTGGGATGATCCCGAGGAGAAGTCGAAAAACTCAGGGCCTGACAACGACTTTGGGTCCATTTCAAAGACTTTCCGCTTGGTTGCAGGGGAATCTCGTATCCCGCTCTCCTCTCTATTCAGTCTGCGTCCCAATATTAGTACCATTGTTACATCAGTTGGCTATAGAGTCATTGAGAAAAACTTGCAGAGGGTTCTCCTTCTCAGTGCAACGGTCTGAAAAATTAAAACACCTCAGTGTTCAGTCTGACACACTCTTAGCTGCATCACAGGAATTAAACAAGATACTTGTTTGCTCACTCTAAGAATGGGTGACCTTTCTTGGAGGTGGCACAGGGCAAATTAGTGCGCACCTTGCCCAGGGCAGTGCAGCCCTGCCAAGTGTTAAATGCCAAATATACCCAGAAAACAGCTGTCTGGGACAGTCTGGGCAATTTCTGAATGTCCCAGAATGGCTGGCACTGCATTACTGTGCAAGATAAAAAATCTCAAGATCTCAGCTCCAGCAGATCACCTGGCTAACAGAAGCCAAAAATATCCTGAATAATGATCAAGAACTTCAACTTTTCCCTTTCTTCAGTGTGATCCTCATTTCAACTGGAGCCTCCAAAATACTAATATAACAGCACTAGTCAAAAAGGGGGTAGGGGGGAAGACTGAAATTTTAAAAGCAAAAATTTAATTGAGTAACCACTCATTTTCATTA
Organism: Agelaius phoeniceus; assembly: GCF_051311805.1. Taxonomy (NCBI): domain Eukaryota; kingdom Metazoa; phylum Chordata; class Aves; order Passeriformes; family Icteridae; genus Agelaius; species Agelaius phoeniceus. The sequence goes on along the minus strand of NC_135274.1, from coordinate 2,832,842 downwards.
TAAAGTCTACCATAATGAAGTCTTGTAACACTAGAGTTAAATAACAATCTCTGATCTCAACAAATTACCTTGACCATAAGTTTTTATCTGTTCATTCCTAACATCTAAAAATGAGTTCACTGATAATCTATGACTTGATTAAAAATTAATGTAAACTGCTAGCACACAAAACAGAATGAAAGATGAACTACATTTTTTGTGCAAAATTACTGGAAACATCAACAAAGGGCAGCTTGCTGAGTACAGCAAAATTTTCTGTTTCCAAAGCACTACTGGCAACGAATTATTAGCAGAAGTTTTTCCTTGAACACCTTCCAGTTTCAAGTACAAGTGCAAAGGTTCCTCCCAGCATGCAAACACACACTCACATTATCAGAGCACTGAAGTTGCAAAAATCAAATACTCAAACGTTAGCATGTGCCAATATTAAAGTGTGTAGGTGAAGAAAATGCAGCTGACTTTGCAAATAATGCATGTAAGAGTTAGTGAGAGCAATCAATCTACCACAACAGGGCTTTTTGCCTCTCCTGACCTTAAAAATGACCTGGATGAATGTACACCAAGACATACTGATGTAGCAAAAGGCTGGCAAAGCACCCTCTTGGGCCTGGCATTGGCACAATTCCAAATGCTTGTAATATTTATTCGTATGTCCACAAGGCCACAAACTGAATTATTTTTAAGTTTCTGGAAATTATTTTCATGCCTCCCAAGATTTTATTCAGTTTCCCTGAATCTAGAGTCAGGAAACACCAACTCCTCACGGCAACTTCATTTCCTGAGGAGCTCCCATCCTCAGAGCAGCAATTACCCAGTCCCAGACTGGCCACGTCACCACTTAATATAGAACACAATGAACGTGCTTTTTTTAAACAGCCTTTTTACACAGCACCTTTAAAAGGCACCATCTGAACAAACAGTGAGGAAAGAATGCAGGCTGTCCCTTTGCTCATTGAGAAAAGAGGTTCTAAAACTATCCCTTTCCCAATAAAATTTTTTACACAAATTTACAAGGTAGATTCTTGGTCTGGGGCTCATTTACCCTACAAAATATTTAGTTTTAATTTGACTTAAAATAGGACCAGTTGTCACACTGATGCCTGAAAAACGCTGTTGCAATGAGCCTATCTAATAACTGATTGCTTCAGAGAGACTAACGAGGCACAAATGGACAATCTGATCTGTAGCTGACATTCTATCCCACGTATTGCACAACCACTTCACCCTGGAATGACACTGCCCCGATACAAAACAACACCAACAACCACCCCCAGCACCTCAGCAGCTCTGCTGCCAAAATCCTACCCCTGAACTTCAACTGCAACTAACCAGGTACTACTCACATGAGGAAGTGGGCAGAAACAAAGCAGCAAAGGGAAATATAACAATGCAAATATAAATATAAACACAAAAGGCTCAATTCCAGCATCACAGATTTAAATCAGATGAATTTCACAAAAGCTAATGAACCTTCTCTAAAGACAGCCTGAAATGAAAAGCAAGACCCTGATGTTGCATGAGAGGGCAAAACACAGCAACTAAGTAAAAATTCTTCAACATTATATCTTTCTCATTAAGTGAGAAGTTAAGACAGCACTGTATTAGGCAATCATTAATAACCAGAAACAAGGGCTCTGGGCTACAACTGCTCACTGAAGGAAGCAATGTCTTCTTTATGCTTGGAACATCACAAAATTAGTGGTCAGCAAACGATTTTTATTTTTAATGTCCTCATGGTTTAATGAAACGGGAGAATGAAAAAAAAAATCCAGAGTAAAAACTACTCAAGAGGATAAAGATTTTAAAATCACAAATAAGATACTAAAAAGGAGAAAGAACTCCAGTGCAGAACATACTGTTTTTAAATGTACTTTCCTTCAATTTCTGCGCAGTTAATTACTTCTGCAGGTTCGCTTCAGCAAAACAATTTCACAAGCCTATCAGTAACAGTGTCACATGTTCAGCTCTATCACATTTACGTGTTGCCTTCCTGCAAATCTTGCTCTAGCAGTTTTGAAATGTCACCTTCCAGCTGCCAAAGTGGGAAAGGCAGAGGGGAACCTGTGCCTGAGGCTGAGCTGGATATCGTGCAAAGGGGGGAAAAACAGCAGGACAGACCTGTCTGCACCTTTCCTGGATGCAGAGGTACTTAAATGCCTTACCTACAGACCCTGCACTGTAAAACACCAGTCACTGAGAGAATTTAACACTCAGATCTCTTCAGTAAGTTTAAACAAAGCAAAAGAAAAATACAGGCTTTTTTCCCCAAAGACAAGTCCTGGGAATTGTTTGATCAAAGATAAAAAAATAATACAAGATCCACTGGATTGCTTGTCTGAGCAAGGGTCAACAAGGATCTTAAGCATTCAGTCTAGTTTGAAAAACTAGAAAAGAAAAACAAATCACACGTATAATCAATAGGTTTTACAAACTATTTCCAAACACAGGTATGGCTCTGACATGGATGTTACCTCACACACACGTATTTCTGAGCTAAGCTGGGTTCACCACGAGTTCAGGTTCCTCTATTTCCTTCACCTACACCATCTGTAAGCTTGTGTACACAAGCTGCTCCTCAGAAATACCCTACAGGCCCAATTCACAGGCTGCCAGAAGAAGTCTGTACATTCACCCTGACACCTTCTATCAGTAAATCCCCTTACATAAAATATTATGTTGCACTGAACTCCTCCTTCCCCTCCTGCAGTCCCCGGTGCGCCTTTCCCCTCTCCCTTCACCCACAGCAGTGCCAGCAGCCGGGTTCCTGTGTGTCCCTGAGCTCCGGGCCAGGCCCTCCAGCGACACCTTGTCCCCAGGTGTGCCCGAGCCCCAGAGCCCGCCCTCGGGGTGTGCTTGCGAGTACCTGAGGCTGTGCTGGGCTCCTGCAGCTGCCAGGGAGGCGATGTCCAGCCCGAGCCCGCCGCTGCCAGCACCTGGCGAGGCCGGAGCGCTGACCGCCTGTGAGGGGAGAAAAGGAGGCGCTGGAAGGGCCGAGCCGGCAGCACCGGACGGTCCCGGGTGCTGTCACTGTGAGCAGAGCACCCCCCCCCGAACCGAAACCCAGCACGGGAACGGTGTTTTCGTGCCAGGCCTGGGAACTGCAGCTCAGGTTGGTTTTGTGATGGGAGATAAGGCGGTGGCGACGCCTCAGGCGCGCGGTTACCGAGAGAAAGAGAACAACTCCCGAGAGGCCGGGGGGAACAGAACCCCGAGAGGCCGGGGGGAACAAACCCGCAGAGGGAACAAATCCCCCCGCAGCACCGGGCGGAACCGCCGCACGTGCTCTTCTTGTTTGGAAAGGAAGAGGGCGTGGGGAAAAAGAGCGTAACCTTTCCCTCTGACAAAAAAAACAAACGCAACATTTCGCCTTCCTTCATCTTTCTTTGTGGTACGAAAGAGACCAAAAATGTTGTTGGTTTTAAAGAATTTTTTAAAATAAAAATTCTTGTTTTACAAGGGATACTGAGGATTGGAATGTCCAAGATGAAGTCTTTAAGAATACTGATTAACTAGTAAACAAGAATGGACTGTGATCGAACTGATTGACATGGTAAGAGCTCAACTGCAGAAGTTTTTTATTCTAATGCAGGACACTATCTTGATTTCTAAAAAAGAAAGAATGTCAAAATTCAATAGTAATCCAAGCTAGTGACACACACACAAAAAAGCCTTAAAGTGGCCTCAAGTCACCCAGCAAAAAACAGGAACTGATTTGGACATGACAGTCACGATTATTAAGTAAAACAAACCAAAAACAAGCATTGAAAAGTGACACCTTGAAACTGCAGAACCCTTTATGAACCGTTTGGTAAATGAAAAGGTCCTTCAGAGTGGAAAAAAACCAACTTAAATGGGGAAAGAAGTACGGAAAAAGCACACTGCGTAGTATTATTCATGTTTGGGGAAGAAACTTTGAAAAAGTCCCAATCCTTCCCCTTTGGCTTCGCTGTCGTTCTTGCACGTGATTCAGATTTCGCTAAACCAAACCCGACCCTGAGCCCCGGCCACAGTGTTCCCAGGGCTCTGGGGTTCAGCCAGATGCCAGCACATCCGACACGGGGCAGCGCTCGCCGGGCTGGAGCACGGCCCGAGCGACCGGCAGCGCGGCGGAGAAAGCTGCAGAACGGACCCGCCCGCGCCCAGCCCCGGCAGGGCCGGGCAGGGAGCCCGCGGGAGCCGCTGCCGCAGGGAACAGCGCGGCACCGAAACCGAGCCCAGGCCAGGGAAGCGCGGCCGGAGGCGGCGGCACAAAATGGCTCCTCCCGGCCCGCCCTCCAGCTCACCTTCACCCCGGGCCCCGCCGAGGCCCCCCCGCGCCCCGGCCAATCCGCGCCCGCGGCCCCGCCCCCGCCCGCCCGCGCGGCCAATCCGCGCCCGCGGGGGGCTCGGGGGGCTCGCGCGGACCCGCGGGACGGAGCGGCTGCGGGGGCTCCGCGCGCCCCCCGCCCGCTCTGCCCGCCGGGCCGGGAGCGCAGCGCCCGCCGGCACCGCCGGGGGATCAACAATAACAACAACAGTAACAACAACAATAACAACAACAACAGCAGCAACAGCAACAGCAGCACCGCACACCGCAGGGCACGCACCGCGCGGGCCCCGGGGCTCCGCCGCTGCCCACAGCCCTACCCCAGCGTGGCACCGCAGCTCCGCGCTGCCAGCAGAGCCCTGGCCGCGCTGTCTCCTCCGCGGCGACTAACGGCCTACCCCGCGCCTCGGCTGTCCCGCGCCCCGGCTGTCCCGCAGTGGCCTCCGCGCCTTCCCCGGGGGTTGCCGGCCCGCCGTGGGGCACCGCACCCTCGCCCTCCCAGCCGGGAGCGCGCCCCGCCGCCCCGCACTCACAGCCGGGAGCGCGCCCTGCCGCGCTGCGCCCCGCGGGAGCCGCCGGGGCCGGGTTGGGGTCGGTCGGGCCAGGCGGTGGGCGCGGAGCAGAGCGGTGCGATGCGGAGCGGTGCGGCGCGCTCGGGCCTCTCCGCCGCCGGTCGCGCTGCCAGCGCCGCTCAAAACAAAGGGGCTGGCGGGGCATGTGACCTCCGAGCCACCGCACATGATGTCACCGCTCCGCGCGGCCCTGGGAGCTGTAGTTCTGCCGCCCCGCCCGGACACGGCCCCGCTGCCGGCCGGCCGTCAGCGCCCCGGGAGGAGCCGGGACAAACGGCGGGCACGGGAGAGCGATGGATGGCAGCAGCCATGGGCGGCAGCAGCCGCCGTCGCTGCGAGCTCTTGCCATCGCCATCCCTTTGCGGGGCAGGGGGAACACCCCACGTAGCCCACAAATACACCGACCCACCCCACCCCGTGAGCAGGCAAAAGCTTCAGGTGCACCGAAGCAGGCGGTTGCATCGGGAGGGCACCTTCCAGCGGAACAGTCCCTTTTGCCGGCTCTGGGGAGCCCTACCGAAGCTCTCCAGCAAGAGCCGGCTCCAAAACTGAAAACAACACCCTGTCTTGGGGTGGGTGTTCAGCCTACATGACCAAAACAAAAATCATTACATGAATAAAATTAACGAAGATAGAATCTTTGTCTACCTGAGCTACAGCTCCACCCAATTAATTCAGAATTTCCAGTTCTTCTTCAGCAGTAACACAAAACAGAGTGTTCCTGTCCCTGCTGACCACAGAAAGCCAAGGTCATCTTTAAGCCGGGACATTAAAAGGGAGCTCTGCTGTCACAGCTGGGGGTCCCAGTGGTGGCAGCCAGTCAACTGCAAATATAAAAGCAGGACCCTGGTGTCATCGCCCTGCAATTTCATGAGCAGGTCTGAGCCTGTCCTGGAGCCCAAATTCACTTCATATCCGAAGTATTTGGACACTGGCCCATGCTCCAACACAGGCTGATGGAACATGCCTCGGAGTATGGAAATTTATTTTTGTTCTGCCCTTTAGCATAAGCAAACTTGCGAGCCCATAATGCAGAGCAGCGAGGCGAGGGCAGGGACGTGCATGCTTAAATTAAGATCATTACCTGCTACTAAACGAGGCCTTATGCAACGCCGTGGAGCTGATGTGGGCAGGTAACTGGCTGTGCTCTTCTTCCTAGAAGGATGACCTCCCCCTCTGGCCCCTTACTGCCAAGGGAAAGGATAAATACAAGTTATTCTATTAGCTCCCCCCTACTTTGCTCTCCTAAAGGTTGGATATCAGTCCCAGGCATTATATATCTTTACCTTTTGGTGAACCTCCCCAGCGTTCTGAGCCCAGGATGTTCCCAGGAAGCGCACCCAGCCGTGTGCTCCTGGCAGTGGCTGACTGTGCTCTGCCCCTGAAACCTGAAGAGGAGCAGAGTGTGCTCAGGACTCCAGGGCTGACCCCCCCGGAGCAAACCAGGCTCAAATTTTCATAGGCTAAACAAGCTCTGATTTCTCTTGGGGTGAGGTAAATTGCAGTTTTGCAAAACAGTTAGAATTATTAATTAAAATTTAAAAGGCTGAGTTCTGAAAATAGACTGAAAATGTCAATTGATTTTGGTATGTAAATTCTTTTCACATAGATCTTAAACAATTGAAACCTTCAACTATTTTCCTGCAGAGCTAAAACTCAGAACTGCTTGACTTCATTAGAAGTGAGAGCCTTCAGTCCGTTTCTCATCCTCTGCCTGGAAAAGCAAGAAGGACCCCAAACAACAAAAACAGCAAAGAGAAAATCAGCAGCAATTTCACCTCATAGAATACTGTCTGTTGCAGTAATGTGTTTCACCCACTGATTAGAGGAAATATTCATAACCTGAACTCTTACTTGTTACAAAGACATTAAACCGAAAAGTATAGACCTAAGAAAAATGATTTGCTTAAAATAGATTTCTTATCCTTTATATCCTCCTGTCTGCCCCAGTTCTCTGAGTCTGTAACTCTTGGGGTCAATATGAGTATGTAGAGTTCACTTGAGAAAACATAACTGGGATTAAAGGAATGAGTCAGAGGAAGGAAAAAATCAAAACAGGATCAAGATACCTCTGCACTGGCTCGAAGCAGCTATTCTGAAGAGACTATATTTACTCCAATAAAAACTGCACGTGGCAAAAATATCATGAGTGAAGAGGGTAAATGGAGCATTTAAAAAGAAAATACTAATTAAAAATATTCATTGAGCAATCAATCATTTCATAATGTGCTCATGTATGCATGTGGTCACATCCAGGCACTTACAGTTCTGAAAGCCAACGTCACTGAGGATGTCTGAAATTAGGGATACTTGAGTTGCCACTACATCCTATTGCTCTTCATTCCTCTGCTAGCAGGAGCATTGGCTGTTCTTTCTCAAGCTGTGGCAAGCATTTCTCTCAAAATAAGCAGTTGTACTCTGCCTGAGAAGCTGAAACCAATTATTAAAGATTACTCATTTCTATAAAGCTTTGTTAATACTTTTTTAACAATGTTAAATACTTGTAAAGCATTTAGGCCAGTGTTTTCCAAACAGGTCGGTGATTTTGGAGATTTTGAAGGCTTCTTCAGGGCACTGGAAAGGTTAAAACCTAAAATTAGAAGCCTGCGTGAAGGTTTTGGCATGCATCCACCAATGTTCATGTGTTTTTCTGGTGGTGTTGATTTGGATACCACTGCTGGGCACTTTTCAGACACATTTCACTGAGGCACTGGGCCACCTAAATGGTCTGTGCATTCCCCAGGTAAAAGTATTGGCTGTTTTGAAAAGTTTGTGCCAATATGCTCCGGGGAACTTCCCTCTGCTGTGGGGAGTGTGGTAGCTCCTTACCGGATTTTTCTAAAATTGAGGAAAACCCAAAGGTGTTCAAGTGGCTCAGACACAGAGAAAAACCCCAAAAAAGTCCATGATTAATGCTCTTGGGCAGCTATGCAAAACTGTCTGGGGAAGGGCTCAGATCTGAAGGAGGGAAGAGGTGAAGGTGAGCCCCAGCAACCGGAGGAGGAGGCTGAGGAAGAACAGGAAGGGAGAGGACAGTCTAAGCACCACATCCCTCCCCTGGTCACTGATCAGAGAGAAGAGAGCAGCATGTAACTTGGGCAACATTAAAAACCCTGAATGCAACATGGGGACAGTATCACTGGATAAAAGAGAGGATTTAGACATTTGAATTGAGAGAAAGATGAGTACAGACTGACAACTAATAACCAACACAAGGAACGTTACAAAGAGCTGTGCAACAAATGGAGCAGAGATGAAACAGACCTGTCAGTACAAGGAGGGAGAACAGATCTGACATTTGTATGAAAAGTTTTAGTAGTCAGAAATCTGAAAAAAATAAAAGTGCTGCTGAGTGACATCACTGCAGAGCCTGATGCAAGTGTGCACAAAATGTTGGAAGCCATTCATCAGGAATACAAATAGTGCTGAGCAAAAGGAAAGGTGACATTACTAGGAACTTGTGAGGAAAAGCAGAAGAGTAAGTTCAGTAACTATTGCAGAATCTGCTTTTTGAGTATGCCAGAAAAAAGCATTAAGGTGCAGTAAGTAAAAGGGAAGAAATGTATGGGAATAGCATTAAAAAAAAAAGGCTGGATGAAATGAAGATAAAGGTACAGCAAAGTCTCTTCAGTGACAAGGGGACAATTCTCCCTCTCTACTCTGCTCTTGTGAGACCCCCCTGGAGTACTGAACACAGCCATGGTGCCCCCAGAATAAGAAGGATATGGAACAGTTGGAGGAAGTCCAGAGGAGGCCACCTAGTTAATAAGGTGACTCAGCTACCTTCCCTGTAAGATAGGCTGAGAAAGTCAGGGCTGTTCAGCCTGGAGAAGAAAAGGTTGTGTGGAGAAGTCATGGCAACCTTCCAGTACCTGAATGGGCTACTGGGAAGGCAGAGAGGAACTCTTGGTCAGGAACTGTGGTGATAGGACAAGGAGTAATGGGTTCAAACTGAAAGAGAGGAAATTTAGGTTAGATATACAGAAGAAATTCTTTCCTGTGAGGTGGCTGAGGCACTGGAACAGATTTCCCAGAGAAATCATGTAGCTGCCCCATCCTTGGCACTGTTCCAGGGGGCCCTGAGCATCCTGGTCAAGTGGAAGGTATCCTGGCCCAGTGCAGGGGGGTTGGAATGAGTTGATCTTTAAGGTTCCTTCCAACACAAACCATTCTCTGATTCCATGATGCTATTGTGTGATAAAAGACATCTCACAGAAATACAGAGAACACACCAAAATTTTCTAAAATCCTTCCCATGACTCTGGACTCTTTCAGTGTCCTGCCCAAAGTCCTGTGGGTCACGTTGACTTGAGCTGGTCTGCTGGGATAATCAGCAGGTACATCCATTTAGGCTGGAAGGCATTTTTCCAGGACCAGTCCCTTTCAGCCTCTCCTCTTCCCATCACCTGTTTGAAATGGCATCTGCACCAGGAAATGTCATCTGCAATAAGGGCTGCTGCACTGGTACTTGCATGGGAAGGGTTCTGACAAAAAATACTCCCCTCCTCTAGTTATTTTTGCCATTTTCACTGCCTCCTGGCTGGCTCTGCAGATCCTCCTTTCCTTTGCACGCTTATGCTGCACATGGTAGCCCTTTGCTCAGGCTGGCAGAGCTTCCCTGGGTGTGTCTGCTGCAGCAAGGCAGGAGGATGGGAAGGAATGGGGCATTCTCCAGAGCCCTGCACACCCATGCCCAGCTGGGTGCTGTCCCACTGCCTGCAGGCTCAGTGCTCACTCCTCAGCCAGGAAGGCTCTGGGATTACACTGGGTTTCCTACAGTACACACAAAACATCAGTACCCAGTTTACATATTCAGCACTGCAATTAGGATTGCCTATCCCACCCTGGTCCTAGGCTAGCCCATGCTCCTATCCCATGCAAACCCCCTCTCTTCCCACTCATCCCAGTGATTCCCACTCATCTTCATACTTCACTGCTGTAAGCACCTCAAAACAAGGCCCCTGCCAATAGTCCTCGTGTGCAGAAAGTATGTGTCTAATTTTTTCCACCCAGTATCTGCAGGTTCCAAGCCTGGGAGATGACTATGGGAGTGTAAATTGCAGAGCTGAGAAGAATGAACATTGCATCACTGCTGCCATAAACACTGAGCTATTTCTTTTTGTACAGCACAGAGTATCGAGACACCACGAAACCAATGCCCAGCTGGGGAGATAGAGACAGTTGTGCTGGTGTTTGTTTGCTTCCTCTCTTTGGGGAGAAGTAAGAAACAAAGAAATGAAAGATGTTTGAGTTCCTGTTGGTCCCACGGGTGATGACTTGAGGGGAGTTGTTCTTGTGGAATGGCAGACAGACACATGCAACCACTAACCCAGCAAGAGAGCAGTAGGTACCTACAAAAACAGCTCCCTGAGCCCGTGTGGTGTCATCGCTGTGTTCCCACTCTGCCCCGGAACCTCAAGCCCAACCACAGCCCCACAACTGTTTGCATTAAACATTCTCTCACAACAGTACTTTTTCACACATCCCTGCCCCACAGGCCTTTACACCATGCTTTTACCCTTCCTTATTCCCCCTTCCCTTTACACCATGCTTTTACCCTTCCTTTTTCCCCCTTCCCTTTACACCATGCTTTTACCCTTCCTTTTCCCCCCTTCCCTTTACACCATGCTTTTACCCTTCCTTATTCCCCCTTCCCTTTACACCATGCTTTTACCCTTCCTTATTCCCCCTTCCCTTTACACCATGCTTTTACCCCTTCCTTTTTCCCCCTTCCCTTTACACCATGCTTTTACCCTTCCTTTTCCCCCCTTCCCTTTACACCATGCTTTTACCCTTCCTTATTCCCCCTTCCCTTTACACCATGCTTTTACCCTTCCTTATTCCCCCTTCCCTTTACACCATGCTTTTACCCTTCCTTTTTCCCCCTTCCCTGTACACCATGCTGCCACGGAGCACCCTACACATCTCCAGCTCTGCCCTTCAGCCACACCTAATAGCTCTCTCCTCAAACCACTTGCCAATGCCAGGACCAATTAATGGGCAGGAGCATTGCACCTCTTCATCTCCAAGACCTTCAGGCATTTCATAAGTTAAATGAATCCTTTCTCCAACCCAAGTAACCATGAAAAGCTTTGACAGTAAAGAAAACAGGTTGCAAATAAACAGTATTTTGAATGGGCATATGCATGCCAGTGTCCCCAAATAGAGAATCTCAGACTTTCAAAGCTATCAGAGACCTCCAGGCTTGCAGATCCCTGCCACCACCTGCTCCTGGTGCCCCTCTGGCAATAGGCTGAAGAACAGAAAGTTTAGAAATTGGTTAGCTTGGACTAATACCCTTGCTAAAGTGACAGGGGACATTTTCCAGTTGCAGGAGCAGCCATTCTGTGTGCCAAGGTCCTCACCCTGGTCTGGGCTGCTGTGCCTTTGGGGTGGTGCTTAGGCAAACACCTACATGACTTTTGTTATCTTATATTTTTGTCTACCCCTTCACATTTTTCATCAACAAAGTTTCATAGTAAAGTTAATCCAGAAGAGGCACTTCACCAGGAGCTCTGTGATTTCTTCCTCCTCTGCTTGCAGCCAGAGCTGCTGAAATGGCTCAGCACCTGCATCCTAAGACACACTGAGCAGCTGCTCTGTTCCTGGCACAGGGGTGCAAAGCAATTCCTCCAGGCTGACTTGGCTCCCCAAGGATGGAGGAATCATGGATGGCAGAAGGACAACTGACAATTCTGTCCTCAAATCCCATGCTTCCTGCACCCAGGAGAGCAGCACAGTAAAAAGCCCCCTACTACCCAGAAATCACTGGTTGGACTCACCAGCCCAGCATTCCCAGCCTGGAAGCTGCTGCCTGGTCTAAAAGTGGCGGCTGCCTTGGGCAGGGACAGCTGGGGAGGGATGTGGAATAGCTGCTGTGCCCACACATCTGCTTTGGAGCAACACCCAAAGTCCCAGCTCAGATCAACTCCCCAGTCACCCCTCCTTTGTAAACAGGCTTTTGAGCACCTGTTCTGAGAGCTAAAATGGGACCTGGAATAATCCTATGGAAAAGAGTTGTGTGCTTCTCTAAACAAAGATCTCAGCTCTGTTGAAATGCTCAGCCAGACTAAAGAAACTTCAGATCAATGGCCTTGGACAAAGATTTGTCACACGACGAACAGGAAAGAAAATATTAGCCAAAGTAATCCCAGGAAAAACACACGTAATGAAGGTTTGCAGATTCCAGTGCAGCAGCTAAATCAACACCTTGCTTTGCCAAGGAAACATTGTGAAATCTGTGGTTTACTCTTTGATCCTAAGCCTTCCCTACCCATCTTTTTATAAGCAGTATCATTGGACAGAAATGATTGTAAAACTAAGATTGATTTGTCAGTAAGCTTCTGATAAAAAGGAATTGACTTGTCATGTCACAGGTAGCTGCTGGACTATGCTGGCATACATTAACATGGTACTGAACCTTGAAGAAAAAATGGATTATCTAAAATATTACATGTGGTAGGATAAGCTTCTTGGACTTTTTAATTAGCATTCTTATGTATAGGATACAATATTTTGTAATTTTAAAAGGGGAGGAGACTGAAATGAGGAACAAATCATTACTGTAAGCAGGAAACAATACAAAGCAAATATGTGCCTCATTTCTTTAGATGTATGCTGTATTTATATTATTCATATTTTCCCTCTAAAATTAAATAAACCTAATGATGCCCTTTAACTCAGAAACACACTAATAAGAGTGTAAAGTTCTGAAGAACTTCTGTCTTTCCCCAGGGCAGATATTATGTAAATAGCACTGGAATATTAAAATTCTCCATTCTCTTTTTAAGAGAAAACTTAACTTTTTCTTAAATCAATATTGATCGGCTGAAAAATTACAGTAGCGCTCCTAAGCTTGAGACTCTATAATTGGAAGTGGCAAACTTTTAAAAGTTCCCTGTCTTCTCCAAACTAAGAAGGCTTTGGCCTCCTCCTTCTCCAATGTCACACGGCCAAAATTTCACACGTGGCCAGCCGGGCTCGGGCTCCCTCGCTGCTAACCCGGGCTGCTGCTGCCTGTCCTGTCACACTTTCCGCAGCGGAGGCGTTGCGGTGTTCCCGGCCCGCTGTCCCAATGCCCTACATTCCAGACAGCTTCCCTGACGGATCGCAGAGCCCCGGCAGGCAGCGAGAGCTCCCTCGGCGGCTCCCGGGCTGTGCCAGCGCTGCCCCTGCGGGCTCTCGGGGAATGCAGCGCTGCAGAGCCGCAGCGGCTCCTCCAAGGAGAGGAGCCCCCGCTCCCGGAGCTGCCCTGCAGCCTCCCGTGAGGAGCAGCAGAGCTCTCGGGCAGCCCTCGGCTCCCTGCTGAAGGTGACAGCTGTCCTGCTGTGCCCCACGAGGAGCACAGCCCTGCACAGTCCGGCTGTGCCCCACGAGGAGCACAGTCCTGCACAGTCCTGCACAGCCCGGCACAGTCCGGCTGTGCCCCACGAGGAGCACAGTCCTGCACAGTCCGGCTGTGCCCCAGGAGGAGCACAGTCCTGCACAGTCCTGCTGTGCCCCACGAGGAGCACAGTCCTGCACAGTCCTGCTGTGCCCCATGAGGAGCACAGTCCTGCACAGTCCTGCTGTGCCCCACGAGGAGCACAGTCCTGCACAGTCCGGCTGTGCCCCATGAGGAGCACAGTCCTGCACAGTCCTGCACAGTCCTGCTGTGCCCCACGAGGAGCACAGCCCTGCACAGTCCGGCTGTGCCCCACGAGGAGCACAGTCCTGCACAGTCCGGCTGTTCCCCACGAGGAGCACAGTCCTGCACAGCCCTGCACAGTCCGGCTGTTCACCACGAGGAGCACAGCCCTGCACAGTCCGGCTGTTCCCCACGAGGAGCACAGTCCTGCACAGTCCTGCACAGTCCTGCTGTGCCCCACGAGGAGCTCTGTGCCAGGCTCAGGCACCCACCCGGAGCCGCACGAGGCTGGGGATGCAGAGGGACGGGGTTTGGGATGCAGGGGGACGGGGTTTGGGATGCAGGGGGACGAGGTTTGGGATGCAGGGGGACCGGGCTGGGGATGCAGAGGGACCAGGCTGGGGATGCAGGGGGACCGGGCTGGGGATGCAGGGGGACGGGGTTTGGGATGCAGGGGGATGGGGTTTGGGATGCAGGGGGATGGGGTTTGGGATGCAGGGGGACCGGGCTGGGGATGCAGGGGGACAGGGTTTGGCATGCAGGGGGATGGGGTTTGGGATGCAGGGGGACAGGGTTTGGGATGCAGGGGGATGGGGTTTGGCATGCAGGGGGATGGGGTTTGGGATGCAGGGGGACAGGGTTTGGGATGCAGGGGGTTGGGGTTTGGCATGCAGGGGGATGGGGTTTGGGATGCAGGGGGACCGGGCTGGGGATGCAGGGGGATGGGGTTTGGGATGCAGGGGGACAGGGTTTGGGATGCAGAGGGATGGGGTTTGGCATGCAGGGGGATGGGGTTTGGGATGCAGGGGGACAGGGTTTGGGATGCAGAGGGATGGGGTTTGGCATGCAGGGGGATGGGGTTTGGGATGCAGGGGGACCGGGCTGGGGATGCAGGGGGACCAGGCTGGGGATGCAGGGGGATGGGGTTTGGGATGCAGGGGGACGGGGTTTGGGATGCAGGGGGATGGGGTTTGGGATGCAGGGGGACAGGGTTTGGGATGCAGAGGGATGGGGTTTGGCATGCAGGGGGATGGGGTTTGGGATGCAGGGGGACCGGGCTGGGGATGCAGGGGGACCAGGCTGGGGATGCAGGGGGATGGGGTTTGGGATGCAGGGGGACGGGGTTTGGGATGCAGGGGGATGGGGTTTGGCATGCAGGGGGATGGGGTTTGGGATGCAGGGGGACCGGGCTGGGGATGCAGGGGGATGGGGTTTGGCATGCAGGGGGATGGGGTTTGGGATGCAGGGGGACCGGGCTGGGGATGCAGGGGGACAGGGTTTGGCATGCAGGGGGACGGGGTTTGGGATGCAGGGGGACCAGGCTGGGCAGCCCTCGGTCCGGGAGCTGGGAGAGCAGAGCCCGGGCACATCCTGCTGGGCCCTCCTGCATCGCACAGGAGGAGCAGGAGGGCTGGCTTTGGAAACTGTCCGGCCTTTTCTGGCCTCTGCTGCCAGGAATCTGATGTTCACAGCTACGACTGTGTTAAGCTTACTCTGATCAGCTTGAAAACCCATCTAGCAAAGGCACAGGCTCCTAACAGCAGAACGCCTTCATATTTGGTACACAGGCAGTTAAAGCACACTCAGATAATTCCCCTCCTCAAGAGGAAATACTAAAACTTTTTCAGCACTTCCTCTTTTTATATTTGAAATCTTTGCACTTCATGCAATACCTTTATTTGCATATGGATTGTAACAACTCACCTACACTGTTTCTAACTTTAGGTCATTCATAATTCACTAACGTAAAAGGCAATAACGGTTTTTGCTACCGGTAATAATTAGCAAAATGTACATTTCTACAGCATGATTTCTGCTCAGATAAATATTCTCCCACCTGCTCAGCTGCTTAGCTAAAAATCTGCCAACTCAATTCTTCCATTGGCTGCAGGCAGCTGGAAGCTTTGAAGCAGGGAAGCAGGGCTTATCCACATCCCCAGGCTCCCTGGCTCACACCATATGATTCTAGTGGATCCATGGCAGGGGTTGGAATGAGATGGTCTTTAAGGTCTTCCAACCCAAGCCATTCTATGATTCTATGATTCATGCAGACTTAAGATTAAAGACCCTTCCTCTATAAGTAATGTTGAATTCTCGTCTAACAATGCTACCTAAAGACCAGTTTCATACAGGTTTAAATTTCTTGAAAAAGAGACAGTTAAGGCAGCCTTCTGAAAAACTGCAAAGGTTCAATTTTTTCAACAGTATTTTAAAACTTGATGAAGCTTCAGTTGCTGTAATGATGTGGAACTAACTGAGAACTATAGTCTGTTTTTTTAAACCAACATTCAGGTTCACCAGACATTCACCATTCTTCCCACCATTAAATGGCAAGTTTAAATGTCAGGTTTGAGCTAAAAAAGTAGCTGTGGATGAAAAGGGTCAGCTGGAAAATCAGATTAATGTAGGTAGTGGTTTTGTACAGGAGACCAATTGTGTGTAGATGTATTAAATCAAATTGCACTTCCACCAAAAGTTATGTATTTGTTTATTGAAAAGATGTAGCTTTCTGCAGTTGCAATACAACAGATTTCTGCTTCTTTCCAGTTTGCTTCTTTCCCCTAGACCATGCAGGGCTCAGCTTTCAGCAGCCACTTGTCAGTTAACCAATTCTCCTCTTTATTGTGCCAGAATAGGAAACACAATAATTAATTACAGAAACTTTGGGATATTTTTATCCTAGGGATAAGCTCATGTTCCAAGAGTAACAATATTTGCCAATGGCATCCTTATTTTTTTGATAATTAGACAAGCTAGTAAATGACCCCATGTCAGCCAGCAGTGGAAACTGTACCATATGATGGTCAAAAGAAATGACTGACTGTGATCTGCTGAGTGCACCACACAGAATACAGAATATCCCTCCCTCTTGAAATGAGTCCTGCTCCCTTCTCCTGTTACCATCTCCAGAAAAAAAAATCTCATTAAGCTTCAGAAAGTTTAGACTGGGCTTCATTCTTTTGCTCTGGGTCAAAGTGGGTTTCTGGTCTGATGGACTCAGTCCTGCAGGGAAGCAAACAAAGCAGCCTGGTGGTGAGGATACAGAGCACACAGACCATGGCATCGGCTTTCTGCTTGAGGTCTGCCCGAGGCTGAGAGGCTTTCCAACCCAAGAAGGAGATCTGTGTTGCAAACTAGCAGAATCCCACCACAAGGAAGGTAAGGAAGGACCACACTGATTTTAGGGCCAGCATTTGTAACCTTCACAATGGTGAAAACCAAAGCAAAATTCGGTCACAGCTCTGGAGCATCACTCAGAGTGTGAACTCACACTGGTTTTGGGGCCAGCATTTCTAAGCTTCACACAGTTGAAAACTGAAGCAGAATTCGGTCACAGCTCTGGAGCATCACTCAGAGTGTGAACTCATCAGTTAGGTATGTGCACAGAACTGGCTGAGATCAACAGGCCTCATGAGAAATAGGAGTCAGCATTGCCTTAGACATCAGTCAGAGATGAGGTTCATTTCCCATGGTTTGGGGTCACACTGTGAGCTTTGCACAGGGCCACTCAGCAAATACTATGAATAGACTCAAGAACTCAAACTTTGGTCCAAGTAGTGTCTCATTAACACAAAACAGCACTAAAACATGGACCTCCACATAATTCACTGCCATGGCAGCTTCCTCCATTTCCCAGCTCCTGCCAAGCAGAACAGCTCTCCTTCATTTCAAGAGCTGCTTTGTTGGTCAGGTTTTGTTAAGCTGTGGAACAAGTGTCTGAGCTATAGTGCTGTCACTCTTGCCAAGGCTGTGTTCCTTACCTTGTGTGCAGGATGCCAGAACCTGGCAGCATCAGCACATTGAGGTGCACAAAAAATACAACATCAAAATATCACTGAGGACAACAGCATAGACCTGGTTCCTGCTGTCCCATTATGGAGATCAAAGGTATAATTTACTTAGAGGAAGAATTATTTGTGCATAAACAGCCACTAGCTAATAATACAGCAAAGATGCTAATAAATTCTAATGGGTGGCAGAGCAGACAACAGTAGACAAGTGACCTGAGCATCTTCTTACATAAACTGAAACAAAAGGGACTCTGATGCTGATGACAAAACCTTTTTGTGAGTAATGCTGGCAAAATCTTTTAGACAATAACTCAACTGTAGGTTAAAAGAAAGTGAGGCTCTTCTTTCCTACTAGAAACTAACTTTAGGACCTTTTTTCCATCCTCACAAACAACAAGAAATGGAAGTAATTGCTGCAATTTTGTTTCAAAGACTGCTTATCTTGAGGACAGAAAAGGAAGTGCAGTCTTGAACACTTGTCTGCAGTCTTGAAAAACCTGCAGTAGTGTAAGGTGTTGATGACAGGATATCCTTCTTCCAGGGAGAAGGAAAGGACTGTTCTGACTGGGGAAGGCTTGTTACAGCTCTCCTCAACTGCCATGGCTGGCTCCTACTGCATTTCTTTTGGTTCTTACCTATAGCTGCATTCCTGGCCTCAGCCCTTCCAGTTTCATTTGGATGCATCTCATCTTGGGCTATAAAATCTTAAAACACAGTGCTGAGTGATGTCTCAGCTTGCTCTGCCTGCCTCTTTGGGAGTGACCATACTGCACCCCCAGACTGCAATTCAGCTGCTTCAAATAGACCAAACACTTATTTAAATAGCAGCCTTCCTCCACCACTCCCTCAAAAGGTAATGAGCAGGGGATCAAAGATTCTTGAGCTCAGCTGGCCCATCCACACATCAGGGTGACCTCCATAGCCTGTAGTGCACGTGGGAGCATTATAACAACCAGACTTCAAATACTGACCCCAAATAATTTGGCATTTACAGCTTGGTCAGCTGGGACCTCTCTGTTATACAAGGTGAAAGCATGGTTTGGAGTCACTCATCTGGATTGTTAGCACAATGCCTGATTGTTCCCAAGAAAACAATGCATGGAAGCAGCAGTTTTTCTAGAAACATCCCAGTGACTTAAAATGTATGCAAAATCACTCTGAGAGCAAAAGATGGACAGGTAATAAATGCAGCACGGCAGAATAGCACTGCAATCCTCTCTAAATAAGAGATAATTTTCAAGAGTGAGGGTATGAGACAGGCCAGCTTCCCAAAATCACCATTGTTTGCTGACTTTGAACAAGTGCAGCTGCCCAGAGGGAGGGATATGAGACGTCTCAAGCTGCAGTTTTTGAAATGGAAGGTGGTGCTGGTTCAGCAGAGGAAGTAAACTGCAAGGAAACAAAGATTCCAGTTTGCAGTTTACAGAAAATCTGATCCAAAAGTTCTGTATGTAATTTCAAAAACTGAAATCCCATTTGTTCCCCCATAGCTAAATTAAGAACATGCTATTTTGAGCTAGTGAACATTATCCCAATGTACTGAAAACACAGACAAAAATCCAGCAACTTTCCAGGGTTGACAAGATTATCTCAGGCCTCAGCTATCTTGCTTTGCACTGTGCTAGAAAACAGCTGATGGTAAGATGAGCCCTGATACGTGTCCAGCTGCAGTCCCCACCCCTGCTCCCACACCAAGGAACTGTCTCTGCTACCCAGCAGGGCCCTCTGTGCTCTGAGGTGTTTCCTGCAGTGCTTTTGGGATGTACAGTGGAAGCAATTGCAGTGTTTTTCTACTTGAAGAAGTCCAAACCTTGCCAAGACCTTTCTACTGCTACTGTGTCATTTCCCTCTTAGAGGCCAGCACCTTTAAAAAGGCTCTTTCAGATGAAGGAAGGGCCTTCCACAGCCCTCAGGAAGTGTGGTGAGGCCTGGAGACGTCAATGTGTTGTTGTGTGGCTTCAGCTTTGAAAGCTGTCTGGAGTGCAAGAAGTGGAATTGCCTGGAACTGAAGCCGCTGGGTCACAGAACACACAGACTTGGAGTATCACTTGTGGCAGCAAAACGGACGTGGTCTGGAATAAGAAGAAGACAAACAACAAGGACAACTTTGTATGAGCTCCAGGTCAGAAATATGAACTCATTGCCGTCTGCAAGTTCAGCAACCTGCTCACTACTTAGAGTAGGAGGTTTCCAGATCCCATTTTGATACCAGCATGGCTGAGCATCTTCTTTCTCACTCCAGACAACCTCCTGCCTGTCTTTGTCTGGCCTCTTCCTTGAGGCAGCCACACACTCTCATGTTTCATGGCTGGTTCCTCTCAGACTCATCTGGTCCCTAAGAGCTCTGTTAGCTAAAGTACAAGGATGTGGGAAGCAAAACAAATAACAAGAACTGTTAGAAATAGGTTCCTATGCTTCTGCCTTTGTTTAAAGAATGCCTCAGCTCCTTGCTCTTGATCCATTGTTGGTGGGTGTGATTTCTTCCATTACTCCTCTTAGTTGTGGCCCCAAGTCCATGACTTTTTCCTGGGACCACCTGAATCTTTCACTTTCCAAGATGGGAACCAGGACTCCTGGCCAGTGTAGGCAGAGTCATCTGTCGAGGTCAAACTTTCCAGTGCTGAAATGCCACAGTGATGAGATCCTGGATTCAGGAACAGACGGTGGAAAATGGGCTGCTGTTGGCTACAGATCAACATTTAAACAGGGAGCATGGTCAAGGGGGAAGAGAAGACACAGAGGTGAGGAAGCCATGGCAGGATGGAAAGCAGCCTCTGAACTCAGCTCAAATGTACTGTGCAGAGATTCATAGGTACCAGCAGCAGCCTGTGATGTTACAGAGCTCTGTAAACTTGCTATGACACAAGTGAAGGATATACATTATTGACACAGTAATTCCAGCCAGTTAGCCAGTTCTCTCAAGCTGATACAGAGTATACACAGGGCAGCTCAGTATTCCTAAGGTAAAGACAATAGACAAACAAGTCATGAACAGACAAGCCTTCAGCTCTTACCAGTTCAGTGCTCATTTAGCAAGCAGGTAATTCTTTACTGGAAACAGTATAAGAGTGCAGACAGAACAAGTCTCTAAAGGCCAAATAGAAGAATGTATCTGGAAGCTTCTACCATGAAGTAACAAGCTGGATTTACCCCAGGATTAAATAACATTGCTACTGCAGTCTTGGGCCACAGAGCACCTCAGGAGAGCAGCTGCCTGGTTGCTGGGTTTTTTGTTCCCTTATACCTGCAAAGACACAACACTCACCTCAGCACTGTGTTCATGCTAGTCCAAAGAATGAAACTAGCTACTACATTTGCAGAGACCCCCTGAGGAAGGGGATCTCTGAATACAAGGCAGCCCAATGTGTGGCACAGAGGGCACAGATTTTCATTCTTCCCAAGTAACCATCATTAAACTGTCTTTATCTCAACCCATGAGTTCTCCATCTTTTGTCCTCTCAGTTCTCTCCCTGGTCCCACTGGTGGGGAGTGAGCAAGCTGCCTGGGGCTGGGCTGCTGGCTGGGGTTAAACCACAACACCATGGCAACAGAATAAAGGAGAGGAGGTCCTTGTCAAGAAAAAAAAAATAAATTAGGGGTTAAAAATATACCATATGGGTTAGCAATGGCACAGAAGGAGACAGACTGTGGATAATGATCACTGCCACTAATAGTCAACAGTTCCTTGAGCTGCCGAGGTCCTTCCTGCAGTGCAGTTACTGACAATACCACAGCCATCGACCTTGTTACTGCAGGGTTTCCGTTCCCAGCACTCCCAGCCAACACTGACTTACTTCAATTTCACAATTATTAATGCTTTGCTTAAAGCCTCAGCAACTGGAATCAAGTGATCGCTGCGGAACCTCAGCTTTGGCTTTAACAGATAAGCTCAATGTGAAGCCTCTCACCATCAGAGAAAAGCCTGATAAGATGAATTCCCAAAGGTCAGAAGTCGTGGTGATAAACAAGGAGAACCTAGCCCAAGATAGGGTTAAAGCATTGTGATTTTAAAGCACACCTAGTACTTTTGAGGGGATTCCTTAATTTTCTTGTTGTATTCCTACAGGAGTATTTGGGAAAGAAGGGGCTGGCTCTAGAAAAGAAAGCATTCATTAGCAAAATTCAGCACAAAAGGCAGCAGGAGTACATTTAAATCAGCTGGGAAAGGAAAAAGCCAAAGGGCTGCAGAGACTGTACAAAATGAAGACAACTCCATTTCAAGGAGGTAGAGGAAAGCAGGCAGGATATTTTTTGCTTTCCTTCCTCTTCATCTTTCAATCTGACTCTCACAGACCCTGCTTTCACCTCCTTCTGGAAGGAGGGGAAGCCAAGTTTCCCATAATACTGTGAGCTCAGCTTTACAAGCTGGAGACAAAAGAGGAAACCAAACACACAGTAAGAACCTGTGGATTGGCCAGACAAGGATTCCTAGAAGTAATTATCACAAAGACAAGGTTGGTTAGCACTCAAGCTACCAAGGTGAGGACTGGTCCTACATTCCTCTCAGGGGGAGATAGAGGTGTGCTTTTCTACTTCCCAGTGTGAGAGTTTCCTAAGCAAGCCGGGGATTTGCCCTGTTACTCTCAGTAGGCTGTGTTGCTTATCAGCTTGGATCAGGTTCTCATCTAGGTGATGTCCAAGTAGATCTGGTCCACCCTTAGGTGACAGTGAAACCTTCAGCACTGTGCTCTGGGTGCTCCTGTCATGCTGCAGGCTCAGCCCCAGAGCTGCCCTGCAGTGTCCCCACTGCCAGATGTGCAGCTTTGGTCCCACCACGTGTCTGTCTTGGGGACAAGTCAGATGCAGCTGTGCCTCAGGCTACGCCCATCAGTGAGGATGGTGGGGATGAGGTGGGTACACTGCTCCCCAGGCTCTCTCCCTGAGCTGTCACTGCTAGTCAGAGCTGATGGCAGGGCATGGACCACATCCCTGTGCCCAGCACTGCAGCCTGAAGACTGTCAGCTGTGAGATCTTTGATGCTGGTCCATGTCCTTGAGAGAGTTGTGCCTGTTTAGCCCTAAAGAAAAGCCATGCAATGGTTGCCAGCTAACAAGTCATGAGGGACAGAAACGTCCACTTGGAGGGCTTTCTGAATATGCAAGCATATTACTAAAAAACAAACCCAAACCCCAAACCAGCTCAATTATTAATACCCACATACCTGGAAAAAGTAATATAAAATATTTTGCTTTTTTCCTTAGCAGCCCAGTCCACCAGGAGTGCTTGATAAGCATGTGCTGCACCTATCAATACAACCAGCAGATAACAGCGAAGCACTGGCTTGAGGGTGGTAAGCAGGCTCTCCCTGTCACTTGTAATCTTCTCACATCCAGAGGCATCTTAAGGCCTTTCTAAACACGCTGATACTGCCTGAAAATCACTGAAAAAACCCACCCTTTGTTTGTGTTAACAGGATGAGAAAGTGCAAGGCTTCCTGTTATGTGTGTGTGACAGCTACAGATAAGCAGAGACCTCTGGACAGGAAATCCGCCCAACTTCTGCAGTGTGATTTGCCCAAAGCTGAGGAGCTCTTTTTAGATTGAAGCACCAACAGAATGAGACGGGGCTGGCCAGAAAATGGGGGACACGCTGGAGAAGAGCTCTGAGGAGCCCGAGATCTCTTTGAACAATGAGTGTTCGACGAAAATGGGGGACCTGGTGGAAGTGTCGAGTGGTGAAAAGGTGAAGTTTGACGATACAGGTCTCTCTCTGGTGCTCCAGAATGGCCTTGAGAACCTTCGCCTTGAAAATTCCCTCACAGACGTCATCCTGTGCGTGGACAGCAGGGAGTTCTCCTGTCACCGAGTGGTCCTTGCTGCAGCAAGCAATTATTTCAGGTAAGGTTTGTAACAAACAAAACCAATACACTTATTTTGCTTCTCAGATTTGAACTGTAGGTCTCCAAGGAGTGCAAACTGGGAGTTAAAGTCTGCAAATTCGCAGTGAGCCTCTAATTCCTTATGTCTTCCAGCTTTTTCAAAGTTGGAGACTTAAATAAGGCAGGTGCCAAGTTGTAGATTTGCTGGAGTTCTGATACCAGCACTCAAAAATTCTACTGGAGGCATGCAAAGGAAGACAGAATATTGGCAGACAAGTGCATGAGAAAAGGGTGTTTTAACCAAGTATCTTTAGCCACTTGTCCTGTCCCTTTGGGACCTGGGCAAAGAGGAATTTGCAGGGTATTTTTATTGAAACAGGAGTGGGTTTCTGGAACTTGCTAATTTTTCCTGTTACCATTTTGGGGTAAAAATATATACTGCATTAAATTGTTGAGGAAGAAAGAGAAGGAATTTTCCATCTGGAAATCAGTTGTAATGGGAAATATCTCCTTGAAAGCAATTTTGCCACTTTACTGTCTCCTTTTGGTCTGCTTGAATTTTTCATTCTTTCAATACAATAGATATTCTATCTGAGACTACTGGCCAACAAGAACGAATTTTAAACACACAGAGGAACTTGGTATCAGTTTTAGCACAGATTTTCCATTATCATTTAGACAATATCATTTAGATAATCACATTTGCATGGCTGGGATTTTTTTCTTTCTTTTTTTTACCGCTAAAGTGGTCAGATGACTGAACAGCTACAGAGGAAACATGAGAAAAAAGGACCTGTGACCACTTGTGACATGAGCAGAAAGCTAATTTTAATGGAGTCTGGTAAGCTTTGCTAGTAGTGCCAGAACAGTTCTGCTTTTCTAATCTAGAATAGAGATTGTGTCTGTGACTATTTGGAGACAGGTATTATTTCTACAGAGACACTATATTTATTGCATATGAGAAAATATACAGCTAAAAGCAGAGATGCCCAAATATTCCTTACCAGCATTGTGTGCATAATGGATAGCAGATGCACAAATTAAAATTATCATAATGATACTTTGACAAAAACCCCCAAATTCACTATAAGTAAAGGTGCTGCAATCAGAAGGACTTCCCAGTTAAAACCAGGTAAGATAGTTTTATGAGAACAGCTCTTGGCCAGCTTTCCACTGAGCTTTTCCTGAGCTACAGCCTGTCCCTTGGAAGGAGGGGGGATACCTGGCTGGAGGTGAGCCCATCCCAAGGCATCTGCACATGTGTGCAGGGTCTGCCCCTCTGGGTGCTTCTGTTTGGCTTGGCTTCCCACAGAACTGGGATTTATTACATCTCACTGTCTGCCAGTGCCTCTTGTCATGATCCTTTGGGTTAGTTTCAATCACATTGGCACAGGATGGAAATCTCAAACCTGAAGTTCCCATGACTTTGATGGAAGTCTGCAGCTAGGAGAGGAGAGATGCTGGGCTGGCTCCCTCAGTGCAGGTAACAGGCAGGGTGTCCTGGCCAGCCAGCACACAGTGCCCAGAACAACCACACTGCCCTGCCCTGCTGGGCACAGCCAGCACACAGCTGAGCTCCTGGGAGGGACCCTGAAGTGTGTGAGAGGAATAAGGAGGGAGAATGGAGGGCTCAGGAAGGGGAAGCTGAGGTTACTGTGAGGAGGAAAAGAAGGACGCAAGTCTTCAGGGAACTGAGCTTTGCTGGTTCTGCTGCTCACAAGGAGCCTTCATTCATCTTGCCATAACTCTCTGGAAGCTGCATGGCCCCAGAGAAAGAAGGAATTCTTAAATCCCACTGTTCCTGTGAGTACTTTCCATGCTATGAGAGGACCTCTAACAGCCATGCACAGGAGCAAAGCAAAGGGACCCAGTGACTCATGGGCTTCATTCCCCTGCACATTACACAACCCCTTCCTGAAGGCTGGGTGCCACAGTGTGGGCAACCCACAGCAGCTGGCTGGAGCACTTAAACAAAGCTAACCCCTTCTAGGCCTTCTGCAGCACTGCTGGAGAGCAGATAGGCTAATTCTTACAATGTCCTGCACCCATAGACATAAGAACATTAACTCTCCATGATGATAGCAAAGCAGAGAAGAGAAATACCAGCTGACTAAGGTGGAACAGTAGTTCTTTAATCCTGCACTGCCCAAGAGTAGTGGGAGAATGGGGCTGGGAGAGGTTGAAGCCATTTTCCAGAGCATCCTCGAGCTCCAGCATGGTTGTTTGAAGTCAGGTTCATAATTCCAAGCACAAGCATTCAGTGTGGGAGGGTGCTTAAAAAGTGCTTCATGAAACTGCAACCCAACATTTATTTTACTGAGATTTCTCTGATTTTAAATTAGAAAAAACTTAGAATTTTTTCTCAAATTATCCATTTTTGGGTATCTAAATTTGGCACTGGGCCCTCAATTCAGATGTGCATTTCTTAGAGTACCTGTTGGTTTAAAGGTGCAGTTTAGAATTACACAGGGACGAGAACCAGGGAAACATACAATGGAATTAGTAACCACATCTGAAGGATTTAGAGCCTCCTGAGGGTAAGTTCAGAAAGATTCAGAGGCAGCATTTTAATCCCTAGGAGAGAAGCTCAGTCTGATCAGCCTGAGTGGTGTCAGGTGTTCCCCCTGCCAGCACACAGGGTGGGAATGAGAACCACTCCATTTGAGCAGAAGGAAGGCCACAGCAGTCAGCTCTCTTGTGCAGCACTGCCCAATTCAGCCCTGCCATGATCTAGAGCAGAGAACTGGTGGGAGAGCACCGTGCTTTAGAGGTGTGATTTCTGCAGCTCACAGCCACGTTACATCAATCCACACCCTACAAAATTGGGAGTGGATGGCAGCTCTAAACCAGTTACAAAGATTAGGAGACAGATAGGCCAAAGCACTTTGACCAGACCCTTGTGCACAGGCACCAGCAGAATGCTGAGGCTGGTTTCTGAGCAGCCAGTGGCAGTGTCACCCTGGGTATCTCTGACTGACCCCAGCAAACACTCCGGTCTGTGGGACAGAAGTGAGACTCTCACCTCCCCGACAGGGATGGGTCAAGACAAGTCTGGAGTCACCAGCTTAAGAGATGAGAGGAAGAAGAGCAGACACCACCTGCACCCTCCAGGAGAACTGAGCCTGGTTCTCGATCAGATGAAACATCCGGCACCCGTCAATCCCGCACGACCGGAACAGCTCTGCTGTGCCAGCCTCCCCTCCGTGCTGAAACCCATTCCCAGGGAGAAGCTGGAACTGAGGGCTGCTGTTTTCAGATGGTCCCTGCCCACACATCCGCTCTTATATCACTTGACAGTGCCAGAGGGAGAGAAGCTAAATGAATCCCAGTCTTGTGGTCACCGAAGTTAAGGAGCGTTTGTCTAAGTGCCTTTGAAATATTCTGATTTCAGTAGCAGCAGAAGCTGGACCATTAGGCAGGGCAGCAAAGCAAAAACCTCTAATGAGCTGAGATGAGTGAAAGAAAAATGAGAATTTTGACTGAACAACTTTTCTGACAAGTAACTTCTCTGCCCATATTTCCTGCTCAAAAGTTAGGCCTCTCTATCCAGAGGCAGTTTTGCACACTGAGGTAAATAAGACCTTGCTATAAAATTTCTGCTGAGGTAAGCAACAGGTAGTTCTTAGAGCAAGTAGCAGCTGGTATCTTCCATCCATTTGCCATTCATCGTGCCTAACTGCTTGGCAATCAAATCTGTTTATGTCTTGGTTCCAGTAAGATGTGTCAATCAGACAGCTTAATTCAGGCACTTCTTTTACAAGAAAAGCATGGCCTAAGACTTGGGACCTCTAGCCATTTCCCAGGTTGCATTGTCCTGTCAACATTGTGTATGACTAATAAAGAAAGGCTTGGAATGCAGGGTAAAGAGTGCTTCTAATTACACTTTAGATCTGCACATGTTTTTCACCAATGCAGTTACAAGTGGACTCATGTAATTCTGATCTGTTGAGACAGATTCCAAATGATGTGACATCTCGTTCTCTGAATGCAGTGAATAAGAAGGGGCTGATCAAAATCCTAAGTAAAACCAAAAAGCATGGAAGAAATACTTAAATCTATGAATTGAAACTGCAGAGGAAGATGTATGTGTTTGTCTTGCAGCTGTCACAATGCAAAATGGATTAAAATAGCCCTTAGAGAATTTCTGATTTATACCCCACATGAAATATCTGCCTAGTGCCAAAGGTATGTCTGGTGGTCACCTTTCAGCTGCAGTATTATCCACCAAAGAAGAGTTGCTATCTACATGTATGAAATCACTGCACTTTGTGCCTAACAGTAGTTCCAATTCATGCAAATTCAATTGCTTCTCTAGCCAAGAGGTACCAAATCTACAACCCCAAAATTTAGCAGAAGAAAAGTCAGACTCTAAATGAGAAGAAAATCCATAAGCCATTCTCCCCTGGCCCCCCACTGGTATTAATGCCTTTTGCTGCCATGGAGCCCCAGGTCTGCTGTAGAGGACAGCACAGAGGAATCCATCATGTGTGTATCAAACTTATCAAACTCATGAGTCCAGAGGTAGAAGAGCAACAAAAAGAGATTTTATTGTTTCTTTTCAACAGGAGTAATTGCATAAAATATGAAGCAATCCGAGTATTCTGTGTTGAAATCTAAATAGCCCAATGTTTTCAGAATGCCTCATCCTAACAGGAATGCAGTAAAAGATAAATGCCTTTCTTTCCAGGGCCATGTTCTGCAATGATTTAAGAGAGAAATATGAGGAGAAGATCATACTAAAAGGAGTTGATGCAGAAACCATGAATATACTCTTGGACTACACTTACACCAGCAAGATGCTCATCACAAAGCAAAATGTACAGAAAGTCTTGGAAGCTGCCAGCCTCTTTCAGGTACAGATAACTCAGAGGCACTGACCCAGTCTCTCTGTTCTGGCAACACCACATCTTACCCTGGTCAGCACACTGCAAACTTCTCTGATTTCATGGGTTCTGCAAGCATTTTGCTTCATATTTACTTACATTAAGGTAAAAAATGGCAGTGGCAGCCACGTACTGGAATTTTGCTGTGCTGAGTGCCATGCAAACAGGAAAACAGGCTGGCTGTGCCTCCAAGAGCTGCTCCCATGTGCTGCCTGCCTGCCTGGCAGTGCTCCCCAAATTTCAGGTCAGTCAGAAGGGTTAGTGGGCAGCAGCTGGCATGGCTGGCCAGAGCAGGAAGTTGCTTTGCCTCTCTGTCTCCCCTGCCTTGAGATGGAGGCTTGCCAGCCAAAGTTAGCATCCTCCTTTGTAGAACTCATGATGTAAAGGGTTTTAGTCATGGCCTGGGACCTGTGGGAGGCCAGAGCTGGGCAGCGTTACTCAGCCTTTGGTCCACGAGGTGTTCACGTGTCCTGTAAATCACCTGTGAGGTCTACCAAATTGCAGTGTCTGGTACCATGCTGCAAATTGCTAACAAATTGTAACCAACATAACCTGCCAAGTGCCAATGTGTGTGTGTGTCCATTCCTCTCATTAGGGAAGGCAAGAAACACCCAACTCCGTGACCATTGTGGTTCATGAGAGAATTCAGATTCTTGAATCTTACATGGAAATTCTGCAGTTCTGGAACTCTGCTTTCTGGAACACAAGTCCTGTGAGGATCTGCTTAGGGAGCTGGGGGTGCTCAGTTTGGAGAAAAGGAGGACCCTATTTAAAAGGGACTCTATTAAAAAGGAGGACCCAAATTGGATACCCTCAGGGGCTACCCTATTGCTGTCTTCAACTCCCTGACAGGAGGCTGTAGCCAGGTGGGCATCAGGCTCTTTTCCCAGCTAAAATATTGCAGTCTAGATATTCCAATGTAAATTATCTCCTTTTCTATAGAAACTGTTTTTGAAAAAGTTTTATGTAATTATGCCTTTCTTTACTCCCTTCTAGTAAGTTTTAACCAAATGCAGTCAAAACTGACAGTAGGAAGAGGTGGAGGGCTGTTTGGAGAGAGCAGGTGTCCCTGCCACGGTAGGGGAAGCAGGTGAAGGGTTTGGAACAGCTGAACAGCTAAGCCTCACCCTCAAGCGAGCCAGACAAATTTTTTCCACCTAAAGCACAGTTGCAACATGAGTTCAATAGTCACCTCCTCTGTCTGGGCTGGTGACTGCCCAGCCACTGCACTTGCAAGGTTGGTGCCCACCCTGGATCCCGCCCAGCCGCCTCTGCCACCCACACTGCCTGCACAGCCGCTCATCCTTTCACTCTGGGAAGGGTCAGGATCCCAGCTGCTTCCCAGGGCCATGGCAGGGAGCCCTGCTTCCCTCACCAGAACTCAGCAACAACCTCCAGACCTGCCTACACTGCTCCTGCCCCCCCGGGAACCACTGTATTACCCATTCCCTCAGCAGGGTTTGGGTGAGGGTGGTGGTGGAAGCAAAGAAATGGTGAGAGGGAAGCAGGCTTCTGAGCAGATGGAAGAGAAACCGTGTTGTCACCGAAGGCTGTGATGCCCACTGCCATGGAAATGCCAAAGGCTGTGATGCCCACTGCCATGGAAATGCCAGGTGCAGTGGGAACAGTGGAGGATGCCCCGAGCTGCCCCCTCTGAGCAGAGCAGGGCTGCTCTGCCCTCAGGGCATGGCTGAAGCTTGATGTCCTGACTGACCCCAAAGCACCCCTCATCCCTGGCTTAATCCACTTTAGATGAGCAAGACACTTCAAGGGAATTACCTGACAGCCATCCTGAGGTCCCTGGGCAGGGCAGAGCCAGGGCGCCGGCTGCAGGCCATGCTTGGACAGGAGGGCACCATTTGCCACCAAAAACCTTCAGGGCAGCTCCGGTGGGAGAAGGGCTGGCCGGGGCTCAGATCGCCTCCATTCCCCAGGAGCAGCCCTGCAGGGTCTGTGCCCCTCGGCTGGCTCTGGCAGGGTCAGATCTCCTCCATTCCCGGCTCTGGCAGGCTCAGATCGCCTCCATTCCCCAGGAGCAGCCCTGCAGGGGTCTGTGCCCCTCAGCTGGCTCTGGCCGGGGCTCAGATCCAGGAGCAGCCCTGCAGGGCGCTGTGCCCCTCAGCTGGCTCTGGCAGGGTCAGATCTCCTCCATTCCTGGCTCTGGCAGGCTCAGATCGCCTCCATTCCCCAGGAGCAGCCCTGCAGGGGTCTGTGCCCCTCGGCTGGCTCTGCTCTGGCCGGGGCTCAGATGGCTTCCATTCCCCAGGAGCAGCCCTGAGGGGGGCTGTGCCCCTCAGCTGGCTCTGGTAGGGTCAGATCTCCTCCATTCCCGGCTCTGGTGGGCTCAGATCGCCTCCATTCCCCAGGAGCAGCCCTGCAGGGGTCTGTGCCCCTCAGCTGGCTCTGCTCTGGCCGGGGCTCAGATGGCTTCCATTCCCCAGGAGCAGCCCTGAGGGGGGCTGTGCCCCTCTGCTCTGGCCGGGGCTCCCTCGGGGCGCAGGTGTCACCGCTGAGCCGGGACAGGGCTGTCCCTTCAGCCACAGCTGAGGGTCACCAGCTGCAGGGTGCAGGAGCAGCCCCACAGTGCGCTGCATGCAGAGAGGGATTATGAATGAGAGACCTTTCAGTCCCCAGTCCCTTCCCTTTCTGGGGGCTCTAGCTGGAGGCAGGGCTGCTGGCACTGCTTACACTCCACCATTGAATCAAAGCAAAGGCTCATATGGGGAGAACAAATTTTACTAGTCAGAGTGAAAGCCAACTGGACGCCAAGTAAGCGTATGGGGTGTTTCTAGCAAGTGAGAACCTGGATTCAAATGGGTATTAGGAGAAGGACAAACTTATTGAAGAAACAGGGCTTTTAAAATGCCTGGATTGGCATTAGGAGGGGTACTCACAGTGGACAAACAGAAAATTCAGAGCTCTGCCAGAATAATCAGAGCAGATGAAGCAGAGGCTCAGGGTTGTCTTCTGATGCTCTTTTGAGTCAGCCACCTGCTCTCCTGGGACTAACTGACATATGCCCAGCAAGTTTTGGGGGAGTTTTGGGGGGAATTTAGTGTCTAAATGAATGCAGTGGTGGGGAGTCAGTGCAGCACAGAGATGAGGAGCAGAACCAGGGAAAGTCCTGCCTTGATTCGCTCCCAAGCAGCCCAGGCTCTCTGGTGGAGCCCTCAGCAGGGCTGTTTCTCACACCCACACCTCGCAGTTCTGCATTTGCCTGGCCACAAACAGCCCCGCAGTGAGGGAGTGGGGCCTGCTGGCCGTGAGAGCAACGTGCACCTCCCTGTCACCTCCGCAGCACCGCGCTTAACAAGCCATGTATAAATAATTAGAGAACTCTGCTGAGGTTTGCTGCAGGCTGTGAGAATGTTGTTTTGGGGTCTATTCCCAGACTCACAGATGACTCGATGAATGACCTTGGCAAATGCT
Source organism: Agelaius phoeniceus (assembly GCF_051311805.1). Lineage (NCBI taxonomy): Eukaryota > Metazoa > Chordata > Aves > Passeriformes > Icteridae > Agelaius > Agelaius phoeniceus. Next base: position 2,801,417 of record NC_135274.1, on the reverse strand, counting down.
AGGTTTGGGGTTTTTTGTGTCTCATTACTGACAACTTTGAATACTTATGCTTAATAAGCTTAATAAGGCTGATGCTTAACCTGCCTCAGGTCTGAAGCCTACCTGGTGGCAAAGTCCTTTCAGATCCTCAAGGAAATGCCCTGGTGAGTTCAAAGTGCTTGCCTCGTGCTAGCCCTGAGAGCAGGCAAGGGGAATGTGGCAGGGGCCACGGTGCCACTGAGCTGTGCCACGGTGCCACCATGGCCACTGATATATTTTTATTACAATTAATTTCAGTGGTGGCAACACATTCTGAGACCTCACATAGCCTCGTTCATCAGTCAGTTGCATTTCTCTAAACTTTTGACCACATCTAAATGTAAAACAGGAACCAGGCAGTCTGTACACAGCGTCTGCGATCGCTCAGCTCTGATAAACACTCTAAATATGTCAACACGACACCGACGGGTCTGGAAGATTCTACCCTAATTACTGAAACAAATCTACATACTACAGTGTTTAAAAACGTTTCGCTTCCTCTTTGCCCCTCAGTTACTATTGCACAACCTTCCCCAGTGAGAAAACATGAGTTAAAATGGTTTGCTTGCTGACACTGAATGGAAAAACAACCCAAAAAGCACAGATGGAAATGCAAAACATTAGCTCTGACCCATCTTTATTGCATTGTTCAGTGGCAGTATTTGTACCTGAAATTACAGAGGTGATGGGAAATCCATTAGGATGAAGCACTGTAACTGATCAGTTCTACCCAAAACTGGTTCTCAATTCCTGAATAATCATCAGCAATCCAGCTCAGATAACAGTTTTTAGGAATACCCCGCAGGCACCTGTGGCCCAGAATATATGCATTTGGGACCTCAGGTGGGGTTATTTTGCCAAGGAAATTTATGACAGTAGTTGTGATGCCTTATTGAACGTAAACACAGCCAGTTCTCTGATTAAGGAGACGCTATGTGTAAAATGCATATCAATATTTTTTTCAGCCAATGGTGATGACAAAGGTCACTAGACCCTCTGAAGGCCTCCCCCACAACAGATTCTTGCCAGAAAGTCCTGTCTGTTAGGAATCTCAAAAGAATTGCTGATGGTCAATCTCTTCCTGCCACTCACCCCAGTGTAGGACTGCTGTCTATTCCTTCTGGGGCAGCACACTGCTCCAAACCTCCCAGACCTTGGTGCTCATTTCCCACTGCTCTCACAAGATGCATTTGGAGTTTGGATGGTGGGAGCATAAATGCAGACAGTGGAGCCACCTTCACTCTAAACCCAGACTCTGTTCTAGCTGGTCTGAGCTGACATGCAAGATGAAGCAGGGGAAGCAAATTGGATGCCTGGGGTCCTTATTTGTGCTTTGTAATTCCATGATTGCCAGTGCTTGGAGATCTCATGGAGGAAAAGGGAATAGTAGGAAACCCTTTTGTGAAACAAGTAAAATTCAAGACCTGTCACAGGTCTTCTGCATCCTGCAAGAGGGGAAAGGAGCAATTGGATGCAGAGGGAATAAAAGCAGTGGGAGGAAGAAATTCTTATTTCAAACTGCAGATCTGTGCTCAGATGATCCAATTCTTGTCTCCCCCAGCTCTTTGCTGTATTGGGCATGGCTAGTTGCTCCATAGCTCTCCTGTGATGGTTTTCATTAACCCTTCTGTACTTATACAAGCTTTTTGTGCCCACAGTTCCTGCGTATGGTAGATGCTTGTGCCAATTTTCTCACCGAAGCACTGCAGCCGGAGAACTGCGTTGGCATCCTGAGGCTGGCCGATGCCCACTCCCTGCACAGCCTCAAGCAGCAGGTACAGAACTACATTATCCAGAACTTCACCCAGGTCCTGAACTACGAGGAGTTCCTGGAGCTGCCGGCAGATATCCTGTGCAGCACGCTGAAGAGCGACGAGCTCTGTGTCACGGAGGAGGCGCAGGTGTTCGAAACCGTGATGAGCTGGGTCCGTTACAAGGAGTCCGAGCGGTTTTCCCTCCTGCCCTACGTGCTGGAGAACGTCCGGCTGCCCCTCTTGGACCCTTGGTATTTTGTAGAGACTGTTGAAGCTGATCAACTCATTAGACAGTGTCCAGATGTCTTTCCTTTGCTCCAAGAAGCAAGAATGTACCATCTGTCAGGCAATGAGGTGAGTAAAACAGGAAGGTATTAGCCACTCTTTGTAAATGTCTCATGCTTCAGCTCAAAAATTGATTTGAAAGGAGCAGTGCCATGGGGCAGAAAAATGTAATCACACTGAATTTCCACTAACTGGTGCTACTGAAAAGTCAAAATGGGCCTCAGAATTTATCCTGCTGTCTGAGACAGTTCAGAAGAGTTTGGTGGGTTGTTTGTTTTAAAACAAAGTGCACAGCTTCCTTTTTATGAACATCTGAGCTTGACCCTTCAGACACTCTCTTGCTAAATGAAGACCCCAGGTAGCTTGCCTAGTAAAAAGGCAAATGGTGTTAGCCCTGACACCTCACCCTCTCAGCTATTACTTCAAGCCTAAGAAAAGAGGAATAATTTCCCCACCAAACTGTGCCACAATCTGTAATGACTCTTTCAAATGTGAATAGGTAACATCTTCCCCTGTTACTTATGGGGAAAATGTTTCATAAAGGAAATATTCTCCCTCCTATGAAGAAGACAGTGTCTTTGCAGAGGAGAGGACACTGCCCATCTGCCATTTGCAGAGGTCCCTGCACCCAAAGAGACACATTAATCCTGACACCCAGTCGAGTCCTGTCCTGACTTAGTGCAGGCTGTGGTGGATCTCAGGTTCTTCCATTCCTTTGGAAAGTTGGGTATCAGTCACATCTCCTTGGCCAAGATATGGGGGAGAGGGGAGAGCAACCAAGAGGTCAGATTGCACAACAGGAGCAAAGTTCATTGAGTGTGTGAGGAAACGTGTCCCTCCTCAGTGCAGTCCCAGGAGGGCAGGAGGGCGTTGTGGGCTCATCACTCACGGCGGATGTGTCACCTGTGTCACCGGCACGGCGAGCTCCTTGTGCTGGTGACTGTGTAAGACACTGCTCGGTGAGCCGGGGCAGTGCCGGCCAGTCCGGAGGGAGCTCCCTGGGCAAGCCTTGTCCCACTGAGCAGTGCTGTCAGGTGCATGCGGACAGATAAAGGAGCGTTGCCCCGGGCTGAACACGCATTACACCCATCTTCAAAGGGACAGCCGCAGGAGGCTGCCTGCCAGCTGCCCTCCCCCGGGGCTGACGCCTGGCAATGGTGGCAGACAGGTTCAAACAGAGTCCTGGAAGCTGGCAAGTTCCGGGACTCACGTTCCATAAAAATGTGCCAATTCATTATCTGGACATGGTCAAAATGCAAGATTCGTGTCTGTGTAGATAATATCTTCTAATATGGATAAATGATACCGATTTATAGAAACATGGTAAAAGCAGAAAGAGAGGTAAAACTTTAAGCAAGTTGCCTCCTGATACACTTTTAACCTGTGGGTCTTGTTTGCAAGCATTTCCTCCAAGGAGAACACAAGTTTCCAAGCACTCTTGCATTCTTTGCTTCTGGCGAGCATCTACCTGGCAAGTGAACTTCTCCAGTGTCCCTAAAACAAAGACCTGGTCAATAAACTGAGCCAACAAGCAGTAAATTAGAGCTAAGCACATTTCAGAGCTTGGTGCTGGCTTTAAATAAGTCTTCTAATTTTGGCTTGAGGTAAGAGCTTATACACAAAGAAACAAATAAAAATAACCCCTCCACAGCTGAGAATTGTTATTGTTCTGACACTAACATATCTCTTCAGGACAAATAATGAGAGCACTTATTTTCTGCTAGAATTAACTGCAGTCTTGCTCTCTCTGAGCTCCCCAAGGCATATACAAACCTTGGGGCCCCCTTACCCTGCCCTCACTGTCAACCCAAATAAAACCTGTCCTTTTCAGCTACCTGACATGCACCCAGCCTTGTCACTACTGCTCACCTGCATAGCTCTTGGTGCCAATCTGGTAATTCCTAAAAGGGAAGGATCTTAGTAGGTAGGCAAAAGCATCTAAGTTCAGAGTTGGAAAAATCCTGCTGAAAGAAGGACACAGCAACCTCTACTGAATGCTTCTAGGATGCTTTTCAGGCTTTCAACTTAGAAAGCGTTGGCTAATTGGTTCAGTTGATGTAAGCCTGCTGTGATTTGAAAAACAGGTAATCAAAGAAAGGGTCACTTGGCCTTTCTGTAATTGTAGGTGTAAGTGCCCTGTGTACTCACGCTGTCTCACTTGCATTTAGATTATTACAGAAAGAACCAAGCCCAGGATGCACGAGTTCCAGTCTGAGGTGTTTATGATCATAGGGGGCTGTACAAAAGATGAGAAGTTTGTAGCAGAAGTGACTTGCCTGGATCCTTTGAGGCGAAGCCGTCTGGAAGTAGCAAAATTACCAATCACAGAGCAGGAGCCAGAGAATGAGAATAAAAAATGGGTGGAGTTTGCATGCATAACTCTGAAAAATGAAGTCTACATATCAGGTAAGGAACAAGACATTGACTGGGAGTGCAAGAGGGGAGCAAAGTGTTCTCATGATTATTTCCAGCTTTTATCAAGACCATGCTTGAGGCAGATTTAGAAACAATTAAGCACTGCAGATATTTTAATGTTTTGGCTTTGGACATGCTGCAGAGAGCACTGGATGTGTAAGGACACTGCCTAGCTCTGATTTGAGCACAGGATTCCTTTTCAAACAATATTGATCTATGTGCATAGGTACATGTGGGCAGCACCCTAAGCAGTGACAAGGTCACAGGAAGGTTCTTGGGAACGGTTTACCAAACATGAAATGACAAATTACTTCAGCATCTTCTCGTGACGAGTTCATTTGAAGCTCCACATGCATTAGCAAAGTCCTGCCAGAATCTGAGTCATTCTGCAAAAGTCAGTCAAGAACCTGCAGGGAACTGTCACTGATGTTTGGCTGCCCCCTGAAAGCTGCCATCACAGAGGACTCTAGACCTGCCCACCCACAGTTATTATCTTGGCAGTATAAACTGTCAAAGCCAGATGAAATCCCATGTTCCAGACACCCAGGGTGGGTCTGGACAACTCATGTGCTTGATCATCATCCCAAGAGCTTCAGGAGATGTATTTAACTTCCCACACAAATACAATTGAGCTCCACACAGGGGTTTGATCCCAGAGCTACAGAGAATTTACTCTGACAATTAAAATGTTAAAATCAAGCTTGTTAGCCAGTTTGACAGCTGCTTTTGATGGCCTGTCAAAAAACAAGTTGGATGATCTTGTTCTGCTTCCAGAGGAAAAGTGACAGCAAGCCTTTCATCACTGTGGCATTACAGGCCATGATACAGAGCAGGGCTTTCATAGGTAGAATACTTCCTTTCTGCAAAACTGCCCACCAGATTCTATACTCCATTGAAACACAAGAGTAGAAAGGAGGAGAGTAGGCCAAAGTGTGAATGCTTTGCTTAAGTGTGAATAGTGGTCCACTGCCTTTATTCAAATATCTTCCATTGCATTCTTTCTTTTGGGAATCCACATAATTTTGATACTTCATTCCAATCTAACATTTATTAAAACTTTATCCTGGAATAAGAAATAGATTACTGTTTCCATAACTACAAATAAAGAAGGTTTTTTCCTTTCAGTCCACCGTAGAGAGTTTCTGGCATTAGCCCCTCTGTTACAAGGTAGCTGTACAGAGAAACCTAAGTCAAACATTCCAACTAGGGAATATTCCCCTCACCTTCATACCCTTGAGTTGAGAGGTCTTTTTTCCATTTGCCTTCAATTTGTAACTCTTCCCTCTTTTTCACGGCTTATTGCATTCTTTTATTCCTGACATCTTTTCCAATGTCTCTTCTCCACTTTTATTTTATGTTCTATCCAGGCTACCTCCAGGCCAGGCTAACATTCCCTGCTGTGGTGAGTCTAAGCTGGCTTTCCCTTTGCTTCCATTCTCACAGCTTCTCCTTCTTCCTTCTCTGCTTACTTTCATATCTCTGAGTCCCTCTCTCCATTCCCTCATTGCCTTTCACCTTTTTGCCCTTTGCACACAAATAAAAGGCTGAGTGGACCAAAGCCATTAGCACGTTTTTCTCAGCTAAACCAATTATTAGTGTCTCAATCCTGATTAAACAGCTACTTCCTCCTGCATGTCCTTCTACTTTTGTTTTCTTTCTTTAGCTCCTCTAATTTGCTTCTACTCTAACATGACTTTCATTTTTCCTAACTTCATCTCCCTTTCCATGTGCTCATTTCCCTCTGTATCTTGGTAGTCTGGAGTCTTCCCTGCTCCTTTAGCATCTCAAAAGTAGGAAAGTCCTTTGCACAAGATTATGTCTACTGTTAGATCATGATTTCCCCAAAACAGTTTCAATGCTTTGACTGGATGGCCTGAAACACTACACTTGCAGCATAACTAAAAATGACTTGAATTATCATTCACCATTCTGATGCTTTTACTAATTTAGGTACAATTTCTCTTCAAATTAGAAAGAATTGTTGTCCAGAGGAAAAATAGAAACAAAATAAACATCCAAAAATCTCTCCCTGTCCCCTGATGTGCAGCAAATTCACCCACTGGTCCAGCTCTCAAGTTACCACATGAGTTTCAGCCTGTGGAGGAAAGCACAAGCTCAAGTCGAAGGGAAATTTCAAGGGAGAGTAAAGGGAACACCTGCAGTCTCTCAGCCCCATTGTAGCCATGAATGCTGCATTCAGGCCCTTTGGCCACTTCAGCTATTTGAGTGCAAATAAAATTCAACACATACATGTGAAAAATACTGGGACAAAAGCATTACAAACGACTCTTTCTAGCATGCTAATTATCTCCCATTCAATCTGCTATTTGGCCCAGAGATAGGCTCCATCAGTTTGCAGTGATCTGTCTGCACTACAGAATACCAATGAAGGCAGACATTTTCTCAATGGAATACGAATTCTCTTTTCAGTATATTCACCAGTGAAGCAAATGTTTAATCAGGTTGCAGATGATGGAATAAGCTACTCAGTCTGTAAATGTGGTTTCAGGCTTAACTAGATCTGTTTGTATTACAGTTACACCAGAAGCTGTAGGGAAACAACAGCTCCCGTTTAAAACACTGCTCTCTGCTTTAGCACAAGCAAAGATCCACTTGCAGGTCAGCTCTAGAATGAGTTTGCAGGGTCCAGTTTTGATCTTCAAGCTATAAATATGAAGCTTACCCAAGTCTGTAGAGAAAGAGACCAGAAGGAGAGGCACAAAAATGAGATCCCAGCCATATGGTCCCAGGGTTTAATAGTAAAACTTGCAAGTCCTGCAGGACTGTTGTTGGTAGGAGTTCAGGTTTTTTGCTTTATGATGCAAACCACAGGGCTGGCTGGATCTGCCCTGCACAACCTGGCAGTTTTCCAGTGCATGCCTGTCTTCAAGGGATTTGGCACAACCAGCTGCAGCATCCTTCACTACCTTACTTAAAACACCTTTGTTTGTTTGTCCCTTTGCAGCAGTTCTGCAAAGCCCTGGTGTTCACAAAAATCTCCTGCATGTCACCTTGCTGTGTGGTTGGTTGTGCACTCAGTATTGAAATGAAAGTGGTTGTGGTCTGGTAAAGTGAGGAACAGTGATTTATCTTCACTGAATATTTGGCTGTAGAAATTGTTCAGTTTCCTTCACTATTAAGTAAACTTATAATTTCTTATAACTTATTAATTAAACTTATAAATTTCTAAATGCAGAATTTTTCTTCTGTTGTAACAGGACCAGTTAACAATCAGTAATAAGGATTTACTTTCCATTGTGAGAGAACACACTTAATTTTAAGCCTACTGGAGTTTTTAAACAAATACAAGATGTGCTATCATATTTACACATGTCATGTACACTACAGGTGGCAAAGAAACAAAGCATGATGTCTGGAAATACAATGCCTCCATCAACAAATGGATACAAATTGAGTATCTCAACATTGGGCGCTGGAGACATAAAATGGCAGTGTTGGGTGGCAAAGTCTATGTCATTGGGGGCTTTGATGGCATGCAGAGAATCAACAGCATGGAAGCATATGATCCCTTTCATAACTGCTGGTCAGAGGTAAGAGGCTGCATCACATAACATTTTAATTATTTGGAATATTTTATTCAGAAAATCTTAGGGCTTGGATTCATCAAAATGATCTTGTAGCATTCTTTTAAGTATTTCTGGTCTTTAAAAACCCTATTTTTTTTTCTATAGAAATGCATATCCTTTAGAAGGTAAAAATCCCTGGGTTGCCAGCCAATCATTTCCTGTGAGACATCTAATGCCTAACTTTCAAATTTTTAGTTGGCTTTTAAAGCTAATAGTCCATAAATCAAGGAGTAAGGATATAGTATGTATGAGCCAGAGCACAGGCTGAAAACTACTGCTCTGACACATGTTTGATATGTATACAAAATGTGTCTATCAAGCTGTGCCTTATATATAGTATGGGTTATACATTAAAGTACAGGTTTGAAGGTAAACAAGATTAAACCCACTCCCCTCCCACCCAGTTCTACTCACTGTACTTCAAATAATGAGAGGAGAGAATTAGGCAACTAATTAATCCATGACAGTAATGAGATTAGGCATCATAACAGCAGATACAACCCATTGTCTCTGGATTATACAAAGCAATGTGGATGACTCTAACAATCACAGCTGCAAGTAGCAAGATCAGTGCAAACAAATTTCTTGAGCTTTTTTGCAATGCATGGAAGCATGCAAAGGAGATTTTGGGCATTTCTAATATTTCCTAGCTTTTGAATTATTGATAAAGTAATTTTAATTTCAGCATTTGAACATAACATATTTTTATTAAGGGTTTTTGCAGTCTTAAGAAAAAGCTGAAACATTCTTTTCCCTTATCCTTAGAAACATCGTCTTCTGAACTCTGCTTAAAAAGGCATGCCTGACTGAAAATTCTGCAGGCTCCTTCCCCATACTAGAAACTTAAACTACATTGATTTCTTGAAGTTCCTGAAGTTTGGAAGGAATGGGGCTAGCAATACAGTCTGTTGGCTCTGTTTCATGAGAGAATTTTTTTTCAGTTCAGCTGTTAAAAAGCGAATGCTCCCCGTGGGCATCAGTCTGACTGCTTCCCATGGTTACTAACGATTGTCCTTGGTGCCAGGCTGCTCCCCTGATGGTCAACGTGAGCTCCTTTGCAGCAGCCAGCTACAAGAAGAAGCTGTACGTGATTGGGGGGGGCCCCAATGGGAAGCTGGCCACGGACAAGACGCAGTGCTACGACCCGGCCACCAACGCCTGGAGCCTGAGGGCTGCCATGCCCGTGGAGGCCAAGTGCATCAATGCTGCCAGCTTCAGGGACCACATCTACGTGGTGGGTAAGTGCAGCACCATGGCTCTCCTTGGCTGCACCCAGCAGGGCCTGGTCCTGTGCTTCGGCGAGTTTCACCCACATGGAGTGTAATCAGATGGCCCTTCCCGGTGAGATTAGTAAGGGGTGGGAATCCAGGATGTTCACAAACAGTAGGCAAAGGTTACCAAGACAAAATCCCTGTTAGCATGGCAGCTATCTTGGAAAGCTGGAGCTAGCCCAGAGACAGCTTAAAGCCAGCCAAAGATGTGTTCATAGTGGCAAGGGCATGATCTCATGGCTACATCATGTCCTCTGTCCTCTCCAGGGGCATTACACAACCCACTGCATACAGGATTTATGCAGGGATAAAAGTACTAGGAGCAGGTCAGAGGAGCAGAGCCACTGAGGCCCAAAGACCCAGAGCTCTTCACTAGATTGCACTTGGGGTTAATTCAGTCAATCACCAGAACTGGAAGAAAAAATGGAAGAACAAGAGTTTGATGGTTGAGTTGATCTATGGGGGAAGGAGAAAGCTTGCACACATCTCCAGGTGGTACTGGGAAAACCAAAAGAAAAGAAGAACATCTGTTTCCAAAACAGGAGCTCTGAAAAGTTTCCCCTCCCTCTCTCAGCTTTGTTGCAGGGAATTTAATGTAATCATTATGGTGCTGAGAGCTGGCATAGAGCTGGAGTATTCACCAAATAATTAATAGTGCTCTGGAGGGAGATTTATAATCTGCATGTGTGTACACATATACACACACACACACACACACCCCTTTTGTGTACAAAAATACCTCATGCTTGTCCTCAGCACTGGAGCTGACCTCACCCTGTTTGTACAGGATGACAGAGAGAAGACACATGACTTATGGGCTAGCTGATATAACTCCTGATAAAATGGACATGATACTCCAGTCACATTCATTCAGCATCTTTCAGACAGCAACATCCACTAGTAAATCTCTTGTTTATCTATCTGAGAAACAAATCTACTCCAATTGGATAGAAATCAGCCCCATCTGAAGTTTAAAAGATAAAAGAGCATTTGGTAACTGCATCCAAAGCAATCAAATGACCCAGACTGATGAATTACCAACTGCCAGGTGAATCACCACAACTAACAAAGTCTGTTTTCAGTTCCAATTATGTCACCTCTGAAAGACTTGATCACCCCTCAGGTACTGCACTAGTATTGTCAAACTCAGCATCTGTTCTAAGTACCACAGATAAATGCTCACTTTGCCAGCAGGTAGGATGCCAGCCATTGTTGCACCTCATCAATAAGACCAAGGTTCAAGGTTTCCCTATCCAGAAGGACGGTGCCAGACTCTTTTCAGAAGTGGCCAGGGACAGGACAAGGAACAATGACCATAACTACAACTTAAGAAGTTCCACCTCAGCCTGAGGAAAGACTTCTTTATGTTGAGGGTTGCAGAGCACTGGAACAGCTGCCCAGTGAGGCTGTGGAGTCTCCCTATCTGGAGACATTCCAAACCCACCTGGATGCATTCCAGTGTAACCTGCTCCTGGTGACCCTGCCTTGGCAGAGGGGTTGGACTGGATAATCTCCAGAGGTCTCTTCCAACCCTAACAATTCTGTGATTCTGTGCAGCTAATACAGAAGACCCATTCAGTGCCTGCAAATTTCAGAATAAGAACCATTTAGCTGCTGGTAGTCTCGGGAGGGAATATATTTTCATAGCCTTTCATGAGAATTGAGGTATTGACCATTTTTTTCAAGAGAAAAGGACACTGCAGGATTGAAAAGGTGCACTAAGAACCTTTACTAAGAATCATTAATAACTTCAGTTTTGGGAAACACAGAGAAACTGAAGGTAACTCTCTGTTTAACAAACCCATAGAAAGATTATTGATTCAGTCTGACAAACTCTAAACAAGGAAGGGTTTTTGAAAGCAGTCAGTTCCTGGAAGAAGGAGGACTGATGGACAGAGGAATGAGTAGAAAAATCCTGTTCCCATTTCTAGCAGTGATGGTTTACTACAGCTGGTCCTCTATGATCTAAGTACTTTTAAACAAAATAGCATTTTTCTGAAGCTGTGTCCTTAGCTGGAGCAGCAGGTATGTGAAAGATCTATTGTTAGGTGCACTGTGGTCACACTGAAGGATCACAGCAGTTTGTTCTGGCCCTAAATTCCACAGCCTTATGAACAATAAGTAGCCTTCTTCAGATCAGGCTTTCAAAACAATAAAGTATCCTGTGACCTTGTTTTTTCTTGGCTTTGGGGCACAAACCGTTCTTACAAATGTCAGGAACAGAGTCTCGTTGAAGTGGATGGTTGAATTAAAATCCCTTACAGGAATGGCCAGTGCAAACCGATGTCCATTTCCTTCCCAGGTGGGGCAATGAAGGCTCTGTACTCCTACAGCCCCCGGGAGGACACATGGTGCCTGGTGACTCAGTTCACCCACGAGAGAGCCAGCTGTGGCATCTCTCCTTGCAACAACAAGCTGTTCATCACCGGCGGCCGAGATGAAAAGAACGAAGTCATTGCAACAGTGCTCTGCTGGGACCCTGAAACTCAGAAGCTGACAGAAGAGTGCGTCCTGCCCCGGGGGGTGTCTCACCACGGCAGCGTTACCCTCAGGAAGTCCTACACGCCCGTCCGTAAGATCGTGCCCGGGGCAGTTTCTGTCTGACCCGCAGGAACTCTGTCCTGGCACAGACTGCAGTGAGGATGGGTTTGAGCTGGGGAGCAATGGATGGGAGCAGCACCACAGCTCCTCTGCGGGTATCTGTATATATGCTCAGTCCTTGTGTTTGTACATTAGATCCTTAAATTATCTTAATTCCTTCCCTCCACAGAAAAACAAAGGACCAGCTCTAGTTTACTCCTGCCAACACAATACCTCGAATCAGGCAAAGAAGTGTAGGTGGGAAATTTACTTCCCAGCTATATCTACCCTGGAATGTGCTTGAACTGGCTCAGTCTGGTCCTAGAGTTTGGTCAGCTATTTATTGTGTTAAGTTGGATTTGCAATACCTACTAGTGAAAAAAGAGAAGTTGCTTTTGGAATTAAATATTTGTAACTTTGGTAGGTCATAACGTTGTGTCTTCCAAAGCTGTGCTTTTTTTTCTCCCAGTGTTTGGCACATTAGATTAAGTTTGAACCAGTTTGTTTGTTTGTTTGTTTGAAGATACTTTGTTGGTTTTTCAGTTCTGTTATGACCAAAACAAACCCATCTCAGTTTGCAAACCTTGCTGTCATTCCCAAGAAAGAGACTGCACAGGCTGCAAATGTAAATGAACGCTAATTTTTTCCACGGAACATTCACTGCGGCTGTTTGCTAAATAAAACAGGCCAAACCGAAGTTTCCCTTTCCTTTGTTGTGTGCCGGGTGCCTGTTGTGCCTGGAAGCCTTTTCCCCTCCCATTCCTGCGCCCAGGCGAGCAGCAGAGCGCGGCTCCATCCCTGTCCCCATCCCCACAGGGTGGCACTGCGCTCCCAGCGTTTTCCGCACGGCTTTTGGCTTCCTGCAACGCAACCGGACCAAACAGTCTGCGGCAGAGAAAAACAGTTCCAGGTACTGTTCCCAGCCTGCTTCATGCGACTGTCACACGCTGTACCAGAGGGGGCAAATGTTCAACGGGCCAGGAGGGCCCAAGTCTCAAATCCCAGCATCTGGGTCAGTTGTAGGGAAAGAAAAACAAACATTGAAGAGGTCACGCCCGGGACGCCCTGGGACACTCTTGGCCAAAGACTGGGAACATATTCCCGTCCCTCCTCCCCTGCCTAGTTGCTGGAAAGAGCCAACTCGCTATTAAATCAAGACAGAAAATGCAGTGCAAAACAAATCTCTCCAAGCAGAGAGAAGTGACTTCTTCCAGCCTCCCTCCCTCTCTGTAATGTCTCCCTTTGCCTTATACAGTATTAAAAATAATATTTCTATCATGTTAGGCTGGGAAAAAACCACAGGTTTCTGAATTTCAGCACACTAGTGCCTGAGTGCTCAGTGGTGTGGCAGGGCCTGCAGACAGTCCTGGTGCAGGCTGAGCAGGGCAGGCACAGCCCGTGGGGTGGGTCAGCCCTCCAACAGGTCTGTGTCCTTCCCTCAGAAAGACTGCAGGAAATCCTGTCTCTTCTGCAATTTGCCCCATGCCTTGAACTCATCTCTGCAATTTCAGCCAATCCCCACACTTTCTCACTCTAACTTTCCCACAGGCCTTCCATTTTCAACTACTTTTTAATTGCTCCCCTTCTTTCTTTACGTTCCTGTCGTTCTGCAGGGTCAGCACTTCTCACACTTCCATGCTGGCCCCCACTCTGCTTTTCAGAGGGCATGAAGAAGGACCCTCCAGACAGAGTGTTTTATTTCAAAAGGTTTTTGAGAAGAGCAGTTACCACCTTTGCCTTGGTTGGTAGCACTGGCTGGTCTAGAGAGACAGAGAAGGTGGATGAATGGGGGGAGTCTCTCTTTACTCTTTAGGAGCTGCATTTTGTATCTTTACCTGTCGGGAAAACTAATTATAGCAGCTGTTGAATCTGACTAGTTCTTCCTACTGAGAATCATCCTAAAAACCAGTAGCCCTCAGGAACTGGTTGCTGATTTTCTCCCTGTAATGTTTGTAGCAAAAACTTGTATTTTTTTTCCTTGAGAAAGATAAACTACTGAATTAGAAAAAAGTTGTCCAAATAAACTTCCTAATACAAATTCTTAACTCCACATCTCAAAGGCAGGAAACAGCCTCTTGTCTGTCCCAAGGTGGTTTCCTAGTCACATGTGCAGACCTTGGGCAATCATAAGCCAAAACAGCCCTCGCTGACAAACACAAAACAGCACAACCACAGCTTGGCTCCTTTCCCCTCTCCTAAGTCATGAATTGCTCACAAATTCTGACATTTTAATAGCAGTGAGTGAAGAGTTGTGGTTATTTGTCTCTCTACTCTTTGTACCTTCTGGATTCATGTTGCAATCCGAAGGACTTGAAATACACTGAAAAACAAAAACATCTAAATCAGTAGTTTTATACAGACACCAAAAATCACAAGGTTTGTGAAAAAAGAACCAGCAGTGCTGTTTGCCAGCAGCGAGGTGGGGGCGGAGACAGAAGACAACAGAAATCAAGTTTCAAAACCTTGCAATTTCCTTTTCCTATGACAGGCTCTTTCCCATCTGCCGTGCATCCCCCCCTCCGGCAGGGAATGGCCACAGCCGCAGTTCCTGCCCGAGGAGCACAAGTATCAGGTGTACAAAGCAGTGACCAGCGAAGCACGGAGCTGACTGTCCCTGCAGGAGCTGCCTCGGGGCAGCTGCTGCTGCTCCCCAGCCCTGACACAGCCCCAGGGATCTCGGCTGCCCCCAGTGCAACCAGGCAATGGCACTTTCCTTCTGCCCTCTTCGATATTACAGTTCCAGTAGAAAATGACACAGCCAATTGATGGAGCAGAAGTAGACACTCCAACAGTAATTACGAAAACTGCAGGGGGTTAATTAGTTTTACTGAATAATTACTCAAATGCTTGCAATGAACTGTACCTCAGATCCAAAGCTGTGTGCTTGTTTACCTGCATGGAGATCCTCTGTATCTCCTGACAGCGAAACTGATCTCATTTGAGGCACAGACATATCTCTGATGTAATTATGTCTGCAGTGATGTATGGCACAGCCCCAGTCCCTGGAATGCAGGTCTGACTCCCTTCAGTCTGCAGGTTACAGACAGCAAACTGCACTTTAAATCCAGCCAGGAGAGGGAAGAGAGCAGAGGTAAACGTTGTGACAGCACTGGCACAAGAAAAGAGGGGAAAAACTGACCAGGAATATATTTAGGCTATAAATTAGAATACCTTTAGTGATTCATGCTGCTGCAATTCATTAAAGGATTACTGCCCCCAGCTGCCAAATCACATGTTAAAGCCAACTGCTCTCCATTTCACTTCAAATTAAAATGCAGGGCAGCCAAACTTCTTGACGTCTGAGAAGTTCACTTATGTGACCTGGGAGAGGTCGATTACTGGGCTCTGGTAAACAGTCTCAGTTTGAATTTCCAGAGCTTATGTGGAGACATCCATACAAGGCTGCTGATCACTACACCCATGAGGTTCTGAAAAATGCAGAAGCCTAACATTCTTTGAGACAAAACCCACAACATTTATGAAAAGCATTATAGGAACCCAGTGCTTGTGACATTGCCCTGGTGAGCCCTTTGGAAATCCCAAAGGCAAATTGTTCAGGCACATGGTGTGTTTCTTGTATGCACACACTATAACCTGCTGCTTTTGTACCAAACAGCACACTAATATTCCATGGGAAGAAGTTGTTTACAAGCAGTCACTTAAGAAAAAGGTACCTATCTAATGTTAACCACTTTAAAGAGAATTAATATCAGCTTGAAATGATCTTTCTTAGAAGACCATCTCCACAGAGCAGTGTTTTGTTTGCCTGGTCCTTGTGATGTCACTGTGGGCAGACTTTATACATACATGAACTTCCCACAATCACTGATTCGTGTGCTCTGTCTTTCAGCATCCTTTTTTATGTTACCAAAATTCTTGTTGTAGCCAGGACATGTGTATGTAAGAGAGAGTTACAGAATTGGCAACAGAATCCTGTCCAGATTATACCTTCACAATTGTCAGAGGGCAGCAGGAGGACCAAGTACTGTTAACTTGCTGTTACACAAAGTCACCTATGGCTCCATATAGAATTACCTTACTCTGTGCTATTTACACAGTTATCTTTACTACTTATCATGAAAATTTCCAATTGAGGTAAACGTGAATGGACCTTGCATGGACAAAACAACCTGTGAATTATCAGCATCCTTGTCATTGGGCACTGGCATAAAAATTTGGCCCAGGATATTAAAGCCTGGGGATTCACAAATGCCTCTTCCATTCCTGATCTTCCCACGTGCCAAAGGGGTTCAGCAGAAAGAGCCTGATCCAGTCTGCAGACATTTTTCCCATCCTTCCTATGTATTATGGAAGACCCCTGTTACAGGTTGAATATAAAGTACACAAATATAGTTTCTGTGACAGATGTCCATGGTGCATTCATCTTGGAGAAAAATAAAAGCAGCCAGTAAAAAGCAACTTCTAGATCCTTTTATTGAAGAGGACTGAGAAGCACAGAACCATGGTTAAAGCCAATATGCAATATTACAGTTCATTCACTTGCCACAATTTTACCTTAGAGATACTTCTCACACCAGAAGTGTCCCTTAGCAGCAAAGCCTCTAAGACATCCCTGCTCATTCCCCCACCTCTGAACTGGAATTTGTTACACCCTCAGTTGTGCTGATGCAGCTGTTTTCAGAAGATCCTATAAAAAAGATTGCTGGGATAACCTCAGTTAAAATGAAAACACCACTTCTCTTTGAAGAGATATTTTTAACCTGCAACCCCAGAAGCAGTTGCATCAGCAAACAGGAGAGAGTGGACACTGCAATGTGAGGAGAGTAAAAGCAGTTTGGGAATGAGGAGAGAAGATCAGCAGGAACTGCTCGAACTCACTTTCCTGCCAAAAACATTTCATGCAACCAGACACTGATCTCCTCCTGGCTCACACGTAGTGGAATTCTTCAGATGAGTGTGAAATAGCCAAAAGCCACATTCAGCACTTTCTGTATATTGCTTTAAGCAAACAGAAGGTGGAGAGAGTCTGCACAAGGAAAATACTGCACAGAGTGAAATCAAGGACCTTTTTAAAAGTCCAATGTATTTATACATAAACATAACAAATTCTAAAAATATTATCTTTGGAAATACAGAACTCTTTTCTCAAGTTCAAGGGACAGAATAGCAATTTAAATTTCCCACATCATTAGATGTTTATATCTGATGACATTTTGGTTTCTTCAAAGGTCAGACATATGTTTCGCTTGTATGTCTTCTGTAGGTAGGTGGCTGATCTGGAAAACCTAAAATGGATCTCATTTTTCTTGCCCCAGTACACCAACCTCTCTCCTGACCTTCCCGAGGCTTTGGTGGCAGGTACGCAGCAGCAGCTCTGACATGGTGTGGCTGTAAGCTGAGATCAGGCTGCTGGGGGAGATTTTTGTGAGGCAGAACTGGGAGCTGCCTGGGCAGAGATTCAGAAGTGGTGTTCACACTCAGTCCCTCGCCCCGGGTCCTGTCTGAGCCGCAGTGTGGGTGCTCCTGTGCCCAGCCTGGCACCTCTCTGCTCCTGCCCTGCTGCCCCAGCTGCTGGGCTCAGCCTTGGGCAAGTCACCTCAGCAGGGCCCCAGCAGGGACTCAGGATTTGGGCTGCCCCAGGCTCCTGCAGCACCCACTGGTGCTCAGCCGAGGCTGAGCCGCCCCAGCAGGGACTCAGGGCTTGGGCTGCCCCGGGCTCCTGTAGCACCCACTGGCCCCAGCAGGGACTCAGGGCTTGGGCTGCCCCGCTGGGCTCCGCGGGCGCAGCAGCTCCGCACCCGGCAGGGAGGGAATGGCACCCGCTGCCCCTGCCCTCCCTCCCCCAGCAGCACTTCCATCACTCTGTGATGCCTGGCAGTGCCATGTGCTGGGCTGTCCAGCGGACACTGATCTAAGGTGGCTTCCCATCAGGAGGAGATTTTATCAAAGCATCAGTGTTTTGCAGATTGTCACATGGAATCCATAAGGCAGCGAATACACCAGCACACTGCACAAGTTGAGCAATGGTGTTACACTTGAGTGCAGCAGTTTCCAGAGGCACCTCTCTGTGCAAGTTCTCAAGAACAGGACTTAGGATGCCAAGCCTGCAAGAATGTACTGTGTTAAAGAAATGGTTGTTGTTTTTACAGCACATTAGCTTAAGGATCCTCTGCTGTAGGTGATGCTGTCACAAGACCTGTGGTTACTTCTTTGCTTTGCATTATCTATTTTTAATTTTCTTTTCTCCAGAAAGGCATCTGGAACAGGTGGGTGAAAATGACCTTGATTCAATATCTCTTCCAGAAGGTCCTGCTTTCACATCAGAACAAAGCTTGGAACTTCATCCAGGGTAGCATTCACTATATTCTCAGCTGTGTCGTGATGAAAGATGTGTGGCCTTTTGGCACAAAGGAGGCAGTGATGAACCCATGTTTTCTTACTATGGATTGATCACCTCTCCACTTCAGAAGCTGGGTGATTTCCATCAGTCTTGCACTATAACAAGGTGAGGACAGCTCCTGTGCTGTGACTGTGCTCTGTGTTGCCTCAGGAGGGTGGTGGGGCAGGTGACACTGGGTGAAGCTGCTTCCTCCTGACAATGGATTTGAGAGAGGCTGAGATCTCTCTGTATCGAAGCCCATACAGAAAAGGGAACAGAACTTTAGGAAGAATCATGAGGACATTGCAGACTGTCAGGGAGACCAAGATTCCTGTCTGTGGTCTGATGAAAACATTAATGCACAAGAATGATTCTACAAAAAGGGCCAAGAGTGGAAAGAAGTAAAAAAATAAGACAGTGTTGTGCATTACAAAAGTTACACTTGCTCTGGAGCAGATGCTCCCCCATATACCCGAGTGTTTGGTTTTAAAATACAGAATAGCATAGCAACAAAATATTACAGACAGGCAGAGAATGATAACTGTGGTAGAAAGCCAGAAACAGAGCTTCACAGCATCAGTCCTGTTCAGAGTTAATATTAGTATCACTGGAACTGAGCACATTTCCAGGACACAGGGCACAAAGCTGTGGGTAGACCATAGCACCAAGAAGAAAATCCCAGGGAAAGCAGCAGAACACATCCACAGTAATACAAGGACTTTTTTCGTTCGTGAGGGAGGCAGAATAGCAATGTAGCGCAGAGGAAACAAAACAGCGATGTACGTGTCCAAGACTATTGCAACAGCTGTGAACAGGCCCCCACAGTAAGCCACTGCCAGCAAAAATAAGAGGAGGACACAAACTTCCTTTGGGAGGTGTAGACATGCTGCATTGAGAGCAGCTGACAGGGTGTAGAAGAGCAGGTAGATCAGATCAGAAAGCAGAGCGTTTCCCAGCAGCATGTACCTCGTTTCCTGGCGGATTTTAAACCGAGAGAAAATCACAAATAAGATGGTTGGGATGATGAGGACACCTGCCACGAGACAGACAACTGGAGAGATTAAGAACATCTTCGTGTTTGTGCCTGATGGGGTGAGAGACCATTCCTCCAGCAAAAGTAGCAAAGTTGTGTCATCCAGATTTGAGGAACTGTTGAACTCTCTCTCCCTGAGGCGGAATGCAGATCTATTCGCTCTCCTCACTGAGGCACAGCCGGGGAAGTTCATTTCCTTAGGATTTGGGGAGGATTGTCTGACTTGGAGAAAGCAAGATCTTCTATGCTGAGTCCTTAGAAAGGCAAAGGAAGCAGAGGATGCAAAAAGCCCACGGAAGCAAAGTGATTTCTGTAGCCAATTCTACCAGCTCTCCTCAAGGACAGAAAGTTCAAACTTGCAAGTGAATTCTGTGGAGCCAAAAGATGGTTTTGCCTAAAAAGGAGATTTTAATTTCTTTCTGCAAAATCTAATTAGAAAAGAGAATGCATCTCTGGGTGGCTTAAAAAAGACCAAATCCCTCAGCTAGCTCTTTGAACAGAAGTGAATGTGTCGATCAGTTTCAGTAATTGGAGTTTTTCTCATCACATTATCAGTCCAATGAGGCAGATGAAATATTAGCCTGATCAAACAAATACACGATGATACAGATCAACATTCCACGTGTACTGATGTAGAAGAGTCATAAATGTGATTGGTTGGTTTTGCACCAATTTGTATGCAACAACACAATTGATTTGAAATGATCAATAAAAAAGGCTCTCAATCCTGTTGTAAAACTGTAGCACAATCACTCTAGTGAATGAAATTATCTTATTTGCAGATGAAAACCATTTTTGGTTCAGTGAATCAATTCATGTTATTTGTGAATGATAAACCTTCCCCTGCCTTTTTTCATGTGTGATATACAAATACTGAATTCTCATCTGTTGCAGCCTTCCACTCAATCTGTGCATTGTCTGGGATGAGTGCCATACACTGTCCCATACCAGCATATCCCAGGGCAGATTTGGCACTTCCAATGTCCATTTGGAGACCAAATGGTTCCTGGTTCCACTTGGTTCCTGGTTTCCTGGCCCACACACTGTTGCTGCACTGTGCTGCTTTTAATGCCAGATCTCAGTATCAGAGCTGGGGGTGCAATGACAGAATTGTGAAGGATCTGGACTGCAAAGAAGGAATATTTCAAGTTCTTCCAGGCATGGTGTGATCAAAAAAAACCCCAAAAAACAGCTGATTTTTTTTAATAGGCTCACTTAACCTGGCATTATTGTATTAATTTTCTTCCCAATGCTACCAGCACACAGCAGTGCAGCTTCCCTCCACAGGAGCAAGGGCACAGCTCACACAGAAAGTCAGAAAGTCCTGCTGTGCCATGGACATGCTGCCTCAGGGCATGCCAAGTAATGAAACAGACAGCTCATGAAACTCAGCATCACTCATCAAATCTTGTACACACTTCATTTCCTGTCACACTGATAGCTGGCACCCAAGGAACTGGATGTTGAGACAGTTGTCAGGGTGTGCCATATGGAACAAAAAGATAGAAGGAAAAACCAATGATAGTTTTAAGCAGGGCATTTCAGTTGCTATGGTGTCTGGGGTAGGCAAAACAGAAGGTGATTATTTTTGCTCACTCAATCCTGCATCCACTGAAAAGTGTGTGAGCAATATTGATGCAATTATACATTTGGTGTCAGGGTCATGCCCTGCATCTATAATTGAGTCACAACACAGGTAATACCTTAAGCAGACAGTAGCACTCAAAACTTTGGATTATATTTTTGTATACTCAAAACTTTTGAATTATACTTTTGTCACAAAATAGAAAGGAGGGAATGAAAATTCAGGTGCATAAATCACCTCCAACTGTAATTTCAGATCTCTGTTAATGGTGGAGGTGTTTGCTGCCTCCCAGCTCCTGCCACTTCAAGGATGTCCAATTAATGGTCAGACTCTCTAATTTCCATATAAAATCATGACTGTATTTTCCACCAACTGCTTAGGAGTCAGGTGAAAAAATAATAACTCATTGTCACATCAGCTGCACACCTTTGGCTGATAGAAAAATAAATCACAGAATGGTTTGGGTAGGAAGGGAACTTAAAGCTCACCCAGTTCTAGATGGGTGACTGAAGGCTCACTCAGTTGACATCCTCATGACAAAGGGATCTCATGACTCTCTTTTCAGCCCACATACAAAGAATAGTACAGAGCCCAGAAGGCAGCACAAGTTCAGAGCCCTGTGTGTCCTGTGCTCAGCTGTTCCTCTGCTCCAGCTGGCAGAGTCAGCCCTATGGCATGAACTTCACTTTCACCTGTGCTGCTGGAAAGGCCTTAGGAATGCAGGAGGGCTTCAGTTTTACAAAAGTGGACAATAGCAAATAACTGGAAGAGAGATTCAACCCCATCAGGCCTAGGCAGGTCCAGCCAAAGCCACTCCCCTCAGATTTCCACAGGGGCTTTTAACTGCTCAGTCGAGTTGTGCTAGATTTAGAAATGTGGAAGGTTGGTGTCCTGGCACACTGATATCAGCCAGAACAGGTGGAACAACAAACAGGTGGAACAGGTGGAACAAGAACAATTTTCTTGACCTTGTTATCTCCTTTAATTTTCTTGACCTTAGGGGGCCTTTCCACATCTGGGCATTTGCAAGGGGCTGGCAGCTCTAAGCACCACTCCTGAGGATTCTGAACTGAGCTCCTTTTGCCATTGCATCTCAGTGTTCAATAGTTTGTGGTGCCAACCTGAATGATCCTCTTGAAATTTCCTGTAAACCTGGCCTTAATGCTCTGGTTATTGATTTTTTAAATGCTCTCTAGTAAATTTATGTTAGGTGGATGCACTTTTTACGTATCTTGCTGATGCAGACAGCACAGTATTAGCAGCCTCTCTTCTGGCTCTTACTCTGGCTCAATACAGCCTGTATTGATTTGCAAGCTGAACCACACACTGTTAATTACTTTACTCATTTCTGCTTCAATAAGCATCCTGCTGAAAGCTTAGTTAATTATTGTTGCCATCTTATTGCAAAGCTCCCATACCTTCTTGGTGATTTCTCATGTGCACCTCCTCACAGCACTGACTCCTTCTTCTTCACAAAGAAACCAACTTTTTTTTCAGATGGCAACTCTTTATTATTGAACATGGCTTACCTTTTATACACTTTCCAATTGTTTATGCCTCTTCTACTGTAACTATTGGCCACAATAAATCAACATAACACTAGTGGTGAAAAGCTACAGTGACTTCAACTAACTTTCTAAAAATACTGCATCCAGCTGCAAAGTTCTCTTCTTATCTTTCTTCAATTCCTCACTTCTCTTGGTCTCCTTGGTTACAGCCTTGGAGAGAGCTCCTTATCAGCTTCTTCTTGTTTCTCAGCTTCTTCTTGCTCCTTCAGCTAACAGGCCTGCTGTTAGCCCCTTCCACAAATTATCTGATGGGTCTGGGAGATCTCAGGTTGCATGCTGAGCACTGTAACTCCTGCAAAGACTGTACTACATTGTATTTGTTACTGGCTATAAACAGGCATTGTCAAACTGAGCAGAAAAGGTTAGAAATCTTACTGACACTTAACTGCATGTACACACAGAGAACCTTCCTACTGCACAGAGTTTACCTGACTGATTCAACAAATTGACAGGTACACTGCTGCTGTGACAGGGAGCAGCAGCCAGGAAAGGGAAGCAAACAGAATAATGCTAGGATTTCCCCAGCCCTTCATCCCAAGAGCCTGTGTTAGAAGGGGATACCCAGAGGAACGCTCACATTCACCTCTAAGCCTCGCTGGGTGCCATTGTGTCACTGTCTCAGTGTGACCACAGAGTCTTTGATGTAGCTGCCTATTCCAGCAACTCACACCATGTCCTAGCCTAAAAAATCTGTCCTGGGCTGTGGCTCTGCCCCAGAGACTGCAGCTCCTGGCCAGGGGCCTGGGGAGAGTGGGGTAGAAAGGCTGCCTCACATCTCCTCAAACAGAAGTGTTTTGGATGAGACAGTTGGGTTCAACAAATCAATATTTTTACTGGAATGTTGTTTCGTGGGTCTATTTCCAGCCATGTTTAGTAACAGAGCCTTGGCCTCAGGAGCCTTCATGTGCTGTTAGAGTTTCTGCAGCTTCCTTCCATGAATGCCCCCTGCCCCTTCTAGGCTTATGTAGGACCAGAAGGTGCCTCCCTTACTGGTGAAGCTTTCCCAGTCATGATCAGCCAAGTACCCATGAGCAGGCCAGCTCCTCCCAGAAGGGCAGGAAGAACCATATGCCTGTATCCATATTCTCACTCTGGGCAAATGAGCTGCTGCTGTCAGTGAAGAAAGTAATCCAAGCAGTTTAACTGTGGTGTTTTTCTGGCTGAGCCTTCCCTTTTTCTTCTTTAAATAGAAAGTCAATTAGAAGACTTTGCTACACCTTTAAGATTTCCTCTAAACTTTTCTGCAAGCCACAGGGAGAGGTACAGCTTGTCCATGCTTCAGCTATCTGTCCCCATGTGGCTCCAGAAGGATTGTTCAGTGCTTTGCTTGTTATTTGCTGTAGATAAGAGACGTACACACTGCTCTTGTGTCTGTACAAAGTTCACAAATCAGGCAGAGCAATTATTAAAGTTAAGGAAGTAAAGAAATGGGTGTGAAAACTAAGCTCAGATTTCAATGCTTTGAAAGGTCAAAGGAACATGGAACAAAAGAAAACAGGATTAGAAAGTGCTGGTTTGAAGGCATTTTAATAAGGCTCCCAAACAAAAGAGGACATGGAGAGAGACTGGGAGGACTCAGCATTAAATCCCTACATCACTTTTGCTAATTCAAAATACCATCAAGCCATGGTGATGACAAAGTCAAAATAAATTTTGTATCAAATTGGCCCTGCAGGTGCAATATTGAGAAATAAGCTGGATGTCAGAAGAACAGAATTCCTAAATATTTGACAAATATTTCAATAAAGTTTAGAGAAGTAACAGGGTAAGTCCCAGACAACTCCTGCTTTCCTGCAGGTCACTGCATGGCCCTGACTGCTGCGAGCTGCAGCAAGCAGAACTCACCCATTTTCATTCCCCAAGCCTGGCAAGGCAGAGAAAGACAGGTTTTCCTCTTTTGTGCTGAAAGGACACACAAACATGTTTTCCTGTGACAAGCTGCAGATGTGACCTGAAGTTTATAGCAAACAACTGCTACTTTTCATGGTCATTTATGGACATACAGGACTCCAAGAGAAGCCATCCTAGACTGTTCCTTCAGTTTAATGATCTCTCCTGCCTGCCTACAGCAATGCATCTGTGAAACAGGACAAATAGCCTACTAAATAAGGCTTATTTGTAAAATATTAACTTCTTTCCTGAAGCAGTTCAATTTATAAGGAGAAATCTTGCTTAAATTTTGAACACTATACAACTACACTGGTGCTAACAGGAGTTATCTGCAGAAATCTAAATCCTTTAGAAAAAGAACAATAACATCATTCTTATCTGAGTATTTAGCAGCTATAAGAAGAGATTAAACCAATTTTCAGTACCACACAGAGTGATGAGCAGAACTAGAAATACATATCTGAATTTGTAACTCCTTGACTCGTCCTTTAAGACAGGAGAAAGCTCCATGTCCTGAGAGAAAGCTTCTCAAATGGGGGAGGTACATCCACCAAACTCCTTAGAGCATCCATCTATCTCAGGCTGTCTTTCTGGTGGTGGCTGGCACCAGAAGTTTTATGTTCCTCTCCTGTCTCACCTGCAATGATCTCCAGCATCACCTAGGAAGGGCTGCTGCAGGCAGGCAAAGCAGAAGTTATCTGGCTCCATCCCTGTCTTACTATGTTTTGTCTCATGTAAAAAGCACAGGAGAGGTGTAGCGTGGTAGCTCCTTGAAGGATGGCTTGCTGAGAAGGGGTACAGATGGCTGCAGAGTGTTGGGTGCAAGTTAGAATGAAATACCAAAGCAGAGCTGGAATTAGAAGGGGTGGCAGAGACAGGTTGGCACTTACAGGCTGACAGGGATCAGCCACAGGTGCACAGCCACAGCTCCTCCCTGGCAGCTGGAAGTGCTCACCTGACTGTACAACCTGGGGCAAAGGTAGCATAGGAATCAAGATGGAAGGAAACACTCTAGAAGTGGAGTTGAAACAGAAGAGGCAGGAAAAATGCTGTGTGAAAGAAAATGTCAGAATTCAGGACATCCCTCTGGCTGTCCTGGATTGCCAGGATCCCTGCTAGGGGGCTCAGAGACCCTGGCACAGAGCCCAAGACACCTGTGATTTTGGTTATGACCCATGGAGGAAATTGCCAACTTTATATGAGGATCTGCAAGCCATGAAAGTCTAAGCAGAATAATAATCAGTTTGTCATGGGGTGAAAAATAGATTTTATAGGGTTTTTAGAATGGGGGTTCAGGGGGCAAGATGGAGGAATTTGGGCATGTCCAGTCTTTCTCCTTCTTCTTCTTGGCCTCCATCTTCTGCTGTGATGGTGGCACTTTTAGATTGGTTTAGAGAAGAAGCTCACTGTCTAACACAGGTGATAGGTATTGGAAAGTAACTGTAAATATTGTACACGTAGTTTTTAGTATAAAAAGATAACACCCCCCTGGGGGCAGGCAGAGTGCCTCTGTCTGTCCTGCTGAGCGGACCTTGGCAGGACAGGAGAAAGAATTTTATAGATAAGATACAATAAACAACCTTGAGACTGAGAAATGAAGAGCTCTGACTCCTTTGACTGCCAGGCTGGGAAAAGAGACTTTCTAACACATCTTGGGGTCACTCTGAGCAGCTAAAGCCCAAGAAGAAAATACATGAAATGTCTTCCTATTGATGCCTTTTGATGAGAATGAGAGTCCATGGCACAGAGCAGCACAGGGCACAGCACCATCCTGGGCAGGAAGGAGCATCAATGCCAAAGTCAAGATGCTCCTTGCCAGTTCCCAGCACTGTACCTGGGAATGGCAGTGGCTCCCAGGTGGCAAAGACACTGAAGCAACGTTGATTGTCTGCAATAACTGTGCCCACTGGGAGATGCTGACCTTATCTCACACTGATGGAAGCAGGTGCCAGGCACAGCTGCCATATGGCACAGAGATTAACTGCCAGCATGTGCTGAATAGTCACAGTCCCTTATTAGCCAGGCAGGGAACATGCCCTGGGCTGCACACACAGTGCCATTCACCAGCTCTGTTGTCCCTTCCCAGCAGCTCCTTTGTTATTTATCCAGCACAGGTGCTTAAAAATGAGATTTTCTCCACATGAGGCCTGTCTCTGCCTTGTTGTTCTAACAATGGCTTTGTACTGCTCCCACTCATTTCCATAGCAATTCCCTGTCCTCTCACACTGGAGGGTCAGACTTTATGATAGGAAAACACTGTTAGGGTAGGAGTACAAACACAAATGTTCCAAACTTATTAAAAAAAGAGATGTTTTAGAAGATTTTTTTTTGGGGGGGAGTGCAGGGGGGAGAGCAAGATGTCACTTTACTACTGTTATGTAAGCCCACATCAGTCTTACTCTGCTGGTGACCTCCACAGGCACAAAGAGGAGGGCACATCACCCCCTGATATGCCCAGAACTTCTCACCAAGCTGGCAGAGTTACAGCTCACAACAGGGAGAGTTTGAACCATGGACAGAACAGCAAGCTGAGATCTTCACTAAAATACACAGTTAATTTCATTTCTAGTTTAATTATTTGTTTCTTTCTTCTCCAATCCAAATTCCTGCTCATTAAAAGGTATTCATGAGAAGCACCAGAGAAGATATCCTCTCTTTTCCTTTACTATTATCCTAAGCAGGTCCTGGAGCCAAAAGCAGCTCCCAGCTGTCTCCAGGTATCTCAGAGGTAGCTCAGCTGTTCACAGACAAATGTTTGTCTTGCAAGAGTTCATTACATTTATAGCTACTGGGGTGACTAGAAACCAGACTATTTTTCTAATCCATTCTCAGCATTTTCTCAGGAATTCCTAGGTCCTTTTAATTGAGCTGTTTTTTCCTCCCAGAAAGCAGCAGTCTCTTGCTCCAAAGAAAACATTTCAATGCCAGCCCAGCACAACGGATAGCAACTAAGGGAAATACAAACATGCACAGAACTGCTAGAGATCACAAAATCTTCAAGGCAACATATACAGGAAGAAAACTTCAATGAATTAGCAACCCTTTTTAATGAGCCAGTTTAACAAGCTGTGAGCTGAACCACATCAGAAGTGCCCCAGTCTCTCGCTGAAGCCCTGCAGTGATGCTCTGGGGCTGTTCAGGGGCACACACTCCTGTGCAGCTCCCATTCCTGGAAGCACTGCCACCATCAGATGTTCTGGTGGTCACCCTGATACCAGCTACCCCAGGACCCCTCTCCCTTTCAAACACCTGCTTTTCCTGGGAAGCCCATAACAGTCTCATGAATTTAGATCTTGCCTGAGCTGTGTTCAAACCAGCACAGGGACATCAGTGCCAGCTCCAGCACAGAGGGAATTATGTGTGCCATCCACAGCTGTGGAATTATGTGTGCCATCCCCCAGGACACCACCTCAACCCCTGCCACTTGTGCCTCTTCATTTCCTGCCAAGTATCATGCCAATTTCTTCCACATCAATTCCTAAGCTGAGACTGCTTCTCTACTTATTTCTCTCCCTGCCTGCTATTGGAGGTTGGAATGATGGTGGAAATGAGACACACAGTACCTCTTGTCATCCCCAGCTCTCTGCCCTGGTAGTCTCCCACAATGCCTGTTTGTGAACCTCTTCAGACCCTCTGTGAGGCAGTTTCTGATGTGCAGCACCGAGCCCCACTTTTAGTTGAAGCCATCACATGTCTGGGGCTGTTTCTGCTCTTGGCAGCCTGGGAGGCTGAGGGGTCAGTGTAAGGGGAGCCCCCCTGCTCCCACAGCCTCAAATCTGCACCACCAGTCTCACAGAATCAAAGAATGGTTTGGGTTGGAAGGAACCTTCAAGACCATCTAACCCCCCTGCCATAGCCAGGGACGCCTTCCACCAGACCAGGTTGCTCAGGGCCCTGTCCTGCACATCACTGTCCAAAATTCCACTTTGAATTCCTCTGGATGCTGGAAGGATTTATAGGGTCTTCCTGGAGCCTTCTCTTCTCCAGGCTGGACAACCCCAGTTCTTTCAGCAACGAATACAGGCTTTTCACACAGGTCAGGAGCTCTTGAACCCCAGCTGTGTGCCTGGGCTGACCCAGGAGCTGCCTGCCCCGTGGTCTGCACTCTGTTTCACAGCCAGTGTCTCACCTTGACACTGCCAAAAGCATCACAGAAGCAGAGACCCCAGCCCTGAAGGGAGAGAAAGGCATGGAAGGACAGACCAGAGGAAGGCAGGGGCCCGTGAGGATACACCCCAAGCTGTTTACTGGCAAGATTCCAAGCCCTCTCTTTCTGTTCCCAAAATAGAGAGAAGTCTGTCCCATTATTAACCATCAATAAACACCAGCTTGGGGACTTTCTTCTGCAGCAGGCAAAGCCTTTCAGCCTCTTGGAGAACAGCTTGCAGTGAATTAACTCCCTCTTTGTCAGACTCAAAATGGGGTCCTTGGAGCCTCACAGGGTGTCTGCAGGGATACAGAATTATAAAAAGGGATTTGTTTTTGTAAATGAACTGGAAGAGAGTCAGCTCCTCCTACCCACCCTTCATGCTGTCCTTTCTGTTTTTAGCATGCTATAAATGACCACCTTCTCTGATAATTTATGCATAATTGGGACTGATTTCAGCAAATGGCCCAAGAAAAGCTGCTCTGAACTACTGAGTAATTTACTGATTTTGTTTTCAATTAATATAGTAGTCTTAGGAATAAGCAGCCTCTGTTCCTTTTTTAGGCACAAGAAGACCTCCAGCCTGATGGAGAGACCTCCAGAGCTTAAGCAGCATCTAATCAGCTGAACACTGGGAAGAAACATGTTCCCACACTCGTGTACCTTATTTATTTTTCAGAAGACCCCTCCTAATCTAGAAATTTGTATGCATTTTTATCTGCTCTGGAATTTCCCTTTTTCCTGCCTCCAGACTATACCTTTCCTCTTCTCATGGAAATACCATTGCTGCTCTGATCTTTTCCTTGGTTGGGTCTTGGGGATTATTTTGGGTGGAGGGGGTGGTGGAGGGAAGGGCTTTTCTGTGCAATCCCATCCTAGGAGCTGATCAGCCCAGGCCTCCCGTGTCTCCATGCAGTGCAATAACAACAGCAGCAATGCAATACCCCATGTACTGTGCCCTGCAATCTGTGCAGGAACCAGCCCAACCACGAGAGGATGCACAGAGGAGGAGACAGAAATTGTGGCTGTGTAATTCAGTGTGCTCTGAGCAGGCAGAGCATGGAAGGCACCTCCAGCTGATCCAGTTCCATTTCTGCACTCTGATCCCTTGTGGGACTGGACATGGGTGGGTCCTGGCTGCTGGCAGTGGCACAGGAAAGCCACTCTCACCTGTCCCCTGCTACCTGCATTCCCCCTGCAGGCCAGAGCACAAACCCTCTGGCTGCTGGGCCCCAGCAGAGCTGTGCCTGGCACCTTGGTGTGCTGAGGTGCTCTTGGAACCACATCTATCTGGAAACACTGAAATGGACAGGCCAGCCTGGCTTGGACTGGGCACAATTTGTGGTTTGTTTAACAGACCTGGCCTGGCTTTGGCACTGCTACAGCATGAGTGTGCTGACATTTGTTATGACAAGCCAAGACTCTGTACAAGTACACTTCACCACAGACCCAACTCCATAATTACAAATGTTGGGTTAACCCTAAAGCTTGCCTTTCCCTTCACAAATCCACACCAGTAGAAGCACTTAAAATTATTCTATCTGCAATTCACACGCCTGCATCTATTCTCAGCTTCTGTTTCCAGCCTTGAGGTTGTCCAGATTGTCCCTTTGTCCTTTTAAGACCTCTGCACTACTCACACTAATCCTCAGTAAGCAATCAAATCTCCCCATCTGTGCTTTTACTATTTCCCTTGGCACCATGGGATCACTTCTCTATTTTAATTAACTTGAGATGGATGCCTTGTCAAGACTTAGCTGCTCTGATTTCTCATTACGTTATCAAAATACCATTTAGCAACACCACCTTTCTCAGCAAGGAAAGCTGATTCCAGCCCCTTGAAGGCAATGTAGTGAAACACAGAGCACTCACCAGGGCCCACAGCAATATTTGCTCTCATTCTTGTTAACCTGCTGCATTTCCTTCCCAGTGAATGCTACTTTCCTTCCCAGTTCTGCCTACTCACAAAGGCACACTTTAGGTTATGTTTTCTTCTTTTGTTTGTCTTAGTCATGATCACTTAATTTCAACTTTTAACCCCACTGAGCACAGCTTGAATGCCAACCACACGTAAAAGCAGTTTTAATTTCCTCATTGCCAGCTGCACTTGGTGGTACCCCACACGACTGTTTGCCCTTTTCCTGCCAAGCAACTCATTACTTCAAATTGGCCTGAACCTATTTCATATTTTGCAGCCATTTAAGACCTGAAGTCTACAGGTCACCTCACAAATGAGAAGGAAGGCTTTTGCTTTCATGTCCTTCCAAACCTGCAACACCTCAGCCTCTGTCTGTTCCTCAGGCCTGTTTTCATCTCTTAAATTGCTGTGTGATTGCTGCGGGTGCTGTGAGTTGCCATTTGTGCACAAAGCACCAAGTCAGCACAAGGACCCGTTTCACATGAACTCCTGGTCAGCTCCTTAGTGCAATTCCCTTTGTAAGCACCTGCAGAGCAGCAGAATTAGACATTCTGTGCTACACACCCCCCTCAGGCTGTAGCCAGCTTTGTAGTGGTTGTGAGCCCCTAATGGGCTGTGAGTTGTCCTCTGGGAATAAGGAGCACTGAAAAGGCAGCTCAGGGCTTGTGGCAGGAAGATGAGACTTGTGTCAAGCATCCAGCAATTTAATGCTAGGCAGCATCAGCAAAATGCAAGGAAGGTGTAATTTGGACAAACAGCAGGGTCTTGGAGGAGCAAACACTAGGAAGTATTCTCTGGCACACTCCAAGGAAGATGCCTCCAAAACCAGCCTCCTGTGGGCCTGTCATAGGCTGAATCTGAATCAGAAAAGATCTCTCATAAAATTCCTTGATCAACACTGAGGTTGTTTATTGCAGTTCTTTAAATGTTAATAATGCTAGTTTACATCCTCTGAAAGTCTAATTCTGTGTTTTTCCTCTCTAGGAAACCCTGCCAGATGTAAATATTTTAAGCCAAACAGGTGCAAGAAGCCAACTGAGCAGGATGGAATATCACTGCTCTCTCTTTTGTTCATGTACACATACATGAGGGTCTCACAACCTAAAGTCTCAGGTCTCAGTTGTTATATGGGGATGAAAAGCACATTTAACAGTCACTTGTATGTCTCCCACATAGGAGAAGGCAGGATTTTAAGCATATATATATTCAGGCTACAGGCTGACAGTAAAAAAAACTCATGGTATTTTAATGTAGGAAGGCTGCCCAGTTTCAGGACTTTAGATGACTTGAGCTTGCTCTGTGCAGATTGTGGAAAAGATGATTTGTTGTCAACACTCAGTGAAATTCAGAGCCAAGAATTTATTTCCGTGTGCTCATGGACACACTTCCAATGTTGGATGTGCAGGGCCATCTAGTGGGAAGCCTCTGTGTGCAGCAGCAGCCCAGGCACAGGCAACGTTTCACAGCAGCCTGAACAAAGACATCTTTGGCTGTTACATCTCAGAAATGCATTTTATGAGTTTTTCTCTCCAGGTGGAATGCTTTCCTGCTGAGCCACTGGAGCATCCCCAGGAGAGCCTGTGGAACAAGGAATTGAGCCTGTCTCACTGCAGGATCCTGTGCTGCAAAAGTGTGAATTCCCTAAAATTAATTTCTTTTGACGGATGACTTCGGGAAGCTTTGCTCAAAAAAAGGAAACAACAACAAGACACCCCCTCCCAACCCCTCAGTTTCAGTTTTTGTTCTCATTAGTACAAGTGCAGAAAGGCTCAGTGACACTCTCAGGCTGCACAGTGATGCAGAAGAAAGGCATTAGTTTATCTGTAGCACTCCATCTCTGGTGTTGGATTGAATTAATCACATAGAGGTGCTGGCTGGGACTCAGTAATTTTTCACAGAAATATTGAATGCTCTGAGTCAGATTCTCTGGTCAAATGACTGTGATAACCCAGGAAATACTGGTGTCCCTTTGCATTAATTCCCCCATCTGGTGCAGTGAGGAGGGTGACAAGTGGGGGTCTACAGCACTTGCACAGTTACCTAAAAATCCCACAGTGAATCTGGAAAACAATTAGATTTTCCAAAAGCATGGGAAAATAGCTCATCATTAAATTTTTGCCATTTTCTCACGTTTTATTTACTACTACATTATAGCTTATAAAAGCATTGCTGCTTAACAAACAGGTTTTTCCCCTCTCTGATTTGCATATGAAGTCATAATTCAAGCACTGTAACAAAGCCTTCTTTTCTGGGACCTTGTTAATCAACTGCTTTTGCTAAGATGTTTACCTGCCAGCAGTGCAGCTTTTCTGATTTTCAATTAAATTGAAGTTTCTTTTCCAGCCTTTTTCCCCCATGGAGCCCATTACACAGCCTGTTTCTACCTAGTTTAATAAAACCTTTAAATAAAGGCTGTATTTTCTGAGGCCTCTCTCACTATGTCAAGTTAGGCTAAACCTGGCTAATAGATGTAGAAGTATTCAAAGGGAGAGGCAAGTAGGCAGGTACAAAGAACAAGATTTCATAAATCTTTCTGATCTGGAAGTTAAGCTAAGAAGAAGCTGTAATACTAAGATAAATATTCCTTTAAAAACTCTTTATTGCTGTGCAACCAATGATTTCATTCCATGACAGCTGACATTGACTATTTACTTCTTCTTTACTTCAGCTTGGACACTGAAGGGATGTGACAGGCCAGCACCTCAACAATCAGAACTACATCAGACATTTCACCTGGAAACAGCAGCACACATCAGGTAGATCAGGCAAAAAATTCACAACTTCTAATAGCTGAAAAAAGACCTTTATGGGATGAGGAAAACAATACTATTGTCAGAGAATCTAGAAGCCCTGCTCAGAGTGTCCTGGGAGCATGAAGCCAGGCACACAGACTCACCTGATGGGAAAGCAGGTGATTCCTGCCCTCCTGGCTCCCACTCCTCCCTCACTGCCACAGGCTGCAGCACTTGTGGGAAGATCACAGCAGCCCAGAGCTGGCCTCCTCCCTGACTCACGCTTCTCTGCATAGTGCCTGCCTTCTTCCACTACTCAGGCATTGCAGCACCTTGTTATTTTAGCAATTTCTAATTACTGGGGCAATGCTTCCCAATCTGGAGCAGACTGACCTGGGTCTGATCCATGCTGGCATCAGGGAAAGCACTTGTAAAGAGCCAGAGGCAGGGAAAGCTGCCTCCTGCAGCTGGGATTCCTCTGGTTTGCAGGGTGCCCACCACAGATCCCCTCCCCACCAAATGAGGGGATACAGCAACATTTCTTGTACAGAATTTCAAACCAAAGCAACAAATGAGGAAATCAAGGTCTGTCAGCCTCATACCATTTCTGTGACAGCACAGGTACCTATGTGTGAACCCAGACTTCATTCTTCACTGGGCAACTCATTTAATGAGCTGAGGAAGAAGTTAACTCATTTTGTGGCTGGCTTCTGTCCACTTTGGGATACCACTCTGTCAGCTCTGAAAGAACCAGGCTCTTTGAGACACTGCCAAGCTCCAAATGACTTCACAGCTCTAACTGTGCAGCCAGCAGCATTCCCCACCTCACTCTCACACACCTCCCACTCAAACTCTGCAAACTCATCAGTCACCTGCTGCCTTTTCTTTTTACACAGCAAAATCCCAACATATAAAGGGCTTTGAAGCACCTCAAAGTGTCTGATTTTCAAGAAAAGTTGCACTTCCTGTAAGGCGTTTCAAACCAGAAACAGGAGTATTTAGAATAAACTATTCTTTTTCAAAGGTGCAGGTTCTGTAAGTGCATTTTAGGGGAAGAAATTGCCTTCTCCAAGAGCATGTTGTATGGGCCTTTGAGCAATCTGGTCTAGTGAAAGATGTCCTGACCATGGCAGGGAGGCTGAATGAGATGATCTTTAAGGTACTTTCCAACCCAAACCATTCTATGATTCTATAACCTCTGTATTAAAGCTCAAGAATAATTTCTGAATCTCTTTTCCTAAATCAAAGTGTCCTTATTTACAGGCTTCCCACCCTCCTCAACACACAGCAACAAAGAACAGAGCATCCACCCCACTGACACAGCCCCACTTGCATGGCCCCAGCAGGCTTGGCTCCTGGCTGTCTGTCCTTCCAACCTCTGTTCCCATCTCCCAGCCCTGCACTGGCACTCGACTGCTGCCTCAAAAATGGCTTCTGAAACATGTAACAGATTAAAATGCTTGAGGCCTGCCTAGGCCTATCAGCTGCCTCAGAAACATTAAAACCCCTCTGTGAAAAATCAAACCCCTGTGAGAGATTGTTTTGTTGCAGACTGAGGGCAGCAGCCAGAACCATGGAAGGATAACCCAAAGAATAGCACTTAGCAAATCATCCCTCTCTAAATAGCCTGCCAGCTACAAGACACATAAAATATCATATTTTAAAACCTGCTGGTAATTAGTGTAACTGCAAACCAAGTGATGACCTTGGCATTGTCAATACTCCTGATCCATTAATGGAGCATTTAGTCAGATGCTGAGTCCTTTCAGTTTTACTGCTTTCTTTACTGTTACTGCAAGAATGTATTAATGGTCATATTTCACTAGCATAAGAGCCTTGCTTGAAATGCCATACTCTACCACAGACAGTGTTTGATGATTTTGAGGAGCACAGTCAGAGGTTTCACCTTCCAGCTGTGGTGGCAGCTCAGGCAGCAGAGGCAGAAAGATTCTGCAGTTGGCCACTACCACCCAGGATGTGGAAGGCAGGAGAACAAGAGCAACCAACACTGCCAACACTATCTCTAGGTCTGCTAGCAAACTGCATTTAAAACTGTGTGCTTTATTCTTTTCTAAGATTTACAACTTGCCACTTCAAAATGAAATCTGGCCATGACATTGCCACTAACAACATAAATCAAGCACACAGATTTATTTCCAAAATGTGAGTTCCACTGAGTAAATCAAGCAGAAGCATTGCTAACAACATTGTTACCAACTGCACTGCTGGCAATTTCAAAGGCTTCATCTCTCATCCATCTTCCAAATGTTCTTTGTTTGCCTGCATTTAAATAGTGCCTGGCAGAGCAGTGGGATTTTACAGACAGCATAGGGTCACTTCTCACAGTTCACAAACTGGCTGTGGTGCTCCTTTTCCTCAAGGACCAACCACCTGCACTAAGCTAAGATGTTTCTTCCCTCAGAACACACTTGTGATTTGGTTCTTCGCCTCCATACCAGCCACGAGGACTCCTTTACAAGACCCTGTCACAGGTACATCTTCTGCAGTGGGAGCAAGGCAGCTTCTATGCTACACATGATGATTTATTTCACTGGGATATGAAATCAAAGCAGTGAAAGGGAGCAGCAGCCTGTCCTGCTCACAGCTCAGTGTGCCAATGTCCCTGCATTTGGACCTGAGCCTGCTGTGCTATTGCATTCACCCTCACTAACTTTGTCTGACTGCTCACTTCTCTCTTATTTAAGCAGTTTTGCTTTTAGGCCTCCTTTGATCCCAACTTTATTGTTTGAAAGGCTGTCCCATGAGAGCCACTGGGAGAGTTGCTGCCTCACTGATGGACTGTATCTGTTATTTGAAGCTGTGTATCTATGGCTACTTACACTTATATCTCTCTTTTTTCAGCTTCCTGACTGAGTCTTTAACAAAGTCTTCAGAGTATTTGATGTATTCAGGCAGAGAGCAATATAAAATTAAGCAGGGAAACCAAGTCTCACAAAACAGTAATAAAATATTTCCTATAACCTTCCCTCAAGGCATCACAACAGCATCTTCCTCAGCAGAGCTGAGAAAATTTTGCTTGTAGGTTGCACTGGGATGGTTGTGGAATAGCACATTTCACCCTTCTCATGCTTTATGCTGAATACTTATTTTGCCTTTCAGACAGCAGTGCCTGTTAATGCAGTTCAATAAACTGGAGGTATTCTTGCCTCATCTGGACAGATGTCTATGACACACAGGCATAGCTGGAAGGGAAAAGCTCCTGAAAACATGCCTTGTATTTAACATTTGTGTAGTCAGGTTCCTGAGGTTTCTTGTCTCTCCCAGGTGTTGTCCCTGGTCTCTAGAGCCTTGGAGTTTTTCATGATTTGGTGAAACAATTCTTTTGACATAGTTCTTCATAGCATATAATGCAGATAATTTTGCCACATTGATTTTATAGACAAATAGACAATATTTATTACTCAAGAGCTTTTTGTTTAAAGCAGAAAGTTTAAGGGAAGCCATGACTCGAACACAAGCAGCTGGAGAAATGTCTTCAATACTTTCTTTTTTTCCTCAAAAGCCCTTTAAGATCTTTGGGGCAACCAGCAGTTTACAATCAGTCAACCACAGTCCCCAGGATAGCAATAATGAGACTGTGATCTGTCCCATTCTGGAGGCACTGGGCACTCCTTCCTGCCTCTGATGGCATCATTACTGGTGCTGGGAGGCAGCACAGCCAAGATTTTTAATGCCATAATTTGCTCTTGTGACCCTCATCATCCCCTTGGCTGCAAATATGGAAACGTTAGTGCCTGACAGGGAAGACAAGCAGGAGATGTTGAGGCTGAGTTTTCCCTTGCAGAAATCTGTGGATAAGAATCTTTTCATTTCCTTTGCTAAGTGCTGATGTCATTAACAGCAATTCATGATTCTAAAATTTGCAGCATACACCAGCTCACCAAGCAACTGAGAAGAGAGTGGCAATTAAGTTAATGAAAGCCCTGGGAAGCAGTCAGATAAATAGCAAGGATTGCTCCCTTCAACCTAGGGCAGGCTCCTGCTAGCAATCTGGACAGAAAAAGCTCCATATCCCATTACCAATTCTCTTCAACATGCAAACCCAAGAAATACTGATAAGAAGCCATGAATAATTAAGTTTAACCTGATGTTAGCAGATTGGGGATGTTAGACTCTTCATTAGTTCACTGGCAGGAAATAGTCTGGATCAAATTCAGTCTGTAAGCAATTCCTTGGAAACAAATGGAGCTTGTTCACCAAACACTTTAGTTCTGAGTCTCAGGGTTAAAGAATCTGCTACTTTCTTCCATGGCAGAAAATTAAAAAAAAAATTATAGATTGCTTTTTGTGAGTTGTTTATGCTAATAGTTGTCTGTAATCACTGGATGCAAACATTTCCAACCCACCATGAGGAGACTCAGGCTTCCATGTTCTGGGAGGCTGGGCCTGGTACATCTAAAAACTCCCTCCCTGTGTTTCCATACTGCCCCTCATGAGGGTTTTCCTCCTCCTTTCCCCAAGGATCCCTGGCACCCCACTCTTTCCTCAGCAGGGACTGTGCATTCCTCAGTCCCTCTTCCCACTCGCCGTGCCAAGGGCTGTGTGCATCTGCTGACAGATGGCAGCTGTGCCACGGGCCCCTCATTTACAGCTTTTTGATTTCCCTTCCCTTTTATGCCCACTGATGCCCTGAACAATTCTGGACAGACTGAATGAATCAGAATTAATCAGAGAGGACCATTAGGTTCTCCAATTGCCAACATTCTGAGCCAAGCTGATCAACAGCTCTGGTGAAATAGCCTGAAATGCAGTGATAGCAGAAAAGGATAGTTGAGGGAACTGCAAGTTGAGGACTATTTAGGAAGTAAAAAATGCTCTACTGCAATGCATTAGGGCTACCATGGATCAGCTGCTATTCAGCATCCTGTGCATTCACCAGTGTGTGCAGTGACAGCATGATTTAGGTCCGTGCTGGTTATGCCCATGGACAGCTGTGGCCATGGATGGCTGATGGATTTAAGCTACTTCCCATGAGGAAGGAAAATAAAAGGCTCTAAAGC
This sequence comes from Agelaius phoeniceus, assembly GCF_051311805.1. Classification (NCBI taxonomy): domain Eukaryota; kingdom Metazoa; phylum Chordata; class Aves; order Passeriformes; family Icteridae; genus Agelaius; species Agelaius phoeniceus. The sequence goes on along the minus strand of NC_135274.1, from coordinate 2,763,273 downwards.
TGGAAATTTCTGTCCAAAGTAAACATCCTAAAACCTGGAGATCTCTCATCACAGAAGATGCTTTACATGCATCTCCAAGAACAGTTTTGGGTACCTCATCCAGGTCTAGAGTGACCCCCTCTCACTTCTCCAGCTCAGGGACAGCAGCTGCCATTTGTTAGAAATGGGGACACTGCATGAGAGCTTTCCCAGGTCCTGAGGAGCAGCAACAAGCTGTTCTGGAGACTGCATGTGTGGAAATTACCTGCACAGTGTTGGAGCTAAGAGCTCCTCCCTGCCTGGGCTATTTTCTCCAAATCTTTGTTTTATTGTGCTTGGTTTGAACATAAAGTAGGCTTTAAATGTAATTTTAAGTGTTTTTGGTTGCCTACATCCTTCTTCACATGGCATATTTGGGTATATCTTTTCTGATGCCTTTACCTTTAATGCCTACACTTCAGAGTTCAGAAACCCAGCTCAGAAATTGTATGTATGAATAACTTTCAAATAAGAAACCTAAGCTTCTAGTTTTGCTCAGACAATACCAACACCAGCCTGGAATCAGCACCAGAATCACAGAATCATTAAGGCTGGAAAAGACCTGTAAGACCATCCAGACCAAGTGATAACCCAGCACCACCATGATGCTCATGGCTAAACTGTATCCCCAAGTGCCACATCTGCATGCTTTTTGAACTCTCCAGGGATGGGGACTCCACCAGTGCCCTGGGCAGCCTGCTCCTGTGCTTGAGCGCCCTTTTGGTGAAGAAGTTTTTCCTAATATCTAGTCTGAACCCTTCCCTGGCACTGCTTGAGGCCATTTCTCCCTGTCCTGTCCCATCCCTTTTATCTGGGAGCAGGGCCCAGCCCCCACCTGGCTGCAGCCTCCTCTTGGGGAGTTGTAGAGAGTGAGAAGATCCCCCTGAGCCCCCTTTTCTCCAGGCTAAACACCCCCAGCTCCTTCAGCTGCTCCTCACAGGACTTGTGCTCCAGCCCCTTCCCCAGCTCCATTCCCCTCTCTGGACACCACCTCCCTCTCACCATTCTTATTGAGGTGGGGGGCCCAAAATCAGTACTTGAGGTGTGGCCCCACCAGTGCCCAGCACAGGGGGAGGGTCACTGCCCTGCTCCTGCTGGCCACACTATTGCTGATAAAGCCAGGATTCCATTGGCCTTCTTGGCCACCTGGGCACAGGTGACTGCTGGGACCTCTCATTGATTCTCATGTCTCTGTCAGCACTTCTAACAAGCCTTGGTGTTACTTGGAGCAAAGAAGGGCTTCAGCATTTTATAGGCCTCCTCTTTCCAAAACAGAGGGGAGGCTCCCAAAAGCAGCATCACTGCAGAGCAATGAGGTGCCACCTGAAAATTTGGTGGCTTCATATACCCCTCATGAAGAAAGGTTTCCTCCTATATTAAAAACAAATATCTCATGCAGAATAAAACCCATCAAATCTATTTCTAATTAATGTATTTATTCTCACAATAGTTCTTAACCTACTTGCCAGAACTGCTAGGACTCACCCACAGCCTGTTCTTTCCTCCCACCAGTCTCTTGGTGAAGTCACACTAAGGTACTTCTACATGTTGCAGGTTGGATTTAACCCAGGGTTTTTCCCCCAGGGTGTAATTTTCCAGTCTCTACCATCAGGAACACCTGAGTGGCTTGCTGCCTGACATTCAGAGCCGGAACACTCTGTTTTGCAGGCTTTGAAGTTAACAGGCTGATTTTCCAGCTTTAGAAGCTTAGACAGCACAAAAGTTCAAGCTCCTTTCCTCCCGTCTCCAAGACTCAGCAAAAGCACACAATGAAAAGGAAGATGAGAACAGGTGAAGGCTTTTGTTCCCTTTCTGCTGTGATGTGGGGACAGTAGAGGTTGGCTCTCTGACTGCTGCACCTGCTCCAGTTGCAAGGGAATGCTCATATTCAGTCCATGCAGAGCTGGAGATTTCCTGAATGCCTCCAGGCACTGGACTTGTCTGTCTCAGCCATCCAAGAGCTGCTTGTTTGCTGCCTTAGAGCAGCAGTGAAGTAGCCCCTGCCTCAGAGGCAGCTCCCCTGCAGACACACCAGTCCTCAACAACTGCTGGGTAATCCTGAGTGCAGCTCTGAACTCACAGCAGAGCTGCTGAAGTGGATGAAGCCACTGCTTCATGGCATCCACTCTGGCTTGTAGGAGGCTCCTCTCCTGCCCCCAGCAGAGGTGTTTCTGCTAGCAGGAGGCTGGAGAGGCTGAGGTAAAGGACTTAGACAGGAATCAATGGGACAATCAAGCTGTGATCAGATTGGGAGCCCTTCGAGTGGAGAGGGCTGGGGGAAGGATGCCAGCTTTACACTTCTGTGAAATTAGAGCCCTGGTGTTTGTGATGGTAATAAACTTGTGTATATAACAAAGAATGATGTTGTACCATCAGATGTTGCCTTTGCTGCACACTGAAGCAGAAGTTAGACTGAAAGGAGAATTTGGTAAATGACTTTTGTTGAAGGCATTATGAGGTTAATACCAAGCACTCCAGCCTTGGGCAGCTGAAATAGTCACTCTTTCCCCTTATACCACTTTGCTTCCACACAAAATCCCTTCTAACTTCAGCTTTTACTCAAACTCTACAAAAGGTGGCACATTCCAATAGCCTGCATACACTGCCAGTGAAGCATCACATGAACCAAAACATATTCAGATCACTTTTCCTGAATCCTGGTCTGAAACAAAACAACACATGAGACATGAAATTAATTTGGATGTATTCCTCCCTATTCAATAAGCAGTCATATAGAGAGGAACCAAAATGCTGGCTCAGAAACTCCCAGGCTTATCTCATTGCTTTTATTCCTAAAGCAAAGGAGGCATTTCCATGGCACCAAGCAGATGGCTGAAATAAGCATCTTTCCTATATCAAGCTCCATGTGGAAGCTTAGAATCTATGTGAGGTACGAAAAAGCTACAAGCTGGAGGAATGAGGGGGTGGGGATGGAGGAAGAAGGAGGAGGAAAAGACAGGGGGTGGAGAGTAACACTGGAGAGCAGCAGTGGTCCAGCCCCTCAGAATCTGAAAAGCATCACAGGAGCTCTGGATAAAGAGCAGCTTCAGGAGCAAGGCTAGGAGACAGAGGATTTCTGCTCACTGATAAAACATGGTGAGTAGCATTTTTGTGATCTGCCTCGTTTGCTCTGGTGCAATGGCATTTCTTTTGCTCTGACACAGTGACTCTGAGTGAGTATTATTTTGGGATGACTGCTTGTTTTTGAAGCATTGCTTTTTACTTCTTTTTCCATACATCTGGCAAGTCTGTGCCTGTATTTATAAAAATGCACATTGTATCTCCTTTTAAAGCAATAAATTACTGAGGACAGCCAAAGCAAAGTGTTAACACTTTGCTGTCTGCTACCAACAGGCTGCTGGTCAGGGCAAGAAAAGAAAAGCTGTTTCCTTCTCAGGTATGCAGTGGAAATCTCTGCTCTGCTGCCTTCTCTTAGCAGTACAGTGATGACTGGAAAGCTCCCTGCGCAGGAGTTAGAGCTGGCTGCCCTTTTGCATGATGTAATTGGAACATTTCGAGCCAGTTACGTTTCTTTCAGCCTCAGGTATAGAAGAAAACTGAGAGAGGGGTGCAGAGATTTTGTCAGAGAAGGAGCATCCTTTTGTCATGGGCTCAGCCTCCTTCTGCCCTGCCCACACCCCATGCGTGGCTGGGGGATGCTGTGGGTTCCCAGATGGGGCTGGGGGATGCTGTGGGTGCCCCACATGGGGCTGGGGGATGCTGTGGGTGCCCAGATGGGGCTGGGGGATGCAGTGGGTGTTCTAGATGGGGCTGGGGGATGCTGTGGGTGCCCAGATGGGGCTGGGGGATGCTGTGGGTGCCCAGATGGGGCTGGGGGATGCTGTGGGTGTCCCAGATGGGGCTGGGGGATGCTGTGGGTGTCCCAGATGGGGCTGGGGGATGCTGTGGGTGTCCTAGATGGGGCTGGGGAAAGCACTGGGTGCCTCACCTGGGGCTGAAGGATGCTGAGGGGTGCTGTGGGTGCTGCTCTGCCCCCAGGGATCCCTCCTGTCAGCACGCAGCAGGACAGTGTGCTGGGAGTAGAAACGTGGTTAATTTTACTATGAAAAATCCCGAGCTCCACAAAACAGTTGTCAGGGCTTAAAGGAAGGTTCAGACTTCCCTATAGCACATTGCTAATAAGATTAAGCATTTAAGTGCACATCTTTCTAGTATTCTGCTGGGGAGTGTAAGATTTTACTTTGTGGGCTCAGTGGAATGAGGGTTGAATTAAAAACACACTAATGTGGTTTTTGCTGGTTCTTCATGAGAAAGCCATTGCCTGACCTAAATGTATATGCAAATATTTAGGCATCCTGGGTTACCCAAGAGAGACAAATGATTAAGGGGAATGATAAGATCCAGCCTCTAAGGGTGATGAGAGGAGTACTCCTAAGGAGAGGCATGATCTCAATGCAGGTTTGTGTGTCACACAGGCGCCTTTAAAAATAAACATTCTGCTGTTCCCTGAATCACGACTGTCCCTGATTACATCCTCCGTCCTTTCCACCCTGTTCTTTTCTGCTTTCTAATGGAGATGAGATGGTAGCAGGGTAATCAGTTTAAGGGAGAAGATGAGCTCTGCTTTAAAATCCTCTTTGCTTTTTACCAGAAGAACTGTTATGTTTATTTGCTCACTAGAAACAGTGTTACAATAACTGCAGTGAGAATATCACTACCCTCTGGCAAGGAAGCCGTATTCTGCTTTGCAATTAAAAATCAAATTAACAGAATGAAATATATGTTCATGATTATTAGTGAGTATTCCCATTATTAACTTTCATCTTCTCACATAGAGAGTTAGTATTTTTGCCTGTAAATAAACAGTCTTATTCCAAAATTCTCCCCCCACCACACGCTTTACAGGGAACACCAGCTGTTCCTTATGCACTGTTAATTGATTAGATACTAAAGATTAAAATTAGTGTTGTTCACTGACTTTAAAAGTAGCTGTGGCTTTCACCACCTCATGCTTGCTTATTTTTTGCATTTTAGGACTTCCAACTGGTGGCCAGTAAAAATCCTCCTGAGGCTAAGAATCAGGAGAGCCTCCCAGAGTGCTCTGTTCTTCTCTGTTCTTTCCCATTACATGATTTATCAAGAAATATTTGTTAAAATTTTAATAAATAAAAATGCATGGATTTGAATCTTAATGCATGTCCATATACCCAAACCAGAGAGATGCTTTCAGGAAATTAAATTATACTATGATTTCTGATGGAAAAGCAGGGTAACATTTTCAAAGGTGCCTCTGATACTCAGCATCTTAAGTCTGATTGATATGAAGCCACTTGTGGAAAAGGGATTTTGGACTCACTCCAAACTTGTATCCAAAACCACAAAAGCAGTACAAAGAGAGGTTTTCCCTTATTTTTGCATTAAAAATCTTGAAAGACTATTCAGTGTTTATCAACTTTTCTCATTTAATAAAAGGCAAATGCTTGGAGGGAGGTGAAATTCAGGTGCCAAGTGACATGCAGAACTCTGCTTAGCAAGAGACAGCAAGACACCATCTCCACATCTGCCAGTTGTGAGGCATTGTTAGTGTGATGCTTCACTGACACTGATATAAATGTAAAGAAAGAACATTCCTATCTCCCCTTCAAAACCACTATATTCTGAATTTTACCTATTTCTATCTCCAAGAGAGATGATTATATATAAATTACAATCAAACAAGCAAGCAAGAGAGGTCCAAGCTGGAACACTGATGAGATTTTGAAATAAATGAACCTCAATTACATTTTTTCTTACTTGAGCAAAATTATATTTGAGCCAAACTTGCCAAAGATGGAGATTTTAAATTTCCTCCTTGTAATGGTGTTATTTCTATCCATGCAACCTCCCTGAAACAGTTACTTCTACTTTCCCAGTAGGATGGTATTCCTAGAATTACATGTAAGAGGACTGATGTTTTACCTTTTCTTTGAAGATAGCATAAACAAACCTTTCTACTGAGTTATAAGCTAGAAAGATGCAACAACTTTGACCCAGCCAAAAGCCCAGAGCAAGGTTCTCTCATGTTCCATCACAGAGGGAAACTTGAGGATGGCTGGCAGAAAGTGCTGGGGCCATGGGCAGAGGCAAATGTGACCTTTCTCTTTGACTGACATGGCAGAGGCAACATCTGCAGAGTTTGAATCCTGCCTCCACCCATTTTCCCAATGAATGTCTGGCTCCATTGCACCCCTCTTTGGCCTTTGTGTGTTGGCCTGGGCTTAGGGGGGATTTAGGCCATCTGAATATGGCTCTTATTAACCAGAACAGTTACCTAACTCAGTTTTGCTCAGGTCCTCATAACCCAGATCCAGAAGCAATTGCTTTGATTGTCCTAAAATCAAATCTCCTCAGCCCACAGGAAAGTGTTCATGTTTCCATTCTAAAACTTTATTTTACTTTTAGATGAATCACAGAATCTGCAGTAAAACCTCCTGGTTTTAGGAAAAGGCTGTGACACACCCTGCCCAGGTGGTATATGTTTGAGCATGAAGTAATTCTGTATTTTATGAGCAATATTATCCAAATGTAAAGGAAAACCTTACTCCCATTATAGAATCAGCCTCAAATCTGGGTCTAATTGCCTGCTTAGACACCTATGAATCCTAAAAGTGAGAAGCTGGTCTGATCAAGCCAGATAAAAAGTAGTTTACTGTGGATGGGAAACCTCAATGCTGCTGCTGCACCCAATCTTGTTGTAAAAGACAACTAAACTGTAGCCCAGTGTAAGATTTGAGGATGCCCTCTATTTAAACACATTCCATAAGCAATTTTGCAGATAGTAAAAAACCATTTTGTTATTAATGAAGAAAGGATTGAAACTCTCAGTACACTGACTGCTAGTTTCCACAAGTTTCTGTTCTTTACAGTGACTTTTAGTTGAAAATTGTATTTCCTTTGCAAAAATGGAAATCAGACCCTCATGTATCTTTTATCCCTGAGGAAGAAGTGACATCCTGCAAGTCCAAGAGAAGAGTAATTGAAAAGGAACAGAGACAGGCACTGGTGTAGCTGAGTGCATGGGACAAGAAATCCCAGAAAAATGTACTATGTTTTAAATGCCTGTAATAATCTTTTATAGAATTTTGATTTAGCTTTACGTAACCACTGGAGGGTAACTTTCCCTTACAGCACTTTAATCTGTTTCTAACTTCATTGGTACAGCTTCTGGGGATAGAGATAGAACTTGTGTCCCTGCAGAGACCCAAAAAACCCTGGGTATCATGGTACAATCCATTGCAATGAAAAGGGCTAAAAGTATTAATAGATATAGAATGAGCAAGTCATCACATAAATGTTTCTGGTCTATTTTTGGAAAGAAGTTCATTGATAGTTTACATCACATGAGTATGAAGAGGAACTCATAGTATGGGAAGTTACAAAGCAGCATCTAAGATGAATGTTTTAAAAAATCTGCAGACTCTGGTAGCCTGTCCTGAGGAGCCCTCCAAGAGTTGACTGAGCAGGTCCTCCCTTTCTTTTATTCATTTTAAAGAACATTTTTAATGGGGAAGTTTTACAAAGATATGACAGTCTTAGAATAAGAGGGATGACCCAATGAACTAGATACTAAGTCTGGCATGAATCCTGGGGGAGTGTTAGAAATAGAATATATGGGAGTAAATAGTAACATTAAATAATTAGAACACAACTTTGGTGATTATATATATACATAGTAGATTAAAAAAACAACAAATCCAACAAACCAAACCACAAAATCCCCACAAAAACAACACCTAACACTTTTTTCCTCATCAGAAGAAACTGAAAAGGTAGAATCAGCTACCATCAGTGTATCTTACATTATTATACTAGAGATATTCTCAGTAAATGTGTTACTTGGGCCATTTTGGCTTTCAAGATAAAACTGTTCATCTAATCTATTAAAAAAAAAAAGACATGAGAACAAGCCTTGAAGTTTCGAGACTCAGTTATCAAACTGGTCATCTATTGTGTTTCTTATCAATGAGATACGATTCAGATCAAACATTACTTTATTCCAAAAATTATCCAATGTCATCCTAAATTCTTAGCTTTAATACGTTTCATACTTGACAGTAAATAAATCTGTCCCTAAAAGCCTTTTTAATGCATCTGCACAAAAGTTCCCAGCTATGCAATATCCTGCAAAATGACCTTTGCTTAATGCTCAGAATGGGCAGAAACAGCTGCAGGACTACAAAGAGTCCCCCATCCCATTGTTGTAAGGCTGGCACTTGCCAATGTCACAGACCTCTGAGGAGCCTCTCAGCAGCAGC